>NC_053153.1:17101032-18351032 GCF_016808335.1 Panicum virgatum | reverse complement strand
CATACACCTTCCTCCCAAGCATGGAGCAAATCATCAATAAGAGGCTCCATATACACACTCATATTATCCCCCGGATATCCAGGAATTATCAACGACAAGAATATGTTCTGCCGTTGAAAGATAACTCCAGGGGGGAGGTTGAGAGGGATAACAAACACGGGCCAACAACTGTACGGGGCAGCCGTCATTCCATAAGGATTGAATCCATCTGTTGCCAACGCAACACGTACCTTTCGAGCCTCTAGAGCTTTCATTATGTGACGCCTGTCAAAATGTTTCCATGCTTCACCATCGGATGGATGTATCATCTTCTCAGGTCGGTAGCGTTTGCCGTTTTTGTGCCATCTCATCTGTTGTGCTGAATCCTCGGTCATGAACATACGTTGGATTCTCGGTATGAATGGAAGGTACCGTATGATTTTCACGAGGATTTTGAGCTGTTTCTTTTGACCATCACCAGAATCTACCTCCAGCCACCGAGATGATTTACATTTTGTACAGTAATTTGTGTCTGCATGTTCTTTCCTAAACAACATGCAGCCATTCGGACAAGCATGTATCTTCTCATATGGCATCTTAAGACTACGAAGAAGTTTTTGTGCCTCGTACATGCTCTTTGGAAGAATGTGTCCTTCCGGAAGCAGACTACCAAAAACCGTCAACATTTTGTCGAAGCCATCTCGACTAATGCCACACTCAGACTTTAGGGCCAATACGCGTGCAATAGCATCGAACTGAGAAACATTGGTATGCTGGTGAAGTGGTTTCTGTGCCGCAGACAACATGTCGTAATACTGCTTTGCCGTAGGCTCTGGCGGTTCCTCTCTAGGTCCTTCTTCGAAGTGTGCTTCATGAAAGTCAGCTAACATGTCTGCACAACCGGCATCAGCATCATTATCATCGATGTGTTGTTTGACTACCTCTTCTCTCGCACGATGGGCTTCACCATGGCAGATCCACTGGGTATAGTTTTCCACAAACCCATTTGTGATAATATGTTTACCCATAGTGAGTTGTGATTGATGTATCCTATTTTGACACTTGGTGCATGGACACGGCATTCTACTATGTCCTCTATCAAATGCCTTTTCCAAAAAGTCATTGACCTTTAGAGCAAACTCAATATACTCTTGTTCGCTCTGCCAGCCCTTGTACATCCACTCACGGTCATCCATCCTTTAACATACGAGCGAGAAATTTAAAAATCGATTTCATATACACGATATCTAACAAACTCTAATAGGTGAAGATAGGTCCTAATCCCACCCGAGGATGCGTAGATATGGTTGGTTTGCATGATCCACTCCTAGCCGAGACAAAATTTCGGCAGCACCTCCCCACTGCTCTCCAAATACACGTCCTGTCAAGGAGATTGTGTATCCGGAGAACAACACGGAGGTGATGCCGAAACTCTGGCACGGATCGGAGTTGACCATGAAAACTAACCATATCTACGCACCCTTGGGTTGTCCAAATGACGTGGACAATTCAAAACACATACGGTTCCATATATGCAAAGAGTTGCATATTTCGAACCGTATCTCTTTCGAACGGGAGACGACTAAGTTACGTGATCTATGGGCTTATGCCGCTCACCTATATATGGGCTTATGCATAACACGGAAAGAGAGGTTGCTTATGCCGCTCACCTATGGGCTTGACGACGTGCGCGGCGTGGCCTCCTTTTTCTTGTCCTCCTCTCTCCTCCTCGTTCCAATCTAATTCCATCAATTACAACATAAGTATAGGTCAAATTTTCAATGTCATGATTCAAAAAAATCTGCTTATTGTGTTTGCATGCCTGCCCCCTACTGGATTCACAAACAGTTGGATGTCTAGGTAAATTAATATTTTCAAGTTTTTTTATTACTTTGTTCTAATGCGCCCATTTTCTTTTCATGGCATGCTATGCTCTGAAATTAAGCATAATTAAGCATCAAAATCATAACATTTATCATGGCATAACTTGAAATTTTTTGATATGAAGATAATAGATATACTAAATGATCAACATATCCAAATTGCAACATGTCAAATATATAAAGGATAAAATAACAAAATGATAAGAAAGCTTACAAATTTCAGCATACAGTTTAACTTTTCGATTCTTAATGGTTTGAAAATAAGAGATGATGTCCTGATCCTTAGCTTGCAAGAAGAATTCCCTTTCAATGAATGTGACCAAGCAACTATTCAAAAATTTCTACCCCTGGATGCTTCTTAGCTTCTTGTTGACGAAGGTGTCCTACTCGAACTCCAGTGCTCTGCGCCTCTGCCTTGTCTCTGCCTCTGGATCCAATCATCCCCGGTGACAAAATCATTAGCTTTCGAAAGATCGGATCAGGCAACTCAAGAACAAACAAAACAAACAAAGCCGCCGGGAGGATAGCACTCTCACATGTTCCTGTGCAACAAAGGCTAGCTCCTGTTTCGCATAGCAAGGGGATGGCGAGGAGAAAAGCGCCGCACAGCCAGGCCGCCGCCGACGCCGCGCTGGCCCCTGCGTGCCGGCCTGCCCGGCCGCGGGGGTCCGCCGCTTGCCCCTGCCCTGGCCCCCTACCAGGCAGCCAGTGGCGAAGCCAGCTCAGAAAAGGACCTAGGGCGGAGCTCTATGATAAAATTTTGGCTAACAACTACATCATGCAGGTTTTGAGCAAAACTTGTAAACCAACCAAGATGCAAGATATTACCTTTTAGAGGTTTTCTGATTTTAATTAAGCAGGAAATTAAGTTAAACCTAGAGCAAGAAATTAAATCTACCATAAAAATTAACAGGCTACCGCTAGAACAAACTACGGGAACGCGATTAGGAGCAAGATTAAAGCCTAGAACAATTCTAGTAAAAGTAACGGAAAAAGAAAAATTTAATGAAACAATTCATCGAACATCTTACAGGCGGAGGGCGATTGTTGAGGAATAAACTCGATTCATGCCAGAATTTTTCTCGTACTCACTCGATCCGTTTCCTTGCACAAGAAGAAGGAATCAAGAAGTTCAATTGCTCACCTTGCGCCGCCCTCACCTAAACTGCACACGCGCGGTGGCCGTCGCCCTGCACCGCTCAGCCGCTGCGTAGCTGCTGGGCAAACCGCTGCAGCATGGGGGTCGGGGCCTCGGGGGCGAGGAGGCCTGCAGCCTGCAGGTGCTTGGACGCCTGGGCTGAGGGGAGGTGGGAGTCGGAGTGGGGGAGGAGTTAGGCGGGGCGTCCGGCGTGGCGGTGAGCGAGCTAGAGAGTGGGAGAGACCAGACAGAGAGAGAGAGAGCGTGTGAGCCAGAGAGTTGTTAAGTGGGCGGGAGTTCGCCGTGTCTCCGATCTAGGACACACGACAAATATTTTTTCCTTTTTTTGTTTTCACATTCATATTTGCCGTGTGCCACAGTTCTTGGCACACGGCAAACATGTAAATTTCGTCGTGTGCCCGAACCTGGCCACACGGCAAAGACTCCACCCAGATGCATGCTTTGGCGTGACCAAGCTGCCACGCTGGCTCACGCGCGTTGCGGCGGATGATGTGGCAAGGCAGAGTCGCGCCACATTCTTTGGCACGACTTAGTCGCGCCATGCTCCGTGGCGCGACTCAGCCGATTTTGACTCGGCCCACCGACAAAACCCCAGTCCAATTCCTCAGTTCCCTATCTTCTATCTTGTGTCCAGGAGGCGGAGCCACCACTAGGGCGAGCTAGGGCCCAACATCGAGCCGCCGCGTTCGCTCAGCGCCTGAGCCCGCGCCCCCCGCCCCCATCCACCGCTCGCACCCCCGGCAGTCGGCCGCGCCGGCCGCTGGCGGATCCCGCGCGCTCGGCTCGGGTCGCCCGCTGCCACGGGGATCTGCCTGCAAAGCAGCAGGGCGGCCGCCCGCCTCCGGCCTCCACCGCGTGTCCGCCTCGGCCCTCGCCCCCGGCCGCCGGCGTTTCCCGCGCGGCGCGCGCTGCCCCCGTCGGCCGCCACCGCAGGCACCTGCAGGCTGCATGCCTCCTCGCCCCCGAGGCCCCGACCCCTGTGCTGCAGCGGTTTGCCCAGCAGCTGCGCAGCGGCTGAGCGGTGCAGGGCGACGGCCACCGCGCGTGTGCAGTTATGTGAGGGCGGCGCAAGGTGAGCAATTGAACTTCTTGATTCCTTGTTCTTGTGCAAGGAAACAGATCGAGTGAGTACGAGAAAAATTCTGGCATGAATCGAGTTTATTCCTCAACAATCACCCTCCGCCTGTAAGATGTTCGATGAATTGTTTCATTAAATTTTTCTTTTTCCGTTACTTTTACCAGAATTGTTCTAGGCTTTAATCTTGCTCCTAATCACGTTCCCGTAGTTTGTTCTAGCGGTAGCCTATTAATTTTTACGGTAGATTTAATTTCTTGCTCTAGGTTTAACTTAATTTCCTGCTTAATTAAAATCAGAAAACCTCTAAAAGGTAATATCTTGCATCTTGGTTGGTTTACAAGTTTTGCTCAAAACATGCATGATGTAGTTGTTAGCCAAAATTTTATCATAGAGCTCCGCCCTAGGTCTTTTTCTGAGCTGGCTTCGCCACTGGTCCAGTAGACCCGGCCGCCCGCCGCCCGCGACCCACCCAGCCGCTCGCCACCTGCGGCCGCCGGAGCACTGCAGCAAGCTCCCTGGTTCCCTCGATTACAGAGGTGAGTCTAGCCTACTATGCCTGGGAACTTGAGGAAGTTTTCAGAATCTTCTTTCCATCCTGGGAACTCAAAATTAGAATATCCTGCTAGCTCATCCGGATCCCTTTGAAACATTCATGAACCATGACCACCAATATGCAGCTACATTCATGAACCAATGTTCATAGTACAAGTCTGACGAAACAAAGGGATTGCTTATTATATATTACTTTTTGTATGTAGATGGCACACCACCCGCGCTACCCTCTCCTGGAGATGCATTACGATGAGCGACACCGTGGCAAGATACAAGAAGAGCGTACGCAGGTGAATTTGTGTTCATTTTTATTTTTGTGAAGTCATTAATTTGATTTTAGAAGGGCGGGCCTGGTGCAGCGGTAGAGCCTACCGTCTGTAACCGGAAGGTCCCGGGTTCGAGCCCCAGCCTCTGCACATTTGTGTGGATAAGGTTTGGGGCTTAAAGACAACCCTTCCCCAGACCCCGCACAGTGCGGGAAGCCTACAGCACTGGGTACGCCCTTTCCATTAATTTGATTTTAGTTGATTATAAAGTTTATTGATATTTTTGTAGGTTTTGAAGCCTCTACGCCCCCGCCTTCACAAGCCTCTGCGGTGGGATGATAGGTACGCACCATACCTAAAACGGGCTGGATTCCTCCCGTTGGCGTGGCTAGTCAAGGAGGGCCTCCCCGGTATGGACAATGCAGCTTTAACAGCTCTGGTGGACCGGTGGAGGCCTGAGACACACACATTCCACCTTCCCAGCGGTGAGATGTCAATTACACTCCAAGATGTGGCAATGCTATTTGGGCTTCGTATAGATGGTAGAGCCGTAACTGGTAGCATCTGTCCAAATGGATGGAGAGAAAGAGTGGAGCTGTTGTTTGGAGTGCACCCACCCGAACCACCGGAAGACACGAAGGATAAGAGGCCTACGGGAGTGACCTCAGCTTGGTTGACGCAACATTTTGGTACACTACCTGGAGCAGATGCTAATGGCGGGACGGTTGCTAAGTTCGCTCGGGCATGGCTATGGCATTTGATCGCCGGGTTTCTATTTCCTGATTCGAGCGGGAACACAATCTCATGGATGTGGCTAGAACTAATTGGTCAAGACTGGGATAATATTGCCACTTTCAGCTGGGGGAACGCAACACTTGGGTGGTTGTACCGTCAGCTGTGTGATGCTTGTAGGCGGAGCAAAGATAGTGCAAATCTTGGTGGTTGTGCTTACCTATTGCAACTGTGGATGTGGGAGCGCCTTCCTGTTGGCCGGCCGGAGCGTTATGCTCATGGAGTAAGTATTTTATTTGTTCATTACTTTTGCATTGTTGTTGTTAGGTATGGGTAATCTTCAAAATTCGCTAATGTCATTATTTATTGTTATATCTATGGTTACGCCATTATACGAGGGAGAGGCTGTGGCTACAGTGGGTTGGTTATGGAACAATATTGGTACCGTGCAGGGTAATCCAGGAAGGTGGTACATAGACTACAGCAATGCCCTTGATTGCCTAAATGCTGCTCACGTAAGTCTATAACCACCTCGTCTGCCGCAATTCGTGTAATATATCGTCCTCAATTTGTTGTAATCATATTGAACATGTCGTATTAGGTTGAATGGCAACCATACAATCGCATGGAGGTGCAAAACATGAATCTTAGTCCGCAATGCATGAGGGATAATGAATACTGGTGCTCAATTTGCCCTCTTATTTGCTATTACATTGTTGAGTACCACCTTCCAAATCGGGTGATGCGCCAATTTGGAATACTTCAGTCTTGTCCGCCTGAGTATATTAATACTAGCCATGAGTTGCACGGGTATGGTTATTTGTTTTCTGCAATCTCATTCTATGGAAAATATTTGCATGTTTTGCAATTACATTAATTCTTGCATACATTATATGTAGAACTGATCGACGGAAGCAGCGGGGTGCCAAAAACTGGGAGGAGAAGCACCTTGCATATGTGAATGCTTGGAATGGTCGAGGCAACAACATAGTTTAAGGTGGCCCTGTTCACCGTGAGGCCCAGTTCAATATATATTTGGACTGGTTGAAGCAAAACACACGGCTAAAGCTCAAGGCTGCATTGGACGATACCCACATCGAGGAACTACCTTCGGACCCTGAAGATGTCTTTGCCGAATATGATGCTCACACGAGAATGGGTACGCAGCCCGAGCGAGGACCCTTTGAAGACTACATTGTAAGTTGTAGTGCACCACACCTGAAAATATTGCAATGTCCTACATCTTTATGACCTAACTTGTTAAGTAGTTTGTAGAATTTTTATGGCATAATAACTTGTGCGACCTATGCATTTGCAGGGGCAGCAACTTAGTCGTTTTGATAACGAGGCGGGACAAGCGTAGAGGGTGCCAATAGGATCTCCGGATGAGGCCACCGTGCTGAGGGGATTCTTACCGGTAGAATATGTACAATTCCCTCTAATATGTCTAATGAATTTAGTTTTCAGTTCTCAATCATTAGTGTCTTTCGAATTCTGTGCTGAAATGCAATGTAGAGGTTTAGACGGGGTTGCCGAAAAATGGCATTCAAACTGAACTGCAAAGCGGGACAAGGACAACCAGTGGCCGATGATGGTGAACCTTCCGGGTCACGCCATCGCGGTACAAGAAGCACGAGTACTTCATTGGGCACCTCATCTACAGGTGGGACATTAGCAATGTTATTTCCATTTCTACTACTTTATGCTTGTTTTTACTTACATATATGTTAAACAATTCTCTCTAATAGGAGGACGTCGTAGCCGATCCGGTGCTCTCAGTATTGGAACCCCTTGATGAGGACATGACCAATACGCATATGACCAAGGCCCAAGCGAAGATAGAGTTCAAAGCCCAATCCACATTGAAGTCCGATTTATTCGCGAGTCCGGTTCGGACTGCAGGAGCAGGCCTCACGAAAACGAACGCCCAGGCCACATACGGGCTCCGTTTTGGGCGTTCTATATATCGTTGGAAAGCTAAGGAGATAAGCTTTCCAACCCAACTGATCCCATATCAAAATATGCTCGGAGTCGACGGGAATCATCGAAATAACATGACGACCAGAATCTGCCTGGATGCAACGATGCCAGTTTTTGGGCCCGAAGGCCTTGTACTCCCTAGGGTTGCCCGGCCACCCCCTTGGCCGCCCCCTAGCCTCTCTCTTATATATACACAGCAGCCGCCATTAGGGTACTTGGGTTTTGCTTAGATTCATTCTGTCAAGAACAGTTGTCGCCGTTCATCGGTTTGTGAAACCCCAACTCGTGAGATTAATCTTTGATCTGCAGAGTCACTTCATTTGAGCTGCGTTTCTTTCGAGTTCTTGCTTGTGTTCTTCGTTGCGCTTGCAGGGATTAGCCTTCTTGGTGAGGTCAACCGGGTTGTGACACGGTTGATAACCAGAGGAGTTGTGGTGCTAAGATTGCTGGATTCAGGTCTTAGGATCTGAAGCCGGATCGGTGTGTCTCGCTCCGCCTACAACGAGAGTTATCCAGAACCTGACGGAAGATCGGGAACCCACATCCCCATTATTTGGTAATCAGAGACTCAGGTTTACTGTCAGGTTTCACATATATCTTTAGTTTCATCAATTTCGCCATTGTCCCACAGTCCACCAAAAAGCCCTAGAAAATTTTGTGTTCGTGCTGTTTTTCCATCCCATTAGCCTTTTTAAGCCATTGCATATTTTGATATCGAAGTCCGCATCATTGAATTTTTGTCCATAGTTGTGGTCTTGTTGCTGGTTTAGATCGAGTTCTTAGATTGGTTTGAGTTTTGCATCGTGTCACCGTATCATTTTCCATCCCGTCATCACGTCCGGTTCGGACTTGTCTCTGTCCAGTTCGGTATTTTGTTGATATCTCTCGCATACGAACTCGGATTTTTGTGTTCTAGTACTTTCTGGAAAGCTTGTGAAATTATCTACAACTTTATCAGTTGTGAGAATTCCAGAAAACGTAGTTATCTGCGCCTAATCTGTATTGGAAGTCAATCTATTGGTGACCCAGAAATTTCTGAGTAGTCTGTATTTCGGGGTCAATATCTTCTACTTCCTTTATCCAAAAGAGACTTTCCATATATTGAAAAGAAAGAGAAAAGGAGGATCTACAACTTTCGTGTTGTTTTCGTGTTTGAAGTCTCTAAATTTGTCAAACAGCCTGTATAAGTTTGTGTAGCAAAACAGTAATCTACAGACAACAATTTTGTGATAGTGTGGAGTTGTCTCTTGCTCTTGTGGCACTTTTGAATAGAAAAAGAAAGAAAGAAAAAGGCAAGTGCATAAAAAAGAGCCGCACAAAAATAAAAAATAAAAAAAATCAGAAGTTCTTGCATCCTTTTGTGTCCTTTGTGCTTGGTATATGTCGCTTGCTTGCTTGAACTAGTTCTAGGAACACGTTTAGGCCAGCAACATTGATAAGTACTTTGGATGTTTATTCAATTTTTGCTATCTGATTTTCAATTGTGCTAATCCTTTCTACTAAATAAAGCCCCCCGAAGCTCCACATATTACTTCAGATCAGTACACCCAGAGGATCTTGCAATCTTGGTACCACTTCCTCACAGGTATCACGAACCAGCCACCGGTTGTACCATCATCTGCTTTGCATTGGTAAGAACACTTGTAAGAGCTTGGTAAGACGTGCGAGATTGTGTTTCCACCATCCACATCCACATATAGTAGTTGATAGGGATAACCTTTTGTGTTTTCTCTTGTCTACTTACAAACAATGTCAGGAAACACTGAGATTGCTCAACGAGTGTTGAGTTCTCAAATGGAGAAAGTGGAGCAAAATCAATTCAACAATTTGTTCCAGACTTTCTTTGCCGTGATGGAACGACGTTGCCGAGTCATCATTGATGGTGAGACTTGCAACAACCTTGCAAGTTTAGAGCTGGTCGAGAAGCTTGGTCTGACCACAAAGCCACATCCACATCCATACTACATGCAATGGTTAAATTCTTACGATAAGATTAAGGTAACTGAATTTGCACATATTGAATTTGGCATTGGTTTTTATAAGAGTAGTGCTGATTTTGATATAGTACCCATGCAAGCATGTCATTTATTGCTAGGAACGCCATGGATTAATATAAATGATGTGGTACATAAAAAAGTTGCAAATAGATATTCTTTCAACTACAATGGAAGAAAAATTACACTTAAATCTATGACCGCAACTGAAATTTTAGAAGCCGATCTTGAAAGAGCAGAGAGAAGAAAGAATGAGCCTTTTAGAAAAGAATGGATTATTTCAGATGTTACAGTGTCTTCCTCTAAATCTGATTTTGTACAAATTAAAGATATCGCTTTGTCTTCTGTTGGACCTAATATTTTGCAGCATGTATCTAAAACAGAAGACAAGGTGATAGAGAATGAACAGGTAATTGTCTCAGATAAGAGCTCTCTTGATGTGCTGAAATTGTCCACCACTCATGCTATAATAGAGCAACATTTAGTGGACACCAAATGTGAATTGACTTTGTCACATGATAAATATTCTACTGATTTTTGTGATAAATAAGAGTTGTGTGATAGTTCTATGTTTATCCTTGTGCCAGAACTTGTGAAGGAAACTGATCCTTTTGTTTTGGAACAAAGACTTATGCTAAAAATAAACATTTGATTCCAATTGCTACAGAAAAGGATGAAAGGAAATTGTTGTCTTCTTTAAATACTTTGGGTTATATAGAGTTTGATACTTTGTGTGCACTTAGTAGTTTGGAGGAGAAATTTAAATGTGTTGGATTGCCATGGTTATCTCGATGTACATAGCACTTTATTGGCAATTATAATTGTAAAGGAGAGTACATGGTGCATCGTGTTTATATGTGTTCAAATCTGAAATCTCCTTTTGCTGTGCATCAATTTGATGAAAAAGAGGGCTATTTTAAGACTAATCCTATCACGCAGAGTTCCTCTTATTCTTCCTTGTTTGTTTTGTCACAACAGGTTCAATTTCAAGAAGGGGAGCAACGCAGGATCATGTCAAGAATGGGAACAACTATTTCCGCAAGCATCAGCGACTTTGAGTCGAGGACGACTCAAAACCAAGAAGGTGAGCATGATGAGGACATGACCAATACGCATATGACCAAGGCCCAAGCGAAGATAGAGTTCAAAGCCCAATCCACATTGAAGTCCGATTTATTCGCGAGTCTGGTTCGGACTGCAGGAGCAGGCCTCACGAAAACGGACGCCCAGGCCACATACGGGCTCCGTTTTGGGCGTTCTATATATCGTTGGAAAGCTAAGGAGATAAGATTTCCAACCCAACTGATCCCATATCAAAATATGCTCGAAGTCGATGGGAATCATCGAAACAACATGACGACCAGAATCTGCCTGGATGCAGCGACGCCAGTTTTTGGGCCCGAAGGCCTTGTACTCCCTAGGGTTGCCCGGCCACCCCCTTGGCTGCCCCCCTAGCCTCTCTCTTATATATACACAGCAGCCGCCATTAGGGTACTTGGGTTTTGCTTAGATTCATTCTGTCAAGAACAGTTGTCGCCGTTCATCGGTTTGTGAAACCCCAACTCGTGAGATTAATCTTTGATCTGCAGAGTCACTTCATTTGAGCTGCGTTTCTTTCGAGTTCTTGCTTGTGTTCTTCGTTGCGCTTGCAGGGATTAGCCTTCTTGGCGAGGTCAACCGGGTTGTGACACGGTTGATAACCAGAGGAGTTGTGGTGCTAAGATTGCTGGATTCGGGTCTTAGGATCTGAAACCGGATCGGTGTGTCTCGCTCCGCCTACAACGAGAGTTATCCAGAACCTGACGGAAGATCGGGAACCCACGTCCCCATTACCCCTCGTAGGAGGGGCAAGGAGAGACCCCCTCAAGACATCGTCAGTGAGGAGTCTGAGGAGACATCAAGCTCAGATGGTGAAGATCCTGACTACGGCCACGATGAGATTGGCTTCTCACAGATTCCGAACGCTCCAAAGCCCACGCAAGATACTCCACGACCAAAGAGGCGGACAAGGGCACGAGCACAGGATCACACTAATGTCGGGAGCGCTAACGTCCTAGCAACTAAGCCGGGCCGCCCTCGTCGTCCCAAGAAACCTTTCACCCCACATGCGTCCCATGACTAGCATGGTACTAGGTATGTTTGAACAAGGCTTGGTAGCCTCCACAACCTTGTTGGGTACGAGTGAAGTATGAGTAGATGTAGATGGAACTATGTAACTTAGATGGAAACATGTTGGCTAACATCGATGTACAGTTGAATCAAATGTTGCCTAAATTTAGTTTGTCACTGGACCTCTTGTATTAGTGTGGTTGATATCTTTTGCTTGTGACCTCTGATATGAACAACTTTGGTGAGGAAGCTTCTATTTTGCTATTGCGGCTGGATGCTTGGGTCATCGAGGAGTCACGCCATTTTAGTTGCAACTTCTATTGTGGAATGTTGTAAGATTATCAGCAGATTTTATTCTGGATATGTTCAGCCATTTGGTTGCGTGGCTGTTTATTCTGGATAGTCACTTTGGTGGTTTATTTTGAAAAAAAGTGACAATGAATTGGAGTATGTGTTTATGTTATTTCTGTGTTAATGAATGTGAAATATTTCACTAAATGTTTGTTCATCGAGGAGTCGCGCCATTTTACTTGGCATGACAAGTTGGCACAAAATATGCCCACAACAGATCTGGTCAGTGGTTGCGTGTGGCGTGACTCTTCACTGAGTCGCGCCGAGTAGCGTGGCGGGACTCAGGAACGAGTCGCGCCACGCACAGCCATCGACCAGTTTTTCCTTAGGCCAAAATGGCACCAACTAGTCACGCCAAGTTCCACGGCGTGACTGCGTTAATAGTCGCGCCACGTGGGGTGGCGTGACTCAGTAAAGAGTTGCACCACGCACACCCATCGACCAGTTTTGCCGTGGGCCAAAATGGCACCAACTAGTCACGCCAAATTACACGACGTGACTGCGTTAAGAGTCGCGCCACGTGGTGTGGCGTGACTCGTTAAAGAGTCGCGCCACGCACAGACATCGACCAGTTTTCCTGTGGGCCAAAATGGCACCAACTAGTCACGCCAAATTACATGGCGGGACTGCGTTGAGTCGCGTCACGTGGTGTGGCGTGACTCATTAAAGAGTTGCAGACATCGACCAGTTTTGTTGTGGGCCAAAATGGCACCAACTAGTCACGCCAAATTCTACGGGCCAAGAAACTTGCGGGACCAGCTGAATGGTCGCGCCACGAGGCTTGACGGGACTCAGCAAAGAGTCGCACCGCACACACCCATCGACCAAAAGGGTTAGTTTTCACAAATTTAGATCAGTACGAGTTATTTATAAAATATTAGATTAAAAAGGATTAAAATAAAAAAATTCAAAGTGATGGCACACGGCACCCAGATTTGCCGAGTGTTTTGGCCAAAACACTCGGCAAAGCTGTCTAAAATTCAATTTTATTTTTGTTTTTAGTTTCAGTTCCTGCAAATCAAAAACCTCACATATCACACATATCGCTCAAATATCACATATATCACACAAATGTCTCAAATATCACATATATCACCAAACAAGTCCACATATCACACATATAGTACACAAATATCATCACAAGTCCATAAATCAAACCAAGTCCACCACCAAGCTCACAAGTATCACCAAACAAGTCCATAACAAATCACATACTCTGTAGTATGCAAACTGGTACTCTAGATGTACATGCATACAGATCAGCCAACACAAATCCATCTCACAAGACCTTTCCAGCAATTACATGATATAAGATCCGGCAAAGCATCTTGCTGGCTACCGCGACCTTGGCTTCCTCCTTCCAGCTGGCTACCGTGACCACTACTTCCTCCTTCCCTTGGAGTATTGCCATAGTAGTAGATGGTGACGACGGGGTTGTCGTGGTTGGTGCTGGAGAAACAGCTGACATGGGTCGCACAGTTGCTACAGGGCAGACACCCACCTAACCAGCTAATCATCTTGGAGAACTTCTTCCGTAATGTCATAGGATTTGGTGAGAACTTTGATATTTGAATGGCTCCACCAAAGCAAACACAGACAAATTTCACCTGTGGATCTGGGTTTGCTGATGTTGTTGTAGGTAGAATGCGATGATTAGAAATGCATGTACAGATCTGGGGTACAGGATTCGCCCGATGTGGAGGAGGTGGTGTAGGTGGCCTCCCCGCGGTCTTGGATTTGGAGGTGCCTAGGAGGGGGGATAGCTGAGGCCGCATACCAGAATAACTGAGTGGTCAGACAAGGATAACTGAGTCCCAAGAACAAAATAACTGAGTTGGGAGAATAACTGGCACAAATTAATTATTGGAGTTGTGTATAATCGAACTGCATGACAGTTTTAAATAAATGGAACTGCATGACAGTTTTCAAAAAAAATGGAACTGCATGTAGAAGCCGAATTTCTAAGCAATCATATTAGGTAAAGCACATGTACACTTGAAAAATATGAAATTAAATACTAAAGCCTGCTGTTGTATTCCACTAGTTTGTTTCACCCCCTTTCTTCTGAATCAGTGTGCTATGAAGTCTAAATATGTGGTTTTGTTTATGGAAGCAAGTTCAGTGATTCAGTATCACCTTGCTTACTGCTTGTGGGACTATATAGTCATTTCTATCTTCTTAATTTGTTGCCGTATTTTATCCTCCTCGTATCTGTAAGGACAATTTCTAATATATCTTGATTCAGAGATTAGTCATTTTATTTGTTTTGCATTTACCCTCTAAATCTTCCATCTTGGATCTGGACTTTTGTTTGCCTAGCTGTGCTGGATGGCATAGGAATGCTTAAATATACGACTTTACAGCTATATTGTGTCATGGGCTTCCTACGGTGCTTGAATGTGTCTTTGTGGCGCTTTGCCTTTGTCCTTGTTATGCAATTATTCAGTAATTGAAATCATAAAACAAATTTAGTTCAGAAAACAATGGGGAGAGAGATTGATGTGTACCGCGGATGGTGACGCGGTAGTACGAGAGCCTGGGCCTGGCGGCACTGGACCTCCTCGCGGGATGGCGTTGCAGGAGGGGCTGCGGATGGCGCCGGAGGTCAGGCGTAGGAGACGGCGGCGGGCGGCTCTCCAGCAGGCCAGGACGGGCGACGCAGGACCTCCTCGTGCGGGCTCCAGCAGCGACGGCGGGAGGCGCAGGACCTCCAGCAGGGGCGGCTCCTGCAGGTCGACGGCGCTGCGCGCCACGCAGTAGCAACGGGGCAGGGCCGGGCCGATGCGCAAGGGCGGCGGCAGTACTGAATATTTTTGACACCTCAAATCACAAACAAGTAGCACATAATCGAGTACCGATAACACAAATTGTTCATAATCTGAAATGGTTTGACATATATATAATAGTGTACTAAATGATCAATATATCAAAGTAGGAATGCATGAAATAAATAGAGGATAAAATTGTAAAACAACTAATAGCATTGATAAGGATGCTTACAAATTATAAGATTATTACAATACAAGCAATCAAATTTCATAAATTGATACGCAGCATTGCAACAACCTTTTCTACAACTAGAACCATCACCTACATACCTAGCAATTCTGCAATCGACACGCAGCGCCGCTCCCTGGTCGCCGGACCTGGACGCCTGCTGCCCCGCTGGCCGCCCGCCTACCTGCGCTGCTACGGAGCTGCGCTGTGCCTAGCCGGGCGCCGCTCGCCGAGCAGGGCAGAAGGGAGGCAGGGAGCAGGCGTTCGCTCTCGCTCCTTGCGCGCCCTGCCTGCGCGGTTGCGCCACTCGGCTCCTGCGCGCCCTGCACCCCTGTCCTTGCCTCTGCCGGTGTGTGCAGGTGTGCGGTGTGCTGCGCCGCCGCCACTCAGCCGCTCAACGGCCTGCCGCCATTAGGGTTGGGATGGGAGCGGCGTGCGAGCGACACTCACAAATTGGGGGGAGAGATCGATAGGAGGGTGAGCGAGTGAGTGAGAGAGTGAGGCAGAGGGGTAATAAGTGCGCGGGAGTTCGCCGTGTGTCCGATCTAGGACACACGGCAAAGATTCTTTGCCGTGTGCCACAGATCTTGGCACACGACAAACATATCAATTTCGCCGTGTGCCAAAACCTAGCCACACGGCAAAACATGACGACGCGACCGGCCGGGCCACGTGGCGCTATGTTTGCCGTGTGCCTCCATGTGGCACACGGTATAGATGTAAATTCACCGTGTGCCTAACGGAGGCACACGGCAAAATTTGACGGCGTTGCCCGACTATGATGCTCTGGCCACGTGGACCTATCTTTGCCGTGTGCCGACCTGAGGCACACGGCAAAGATTAATTTTGCCGTGTGCCGAGGTTAGGGCACACGGCGAAGCCTCCTTCCGCCGTGGGCTTCAATTTGGCCGTGTGTTCTGTATTTGGCCCACGACAAAGGCTCTCTTCGCCGTGTGCCCGATGGTTTGCGCACGGCGAACTCTTAGGCACACGGCGAATTACCGGTTTCCGGTAGTGCATACCACCTTTAGTATACGCCCAGAGAACTATGTTAAAGGTATAATGGTTATGTGAAATATCATTTCCTGCCATCATATCCAAGAGACCATGCATATCAGAAAGAGCTCCTTTGGTAGCATACCCATTAAGCAGAGTGCTATATGTAGTTACATCCGGTTTTATGCCCTTTTCAATCATAGAATCAAACATCATTCTACCTTCTGTGCATCTTCCATTCTTGCAATGATAGTCCAGCAGCAAATTACAAGTGACAACATCTGGTTTATGACCATGTGCGGGCATTTCTTTGAGCATTCGAACCACCTCTTCTCCCTGTCCGGAAGAGCAATATCCATGGATCAGACAATTATATGTTCGATTGTCTGGCTTGACACCTTTATGAATCATCTGCTGAAGGACGCCCTCTGCCTTGTCAACTGCTTGAGCTTTGCACAGGCCATCAATGACTGTGTTGTAGGGTACAACAGTCGGAAAAATCCCCCGGTTATCCATTTCACGAAATAGGTTGTAAGCTTTGTCCACCTGGCCGTCTCTAAACAAGCCATTGATGACGGTGGTGTACGACACATCATTTGGTGGGCAGCTACCACCTCCATCATCAGCCATCATGTGGAGCAGCTCAAGTGCCTCCGCAGCTCTCTTTTCGTCGCATAAACCCTTTAGAACTGTGCTGTATGCAAATATATCTGGCGTGCAGCCAAACTCAGGCATTCGTCGGCTCAATATCTCCATGGCCTCATCCACCCTCTTTGCGTCACAGAGACCTTTGAGAAGCAGATTGATGACTATGCCCACCCTCCAGCCCGCCTTGAGGACAAGGCCAAAGGAGGCGAGACCAAGCTCTAGGCGTCCCATGCGGCAGAAGCAACAGATGAGGATGCTGTAGGTGAACCCATCGGGAGCCACCTTGTTCGGGGAGGCACGGGCCATCCGGTTGAAGAGGGAGACGACGAGTGCGGAGGTCGAGGAGCCCCTTCCCTGGGAGCGAGAGACGGTGGTGAGGAGCTGGTTGAAGGCGCGAACCGAGGTGGGCCTGGCGACAAGGAGCAATTCGTCGAACATCTTATTCTTGACGGCGTCATCGAGGCCGAGGCTTCCCGAGCGGACGCGGCTGGCGATGGCGCGCTCCAGCTCCAAGCATCGGGGCCCTTGATAATAAGCGGGATATACTTTCCCTTTTATGTATAATCACCCATTCCCTTTCCGGCAACTTCCCATTTGCAGCAATCCCGCCGCCGCCATATGCTGACTGAAGGCATGCGCTCCCGCCCAGCGAGTGTCCGCATGCGCTCAGCTGTTGGTCCCCGCCTCCCTATTCTCTTTCATCTTTTTCCTCAATCTCACTGGCATATGTAATGTATATACATAAATTATATACATAAAATAATATAAAACAAGAAGAATTATATATGAAAAATTAAAACAGATTTATATTACAAAGAAGCAAGATATTTATACAACAAACTTATATAGCTAAAAATATGAAAATCATGTTTATATGCTAAATTTCTACATATAACTTTTATGGGAAAAATTATATAATCAATATTTCCAGCAAAACTTTGTCACAAACCAATCTGAACGAAAAAAGTTATGCAAAATAATATTTTTCTAAAAGAAGTAATATTGATATAACTTATGCAAAAGAAGCAAAAAAAAGGTTATATAAAACTAATGTATATAACTTGTGCAAAGAAAAACAAGACAAAACTTATATATAAAAGAAAAGTTATATACATAACTTCTTCAATACAAAGAAGTAATATTGATATAACTTATGCAAAAGAAGCAAAAAAAAGTTATATAAAACTAATGTATATAACTTGTGCAAAGAAAAACAAGACAAAACTTATATATAAAAGAAAAGTTATATACATAACTTCTCCAATACAAAGTTATGTGTCTGTTGCATTAACTTTATGGAAAAAAGAAAAGGAAAGAAAACAAAAGGCACTCCCACCTCCACAAGCTTGCCAGGCTCCTGCCTTTTCACCTGGTTCACCACTCTGCCGAGATAGTGCGCGCGAAGCTCCGGGCCACACTGCACCGACCACCGTGGGCAGCGTGCAGGGCGGCAGGCCTCTGTACCCCCGCTATGGCATTGTGAAGGATAATGATGAAAAAAAATGTGAGAAAGATATAAGACACATCTAGCAGAGAAGGGGAAAACATAAATGCAAGGTGGTACTTGGTAGGGTCCACGCACGTGGAGGCTGGTCGGGAAATCGCGCGCTGGAACGCTCGCTAGCGCTCGCTTGTAAAATTAGATTTGCGGCCGCCTGGCGGGGGGCCGCCTGACGCGACGCGATGAACAGAGGCGACGGCAAGAAAGAGATGGGAGTCCGAGAGTTTGAGAGACACGAACTGATTCAGGACACAGCAACTGGTTTTGCTGTTGCTTGTTTGCTTTTTTAGTTGGATCCAGACCAAAATAAAACAGGCAAGAAATATGTACTCAATAAACAATACGACTGTGAATTAAGCTACTAATACACAACAATTTTTCAGGTCTGCCTGTACTAGTTGTTTTGTTCTTTATACAGGACAAAATGAAATGGTGCAAAGACTACAATGGAGGTTGTAACTTCTTCCTACTTGTGCTCTGAATATCTTTGGTGTTCTATTTTCATTTTTTTTTGTCTACCTGTGTTATTTCAATTACTTGAAGTTCAGTAGCAAACAATTTATGGTACAGATTTCTGAGTAATCCTATTTACTGAAAACTCTGAATATCGCAATGTTTGAACCAGCATCTTAGACTAATTCATGTCTCCTGAACCTAGAGTAAAAACAACAAACAAGTAACTGCAAGTCACTTGCACTATATTCTCTCCCTACGTGTGTTACCTCGAGCCATTGCAAAACTGAAATACAAGAACGCTGAAAGCAAAAATAAAAACTGATCAAAATTTGGGTCGCCATCCCATTCTCTTCAGAATTCCACCAAGAACGTAGTCTCTCTTTCCTTTGTGTTTTCGTTTTTTGCGTAAATCATGGTTCTTGGCAACCGGGTCCTTGTGTTTGTTCAAGAAAGACTTGTCAATTTCTTTAAGCTGAATGGCTGAGTGTAACATTTGTCAATAAAAAATATAAAAAGTAGTCCTTTTGACGGGCACGCAGCAGAACAAACCTGTAAAAGATACATCCGCATCGAAGAAGAGGATGATGGCTGACTGAATTCTTCAGGGATATTCAGACCTGGTTCCTATCTCTGACAGAGCAAGTCAATTCCGATCGCAAAGGATACCATTCCCTAACAATCCAAGCAGTCTGAATTGTTTGGCGTGAAAAAAAAATAACAGAGTCTTCAGGGATCAGTGGGAGCTGGCCCAACGGCTCATGGACGAACTACACGACGAAGCTGTGCTATGGAGGACTGGCAGTCAGATATCAATGGGCGCCGGCAATGATCCGGTTTTTCACTTTTCAGATTTACTTTTCAGACAAATAAACTGCATCACTGCACCCATCTTCACCATACATTCGCGACGGAGTTGGAGCAACGCCTTGTATCTACTCCCTCAGTTCCAAACTAATCTCCTAAACATGTATCTAAATTATCCATTTCTGCTATTATAAAAATTCTAAAATAACTCCCTAATCTTTGTGTAAATTACCCATCTATGTTATTATAAAAATAATACAAATACCTCCCTAAATTTGCATATAAATTATCCAACTATATCATTATTATTACAAGTTAAATTACTCATAAATCTGAATCTAAATTATATAATTATAATAATATATTAAAGTGCACCAATATAAAATTCTAAAATTAGTATTTCTATCATTATTAATATATTATTAATATTATTATTTATATAAAAATACTATCCATGATATATGTCACCATATATTCATATATGATGGAAGAGATAAGAATATCAATTCACAAACAAATACTTCAACTAAACATATATTGAATATATATAGAGGTGCACAAAATAAAATCTATTGTAACTAAATAATGATAAATATATATTTTAGAGTATATGTTAGAATATTTAATAGATGAAAGGGGTGTGAGATAGATTTATTTTTATATTAATTTATTTTAATTAGCTCGTGCGGAAGCAAGGGTTGATAGACTAGTGTGTCTAATCAAGCTTTTCAGTCATCCAGGTATCTGCCACGGCCAGGCTTCTTCAGAGATGCTGACGCAGGGTGTCACGCACGTCTTCTCTCTAACCTTCGCATCCGCCGCGACGCCGCCGACCTCACCGGCATCTACATGGGCCACGAGAGAGGCACACCGCCACGTTCGTGGCCGCACTCGAGAAGGTGGTCGCGTCATCGCCAAGCCACCGACTTCGCCATGAGCCTCTGTCTACGGTGCCTTTTCAGGAAGCAGGTCCAGATCGACGTACTACGTGCGTCCGTGCTAAGGTCTAGTTTGATTTTTTTTCAATTTTAAGTCATAAATTTTGTCACATCGCATGTTTAAACACTAAGGCTCTGTTTAGTTCCCACCCCATAAACCCCGCAAACACAAAAAAACCGTCACATCGAATGTTTCGACACATACATGGAGTATTAAATGAAGTCTATTTATAAAATTTTTTGCATAGATGGGCTGTAAATCGCGAGACGAATCTAATGAGCCTACTTAATCCATGATTTGCAACAGTGATGCTACATTAATCATCCGCTAATTATTGATTAATCATGGATTAATTAGCATTATTAGATTCGTCTCGCGATTTACAACCCATCTGTACAAAAAAATTTGTAAATAGACTTCATTTAGTACTTCAAATTAGTAAGATTCCAAGAAATCCAGTACACCAATTACTACGTGCGTCCGTGCTAAGACTCCTTATATTACTGCTTGTTCTGCTATATATCGTCCCTCCCTCCCGGCTAGTGCATCATCTAGTGTAGCTGTACTGTGCAGCTCTCTTTTCGAGTCCCTGCTGTTTGGTTATCTTTGGAATAAATTTTGGTGATCTTTCCCGTAGCAGCTGCTTGTACACTCACATATGTAGTTTCTCTGCCTCTTTTCGGCGTTTATGATGAATTGATGGATCCCTAATCGGAGCTTTCTGGCTACTGCTTAAACATTGACAAAAGCAGGTGTGGCCGCCCTTTGTTGGGTAGCACAGTGGTTACTCCTACATTACTTATTTGTAAACAATAACAAGTCAATGCATGCACTACCTGAAACTCGTAGTTTCCCATGTGCCAGAATCTTTGCCGTGTGCACTATCTCGGGCACACGGCAAATAGCATATTTGCCGTGTGCCACGAAAGGGACACACGGCAAACTTAACGGCACACGGCAAAGGTCTTGTTTGCCGTGTGCCACAAAGAAGACACACGGCAAAGCAGTGGACACACGGCAGTGCATGATGTTTACCGTGTGCCATGATTTACAACACACGGCAAAAAAAACACACAGCAAAATACCTTCTTTACCGTGTGCTACGAAGGACACACGGCAAAATGTGGTCTTTGCCGTGTGTTTATTTCTGGCACATGGCAAATTTGTTTTAAAAAAATCATTCTCCCTTTGAAACTTTTTTGCTTATCTTTATATTGTATGTGGGACTCTATAATAGGTTTTGGTATTTTTCTCGGTCATTTTGCTATATTTAACATTGTTATTTGATGTAAAGGAATATTAGAGAATAAGTAAATTTTGAATAATTCTAAATAAAGTAATAATGAAGCAAAAAAATGATGTTAACATCATGAAGTCCCATGTGAGCCCTATCTAAAAAATTGATGCAAAATTTGAAAAATTTGCTCATGAGCCATCCCATGAACCATGTGGCCCAACCGTTTTAAAATTCTATAAAAGGCAAACTTACTCTGAAAAATATAAGATTTGTTATGGTATCATGATTTTATAAGTGGAGGCTATGGAAAAAATTTGAAAATATTTAGCACAAGTTATCACTTGTACTCCTTATAAACCGAAATATCTTCAAAGAAGATCTATAGAGTTGAGAATGAGATGTTGATATTTGAAGTGAAAGTGATAGTCGAATTGGGTGTTGACTTCAAAAATTTTTGTACATGCAATACACAATCTTAGAATCTTTGTACATGCCAAAATTTCATTATTTTTCAGATTCATTTGCTATTTTTTATATTTTTCCCCATTAAATAATAACATGTGATATACATTGCAATGGAGGTGTAACTGCATGAAATAATGATTTTTTCATTGCAATCATAGAACAGAAAAGGTTGAGTGATTTTTTTTTGTGATATTTATAGTGTTGTGAACAAATTTTAGTTAAACACGTAATGGTGATTCAGTTGATACATATAGGATTCAAATAGCATGAAATAGTACATTCAATCCGCATGTGATAATGAAACGAGAAATATTTATTCTTGCACGAAATGAATGATATATTTTTTTAATTAATACTTATTGACTACACCAGTTGAAACACTAATTAAACAATATTTGAAACACTAATTAAACAAAAATTTCGAAGAAAAAAATAAATAGCTACAGATGCCTTTGCCGTGTACCAGATCGGGGTGGCACACGGCAAAGCTGACGTCTTTGCCGTGGGCCAGATCAGCGCCCACGGCAAAGACCCGCCCCTTATCCCCTTTGAACGGCCGGCGGCAGCTCATCACTCTCACGCTAACACTCCACACACACACACACACACTCACGCTCCACCCCCGCACGACGCCGCCGCCACGCCACCCCCGCACGCCGCCGCCGCCACGCTCGCGCCCGCGCTCGGCCTCGCCTTTGCTCGCCACCCCGACGCCGACGCCTTCTCTGCCGGCCCGCGCGCGCCGCCGCCGCCACGCGAGCCCGGACGCCACCGTCGCCAGGCTCGCGCCCGCACTCGGCCTGCCACGCTCGCGCCCGCGCTCGGCCTCGCCGGTGCTCGCCACCCTGACGCCGACGCCTTCGCCGCCGCCACGCACGCGCCGAAGCCGCCGCCGCCGCCGCCGCCACGGTCGCCCCGAGTTGGGCCTCACCTTTGCTCGCCACCCCGACGCCGACGCCCTCGCCGCCAGTCGCCGCTCGCCGGGCCCTGGCTCGGCGGTTGCCGCGGCCACGCTCAGCGCGGCCACGCACGTCGCGCGCCCCCGGTCGCCGCTCGGTGTGTCCACGATCACCACTCGCCAAGCTCCCCGGCGCCGGTGCCAGCCATGCCGCCTCCTGCTTTCGTGCCTACGCCCTAAGCTCGCGAGGCCGCTACGCTCGCCCCGGCGCCGGTGCCGGCCGTGCTCGCCACGCCGCCGCCAGCCCTAGGTGAGGACATGCACAAGGGACCTCGTGGTTCATTTTCTTGATGTTGTGTGCTATAGAATAGGAGTTCTCATGTGCTAGATACGCACTTGTAGTGAATTTTGGATAGTGGAATTGAAGTCAGGACTTTAGCTCTCATGTGCTAGGTGCTCTAGAATAAATGTTCATTTACTTATTGTTTTAGTGGAAATTACACAATTAATATTTGACATGATTAAATGCGTGAAATCAAGAAAATTGACACAATGTTGTTGCTTTTATCAGGAGAGGGCATTGCACCATTCTCGACCCGTTCATTAAGCCGCACGATGTCGTCGACCTGTGTCACGATCGTTCTGCACCGACACCCGCATCACCGCTTAGACCGCCGTCGAACCCTAGGTGAGGACATTGACAAGGGCCCTTGCGCCGTCTCATGTTCGTAGTAGATTACATAAGCTCATTGCCCGTGATGATATAAATTGTTACCTAGATTTGGATTGGGTAACATATGATGATCTTGAGCTTGTGGTTATATTTCTAATGATTGTCATCAAACCATGTGACTCAGATTGAGGCTGTCAAGGTTATTTCTGTTTCATCCGTCGTTCCTCCATTTTTACATATGTTCGCTTTGAATTCTAACCCTAGGATCAAATCCTTTATGCCCAGATGGAAGCAGCCTTCCAAGCACGGCAGGAGGCGGCAGAGGAGAGGTGGAGGGCCGAGCGGGATGACATCCAGCAAAAATTGGATCAAACTCTAACATTTATGCAAAGCCTGGGCGAGGCGATGGGTGTTTTGCCACCACAATTCCCTCCGGCCCCCACTTGTTCGTCGTGCAGAATCTCCTCCTACCGTAAGTGGTTTTGACTTCTATCGAGTTTCGGAATGTCTTAGTGACTTAGCATTAACCTAGATTTACTTAAAAATAATATCTTATGATACATCTACAATGACTTAGAACTTAGGCTAATGTTTGTAGTTTCATTCTTATGTAACTCAATATATATTCGCTTATGTGCAGAATCAGTCGGCGGCATCCAATGATGGGCCAGTGAATCCTGACTTCTCGCCTCCGGTGTAGCAGACTCAGCAGCCTCAGCTGTTTGTGTGGCCACCGCCTCAATGGGTGGCTTGGATTCAGCAGCAGCAGCAGCAGCCAGGTTGGTCGCAGACGCCTACATGGCCGCCCCCGCAGATGTGGCCGCAGCACCCGCCACCGCCGCCACCACCGTCGGCCCCGTGAGTTATGTTATATGGACTTGCTTTGTACCACTTTTATGGATTTGTTTGAACTTGATTTGTATGAACTTGTATGAACTCGACCAGTACTTGTGGTTGTCGATGAACGAAACAAGACTTTATTTGTATGTGTGTATCAAATGACTGTGATGTTTATTCGGATACATGGAATAATCATTATGATATATATGATTTTCTGGGGTACCATATACGTAATAATCGAACAAAAAAAATTGGTTCAGGCACCTTTGCCGTGTGCAAAAACCATGGCACACGGTAAAGGTGCCAATCTTTGCCGTGTGCAAAAACAATGGCACACGGCAAAGATTTGAACTTTGCCGTGTGCCACGTCTGCAGGGCACACGGCAAATATTTGGCCACGTCACTCAACCTGGCTGGCTACTTTATTTTGCCGTGGGTCGAGAGTGGCACACGGAAAACCCTTTGCCGTGTGCCCGATATATAGCACACGGCAAAGGCCGGCTTTGCCGATGTCTGGTTGCCGTGTGTGCTTTGCCGTGTGCGGCACAAGGCAAATGGTTTGCCGTGGGCTTTTGGGGCTTTACCGTGTGCCCCCTGGCACACGGCAAAGGGGGGTCTCCCGTAGTGATGCATTCCTAGTTTCCTACGAAGGCATTCATCCTGTCATTTAAACTCCATCTTTTTTTTTTGAGGAAAATTTAAAGTCCATCTGAAGAACTGAAGAGGAGCTGCGTTTATCTTTGGCGTCCTGACGTCCTCTCTTAATTTCCTGGCCTTTTGGGCATGATGGGCTGGACATCTTGATGTTTACTTTCGCATTGTACTTTCTTTTTGCTGCGCTATGATAATCCTGATCTTCCTAATTACATAACCTGCGAGGTATACTTTCACAATCGTCAAGGCGACAGCAGGGCACGATGTCGGTTTGAATTTTGAATCCCGGCTTTCCCGGTCTGGCGATCCCGAGCGGGCGGCTCTCCGGCCGGCATTGGCTACCTGGTCCAGGCGTGTCCTCTCACCCCACCGACGGCAGCGCCCTTCTCGCAGCCGTGGCCGCAGCCCTCATCGACGGAGGTTTCTTCGCCGAAAAGGTTGCAGCACCGTCCAGTGGGCCTTCGCCGCCGGCGCCTCACACTAGCACCCGTCTCCAGCGAGGTCTGCTCTCCTTCTCCCCCCTCCCCTACTCACCCCTTGCTTCAGGATCCGATCCTAAGTCTGAATCAGGGCACGTACAACGCCCAGACGACTCCGTCGTTTTGCGTCGATCGCTGCAAAATACGTCTTCGCAGAGGGCATTGAACACGGAGAGAGAGGAGTGTCGCGTCGTTCGTCTACGGCATATGCCCGCTCTACAGGCGAGTCGATGCCTCCGCACGCCGTTGTATGATCTGGCTCCCGCTCAGCGCCGGCGGCGGGGATCCGATGCGCTCCTCCTACCCATCGTCCCATTTTGGCCCTCATCTCTCTTGCTCACTCGTTGTGCAAGTCACCGACGGCAAGTTTCCTTTGCCATCTCTGTTGTGCTCGTCGTGCGGCTGCTGCTCCGGTCCTTCCTGCTGAGGGTGAGATGACTTGGCATGGATGCTCTACTATTCTTCCTTGCGCGTGTTCTAGTGCTCCTTCTCTCCATGTTTTGCAGCACTACATGCTTGCGGCCTGCAGATCTGCCCCTCTCTCCCTCCGCTTTGTGTTTTACGGATGGAGGAAGATGAACAGTAGAAGCTAGCAATGGATGATGCTTAGTAATACTAACTAGTGTGTTCATGATTTTCTGAACATCATAGTAAAATAAATATACGTTCAAATGAGCTCAAACTTGTTTTGTTGGATCTGTCTTGTGATGCTTTACATTTAAAAAATATGATGCTCATGCTACTTTCTTGTGTTTTTATCTGTATGTTTAATTTTTTGAGCATGGTATGCCCGTCTGTCATGGTACAAATTGTTTTATGGTTTTATGCCACTTTTTAGATTTAATCTTCGTTTTTGTGCTTGCTAGTTGCTATTAAATAAGATAATCCTTCTAATTGTTTGCTATTCAATTATATACATGCTTATGTTTAAGAGTCATATGTATTATCTGAATATATTATGCACACCCTTATGCATGCAACAAAATGACTATAAATGTCAAATTATGCACTAGATCACCGTGGTATATGTGCCAAAGAATAAATTAACTATCTCGTAGACAGCTAAACAGACAATCCATTATACAAGTTGTTTGTTTAGCTGTCTGTGTGTGATAAACGGATAACAGCTGTCTAAACTATTGTACATGCTCCCAAGGGCTTTCATCGTCAGTTCATTGCGCTCCTAGAGATGCTTCCTACCATGAATGTCTCATGGCTGGATACACTTAAGAGGAAGCACGCATTCTCATCAACAATTTAGACCAACTCATTGAGGATTCCACAGACCAATCGCATATGGTCGAGAATTTCTGAATTGAAGTTGGTTTTCCCAAAGGTATGAGATGGTGGAAACTGAAAAAGAATCAGAAGGAAGTATGCCGGATCACTGTCAATGCATCCCCTCGACTTCCTCTTCATCTGACAAGTTAGTGAAGCAATCGATAAAAGCCGAGCACATTCGTTCAGCTAACAAACCACTCTCGAAAAAAGGATTTGTTGTCCGACCGTGGAGAGATCCGCTACCTAAAAGGCGGCCATCGGAGATCACCTTGGGAGGCCGCGAATGTTCTCGTGTCCACCGCATTGGATATCCCCCTATAAGGCGTCCACAATGATTAGCTATTTGGCTAGTTAGATCTAAAGTGGCAACCAAAAAATAGAAGAGAGTAGTCACTAGTGACGAGTAAATAGCTGGTCTATTTCACATAGCCCAAGAATATGTGAGAGGAGCGTGTGGATCCAATAATATAAAATAGTCTTTTCTTTTTTCTTCCATCTCCACATCAGTTGACTACATAGCTAGTACTAGCTATTACCATTGTGGACGCCCTAATATGCCGTCCAATGCTTCCTCAAGATTCGCGCTCCACTCCTACGTGGCACGTGGCAATGCACTAAACATGCTGACATCGGATTGGCTACTAGCTTAACCTCTCGTGGTCAACGAAGGCTAAAAGATCCTATCAATACTGTAACAGAGTTTGCTGGATAGAACTCTTCTCCCTCCTCTCGCCAGCCTCCAGAGCGCCGCCAGGCACGAGCCGGCCACGGAGCGGAGCAGGCCAGCGGCCTCCTCCTCCCGGAAGCGGCGGAAGGACTGGACGCAGCGCGGGGAGAGGAGCTCGAGCACGCAGATCCGCCGGAGCTGGCGCCACAGGTCGCCGTAGGGGGAGAAGAGGATGTCGCGGCCGGCCCCTTCCCTCTCTACCTCCGGCGACCTCATCAACGATGAGAGGGAGCGGGGCCCAACCTATCTCACTGTTATCGCCATTGCCGTTGTCCATATTTGTGACCTTGCCCGGCGGTCTTGTTGGCCACAGTGAGGGAAGTGACACCCTCGTCGGCATCGAACTTCAGGAGACATCATCAACAACAACAACAACATAGCATTTTTTCCCAAATAAGTTGGGGTAGGCTAGAGATGAAACCCGAAAGAAATAAGTTCAAGGTTCAGGCACATTAATAGCTAGTCTCCAAGCGCTCCTATCCAAAGCTATCTCTTTAGAAATATTCCAATTCTTAAGGTCTCTCTTAACCGACTCATCCCACGTCAGTTTAGGTCTACCTCTACCCCTCTTTACATTATCGACCCGCTCAAGAACCTCATTACGCACCGGCGCCTCAGGAGGCCTTCGTTGGACATGTCCAAACCATCTCAGCCGATGCTGGGTAAGTTTATCCTCAATTGGTGCCACCCCGACCCTATCTCGAATAACTTCGTTCCGGACTCTATCCCTCCTTGTGTGCCCGTAAAACCACCGCAACATCCGCATCTCTGCTACACTCAGTTGCTGGACATGTCATCTTTTTGTAGGCCAACATTCAACACCGTATAACATCGCCGGACGAATTGTTGTCCTATAGAATTTGCCTTTTAGCTTTTGTGGCACCCTCTTGTCACAAAGGATGCTAGAATCTTGCCGCCATTTCAACCAGCCAGTTGAAATTCTATGCCTAACATCTTCATCAATGTCGCCATCCTTTTGTAACACCGATCCTAAATACCGAAAAGTATCCTTTTGGACCACCACTTGTCCATCTAGACTAACGTCTCCCCCCTCATGCCTAGTCGCGCTGAAATCGCACATCATGTACTCGGTCTTGGTCCTACTAAGTCTGAACCCTTTCGACTCTAACGTGCGTCTCCACAGCTCTAACTTCCTATTAACCCCTGCCATACTCTCGTCAACTAGCACCACATCATCAGCAAAGAGCATACACCAAGGGATCTCACCTTGTATATCCCTTGTGATCTCATCCATCACTAAAGCAAATAAATAAAGGCTCAATGCTGACCCCTGGTGTAGGCCTATGTTAATAGGAAAGTCAGTGGTGTTGTCATCACATGTCCGGACAAACGTCGCCGCATCCTTATACATATCCTTAATGAGGGTAATGTACTTAGTTGGGACTTTGTGCTTCTCCAAGGCCCACCACATGACATTTCTCGGTACTTTGTCATATGCCTTCTCAAGGTCAATGAAGACCATGTGCAAATCCTTCTTTTGCTCTCTATATCTCTCCATCAATTGTCGTATTAGTAAAATTGCCTCCATGGTTGACCTTCCAGGCATGAACCCAAATTGGTTTTGGGTCACACTTGTCACTCAGGCGATGCTCGACAACCCTCTCCCAAAGATTCATCGTATGACTCATCAGCTTAATCCCACGGAAGTTAGTATAACTTTGAACATCGCCCTTGTTTTTGAAGATACGTACTAATATACTTCTCCTCCATTCTTTCGGCATCTTGTTTGACCGAAAAATGAGATTAAAAAGCTTAGTTAACTATACTATTGCTCTATCTCCTAGGCATCTCCACACCTCAATGGGGATACCATCAGGGCCCATCGCTTTACCTCCCTTCATCCTCTTCAAAGCCTCCCCGATCTCTACCTCCTGAATTCTCCTCACAAAACGTCTGTTGGTGTCGTCAAAAGAGTCATCTAACTCAAGGGTAGGGCCCTCACTCTCCCCATTAAACAACTTGTCGAAGTACTCTCTCCATCTATCCATGATCTCCTCATCCTTCACTAACAGTCGATCTGTCCCATCCTTAATGCATTTGATTTGGTTGATGTCCCTTGTCTTCCGCTCGCGGATCCTAGCCATCCTATAAATGTCATTCTCCCCTTCTTTCATGCCTAGCCGCTCATACAGGTCATCATACGCCTTACCCTTTGCTACACTCAGCTCGCTTTGCAACCCTCTTCGCTAATTTATAGCCCTCGATGTTGGCTGCACTCTTGTCAAGGTGGAGGCGCTTGAAACACTACTTCTTCTCCTTAATAGCCCTTTGCACCTTGTCGTTCCACCACCAGGTGTCTTTCCCCTCCTGTTTGCCTCCCCTACTCACGCCAAACACCTCTGACGCCATCTTCCGAACACATATTGTCATCTTTAGCCACATGTCATCTGCGTCTTCTCCTTCTTCCCAAGGCCCCTCACCTAGCATCCTTTCCTTAAACACTTGTGCCGCTTCCCCTCTAAGCTTCCACCACTTTGTTCTCGCAATCTTGGCACGTTTGTCCCGGTGAACACGTACCCGAAGACGAAAGTCCGCCACCACAAGCTTGTGTTGAGGGACAACACACTCCCCAGGTATCACCTTACAATCTAAGCAATCACGTCTATCCTCCCTCCTAGCAAGGATAAAGTCGATCTGACTCGAGTGTTGTCCACTACGAAACGTCACAAGATGGGATTCCCTCTTCTTAAACACGGTATTCGCTATCAACAAGTCGTAGGCTAACGCGAAGGTCAACACATCCTCCTCCTCTTGACTCCTGCTACCATACCCAAAACCCCCGTGCACTCGCTCGAACCCTACATTAGTCGCACCCACATGGCCATTGAGATCTCCTCCTATGAAGAGTTTCTCGCTGGTAGGCACGGTACTAACCATGCTATCTAGATCTTCCCAGAACTGCATCTTGGTGCTCTCACTAAGGCCTACCTGAGGGGCATAGGCACTGATCACATCCAAAACCGAATCTCCAACTACCAACCGGATTAGGATAATCTGGTCGCCTTGCCTTCTAATCTCTACGACTCCATCCTTAAGGCTCCTATCAATCAAGATGCCTACACCATTCCTACCCGGAGTTGCTCCCGTGTACCAAAGCTTGAAGCCAGTATCCTCAACCTCCTTCGCCTTCTGGCCCTTCCATTTAGTCTCCTGAACGCATAGAATATTTACACGCCTCCTAATTGCTGCATCAACTAGCTCTCACAACTTACCCGTAGGGACCCTACGTTCCAGCTACCTATACGAATCCTAGTTGGCTCGGCTAGCTTCCTTACCCTTCGCACCCGTCGAGGGAAGTGCGAGGACCCTTGCTCATTTTTCACTACACCCGGGCGTAGATGTAGCGCGCCATTCAGGTGACGACCCGACCCTTGCTCACTTATCATCGTACCCAGGTCACGATACGATGCGCCCGTGGGGGGATGGCGACCCGGCCCTTGCCCATTTATCACCACACCCGGGTTCCGATGTAGCGTTTCGCTAAGAGGGTTACACCCCCAACGAGTTTCTTGTGGGTTTCAAATCCATTAGAGTGGCTATTTTTTATGCTGATTTGCCAAAACCTAACGCAACCCTCCTCCTTTACCCGGGCTTGGGACGGGCTATGCTGAGACGACTCAGGAGAGAGAGAGTCTTCCAGTCAGCATATGCGGAGTTGAACTTCAGGAGACATTGGTGAGCCAAAATAATCTTTTCCCCTTTCTAGAACTGGGGTGTTTTGTTCTTAGAGTCTTTGACATGTATGTCATTAAGAAAGTTTGTCGCGCCGTGTATGCCACTGAATAGTTGAGTGGATCATCTGTGCCATCGCACGAACTTCTTTTTACATATGTGCCATTTCATCCATATTCTGTTAGAACTTAACAGAGTTGGAGCCCTTCCAGTTTGGACCCATCAATGCAAATGACCCTTATGCCCCTGGGTGTATAGCAAAAGTAAACGTAACCCAATCAGGTTGCTCCCTGTCCGCCCCCCCAGCCCTCCCACCGAGCCCCCCTGCAGGGTGCCGCCACCGCCGGGCTCCTCCGGATCTGCCGCCGCTGCCGCGAGGGCGGCCCGCCGGCGACACAAGGGCGCGCGGCCGCCGCCAGGGTGCCCAGCCGCCACCGCGAGGGCGCGCCACCGTGCGTCACCACCTCCCGGCCCCCTCTCGATCTGCTGCCGCCGCCGTTTGTCAGGTCGCGTGGAGGCCACAGCAGCAGAACAACAGGTAGCTAAGCCTTCCCTCTCCATAACTCACTGTTTTTGCTTGCATAAATGTGATGAATGTATATGTGATGAGCATGCGCTATTGTTCATCTGTAGGATGGACTCGGACACTTGTTTCAATCTAGAATTTCATATTATTGCGTCAAATGTTGATTACTTGGCTAACCCAAGTGAAAATACAGCACATCCTCCCAATTCTAGTGAATCAAATGTTGATTACTTGGCTAACCCAAACCCATCCTTTGAGCATGTGAGCATTGATGATGAATGCTTGTATATTGACATTGGTCCCCAAAATCCAATACCTGCTCCTCAAAGTCCAGTTGGCACTACTCATAGAGATGAATGAGGCCATGAATCTGGTAGCGATGATGAATCTGGTAGTGATGACACATTCAAAGCTGCATATGAAGGTCGAGTGCCTTGTATTCCTGACAAGTCTATGTGGCCCAAAGCCACACATGCCTTCTTCATGCATCCGCCATTGCTTAAGTTAACTGCAGGAGGAAGGAGGAAGAACAAGATGAAATCTGCTTTGGAGGGAGGTACCAGGACAAAAGGAAGAGGCAAGCAACATGAGTGCCCAATATGCCATCATTTAGGGCACCACTAGTACAAGTGTAAGAACAGGGATCCAAATGGCATAGCTGCAATGGAGCTGAGAGGTAAACTTTCTAGACATAGTTTCAATCATAGACAATCTACTTGTAATCCTAGACATAACTTAGACAACCATTAATTTTATTTCAGGGGTCCACCAAAGAAGAGGTTGAAGAGGATGGTATTCCCACACAATGAGGCGGTGGCCAGCGCTACACACAAGACAAGGAAGAAAGAAACTTGTGCTTGGATAAAGAAACTCTAGCTTGAATAATTTGTGGTTCATGTTTTATGTGATGAAGGAACTACTTCTTTTGTTGTTATGTTTTATGCAATGGACATGTAATAATTAAGACACTTGTGCTTGGATAGCCCATGCTTATGTGATGAACTTAGTTGCTTAAATATTGGTATGAACTTATGTGATGAACTCAATGGTCTACAATGGTCATGCCAATTTTTTAATGGTCTGCAATGGTCATGCCAAATTTTCTGCACATTTTAATTATATTTAAATAATATTTTGCATTATTTATTACTTATTGCCTTTTTCCTAATTTATTTCTTATTTCCCCTTATTTTTCTAATTTATTTCCGATTTTTTTAATTTATTTCCATTTTTTACTTTTAAAAAAATATTTTCACTTTTTTCTAATTTCATTTCTCTTATCTCCTCACGCACGGTCCTAACAGCGAACGCACGGTCCTGACAGCGAAACCAAGGGCAAAATAGTTTTTATTTTCCATTTCTATTAGTGTCCGTTGCCTCTCTTTTCGTCTAAAATGGCACGAGTGTCGCAAAAAATTTGAGCGATAGCATAGATGACCCACCCAAATTTTTAGTGGCATGTATGACATGTATGTCAAAAACCCTTGTTCTGATATGCACAAATCGATCCACAACCACGCGTCTCTGGCAATCTATCCATCCTCACATGTCACATTCACATCATCATACCGTCCGTACTCAGGCCATCTCCAGCCACCATCCACTTCAGTACCACGTATCCTTCCTGTGAACAAATGAACAAATCCCTGCTGCTACCTTCTTTTCAATCTAATATTCAGTATGCATTTATGCTTGTTGCTTTTTTTTATCCCGAGCAGAGTCCTGGTTGCTTTTGTCGGTACTACTACTCTCATCTTCCTGTCCTACCCTCCATATTTATTGTTCTAGAGTTCTTGCGGGTGATCTCGAGTTACGAGTTTTGTCTCTGATCGGCTGTGCATTCTTGTTGATATAGAGTTTCAGGTTTTGATTTCTCGCGCATACATCACTTTGAAATCCAGATGGACCGCCGTTATTCACTTAACTGCAGATCTGGTTTTGCTTTGTTGATTATCGGCTCTCCAGTAAGGATAATAACCCGGAGGTCAGATGGCATTATTTTGTTTATTCGTCTCAATTGGAGGTCGTTGAAGTTTATATAACAGTGTCATTAAAAATTCAGTCTGACTAATCAACTGGATATCATTTGGTTTTATAATTTAATTTTTTTTGTATACTAACTTGTTTAGCATGTGTATATATATTTATAAGAATATTTTTTATATTATAGTTGCATTTATTCTTCATGTAAAACTTTTTGTCCGCGTGTTCAAAATGCGATTAAATTGTTTCGTGACGTTGTCAAATTTATTAGCAATATTTATTTTTTATTACCTATCCTATACAATTAAATGTTTGTGATGTGTAATATTTTGTTCGTTGTACATTACTATTTGTCCGTTATATATATTTTGTTTGCAGAAAATACTAATGTGTTCATGCTCTTAAAATATTTATTCTCAGTTTCTGAAATTAAGCACTTAGTATTATAAAATACATTTTGAAAAATGTCGTCCAAACATAGACAAGTATGGTCTTGTTTTGAAACTTTTGTTATAAAAGAACGGTGAAATCTAAATTTAATCTAGATACTCGGTTTAACAGTTATAACTTTTTTAGTTTCGAATTCGCATGTACGTGGATGACATCATCATCTTTGTGTCTTTTTGCATGCACAGAATCTTTTCTCATTTCTCAGTGTACCACGTACAATCAATTTTAATGGGCTTAATTGCAGCTTAAATAATATCCGTAGGTGTCATTCCAATCTCTTTTCCAACTGGTTAATTCTAACTTCTGATCCCTTACCAATTAGGCAATTCTCTATTCGGGTCTGTCTTAAAGTTTTCATTAAAAAGTATTTCCTCTAAACTGGGGTAAATAAGGGAAATGAACAGTTTCATTCCTCACTGCTTCGCGTCCTTGCTATTCTTATGTCTATCCTCTCCTGTTCTAACTAGCCTGGCTTACTTTCTAGCCTGTAAAATCTATAATTTATCAACAAATTACAATACAACTATTGAAACAAATATCTTTCTCTGGTTCGACTATTATTTCTAGGTGCGTTCTTCCATAACCTCAAGCGATATTTAATCGCACCTCAAAGGAGGGTGATATTTGATTTTTTATACTAAAAAAAGGACGTGTCTTACATGTGTGCATATCTGCAGAATTAACTTTCAGATCCCATATACTATTCCTGTTGATTCCATGTGCAGCACGCGTTTAGTATGTAAGATGTGAGCCGGTTGGCTTCTGGTTGCATAGACATACAACAAACAAATCTCATCCGTGGCAGCTGGATGAGGATCCAGCAGGCACTCTTCTATTTTCTTCAAACCTACACTTCCAGCCTCATTCAGTTTTTTTACTTTTTCTAGGAGTTTGTTGTTTATTATTGTAATTTACAAATTAACTTTACCAAATATCATTCTTCCCCGTGGCAGTCGACATGTCCGTTAGCAGCGAGATGTTTGTAATAATTTTATCAATTTCGAGGATCTACCTGTGTTCATAAGTGTGGGGTACGTGCGTTTGTGTGATCGTATCTATTGCTGTCTCACCGCCGCGCGCTATTTAATCACCAGAGTCCTGACAACGAAGCCCAAATAAAGGCCTTATTAAGGCCTGCTCTGCTCCGGCTCGGCTCGTCCTCGGCTATAAAATCACAGGCGCGCATCCGTCTCGTCCGCCGCTCCCCCCGTATCGAAACGGCAACCGCGAATAATGGACTCGCGTAACGGCAACGCCGCGGCGGCGGCTCCGCTGCCCCAGTACCCGCACCCCCTCCTGGCGCTCCCCGACCTCGACCGCCCGCCGGCGGTCCTGGAGATGTGGGAGCTGGAGGCGGTCGCTGCCGCGCTCCCGGCCAAGAAGCGCCGCCTCCGGGAGACCTTCGACCGCCTCGCGGCCTGCGCCCCCGCGCCGCTCCCCTTCCGCTGGGAGGACCTCGACTCGTACATCTCATCGCTCCAGTACCCCGTGACACTCCGACGCCGCCAGCTCCGGGAACTCGACGAGTCCCGGCCCGCCCCGGCCCTTGCGCCTGCTCCGGCCGCAGTGCCCGCCGCGCCGTCCGCCACCGGCGATGGCGTCCGCCAGGTGGCACAGCCCGTCCATGCCCCTGTCCCGATCCCACCCGCCGTCTCCGAGCCGGCCGCTACCGGCGGCGCCGCCCGCAAGCTTCGGGCCCTCGACGAGCCCGAACCCGCCAATGGCGCCCCTGACCCGGCTCCCGCTCAGCCCGCCGTCCCCGCGCCGGCCGCTACCGCCCTGGACGCCGAAAAGGGCAAGAAGCGGAAGACGTCCAGCCACGAGGCGGACGCGACTCACGCGGAGATCCGTGTGCAGGAGGACGCAGCGGCGGCGTCTCCGCTGGAAGAGATGAATTGCAACGGCAAGAAGTCAAGGCCGGTTCCTCCAGACCCTGACGACAGCATTGGCCTCGCGGTGGAGCCGAACGCGACAGCGCAGGTGGATCCCGTCAGTAAGATCGCCGTCGTTTCGCAGGAGCTCCCTGGACCTGCCGCGGCGCGCCATGCCTCGAACGCCGCGAACAGGGCTGGGCGGCTCCCGCTGCAACGAATGAGTCGTCGGCCCCGCCCCATCCCAGCCTCCGCCGCAGCGTCCGCAGCGCCCGTCACCGGCAGCCAGGAGGTGGAGGCAGCCAACCAGAAGAAGGACGACTTGGTGGTCGTCGAGAACGCCTCGCACGATGGCGGCGAGGCCAACGCGAGCCCGTGCCGTCCTGGCGGCGATGGCTTCCCAATCACTGCCATCAAAGCGCAGGTGGGTGCGGATCCCATCAGCCAGATCACCGGCGTTCGACACGAGCCCCCCGTCTTGGACGCGGCTAGCCCTCCGATGGTTGTCGCTAGCTTTCCGCTGGCCAAGGTGCCGAAGCAGGAGCAGCAGGCCGTCGAGGAGGAGGTGGCCGACTTGGAGATGGAGACAGTGGAACCCGAGGAGATGCAGGCGCTCAACGACGACGCGCCAGTGGCAGACGAGAAGGCGTCTCCGTTGCAGGTCGTCAAGCCTCAGGAAGCCGACGAGGTGAGTCCGCGTCCTCTAGCCGCCTGTAGCGATCTATGATACGCGGATACTTCGCAAAACTCATGTACCGGTATCGAATATCGTATCGGATACCCGTACTCCACGGATACTCCCGGATACGTATTCCGTAAGTATCAGACTATTTAGGTATTTTCAAATAATAAAAATAAATCAGATACTCGTGGGATACCTGTGGATACTTGTCCGATACCTTCAAACCCTAACAACACCACTCAATCGCTTCGTATAAAGATCCTCCGTTCAACTGTGCCACCCTCTCATCCCCACTCGCGCAGCCACAGGCCCGCAGCAGCCTCGCACGGCTCCCTTGCTGTCACCGCCGCTCGGCCACCCGCCCACGCCTCCTCCTGCTCCTTCCCCGCTGCTCATCGCTCCCTTGCCGTCACCGCCGCCCGGCCACCCGCCCGTGCCTCCTCCTGCTCCTTCCCCATCGCTTGTCGCTCCTTTGCCGTCACCTCCGCCCGCCCACCCGTCCGTGCTACGCTGCTGGAGCTCGCCGTTGGCGGGTTGCCACGGCCGCCGGAGCGCTCCTCTGGCCCGCGCGGCCGCTTGAGAGGGAGAGGATGAGCCGCGGCCTCTGGAGAGGGAGAGGAGGAGCCGCGGCAGCCGGAGTTGGCCGCTACACAGAGAAAGAGAGAGAGTGTGCCGGAGGTTGGGGAAGAAGACGACCGACATCCATTCGTGGAACAGACGAACATGTAAGATAAGGTTGGTTCTTTTTTCCTTTGCCCCTTCCCTTTTCTAATAATTATAGAACATATGAATATATGAGTTTATGATGCATTATAGTCCCTGGAACTTCTATTTTCTCACATTCTAGTTCCTGAAACTTTTATTTGTTTTTATTTTTTATATATATTGGCGTATCCCCGTATCCTTGTTTTTGGAAAAATGACGTATCGGAGTATCCCCGTATCGCGTACCGGTATCCGTATCCGCGTATCCGGGCAACATAGGTAGCGATGGCCTTGCACAGGCCGGTGCTCGCGCGGCCACCGCGATGCAGGCGGACGCCGCGGGCGCCACCGTGCGCAAAAGCTCACCCGCCGCGACGCGCGAGAGCGACGCCCCGAACCTCGTCCAGGCCGGCGCCCCGAAGAGCGCCGGCGGGAGCGCCGCCACGCGCGACGCCGCGCGGCTTGCACCGGCCGGCTCCGGGGACGACGCCAGTAAGGTGAGCCCGGTTCCTCCACGTAGAGGCAGCGGCCTTGCTCCGTCCGGCTCCGGCGTGAGCGCAGACGACACAATGCAGACGGTCGCCGCGTGCGAGAGCGCCGCCGCCGTCGCATGGCGAGATTCCCAGGCCGCGACGCGCCGTGGCGTGGACGCCATTGACCTCGGCCCGGCTACGGGACGGGAAGCCGCTTGCCCTCCGAAGGCCAGGGCTCCCCCGAAAGCCAGTAATGAGCATGTGCTCCAGAAGCAGCACATGTCCAAGCACATCCCGAGGAATCATGGCGGCCGCCCGGCTGGTTTCTGGCCTGTGCCTGAAGCACAGGCCGCGGCTGCTCAGTGGAGAGGCGGTCGAGGGTCAGCTGCCGAAGGTCTGCGGGGAGACGGCAGCAGGAGCAAGGGCAACGCCAAGGGGAAACCGCCCAAGTTCAAGTTCTGCAACATGTGCGGATGCAGGGGCCATTTGGCCGAAAATTGCCGCACGGCGAAGCACCGGGTCGCCCTGTACCAGAGGGCCGAGGAGGAGGAGAAGAACCAGATCTGCTACAGGTGTGGATGCACAGGCCACTGGTCTCGCAAGTGCCGCACGCCCAAGCACCTCGTCGACCTCTATCAAAAGGATCGAGCGGCCAAACGTGCGGCGGCACGGGGCGCCGCTTCGTCTTAATGGAGTAACATCAGATGGAGATGGCAATTATGGTTAGACCAGTCTCAATGGAAGTGTTATAGTAGTGTTATGGGCATTAAATTTGGTAACAAACTTTTTATGAAGAGAGAGGATGAAAAGTGTCATGAAATATGAGATAAGTGTCATCACCATGACACTCCTCCGGCTCGATTAACTAATTTATGGTCTTGCTAACTATGTCGATGATACTCCCACTGAGACGTTATTTGTTTGGGTTCTGATTGGGATTTCGATTAATTTGTCTAGGTTTCAATTATGATTCCAATTAATTATTCGAGTTTCTATTAGAATTATGATTAGCGGACCAACGAATCATTGTTTGCTTTAGAAATATCCTAACAGAGAAGAGATAGAGATTAGTACCATGGGAGAAAGAAATATGTACAATTGTATAGGGTTGAAAACAGACGGGATCGGTCGGGATAAGCTCATTACCATTTTCACTTTTACATTTAATTACAAAAAAATATTGAAAACAAACAAGTCGAACACGAATATGAATACAGACTCACGGTATATCGAAAACGAACCAATTCGAACGGAAATGTGTCGAAAACAAACGGTCTACGGAAGGCAAAACAGAAACACCAACTCTGTACGATCATACCCAATCATCCGACAAAGTTGACATGTGTACATGAAAATACATAGACAAATAATAATAGCACAAGTATTTGTAAACATGATAATAATTAACAACCTCACAAGTTCACTGCCATACAGTAATATACGGTAATATACGGTAGTTACAAGTCACAACCACAACAAAGTTAGAACATTGAACAAAGTCACAGCCACAACTCAAATAAAACAAATATCTCAACCGAACACAAACAACTTAATTAAAAGAGACAAATTGTTGCAGGTGAGGCCTCGCCGGCCGTCCGGGGGAGGACCGGAGGAGGGACTGGTGGCGAGGACCACGAAGGGGCTGGGGGGAGGACTGGAGTTGAGGGCTCAAGGGAGAGAGCTACAAAGAGGCTGGCGATGGCGAGTGCAGTGCAGGGAGAATCGGAGGACGGAGACATGCGGCGGGCGAGGGCTGCAGACTGCAAAGACTTGGGGTGAGCCGACGGTGAGGCCTCGCCAGCCGGCTCAGGGAGGATTGGAGGAGGGCTGGGCGCCTGACGCCTGGCAGGCGAGACAGGAGAGAAGCGGCGGCTGGAACGGACGGGAGGGAGCCAGGGACACGAAGGCTGGCGTGTGGTAGGCTGGTAGCTGGAGTGGTGGATAGGGTTTTTTTTAATTTGGGCTGGGCCTTCAAGATTCGGCCTAATATCTGCTTTGGTTTGTGGGCTGCAAAATTTGGTATATTTCGAATTTATGAAAATGGGATATCCTGATCAAATACGGGAAATACGGAAACGATCGGGATAGAAGCCAAACCGTTTTCGACCCGTTTTCGAATTTCACATCCCGTATTTCGTATTGGTTCTGAATTTGTCCGAAAATACAAAAATAAGGCGGTAAAATGTAGAAACCGGAGCGGAACGGAACGGGATTTATCCCGACCGTTTTCAACCCTACATATGTATATGTACTAGCATATAGTGCTCGTGCGTTGTTATGGGTAATATGGTAAATTTACATAATATCATCAACTTTGTGTTTGTTCTCCGTGTACATATCATGTTATGATCATGCTGAGACATTAATTGTCCGAAATCCGATTGGGATTTCCATTAATTTATCAAGGGTTCGATTATGATTCTGATTGATTTGTCTAGGTTCCAATTAGGATTTCAATTGACGAAAGCTAGTCCGACTCGCATATGGGATAGATTAAGATCAACATGTCAAGGACACAGTATGGATCAAACTAAAAATTTAAGTGGAAACTTTATTCGCTTTAGTGTGTGTGTGTATATATATATATATATATATATATATATATATATATATATATATATATATATATATATATATATATATATATATATATATATATATAGTGCACGTGCGTTGCTACGGGTAATATAATCTACATTACTTTGTGCTTGCTCACCGTGTACAGACCATGTTGTGATCATGCGAGATATTGATTGTCCGATTGATTTATTCAGAGTCCAATTATGACTCTAATTGATTTGTCCAGGTTCCAATTAGGATTCCGATTAACGAAAGGCTAGTCCTACTTGCATATGAGGTGGACTAAGGCCCACATGTCAAAGACACAAGACGGACCAAACAAAAAATTTAGGAGGAAACCTTACTCGCTTTAGTAAAAGGTATAGATATGTATAGCTATATGTCAGGTTTGGTCGCCATTTTTGTGTATACGTGGGAGTAACATGCCTTATAAGCTAGGAAATCATGTTCGAAAATGATTATTTTGGGGTGATTAAATACTAAAAAACATAAAATACATAACATCGTTTTGTATACCCATGAACGGTTAGTTTTATATGGAAATTTGTATGGAGAGAAAATTAAAGCAAAGAGCGAGGGTGTACGTGTAACCTTTGTCGTAAGCTTGTATTTTAAATGATGAGGCTGCCCCAACTGAGGTTGCACTGCAAGAGTTTGTTGACATGTTCAATGGGCCTGCTAGCAGATGTGGATGCAGCTTTAAATGAGATTTACAACCTCAACGATAACAAGGTCGAGGCGATGGACAATTCTCTAGTTGGTATCGTTGGGGAAGGTGTCGATGACCTACAAGATGCGATAGTAGTATAGTACCTGAATCTGGTTGAGGAGGTTCATATTTGGAGTGTGCTTGAATGATATGATATGTTTGTTGAGCGACTTGGTATTCGGTTGTTGTATTTTTTTATTGCTCAATTGAATTTTTATATTCTTCTTTAATATAACTAGTGGAGATGCACGTGTCACATACACGTATTTAAAAAAATTATTTCATCAATACTATTAAAAATTTAATTTATTTATTAGTATATCACACTGACCCAATGTAATCTAAAATAGTCTAATCGAAGGACTCGTACGAGGTTGTAGATGATATTTCGGGAAGGTTCGAGCCACCTCTCTGATATTGATCAGTACTTCACTGTAGACTTGCCCTCCTTTATAATCCAAGCGTGGTACATCGAGAAACTTCTGATCTCAAGTGGCAACCACAAATTTGATTCCATCACGTAACACAGGAAATGTATACAATTCTAAATATTTGCAACATACACACACACACACACACACTTTATAAATGAACAACAACAATAAAGTAATTAAGGCATTATTAAAATCACCTTTTAGTGCCGATGATTCTCACAGGTCTCTGCAGCATTGGTTCGCAGGATGAAGCTATGGTCAGATGCCGCCAAACATCCTATATATGTATATGGGTTAAAAAATAAATATTACATATATATATTGTATAAATAAAATAATAGATATCTAAATAATTAATATTTATAAATAAAATAATTATGCACATATTATATGAGCTTCTCCCCGGGGCCCTTCTCCATTTCGCGGCGTGGCAGTATTCCCATCGACGACACATTGAGTCATCTCTTCATCCCCTTGTACTCTCAGATTGTGCACCAACCACCCTGCAGAAAACAAAACGAATACAGGCATCCCCTCAGCCCTGCTGGATCAGGATTGCGGCCACCGGAGCACACGATATGAAGAAGATAGAGAAATAAAGCTGCTCACTCACTCACCCAGCTAGACATCGAGGTTGGAGTTGGAGCAATGAGTCCACCGATGATGGAGAGGAGTAGGAGCAATGAGTCCACCGGTGATGGAGAGGAGTAGGCATCGATCTGGATTGCTTGATGTAGGCGTGCGAGACGATCAATAAAAAGGGAAGGTGGACAATCAATGGACGAGGAGGGACACAGATTTAAGTCGGGAACGTTGGGCGAGTATCGCATCAAGCGATTGGAAAGTAATCGGTGCATGAATAGAAAGTTAACCAGTGCACAAAAGGAAGGTAATAACCACACAATATAATGCTAATCAGCTAAAAATAAAAAGAAAAGATTTGAGGATGCCTTACCAAAAATTATGATCACCTGACATCTATATAATGGAAAGTAATAAGTGGGTATAAGGGTGGGTAGACAAAAGTGCTAGGTGTAAAAAGTATTAAGATTTTGGTGGAAATATTTTCCTTCTATCAAAAAATGGGACTCCACCCCCTTTCGTCAAACCTTCCGGGCTGGCGAGTGGGACCTCTGTGAGAGGTACGGTGGGCCTAATTTTAGTGAGAATTGTTTTCAATTGTTTCAACTTTTATATAGTATAGATAGATCGGTAGCTCTCCGATCCAATTCCTTAAAAAAAGGTGTTTCTTAACGTGCTACCTCATGACAAAGTCAGTTTGTTGGGCAATGAACGTAGAGCTAGAACTAGCGCTCCTCGCCGGTACTCAGCATGGCTCATCTCTTCAATCCAAGTTGCATGCCGGCGACGACTGTCAGCCTATAACTGCTTGACGAGACGACCGAAAAGAAGCTCCGCGTAGCTAACGACGAGGCTCGCCAGCGAGCGCGGGGAGGATGGTTCGGAAGACGCGGCCGCCGTCGGTGAGCGCGCGCCACCACGTACCCACCGCAGACCCAGCGGCATGCGCCGGAGGACGTCGGCCGTTGGCCGTCGGCGAGCAGACCCGCAAGTCCTGCTGTTCCATCTTCATGGCACGGCCGGCGATCTCTAAAGTCTGATGACCGGGCAGCAGCCACCCAATCCGAGTTCTTTTAATACACAAGAATCCGAGTTTGGTGCGAAATCCGGTACCCGCCACCGAACTGACGGTCATGTACAATGGTATAGACAGCTGCCATCTACAAATACATTGTGCAGTGCATATAAATAGTAAATGAACAATTTGTACAATGAATTGTCTATTTAGCTGTCTATAAACTATTTAATGAATATATGTATCCATAATTTACACTAAATAAGATTTTTGTATGCAATTTTGTTGTTTCTTTGAAACAATTGAGATCAATCAAAACAAGATAACCATGAAAAGAAAAAACTACAGAAAACAAAAAAATGAAGGATTTGCCAAATTTTGCACTGCATCCACGAGACCAATCACATGGCATTTTGCAAAATTTAATCCTGTTCACGTGACACTGCGGCCCTTTCACGACATCCTTGGCCCACCTCTCAGTCTTCCCCGTCCCAATCCAATCCCTAATCCCCCCCCCCCCCCCCGCACCGCACCCAAGCAACGAGATGGCGCCGCCCCGTACCGCCCGCCGGCACCCCCACTAGCAGCCGAGCTGGTGGAGGAGATCCTCGTCATCTTCCTGCTTGGCGACCCCGCGAGCTTCCTCCGCACCGCGCTCGTCTGCTGCTGGTTCCGCATCATCTCCGGCGAGGCCAGCACCTGTGCCTGGTCCAGCTCCCCGGCAAGACATGGCGGGCTCGTGCGAAGGTACGTACCTCAAGAACTCGCAGGGTATCCGTCGATGTCGTCGTCTTCTCGCAACTGCTGCTACAGTGGGCGCGTCGATTTCATCGGGCAATGGGCCGAGGCCGTCGCCTCGTGAGAGGATGGCACGGGCGTCGCTTGCCGGTTTATCCTCGAAAATCAGAATTAACCGACGGCATAATAATTGCCGTTGTACATGCGGCATGACCGCCATGCTAATAGATAGGGATGGAAACAGTAAGTAAATAGAAAAATAGATATCCAAATCCGTTTTCAGCCTTTAAACTGGAAGTAAACTTGAAAAGGGAGATCCGAACCTGAATATGTTTCTATACATATCCGATCTGTTTCCATCTACATAATATAATTTACAAATAGACCATCACCAAATTCAACTATATTTGAAAGTGAAATTAGTATCGGCTTCTCCCTTTTATCCCGGCCCGGCCCGGCCCGGCCCAGCCGCACCGCCGCCCGCAAAACCACTTTGGGGCTTCGGGCAAGCGAGGGAAGGAAACGCTTCCTCGGTGCGCCACCGCTCCTCGCCGTCGCGAGCCGCGACGGGCGCCGCCGCGAGCCGCGACGGGCGCCGCCGCCGCCGCTCCAAAAATCCCAATACCCTCCCTACCGCCGATGCCGCGGCCCGGCCCTGAGCACCCACCGCCGGCCGGGGAGATGACGGTGGCGGAGCTGGATTCCGCCGTCGCCGCGCTCCCCGGCAAGAGGGACGCCCTGCGGGAGGCGTTCGACCACCTAGCGGCCTGCTCCCCCTTGCCGCTCCCCTTCGCCTGGGAGGACCTCGACGCCCACCTCTCCTCGCTCCAGTCGTCAATCTCGCTGCGGTTTCGCCAGGTGCGGGCGCTCGAGGCCGCTCGCCCTGCACCCGCTGCTGCCGCGCCGGGGGGAACTCGCGGCGACGAGACGGGAGAAAACCTGGAGGAGGAAGGGGTGGTGGAAGTGGAGGAGGAGGTCGTGCAAGTAGAGGAAGAGGTGGTGGAAGTGTTGGAGGAGGTCGAGGAAGAAGAGAAGGACAAGGACGATGAAGAGATGAAGGAAGGCAGTGAGGACGAGGCAGACGATAAAATTGGTAAGGATGGGAAGGACGAGGAGGCAAGCGATGAGGTGCTGCAGGAAGAAGAAGTTGAGGTAGCAGACGGTGGGATTGGCAATGATATAAAGGATGACAACGAGATAATGTGGGAGGAGCAGGATGCTGGCAATGAGATGCAGGTGGTCACTGAGGAGGTGCAGAGTTCCGACGATGCCGAGAAGGCCTCTCAGGAAAAGGAGAATGATGCCAACATGGAGGTGGAGCAGAGTATCGAAGATGTGGAGGCTTCTCAGGACAAGGAGGAGGATGTGGAGGATGAGCAGGATACTGGCATGGAGGAGGCAGTGACCAAGAAGGCACCCGCAATGCAGGGCAAGGTGGAAGAGGCTTGTGGCGTGAAGCAGGAGAAACAAGAAGAGCAGAAGGCTCGTGAGGAGGAGGAAGGTTCCAAAAATGTTACGACAGAGGAGGCAACAGTGGTCAAGGAGGTTTCTCAGGACCAGGGTAATGGAGGTCTTCCAGGTGGATTCAGTGATCCCACTGCAGCATGTGCAAACATGGATGCACAAAGGATTGTCAAACTCTTATTCACCAAAATCGGGCTCAATTTACAGTTCCACGCTGCACTGCACCGCTCCCCAGATGCTGCAGCACTGGCTCTCCATGTAGTTGAGTTATTCCTACATGACAAGATGCTTAAGACCAACAAGGCCTGGGTGAACTGCGTGGGGCTAATTCGTATGGTACCCGTAGTTGTTACTGAGCTTTCTGCAGACACGATTGAGCAGGCCAAGCCAGTGGCTAAGGATTGGAAGGAGATGATAGACAATTCAGAGTGTTGCACAATCCTTGGTAGCCTGGCCTCGTGGGGTTTCCTCTACTTCCTTATCTCCTGTAACATTGTATCTGAGTTTGAGACAAAGGAGATCTTCCATCTCTTTGCAACCATGCCGCGCAAACAGCAGAAAATGAACTATGCCATGCTCTTTAAGGATCTTCGGCTCACCGATAAAATCCCAGGTAAGGTTGCATCTTTCGCCATTATTATTATTATATGTTCTGCACTTCTGCTCAAATCTGCTCTCGTTTTTTAATGGACCTGGTCAAACTATGCTGGAAAAACATGATATATTTTTCTTGTTTCCACTACCGAACAGTGTAAATGTGACGTGTACATTATTCCTTTGACCTTAATAACAGAATCGGTATTTTAGGAGTTAATCCTTCCATGTACGATGCATAGGTTGTGCCCCTCGTTCTGGTACAGTTGAACAAACATACATAAAAATAAATGACACATTTGTTTTGATTCCAATGCACTCACCAACAGTTGTTTGGTATATTAGGTGGGAGAAAGTATGGCAACAGTTTGCTTATGTCACATTACAACACCATAGCTTCTTAACTACATAAATATTGCACTCCTTGTGCATGTAAGTTGTTAATCATAATAAATTGAGATGTGAGCAAAATCTTATGGAAACTTCACATTTTTTGAATGACTTGAGTGACAACACCAGAGGCTTAAATAACTGCTCATAATTTAACTCAGAGTTATGGTTGAAGCATGTTAGTCTCTTAGTTTCTGTGCTACCAGCCTAGTATTATGCAGCTCATAGATGGATGTGGCAAAAGTACATCTAAAAATCGAAGCTGAAACACAAACAGTATCTCATTAAGGAAAAACGGGTCTATTCTGAATTTCTGATCCATATTTTGATTTGGTACTTATCCCATGATATGTGAAAATTTGAACACCTGAGACTTATATTCAAGTGAGCAGTAGCAATCAATGCAAGTTGGTAGCTTAAGATGCATACAGAGGGAAAGTTGATGCAATCCTAGTTTTATTGATGAAATTGTTGCTAATCTGGGGTATGCATTAAATCACTTGCCCAGTTCGTGCACTCTTCCTATATGAACCTATTCTTTGATGCCTAGATTCTGCCTTTATGAATCAATTTCTTAATGGCTTGTTGCTATGAATTGTGCCACCTCTTATCAAAACCATGAGAAAGAAAGTTTCTGAATTCTGGGGCCAAAATCAATTTTTGTTCATTTCATTGACTGAACCTCGCTAGACCAGTTTGTCTGACCGTGCGCTAGGCACCCTGCTGGCCAGAGTTCAACTCCCATTGGGAGCGGATTTCTTGGCCGGAGGTGACACCGTTTATCTGCGCGTTGCAAAAAAAATCCCCTCGCCTGTCCCATGTCCAAAGCATAGTTGGGGCCCGGCCTTTCTCACAGATTACGAGCCACTATGTACGGCTGTACGGGTGGGGCAGGGTTCGGGGATTTTCTAGATTTGTGTGAGAAGGTCTCCTTCTTAGTGTAATGCCGTGGGGGCGGTCTCCCCCCACAGGTCTAGTTTTTTCATTGACTGAACCTCGCATGATATAAATACAAGGATATATCGATTGATTTGGTATAAACTATAGCCTCCGTAGAAAGTATATCACTACGCACTTCATCAGTTGATGTTTTGGTTCATTGCTGCTGTGCATATTTGCATGCTGAGTCATCAGAATGCATATGTTCAGCGCCATCATTTGAACTCTATGACACTACCTCATCTGCAGACTGCAGTGCAAGGTCTGCTTGTTAATGTTTTTCCTGCCTTCATCTTTTCTGCAGAGTTAATGGACTATCTGATCGAAAATGGGCAGCAAGTGGATGTTTTATATTGGGCATGTGTTTTTAATTTGGTGGACAAATATCCTCCAGTTTCTCTTCTGAAGGGATATGTTGAAAAGGCGAAACAGACTGCTATTGAAATATTTCAAAAGAAAATGACACACGAGTCCCTGGTATGTGCTAAAAATAGACGTAGTGGCAGAATATTGTTCTAATTTACATCGCTGAGTGGCTGAACCACCCAACTGCATAAGAAACATAATGGAGATTTAATGTCTTGTTATGCTTGAGCATAGGAGTGGCCCATGATCTTACAAAATTCGAGAATTGTGAAACATATTATATCCATACGGAGAGACTTCAATCTGCTTTGGTTCGCAATATGATTAGTTTAATGCTTTTGCATCTACCTGTGTGCAGAGTGTGGTAGTAAAGGAGCTTGATAATCTAAGAAGGGCACAAGAACTAGCTGAGCAGCAAATCACTGATTCCAACATAAGCACCAGTATTAGGGAAGAAATCAACGGTTTGTTACGGAAGTTCGAAAAAGGGAAGCGGAGTTTAGCAAAATCCTATACTGCCTCAACTTCAAATTCACAGCAGCAGCATACGGAGTGCAACAAGAAGCACAAGAAGGAGCAAGAGCATCATGAGGGACAAGAAAGCCAGCAGCAAGGGCAACAGAGTAAGCTGGGAGAGAAGCTGGAGAAGAAACTACACAAGCCGCAACAGAAGCAGCAGCAGAAACAAGAAGATAAGCTGCAAGAGAAGCAACAACAGAGTAAGCAGCAACATGCGAAACGGCTGAGGCAACATACTCTCAAGCTACCAGCACGGGTTTCTTCGATGGCACAGAACGTGCCACTGAGAGGCCACTCTGGGCATCCACCAAACGCCGCAATTCATGGAGTCTATCACGGTTACTCTGTCCAGCCAGGCTGGCTTGGAGTTCATTTTGTACCGCCATTCACACCACAACTTGGAACACCTGAGTACATAATACCCTTTAATCCCCTCTACCCTCATCCAGAGTTTAATCCCTGGTAGCTGCAGCTGCTGCACTGGTTCCTCAGCTGCTTAGTGAAACACAGATTAGGCGTAGGAGTTCAGTTAAGGGAAATAGCTTGGTAGGAGTTGTGTTTATTCCAGCAGCTTTTGGCAACATGTATATATGATGTGGGTCGCAGTCTTGTTGGTGATCTTCAATATTCTTCTGAGATAGCACAATTCTTGTTATAGTGTTCCAACCGATTCCTCTGATCCAGATCATCAGCCGTCGATCCGAACACGACGCAATATAGGTGATTTATTCGACTTCATTCTCAGGTCCCTGCCGAGGAAGATCGCCTGCTGCATTCTGCTGGAACAATCAATTGCCCAGGTAACCTTATAACTCCCCTGCTTGATTTATTTGCAAACAAAACAGATGAATTATGTCAATACAATTTATGAAAACTTGAATAATTTTTTGTTTCAGTTTGAATACTTGAAGGAACTTCTGTTTACACGGTAACCATGTACGTTTCTGCAAGAATTGTAACAAATGTGATGTGATTTTCCTAGCTGTTTTGCAGTTTCTCCAGTGAAACTAACTGGGCCAAAATAACCGGAGACAATTCTCGATAGTTTACTTAACTCCGAACTGCTTAGCTAAAGGAATGCTTGAGTCTAAATTAATTCATTGTTCAGTTTGTAGCATCCCTTATTCTTGGAAAGTTAATGTAACGAGAGGTCACTTCCGATCGCCTAAAGATACAATTCTGCAATTTCTAATTAATTAACAATGAATTTACATACTGCATTTTCCACAACAGAATCTAATAGAAAAAAGAGAAGTTCTTATATTACACTGCTTGTTTATGTCTTTGTATTGTATACTGGGCTAAGATCCCTGCTTCTTCCTTTTGTGGACTAGCAGATGTGACATCTAATGCTTCAATAAACTCTTGGCATAACACCTTTATAGAACCACTTATCTGCAAAGTGAATAAGTGATACATGACATGCATCTCTTTACTGTTAAAGCACATAGCACAAAAAACAGCTTCAGGCGATAATCATTCTGACACTAAAGTTTATGAGAATCATGGTCCTTGTCACTAAACTGGCAATCATGCTTTTACATGAGCTTATGGAGAGGTATTCAGTATTCTGTTGATTCTGTCTAGTGGATAATAATTATTCATTACACTTACTAGTAATCTAGAAAGAACAAGTTTACTAGAGCACCTGCAATAGTTCAAATGCTCTAGCTTAGTCTTGCATTTACTTATTTATGAAAAATAATTTGGATGTACACCTGTTTTCTCAGGCTGACCATTCTTGCCCAGTTTCGTTCAAGCAGAAGCAGCAACAGCACAAGGCCACAAGCTGGTGTATCAGTTGTACAAATATTTGTGGGGCGGTTGCTGGTAAACTTATTAAACCAAAAACAACAAACTACCCAGTGGGCAAGGTCTCAAGGAAATATTCCAGTGACCTAGAGATAGATGAAGCTTTGAAGATGGGAGAAGATGCTGGCCTTGCTTTGGTTAGCTTCAGTTCTTTTTTCATTTTTTTTGTCAGTAATGTCTGCATAATTATATTTTTTTTACGGGAACTACGGCGAGCTTGGAAGCTAGCTTGAACTTCATTGAAATGGGGGGAAACGTACAAGAGCAGTGCAAACAACAGTTACAGAGTACAAGCAAGGGAGAAAGCATATGCCCACTTAGCAGGAAGAGAACAGCCCAAAGGCAAGGCAAAACAGGGGAGTGATCAAAGTAAGGTTACATAGAAAAGCAGACCAGTCGTCAATCCAGAGGCGAGCAGAAGCAGTATTAGCTCGATGGGACCACAACTCCAAATCATGCGTGCAGTGGCAAAACACCAAGCTTAGTTGTTCCATTTCATTCTGGAAGACCCGTGCGATCCTTCGCTTCCAAATGTTCTAGAGGATAGCTGTAAGCACTGTTGAGCGATATCTGTGGCATAGGAGCGGGGGGTCCCGGCAGCTCAAGTTCCCAGAGCAGCTCAACACGATCCACCGAGTTGGACAACAAGCCAACAACTACCCAAAAAGTCTGAACAATCGGGCAATGCAGGAAGAGGTGGGGCACGTCCTCCTCTGTGCCATAGAAGAGGCATAATCCATCATTGATGCCTCCATGCCAATGGAGGAGGCTATTAGTGTTGAGCTTGTGATGGTGAACTTCCCAAAGGAACAACACTTGGGGAGGGCGCCATTGCGCCTGATGCATGGGGCAAAAAGGCCGTTGGGTAAGTATCGGAGCACAAAGGAGTAACTGCTACTCACAGAGGGTGTAGCATTCGGAGGATCTCGGAGTCGGAGAGTTCGTTGATCAGGCCGAGCGGAGTCAAGAGTCATGTCGGCAAGCTGGCTCTGGAGAACCAGAAGCTCTGATTCAGTGGCGGTGGTGAGTCTAGGCTGAAGGAGGGGGCGCAGGTTGGGGAGGGAGAGAGCATGAGCAACAGAGATATTAGAGCGAAGATAGTGAGAGAAGAGAGTCGGGAAGGAGAGGGCGAGTGGTTGGTTGCTAATCCAAGAATCATGCCAAAAGTCGTGAACTCGCCGTTGCGAAGTTCGACATAGGAGGAGTGGCGGAAATCCTGCAAACCTTCCTGAATGCCCTCCACACTGCAGTGTTCAAGCGGCGGAGGTCACCAAAATCAGAGTTTGCATTCCATCCATATTTGGAAGCAAACCAGCGTTGCCAAGGAAGGGAGGGAGGTTCATGGAGCTTGTAAAGGAATTTCTGAAGAAGGCATTGGTTTAGGCGGAGAAGATCTTTGAGGCCCAGGCCGCACTTGGATTTAGGGAGGCAAACGAGCTCCCAAAGCGCCTTGCAATCCGCGCCAGAACAAGTGGTTTCCCCCATCCAGAGGAAGGAGCGGCGCTTGCTGTCAAGATAGTCAATGATGCCCTTTGGGAGGAGGATGGAGCACATGGCATAAATTGGGAAGCTCGAGAGAACTGCTTGCACAAGGACGGCGCGAGGTCTGAGAATCTTATTTTTGTGGGAGTGAGTGGTAGACCAAGGTAAGGCTTGGGAAAGGAGGAGACCTGGCACCCTAGCAAAGCCGCCATTTGGTTTGCAAGAACCTCAGAGAGGTTTATAGGGACAAAGGTACTTTTGTCAAAGTTTATTTGAAGGCCAGAGAAGGAGGAGAATGTGTCAAGAATTGCCTTAAGGTAAGTTAATTGTCCGAGGTCCCCTTGGAGGATGATTAGAGTATCATCAACGTATTATAGGACTAGGCAGGGAAGTGAGGGATCAAGGGGGTGACAGATATCGCCATGCTGGGAGATGCGAAGGATTAAGCGCTGCAAGGTGTCCGCGAGAAGGATAAAAAGGTAATGGGAGATTGTGTCACCTTGGTGTAGCCCTCTGCGGCACTAAATCCAACGTCCGGGTTTCCCATTCGGGAGAACGACAGACTGACTTGAGGTGGAGAGCTCCCTGATCCGCTCTTGCCAAAGAAAAGGGAAACCTTTCGCCTCAAGGATAAGATCAAGGGCCCGCCAGTTGACAGAATCAAAGGCTTTGCGGAAGTCTAACTTGAGGATGATGGCCAGAGCTTTCCTTTTATGGCACGTTTGGATAATGTTAGCAGCATAGACAAAGTTCTCAGAAATGTCGCGCCCTTTCTTCATGAGTAAGGTGGGGGATGAAGGGCTTGACCCTAGGGGTAAGAATCTTGGAAGAGATTTTAATGGAGGTATTCTGCAGGGAGATAGGATGGTAGTCGTTTGCATGGCTGGCCCAGATTTTTTTGGGGATAAGGACTATGTAGGACATGTTCAGGCACCTAAGATCCGCACGCCTGCCATGGAAGTCATTTAGGAAGTCAGAGATGTTGAAGGCAACTAGGCTCTAGAACTTCCTAAAGAAAAGAGGTCCAAACCCGTTGGGCCCAGGACTAGCATTCGAGTTCATCACGTGGAGAGCAAGACGGGCTTCCGAGCAGTCAAAGGGAAGGATGTGCGAGTTGGCTTGATGGGAGTCCAAGGTGCTCGAGGTGAAAAGACCAGTCAGATCTAAGGGGGTTGGTTTGGTGGACTGAGGGCGGCTAAGCAGGTCAGAGAAGAAGTTAAAGAGGATGAGCTCCTTCCCGGAGTGGCTGAAAACTTGAACATTCTCATGGTGGATGGACCTGATTTTATTCCGCTGGAGTCAGATGGTGGCACACTGGTGGTGATAGGAGGTATTCTCATCACCGAGGAGGCAGTGGCGGAATTTACCTCGTTGCCTCCAGTAGGAGGCACGGTGGGAGGTGTGGAGGGCCAGGGAGCTTTTAACAAGCGATCGAAGGGCGAACTCAGGCAGGCTTAGCGGCCGGCACTCCTCCAGGAGGTCCAAGACCGAAATCACCAATTCGCAGTTAGCAATAGTGACATCCAGAGGGCGTTGACGCTTAGCCCAAGAGCGAGCAGCAGAGCGGATACGTTTTAGGCGAAGGCAGAGGAGGCCCGAGCTAGAGGAGCGTTGCGAGGAAACACTATTCCAGTTTGAGCAGACTAGGGAGGGGAAGGAAGGCGCAGAGAGCCAGAGATTGATCGAGCCAGAAAACAGTAGAGCGAGGAATAGTGAGGGAGGCCGACAGGAGAAGAGGAGTGTGGTCAGAAGTTGTTCGGGTGATGGAAGAGAGTGACGAGTCGGAGAAGCAGACATTCCAGGCAGTGTTCACCAGAGCTTGGTCGAGCCTAACCAGGATGTGGTTTTGCTGGTTGTTGGTCCAAGTGAACAGGCGGTCGAGGAGGGGAATTTCAAGAAGGCAGGGGTTGTCGATGGTGGAATTGAACAAGTCGGCTTCCCGATGGTCAAAACCATCTTTAGAGCGGTCTGACGGAAAAAGAGTTAGGTTGAAGTCACCCAAAATGGACCAGGGGCCATCAATCATGGGGGCAAGGTCCAATAGCTCGCTGAGGAAAGCGGCCTTAAGCGGGCTGTCGCAGGGGCCGTACACGTTCGTAACGGTGAAGGAGAGGCCGGAGGCCGTTGCGCGAACATCCTCCACACATCCGTGAGCTCGGAAGAGTTTGACAAGATAGAGGATGCTCTAACCGCCAAAGATGCTTGGGACACTCTCCAAGTCAACCATCAAGGTTCAAGGAAAGTTCGTGAGTCAAGAATCAAGACATTAGAAGATGAACTAAGCCTTTTCTCTATGAGAAAGGATGAGAGTGTCAAGGAAATGTATAATAGGATGAAGAAGATCACCAATCAAATCAAGTCACTTGGTGGTGACAAATGGGATGATCGTGAGATTGTGGACAAGCTCTTGACCGTGTATATGGCTAGGGATGTTACTCTACCTAGCTTGATAAGAGCCGAACGTGGATTCAAACACTTCATCGCCGAAAATGTTCTTGGAAGAATTGAAGCTCATCATGATCAACTTAGGAGAGTCAAGATAAATCAAGATTTGGCCGAGCTTCAAGAGCAAGCGGCAAATAACAATGGCATAGCACTACAAGCAAGCTCCAAGGGGAAAGAGAAAGCAAATCAATCATACAAGAATGAAGAATCTTGCCATGAAGAGGATGATGAGCTTGATGATGAGCAAATGACATTGTTTATCAAGAACTTTAGAAGAGTCTTTAGAAAGGGCAACTTCCGCAACTATGGCAAGAACAAGGGCAATTATGAACCAAGAAGAAGATCCAACAAGCCTTGTTTTGGGTGCAAGAAACTTGGACATTTCATTGCGGATTGTCCGGAAGAGAAGAAAAGGAACAAAGATGACAAAGAAGGTTCTTCCAAGAGAGAAAGATCAAGATACAAGAAACAAGCCGGTGAAGCACACCTTGGTCAAGAATGAGATTCTTAAGAAGAAAGTGAATCCGAGAATGAAGAAGTTGCTACCATGGCATTCAAGGCCTCTCCTCATCGAAAGTGAATCCGAGAATGAAGAAGTTGCTACCATGGCATTCAAGGCCTCTCCTCATCGTTCCATTACACTATTTGAAGATCTCACCGATGATGAGGATGAAGATCAAGTCATATGTCTTATGGCCAAGAATGTGAAGGTAAACACTCCAAACTCATCGGATGATGAACTAGATGAGGAAGATGAAGTTACTAGTTTAATTAATTAATATGGTAAAAAGGGTGCAACTAAAATAATGAAACTAATGATGAAAGTGGATGAGTTAGAAGAAACTCTTGAATCTCAAGAAGAATTGCTTAGGCTAGAAAGAGAAACCTCTAAGACTCTTGATAAGGACCTTGCCATTGAAAGGAAGGAAAACAAGAGGATTAAGGAATCTCTCAAAACCAATGATAATATTCTTCTTGAGGTAAGAGAGTTGCTCACTAGTGAAAAAGAAAAAGTGAATGACTTAACCAAGAAATACTCCTTGGTAGAGGACACCAATGCTAACTTGAGAAGTGAAAATGTAAAACTTCAAGAAAGCTTTACAAGCTTACAAGCCATTCACAAGGCACTTGAGGTTGAGCACGACACTACTCTTGAGAGCTACTCAAAAGCTAGTGAGAAATCTAGTTCATCCACTCCATCAACAAGCAATGGTTGTGCACGTTGTTATAATGTTGATATTCAAACTTGTGCTACTAACCATGTTGAGATGAATGCCATGAGGAAGGAAATTAGTAGGCTCACCCAATTGTTACAAGATCCAAGTGAGCAATCATCCAAAGCAAATCCCGACTCAAGAGTAGGTGAGTTTGAGAAGCACACCAATGGATTTGGCTCAAGGTACATGAGCAAGTTTGGATTTGAGAAAGGCAAGGGCCTTGGGAAAAATGAGCAAGACATTCCACAATCCATTCCATATGTCAAGAACAACAAGACCGCCGCATTGGGGGCCAATGGAGGTCTTGTGAACATGACTACTCCCATTCGCAAAGGAGAATAGAAGAATCAATCATCAAGTCATGTCAAGTTCATCAAGAGAGGAACTACATGTGATGAAGGTGCCAAGATTGTTGCATCCTCATCAAGGCAAGACAAGTTCAAGAATTCAAGTAAGTCACAAACACAAGAACCGGCGTCATATATATCCTTTTATGCGGATTTTGTGTTGACTAGAAACCACCGTGGTAAAGTGGTTGCTAAGTTTGTTGGTCACCGCACTTTTAACACTAAAGTAAAGAGTTGTGTGTGGTGCCCAAGGTGCTTGTGACTAACGTTCAAGGACCAAAGTATTGTTGGGTACCTAAAAGAAAAGAGTAACTTTGTTTTGTAGGGATACTCCTCCGGTGGATCAACTTGGGTGATCGATAGTGGATGTACAAATCATATAACCGGAGAAAGGAGTATGTTTGAATCTTTGACAAAGTCAAATGGTGATCCCTACATCACGTTTGCCGGTAATGAAAGAGGAAAAGTTCTTGGAACTGGTAACTTTACTTTAAACTCACAATTTAGTCTCTCAAAGGTTCTGTTGGTTGATACACTTGGGTACAATTTGTTGTCCATTTCACAACTTTGTGACTCGGGCTTCAATTGTCTTTTCACTAATGAGGGTGTGTCCGTCATTAGAAGAAGCGATGACTCCGTTGCTTTCAAGGGTGTGCTCAAGGGAAAGCTATATCTTGTGGACTTTTCATAAGAGAAAGCCCAACTTGACACATGTTTGGTGGTAAAGTCTAGCTTGGGTTGGTTATGGCATCGCCGACTAGCTCACGTTGGGATGAGAAATCTCAACAAGCTTCTAAAGGGGGATCACATCCCAGAACTAACAAATGTCTCCTTTGAGAAAGATCGTGTGTGTAGTGTATATCAAGCGGGAAAACAAGTTGGTGTTCCCCATCCATCAAAGAGCATTGTCGCCACCCTCAAGCCATTTGAACTTCTCCACATGGACTTCTTCGGGCCGGTGGCTTATATAAGCATTGGTGGTATCAAATATGGTTTTGTCATTGTTGATGATTATTCCCGTTTCACTTGGGTATTCTTTTTGCATGACAAAAGTGTAGTATAAGAGACCTTCAAGAAATTTGCAAAAGAGCCCAAAATGAGTTTGAAACCAAGATCAAGAGAGCAAGAAGCGACAATGGCACCGAGTTTAAGAACATCAACATAGAAGAATATCTTGATGAAGAGGGAATTGGCCATGAGTTCTCGGTTCCATATACACCTCAACAAAATAGAATTGTTGAGAGGAAGAATAGGACCCTCATAGAAGCCGCAAGAACTATGCTTGATGAATACAAGATCTCGGATTAATTTTGGACGGAGGCAATCAATACGGCATGTCATGCAATCAATCGCCTCTACCTTCACAAGATCTTGAACAAGACGGCGTATGAACTTCTCCTTGGTAAAAAGCCCAATGTATCATACTTTAGGGTCTTCGGGAGTAAGTGTTTCATTCTAAACAAGAAAAACAAAAGTTCTAAGTTTGCTCCTAAAGTAGACGAAGGTTTTCTTCTTGGTTATGGCTCAAATGCTCACGGCTATCGCGTCTTTAACAAAACCTCCGGTTGCGTTGAGATTGCGTGTGATGTGACATTTGATGAATCTAATGGCTCTCAAGGAGAGCAAGTTGATGATGTTGTAGGATTGGAGGAATCATCAAGCAAGGCAATCAAGAAGCTAGCTATTAGAGAGATAAAGCCTCAAGAACAAGAAGATCAAGATGAGGATGAGATGGTGATTCCAAGTGCATCAAGAACACATTCCGCCGCGCATTCCGGGAACTCCGGAAATCAAGCCGGAGACTCCGGGTCTCAAATCCGGTCCAACCGGAAAGAGGACCGGAGTATCCGGGATATGGATCAAGAATCACCATTCGATCATCAAGATCAACCTCAAGTTGAAGAAGAGGCTCAACAAGTTCAACAACAGACGCAAGTCCCTCATCCAAGAGTACATTATAGTATCCAAAAGGATCTTCCGGTGGACAACATCCTTGGAAGCATAACTAAAGGGGTAACCACTCGTTCTCGTTTGGCTACCTTTTGTGAACATTACTCGTTTGTTTCTTCCTTGGAACCACTAAAGGTAGATGAAGCCTTGGATGATCCGGATTGGGTGATGGCCATGCAAGAGGAGTTGAACAACTTCACTCGGAATGAAGTCTGGTCCTTAGTAGAAAGACCCAAGCAAAATGTCATATGAATCAAGTGGGTTTGTCGAAACAAGCAAGATGAAAATGGCGTGGTAACAAGAAACAAGACTTGGTTGGTTGCTCAAGGATTCACACAAATTAAAATTTTGGATTTCGGTGAAACTTATGCTCCCGTAGCTAGGCTTGAGTCAATTCGTATATTACTTGCCTATGCTACTTACCATGATTTCAAGCTATATCAAATGGATGTGAAAAGCGCGTTTCTCAATGGACCAATATCCGAATTGGTATATGTTGAGCAACCACCGGACTTTGAGGACCCCAAGTTTCCAAACCATGTCTACAAGCTCCATAATGCGCTCTATGAGCTAAAGCAAGCTCCTAGAGCATGGTATGAATGCCTTAAGGATTTTCTCCTAAGGAAAGGCTTTGAGATAGGCAAAGCCGACCCTACTCTTTTCACTCGCAAAGTCGATAAAGATATCTTTGTGTGCCAAATATATGTCGATGACATTATATTTGGCTCTACTAATCAAACTTGGTGCGAGGATTTTAGTAGGATTATGACAAAGAGATTCGAGATGTCTATGATGGGCGAGTTGACCTTTTTTCCTTGGATTTCAAATCAAGCAACTCAAGGATGGCACTTTCATTAGTCAAACAAAGTACACTAAAGATATGCTAAAGAAGTTTAACATGGAAGATGCCAAGCCCATCAAAACTCCAATGTCTACATAAGGGCATCTCGATCTCAATGAAGAAGGGAAGGCCGTGGATCAAAAGGTATATCGCTCCATGATTGGACCTCTTCTTTACCTTTGTGCATCTAGGCCCGATATTATGCTTAGTGTGTGCATGTGTGCAAGGTTTCAAGCTAATCCGAAAGAATGTCATTTGATGGCGGTTAAAAGAATCTTGAGATATTTAGTTTTCACTCCTAACCTTGACTTGTGGTATCCTAAAGGCTCATCTTTCGACCTACTTGGCTATTCCGATTCCGATTATGCCGGTTGCAAAGTAGATCGAAAGAGTACTATGGAGACTTGTCAATTTCTTGGCCGGTCCTTGGTAGCATGGAGGTCAAAGAAACAAAATTCGGTTGCTTTGTCCATGGCGGAGGCCGAATATGTCGCCGCCGGTGCTTGTTGTGCACAACTCTTGTGGATGAAGCAAACATTGAGTGACTTTGGTTGTCACTTTAGTGCGATTCCTCTCTTGTGTGACAACGAGAGCGCAATCAAACTAGCTAACAACCCGGTGCAACACTCTTGAACAAAGCACATAGATATAAGACATCATTTCTTACGGGATCATGAGGCTAAAGGAGATATTGCTTTACGACATGTAAGCACCGACGGGCAACTTGCCGATATCTTTACTAAGCCTCTAGATGAGCAAATGTTTTGTGCTTTGAGGAGTGAACTAAATATTTTGGATTCTCGTAACCTAGCTTGAAGTCTTGTGCACACTTGGGTGAAACTAGTGTAGGATCTTTTGAAAAGAAACTTCATTTCAAAACAAATCTTTTAAGTGTGGTTTTTGAAAAAGTTTGGATTTTTCTCCATTGCTTACTTGAGGTCATTGTTCATCTTGATTGATTGTTGGCTGATCTCAAGTAAGTAATGTTTCTCAAGCCACTAGATCTTCAATCTATATCAATCAAAATTTTATCTTTGCACTAGCACATCTGCACATCTTCAGGGGGAGCCGGATTGTCCGGACTCCATGTCCGGATAGTCCGGGCTACCCGAACAGTCCGGACCTAGTGTCCGGATAGTCCGGACCAACTTAGCCCTAGGTATAAATTCCGTGGGGGGGGGCGGGTTTTAATCGTTATCCAGTTTCTTTTTCCCCTCACACCGCCTCCTTCAACCCAGATCCGCCCTAGGGGCGATTTCATCCTTCCCACCATCAAATTTTCATCAAATCTTGAAGGAAGGATCCTCTCCACTCCGGAAACTCCGGAGAATTGTTGGATTTGAAGTTCCCGAGCGTTCTTGATAGTTTCAAGGTATTTTGAACTTCAAACTCAAAATGTAGAAGGATCCTTAGGGTTTCCTCTAGGGCATTCTCCTCTAGGATCTAATAGAAACCTGTAGATTCAATTCCTTTCAAATTCTTTGGAGAAATCTCAGTTTTTGGCCGAGATTGGGTTTCGGGCGCCTGGCCCGGTTAGTCCGGGTTTGGATCCCGGATACTCCGGACCCCGGAGTATCCGGGCCTGAACCCCGGACTGTCCGGACCCGGCTATTTTCGAAGCCTCAACTCTCAATTCCAACTAGTCTTAAGCTTCAATTTCTATCCATTCTTTTGTCCAGGCAATGGGTAGAGAGCGCAGAGTGAAGCAGCGCCATGATCCAAGCACTCAAAGTCAAGATGATGAGTCACCTCCTAGCCCTCCTCGGCGTAAGCTTCGTCCTTGCCGTCGCCCTGGCAAGGAGCCAGAGGGCAGCAGCAGTTAGGCTCCTCCAGCTCGTGAGCCTCGCCGTGCTCCCTACATCTTGCAGAGCGGGCCAAATCCTCCTCCAGCCAGGGCCAACCCTCAGAGGCGAGGTATTGCTCATGACATATGCCCACAGACTCCTCCTCGCCTACAAGTTGAGTTTGCTCCAGATCAGAGGAGGTATGAGAGATATCCCAGACTTGCTCGCCCACAGATTGAAGGGGGTTTTGCCGTTGATTTACCTAGAAACTATAGCGGGCAAGAAGTGGCACTAAGGAATGCTAGACAAGAAGATGTTTATAGACTTGAGAAGAATGAGGGCCTTGAGAGGCGTTTCTGGTGTCAGCTTCACCATGATTTCTATTTGACTGTTGTGCTCAAGGGGTCAGAGGCTCCCATAGTCTCGTGCAAGTATGTGGATTGGCCCTACTTTGAGAAGCTCAATGATCCACACTACAATGCCGCCATGGAGATATGCAAGGAGTTTGGGCTCTATGACATCATGGGTTTCAGGTACAATTGGAACACCGAGATCCTTGCACAGTTTCACTCCTCTTTGTACTATGATGAACATCGGCTCACTTTCTATTGGACCACTGAGGGAGAGAAGTATGGCATTGATTACATGACCTTCTCGAAGCTTCTTGGACTTGGTTCCAAAGATGAGAAGCGTGATCCAATTCATGTTGAGGAAGTAATTAGGAGTCATCAAGTGCCAGAGCTGTTCTTCAACCCCATGTTAGCAAATGAAGGCAATGCAAGTACTCTTCTGCCATGTTACTATGGGTTGAATCGGTTTTTCAGAAACACTATTGATGCCAAGAAAGGAGATGGCACAGCTCTTTGTCACTATGCAGTGAATCTCCTAGCAAGAACTTTACCGGGTGGCCGCCCCTTCTGCATCATGGATTACATGTGGAATGAGCTTAGGAGGGTGATGATCGATCCAGACAAGCATCTCCCATATGCACCATATATCATGTATATGATTTAGAAGGTGACCAATATCTCTTTCCCAAAGGATCACAAGCATGAGGCTCTTCACCTTCATCCTCGCTCGGGTGATGCACCACCTCCGCCTCCTAGGCATGCTGGAGCCACCAGGGTCTCCAGGCCAGACGCTGGAGCATCTTCTTCTGCTGCACCTAGCTACTCGGGTGTATCTCGTCGTGACCGAAATGACTCATTCATGAAGAGGGCCCTTCGTAGCATCTTCTGCCTGTGCAAGACCATAGCTTCTGAGGTGAATGAGAACCGTTGGGACATTCAGGCCATCAAGGCTCATATGGGTCTTCCTCTGGACGCTCATGATGAGCTTCCGGCGTTCGACGACCCTTTCGCCGAGTGGGATGCCGCCGATGCCGCTCCCGAGCCAGCCTATGTCCCTCTTCCTCGCCAGCGTCGCCGCCAGGTCAACCGCACCGTTCACGCTCCTCGTCGTCCTCCTGCCGGTCAAGAGATATTTGATGAGGACGAGGAGACCGAAGAAGAAGAGCCACAGGGCTACCAGGAGCACCGCGACTCCGACGACTCCGACGACACCTCCGATGACGTTCCCGACGCCGATGAGTGATGCTTCACGTGTTTTTCATTCCCTTTTTGGCGCTTGTTGACAAAGGGGCAGTGAAAAGATCATGTATCCATTTATCGCGTATCCATTTAGCGCTTCGCGCTTGTATCGGATTGTAAGACTTTATCTATCGTGTGTGTGGCACTTGGTACTCAAATTGGTTGGTTTAAGAACTTTGAGAACTTTGAGATCGATCTTTATCTATCTATCATGTAAGGACTTTGTGGCTTGAAAATCTTATGCAATGTGTGCTATTCTGTGGATTAGATTGTCTATCTATTATGTTTTAAGGCAAATATGTGATAGTGTGATTCATAGAATTTGAAATGATGAAATATTGCTTGTGTTTGCACTGTCTGGTCCGGATAGTCCGGACTTCATGTCCGGATAGTCCGGGCCTCAGGGTGCAAACACACCTTTTTGTGTGCATGACTTGTCATATGCATTCACGGTCGATTCTTTAGTGCACACACACTCACCCCACTGAAATTTTATATAAAGAGCGACTTGTGTTGTATCTTTTTGCCATTATTTGACGCTTGTGAAGTCAATTTTGAAATTCAAATTCAATGGCATACTTCTAGGGGTGCTCTTTACATAATTGAGTTATATTTGTTTTGATTATCAAATGGAATACATGGTGTTGTCATCAATCACCAAAAAGGAGGAGATTGAAAGGAATCTAGGCCCCTAAGTGGGTTTTGGTGTTTGACGACAAAACCGTGTACGCTTAATGTGTTGATTGAGCATGTGTGCAAGACCTAAGTTTGGATAAACACTTGAGAATGATGAAGTACGCCCCTCAAAAAGGAAATGAAAAGGCGGTGTTGAATATAAACTCTAGAATTAGATTTTTGTTTTATGAATTCAGTTTAGGAACGCCGTACTATCAAGGGGGACATCGATTCAAAGGTTGTGACCAAGTTCTAGTGCTCAAGGAATCTAAACAAGCCTACGAGAGATCTTTTTCACACAAAAATCAAGAGAGAAGCAGCCTTGAGTGAGACACCGTGCTGGGTCCGGATTGTCCGGACTATAGCCCGGATAGTCCGGGTGTCCGGAGTATCCGGACACTTTACCCGGAGTATCTGGGTACCTTTTAGCCAACGGCTAGTTTCCTGAGTGTGAGGTATAAATACCTCTCTTACCCCCTCACTCACTCTCTCTCTCTCTCTTGCTCATTTCGAACCAGAACTGCTCCTAACCCTAGAACAAGTCCTCTCACTCCCTCCCTTTGGTTCTTGAGAGATTTCTTGAGGGATTCAAGTGAGAGACTTGCAAGAGAAGAGATTCGAGCTAGTGAGCATCCATTCCAACCCTTGAGGACTAGTTCTTCGTCGAGCCCGCGGATTGAAGTCTATTACTCTTGGAGCTTTGGGCTCCTAGACGGCTAGGCGTGCTCGTGAGTGCTCAAGCTGCATTGTGAGCTCCACGGGAAGTTTGTAAGCTTCATTCCTCTCCGAGGAACCCATAGTAAGTGACCTCGGGCTTGAGCGTCGGTCTCGCCCTTGGGTGAGGAGCATAGGGGTTCTTGAGCACCGTCTCTTGAACTCTTCCTCAACGGAGATGTAGCACCTTTGGGTGTGAACTCCGGGAAACAAATCTTGTGTCATTTGTTATCTCTTTACTTGTTTACTTGATATTTGCTTGCAAGTCAACTTTGTTAGGATTTGAGGTCGATCTACTCGATTACAAGGTTCTTGTCTAGCTCATCTGGTAGAACTATCTTAGAAGCACCTCCTGGTAATCTCTATTTCGTTTGATTCAAGTTACACACTTCATTCAGTTATTTTTGTGCACGTTGCACTGTGACCCGGATAGTCCGGACTGTCCGGAGTATCCGGACCCCAGTCCCGGACAATCCGGGTCACCTGTTTCTGATCAGATTTTAAGTGTTTAAATTTCAGATTTAGCCTATTCACCCCCACTCTAGGCATCTTCAGATCCTCTCAACGCCATCATGCTGCAGGTCAGAGAGGGAGATGATGAAGTTGGCGACAGACAGGTAGGAAACCGTGGTGCGAAATAGGCAGAGATGAGAAGGTGCGAGGCGGAGGTGATCCTCACCGGACCCCATCCAGAAGCGCAGCGCATCAAGATCAGAAACGAGATGTGGGGGGGGGGGCAGAGGCAGCAATTACCGTAATCTAGAGCGAGTGGAGCGCAAGGTCGGGGGGCGGCGCCAGAATAAGGTCAGGGATGATGCAGGAACAAGGTCGGCGGAGATCGGGGCGTAGAAGTGTCGGAGGACTTCCTCGACGAAGATCGGTTTGGGGTGAGTGCCGTTCAACTACGCTTGCCAAAGGAAAGTCCGCACCAGTGGAAGGGGCCGCAGGACAGGAAACCAGGCTCCAGAGGTCGAGCGGGGGCCGGGGAAGGCAGAGGAGAGGCACCAGGGTCGGCCAGAGGCTGGGGAGGAGAGGAAACGAACGGAAGGGTGGGAAGGTCATCGCCGACGGCGACGGCCCCAGCGGGGGTGGTAGGCTCAGAGCTCTGCATCTTCAGAGTCAGAATCCATTGGTTGCCCAGAATCATTGGAATGCCATTCAATTTTGCATGTATTCTGCATAATTATATCAATATATAAACCAATATCTGGAGACATGATTTGCATATTTACTGTTCTTGCAGGAAAGTTTTGGTACCTATTATGGGCATGGCCTTTCAGTTTTTACTGTTCTCTGTTTTCTGCCTGACTATTAAGCTGAAAAACAAAGAAATAAGAATTGAAGTTCATGTACACAGTACACAACTGTCAGAGAGTAAATTTTGAGTTATCTTTTAATGATTCTAGCAGTTTTTATTTTTTTTATCATTCCATCATTTGATTCTTAACCAGCAGATAATGTGGTGGTTTTTTAGTTAACTTTCATTTTTTTTCGAGCAACTTGGGGGGGGGGGGGGGGGGGGGGGGGGTCATTTTTCTGCGGGTCACCTACATTTGATTGATCGACAGTGCAAAGGCAAAGCCCAAGTTACAGAGTAATTCCGGCATACCGGAAAGAGATTACATGAGCCACACATGGCAAGTGTGGGTGAGAGAAAGAAAGAGGAGCAAAGAGGAAGAAAGTCAGACTTGTAGTTCCTGTAACGGCAGGTCCACATTTCCATATCTTTGATCACCCGGCGGAGGACGTCAGTAGGAGAGGAGTCTTTGTGGTCGAAGATCTTGGCGTTCCTTGCTTTCCAAATTTGCCAAATCACAAGGAACATCACATCAACACGTACACAATCAGGGAGGTTAGTTCCAAGGCCAAACAGCCAGGGTTGACGGAGATCTCAGTTAGTTCGCTTTCAGTAATGCAGTGTAAATTTGTAACTAACATGATTAATATAAGCACATACTAACCCTAGTAGTCATCTCTAACCGGTTAGTGCTCATTAACGAGCAATAGTACATTTGAGAACTCATGGTGGCCCTTTAGATGTCAGCTTGCTCTCTCCATTTTGTTCATGGCTTACATTTTCTGTTACTGAACTAAAGTTTATGACTCCATATATTTGTTGGTTGTAATGCAGGATTGCAGGCGAAGAAAATCTATATTGTATATTCACAGAAATGGGTACAAAACAAAGTTGGAAATTTTTTATTTGAAACCTATTTTTAAATTTTATTTTAAAAGTAACCTACTGAACAAATATTTGCATATCTAACCCTTTTGGTCGTGCCAGTGAGCGTGGTGTGATAAAAACATATTGTCGCGCCACATGCATTTGGGTGACAAAGTGTGACACGTTGGAGCGCACGGGAGGGGTCTACCAGCACATATTTCACGTGTCAACCTTGTCATGCTACTCAATAGTATTATGCCACTCTCACGTGGTGTGACAAGATCTGATCTTAGATAAATCATATCTTTTTTCATATGAACTCGGATGAAGATGAATTTTATATAAAATTTGTAGCTCTCAATGAGATCTGCAACTTTGTAGTTTTAAGTTTTTTTCATTTAAAGTCACTAAATTATTTATTTAAATAATCGATTTAAGATTTAGACTGCATATTAAGCAGTTGTGCGTCTATGGGATGTCTCCAACTTGACATATTCATTATGGTTCCACCAATAAATTTCTATATAACATTTGATATATGAAATAGCGTAGAATAATAATAATTTAATAAGAAATACAATATATTATGTCATACTAATTTTGTCATATTACGTGTTGTATTAGTTTTGTCATAATATTTATAATATTAAATTTTTTATCGAATCTATCATCATATATTTTTGATGATAATACATATATATGATAGTATAGACGTTATATTTTTCAATAAATTTGACCGAAGTTGAACAAATCTGATTTAAAATAAACCTAATGTATATATTAAGTATACGACTTTTTTCTGAAACTATCCTAAGTTTACGACTCAAAGTTTGGATTTTGAAACCTCACACGATAACTAAAGTGTAAAACTACTTCTATGAAAGAAAGTATAAAGGGAACATATCCGATGGAAACTATAATTTCGTGAAAATCCGTGTAAATCACGGCAAAAGAGTCGTCTAAATTCACTAAAAATCATACATGTAGATGATATGATGATACACAACCTTGTCAAATATCTTGTCCAAACTCGACTTTTTTGTGAGATATAAAAATAACAACTTTCAAGCCACAAAGCTGTCCACATGATTTGTTAGAAATTTGTTATTTTCATATCTCACAAAACAAGTCGAGTTTGGACAAGATATTTTATAAAATTGTGTATCATCATATTATTTATATGTGTGATTTTTTTGGTGAATTTAGATGACTTTTTTGCTATAATTTATATGAGTTTTCATGAAGTTTGCGGTTTGCACCAGATATATTTCAAGTATAAAACAAACACGGGCACGAACACCGCAGGCCGAGGACACCAGAGTTGCCCACGTAGCTAGCACAAGAACACATGAAGGGCGAGCCCACCACGCGAAGATCAGTAGCCCAGTAGTAGGCCCCGCTTGGGATTTTACCCTTTATCCCAGCCTGACCCTGTTGTGCCGCCGTTCGCAACGCGCTTTTTTCAATTTTATATTAAAAAAAAATAAAATTTCAAAAATATATGTTGAATAGTGAAATTTTCAAAAATGAGTACCAGGGGCGCCCTGGGCAACATGGCCGACAGGCACCCTATCGCCCATCCAGTTGGCGACAGGACCTAAATGTAAAAAAAATTACAATTAGGTCCTAGCACCTAGGGCGCATTAAACAATGTACTTGTAAAATCGATATAAAATCGTAGAAAAATCAGAAAAATACAAATTCAACTGTTCTGGATTCTATGAAACAAGATCTACAACTTTTGTTACATAAAGTTTTTCATTTGATCAATTACTTTATAGAATAAGTTGTAAATCTTATTTCATAGAATCCAGAACAGTTGAGTTTATATTTTTCTATGATTTTATATCGATTTTACAAGTTCACTGTTTAATGCGCCCTGAGCGCCAGGACCTAAATGTAAATTTTTTTTACATTTAGGTCCTATCGCCAATTAGATAGGCGACATGCACCTATTTTTGAAAATTTCCCTATTCGATATATATTTTTGAAATTTTATTTTTTTTAAATATAAAAATGAAAAAAATGCGTTCGCAACGACCTACCTTGAAAAGACCAGTCGGTCGGTTCCACTCCTTGTCGCCACCGAGAAAATTGGAGATTTGCCCTCTTCAGGACTGGACTTCGCCTATTTACCCTTATATATAAGTGCTTCGCTCATTTGTTCTTCTCAACTATGGTGGCTTCGCCCATTTGCCCTTTGAAGGATTTGGACCAAAATTCAACCAGATTTTGAACTGCACATATGTGGACTTCCCATTTTACCCCTGCCCCTCAAACCTTATCCCTTCCTCCCTCCATCTCTTGGTCTCTCTCTCTCACGCTCCTGCCCCACGAGAGCTCGCTCGCGGCGGCGGCCGCCGGCCCCCCAGCGCCGCCCCCAAGCCGCGCCCTGCACGCCGACGACGCGCCGCACTCCCCCGACGCGCCGCACGCCCCGGCTCCCGGTCGGCGCAGGACGACCCCGACGCGCCGCCCCCCTGCTCCCGGCCGGCCGGCGCGGCGCACGCCCCTGCCACCGGCCCCCAGCGCGCCATGCTCGAGATGTCGAGCTGCTCCAGGTCTGCTACACATAACTCATATTTCCATTTTTTTTGCAGGCAACTACAAACTTTGTTAGCTCAAGGTTCCATCATTGGTGGCTCAACAGAGAAGAGGAGCCCCACAAAGAAGTTGAAGCCAAGGAGAATGAAACTCACATGATTACACTGAGAACTATGTCCAAGTGCTATTGTTTAGACCTATGTATTGTGATTGTATGGACCTATGTACTTTGAATCTATCTGCATGTGATCTGCTATTTGAATCTATGTATGTACCTATGTACTTTGAATCTATTTAAATGTAATCTGCTATTTGAACTAGATGTGATCTGCTATTTGAATCTATGTATGGACCTATGTACTTTGAATCTATTTAAATGTAATATGCTTGCTTTATGTCCAGCGGCTCTGTGATGTGCGGCTGCTGATATGGAAGCACCTTTTCAATTAGAGAAATTCATTTTGTAAATAAATTGCAAACAGTGTCATATCCATTTGAATTGCAAGCACTACAGCTGCCATACATAGATACATATATTCACTCTGGTAGGAAATGCATACAAATTTTCTCCAAATATTCAGTGAGCAATGCCACAACAAGGGAGTTTCAACATTGACTAAACCATACATAAATTCAGCTTGCCTTCAATATAGCATACAGTGGTACAACTTGCACAAATCACTTGCTAATAAGCACTACTACACCTAAAAAGAACTATGACAGTCTGATGGAAATAATTTTTTCATCTCCATTGTTCTTTACAGGCATTCCAGAGAGATTCCCCCCTTGCTGCAGACTTATCAACAGCCATCCTTCAGCTTTCAGAGACTGGGCAGCTTCAGAGAATTCACGACGAGTGGTTGACGCGGTCTAGTTGCTCCTCTGATGAGTGATGACAGTGAAGTGGGGGCGACCAGGCTTGGCCTCGGAAGCTTTTGGGGGCTTTTCCTCGTGTGTTGCCCTGTTGTGTGCCGCGCGTCCGCCGGCCGGGAGCAGGAGGGCGGCGCGTCGGGGGCGAGCTGGGCCGGCCGGGAGCAGCGGCGTGCGGCGCGTCGGCGAACTGCGGCGCGTCGTGGCCCTGCTGCGCCGGGAGCAAGGGGCGGCGCGTCGGGGTCATCCTGCGCCGACCGGGAGCCGGGGAGTGCGGCGCGTCGTCGGCGTGCAGCTCCGGCGGGCAGGGCGCGGCTTGGGGGCGGCGCTGGGGGGCCGGCGGCCGCCGCCGCGAGCGAGCTCTCGGGGGGCAGGAGCGTGAGAGAGAGAGACCAACGAGAGAGATGGAGGGAGGAAGGGATAAGGTTTGAGGGGCAGGGGTAAAATGGGAAGTCCACATATGTGCAGTTCAAAATCTGGTTGAATTTGGGTCCAAATCCTTCAAAGGGCAAATGTGCGAAGCCACCACAGTTGAGGAGGGCAAATGGGCGAAGCACTTTTATATAAGAGCAAATGGGCAAAGCTCACTCCTGAAGAGGGCAAATCTCCAATTTTCTCGTCGCCACCGTGCAATGTCTCGGCGCCCCAAAACCCCAATACTCTCCTCCACCGATGCCGCGGCCCGGCCCTGGCTATCCGTCGCCGGCGATGATGATGGTGGCGGAGCTGGAGGCCGCCGTCGCCGCGCTCCTCGGCAAGAGGGACGCCCTGCGGGAGGCCTTTGACCGCCTCGCGGCCTACTCCCCTTCGCCGCTCCCCTTCGCCTGGGAGGACCTCGACGCCCACCTCTCCTCCCTCCATTGGTCAATCTCGTTGTGGTTCCGCCAGGTGCGGGCGCTCGAGGCCGCCCGCCCTACACCCGCTGCTGCCGCGCCTGGGGGAACTAACGGCGACGGGACGGGAGAAAGCCCGGAGGGGGAGGTGGTGGTGGAAATGGAGGAGGAGGTTGTGGAAGAGGAGGAAGAGGTGCTGGAAGCGGAGGAGGAGGTTGTGGAAGAAGATGAAGAGGTGGTGGAAGAGGATGAAGAGGTGCTGGAAGGGGAGGAGAGGGTGGTGGAACAAGAGGAGGAGGAGATGGCCAATGAAGAGATGCAGGAAGGCGCCAGCAGCGAGGCAGACGATACGATTGGCAAGGATGGGAAGGACGAGAAAGAGGGCAGAGATGAGGTGATGGAGGAAGAGGAAGTTGTAGAGGCGGCCGATGACAAGATTGGCAATGAGATAAAGGATGACAAGGATGCAAGGGAGGAGATGCAGGTGGCCAATGAGGAGGGGCAGAGTACCGAAGATGGCAAGAAGGCCTCTTGGGACGGGGAGGATGCCAACATGAAGGAGGAGCAGAGTACCAAAAACGCCAAGAAAGCCTCTCAGGACGAGGGGGAGGAGGAGCAGAGTGTGGAAGATGCTAAGAAAGCCTCTCTGGACAAGGAGGAGGAGGAGCAAAGTAAGGAAGATGCTAAGAAAGCCCCTCTGGACAAGGAGGAGGATGGTGACATGGATGAGGCAGCAACCAACAAGGCATCTGCAGTGCAGGGCAAGGAGCAAGAGGCTTGCAATGAGAAGGAAGTGGAAGAAGATGAGCAGGAGGCTCACAAGGAGGAGCAAGATGCCAAAAATACTGCAAGGGAGGAGAAGGCCAAGAATGTGTCTCAGGACCAGGGTAGTGGAGCTCCTCCAGGTCCAATTGAATTTGATTATCTTTCTGCAGCAGTCATAAGCAATGGATGCACCGAGGTTGGTCATGCTCATATATACCAATGTCGGGCTTAGCTCAAAGTTCCATGCTGCAATGAGTCGTGCCCCGGATGGTGCAGCACTGTCTCTCCGCATAGTTGAGTTATTCCTACATGACAAGACGTTTAAGACCAACAAGATCTGGAACAACTGTGTTGGGCTGATTCAAACAGTACCTGAAGTTGTTACCAAGCTTTCTACAGAATCCATTGAGCACGCGAAGCAGCTGGCTAAGGATTGGAAGGAGATGATTGACAATCCAAGGAGTTGGATGACCCTGGGCAGCCTGTCCTCATGGGTCCTCCTCAACTTCCTCATCTCATATAACATTGTATCAGAGTTTGACACAAAGGAGATCTTCCGAATCTTTGGTACCATCCCACGCAAACAGAAGACGAAGAACCATTCCGTGCTTCTTAAGGGTCTTGGACTCGCCGATAGGATCCCAGGTTCGGTTGCATATTTCGTCATTATTACTGATAATATGTTATGCACTTCTGCTCAAACGTGATATCATGATGTTATCATTCTCATCAGAGAACATGTGTTGTTCATATTATTTCTTTGGCCTTTAATAAGAGAATCAGTACTTTAGGAGTGAGTCCTTCCATGTAAGATGCATTTGCCGTGCCCCCTCATTCTGGTATCGTCAAACTTATACATGATTTTGATTCCAATGCAGAACACACTCACCAACAGTTGTTATTATATTAGCTGGGGAGACAGTGCTGCTACAGCTTGCTTAAGTCACATTACAGCACTGTATCTTCCTTACTACATAAAGATTGCACACCTGCAAAGGCTTAAGAAATACTCTGTGCAAGAAAGTTGATCTTCATAATAAGTTAGTTGAAATATTAAGCAAACTTTACACTTCCAAATAACTTGAGTTAACATCAGTTGAAGAGGCTTTAATATCTGCCCATTTTTAATTTTCAAAGATGTTTTATTGTTTGATCATCTTAGCTTTTGAACTTCCAGCCTTGTATGATGCAGCTCATAGATGAATGTGGCAAAACTACATCAAAATTCAAAAGTATAAAGAAAATAAACCTGAAACACAGGCAAAGTATTATATTTATAAGAAACGTGGAGCTATTACCCTTCTTTTGGTTTGGTACTTACCACATGATTTGTGAAAATAAGTAAACCTGTAACTTCCTTCAAGTGCTCTGTAGCAACAAATGCAAATCGGTAGCTTAAGATGCACTAAGAAGACCATTTGGTGCAACACCTTGTTTCATTACATAATGAAGTCACTAATCTTTGGCATGAAAGTCAATAATCAAATCTCTAGACCATTTTCGTACACGATATGGTTCTTCAGTTGTGTGCCTATTCCTTGCTGCCTAACTACCAGTCAATTGTGTTAGCCTGCCACAGTGCAGCCTCTTGATCAAAACTAGGCGGAAAAATGTTTCCAAGTTTTGGGACCAAAATGACATTGACTAAACATCACATTATATAAATGCAGCGGCAAAGCCATGTTGAGCCAAGTTTGTGCACTGGCAACATGCTAAAAAAAGTATTAGTCGTAAGTACATTATTTTGACTATCTAAAAGGCTAGAACAACTATAATTGGTACTGTTGCTTCAGGATTATAAATGAGTGCATAACCATCAATTTCCTTTTAGCTTTGCCCCGAGTCCAAATATGATATTGATGGATGTGTTTGATTTATTTTGCGTGCAAACTATAGCCTCCTTAGTAACTATATCATTATGCACTTTTTTAATTGATAAATTGGCTCACTGCCAATGTGCATATTTACTTGCTGAATCATCAGAATGCATGTTCTTTACCATCATTTGAACTTGTGTTGCTGTTTCACGGTGCTGCTAGACTACGTTAAATTAGCTGCCTTTGTCTTTTGGACATTTTCCTTATTACTTTGACATAATTGATGACATTTGTTTGACTAACTCATCTGCGGCACAGGGTCTGGTTGTTAATGTTTTTCTGCGTTCATATTTTCTGCAGAGTTAATGGACTATTTGATTGGAAATGGGCAACAGATGAATGCTTTATATTTGGCACTTTTTTTAATTTGGTGGACAAATATCCTCCACTTTGTCTTCTGAAGGGATATGTTGAAAAGGCGAAACGGACTGTTATGGAAATATCTCAAAAGAGTATGACACGCCAATCCCTGGTATATGCTGCTACTTAGAAAGTGACTTTAGTGGCAGAATGTTTTCTAATTACGTGGTAGAGTGGTTGAACCACACAATTGCATAAGAGAAATCAAGGAAATTTGGTGTGTTATTATCATTGAGCTACTGGAGCACCATTGAAATTTGAAAATTCTGAAACATATTATATTCTTCTAAGACAAATATGTATTCATCTCAATCTGCTTTGTGTCCGCTATATTATTAGTTTAATGGTTTTGCATCTACCTCTATGCAGAGAGAGGTTATAATAAAGGAGATTGATAACCTAAGAATGGCGCAAGATCTAGCTAAGCAATGTATCACTGATTCTGGCCTACGCACCGGTATCATGGCAGAAATCCACGTTTTGCTACGTAAATTTGGAAAAAAGAAGCGGAGTTTAGCAGATGCCTCTACTGCATTAACTTCAAATCCACAGCAGCAGAAAACGGAGAGCAGCAAGAAGCGCAAGAAAGAGCAGGCGCAGGATCATCACATGGGACAAGAAAATCAGCAGGAAAGGCAACAGAGTAAGCCAGAAGAGTTAACTTCAAATCCACAGCAACAGAAAACGGAGAGCAGCAAGAAGCGCAAGAAAGAGCAGGAGCAGGATCATCACATGGGACAAGAAAACCAGCAGGAAAGGCAACAAAGCAAGCCAGGAGAGAAGCTGGAGGAGAAACAAAAGAAGCCGCAACAGGAGCAGCAGCAGAAGAACCAAAACAAGCCACAAAAGGAGCAGCAGCAGAAACAAGAAGATAAGTTGCAGGGGCAACAGAAATGGCCGAGGCGACGTACTGCCAAGTTACCAGCACTGACTTCTCCCGCGGCGTGGACCGTGCTGCTGAGAGGCAACTCTGGGCATCCACCCTGTGCCGCAATGCAGGGAGTTCATCACGCTTACCCTGCCCAACCAGGCTGGCCTGGGGTTCAGGGAGTCCATCACGCTTACCCTGCCCAACCAGGCTGGCCTGGGGTTCATTGCGCACCGCCTTTCACGCCACAGCTTGGAGCACCTGAGTACATAGGACCTTTTGATCCCTTCTACCATCGTCCACAGTTCTATCCCTGGTAGCTGCAGCTGCTGCATTTGGGTGGTTGCTCGCACGCCGAGTGCAACACAGGTTAGGTAACAGTAGGAGTTCAGTTCAGAGAAGTAGCCTGGCATTTTGGTTGGTTTCTTCGACACTGGAGTTGTGTTTCTTCTAACCTCCATGTACTGTACAGTCTGTACTGTACCGCAGCGGCCTTGGGTGACATGTATATATTCGTCTGTTGGTCACTCACTGTCTTGATGGGTCACTCCAAAACTCTTGTAATTCTAAGTGCACCTGGGGAAGAAAGAAAGGACTCATGTTATGCTAAGCTCTAAGCAGCGATTGCTGGAGGCCTAATTGGGGTCGCAGGCCCGTGAGCGGCTGTAGTGCTGGCTGCGGAGGCCGATTGGGATCAGCCTCTGCACATGTCTCTGTTGAAATCGCGGTGAGGAGCTGTGGCCTCAGCCTTGACGTTTTTGTGCTGATGGATTTCGGGAGCAAAGTACCCCTAGGGCCGGCCGTAACTGAAATTAAATGGAAAAAACTATGATTGTGTTTTGCTAGCATTGCCACGTAATTGTTATTTTTCACTTAATGATCTAAATATATAGAGTATCACTTTATGATCGAAAAACAAGAAATAAATATACAGCTACAAAATTTTAAAAATGAAGGAAAAAAGATAGGGCAAACGGTGGGCTAGGCAACCAAAGCAGCGGAGGGATCCAACTCCAACTCCCGTGGCGGAGGGCCCAAGCGCTGGCGTGCGGAGCATCCACATCGCTGCTGTGCTAGCGAGAGTGGAGAGGCGAGGCGACGCGAGCGGCGATTCCTTGAAGGAAGCTGTAGATTTCGCCCCCCCCCCCCCCCCCCCCCCCCCCCGACTCAGCCCTGGGGATTGCGGCGCCGGCGGGCATGCCGACGGAGGGCCTGGAGGCGGCCATCGCCGAGCTCCCCGCGAAGAAGGAAGCCCTGCGCGAGGCCTTCGACCGCCTCGCCGCCTGCTCGCCCTACCCGCTCCCCTTCACATGGGAGGAACTCGACGCCCACGTCTCCTCCATCCACTCCTCCATCTCGCGCCGGTTCCGACAGCTGCGGGTCCTCGAGGCCGCCCGCCCTGCCCACACTGGTAAGAACCAGGAAGGGGCTGAAGAGGAGGAGGAGGAAGAAGAGGAAGAAGAAGTGGAGGAGGAGGTGGAGGAAGAAGTGGAGGAGGAGGTGGAAGAAGAAGAAGAAGAAGAGGGGGAGGAGGAAGTAGAAGAGGAGGACGTGGGGGAAGGGGAAGAGGAAGAGTTAGAGGAAGAAGAGGAGGAGGTGGAGGAAGAGGAAGAAGAAGAGGAAGAGGAGGAGGTGGATGAGGTGGAGGAAGAGGGGGAGGAGGCCGACAAGGAAGTGAAGGATGCCAACATCGGCATCCAGACCAAGGATGACAACGAAGGCGGCGTGGGTGAAGAGCAGGATGCCAATGAGGAGGCAGTGGCTATTCAGGTATCTGCAGGGCCGGACAGTGAGGCTGAAGAGGAGATGCAGGAGGTCGACGAGGATGCGCAGGAGGACAAAAAAGAGGAGCAGGATACTGAAGAGGAGATGATTGTAAAGATGACTAAGAAACAGCTTGGACGGCTTCCTCCATGTGGGAGGAAGGATCTTATAGTGGCATGTAAGAGAATGGATGCAGGGATGCTGGCTGATTTCGTGATACGTGTCAGTGGTATCCTCAAGAAAAAGTTTCTGAACGCAATGTTCCATGCCCCAGATCCAGCGGCACTTGTTCTCCAAGTGGTCAAGCTATTCCTATCCAGCAAGAAGTTCGAGTGTGCCAAGGTCGGGTTGAAATGTGTCAGGCTGATTATTTGGTTGTCTATGGCATCTGTCAAACCTTCTGCAGACACAACAGAGGAGGCCAAGTTGGTGGCAAAGGATTGGAAGGAAATGATCGACGGGAAGGGTTCTTGTGGGGAACTTGACTTGCTGGCTGCTTGGGGCTTTCTCCATTTCCTCATATCTTATAATATTGTATCTGAATTCAATATTCATGAGATCATCCGTATCTTTGCTATGGTCCATCATAAAAATATTAAGAAAAACACTGTGAACTTTTGCAAGGATCTTGGGCTCACAGATAGGATCACAGGTATGGATGTATCCTTTCACCATTCTTAGTTATAGTACGTTTAGTGTTTTGTCTTTCTGCAATTCTGCCCATAAAGGGTTATTCCACCACATATTCACATTATATTGACTTATGATATTATCAATTCTCATCTCCACTGCTTGATGGTGAACAGGTACCATTTATATGGTGCCTTCTATGTTTGATATATCTGCATAAGTTTTAACCCCTCTTTTCTGGCTATCATTGAACAGCCGAAAATACATGGAAGTGAATAATGCATTCCTTTTCCATGTTTGATGCGCTACATTTTATAGTTTACAGAATTGTTACTTTTATGGATTTTCAATAATGTTTGGCAAGCTTAGGTTGAGTGAAAGTGCTGCTACAATTTTTTGCCTTGTGGTCATATTACAGCACCTTAGCAGCTTGACTATTAATGACCACATTCCTGCAAAAGCATGGAAATACTTCTTGCAAGCAGGTTGTTCATTCATAATAGATATATGAAATGTTGTGTGATAAAAACCAATTGGAAAGGCTGCAAAAACCAAATTTTGGTTTCTACTTTCTAGACACAGCACCTTTATTTCACCATTGATAGCAGCATCTCAGACATCACCAGGTGGTAGGTGTCAACCATTCTGATGCTTCTGCCCTGAATTTCACATTAAACACCGAAGAAAGTTACCTATCTTCTTTTGAATTCTTAAATTCTAATTGAGACTCATTGTGCTTCTTGTTGACATATATGAAGATGTGCCTGGCTCCTAAGGGGTATTTCGATGATTCCCAATGGATTCACCATGTTTAGTAGTCAATATAAGTATCAAAGATCAGTCCAGTATATGTACAATATACATCCAATTATTATTTTAATGATATATGAAAATATAGTTGTCACTGATCTGGGATTCTGGGGGCATGCTAGACTTGTGAACAAAGAGTGATTCATGAAAGCATTTGCCCCAACTATGTTCACCTTGTGGTTCTTTGGTGTTGTGCCTTAATGAGGCTGTTCCCTGGAGTGCTGACATGCTTCCCTTTGCTGCCAGCTTGTCATTTGTAAATACATTGCATGAAAAAGCCTGAATTCTGTGAACAAAAACTATTTCATTAATCGATTGAATCTCACATGATATCTGCCCAAGTGGTATAACTTATATGGGTATGCTTGGTGAATTTTTGGTTCAAACTATATCTTGCTCAGGAACAATATCAGTATGGACAATCAGTTGATAGTCTGTCTCTGCTAATGCATGTTTGTATGCTTAGTGCTGAGCCATCATTTGGACTTTCGCTACTGTTTTTATGTGCTGCTAGACAATATTAAATGTACTAGCCTCTATCTTGTATGCATTTCCTTTTTATGTTAACCGGGCTGTAGACATTTATCTCCATGTCTTTCCCTCATTTGCAGTGCAAGGGTTGGCCTGCTTATTAATATTTTCTTCCTGCCTTCATCTTTTCTGCAGATTTAATTGACTATCTGATTGGAAATGAGCAGCATATCGAAGCTTTTCATATTGTACAAGCTTTTAATTTGGAAGACACGTATCCTCTATTTTCTCTTCTGAAGGGATTACTTGAAAAGGTCAAGCATACTTCTTTGGTATGCACTACCCCTTATACGACTCTAAAAACAAAAGTATTTCAGTGATCACCATAGTCAGGGGTAGTAATTTTCTAATTTTTACATAGCACTACAGAATTTTGGACAAGTTCTGTTGTAGATAACTAAATATAAATGTGTATTTATCCAACAAATCTGTTTTTTGTCACCTATATTACTTTCTTTTCTTTTTTTGCCTCCCTTTATTTACATTTACAGGTAAGTAGGAAGACTTATGCATGTACACATACTGCACTTGCATCACACACGCATATCACGCCCCTATGAGGTCATGTCTGACCGCTGTTTTTATTAGGGAGTTATTCATGCTTGTGTATAGATGTGGCATCTGGATTTGAATTGCTGTGGGTGGACTCGTACTCTCAAAAATCCCCCACCCCATCCAAGAGGTGGGTCTTGTACATTGTTGTATGTTAGTTTGATGGTTTTGCATCTACCTATGTCTATGCGCAGGACTTGGCTACACCGAAGGAAGTTAAAAACAATCTGTGGATTGCACGTCATCTAGCTGAGAAGGAACTCACTGATTCTAGCCAACGCCGTGCTATCATGGCAGAAAGTGGATATCTGCTAGGTAAATACGCAAAGGAGCATAGGCAGATCAACAAGAAGCGCAAGAAAGAGGAGCAGGAGCGCCATGAGGGACAACACAGCGAGCAGCTGCAGAAACTGAATCAAAACAAGTTAATTCAAGGGGAGCAGCATCCACTGCTTCAACAAGAAAATATAGTGCCAGTGACACAGCAGCAACAGGATGCCAAACGACCAAGGGAGGCTACTCTTAATCTACCAGCAACCACCGTTCCTCTGGTTCCAAATGTAGCCCAGATCCAAAACTTTGGTTGTCCACCGTATGCCGCAATGCCTGGAATTGACAGTTACCCTGCCCAGCCAGGTTGGCCTGGAGCTCAAGGAAGGCCACTCGCAACGCAACCGCAACCACCTCAGTATATGGTTCCGCCATTTTGTCCTTTCCCCCCTCACCCTTTCTTTTTGAACGCTCGCCCTCACCCTCCGTTCTGTCCCAGATAGCATAGAAGTTCTGCACTGGATTGCTTAGTAACTTCGCCCTGCAGAGTTGAGCCCTGTGCAGGGGAGGGGGAGTCCTTTCGAGTTTCGTTGGCCATGTATAGAGGTTTCAGTTGTTGGTTTAACCTCTTCTTGGTGGAAACTGTGTCGAACTTTGTAATTTCGTTACCCAAAAGCAATGAAATTCGGGCAAGGCCCTTCCCTGAAAAAAAAAGAAACAAAATAAAACAGCATGGTAGCGTTTTGTTCTGTCATCAGTGGTTTTTTTGTTCCTTTGCTGTAGTGAACGAACCCCATGTTAGCTAGCAATTCTGTTCGTAACATTTGCATACAAATTTGGAGCGGTTGCCAATCGCTAACGTTGGCCTTGTTGATGAACTTCGTAGACTGGGTGGGGTATGCAATGCATGCACTGTCAAGCATAGAAGTGGCATCGTTTTTCCTTTTCCATTTAGAGGAGAATGGTTTGGCACGTACGTTATTGTAAAGAAAAAATCACTCACGGAGTGAAGAGCTCATGATCCAGACGGTGCTTGTATTTGGTTCGGCGTGGCCATTCTAGATTTCTAGCGCGCACGTTTTCTGAAAAAAAAAATCTCGTATGCATGGAGTATTAAATGAAATCTATTTGCAAAAATTTTTTAGGGATGAGTGTAACTATTCACGACGAATCTAATGATGGTAATTAATCGATGATTAGCTATAATGATGTTACAGTAACTATCATCAAATCACGCGGTCAAAGGCCTCATTAGAATTTTCAGGATTCCTAGCACGGGGGTTCTGAAGTTGGTTTTGTAAACTGACTTTATTTAACATCATAATTAGTAGTTTTAACTGTGTTCTAGCCCATTCTAAAAAAAACCAAACAGCGCCTTTGGTAGTAGCACTGCCGAAATCAAAACCGAAAGGGAAGCCAAGTGGAGGTTTGTGTGGCGGTCACGCGAAGCGAAATGGAGTTCCAACCAACGCCCACGTCGCTGCCGCCGGTTCGCGCTCCCGCCCGGCCCGCGGCGGCGATGGCGACGCAGGCGGCGGAGCTCGAGGCGGCCGTCGCCGCGCTCCGGGGCAAGAGGCGGCACCTCCGGGAGGCCTTCGACCGCCTCGCCGCCTGCTCCCCGGTCCCCGTCCCCTTCCGCTGGGAGGACCTCGACGCGCACCTCGCGTCCGTGGCCGCCCACTTCGGCCATTTCGAGCTCGGCTCCCCACACGCCGCCGACGCCGCAGCCGTATCCGCAGACGGCGCGGGCCCGGCCACTACTGGTAACCTTGTCGAGTACCTGGAGCAGGAGGAGCAGCGGGAGCAGGACTTGGAACGCCGCGGTGAGCGCGGCGCGTGGGAGGAGGGGCAAGGTAGCAATGCCGAGGAAGGGGAGGAGGGCGAGAGCGCGCCCTTGGACCAGGAACGCGTGGAGGAGGAGGAGGGGGAGGTCCGGGAGGCATCCATTGCGCTTCCCGGCCGAGAAGGTGACGAGGCGGCGAGCGAGCGGGTGGAGGCGGTGGCAATCGTGCCGTCTCGAGAGCAAGACGACGGCGAGGAGGATTCCACGGGGGCGACCGGGGGGTCTCCCCTGCTAGGCGACGACGATACCGAGATGATGGAGGAAGGGGACGCAGAGAACGCGAGCGCAGACCGAGACGGCGGAGAGGACGACGAGCCGGAGGATGGGGAGTTGCCGCGTCCGCGCGCCACAGCCGTCGGCGGCGAAGAGACGGCTCTGGCGAGAGCCATCGCGGCGGACCCCTCCACGCTGGTGGGCCTGCTGTGCCTCAGCGGCAGGAGCTCCCTCCGCGCGCGGCGCGAGTTCCTCCCGGCGCTGCTCGGCGCCGCGGACCCGCACGCCACCCTCGTCCGCGCCGTCGGGGGATTCCTGGCCTCGGCGGTGCGCAAGACGAACCGGTTCTGGGGAAACTGCGTCGCGCTGATCGAATGCGTGCCCCGCCTCGCCGCGCCGTCGGCGGACGAGCTGGAGCAGGCCGAGCGGGTGGCGAGGGGCTGGAAGGAGATGGTGGTCGGGAAGCCTTGGAGTGGCTGGGACATGAGCCGGATGGCCGGATGGGGTCTTCTCTCCTTCCTTGCTTCTTACAACATTGTCCTGGAGTTCGATGTTGATGAGATCACACGTCTCTTTGGCAATCTCGCGCCCCAGATGAAGGACGACTGCGTCGAGCTCTGCAAGCGCCTTGGCCTGATCAAAAAGATGACCGGTATGGTTCCACGAATCTCACTGCTGAATTTGACTACCTCAAATGCTGTAGTTAACGTATGCTACGACGCAAATGCGTGCAGGTGAACGTTCACCTGCATGTTGTAGTTAACTTGTGAACTGTGATTCATAAATCACACTGCTCAGAATTGCATAAGCTTGCTGCTCTTCAGGGAGATGCCAATTGCCAACCAAGTAACCAACCAATGCTCTCCGTAATTGTCTCCCAGCTAACCACATTTTAACCGCTTAAGAGTTCAAGCATGAACCGTAGCATCCATCCTTTTCTGCCCTCTACGATACCCATGAAGATAGGAGACTATGACCATCTGTAGGTATCATCCCCCCTATATGCATTTCCTAAATTAAGCAGGAAACTGTGGGAACTATAAACAAGCCAGGACACAGAGAGAAGTCAAACAGAGTAATTTCTAGGATGATAAACTGGATATATGATAGCTTAAGTGCTAATGTGGTGCCAATCTTAGTTGCTCGAAGTTATAACTGGATTGCAATGGCATTGAGAAACAAACCGCGGAGTATTTCAATTCATTCCCTTCCATTGTAGTGATATGTACTTTCTTTCTTTTTCAGTAAGAAATTCACATTTATGGATGCTGTTGTCAAATTGACATTTCTGTCACTCAAGTATTTGTGCTTGTTTAGTACTGATAATGGCATATTTCAGACACAGACACCTGGATGATATATGATTTATGTCAAGCTACATTATGCTCTGTTGCTGCCTTTTCTTCCAGTGTCGTATTTGCAGTTATTTCTTGTTGTAGAGCCTCTTTTGAACTTTTTGTACTTTTACAGACTTCAATATTAAATTTTCTAATTACAAAGCTTGTGGAACTTGAAGGATACCACTCTCCTGTTGGTTTACCAAGTTTTGTTGCTAATGTTTAATTCATCCTTCTGCAGATTCAATCAATCATTTCATCGAAAATGGGCAGCCACTTGATGCTATCAAATTGGCACGTACATTCAATTTGACACACAAATATCCTCCACTTACCATCATGAGTGATTATGTTGAGAATGCCAAGAAGATTGCTGAAGACATACTAAGCAAAGAAAGCTATACACTGGAGTCTCTGGTTAGTTCTATTTCTTGGAAAGGATGTCTAGTTATGCTAATCAGACATATGAAATTGAACATTTATATATTTTAGCATTTGAACTAGTGTAGTAGTTTTTTCCTTTTTTACTTTAAGAATTTTTGGATTTTTGTTTTTAAAAAGACAGCACAATTTCATGCTTTTCAGAAGCTAAATTTTGACAAATCTTGAAGCGGTGCATTTGAGGTATTAAACTAGGTTTGGTGTGCACTTCCACCAGATAGGTTTGGGTCCCGATTGTGTCAAATATTGGATGTCATCCTTCTTAACGAAAGGATAGGTTGTTCCTCACATATTCTGTATTTTTGTTTTCTTTCTACAAGCTGTGTTGCTCACTTTACGAGAAAAATAACTACAGAACCTCTTCCTTTCTCGGGAAAAAAAAAGAAACTCTTCCTGGATAAATTGCCGCTTCCACATACTGATATATACATGTAATACTTTTAACTGTTTTAACGCTGTTGCAACATCCTTCGGCAGAATCAAGTGATGGCAAAAAAGGTCAATGCTCTAATATTTTCTTGGAGTGCAATTGATGGCTGCAATATCGATCCTGCCCATTGTAACAGCATCAAGGCAGAAATTACCCACTTGTTACACAAGTATGCAGACAAGCAGCAAAGTCTAACAGGTGTTTCAGCCTTAATTTCAAGTACACATCAGGAGCACAATTTTAAAGAGCAGTATCACGAGCTACTACAAATGCCACTGGAGGAGGAGCAGCAGCAGCAAACGCTACAAGAGCTGCAGCAAATGCCAGAAGAGGAGCAACAGCACCTTCAAAATCAACAAGAACAGGGGTGGGTGTGTCGAAATCGAAAAGGGAGAAAGCAAGGTAGTAAGAATCGCAAGAGAAAGCAACGCAGGCAGAAACAGAAGGAACTGAATAAATGCCTGAGGCTATCTTCATATGTCAGGCCAGGAATTCACAATCAGTGCGGCCAACCATTTTCAGGAATTCGAAAATATGATCGTTTTCCATCTCAACGTACAGAGTAGTAGTTGGCAAAGTGATTCCCCATAAACCTGGGAAAGCCAGCTTTGCCGAGTGACATGATAAATGCACTCGCAAAGTGACTTGTTTTTCTTTTTTTTTGTTGTTTTCTCGTGTTTATGAGCCCCACTCATTCAAACATCAAACATAGAACAATATATACATCAGACAGTTATTATATCATATATATGGCACATCCATCACAAACATCGCACGTATAGTATACATATCACATAATGTTCAACTTTAGTCCACAAATGCAAGTTGAACATCCACAAGCACAAGTCTAACATCCAGAAGGCCAACATCGAACCACAGGTCCAACATCCACAAGTCCAACATATAGTCCAGAGGCCAACAAGCACAAGTACAGAGCTGAACAATACCTATCACCTGTCAGATCCCCAAGCTGGCCACTGCGTCGACGACGAGTGTTCGTCCGGAGGCTCATTCGGTGCCGCCCCCGATTGATTCTGCAAAAAGGAGAATAAACAAGATTACATTTTCGAGTCAATATTTATCGTATGCACATGCAAGCAAATACATTCATACTCACAGGAGTGACTGCAGCGCCAGGTGGAGGCCATGGCACCATCGGCGGCGGTTGATAGTTTACAGCCGCGCTAAGACCTTGCATGTAGGCGAACATCCTCTCCCACTCCTGGTGCCACCTCAGCTCCTGCTCCTCCCTCAACTTCCGCTCCTGCTCCAACCTCGCCTCGATCTCCTCCCGCTTCCTCCTCACTTCCTCAATTTGGGCCTACAAGATTTCACCCCAATGTTACAATGCGAAGCAAAGGTGCGTAAAAAGCAAAGACCGATGAATGAAACGGAACTAACCTGGATTGTGCACACGCTGGCCACTGAAGTATCAGGCCGTGAGCGTATAGGCGGGGTCGAGTTGGTGGTCCTTGTCCGAAGCTGCGAGAGAGTGAGCGTACTGGCAATCCCACCATCTGCATCACAATCATCGATGCGTTGCCTCACGACCTCATCCCTCATACGATGGGCTTCACCATGAAAGGTCCACCAAGTATAGTCTGGCGTAAATCCATACTTGCAAAGATGTTGGCCCATGACTTTCTTTGTCTTTCGTTTCTTGTTTGCACAACTGCTGCAGGGACACCACATGACACTCGCTCCTTCAGCATGCGCCCATGCCCCTTCCAAGAAATCGTTGGTCTTGTAAATCCATTCATGGGTCATGCTAGCCTGACTTGGCCGCCCCGTGTACATCCACTCACGGCCATTCATCCTCCAAGATAGCAGTGAGTACTATCAAAATCAAATGCATGTAGATGGTGTCCCTACAATCTAATAGGTGAAGATAGGTCATAATCCCACCCAAGGATGCGTAGATGCAGTCAGTTTCCATGATCCACTCCTATCCGAGACAAAATTTCGACAACACCTCCCCGCTGTTCTCTAGATACACGTCCTGGAAGGGAGACTGGTATCCGGAGAACAACAGGGAGATGGTGCCGAAACTCTACCTCGGATCGGAGCAAACCATAGAAACTGACCCATCTATGCATCCTCGGGCTGTCCAAAGAACGTGGACAATTCGAAACAGATACAGCCACAAATATACAAAGATCTGCATATTTCCAACCGTACCTCTTTCGAACGGGAGACGTCTAACCGGGTTACGTGAACTACGAACATCAAAAGGAAGAAAGAAATCTACGTATGTCTCACCTTGCTGTCCTGCAAAGTGGCGGCTCGAGGTCAGTTCGACACCTAGCCCCTAGCTCCTGCAAAATGACCAACACAACGGTCAGCTCAAAATTTTGGCAGCACCTCCCCTGCACGGGGAGGTTTCCAAAACCCGCAACAAAACAACGGCGCGATGGCCAGCAACCATATTCACGGCACGATGGCTGGCAACCATATTCACTATGCCGTGTGCCTCTACTTTGCCAAGTGCTGGCACTAGGTAAAACGGTGATATGTCGTGTGCCCTGGTTTTGCCGAGTGCTTTGGATCTGGCACTCGGCAAATGTCCTCTTTGCAGAGTGCCCGACATCTGGCACTCGACGAAGCCGTAGGCACTAGGCACACGGCGTACGTCTGATTTACGATAGTGCGCCGATGATTAAAAATTTTGTGGATCAAACAGAATTGCCGAAATCTCCTACCTGAGTATATAGAGCTGAGACCACACCAGGAACCACACAGACATGAACTCAAACAAAAAATGGCTTCAAATTTACAAGGAATTAATAATCACAAGGAACAAAACTGCCTATCAAATATACTTAATATCATAGTAAATAATCAGCTGAATTTAGGGAAAACCACTACGGTAAAACATATTACCTCCAGCATCTCTTCCTCGATCCCCGGTGGAGCATTCAGTGGAATCTCTATATGATGGAAATCCTCGATAGATTTTAGACCACCAATATAAGAAGACTCGGCTTTGTAAATTTCATCAATATTAAATTATTTCCCAACTTCTGAAATAATCACTGCATCTGAGTCCTTCCCAACATTCCTTTTATGTGGCAGCGTATAATATGGTATTTTACCTAAAAACAAGAGTCAAGAGGGTCAGGTCACTAAAGACATAAATAATTAAGAAAAGTTAATTAAAGAATATCAAACATACACCCACACCTTCATTCCAGTCATGAAGCACAATTCTTGCAGCAGCTTCAACATCCACTACACCACCTTTTTTCAATTTCCCCCGGAGTGTTGCTATTTTCTGAAGGAAATCATCAACTGAACTAAAGCTTGGCACCTTGTACAGAGACAGCAGCTTCTCATGTGGGCAAAGACTTAGGATCTCCTTAACTAGAAGCATTAAAAATAGATAGAGAACAAAAGAAAATGAAACGTGTCAAGTATTGCACTTTTAGTCATATTGTGTACAATCTAATTATCAACAAAATAAAGCTATAACTAGAAACAATGAAAAACTTTAGCAAATCTAACAGAAATGACAGAGAAACATGAAAAATAGCCTTACCAGGACTGACTGGATCTTCCATTTTCTCAACTCTTTTGCAGTTGCGAAGGGCTACGGACACACCATTGTTAAAAGATTTAAGCATAACAACACCAGGACAATCCAACAACTTCACCTTCTTGTCTAATTAAACTTCTTGCATTGATCTAGTTACCCCTGGAGTGGAACCAACATTAACCACTCTGGACCTCTTCAAGCTGTTGATCAGACTGCTCTTGCCAACATTAGGAAGCCCAACAATACCCACTGTAATTGCCAGTTTGAGCTGCAAGCACACCAATAACAAAACTTAACTAAAAGGCAAAAAAATAGAACACTATATGCACATTTAAATGGCTACAGGAGCAACAAAAGTTTGGATTATTGAATCCCAACAAGCTAGAAACTGAAGCAGGGAAACACAACTAATCAAACGGTCATGATAAGATACTGCATATAAAACTAAAACGACACACATTAAGTCACTAGACCCAGATACAAAATTAGGAAGCTTTCCCTTGAAAATCAAAATGATTATGTTAATTTTTTCCACATGGTAGTATGGTTCACACAAAGTAGGGCACATAAGAAAGAAAGAGGAAGCGATGGTCCAAATTATAATGAAGTCAAGTGGTGAAGCACACAGGATGCTGCAGAATAAGAATTAACAATTAAGTCTCAACAATAATCAACTTGTCAACCAGATGAGAGATGAGCGAAGCTAGATATGCATAAACATTATCTGAGAACAGTATGATCATTTACCTCATGGCTTCTGGAATAATTCTTGAGTAATCGGATTAGATTCTCAGCACCAAGACAATCACTGCTTTGTGGGATGTTGCTTGTTTTATCAAGTTTCGAAGATTTCCATCCCAGCTTGGTCCTCTGCTCTTGGGTATTGCACTTAAATGCAACAGTTGGCATTTCTTCTCTTAGATACGTAAGCCATTTCTCTACCGCCTCCTTGGGAACAAGATCTAGAATTCAAGAATCAGAAATTGGGATGTAGGAAGATATAGATCACTATAAGAGTAAAATCTAAACTTAATAAAGTGCTCCATAATACATATCTTGTTCAGAAGTAGCACAATCCGTTTGCTTGGGTCAGCCTTCCTAACCATATTTTCCATGTCAATGCAACGGGTTCCTAATGGGTCCCTTGCATCAAGAACCTCGAGAACCACATCAGAAGCTTCAATTACTTTAACAAGTTCCTTGTAGAAAGACCTCTCTGAATGATCTGGGGGCACATCTTTAGTCAATGTAACTGCATCAAGTGGGCCAATTAAATCACCAGTGAGTGACAAATTTTTACCATGGTTCTTTGCCACTGCTAAAGGAGCATTCTCTTTTTCTGCATCTTTTTGTGCAAACTCACTGCCCTGCGCAGAAGCTGCAGAGGCCAAATTAGCAATGTCCTCATCCTCAAGCAACCCGAGCTTCCTCTTCCGAGCCTAAGAAGGGGGCCATAAAATGTACCATTGTTCAACCACCACAAGGGGAAATAAAATGTACCATTGTTCAACCACCACAAGGAAAGTTCATGATTGTAACAGAGCGAATGCAAAAGTTTTATAGAAAATATATTTAGTGCCATCCTATGATACTACCACTCAGACCCAACCATTAAAATAATGGTCGAAATTTTCACAAACGAAAATATAGAATACAGAGAGCAAGATGTTTTTTAAATTCTTTTGCTTTTTGTAATAGGCAACAAGAATTAGAGCCAAAAGTCTGAAGGCAGACACCAATGACAGCAGGTCATCTACCGAATGATACATTATCTAAATTAGCGCCTTGTGTCCACACGACAGCACCTGAGTTGTTGCTATCCAGAAATGCACGGCAATGAATCTGATGACATGGTTGAATCGAAACTGAAGATAGATATTCACATTGCACACTGATTAGCAAAGCATCTAAGCAAGAGATATTTGCAGGATGAAATTAAGCCAACAGGAGGGTGGAATCGGCTGTAAGACTGAATATATAGTATTGGCTCCTGACACAAACTAACAGTCCAACAGCATGCATATCGCCAATGGTAACAACAGATGGACTGTGAAGGGCAGGTATGGCGAGGCCGGTGCCATACCCTCTCCTTGCGCGCCTCCTTCTTGAGCTCAAGCTCCTGCAGCGCCTGCGCGCGGCGCGCCTCGAGCTCCTGCTCCTTGAAGGGGGGCCACTCGTTGGGGATCCCAGGGTCCTTCTCGACATTCTTCCGCTGGCCCGCCTTGCCCTCCTTCTTGGCCTCCTTCTTGCTTTTCTTCACCATCTTGCCGCCGCCGCCGGCCGCCGCTGCTTCGTGAGGGGGAGGAAGGGCAGGGACTAGCCCGACCCCGACCTGGGCAGTCGGGAGCGGAGGCGAGGCGACGGGCGTGTGGGGACTGGGATCTCACTATAGCGACCGCAACTTTAGCAGTCGCTCGATCCTGAACGTCGCGAATGAATCGAAGGGCCACAGCAGCTAGGGCCTTTGCGCTCATTGGAGGGAAAAAGGTGCCGGCTGGAGGGAAAACGCTAGCACTTGGCGCCATTTTCTTCTTTGCCGCGGGTGAAGGGCGGCGACCGTGCGAGCGGCCGGCGCGTGGATCCGTCGCCTCCATCTAGACACGTCGACGCTCGACGGACCCATCCTGCATGCTCCTTCATCTGCTGCCGGAGTTTCGCAGCCACCCCGTGCCCGTGTGCAATCTCTTGCAGCCCCAAACGATGCTGGAGCAGCTGAGGCTGATAGATGGCTCCATTGATGACGGCCAGCAGCTGCTCGAGAAATTGCAGACATGGTTTGTGCTCTAGATTAATTTTTGTGTAACTGAAGTACTACCGTAAATCAACAAAATGGTTGACTGTATTACCCACGATGGACTCGAGATGCAAGATCAGGGATTATCCAAGATAAGCATGGGAGGGATATAGTGGAAAATCCTAGCTTAGATGCTGCAATACGGTATAAAAATCTTTGCAAAATGTTCATTTCATTGGCTTCAAAAGCTGCTGATTTTGAGGACAGCTACTTGCTTGTGGAAGAGGCACTTCATAATGTGAGTAAGCAGGAGGAATAAAAAATTAAAGGAACTCCTAACATTGATGCAGAAAAGTCTAGTGTTGAACAAACATTCAGCTTGCCTGAACAATATGCTCATGTCGTTGGTCTAAAAGAAGAAAGAAAAGCAAAATAGTGGATCAAAACGAAAGAAGACTTGGATTGACAAACTTACTAAGAAAAAGAAGAAAAAATCAAACAAGAAGGAAAAGAGCAAGCAAGTGCAACATGAAGAATGTGGAAGTCCTATACCTCAATCGCAAGCATATGAATCAATTCATAGTTTTAATGAAGTTTTAACGGCATGCTGGCAGCCTGTGTAAACTTCTCTATTTATATAAAAATAGCATTCCAATATTTGATTTGACAATGCTATTTTCTTCTTTATGTTCCTATCTCTCTGCATCCCTCTCTTTTCAGAGTTCAAATGTTGTTCAAGATGTTAGCAAATAGCAATCCTCACTTCTTGGAAGAGATAGATGGATGGCAGTGTTAGAAAACCTTTAGTGTAAGTATGGGTCAATTATGTAGGTCAAATTGTCTTGAAAACCATCATCTCTAATTGCTTGTTTTTGCAGGCCGTGTACTTGAACCTAGGCTGCTATGGTTGATGCTAGTTTTTTGTATATGAATTAGGCAAAGTGAACCTTATTATATTCCTAGACTACCATATGTATCTGTTCCTTGCTGTTTTTTTTTCTGAGTACTGGTGGCTAACAGTACAAGTTGGGGATGAAAGCTGGTAGAAAAGAATAGGTCTAATCTTAACCATTGTTGGCCTCTTCAATGGTTGAGATGGAGGGACTACATATCTTACAGTACCAGTACTAACTGCACTGGTGAATGGCGCGGCCCACTGACCTTCCAAACAGGCCCGAATATTTTGGTCCATGTGGAGACCCAGCCCAGATCCCAAAACGTAATATTTAGCATTTTTTTTCTTTCTTAATGCACCATTAAATTAAATAGATTTCACATTTTTACCAGTAGAATACGAAAGACATTAAAACTACCATATCTAAATTTTATGACAAGATAATTAATTTATTTTAAAACTAATTAGCTTGTCTAGAAGTTATATATGTACAAGTAGTGTGTACTGGAATCGGATGATTGACATTTGAACAAGGAGGGTAACAATGCTACTTTGAGGTATAGAGGACCGGTCATTTTCTCACGTACAATTGGCAGGGGAAGGGTGTGTGAGGTATGTTGTTTGAGTTTGAAAATTTTAAATGCATTTTTCCTGTCAAAACCGTTCATTCATTCTTAAACCTAATATGAAGACAAAGATAACACCTAACATGAATTTACTATGAAATCTTGGTCATGTTTTGCAAATTTTCATCCTTTGGCTTACAAAGTCCCCTAGAGATAATTATCTGAACCGAAAAGATAGGGACAGCTTACAAATACAAATACAAAACATAACTGTCTGAGCCAAAAGGATCACGATATTTTCGAAACTTCAACCTCACAACATTTTCACAAGAAGCGGCGAGTAGGGCTGTAGGAGTAACAAAATACAACGGCTAGTACGCAAACGACCGTGATGCCTGAGCTGCTTGTTTGGTCCAGATAGCCTTGGATTTGGGCGAGGCGATCTTTGCCTCCACCTGGCAGCCGGCCATTGGGCGCCCAGGCCGCGCGATATCCAGGGCGCGCGGCGGCGGCCAATGGGCTCGCCGCGGACGTGGCGCGCCGCGCGTCCACCAGTCCCGCCGCGCGTCCACCGGTCGGCGGCCGTATAAAGATCTCCTCCGGCGCCGGCCATTCCCATCCACCACCACCCAGCCGAACAATCTCAGCTCGCCGGACACGCAGAATTGATTGAAGATGGCCGCGTCGGCGCTGCACCAGACCAACAGCTTCCTCGGGCAGGCCCTGGTCTCCCGCCCCGCCGGCGGCGCCGACGCCGGCGGGCGCATCACCATGCGCCGCACCGTGAAGAGCGCGCCCCAGAGCATCTGGTACGGCCCCGACCGCCCCAAGTACCTCGGCCCGTTCTCCGAGCAGACGCCGTCGTACCTGACCGGCGAGTTCCCCGGCGACTACGGGTGGGACACGGCGGGGCTGTCCGCCGACCCGGAGACGTTCGCGCGCAACCGCGAGCTGGAGGTGATCCACTCGCGGTGGGCGATGCTGGGCGCGCTGGGGTGCGTGTTCCCGGAGATCCTGGCCAAGAACGGCGTCAAGTTCGGCGAGGCCGTGTGGTTCAAGGCCGGCGCGCAGATCTTCTCCGAGGGCGGGCTGGACTACCTGGGGAACCCGAACCTGGTGCACGCGCAGAGCATCCTGGCCATCTGGGCGTGCCAGGTGGTGCTCATGGGCTTCGTCGAGGGCTACCGCGTCGGCGGCGGGCCGCTCGGCGAGGGGCTCGACAAGGTGTACCCCGGCGGCGCCTTCGACCCGCTGGGCCTCGCCGACGACCCGGACACCGCCGCGGAGCTCAAGGTCAAGGAGCTCAAGAACGGCCGCCTCGCCATGTTCTCCATGTTCGGCTTCTTCGTGCAGGCCATCGTCACCGGCAAGGGCCCCATCGAGAACCTCTTCGACCACGTCGCCGACCCCGTCGCCAACAACGCCTGGGCCTACGCCACCAACTTCGTCCCCGGCAAATGAATGCTGCTCTGCTCTGCTTGTCCAAGAATGCAGTAGGCGTGTAGAGTTGCACGCGCCGGCGTATGCTTCGTAAGCTCGTCAGATTCAGATCAGATCAGCGGCTGCGTCTGCCTGCACGTGATGTAAACTTGTAAACTACGCACAGAGATGCATGTGTAAGATCAATGGTGTACCGTACCATTCATGAGTGGATCTTGTTGTCACTTGTCCATCGATGCTCTGATTCTTTCTCAAGTAGGCTGAGGAGGAGCAGAGAAGCTGTCCGTTCCCCTCCCAACGAACGATGCCATCGTGCAATTTCAGATCATTGACTCCTCAACCTTCACAATTTCAGACGCTGTAGTAGGTAGGGTCTGTGAGCTTGTCTTAAAAACAAAAAGGTAACGCGCAACCTGCATGCTTGGGTCTAACTCATTAACGGAACTAAGGTCTTGTTTAGCCATTAAAAATTTTTGAAAGGGAATTTTTTCAATTTGAAGTATTAAATATAGACTAATCAAAAAACTAATTATAGAACTAATCTATAAACTACGAGATGAATTTATTAAGACTAATTAATCCATCATTAGCATATGTTTACTGTACCAATTTAGTGTCTAATTATGGTCTAATTAGGTTCATTAGATTCGTCTCGTAATGTACAAGCAGTCTATGCAATTAGTTTTTTATTTTGTCTACATTTAATACTCCATGTATGTGCCGCACATATTCGATGTGATAATTTTGGAATTTTAAATTTTGCATCTAAATCTGGCCTAAGAGAGCAAGAACCTTCAGGTAGTTACTTCATTGAGCACTGCTGCACGCAGCTATCAGTAACTGAGCAAAGGAACTTCAAGTATCAGCTACAGCTACAGCACATTTTAGGAGTCCTGATCTCTCGTCCAGGGTTGGATTATGAAGATTGAAGAGTGATCGATCCATGGGTTCAACCAGTCTCGAAAACATAGAACCGTTTTGTTTGCTATGGCTTCGCTTCACCCAGATCCAACATATACATCACTGTGAGCAGGGGGGAGCTAGGTAGACTCCGGGGGGTGCCTGGGCACCCACGTCGAAACGAAAACTCAATACTAATCATCAAATTTCCACCTTATAAATTAGAGAGCTAACAGCAAAACCATAGATAGAGCACCCCCTCGATTCAGTTCTAGCTTCGCCCCTGACTGTGAGCGAGCCGCGTAAAGACGATGACGCAGTAGACTGTTGGCACTGAAGATGCAGCGATCTTAACTAGATAGAGACCCTGCGCTGCGAGCGACGGAAAAGAATGATCGGCTCAACAGCCTTGAATCGGCAGAAACCAAGTCATTCTGCCTATGATTTACTCTGCTTTACCTGGCTGTTTGTATCATACTGTACGAGGAGCTCTGTTTTGACAGCTAGGCTAGTTGCCTGACTGAGGTTTACTCCTATTTGGTGTAATATTCATATGCTTTCTGTTGGAATATAGGTGAATTGCCTACCTCTCCCTATCAGCATAAGTTTTTGGGTTAAACTGGTCGGTGCATGCAACTCAATATGGTATCAAAGCTAAATGTCTCGAGTTCGAATCCTGGTTAGCGCAATTAAATAAAATAATTGATGCTCGCTCCTATTCCACGTCTGAGGCTTGAGGGAGCCTCCACGTGAGGGAGGCTGTTGGAATATAGGTGAATTGCCCACCTCTCCCTATCAGCTTAAGCTTTTGGGTTGAACTGGTCTGTGCATGCAACTCAATACTTTCGAACCTAATCTCTCTTATCTTTTACCTCTTCTCTGTAAATGTTTAAGAATGGATGTTTCCATTTGCGAAATGGGAATTTCTGTAAGCCCAGTTTGGAAAAAAAAATAGAGTGAGATTAAGAGTAAAATGCATGAATAGCCATTATACTTGTTAGTGTGTTTCGGTTTGTCCATCGTATTTAAAAAAATACAAATCGTGGGCACTAAATTCAAAATTCATTTGACAATATCAATACGGTCATTCCGTCTGTAGCATACGCCATGTGGAGTTTTTTTTTGAGAAAAGTCAAATTTTCACTCTCGAATCATCGCAAAAGTCTGATTTTCAACCTTCAACTACAAAACCGAACAACATAGGTCATCCAACTGTCAAAACCGGGCAAATTTGGCCCTTGGGGTGGTTTTGAAGGTGGTTTTGCATTTTCTAAAAAATTAAATAAATCTAATTAGATTTAAAAAAATCAAAACTAATTCACTTTAAATCAGAAAAATATAAAACTAGTACCAAAATTTTTCTAAAAATGTAACCTATCTATTATTGCTCCATTTGAATCTTAGTTATTAAAAATATTAGACATAATTGCAAGTAGCCAAATATTATGAACATAAAAAAATTAGATCTGAATAGCTCACAAGTCATGTGACAATAGATCGGTTATATTTTTAGAAAACTTTTGATACCCATTTCATAATTTTTTGACTTAAAATGAATTACTTATAAATTTTTTAGTGTAAAATTAAATATTTTTTATTCTCACAAAATGGAAAACCATCTTCAAACCCACCCCAGGGGCCAAATTTGTCCGGTTTTGACAGTTGGATGGCCTATGTTGTCCGATTTCGTAGTTGAAGGTTGAAAATCGAACCTTTGCGATAGTTGGAGGGTGTAAACCGAACTTTTCCTTTTCTTTTTTGCAAATTGCTCCCTCTCATTTGAATTACTAGTCTATCAACCCGAGCTCCCGCACGGGCTAATTAGAATTAATATAAGAATAAGATCAATAATTATAATTATCTATCTCACGCCCCTTTTCATCTATTAAATATTCCAACACATACTCTAAAATATATATTTCCATTATTTAGTTACAATAGATTTCAACCTCCATTTGTATTCAATATATGTTTAGTTGAACTATTTGTTTGTGAACTGGTATTCTTATCTCTTCCATCATACATGAGTACATGACATATAGTGACATATATCGTGGGTAGTATTTTTATATAAATAATAATATAAATAATATATTAATAATGATAGAAATATTAATTTTAGAATTTTATATTGGTGCACTTTAATGTATTATTATAATTATATAGTTTAGATTCAGATTTATGAGTAATCTAACTTGTAATAATAATGACATAATTGGATAATTTATATGCAAATTTAGGGGGGTATTTGTATTATTTTTATAATGGCATAGGTGGGTAATTTACACAAAGATTAGGGGGTTATTTTAGATTTTTTATAATGGCAGAGGTGGGTAATTTATATACATGTTTAGGGGGTTACTTTAGTCTATTTTCATAATGGCAGAGGTGGGTAATTTATTAGGAAAGATAACAGATCCGATGGTTGTTATAATTAGACTTGTTGGATTGATGGCCGGATGTTTCTAATTTTTGTGAGAATTTATAGGATTTCTCTATTTTATCAGAGTGTCTACCTAGGATTCTAGGTGGCTTCACGTGAAGACTCCAAAAGAGCCTCCAATTAGTAATAGTAAGATTTGATAATCTTACTATCTAAATCAAGTACTAGTTGTGACATGCACCGCCGCTGCCGCCACCACCACAATGCTCCAATTCCACGGGGTGCTGAGCTCGATCCAAGAGCACTTCAACAATTTGTGCATACACATTACACAAGCTTGAACTGCGCAGCTACGACCTTACTATTTCTTAAAGCTCGGAAGCTTATTGCTTCCAGAATTTTGGTTCGAACTGTAGCACGAAGATGAATCGCTTCACTCTGCATTCCTTGGCGGTCAAAATTAAACAGGTTTAACCTCTACTTTTTACTGGTTTAACTCAAATAAGAGGGAGTAATTTGCAAAAAAGAACTTCACGTTGAATGCCACGTCATCCAAATACGTGTGGCTATAGAGGTAATGGCTGATAGAGTCAAACGACTTTAGTGGCAATTTACACTTTTCAAAATACAATGGCCAAATTGAAACACGCTAATAAGTATAATGGCTATTCAAACATTTTATACATTTTACTCTGAGATTAATTTAGACAGATAAAATTACCACAACACTAATCTATTCCCTCTGTTCTGAAATGTAAGAGATTCCGCTTTGACCTAAGTCAAAGTAGTCTAAGCCTGACCAAATTTATAGAAAAAGAATATTAACATCTAACACACCAAATAAGTAAAATTTGAAAATATATTTCAAAATGGATCTAATTATTTTCATTTGACATTCAAAATATTATTATTATTATTGTTTATAAATTTAGTCAAACTTAATAGTTTGATTTAGGACAAATTAAAATGGCTTACATTTCATAATGTAGGAAGTAACTCTTAAATAAGCATATTTTGGTAACAACTCCTCGTCCACAGACTAGAAGGTCCTCGCATGGTTTGGTCTAAGGAATAAAACTTTTTAAATATAACAAGTAGCTAGCTAGTTAGCAATTGGTGGTCCATGCATGATACGCATGAATAGTGTGTGTACACGCACTCCATTTCGTGCATGTGTTTCCTTGTCCTTAGCACTTGCAAGTTCACACCATGCAAGAGTAGTAGTACGTAGTTCATCAGGACAAGCGAGTAGACGTTCCCTGCATGCGTGGTCAAAGGAAGAGCCCAGGCACCTGTCAACACGAAGCGCGTGTACGGATGCCGGACGACACATCGTAGGAACAAGAACAAACCCCCCCCTCTGAATCTCTCTCTTCCAAACCTAATGCGCCATCAGCTACAGGTCGAAATGTGATATCCTCTCTGCTAATGCGTCATGAGGTAGAGCCGTAGAGCTAGGGTTCAGATAGTGAGAGAGTTGATGGGCAGGTTGCGGAGTGTCCTTACCGAGAGCTAGCTGCATGAATACCTCGGGCACGGTGCCACACGCAGGCAGAAGCATCCCCATGGAGGTACGCAACAATCTTTTATCGGATGCAAATTTTCCTAGGCACTCCCCCACCAGCTAGGGCCATGTTTGGTTAAAGTCTAATCACAATTTCACAAAAAGACGAATGTTCGCATGGAGTACTAAATGAAGTCTATTTGCAAAACCTTTTCAGAGATAAGTGTAACTTTTCGAGACGAATCTAATGACTCAAGTTTCATCATGATTGGCTACAGTGATGCTACAGTGACCACGCTCAATTATTCACTAATCATACAGTCAAAGGCCTCATTAGTTAGAGCAACTGCTACAGTACCATAGTTGTGGAGTTAATTTTGTAATTAGACTTTATTTAATACCCTTAATTGATGGTCAAAGTACCAAAAAATTATCCTCAAAATGTTTTCATCCCTCATCCAAACATGGCCTAGGGCACATCCTCCTCGAGCCACGAACAAAACTATCCATCCGTCCGTCCGTCACCTTTGGCTTTCACTTTTTTGTAAAGCAACGGGCTTTTAGCTAGGTTCACACTTTACTATATGCGTGTCATTTCCTTGTGTACGATCGACATTTTTGCATGCAACGCCGCAAGATGTGCGCTCGCATGCATCACGGCTTTTGCCACTGATGATCAAGACCAGACAGATTGAGGCATCAAGATCATCCGTCCCGTCCCCTGCTAGTAGTAGCTTGGTCATCTTTGGAACTGAACACGGTAGTAATAACAAGTTTCACGTTCCTGCAGAGATCCATGAATGAATGAACTACTCCACCGAGCAACTCTGATGGAGTGATGGCGTGAAGAAACTCGATGCAGGATCCCATAATAAGAATCATTAATAACTCAGCAGGTTATGATGATCTCTGCTGCAAATTCGCAGCCTCTGTACATGATGCAAAATCCAGCAGTAGCAGTGCGCGCGCACCAGCAGCGCGTACCAAAGCATAGCAGTCAAAAATGACAGGCAGACAGACAGACGGAAAGAAATAAAGATGCATGTCGATGATGGAGCGAGCGAGCGAGCCATGCATCTGCATCTGCATCTGCATCAGCTCTTTCTCTTTCGGCTTCTCGTCCTCTAGCGGGCGTTGCCTTGCGCCGGCGCCGGCGACCGTGCCGGCCCGGCCGCGAAAGCGAGTCGAAAAAGATTGGGAAAAAAGGCCATGAGAGAGGAAACTAGTAGGAGAGGGCGGCCGAGTCGCTACTCGCTAGGCAAGGCATGCACGAGAAGGGCGGCGCTTTATTAGGGGGCCACCGAGAACCCCGACCCATGGCCATGGACGATGGGGGACATGAGGGCTGCGATCGCAACGCGAGCGCTCTGCAGGCAGGTGCACGCATGCCGCTCGCGACCACCGGCGCCGCGACAAGGGATATGGAGCCGTCCTTAAACTAGCTAGCGCCTTCTGCCCTATCGATTGCCACCCTTCTTCTTCCTCGAGCTCTCTCTCTCGCCTTTACAAAATTAGTAGATATATTTTCCTCGCTCGATCGCTCCCATCAATCTGCCTTAAAAAATTACTCGCTCCCATCAATCTATCTGCCCTTAAAAAAATTGATTACCCCAACACAACCTCTCTCTCTCGCTCTCTCTCTCTCTCTCTCTAGAATGTTAAGGTGAGAGTATGCTTAAATTATTACTGAACTAGCTTAGTATGGGTGAAGCCAGGAATAGAAGCGGCAGCCGCAGTAGTAGTATAGTAGATTAAAATAGTGGAGCATGCATGGAAAGGGCGGGTACGTACGGTCAGGATCGTAGCAGGGAATTAGCAGGGCATGTTTGGATATTGCGGGCTGCCATTGGCTAACCAGGATAAAGAAGTTCATTGTATATGCCGGCATCTCAGTTCAACCACAAACGAGGAGATGGACACAAGACTCTTGGATGATAGGTTAGTTTAGAGCGAGATAAGGCTCACTTACCGAGCTTCTGTAGGTTAACTACGCCTAGTACGAAACTCAACTTACCTCCATACGTATGGGACAACCATTTTTTTTATCAGAAAAGGAAAATAACAATTGAATTAGTTGCACGAAACACAATGTTTAATTTGAAGGCCAGCAAGCATATTGTCACATTAACTCACCAGTTTAAAGCAGTAGTTGCGCCTTAGGCTAGTTTCAATAGGAGTTTCATAAAGATTTTCATGCATTAAATTCTATACGCCACATCAACATTTTTGATGACTTGGCATGATCATTACGAGGTGAGAGGAGAGAGTTTCACGAGATGAGAGGAGAGTTTCATCCCCATAAAACCCACATGGCACAATTACCTAGTTCTATGTTTTTTAAAACTGTGCAATGAAACTTGCACTGAGATTGGCCTTATATCAAGCTTTAGTCTAAGAGTATATCTCATTTTTTTAAAGATTACATATTACAACTTAAACACTCACAGAACTTTCTTTACCATTGAAAGTACAATGCCGATAAATTTAGAATATTCACTCACATGGGGAGTCGAATCCAGAACCTGAGGTGCTACCGAGACTCTTGTAACCAATAGCTACAAACCCTTTCACAAGACTGTCTCATTTCACATTCACATGCTTTCATCAAGTACTTCAATTGATATGTTATGGGTTCTCAACTTAAAGAAGAGGCCAGGTTAGTTTGGGAATCAGAAAACAAAACACAGTAAAAATGATCTCTCTCTCCCCCCCTCTCTCTCTCCTCTTCTTTGCGTGTTTGGTAAAACTTTACACAAAAAGACGAATGCACGCACGAAGTACTAAACGAAATTTATTTGCGAAATATTTTCATGGATGGGTGTAACTTTTCGAGACGAATCTAATGGGCCAAGTTCCATCATGATTGGCTACAGTGATGCTTTAGTAACCACCATCAAATCATTCTCTAATCATGCGATCAAAGACCTTATTAGCTACAGCATATACTACAGTACCATAGTTGTGAAGATTGTTTCATAATTAGACTTCGCCTAATACCTCTAATTAGTGGTCAAAGAGACGAAAAGTTTTCATGGAAATTTTTACATCCCTAACCAAACACGGCCATTGCTTCCGATATGATTACGCAACGAGAGTGGCGGCGGTGGCAGTAGTAGAGTAGCGCGACATGTGCAGTAGCTTCTTTGTACAATGCTGAGTTGCTGCCGTTTGGGCGGAGGCAGCCAGCAGTCTGCCGGATACCGGCAGCGTTGAGAAGGTATGGAGGTCATCGTTTAGGCTGGCAACGACGGACGGCGGCGGAGCAGCGGATAGCCTGGGGGCGGGGCTAGGAGGGTTTGTATGTCAAGGCTGACGTGCATGGTGCAGCTGGCATGGTTAATGCTTGCAACAATGCAGCAGCCAGCGTGGTGGCAGACTGGGGCCTGTTTTGTTTCTCTATCACAACTATCACACACAATTCTCGAGAAAAGAATCTCACATGCATGAAGTACTAAATGAAATTTATTTGCAAAACCTTTTCACGACGAATCTAATGACAGTAATTAATCGATGATTGACTACAGTGATGCTACAGTACCATCCTCCAGACGCGCGGTCAAAGGCCTCATTAGGTTCGTCTCGCGAAGTAGCGCAGGATTGTTGAGTTAATTTTGTAAATTGACTTTATTTAGTACCCCTAATTATTGATCAAAATTTTTGTGCGACTTGTGCTACTTCAAACCAAACAGGGCCCGGAGGCAGCCGGGGCCTCGGGGTTGGTGCTAGCAGGCAAATGTTAGCAAGGTTAAACAATCGGGCAGCCACCATGTTGCAAATAGTCAGAATATATAACCGTTTAAATAGCCTTATAAACAGTCAAAACGATTTTATACAACTAATCGATCAACACAGTTATCCATCGAGCACCATTTACACGCCGTATAAACAATGTAAACGGCCATGTAGTGAACAGAGCAGGTCTTGTGGGGCGTGTGGTAGCGTGGGTAACCGGCCGCAGTAGATAGTTTTGTTGTCATTGTGATACCAAAAAGTAGCGAGTGTGGTTGCTGTCATTGCTTTGTTGGCTTGTTGCCTGACCCCTCTCCGGCCATTTCACTACTATCTTTTTTCTTTATTTAACAGCAATTATTTGTAGCAATCTCTTTTTTCTAAGGATATTTGTAATGTAATATCTCAGTAACTGTTGAAGCATCCCGTGAAAGAGCCGTTACCGGCCCATTGGCTATTTACGTGCACCGATCAATCAACTTTTTGTGAACGCTTAAAGCAGCACGCAACTTCAATATGTCACTCCTTTTTTTCTCCCATAGATGCTGCTCAAATTTACACCACGTGCGAGCAGCACTGCACTCGCAGCCGGATCGCTCGACGCTGCGGTCAAGACCCAAAGAAGCAAAGTCTAACGCGGACTTTCTGCTCCCAGACACCCAAGCTGCCAAACACGTTCACACAGCCAAACGAAGACACGGGCTCATGGAGGCGCACAGTGCCGCACCTGAAAGTGCCGCTAGATTTCTTTCTTTCTAGCAAACACCTCTGTGCGTGGCAGGTACGCCACAGCTGCTAACCCTACAACACACCACACTGCCACAGCGCTAGTGCTATGCCTAACACATACAGGTCCCAGTCCCAGCGACGCAATTATAGAAAAGCACGCAGCGTCCATCCGCCCACGTTACTCCGAGCAGCAGCGGCGTTCGGTCACAGAGAGGGGAGAGGAACAGCGTCGAGCGGCAGGCAGCAGGGCATGGCATGCAGCCGTCTCCGATGCCCTGCCCTTGGCTGCCGCGGGCTAGACTCTGCACTGCAACAGCGCACAAGGGAGGAGAGGGGCGCAGGAAGAAAAGGTGACAGACAAACAGGGGCGCAATCATGGCCACCACCCACACAGGGCGATTCCCACCCGCGGGAACGCAACAAGCGCAAGCGTCCGCGGCCCCATTTCCTTCTCCTCTCTCTCACCTGCACGCCTCCCGCTTCCTTTCTCGGGCGACGTGACATTCCCCTTCCCCTCTCAGATTCTCTCTCATACATAGCGGTGGCGTTTTTTCAATCAGCCCAATAACATAGTAGTAGCAGATAGCACCACGGCATCACATAATGGAAGAAAGAAGAATTAGCCCAGCTTGCAAGACGACCACAAGGCGACGACCGGCGCCGTGACAAAGCTTTGCGGCTTATAAAAACGCACATGCCCAAGACCACCCCCATCAAACAACAAACCCCACACGCACCCGGCGAAGTAGACAGACACACACAGATACACAAACGGAAACTCAGAGGAGCTGCTGCTGTTCCTGAGCTGCTCGGCTCGTCTCAGCCATCATGGGGGTGCAGAGCAGCGACGGCCAGGTGATGTTCTCCTCCATCGCGCTGCTGCAGCAGCGGTTCAGGAAGCTGGAGAGGATCAGGGAGAAGCGGGAGGAGAGGCTCCTCCACGTGCTCGCTCCCCGCCCCGCCGCTGCCCCGAGGGAGACGCCGGTCAAGTGGTTCTTCCACCCGGAGCTGCTCTACCCGTGCAGGCCGCTGCGCGACACCGCTGCCGTCACCTTATTCCCAGCCGTGCCGACCACTGCCAGTGAATGCAAAACCTTCCAGCTCCGCGGCGACCCCATCGCGGTGGAGCTGTGGCCTAGTAAGATCTACAACTACAAGCATGTCTCTGGCGAAGTCGACGTCGACACCTCACTGCACCTCTAGACTGCTGTGCTGCTACTGCTACTGGAAAAATGTTGCAATGCCCTAAGCTGATGTTAACCTTGCCAGTCTCATCGCTCGTAGGAGTTGCTCTCGCTGTTTTTGTGCTAGCCTACTACTATGTTTTTCTCTTCTGTTGTAACAAGGGGTATTAGGAGGGGTGATGGGGAGCTGTAATTATTACCCGTAGTACCGATGGTCTTGGAGTTGTTTTCTTGTCACCTTCGCGCACTAGAACTGCTTGCATCTTCCAATTCGGCACTGTTGTCATCCGAGCATGAGAGTATTTCTGCAGGGCAGCCATTCTCTGTAATGTCTGGACACTCGTCATCATCGCTGTTGGACGAATCGCCACAGTCTTTCTTCTTCCGTTTGATGATCTTCTTGGAAATCAGACGGTTCACTCCCTTGTCGTCAACATCTACACATTCACTGCTTATTGGCTTGAACAGGACCTTACCCACCTTCCTTGCATTACCTTCCAGTATCTGCAAGAGAGGCCAGGTAAGTTAGAAAGGCTGTAAACATGGCTACAGAAATGAAAATAATTGATCTATCACTCTACAATAATGATAGAAAAGACAATGGTCCAATGCTATGGGTTCCTAGAACTGCAATATTTCATGTACAATGCAACAGTCTTTTGGAAATGGGAATTGCATCGACTAATTAAAGTATTGTGCAAGGCCAAATTTACTTTTTGTGCTTCAATCTAGCAGTATTTTTTTCATCAGTTAGTTTTTGTGCTTCAATTTTTTCCTCTAGTTTCAAATAAGAACAAGCCAGTACAAATAGCAAAGATACAAGAGCAGTAGTACATCATCTAAGTGGAGAGTGCACGTGTCTCAGTAACCTTCTGAATATTTTGTAATTTAATATGCACAATCAAGGTAGGTTCTTACTTCTCGGTATGATAAAAATCCTAAATGAATGTGTCCAATCAAGCTCCTTCTGAAAATTTATTAGAGACAAAAAACTCCTAGGAAACACTTCCTTAACTACATGGGAAAATGCTTCTAGTGAGAGTTCTTTTAACTTCTAACAAACATGTTTAGGGCACTGCATTTAACAAAGACCAAGTGCAGCTTTAAGTAGAACCTTTCATAGTTATGATCTCCAAATATCAGCTACAGTAGCAAGTTTCTAGTGGCACAATTCTAGTGGTAACAAGATAATCTCATAATACTAGCTAAACTGCAGTACTCAAAGGCCTGGTGCCAGAACTCTGAGCAAACAGAGTACTGGATTGTGACAATTACCTCAAGTTCATAAGCTTGAGTTTTTTCTCTATCATCTTGGCGATCAGAACCTTCCTCCTGATATTCACCATTTTCTTCTCTATAATCCTTTTCAAGAATCACAAGCATTTTTGCACCCTCTTCTGGAATATAGCCAAAAGATTCACAGACAAAACCAGATACCGTTTCATACTGATGGCCCTGCATTCCAAGTGTCTCAGGATATCAATCAATCTAAAAGAAAGAGACATGGGAAAACCAGGTAGCCACCATATGATGACTGCCAAGGGCATATTTTACTAAATAAGAACATTTGAGAATATCTATATTGACCTAAATATGATGTCTACATTATCATCGAAAAATACATCCATAATGCTATATCTGTATTACATTCTATGAATACAATCTATTCGAACATGAAGGTTGCATACCAATGACCAATTGACCTCCCATGTCCAGCATCCAAAATAAACATTTTTATGACGAAGGGCAAACATAGCAACTGTAGATAAACCAAGGCACGCATAGTAACTGTAGAGTAACAATACCTCTGGTATTTTAATACCAAGTTCTTCAGATAGTTGATCTATTGATGTATTTGCATCAACATGAAATGTTCCATCTTCCTGCCTTACTATGTAACCTGTTTTCTTCTGGATTTCCTCCTGAAAGGGCAAAAGATAGCATAGCAGAAGGAATTGAGAGACTGCCAAAGCAACTAGAAAACCAGTTTGTTACATGGACAAATCCATTGTTCTGAGTTCTGACTTTTGTGTTTTGATTATGATGCAGAAAACAGGTGGGAAGCAGCTGCTTCCAGATTAAACTTGGAGTTACAACATTAAATCTGTGACAGTTTCAATATCAAACTAATGCTTGTTAGAGTATATTTGGTAGTTTAGATATTGTATCCGGACTGCCATACATATCCGGTGGGGTTGTCTTGCACCCCAAGTCTTGTACTCTTATATATACCAGTCGAGGACTCAAGCTAATACAATCATCCATTACACCAATTCCATCTCTCTACAATGCTAATTAGCCAGGTTATGGCCAACTCAGTGTGAATCTTCAAAAGTACAATTAATTTCCAGCATACCATATCTCTCAATATAGATTCAGGATACTGGATAATTCCCAGTTGATTTCCTACAAACCAGCGCTGGCCAGTAACCAAACCAGTTCTGGCTTATGAAACAACGACTCAAACTTCCAAGAAAATTCAAGGATATGGATACCAAGAGAACAAAAGTTAGCAACAGTCCTGTTTGGAAGCTGACAATACAACAGTCCTCACTGCATGTCTCTTTTCAGGTTTTGTTCTCATTTGAGACATCTTGAGACTGAAAGAATTAAGTCCTGATGGTAAATTAGAATAATCAGTTAGTAGTGCCTGTGTGCACTTTGTCCTTGGGTGGTTCGTGCCTACATGCACCTTATCACCAATTATGCTTTTAGTTATTTTCTATTTTAGTTATTTTGCTTAGCCACCAAGCTACCTCTTGGTTGTCTGCCTATATATGTACCCAAACTGCCTTTGTGGCATGGTTGAGAAATGGAAAACTTGTCATTTGGGCCAACAAGGTTATCAGCATTGATATTTGTTACAAAACTACCAATATAATTTGAGAACACATCCCTAGAAGGATTCATACTCTACTTGTGCCTTTTCAACCACACATCCCTAGGAGGGTTGCAACAGGCTTGGCAAGCTAACATGAAAACCCAACCACTCATATGAACCAAGAGAAAACCGCTGGGGCATAAAAGAAAATGGTGTGGTCTTTGCCATAGTACACTGGAATTCTAGAAGTTTTTCCCTTCATGGTAGCTCATGTTGTGTTATGTCTCTAGCTACCCCACCTCAACGGGAGTTGGGACTTGCTTCTGGAAAATTTGAAAAATGGTAAGACCACACCTAAGAGATCCAGCAGCAAAATTTGACCCATGTGATTTGCCTTAGTTTTTTTGTTTGGCATGGCTCAAGTGTATTTCGTCTGCTCAATTTCCTAAGTTATTATGAGAGACGTTTCTTGATAAGAACATTAGTTGCAAAGAGTAAAGGGATAAGTGAAAAAGAAATGGATATCCTTATAAAAGTATATATAAATGCCAAAAAAAGCATGTAGATGAATGGCACCGAACATCTGCTTGCAAAATTTGAGCAGAAACATTCCTGAAATAATCACCTTTGAATCATTCTCGTCAAAGATTTCACCAACTATTTCTTCCACCACATCTTCCAGTGTTACAATCTGCATATTTTTTTTTACCAAAGGTCAGAAAGCAGTTCCAATGTAATGGGAAACATATGAAATTTACAAGCTATTCTTGATCAACATTTTCAGAGCACAATAGGACTTAATTGCTGCAAGTGGTTGCATAGATATCCCTGCATGAAAGGGTAATTGCTCCAAGATTGTATCTAACAGACGGCACATGTAAGACAAAGGAACTTCATGAGTAGTAGCTGAAATATGGGATTGTTCTTTAATTTCCAATCCTTTACTACTGAGCATGAGTCGTGTGAGAAAAGTAGCTTAAAGAATTATCTTTACAGTTGCAAATGCAATAAAAATATGATCATTACCAATCAACTACTGCCAAAAAATATAACTTGTCGAACAAATCATGAGACCCTATGAATGTTCTGTAACTGTGGAGCACATAATACAAACAGAAAGAAAACATTAATTATTCAGTTTTTACAATTTTCTAGTGGAGCATATTGGAGCACACCAAGGAAACTAGTTAGGATATATGTTATTATAACATATGTTATAGATGTTAGTACACATAACTACTGCAGAGGAAGGGCAGAACAATGACTTAAAAGTCTCAGGATACTTGAAGTGGGAAGAAGACTACAGAATGGCATAAGAGAGCTCAGGACTATCAGGCTAGTTCTGTTATGGGTGGCCGGAGGACAGCCCATCTATCCTTCATAAAGAGAGATAAGTTCAGGAGAGAGAGATTAGATTAGTTAATTGGTTTGTTAGGATAATTATCAAGTTGTTAGGAGCCAGCTCTATATATACAGAGGTATGGCAGTCATTTGGGAGGAAGCAATCAATGAAGAACTATCAAGCCAACTCCATCCGGCTATCTTCCTGGCAGTGTTTACCCTAATGAACTATGGTTCCTATCAAGTCCCTTCTTGAGAGCAATTGAGATTGCGTGGAATAATAGACAAATTAGGGTATACAATACATGTACATGTATATAGGCAGCCCTGGGAGATGTTTATAGAATCACAAGCAATCAAGGAATAACCTGCCTATCCTAACCAACAAGGCACGACAGGGTGCAGGCCCACCACGCACACATCACAATATGTCTAACACTTCTTAGTTCTTTAAAGAAGAAGGTATGCTATCCCTTTTCAAGGGGTTGGCTTGACTCCTACAGTACACAGCAAGATCACCCTAAGCATCAGATCACATGCTTGCTTTACACAAATGGCTATTTTTGGAATCAAAATATCAACTACTGAATAGCATCCAGTAATGATTAGCCAGACTATCAAATGACAAAGCTACAATTTAAAACTACCACCAAAACTGATTTGATTTAACAGTGTTGAACCTCACTGTATGTCATCAGTGCAAACGATTAATTTAAAGTCTCATCGAGCAACTAGCCATGTTAGACGAAATTGGTAAGTAGAATATCAACAACTACTGACTTTTGTTCATTTTGTAAAAAGCATAAAGTATAAACGATGGGTTTCATAGGGACATACACCAATAGTTCCACCATATTCATTGAGGACGACAGCCATATGAACCTGCCTGATCCGGAATTCTCTTAATAGGTTCCAAACCGACATTGAATCTGCCAAATGAAACAAGTTATATTTTACAATTATGACATGTGTAGATGGGAGAAAATATAAGGAAGCATGAGCAATTAAATTGATTGTTGAGATAGCTATAAATTCATTGGAAAACATTAGATTCTGTAAAATGCCAACAGATGCCCTGTTTTGAGTTTATCATGAGACCTGCTTTCAAAAACATTGTTAATAATTACCTGGAACAAAGTATGTAGGCATATGTGCGATTTCCTTAACAGTGATTTCCTTCAACTTTTCAACCTTCAATAGCAAAATGCATCTTTAATTTTATTTTTCTTTAGAAAATACATCATCAAAGCAAATAAGAGTCACTGTGATTAAGTTTCTACGTGAAATGGAAAACAGGAGGCAGACCTCTTCAACGTATTCAAGCATGTCCATTGCATATGCGATTCCAACGATATTATCTATGCGCTCCTCAAAAACAGGTACTCTGGAAATAATAAATAGCAGATGTCAATCACAAGACTTGAAAATACATGTGTCAAGTCATAGCTGGCAATACCTAGAGTACTGATGAGTTTCCCACAGATTTTTGAAATCAATAAGTGTTGCGATAGCATCAATTGCAACTACATCCACCAAAGGAGTCATTACTTCCCTCACATGAGTATCTTTAATTTCCAGGACATTCTCGATCATATCCTGTTAAAAGACTCAGGTGTTGATTTTTAGCTGATCAAGAATAGCTAGAAAAGCATCCTGCACAAGCAGGTATTAATCAGGAATTCATAATAGTGTAACACAGTAATAGGTTCTAGGCACATAAATAATGTATATCATGCCTTTCTTTTTTTTGTGTGTGTATTTGCGCTGGGGTGGATAATAGATACTAGACTAAATCACATAAAACTATATATAGATTGGCAAAACTATCACAAAATAGTATCTGTTTTATCTTCGTTTCATTTTCATTATAAACCTTGGCACTATTGCTCTTTGTACAGTTTTACCCTGTTTTTCTTTCCATCTTCATATTAATATATATACCACAGTAAGCACTACCCTAGCTGTTCTCGCTAAAAAACTATCATAAAACTTCCTTTTTTTTCAGAATGTATCACAGAACTACAGATGTAGTGAGCATTTCTTCACGAAACTTTAACAATTTGTATCACAAAAGTACAAATTTAGTATATTTATGTATCCCAATACTACAGATTTTTTCATCAGCTAAAATTTTAGATAGTGATAAGTTGATCTTAAAGAGTCGCCTAGGCAACAAGGTGTAACTAGGCACTTGTGGCAACCTAGATATGCCTTGTCACCTAGCACCCCCCCCCCCCCCCTAGGTGATATGGCATACCAAAATCTTTACAGGATCCTTTACTCCCTTAGGAACCTTGAAGTTGGCGCACAAACTGCAGCTCTACATTGCAATTTCTCAATTCTCGTTTTGTGATACTCACATAAAACTATACTGTTACAATCACAGTTGTCCCTAGGAATGATTAAGATGGAAAGTTATGCAGAATGGCTGTCTCTAATTGAAGTACAAATTAACTAGAATGTTGCCTGCAGGGGCTTCAACAAGTGGCATCGCCACTGAAAGGTTCTCCAGGACTCAAAAATATCTGTCCTAAATAACAGTCGCTAAAGTGTGGGAACAAATATCAAGATGCAAAGTCCGAGTGTGCAACAGTATGATCTAAAAGTTCATAAAAGTGGAGTGGAATTCACTTTCAAATTTATGGATTAATGTGACCACATGGTGCACAGACATTAATGTGACCACATGGGCACATGGTGTACAGGCATTAATCTAGACCTCACTCTATTTAAGGAGGTATTCAGGTCTGAAAAGAATGACAAAAAAACGTACGTGAAAGGTTCTGTAGAATGTACAGGACAACAAAGTATTGCAGTGACATACACACTAAGGGGCCGTTTAGTTCCCAAAATGAAAATTTTTAGATGTCAAATCAACTGTTTGACCAGATGCCGGGAGGGCTTTTCGGACACTAATTAAAAAACTAATTTCAGAACTCACTTGGAAACCGCGAGACTAACTTTTTGAGGCCTTTGACCGCATCATTAGCACATGTGGGTTACTGTAGCACTTATGGCTAATCATGCACTAATTAGGTTGAAAAGATTCGTCTCGCCGTGTACATCCAAACTGTGCAATTAGTTTTGTTGTTTACCATCATTTAATGCTCCATGCATGTGTCCAAAGGGGGAGGTAAAAAATTTTGGCTCAAATATTTTGGGAACTAAACGGCCCCTAATACATAAAGGATAAAATAGAAAACATGCAACACGATATATGAGCAGCTTTACATAGTATATTATAATCCAACCTGTTCATCTTCTGCAATTGCACCACTCAACTCCGCTCCTCGTAACATCAATTTCAGTTCATCTTCAGTAACATATGGTTCACTGAGGAAATAATTGTATATGATGGACAAGATTCAGAACTGGTTTTTGAGAAGCATATGTCCACCACAGTAACAGCTTGAAATTTCGTCAAGAATTTAAATATGAAAAAAATACATCCTTATCTATAAAGAGAAATATGTTTTAATTGACAAGCTGATCAACAAAGAGATAAATATGTGTACCTTCTCCCTTTCAGGCCTAGAATCTTAAGCATTCCCATGGACAGAAAAGTAACAATCCGCCCAACTGGATACAGGATCAGCGAAAGCCATGCAACTGGTCTGGCATATCCCAACAAATACACAATATTCAATACACTGTTAATAAAAAAACGTTGGAAACTAAGTTATACTTGATTTCTCTCACCTTACCACAAACCTAGCAACCTCTGTGGCATTATGGACTGCAACACTTTTGGGGGTAATTTCTGTAAGAAGTAAAATGGCAACCTGAAAGGGGGATCCATAGTTAGATAGATTATTACAGAATACTTTATACAAGAGTAGAACTATAGAAGACTGGCATGAGACAAAGGACATACAGTCATGACGCCTGTTGCTGCACTAACACCTGCTTCACCAAACATTGCTGTTGCTGCATCAGTAACAATTGCAGTTGCGCCAATGTTGACCACACTATCTAATACAAAATATGCCAGATCAGAATAAAAAATACAAATTAAGGTTAGTAAAATAAAACTAAAATTAGTGATGCAGAACTTAGGAATGCAAGGATTACGTTGTGCCAATGAGAATGGTTGTCAGGAAGCGAGTAACATCACTTCGGAGCATTTTGAAAACACCATTCTCAGGTTCCTTTTCAGCTAGTTCACGAACCTGATGGAAGAAAAAGCCAGCATACAATCACTTAGTTTATGAAAAGTGTACCCATCAGCAAGAAAGAAAGGTTTGAGAACAGTGTTCTAAAAATTCCCCCATGCGAGTATCAGCCTAGCAGGGTGGCGCCTTATTGCCTTAATTCCTGAATTGAGAATAACTTGCAATTTGGTGCAAGGCAGGATGGTAATCATGTACAAGCCATACAAATGCCATCAGCTATCATTGTACCACCTCCAATCCACTGCCTGCCGCCTGGTCATGTAAGTTGATTGCATAATCATCCAGGTGTAATGAGCATAATAGCTCATACAAGGTGCTGGTGAGACACTACCCTAGACGATCACCTATCTGGAACTCCATCACTACTGTCCATCCCTCCCTCTCTGCACCACACTGGCACCAAACAGCCCACCTAAGTCTTCAAAATCTGTCACTACCCTACCTCTGTACCTAGGAAACTAAACTAATTGCAAAACGAGCAGAATAAAACTATGAACCATTTCGAGTCGGCACGCTAATTGCTATGCTAATAACAGAATGTCAGAAAATGGGTCTCGGCAGACTTGTTGCATTTACTTTCCAAGGCCATAGCGTCGTGATAGAGGTCTCCGCCATGGAGAAGAAGGCAGAGAGGCCGAGCAGCGCGGCCAGGACCAGGCCCTGCTCCCTGATCAGCTGCAGAACCTGCAGCACCCTGGGCCACCCCCCGTGCAGCGCCAACCCTCCGAACCCTGCGGCCGCCTCCGCCGCCCCCGGCGCCGCGGCCCCCGCTCCCGCCGCGGCCCCCACGGCCATTGCCCGGCGGCACCAAGCCGCCGCGAGCGCCCCGCACGCCACCGCCACCGCTACCCTCCTCACGGCCGCAGCCACCGCCCTGACCCAGCCATCCTCCTCCACCCCCGGTGGGGAAGCAGCGGCCGTCACCGGCACGGGCAGCGCGGAGACGGGGGCCAGAGGGCGGGGGCCCACGCGGGCGCAGTATCGGCGGAGCGGGACGTGCGGGGAGGAGGCGGTGTCGCGGAAGGGCGGCTTGGTGGGCGCGCGGAGGGACTGGAATTGGAACCGCGGGAGCCTGCCGCCGCCCAGCAGCAGCGAGGTCGCGGCGGGCATGGCGCTCCCCGACGGCGGCTGTGGCGGCGCGGGAGCGGGGGGAACTGGGACTATCCGACTAGGCGACGGGAGGGGCGGTGGGTGGTGGGTGCGTTAGAGGGGAGGAGAAGGGGGGAAGATACCCCACCGGAGAGGGAGGTCGGGGCGTGGCCGCGTGGGGCGGCCGGTGCGTGCACGAGCAGAAGAGTCAAGCCAACGGCCCGGGTGGGCCCCACCAGCTGCCATCAACAACGCGCCTTCTCTGTCCATTACGAAAGAAACAATGAGTGAAAAGTATTTTGGGCCGGCCAAAACTAGAGAGGATTCACTATTTGACATCATTAATTTTCAAAAGAAAAATTATTTGACATCACCAAATAATTTTGGTCCTTTCTTATTCTCTACAGTTTCGTTCCTTGTCTGGCCACGATTTTATCTTTCATTCTCAAGTTGACACTGTGTTCATTTTTCCATCCATCCACCGATAAATGGTATGTGAAAAAACTATTTTACCCATTTGAAGGATGTGGGTCCCACCGCAGCTATCTTTTCACATACCACTTAAATTTAATAATGTATGGAAAAATAGATGGAGTGTCAAATTAGGGGGTGAAAGTTGAAATCGTGGTCGCGGGACGAAATTTTTTTGAGGACTAAGAAAGGATCCAGTGACTTTAGTGGCGTCTAATAAGGAATTCTCTTGCAAAACTAAGAGAGTGTTTGGATCCAGAGATTAATTTTAGGTCGGGTCACATCTGATGTTTGATGCTAATTAGAAGACTAAGCATAAATTAATTATAAAATAAATTGCATAAACCAGAGCAAATTCACAAGATGAATCTATTAAGGACAGTTCATTTCCCTCTAAGAGCTAATAAGAATAATAGTCACTTTATTTTCTTCCTGCATATGCCTCCTCATCCATACGAAAACGGCCCTTGTCAACGCCACGGGAACGGGATCCCCTGGACTTGAATAAATTAAGGCTAAATGGGCTAAAATGTCCTCCCAACCCATCATCAACAATGGGCTGAACTAGGGCACCAACACGAGGTCTCTCCCAAAGATGTCGAGACTAGGGGAGGCTGCGCATCTCCCAGAGCCGGAGTGATTCCTTCATCGAGAAGGATTCGCCTGATGGTGCATTTAATGCATCCATTTTGCTGTTGCCAGGTCGGGCCCAAGGACGACGTGCCTTCCTTGTAAAACAACGTGATTGCAGGGGAGGTGTGCCTATAGACGGCGTTGTGATCGGGTAAGGGAGAGCCCCCCTGCCCCGCCCATGTCACATTGTATAATTAGGCGATGGATGGTGGGGTGGCCCCGCTAATGCCACCTCCCATCGCCTCAAGCAGGCGTGGAAAGGAGCAGCCACCACCTCGGGCCAACGCACAAGAAAAGGTCCCGGGATGATGTAAGAACCCTAGGAAGATCCTAGAGCATTCCGGAGTCCCTCGAGGAACGACCCTGGGCTACGGCGGTCCTAGCCCATAGACTAGGGCCCTGTCCAGTGGGCAGGCGCCACTTGCAGGCCGACACCCCCCATAAGGTGCTCGCGTTCACACCTAAGATGGTAAGCCCCGTAGCCCTATTACAGAACAAGTCTTTGTTCCTACACATTTGTCCCCGTTACAATTAGACCTGGGACCAATAAAGTCTTTTGTCCCGGGTGTAAAATCTAGAACCGGCAGGAGGCAAAAAAAATCTTTTATCCCGGATAGTCATTTCAACTGGGACTAAATAGCCCCCTTTAGTCCCGGGTGGGGTTACCAGCCGGGACTAAAATAGTCCCGGCTGGTAACCCCACCCGGGACTAAAGGGGGCTATTTAGTCCCGAGTCCAGCATCCAACCGGGACAAAATATGGCGACGCCGACTCGGGTGGATTTATTTATCTCGAGCTCCCTCTCTCTCTTCCTCTCACCCTTATCTCTTTCTCTCAGACTCCGACATCTCTCACCATTAGCTTCTTCCCTCCCTCCTGTCCCTCCATGGCCGGCGAGGCCTAGCGCGCGGGGCCGGCGAGCCACTGCCGCCAGCGGGGCTGGAGAGCCGCAGCACGGGCATGGGCCGCAGCCAGCGGGGCCGGCGAGCCGCCGCGCGGGCCCAGGCCGCCGCCAGCGGGTGGCCGGCGAGGCCTAGCGCGCGGGGCCGGCGAGCCCCCGCCGCCAGGTACCGGCAGGTACGCTGGTGGGCTCGTGGGCGGCTGGCGAGCCTCTGCCGCCGCGGGAGGCCAGGTCGCCGACGGGGAAGGATGCAGGCCGCCGAGCGCCGCGCGCGGCCATGGGCCGGCCAGTTGCCACCGCCGCGCAAGGAGACCGGCGGGAGGACGCCTGGGGAGCCGCCACCGCAGCGCCTGGCGAGAGCAAGATTGGCGATGAGCTTTGTTGGTGAATTTTTTTTTGTTTGTGAATCTTTGTGTATGTGAATAAATCAATTTTAGATCTGTGAGATAACATGTGCTTTGTTGTGATGGTCATGTGAGTTAAGCGTATTGCTTGTGAGATAACATGTGCTCTGTTAGATCTTTGTGTATGTGATGGTTAATTTTAGATCTTGATTTTGAGATTGCAATTTTGGATGATTTTTTTAGATTTGGAGAACTAGCTCCCGAGTGCAAATGCGGGAGCTAGCGATCTGATTTTTTTGTTTGTTTGTGAAAAATAGCTTTTATCCCGGTTCAATAGTCATTGGGAAAAAAGATTCTTGCAGTTGTCCCGGCTGGACTGTCCCGGTTGAAAAACCAGGATAAAAGGCAGTTGGGAACCGGTACTAAATAGCTGTTCTGTAGTAGTGTAGGGCCCACGGGGAAGGCAATAAATAGAATAGATGAGCAATATGTAAAGGGGTCGGCTCCCACTCGACTGATGAATGCAACTACCAACACCACGAAAGACGTAGGGTGTTACGTTCACAGCAACCTGAATCTATCTAAACCACCTTGTCTCCCAACCGTCACTCGGACAGAATCCTATTGCATGTTACACCTTTGGCCAAATCTCTAAACCGAGTTTCCATGAATCCTTACTTGCGATACTTACCCACCGTCAGCCACTTAATCTACTTCTGAAGGACAGTCTATAGGGGTGTCAAGCAAACTACTTCTATGGTAGAGTTGGTAAGAGGTGACTAGCTGCATGATTCTTGCACTTCCTTGATGTTTTTTATGGTCAACGGAGGGGAGAGAATCCCCCACTTGCTTCATTTATTCATGGCCCAACACGGCCTTTAAGATGATAAGACATGTTTGCATTACATAGTTCGAGCATGTTCATGAGTTTTTCTAAAATCTACTCTCTAAATTATCATTTGGAGAGTCATTTGAGTAAAAAATATTTTTCATATCTTTGTATTTTCCAACAGCTTTTTTATATCTTATGTGTAATTTAAAGATCCATCCTTGCTCTCCATCTTTGGTTAGCATGAAATCCGGAATGAAGGGTATCTATATTTGGATATTTAAGTGAAGAGGTTGTTAGAGGGTAATTTTTTATCAAAATCTCTATTTCTATAAATTAGAGAAGATATAAAGAGTCGCTTGAAGATGTTAGGATAGAACACCAAGAGTCGCTTAGCCCTCTTTCTTTGCTTGGCAATCGTCCAGCCCATAGTCTGGCTTCGCTCTTGCACCCTTGACGGAAGACGACGCCGTTCTTTGTTTCCAGAGGTGCCAGCAGCAGAGTACAACGAACGTACCGAAGTGAGCAGCTGGGATATGTGAAGGCCGCGGCAGGGTGTGCACGTCACGAACACCAAAAGTACTCTGTCGTTGAATCCCGATTAACGCCCAGAAGCTGGAGGCCACTGGCCAGTCAAAGATGAGATGAGTAGCTGTTTCGGTGTCGCAGCTAGGGGTGGTAAAGGGCCCAACATTTTGAACTAGGAAATCTAAGGATCGGGCTTTAAAAGGACCGTGCTCTAAATATATGTATTTTTGAACTAAAAATTTTAAGGGCCTTATTGGGCTGTGAAGAGGCCACTAGGGCCATGGCCCATTACCACTCCTAGTCGCAGCCACAAAGGTCACATGAGGCTTCATCTAGAACATGTCGCCTGTGGAGGTTAGCCTTGCTCTGGATACGGTCGTTCACCAGCAACCACGCACTCGTGGAGCGTGGTGCTAGACCAGATGAATTTCGCTGTAGCATAAGGTGAACCACTGGATGATTTCAGCAACCTGTACAAAACCCAGTCATCAGCTTGCCATCTGAGCTTATAAATGGGGGGAGTGTCTCTTGTCGGCCCTGTAGCCGAGCGGGAGGTTGTGCGCAATTTCCATCACCACAGCCAGTTCAGTCTTGGCGGCTGGACTCAGGCGCGGCTGGACTTCATGACCGCTCGCACCGTCTGTGAGGTGCGCTTGCAGTGACTCAGAAGCGACGGAAACCGCTCCGCCAAGCTCGATCTCATCCCCATCACTTCGTTGATGTATAGCATTGTAAATAAAGAAGGGAGTTTAAACTCGGGAAGGAAAGGAATCCAGACCAAACACACACAAATAATTCTAAAGTTGAAATCCAAAGCTTGAAATGTAGACCGGAACGAAGCAGCTGCAGCTACCAACGATATAAATGAACCAGAAAGCAAATCGATAGAGTCTGCAACAGTACGCAGACAGTGAGCTAACAGTAAAAAAGAATAAAACAAGAAAGCATGGAGCTCTGTTTGTGAAGGAAATAGAAAAAAGGATTGGAAGCAACAGCATGAAACAAGAAGTACCTTTCGCAGGACCACAAGCGGATAGCAAGCGCAGCAGCAGCCAAACCACGAAACAGAAGCAGGGGGAAATGGCAGAACTGATGAAGAACCCACGAATGTTACACAAGGCGGCCCAACAAGACCTTCAGGGGCCAAAGCAAGCTGGACGAGGAGGACATGGGCTTCAACATAGCAAAGAGGACGGGGGTGCTCGTGAACGTTTGGGCGATCAGAAGGGATGGCAGGGACTGGGAAGGATCCCCATGCGTTCCAGCCGGAGAGGTTCGTCGAGAGCAGCGGTGTGGATTTCAAAGGCGCTAACTTTGAGTACACTAGAACATTAGGCGCATGATGCCCGCCCTACCATTTATACCAACAAATATAAATAAATTAAAGATAATAAATGTGAAATCAAACATAAGTAAATGGAAGGCAATGAAATATGATAAATGGCATACATGGTATAGGATAAATCCAACACGATCACACCATATGGTGATAGATACATCATTAATATGCTAACATTGAGCAATGTGGGATTGTGGGTACACTATCCATCATAGGTGTCTCATATCCGCCTTGCTGGCCTACGCTCGTCGCTGTGCTTGAGATCGAGGTCGTGCTGGAGCTTGAGCTCGACCAGGAGCATGTTGCGTATAAGCTTAAAGCGGTTCATGACTCTGCTTGTACCTGATAACCTGAGAACCTCAAATATGTAATCAGCAACATTTTCATCGATCAGAATTTGAAGTGAGTGCTAAATTTAATATAATAATACATACATGAAATTAGCAGTAATAAACAGTATGATATCAAAAGTAATATCACCCAAACAAAAAGGTTTTATTCTTACCTGGTCCTGACTAGAGATGGCAACGGTACATACCCGTCGGGTATTGGCCACCCATACCCGTACCCGCTAGAACTAAGTTTTACCCGTCGGGTTACCCGTACCCGTACACGGGTAGGAAAATGCTTCCATACCCGTACCCGGCGGGTAATTTATACCCGACGGGTAACCCGTACCCGAAAAGCATACCCGAGAATTACATATAAATATCACATATTCATATGAAAAATAATTCATTTCAAACTAAAATTGGAGTGAGTGTGGAGTAGAATTTGAAGGAGAGTTCAACAATATATATACTAGGAGGGATTAATTGGATTTGGGCCAAATTTATGGGCCATATGGGCTAAAATGAGTTAGACACTTAAGATGGCTTATTTTTTTGTGCGGGTATTTCTTACCCGCGGGTAGGCGGGTATGGGTAGTATACATCCGCACCCGTACCCGCCATACCCGACGGGTACAAGATTTTGCCCAATAATATACCCACAGGTAGAAAACACATTCCATACCCGTCTTCTTATCGGGTAAAACCCGTCGGGTACTCGGGTTTCGGGTACCCATTGCCATCTTGAGTCCTGACCACTCACATCCGAGACACTGAAGCTAATGTTCTTAACCTTAGGAGGTGCTTGAGGATCTGCCCGTGAAGTTTCCCAGTCACCAGGTCAGATTCTTTAACACTCAAACTTAGGATCACAAACTCATCATTATCTGTGACATGTAATAGAATATGAGGATGCATTTTCTAGTAAAAAACTATCATTCAGTCTAAAACAGCAGAGTAAGGCACAAACATACACTACCAAGAAAAATAATCACTCATATTTTGATGGGGACCTGATGTTGACAAAATATTTTGCAACGATCAGAACTCAGAAGCAACTCTAGAGCACCTGTGACACATGTACTCACAATTTGGATGAGGCATAACATTCAGCTTTGGAGTAAGCCCCTTGTCTAGGTAGCCAACTACTATATAAACAGCAGGACATGTACAGAGGCCAGGAGCACCCAAAATCAGAAACATTTTTGCAAGGCTAACTTAACTAATGCACATGCAGAACAAATACATGAGACTCAATCATTCAAGAGTTAGTGAAAAGGCAATTAGAAGCGTCCGCCACAAACAGTCAAACACCACCCAATCCGAACTTGCACCTTCAGAGCACAAGGAAGAAATAGACATACATCAGTTAACATTATTACCTCTATAGTATGCAGATCAACACGACAGCCTCCATGATAAGTGTTTTATTCAATCTGCAAAGCACAGGAACCTTAATTTAGCTCATGAAGATATGGGATCATTTTTAGAGTTTTAGGAGATGACACACCACGGCTTACTGCAAAACAAAAGACTGTCATCATTTACAGCATATGAATGGACCAGCCATTCTACAGCTTGTAGCATATGACACCGCTCTCCTCAATAACTCAGATAGGGCCAAACAGAACAAGAAAGCTCTACTCAAACAGAATGACACCCTCAAGACAAGATCAATTTCTCCTTTATTACTGATTCTTTAAAAAAATTCTTTCCCATATGTTCCTTCTATTTTATAAACAAAGCACCATCAGCGGTCAAGAACATAATTCAGGTTTAGATCGAAGAGCCCTGCTTGCTAGTATGGTTTTAAGCCTACTAAAATAGCAATTCTATTTTTCTTTTACAATGGTGTATAAGCCATCATCAAGAGAATCCTTTGTGGAAGTTACACTTGCAGGTGAAAGTGGTTGGAGTATTTAGCAACTCACAACAGTAGGGCCTCATAATACTTGTATCACACATTTGCTTCAAATTCATCAAATCAAAACAAAATTAAAAAATGATATGTTTGATGACCAGGCATCCTTATCCATACAATGCTAAGTTGCTGATCATGCCAAAAAAACGATGATGGATCAATGTAAGATGATTATCAAGTAGTCAAGACAAATCTCATTTGGTCTTCATAATGTTCAGTGAATCATGACCTGTATAATTAGAACATGCACCCTGCTAATAATACACCGTGACCCCAAACCAGATGTTTCTGAATATAATGGCTATGCTTCCCCGATGAAAGGTATCTAACCCTTATTCCCTCGCAAAATGCTCTGCTGCACTATCCACGATTGTTTTTTTTGTTTAGAATGCATTAGCCATTATATGGATCAAATTATGTTATGTCAGATAAGACTATATGGGTCATGTTAAGGTCTTGTCAGCGGCTAAAATTCCAACTTGCACGACGGAGGACCCTGGCCGATGATGCTTCAAAGAAAATCACAAAGTTCATATTCCTAATGTAAAGGTCCACACAAGGAAAATAATCATCTAGAATTATCTTGTTCTGTTTCATATATTTTGTCAGCCTCTATATGTTGATAGAAGAACCAAAAAGAAAGACTCTGATCCTTGGAATCCATGGTGTTGGGGTTTTGCCCCCGAACAGACAAGAGATGAGATAGAGTGAGGAGAGAGCAAGCCAAGTGAGCAAATAAGTAAGAGGCCAAAAGTCCCCCAACTCCTCCCCATGGGGGCTATTTATAGGGTGGAGGTGGTGGTTGTTTATACTTATTACCTTGTTGGGGTCGCATATTACAAGAAAGTCCTTGATATTTACAAGCAAGTCCCTAGAAGCTGCAAATAAGTCCCTAGAACTCATAAACTAGCCCTTAGACCCTCTAATTTAGACTCTTTTGCACAAAGGGGGTCCCTAGCCTTACGTGGCAGTCTAGGCGCACCCCCAACAGTAGCCCCTCAGCTATTCGGTCTTGGCCGGCACAACGAGACCGAGTAGCTGACAATGTCAAAAGAGGCATATTTGCAGGCCGGACTCGGGTTGCAAGGAAAGTCCTTTACAACCCACACATGTGCGCCTCACCAAAAACTCCATCCCAAAAACCCAGTGGGAAAAAGGGCATGGAGAAAAGAGCACGCACATGCTTAGATTTACACAAGTGCCAGCCTTAGATCTTTAGGGATTTGATTTCGCAAGTAGCTTCGCTTTTGAGCTTCAACTGGCGAGTGGCTTCTTCTTTGAGCTTCGGGCAAAGCTCCATCTTCTAAGGTGAACTGGTCCTGCAGTACTCCCCCGTGATAGCCTCGGCTCCGAGAGCCGATGCAGTCAGCGTTGCCGTGGCCGAAGGGTGCCGCAACATCTTCAAGTCTTCTCACACGAGAGCCGGACAAGACCTCATCATCTAGGATGAACGGGTCCTCCAGTACACCCGCAGCCCCTCTTGGCTGGTGCTCGTGAGATAAGCTTCACATGTAGTGAAAGTAGTCGATGTAGATGACGTAGAGGTTGAAGTAGCAGACGAAGGTGGCGGTGAGTCCCTCAACCCAAAGTAGTGGCGATGCCGAAGTTGTCGGCGAGCCCTTCAAGCCAAATTCGGAGGCGTTGCCTGAAGCGTCCCCTCATAAGAGAAGACTTAAATGTGAAACAAAACATCAGTCCCAGGAGGCTGATGCAACATTTATTACATCAGATGGTTCAAAACCGTACAAACCTTGGAGGACACTCGATACAGATGATGATAATAACCAACCAAGCTACGACATAACACCAGACCGCAAACCACATAGGGTCTACCACGGGCTCAGAGTACTGCGACAGCGGAGGCATCTCGACAGGGCCGGTTCCACAGGCAAGGTTGGGTGTAGAACGATAACCCTACACGGCGTCGTCTGGAACGAAGTCTGGATCCTCTTCTGTAAAAAGTAAGAATGGGGTGAGTACAAACGTACTCAGCAAGTCCAACCACACCCACGGAGGGGTTAAATCAGAATAATATGCATAGGTAAATCAAGGATAAGGTTACGGTTTAATTTGCAGAAAAACGATATTTTATGCAGGGGTTTATTTTAAGGAAAGCCTTTTTGAAAATCAGTTTCTGGAGTAACACGGAGTTTCAAATTTTAAACTGCTACCGGACTCCCCGTCCGTCGTAGCACACGGCACAACTGCCGGACACAATTCCAAAGCAACTCACACCAGCCCATTCCAAAGAAACACTAGTTATGTGACCACACCATAACTCGCCCAATACCGTGGGCACGGCTATTCGAATAGATTCTTAACTCTGCAGAGGTGTGCAACTTTACCCACAAGTAGGATACCACAACTCGAACACCGTCGTGTCGGTGTAGATCCCAACATAGCCATTACCCACCATAGCTAAGCCTGATTAGCCATCACGGGTTGCACCAAGGGGTCATCGACCGTTCACTTAGGTATAACCGGGCATAAGTCACTCGGGCTTATCCCTTCTCCTTAGTCACCCGTTGCTCTCAGCTCTCCTGATGGCTATCACACCAACTAGTGGGATTTATGCTACGCCGTTGCCCATTCAACGGTCGAGTGGTTTGCACGTTAGTGGAGTTAGGTGAGATGACACACCAACTCGGTCCTTAGCCACGACAAGATGGAAATCTCCCTTCTTTGCCCTGCCACACAGGCATAAGCACACCAATCGGCAATTCACACAGAAATGCCGTCCATCCCGTCCATACTCATCTTTCGAAAATCCACGTTTTATCCCGTCCCACACACACACATTTTCTTTATCAAATAAATCATATTATGAGTAAAGTCCTAAGCGTTCTAGTGTCGATTAACGTCCAAGCAAAAGCAGACATTAATCTAGGTGGTCAAGGAATGGTTATCACAAATCAAGGGGTGGCTATCCAACCGTGTTTTCATGCAAGCAAAACATATGCAATTTTATAAAACAGGACATTGGGTTGTGTTTATAAAAACTAGGACAGAAACATGCATCAAAGGATGGGATTGAACTTGCCGTCTTCAAAGCCTTCTGGGATGTCCTGTCCTTCGGGCTCGGGGTCGTGGAACGGGTCCTCGTTCACCTGCTCACAGTACTGCTCGCTGACGGGCTCTCCTTCGTTCACTCCGTGGTCTACAGCGTACACAAACAAGCACACAATCAAGACACAGAAAATAAAGATCTATCGTTGAGCTCGAATCGGGAACACATAAGATATGGAGTACAGAGTAATATTTTTGGGTGGATTCTTAATGGCATGACCACAACTAGGTTAAGAAAGGTGTGGTAGAGTTTCGGGTTGATCAGAGTTTGTTTGGTGCATGAAATGATAAGTCAAAAAGGTGTTTAAGGGTTAAACCGGGGTTCAAGGGGAGGTGAAGATAGGATGAATGGATAGTATATAATTTTAGAAGAATTTAGGAAAAAGAATTAATGAAATCGGAATTTGGATGGGTGAGATATTGTAGTTGAAATATTGGATGTTTAATTAATCCTGAAAATGACTTAACATAAATAGAAGGAGCTTCACGTGATTGGCTGAGGTGTTTTGGTGCTCTGCGTGTGCTATTGGGCTGCGGTCAACAATTTTGAGGCCCACAGACCCACTAGCAATTAACAGAGAGAAGGGAATAATGAACTGGTAACGCACGGGACAGACGACGACGAGTCGTCCGCGGCGGCGCCGCCGTAGGCAACCGCCGGAGCTCTGCCGGAATGGCGCTCTCGGCCTTTGTTCGAGAATCTGAGGGCACGGGGAGTGAGAGGGGGATGAGGGGGTTCAGTTTTGGGGGCTCCGAGCATGAGAAACGAAGGGGAAAGGGGTCCGCCCCGAGCAGCCACGGCTATGGCTCCGGGAGCTCGTGGGGAGCTCTGCTCCGGCAGGGAAGAAGAAGGTCGTGGCTTGGGGAGGGTCGAGGAGGGTACGGGGGTGCTCACCGTCGAAGCAATCGAGCTGTGATGGCCTCGCGGAGGAGATCGACGATGGTGTTGGTAGCTCTGTTCGTGGAGCAGAGGGAGAAATTGGGAGAGACTGAGAGCTGGTGGAGCGGCGCGGCTTGGCGAGCTTGGTGGTGGCGTGGACAGCAGCTTGGGGTGCCTTTTATAGGCAAGGAGGGGCGGTGGAGGTGGGGGCAAGGCGGCGGCGACGTCAACAGCGGCGCTGTGCTAGGGTCGCCGGCGTCGGCGCGCGCGGTGAGGCGAGATGTGACGCGTCGAGGAGGCGGCGTCCGGCGCAGGCGGCGCTGTTCGGGCGTCAACGGCGGGCAGCAGCGGCGTGGGGCACGGGGGGGGGGGGCAGGGCGTGGCGTGTGCGGGCGCGTTGGTCGCGGCGCGGCCGCGTGCGCGTGGTGTGGGCGCGCGCACGGGCTGAGCAGGCGGGCGCACGGCCGAGCGGAGCAGAGGGGTGCTCAGGCGACGGCGTGGTACGGCCGCGCGGCTGGCGTCGCGGCGTGCTTGGCTCAGCGCGCCGTGGCGTGGCTAGCGTGCGCACGCACGCGTGCGTGCGGTGCGTGCACACGGCGGCGGCGAGCTGCTGTTTTTGCTGCGCGGGTGGGCGAGGGGAAACGTGGGGCGCTTGGTGCAGGGGCCCGGGGCGCGCGCGTGCGGATGGGAGGGAGGACCGAGCGGCCCGGCGCTCGGGAGCGGGCGGAGCAGAGAGGGAGGAGGGGAGAGAAAAAGGGAAAAAGGAGAGAGGGAGAGATTTGCGGTGATCCCGCCGGTGGCGACAGCGACGCCGGTCGGGCACGCGCGGCTGTCGCGGCCGCGGGCCGCTGCCAGGCGTGATGCACGGGTTGAGGGGAAAACAGGGTTCTGGATACAGGTGTCGGGTCCTTGGGGAAATCGGAAGATCTGGTGGAAAAAGGGAAGTTCCCGAAAGGCTGGAGTTAGGGTTTTAAGGAGAGATCGAGCTCAACGACGAGAAACAAATTTAGCGCACGATTTAATTTGATGAGTTTTCGGGGCGTTACATTGCCGAAGTCGGAGATGATGTCGAAGATGTCGGCGAGCCCCTCGAGCCGAAGGTCTCGGCGGAGACATTACCAAGTTGGAGGCGATGCCGAAGGTTCGGGCGAGCCCCTCGAGCCGTCGTAGCGGCGGAGGCGAAGCCGGAGGTCACGTGGTGATGACATCGATACATGCGATCTTGCCTGGTACCTTCGGTTCATGATGATTTTTTTTTTGAATCCCGATCGAATCCACACCTTAGGTGGATGAGATAGACCTGCATGTAACCTTCGATCGACGTTAGCAGAAAAAGCTAGTCGCTGAATTCATGAGAACAGAAGCTTAGTCAATCAGATTGCAGCCACTTTATATTTCTGGTTCGAAGGTCATGGGCGATTGTGCCTGCTGGATGGACGATCGAAGGTTAGGTGCGTGCCCATGCGGAGGTGCAGAAGTGCAGCTGCAGCTTCGCGCCTTATCTCAGGTACCAGCTTCGATACATGCCGTCGGCTTCGATCCACTCGGCGTGCGGAGATATCGAAGGTGATGAGGCGCCTGGCAGCTTCGATCGAGATTTGCAGAGTGGCTTGCTCACAAAAGTGTACAGTTAGTGCACTATATGGATCGAAGTTTTGTGAGACACATTAGAAAGCAATATCATTACTCATTAGGAAAAGGTATTTTCTATTCTTGCGAAGGCAACCGAAGGTGGCATCACTATTAAGTTAATATAACTGGAGAGGTGAGACATGACCTTCGACCTTAGATTTGTATCTTCCTTTGCACGGAGTTCAGCGCGAGCCACGAAGGTTCTGCTTGCCGCGGGAGTCGCCGAGGGTTGCGAGGGTTCAGCTCGCTGCGAAGGTTGCGGACGGCCGCAAGGGTTCAGCCCGCCGCTGATGACAGCGAAGCTTCAGCTCGCCGTGGAGGTTCCGAGCTTGCCGGGGATGTGCTCTACGCGGAGCTTCATGAGCTCGCCACGGGGGTTTATCGCGAAGCTTCAGTGCTTGCCACCAAGCTTGCTGCGCAGGTTCAATACGAAGCTTCCGAGCTTGCTGCGAAGGTTCGCCGCAAAGCTTCATAGCTTGCTCCGGAGGTTCATCACGAAGCTTCAGAGCTTGCCACCGAGCTTGCTGCGGAGGTTAACCGCGAAGCTTCAGAGCTTGCCGCGGGGATTATGGATGCAAGTTAGCTAAGTAGCTAGCCTACAATAGCAATCATGACTCTTCCTGCCCAATTCGCATGGTGAGGTCTGCAATCCCTGTAAAAGGTGATGTATTCGCAACGAGTATAGAGTGGTGCGATGACCATTTCTCAAAATTGTCAATGAACATAAGTTGCATAATTGATATTTTTTAAAAAAAATGTCCTTGGACACGAGCTGCAAAAGTTACAGAAAAGTAAGTTTGCGGGTCGTCACCCGACTTTTTTTTGGCCGAAGGTGTTTTTGCTTCATATCTCTTAGGATAGATAGCCCATTGGCTTTCTTTTGCGAGGTATTCGTCCTTACGTGCAGGAAGCGATACTCGACTTCATTATTGAGGTCATAAACCTCTTAGCTCCTCCGAGCTTCTTCTTCTTCTTTTTCTTTTTACCATGCATGATTATGCATTCATGCAATGAGATGATTTGATGTGTGTTTTTGTATGTGAATGAATGCATATAAATATAGCCGAAGGTTTTTTGGCCTCTCGTTACTTTCAAACCATGAGAACCCCTTGGCCGAAACACACTTTTTGCATTTTGGATAGCCAACCGAAGATTTTCTGGTCTTTGGCTTTCTGTGAATCAAGAGAGCCCCTAGGGTGAAAACCACTTGTTGATGAAGGCCATTATAGTGAAGGGCCAATGGTTGATGAATGCCAAATTATCAATAGAGCTGAATCCCACAGATGGTGAAAACTCAAGGTCAGCAATAAATATTATCCAATGAATGCCACTCGATCTGTATTGTATAGATTCTTTGGCTTGGTTAAGGAGTGAAAACCAATAAACATGCGCTTCAAGAACAAAGGTCTAGTATACAAAGGTTAGCTCAAGTAGCAGAAGTACTCACATTTATGATAACCTGCATGTTAGAGAAAACTTTTGATATTCAAGATGCAACTTCTCATAAATAGTCCCTTGGGACCAAGTGTGCTGATCGAGTGAAGCCCAAATTGGAGATCATAAGATATTTTAATTTCGAAACCCTTAGGTCCGGAAGCCCTTTGGCATTAGATTGCTTATTGCAATTTTAGATAAGTATGCAAAGTTCGCGAAGAATGTGAGCTTTGCTGACTTACATAATTTGAGCATGCAAGATGCGATGGTCGATGTTTGCAACTCTTTGTTGCTTCGACCCATGACAAGATTGAGAATAACCTTCTCTAAGGTCAATAAGAGTGATAACTTTATCTGAGGTCAATGAAACTAGAAAAACCAATAAGATCATAATCTTCGTTATTGGCCAAGTATGATAACTCTGCTGGTTTTGGTTGTGGGCCAGATATTTGCTAGGGCCGAAGGTTGATGGACCCTTGGTTATTGGCCTTCCGAAAGTGCTTGCCCATCTTCGATCGGCATGCGGACAGCTGAGCGAAGGTGACTTGTAGATGATCTTGATTCCTGGAGTCTTGCCTGGCACCTTCGACTCATGATTTTTTTAATTTTGAATCCACTTTTGACGTGGCTGCATGAAGATCGAAGGTAGCAGGGAATCCAATGGCTTGCATCCTTGTCTGGAACCTTCGCCTGAGAAACTAGGTAGCTAATAGAAGTTAATCAAAATATGTAGCTAATCATATGCGGAGGTGGCGAGCGCGCAGTGCGCAACTGGACGACGGGCAGCCGACCAACCTCATGCGGATGTGACGCATGCAAACAACACAAGGAGATGCGTATGGGTAGCACATGCAAGTACAAAAGAGATGAAGACATGCAAACAAGCTAAAAACGTGCAATTATTAAAAAAAACTTTATTAAAGGATACATCCTGCAACACAAGGGGGTTAGTGATAGAACTTTAATATTTGAGAGATGGGGAGCTTTCCATCTATTATTTGCTCATTAGTCTATAACCGGGCATCACCTAAGGTTGTAGGCCGGTTAAAAAGTATTGTTCTAAAAGGACTATGACCTTCGTATAGTGAGATGCTTGAGAATATTGATTCAATTGATTAAACAAAAGTCGTGATTACTTATTTGGTTCACCGAAGGTCTGGTAACTTCGCAATTTCTTGAACTCTGAACCTCTCTTTGTCGTTGCTTTCGAAAGCACATGGAGGTGACGAACGCAACCTGGCGCAAAGGTTCCGACCGCAGCTTGGCTGGTGCGGCCGTATCCGAGCGAAGGTTTGCAGCTTGAGTGCTTGGCGAAGGTTGAAAACTCGTCTTGGCGCGGAGGTTCCGAGCGAGGGTTCCGCAGCTTGGCACGCAGAGATGACGAGCACAATTTTGCGCGCGGAGGTTCCGCAGCTTGGTGTGCGAAGGTGGCGAGCAGTGAAATCAACTGAGGTGCCTGCATTATTACCAAGCAGCTTCGTTTCCGAGGCATGAACAATCGAAGGTAACGACTGGAAACCAAAAAAGAGATGCATGCATAGGTAATGCATGCATGCACATGCACATACATAGCACATGAATAGAAAATATCCCGAACATGCAATTTTATCTCTTGTTAATAGATATCATAGAAAATGCTAATTCTTGTCACAAAATCGAAGTTGTTGGACAGGTAGAGTAACTTTTTCTTTTAACTTTACGGCCTGGTGCTAAGTTCGGAACCCTTAGCAACATGACTTTTGCAAAGTTTGGTGGAAGAATAAGTTCCTTATCTGATCGGAGGTCCTTTGGTATGAGTATTGGACTTTTATAATTGATTAATAACCTTCGCTTGCTTGTTGATGGTAGAGGTCACCTGGGCTTGCATAATGCACGTCGAGCTCATGCATGTGGAGGTTGGCGTTTGCCATGAGCTTGTTGGCTCATTGCTTGCCATTGTTGTTATGCTAGCGAAGGTTGCTGCTTGCCGAGATAGTTCGTGTTCGCCGCGGGGGTTCGCCGGCAGCCGCGAAGGTCCAGCTCGCCGCGGAGCTTCAGCTTGCTGAGGAGGTTCATGTTCGCCGTGGAGGTCCACGAAGCTTCGGCTCGCCGGGGAGGTTCCGGGCTTGCCGCGGATAGTTGCGGACGGCCGCGAAGCTTCAGCTCGCCGCCGACGATCACGAAGCTTCGGCTCGCCGAGGAGGTTCCGGGCTTGCCGCAGAGGTCGTCGAGGTTGCCGGCTGCTTGCCTTAAATAATTTTGGCCTTCGCAGGTAGGAAGCTTCGCCATGGAGCTTCGAGTGGTTCACCGCTTTCGGCTTCTAGTTGAGCGATTGCATGGCCCATGCAAGAACCATCGAAGGTTCCCGGGTCCTTGCCTTTCATCTTGTGGATGATCGAAGGTGCATGACCTGCACAGGACCATTTCTCCGGAATCTTTGGGTTAGCAAATAATAGCTTAATCGAAATAGCTAATCAAGGTGGGTGGACGTGTGTCCTGCTGGCGGCAAAACTTGAGTGACGCAAGTGCAGTTGAGAGGCCCGAAGCTCCACCACTCATGAGTCATGATCATTGCTCAGTTTACAAAAGCTTCGTGTGGTGAACCACCACCGCTTGGTTGTCAGCTGGAACTTTGCTTGTTCCACACGTGCCAATGCGCAAGCATGGCACAACCGCAAGAAGGTTCTTGACTGCTAGCTTAGGGACCAGATTCGGAGGTTCGAAGGTTGACCTCAAGCGCATTAAGCTTCGCTCCACCTCAATATCATCATCTCTCTAAAAAAAAAATAAGACGTGTCGAGGGTTCGATCCCCACGGTGGGCGCCAGCTGTTGGGGTTTTGCCCCCGAACAGACAAGAGATGAGATAGAGTGAGGAGAGAGCAAGCCAAGTGAACAAATAAGTAAGAGGCCAAAAGTCCCCCAACTCCTCCCCATGGGGGCTATTTATAGGGTGGAGGTGGTGGTTGTTTATACTTATTACCTTGGTGGGGTCGCATATTACAAGAAAGTCCTTGATATTTACAAGCAAGTCCGTAGAAGCTGCAAATAAGTCCATAGAACTCATAAACTAGCCCTTAGACCCTCTAATTTAGACTCTTTTGCACAAAGGGGGTCCCTAGCCTTACGTGGCAGTCTAGGCGCACCCCCAACACATGGGTCTGTAGCACATCAGTTGATTGATGAACTATTTCAACCAAATTTAGCGAGCAAACAGATAATATGTTATAAGCAAGCTCTCACCTCTTCTGGCATGAGTGGACACAAACCAGTCATCTTCCTGGACACTAAATCAACTGTTAGCTGTTCCTTTACCGTTCCTCATTTGACCATCTGATTCCTTCTAGACTGAATAAGCTCCGTATGAATATCCTAGAAACAATCAAAATTAACAACCAGTCAAAGGGAAGTCCAACATATAGATACTAAAAGCAAGGTTATCCAGATTCTATACTGGAACACAACAATTCTAAGCAATAGCCTCCAAAAGGTTGCAGTGTATTACTTCAAAAGAAAAGGTTGCAGTATGATAGGAAATCGAATATTTTTTATCTATATCATGTAGTGGCAGCTACTGCCAGCCCAATATAGGCAAAACACTGCATCTAGATGTTTAGTCATTCCCACCTAGTTTTGCTGCAAAACTTATGCGCATGTTACAGACAAGATCTGGTTGATCACTATCTTGCAAAAAAAAAAAGGTTGTGTAAGATGCAGCACAGAAAGTGAAATTTCAAGAATGGGTCTTTTAATATAGCGATATCCTATATCCACATGACCACATCACTTTGTATATCTCACATGGATATGAATATTTTGTAGCGGATAGTTTGCCTCTATTGCATTCAGTTTGCATTCAGGGAAAAAGGATAATAGGAAATGTGATAACTCCTTTCATGCTTGAAACTTGAAAGAGTGAAAGAACTAACTGGATAATCTTCCTTGGAAGCCAGTATTCTATAATTTTAGTTGCATAATCCATGGTATATTTTCTAGGATGATTACGTAGCATAATCCATCTGCAATGTATTGAGTTGAGTTTTAGGGTAGCGCCTGTATTCCACAGATTTTGCAAAACATTTTGTTAAGAAATTCTCCTTAGTGGTCCTCAGATATTGCACTTGTTAAGAACAATGCTCGGGCGATAAGGATGCAGGGCGCTACCTCGCACAGATGCTCGTCGCTGAACGCGTTCACAAAGGTGGCCTCCTCCTACTCCTCTTCCACCGTCTGCTCCTCGGGCGCCACGGGAGACGAGGGGCGGACCGCCTCCCGCTACTCCGCTACCTCCGCCCGCCGTGACGCCGTCATGACTGCTCGCACGCCGGCAGCCCCGCGGCCACGCTTGCTCGTGCGCCACCCGGCCATGCACCTGGCATCGGCAGCGCGACGGAGGAGGGGATGCCGAGCGCGCGGTGGAGGAAGGGGTGCCAAGCGCGCGGGCCCGAGGCTCGGGGTCCAGCTGCGTGGCGGAGGAGGCCCTGTGCCGCGGCGGAGGAGGGGTTCCGAGCGCGGCGGGGGAGGGGGGGGGCGCAGCTCGCGGCGGCGTGGAGCTGGTGAGGAGAGGAAGGGAGGCGGCGGCGTGCAGGAGCGGGGAGTCGGGAGGAGGATGGGGTTAGGGTTCGGGGGTGCGGGAGGGGCTAAATGAAAAATGGCTCGCAGGGGTTTTTTTTGTAAAGATAGCAGGACTATCGATTTTTCTCTTCTTTGCATTGAAATAAACATTTATTTGGGGGTCTATATGGAAAATAAAAGAACCTGAGTACTGTACCATCAGAACGAGCTGGGTTTTGTTGTTATTTTGATAAAATTTGAGGGTTTTTTTTGCAAAAGCACCGACGCTCGCGGAGAGCAACACGCGTCACGTTTTTGTCGTGGAGTGTGGGGAGGAGCAGAGAAGGCAGTAGATTTTAATCACTGCGATTTGCATCGAAATAAACATTTATTTGGGGGGTCTATATGGAAAATAAAAGAACCTGAGCACTGTACCATCAAAACGAGCTGGGTTTTGTTGTTATTTTGATAAAATTTGAGAGTTTTTTTTGCAAAAGCACCGACGCTCGCGGAGAGCAACACGCGTCACCTTTTTGCCGTGGAGTGCGGGGAGGAGCGGAGAAGGCAGTAGATTTTAATCACTGCGATTCTGTTTGGGGCTGGCCGGAGTAGCTCTGGTACCATGCTTGGCCTAGCCAACATAGATCTCGCGCTCTCTAGCTTTCTGTTCCATCATAACAGAGACTGTCTGTATGGTACTATGGTATATTGGTATATTATCACCATAAGAAAACCCAAAGCTCTGACTACTAGTTACTAAGCTTTAATCCAACTCCCCCCTTCCAAAAAAAGTCACTTTAGAAATTTTAGAACAGATTAAGAAAGTGGTAAAATAACTTTACTTATCTATATTTATTAGTCATATTTGGTACTAATTGATGGTTACATGCGCATGCATAGACTAAATAGGGTAAGATACATGTTTTAGGGATAAAATTTGAATCCTAGAATGACTTGCTTTTTTGGGACGGAGTAGAATGAATTAAATATTTAATGTCTTTACTGTAACTAACTGCTATAATGTTTTACTGGATCCACATTAGAACACAAGAAACTATTTATAGCCTTTGCAATGCGATGAGAAAAAAGTTTGCTCATACGTCACTTTGGTTCACAGCATATATAATTTACCATAGTCAAATATCATTTCTTCGATGTCTACTGCCTTCATGTTTCGTACTGAGTTGGCCATAAGGCACGAGACCTGTGCGGTACTGCGGTGTGATGTTGCGCCCTCCTCCCCTCCAGCCTCCCTAGGTTGTGGCCGGCTCCTCCCCGCGTCGTAGCGCGGCAGACGGTGATGCATCTTCCCTTCCCGTGCTATAGCTGGCGCTGTCCCCTCCTCTCCCCACACAAAGATCGGCGCGACCCCCTCGTCCCCTCCTCCATTCCCACGCCACGACTAGTGTTGCGCCACGCCTCCCATCCCCCTCGCCAAGGCGGGCGCCGTCCTCTCATCCTCTCCCCGCGATGGTCAGAGCGGTGCAACCCCTCCCTCTTCCCCACGCCGTAGCCAGTGCCGCACCGTGCCTCCCCTCCCTGCACCACGTCTGGTGCCTCCTCGTCCTCCTCCTAGCATCACAGCTGACACTTCCTTAGCCGCGCCGATGCTAGGCGACACAGTTGCTCCTCTCCTATGGGTATAACGGGCCGGTGATGATTTAATTGGCCAATCAAGCCGACAGGCCGGCTGAGCAGCGCCGACGGCGAGCAGCTAGCGTACGGTCCCAAACCCAGACATGTGAGTCTAATCCCCATTTGGCCTTGCCCATCGCTGTCTTCTTATCAACTTATACAAACAAAAGCAGAAATGATTTCTTAAATGCACGCCAGGCACGCACAAATTAAACTTCTCCCCTCCGCATTGTTTTCATGTACGGCCGGAAATAATAAAGGTATCTGTTGATACTATCCAAGATACACGCTAACACACCAGTTTCACGTAGAAACGTTACAAGCTAACACACTAGTTTCAAAAGAAACACCCTAGTTGCCACAGCACAACCTACTTGAAACTGATCCACTTGATCAGCTCCTCCCTAAGTACCTACAGTTGCCTCCGGTTAGCCTATAAGCATCTGGCTGTGGCAACTACTCTACCAGTAGCCACACACAACCAGACCACTTGAGCCGATGGGAAATATTTAGAAAGGCTTATAGCTCATTCGGCCAAGGAGTAAAGAGATGGGCTGGTCAAAACTGATGCCGGTGCGGTCAAGAAGACTCTAAGGATTGGTTAAAGGTGGTTCAGTGACAGATTCCAAGTCGGACGACAGGACGACACCATCATGAGATTTACGAGTCCGGTTCTTTTATGATATCTTGTAAATAATATAGTAGATTAAGATTTTTTCCATTTACTAAAGTCGTGTTAAGTTAGGTGAGCCTAGGCTCAAGTTATAAATAGCAGATCTTAGGGTTTGTAAAAAAATAATCACATATCAATACAATTTCTTTTCGGCATCACGCCAAACCCTAGAAGTAGGAGTAGATTTCGCGTATTCTTCGGGGGAGCGGTTGCATCGGTTAGGTCCGACCTCCGGTTTGCTCGTAACTATCGTCTTTACCGGATCAAAGTTTCTAAATAGCTAGGTATAGCTGCTAGGAAGGGCAGCCGCTATGACATTTAGCCCGCTAAATATTGGCTATAGCCTGCTAAACACCGTAACGGCAGCCTAGCCGCTAAACTCTTTAGCTGGCGATTTAAAATCATGGATCAAACTAAACTTTAATAATGGACATATCACTGTGATTTCATTTAGGTTATCCATCAGTTATCGAATTCTTATTATTGCTTATAGGACTGTCCCGGTTAGATTTCACAAGTTATCCAAGGTCGAACAGATGTTTATTGGCTGCTTCCAACCCCTTCTCCTGTAGATCCATAATAACCAATAGATTTCTGCGATCTTCATTTTATATCCAATGATCAGATCCTGCACCTGGTTGTAGCAGATCTTATCAGCCGGTTCGTGTATATGGAAGATTTTTTCTCAGCTCAGCGTGATACACGCCCCAAAGAGCAGCAATACTTTAACATCTCGTGGTGCGCAAGATTCGACCTACCGAATTTCACCCCAACAACTCTATATATTGGCTTCTCGAGACTCCCCAACAAATGCTGCCAGCAGCAAATTACTTTTCCCTTCCCTGGCGAAATGGACATCAGGATCCCTTTTCTTGCCTTCTTCTTCCTCGCCCTCCTCAAGCTCATCAGGAGCTACGTCACGCCCTCACGCGCAAAGCCATCGTCGGCGCTTCGCCAACCGCCGGGGCCATGGCAGCTGCCGCTCGTCGGCAGCCTGCACCACCTCCTCCTGTCGCGCTTCCGCGACCTGCCCCACCGGGCGCTGCTCGAGATGTCCGGAACCTACGGGCCGGTCATGCTGCTCCGCCTGGGCTCGGTTCCCACGCTGGTGGTCTCCTCCGCCGAGGCCGCCAGGGAGGTGATGAAGACCCACGACCTCACCTTCTGCAACCGCCACGTGAGCGCCACCATCGACATCATCAGTTGCGGCGGCAAGGACATCGTCTTCTCCGCGTACAACCAGCACTGGCGCGAGCTCCGCAAGCTGTGCATGCTCGAGCTCTTCAACCAGCGGCGCGTGCTCTCATTCCGGCCCATCCGGGAGGAAGAGGTGGCGAACCTCCTCCACTCCATCTCCGGCGAGTGCGGTGGCGGGCGGCCCTTCAACGTCAGCGATGGGATCTGCCACACGATAAACGACATCGCCGTGCGCACGGTCATCGGCGACCGGTGCAGGTACCAGGACGAGTACCTGCGCGATCTCGACGAAGTCTTGCGGCTCATCGCCGGGTTCAACCTGGCCGACCTGTACCCGTCCTCGCCGCTGGTGCGCCGGTTCAGCGCCGCCGTGAGGGACATAGCAAGGTGCCAGAAGAACTTGTACCGGATCATCGAGAGCATCATCCAGGAGCGCGCAGTCATGCCGACGCCAGAGCGAGACGAGGACCTCCTCGATGTCCTCCTCAGGCTGCAGCGGGAAGGTGGCCTGCAGTTTGCGGTCACCAACGAGCTAGTCAGCACCGTCATTTTCGTAAGATCAGCTTACCAACACCACTTTCCTCCAAAGCACACGATACTTTCCTATGCACAGGTTTATTTTAATTCATTGAAACAATTGAAACTCTTTCTCAACATGATTAGCCGTACCTTTTACCCCTCACGGAGGTCGTACTTGTCAGATCTAGAGGTTTGACAGAGGGTCGTACTTGTAAGATCTAGATGTTTGATGAAAGGGATGGTAACCATTTTTTGATAGAAGGAAAATATTTTCACCGATATGCTAATATTTTTTACACCAGCAATTTCCTATACATATATCTACCTTTTAATTTGTACCCACATATTACTTTACTTTGCACATGTATTTACGCATAATTCACGTCATTATTTGTTTTAGAAGGATAATAATTAATATCATTATTTTATAGAAAGAAAAGAAAAACTTGTATTAGTTTTGAAAGGAAAATATTTGCTTGATGGAAGAAAAAGTAAATATGTGCCATAAGCACGTACATCTCCACTAGTGTGAAGCAACAAACGAATATTTTTCAAAACTAAACAATGCATTGTTGCATGCAGGATATATTTGCTGCCGGGAGTGAGACCTCATCAACCGTGCTGGTGTGGGCGATGTCTGAGCTTGTTAAGAACCCACGAGTCATGCGCAAGGCCCAGGCAGAGGTGAGGGAGACCTTCAAGGGGCAAGACAAGCTAACTGAAGGTGACATGGTCAAGCTAAGGTATCTGCATCTGGTGATCAAGGAGGCCTTGAGGCTTCACGCGCCGGTGCCACTCCTGGTCCCCCGAGAGTGCCGCGAGGCATGTCAGGTCATGGGCTACGACGTGCCAAGAGGAACCAAGGTGATTGTGAACGTCTGGGCTATCGCAAGGGACAACGAGTTCTGGCACGACGGCGAGGAGTTTAGGCCGGAACGGTTTGACGGTAGCAGCATTGATTTCAGGGGCAATGACTTCCAGTTCACACCGTTCGGGGCAGGCAGGAGGATCTGCCCCGGCATCACGCTCGGGCTGGCCAACGCGGAGCTCTTGCTTGCTAGCCTTCTCTACCATTTCGATTGGGAGCTGCCGGACGGTGCCAACTCGGAAGAACTTGACATGGCAGAGGCCTCTGGTATGACATTGAGAAGGAAGTCCACGCTCTGGCTGAAGGCTAAGCCACACATTAATGTGTTATAGGCGTATCAAACTAATAACCGGTTGATCTCTGCTGTGAACTATGTTTTCAGATTGAGTCTGTAATCGATGAATCATTGCTACTTACGTAATTTGTTGCGACAGAGTGCAGTGTAACATTATATCAATAAATGAATGAATAGTTTGGTCGTGTGCTTATGTTATATTATTGAGATAAATTCAAGTTATCTTTTCTTCTTGGTGATGACACTAGAATGAATAAGACATCAAGAGAACATCAAGTACATCAATAGCTAATGCTTGCTATCCTGCAACTCTACCACTTTTTCCATTGGAAGTGCCCTCTAGCCCTATGTGGCGTAAATCAATCTCTGAAGCAATTCCAGCAGACTCTCTATTAAACCTGCTACCCTAACATTGGGAGCTGCGGGACGATGTCAAGTCGGGAGAACTTGACATGGTCTTTGGTATAACGTTGAGATGGAAGTCGAGGCTCTGGCTCAAGGCTAAGCCACACATTAATGCGTTATAGGCGTATCAAACTAACCGGTTGATCTCTGCTGTGAACTATATTCTCAGATTGTGTCTGTAGTTGATGAATCATTACTACTTCGGTAATTTGTTGGGACAAAGGAGTGCAGTAGTATAATATTATATCAGTATATATGTGCCATAAGACAGTAAATGAATGCATAGTTCGGTCGTGTGCTTATGTTATATATTGATTGATAATTCAAATATCTTTTCTTCTATAGTTGATGACACTAGAATGAATAACAAGACATCAAGAGCACACCAAGTACATCAATAGCTAATGCTTGGTAGCCTGAAACTTTACCCATTCTTCCATTGGAAGTGCCCTCTGGCCTCTGTGGCGTCAATCAATCTCTGAAGAGTCTGAACAGCCAACTCCAAGCTCCTGTCAGACTCCAATCTTCCTCTACTGTATATCTGCTTTTTTAGATGATATACCATTTTTAGATGATATACGTGCTGCACATTAGTTGAAATCCAATTTATTAGTTGAAGTGAAACTGTACTGTCAGTTGGCACCTCCCCAAGAAAATTGCTAGCCCTAGTGCTCCTACAACTTCGGTTTATGGGGTCGTAGCGTGTGACCGGTTAGTATCCACCAAGGTCTCGTCCATGGCTGTTCTCCCGAACCCCCAATAATTGGAAAGGGCAGTTATTCATCTATTGTCAATCATAAACAGAAGTATTTTATGGATGATTGGGATTGCAATAATCCTGAACAAGACGAATGAAGTTTTTTTTCGTGAGGAAAGGACGGAAGGAAGTTGATCACGCCAAACTACCCAATCTTTTTTGTGCTTATGTAATGTGACAGAGTATAAGAAAGTCACTGAAACTATCGCTCTATTTTCAACAGCGAGAAGGGGGCTAGGCTTACAACAACTGTTACTAGTTTTGGTTTTAAAATTAAATGTATGTAGTAATTAAACACTAGCCTATCAAACCCTTGTAACTGCACGGGTTAGTATTTATAGTTATGTGTCCCTAGTTAACACTTCCACTGTTTTAAAAATTCATCTAGTTTTGACGAAGTTTATGAAAGTATAGATTGAGGCCCATTTTGATCTATCCAGTGAACTTACTTTAATAGTGTGGATATTTATGAATCGATCTTTTTTTATAAACTTGATAAAACCTAGAGAAGTTTAACTTAGAACAATACTAAGTTGACTTGTAGTTTGCAATGAAAGGATTAGACAAATAGAGTTTTTATTTATATATTATAATACATATAGTTTGAATATATTTCAACTTTTTTGCGAGTAAATATACTTTAACTTGTGTATACATAACGATTATGACTAATGCGCTGGTAAGCCCAGCTCTATCATAGTGCCAGGCATCTAGATCAACACCACCGCATGCTTCTCATCACAAACTCATTGAATTTTATTTTTTTAAAAAATAAAGTCATCAGTTCTCTTTATATATACACGTATATCTCATTAGCCCTTTGGGACATACGTGTAACGAACATGGCCCTATTTAGGCCATTTCGAGTGATTTTGGTGATTGATTGACAACATGATCATGGGACTAACAAGTTTTTCAAGTGAATCATATTAGATCCCAAGGATGAATACAAAGCCCTAGCAAAACAAGGATCAAAGAAAGAACTCAAAAGAATGTTGAATTGGTTGAGGTTCACATGAAATAGTAGCATCGGTTAAACTAATGTATTAAACCAGTGCCCAAATCTTGATTCAATGATATGGAATTCTAGATATTCTCGTATAGAATTTCATAATCTTTCCATAGAGTCCAAGATCATCAAAATTGGAGTTCGGAGCAAAAAGTTATGATCAAAACATGAAGAAGCTGATTTCAGTGAGGCACCAGAACTTTCGATGACCTAGCACCGGACCTTCCGATGGTCACCGGATCTTCCGATACTCAAAACTTGATCTAATGAGATGGACTCCTGGATCATCAAAATCGGAGTTCGGAGTTGAGAGTTATGATCAAAATACGAAGGACCATGAAGTTAATTTCTGTGAGTGACTGGAAGTTCCGATGCCTATAGAAAAAGCGTCGGACAAATTCACCGGAGTATTGTCCAGAGATCATATTTTTAGCTCCAGAAAGGTTTTTTAGCATCAAAAAGTCCGATGCTACCACCAAAACTTCTGATGGTACCATAGTTTAGCTGCAGAATCAGAAATGATCAACGGCTAGTTCAAGCGATTAGTGACCGGAAGTTCCGATGACCCCCCCCCCACCACCACCGAAACATCTGATGGCTACGCTGAAAAAGGGATAAAGGCTACAAACGGCTAGTTCGACTTGGTCGGCTATTTAAGCGCCTCACCCCGGCCATTTTGGAGTTGTTGGAGTTCAGAGAAGTCCCAGACACATCCAAAAACACCTCCAAGCCAACCCAAGTGCTTAGTGATCAAATTCTTAGGTTTAGCACAAGCTTTGTAAGTGTTAGTGATAAATTAGCTCTTGAGGGAGTGAGTGAGTAAGGTGTTGTGTCTTGTGCTATAGTTCTAGAGTGATGTAACTTTTAATGAGAACCATGAGGGCACAAAGGATGTGGCAGACGAAAAATATCATGTTCTAATTGATGGCCTAAATAGCTTCAAGCAACTTGATCATGAAAATACCGAAACTATATACTCACGATTGAATGTTCTTGTGAATGAGATTAATTCCCTAGGTGTCAAGAAAATTGAAGAAACGGAACACATTCGCAAGATGCTCCACTTTCTCCGAAGGCCGGACTATGATTTGGTGACAACCATTCTCTATGAGAAAGAGCTCTCAATAATGATACCAAATCAAGTCCCCAACAAGGTGACCGCCCATGAGCTTCGAAAGGACATCAAGTCAAGAGCTCCACCTTCTTCATCAACACATAGTGCTCTTACAAGCAAACAAGAAAGAATGTTGAAGAAATGGCAATCAAAAGAAGCTCAAGTGAAGAGGAAGAGGATAATGAAAGCCAATGCTCCTCAAGTGATGAAAAAGGAGTCATGCCCCCCCCCAAACTTTACGAGCAAGTGAAAATCAAGAACAAAAGCTTGAAGAAGATCAACTGAGGCGTCCCCTCATAAGAGAAGACTTAAATGTGATACAAACATCAGTCCCAGGAGGCTGATACATTTATTACATCAGATGGTTCATCACCGTACAACTATACGCGGTAATGGGCAGTGAAGCGCCACTATCACAAGGATTACAACCAAAACCCACACAACTACATTAACTACGAAGAGGGGGTCATCAGAGTCTTGCGCCATGCGGAACCTCCTGCGGGTGACCCTATCCACAGGCAAGGCTGGGTGCAGGACGGTACCATACTCAACGTCGTCAAGAATGAAGTCTGGATCTTCCTCTGTAAAAATTAAGAATGGGGTGAGTACAAACATACTCAGCAAGTCCAACCACACCCACGGAGGGGGTATAAACAAAATATAATTCAAGGATAAGGTCAAGGTTTACTTTGCGGAAAGCTAGATTTTATGCAGGGGTTCATTTGAAAGAAAGTATTTCCAAAACCAGTTTTTGAGTAACACATGGTGTTGATCCACACAGGATCCAGGTTTTAAACTGCTACCGGACTCCTCATTCGCCGTAGCACACGGCACAACTGCCGGACACGTTCCAAAAACAACTCACGCCAACCCATCCCACAATAAAAACTAGTTATGTGACCACACCGTAACTCGCCCAGTACCCTGGGCACGACTATTCGAATAGGTTTTAACTCTGCAGAGGTGTGCAACTTTACCCACAAGCGGGGTACCGCAACTCGATCACCTTAGTGTCGGTGCAGATCCCAACAAAGCCATTACCCACCTTAGCTAGACCTGACTAACCATCACGGGATCCACCATGGGGTCATTGACCTATCACAGAGGTTGTAACCGGGGCATAAGTCACACAGAGCTAATCCCTTTTACTTGATCACCCGTTGCTCTCAGCTCTCCTAATGGCTATCAGACTAACTAGTGGGGTTTATGCTAAGCCGTTGCCCATTCAACGGTCGAGTGGTTTGCACGATAGTGGAGTTAGGTGAGATGACACACCAACTCGGTCCTTAATTGTGACAAGATGGATATCTCCCTTCCTTGCTCTGCCACACAGGCACAAGCACACCAATCGGCAAATCACACAGAAATGCCATCCATCCCGTCTAAACTTATCTTTCGAAAATCCACCTTTCTCCCTTCTCACACACGCACACATTTTCTTTATAAAACAAATTGTATTGTGTATAAGGTCCTAAGCGTTATAGCAGTGATTAACGTCCAAACAAGACACATTTAGATATTAATCTAGGTGGTCAAGGAATGGTTATAACAAATCAAGGGGTGGCTATCCAACTGTGTTTTCTGCAGGCAAAACATATGCAATTTTGTAAAACAGGCCAATAGGTTGTGTTTATAAAAATTGGGACAAAGGGCGGGATTGAACTTGCCGTCTTCAAAGCCTTTCGGGAGGTCCTGGTCGAAGTACTGTCCTTCGGGCTCGGGGTCGTGGAACTGGTCCTCATTCGCTTGCTCGCAGTACTGCTCGTCGACGGGCTCTCCTTCATTCATACCGTGATCTACGACGTTTTCAAACAAACACACAATTAAGAAAAAGAAATAAAGGTTTTATCGTTGAGCTCGAATCGGAAACAATTAAGATATGGAGATAGGAGTAATATTTTAAGGCGGTTTCCTAATGGCATGGCCAAAACTATGTTAGGAATGACATGGTAATGTTTCAGGTCGATCGGGAGTTGTTTGGCGTATGAAATGATAGGTTACAGGGAGGTTTAGGGGTTAAACCGGGACTCAAGGGCCTATTTGTAAATATTTCCGAGAGTGGAAGGGCTTGATCATAATTTTTGAAAATATCTGGGGCATACTAAAAAGGTGTAGAGGTTTATTTAAAAAATATGTTTATATGGGAAAGGATTTATTTTTGATTATAACACAAGGAAAAGGGACCAGGCGGCGCTAGGAGTCGATCCCCCTCCCCAATTTCAGAGGTGGGGCCCCGTAGGGAGGGGTGTGGCGGCCGTGGCTGTGGCGGGCGTGCAGCGGCCGCGGGCAGTGCCGGTGGGGGTAGCTCGGAGCGGCCGCTTGTGGGGGAAAGGGAGAGGAGGAGGAGGAGATCTCGGTGCGCCCCCTATCTTAGGCCGGGGTGGAGTGTGGAGGCGGCGCGACTGCAGCGGGCGGCGAGCGGCTCTGGCACCCGCGGCGGCGGCGTTGGGGAGCAGGGAGGGGCGCTGGTGGTGGCGGAGGTAGCTGTGGGGTAGAGGAGTGGCACGGGGTGTCTCTTTATAGGGCGAATGAGGCGGTGGAGCGGTGCGGGGCAGGTGGCCGGCTAGCGAGCATCGCGGGGCGCCATTAATGGCGCTCCGGCCGCTTGCGGCCGTCGTGGAGCGGTGTACGCACTGAGGGCGGCGTTCCGGGGCAGAGCGTGCACGTCGTCCATCGCTGTGGCCGACGTCGAGCTTGGCTCACTCACTTGTGTTGAGGCGGCACAGGGCAGGCGGCGCTGTTCGGAAGGACGGGCGGTGCGGCGTCGGCCGGGGACACGCACAGGGCCGTGCGTGCGGTGCGCGGGCATGGTCACAGGCGGGAGCAGGGCACTCGTGCGTGGGTTGGGGCGCAGCGTGGCCCAGACAAGTGCGCGTGGGCGGCGCTGAGGCAGGTGCGCGTGCAGGCGTGGCCGGGGCGGCGCGGCGAGCGGGCTGCCCTGCAGCGCACGGGGGAGGAGAGAGAGAAGGAAGGGAGGAGGAGAAAAGAAAAGAAGGAAAATGGAAAAAGAAAAGGAAAAAAAAAGAGAAGGAGAGAGAGAGAAAGAGAGAAAGGGAGAGAGAGCGAGCGCACGCCGGCGGGATTCGCGGTCGGTTACAGCGGCCCGGTCGGCCACGCGTGCCGCGACGTCCGGTCGGACGACGCACGCGGAGCGAAGAGAAAAAGGAAGACGGGACTGCGGTCGGATTCGGGTGTCGGGTCAGGAAAGAGTTCCGGGGAATTAGGGGCTTGGATAGGAAGGATCGAACTCAACGACGAAAAGAATTTTGAAAATTATTTTTAGCGTGCGATTTATTTGGTAAATTTTTTGGGATGTCACATCAACGTGATAGGGTACATGTTCTTCCTCAAACATGGTCCTCACCGTCAACACATGAAGGTTGAGAAGATCAAGTACAAGAGGAAGAAGAAGGACAAGAAGCCCAAGGAAGAAGCCCTCGTCATTCTTGGCGAATGGACAAGCGGTGGTGAAGAATCAAGCTCGAGCGACGAGTCAACCAAAAAATTCACCACCCACATTAACACGAGTGCGGCTTCATCATCCAACATATGCCTTATGGCTCAAGTTATGGAAAACGATGTAAGTGATGATGATTCTGACTCTCCTTCATATGATGAGCTTCTTGACTTGGTACATGAGCACCAAAGAGCAATTAAAAGACAATCTAAAAAATGTGATACTCTAAATGATCTTAATGCTATCCTTACTACTAATTATGATAATTTGTTATACAAATTCCAATTGTTTGGCAAGAAGCATGAAGAGCTCAAATTAAAAATTGAGAGCAAAAAAAAATAAAACTAATGACTCTTTGGAAACAGAGCAATCTATCCCTTGTGCAATCCCAATATATAAGGTAGATGCTTCAACTTCTTGCATTGATTTAATTGATGAATCGTGCTCTAACCCTTGCAATGAGAAAAGCTATGAGAATGTTCTTGTAGAATCATGTGATGATCTCATTGCTAAGGAAAATGATGAGCTAAAGCAAGAAGTGGAAAGGCTCATGAAGGACTTGGCAAGATTGAAGGGCAAGAGTATTGTCCAACCTTCTCAAGATAACCGTGAAGATATGGTGAAGAAACTTGAGAAAGGGTCCACCGTGACATACTTCAAATGCCATCTAGAAGGCCATAAGTCCAACAAGTGCCCTCAACCAAAGAACAAGCTTCCGGATGAGAAGAACAAGAAGAAGCTAACAATCAAGGGTTCTCTCATCTACACCAAGCCCAACTGGAGGAACAAAAGCAATAGCACCTCTTATGTGATCAAGAAGAAAAGCAATGGCAAAGTGGTTGCTCACAAGGTTGGGAAGAAGGAAAGAAGTTGGAACCGCTCTATTTGGGTGCCCAAGAAAGGCATCACCAACATGAAGGGGCCTCAAATGGTGTGGATTCCAAAAGATTCTTAAAGCCCAAGGATCGGCTTCGGGGGATTTGGAGGCTTTACTTACAAGATGATGAGAAGATTCAAACCAAAGAAGCTACGCTCACAACTTGGACATTTGGTGCCTAAGTCTCCTATGAGGTAATGGTAGTTAGATTTCAATTCAAGCATCATGTAGCTCCGTTGCTTTTGCTAGGATGTTTGCATGCATTGCTTTTCCTTGTGCTATATATAGTGGGTTGCTTATGTCTTGCTCTAACCCATGAGCAACCTACATGATTTGTTAATTGTCTAGAAAGCTACACATGGTTACCCCTTCATGGTACATAGATTTCATGAGGTATGTATTTCATTTTTGTACCATGAATACAAGCTATAGGGTAAACTTTCCATTGTTGTCATAAACAATGTGCATACATTTAATTGGTGATTCAAACATAAATGTACACATTTAGGGGAGTTCACCCTATAGTTTGTGATTTTGGAGACTAACATGTTTGTAAGATTATCTTTTGTAGTCTCTCGATAGAGTAAACACTCTAAGAGAATGTTATTCACTCTCAATGTGAATAAATAACTTTATAAGAGTGATTAAATAAATTTTGTGCTTTCATGCATGTTGAGTCATGCTCTATTGAACTTAAATTTCCATATCTAAGTTCATAGGCTATGTACTCATACATTTGCTCACCTTGATGTACCAAGTGTTCTTCATGCAAGATCTTTCTTTTGGCTTTACACAAGTAACTTTCAATTGGTACAATCAAAGTAACTAAACATCCCCCGGAGGTATGCAAGGTTCTAACTCTTTCAATTGGAATCATTGTCAAATCTTTGTTGTTTTAGAGCTACCTCCGTGCATGATATGATCTAAGCTTTCTTGGTCTAAATACTTAGTTGTGCACTTGATTTTTACATTATCATTTTGTGCACAAACTTGTGGAAAGCTTAGCTCATATCATGCAAGTTTCATAATTTTGTGATCCACCTTAGTGATTTTTTCAATTGATATCTTCATTGATATCATACAATTGAATCATGACTCATGGAACTAACTCCATAGGCTACTAACATTTTTCCCTTTGAGCTATATTATTTTGTAAGGGTGATTTGATTTCAAAAAAAAAGGAGAAATGTGGATCAAAGCAATTGTCTTCCAAAGGGGGAGGAATGTCTTCTTCCAAAGGGGGAGAAGTGCCAAGAGAATCAAGTCAACAATTGAGAGAGAAGTAGCAAATATGGGGAGAAGCAAAGGGAGGATCATGGATTTAGGGGGAAGCCAAACCAACATTGGATGGTGTCGGTGTCCCGATCCGGGGGTCCGGATCCCAACTAGTAAATGCTGCGTGTTTCCTCGTCCCAGATGATGATGCAAGAGGCAACACAGTAACGCACGGTTTATCCTGGTTCCGGCCGCAGGGCCGTACGTCCAGCAAAGGGGGTGTGCGAGGGCACTGTATTATCTTGCACCCGGAGTGCTTGTAGTAGGGGGTTACAAGCGAGGTGAGAGAGGGAGGAAGGCTCCCAAGTCTCTGCTAGAGGTGGAGTCGGTTGAGATGAGTCCTTAGTAGTCCCTGAACGCTCTCTTGGAAAAGAGAAACCAGAGAGAGAGAGAGACCAGCCAAAACCAGCGAGAGCAGCCAGCCCCCGCTAAAGGAAGCCCACCTTCTCCTTTTATAGTTGTAAGGAGGGACGGTGTACATGAGTGGGAGCATGAAAGTCGTCATTTTCCCCTAAATTGCGGGGGTACAGTGGTCGGACACTGTAGGAAGTGTACTGTGGGAAGGCGGCGCGTGTCGCTGTTGTCCTGGATTTCGTCCTTGGTCCCGCGGAGATGGCGCCGGTCGTCCTGCAGTGTTCCGGCGGTAGTAATGGCGCGGGTCGGCCCCGGACCCCCTGGTCGGAGTGCGGGCGTGCACACTAGAAGGTCCGGGGGATACGCGGAGGACCCGGGCTCCTAAGGGGGATGTCCGGGACTTCGTCCGTGTGAGCTGAGCGCCCCTCTCGGTCGGACACGTGTTGTCGCCGGACCCTCTGCCCAGTGGGAGGCGGGTCCGGATGGTCGGCGGGAGCAGTACCGAGCCTGCTTTGTCCCGCGTCGCAGGTCCCAAGGCGCTGCTACAGCGTCCGGGATGGCAGAGTGGTGACCAGAGTCAGCGGATGGGACCCCGGTCACATCTACTATGGGAGTGGTGGCCTGACACCGCCCGTCCTCTGAGCCGTGGTGGAGTGGCCGGCTTTTAATGCCTTCGTACGGCGAGTGGTTGGGCGGCGGGGCTGTTTGTCCCTTGCGCCGAGGGGTGGCCTCGAGCGAGGCGGAGATGAGTCACCTGCTTGAGGGTAGATCCGCTACCCTCAAGCGAGGCAGAGATCGGTCACCTGCTCGAGGGTAGATCCGCTACCCTCGAGCGAGGCGGAGATCGGACACCTGCTCGAGGGTAGATCCGCTACCCTCGAGCGAGGCGGAGATTGCCCAACGGGCCTGAGAGGGACCCTCGAGCGAGGCGGAGATCGTTCCGTGGGTTTGAGGGGGACGTGAATGGGCCGCACGCTGGGCTTCTTCGAGTCCTTTCCTTTCCTCTGAATGAGAAACAGGCCGTGGGCCTTCGTGGGCTTAGCCGTCTTATCAGGTGTTTGTGTTTTTAAAAGCGGTCTTAGTACCACAATTAGGGTGTCCCTAATTGTGGTACCCGACAGATGGTGGTAAGCATCCAAACAAGTGTAACTGTTTCAATTTGTCACTTTTTACAAATTTATGCTTGCTTCGATTGTGTTGTCATCAATTACCAAAATGGGGGAGATTGTAACGAACATGGCCTCATTTAGGCCATTTTGAGTGATTTTGGTGATCGATTGACAATATGATCATGGGACTAACAAGTTTGTCAAATGAATCACATTAGGTCCCAAGCATGAATACAAAGTCCTAGCAAAACAAGGATCCAAGAAAGAAAGGATCAAAAAAAGAACTCAAAAGAATATTGAATTGGTTGAGTTTCACATGAAATAGTAGTATTGGTTAAACTAATGTATTAAACCAGTGCCCAAATCTTGATCCAATGATATGGAATTCTATATATTCTTGTAGAAAATTTTATAAGCTTTCCATAGAGTCCAAGATCATCAAAATCGGAATTCGGAGCAAAAAATTATGTTCAAAACATGAAGAAGTTGATTTCTATGAGGCATCGAAACTTCCGATGACCTAGCACCGGACCTTCCTTTGGTCACCAGATCTTCCTATGCTCAAAACTTGATCTAATGAGATGGACTCCTGGATATTCTTGTAGAGAATTTCATAAGCTTTCCATAGAGTACAAGATCATCAAAATTGGAGTTCGGAGTCGAGAGTTATGATCCAAATACAAAGCACCATGAAGTTGATTTCTGTGAGTGACCGGAAGTTCCGATGCCTATAGAAAAAGCGTCGGACTAATGCACTGGAGTATTGTCCAGAGAGCATGTTTTTAGCTCTAGAAATGTTCTTTAGCACCGGAATGTCCGATGCTACAACTGGAACTTCCGATGGTACCATAATTTAGCTGCAAAATTTGTCAAAAAGGACCAACGGCTAGTTCAAGCTATTAGGGACCGGAAGATCTGATGACGCCCCCACCAGAACATCCGTTGACTATGCAAAAAAAGGGATAACGACTACAAATGGCTAGTTCGACTTGGTGGGCTATTTAAGCGCCTCATCCCGACCATTTTGGAGTTGCTGGAGTTCAGAGAAGTCCCACACACATCCAAGAACACCTCCAAGCCAACCCAAGTGCTTACTGATCAAATTCTTAGGTTTAGCACAAACTTTGTAAGTGTTAGTGCTAGATTAGCTCTTGAGTGAGTGAGTGAGCAAGGTGTTGTGCCTTGTGCTATGGTTCTAGAGTGAACCAACACTTGTACTCGGTGCGGCGGCCCCTTGGAGTCTTGGTGACTCGCCGGCAACGTCAACGACCCTCCAGCTTGGTGTGGAGCGGCGTCGACATCCTTGTGCGGGGACGTGAAGACCCCCATCCTTCGTGGAGAAGCTGCTTAGTGGAACCCGGGGCCAAGGTGACCGTGGTGACTTGCAAACCTTGGTGGCGACGCAAGCAGAGTCTTGGGAGAGACTTGGTCGCCGAGAAGTGATACTCTTCGTGAGTGCTTCAACAACGTGGAGTAGGAGCGGCTCAGTGCCTTATCGAACCATGGGATAAATCTCGCGTCAAGAGTTTGCTTTATCTCATCCCTATTTAAGCTTCCGTATTTCATTCTTGCAACTTGTTTGCCTTACCTTCTTAGAGTAGTATCTTGATAAGATTGGCTATAAGTTGTATAACTCTTTTGGGATGAGGGTTTTCACACTAGAAAAACACTTGCACATCTAGATGGTATGTCTTAGTTTAAGAAGTGTTGGCCTACTTCTACACCCGATATATCATATAACCCCTTGAGTGTCTTGGTGGAGTTATGTGCAAATTAATTAGAGGTTGAGGTTAAGGTTTTTAGTTTACCTAATTCAACCCCTCTCTTAGGCTACAAGCACTCGATTCCTTTCAATACTCCCTCCATGCTAGGAAACAAAGTTATTTTGGATAGCAACACAGTCCGCAAGCTTAAGTTTGACTTCTTATTTTTATAAAAATATATATCGCAAAGTGATATATTTATAACTTTATGAAAATATTTGTAAGACAAATATATTCATACGGTGTTTGTATTTTGAAACTCAACAATACAAAAATTATTTATAAATTTTATTTATAATGTTTAATCTAAATCTTGTCCAAAATGACTTTCTTTTTTAGTATGGAGTGTACTCTCTGATTTAAATAAGGAGAAAAGATTACGAAGGATATCTTGTGGATGTAACCGGTACAATCTTATAGATTTAAATTTTCGAAAGATCTAAATTGGCCCCTACGTAATTTTTTCTGTAATTGCATATGTTGGTAACTAAGATATAGATATATGGGGTTCTTTTAGTCTAATTCATATAATGGTAAAGGTATAGGTGAGTAATATTTTAGAAATAAAATAAATTCAACTGCTATTTCTCTCTTTTTGTAGGACGTCCACTTCATATGGAGGTCTCAAATAAAAGAAGACTACAATTAGTAATTAGTTATAGTAAAATATTACGATCGTAGAGACAAGGGCTCAGGCCATCCGCACTGGGTGCGCTAAACTCATCCTGCAGTACGCCTTTGGCGTAAAAAGGCCTGAAGCGGGGCATGGGTCTTGTTTGGCTGTGCTAGAATTCTAGCACGCACGCATCCCAAAAAAAAATCTCACATGCATTAAGTATTAAATGAAGTCTATTTGCAAAATCTTTTTAGAAATGAGTGTAACTTTTCGCGACGAATCTAATGATGGTAATTAATCGATGATTTGCTACAGTGATGCTACAGTACCATCCTCTAATCGCGCGTCAAAGGCCTCGTTAGATTCTTTAGGATCACTAGCACGGGGGTTCTGAAGTTGATTTTGTAAACTGACTTTGTTTGGCACCGTATTTAGTGGTCAAAGTTGTTACTATTCACTAGCGCTACACAACCAAACAAGGCCATGGTATAGCCCCCGCTAAAATTGCGGACTCCCGCGTTCACGCCAAATCCAGCGAAGATGCAGGCCGTCCGCAATGCCCCAAGCCAGCCCCACCTTCGCCTCCGTTCGGTGTCCCGCGCCATTCGCAACTGCTTCGAGTCCTTGCCGCCGCAGCTCCACCACGCCGTAGCCGCTGCTTCGCCCCACCGCGCCGCCGCCGCTGCCGCCGCTCGCGTTCCCCGCTGCGCACAAGGACGTCGACGCTCCGACGCAACAGCCCGCCGCCGCACTCCGAGCCCGATTCCGCATCCTCCTCGCCGCCCCGCTGCACCGCCGCCCACGACCACCACCCGCACCTGTACGCACTCCCGTACCCGCGCGGAGCCGCCCGCTCCCGGCCTCCGTCGCAGTCAAGTAGCGGGCACGCGGAGGGAGCGCCGAGCGCGGAGGCCGCAAGGAGGTGCCGCGCTGCCCGACCCCACGCCCGCTCGGCTGGCCGCGCCCCCGCCCGCGCGGCATGGCGGCGAGCGCGGTGGCCGCGAGCGCCCCCGTGCGAGGAGGCATGGGGGCGGCAAAGGGAGCACGGGAGGGATGAACGCCGACCGCCATGGCGTCGCGACGGAGCTCAGGTGGGTGGACGGTGCTCTGGCGGCCGGAGCTCGGGCGCCGAGTGTCGCAGGCTCCGCCATGGCCACCGGCGAGCGCGAAGAGTGGAGGAGGAGGCACGCCGCCGGGGGCAGGGCCCGGATCCACCACGCCGCACGCGGGCAGCCCCGTCGCCTGCCATGCTCCGCCGCATCACGCGCAGTCGCAGAGCGAGCCGCACGGAGGAGGAAGGAGGGGCGCCGGCCGCTGGAGCCTCGCCGAGCCATGCCGCCGGCGCGGTGGAGGTAGGCGGGGCGCCGGCGAGAGAGGAACAGAGAGGGGAGAGAATGGGAAGGTGGGAGCAAGGATTACATTATCGGCAATACATCATTTATCAGTGAGCTCCGGTAACGATAATCGGTTAAAAATCGGTGAAAAATCGCCAAAACCGATCGGTAAAGGGACTCAAATTCAAAAAAACAAAAATCGACAATTTATCGTCGATAATCGATGCAAACCGAATGATTTATCGCTTCGCCTACTGAAAATATGTTTTGGCAGTGGAAAAAATATAAAGGTTTGATAGCATTTAATTTTTTAGGTTATGTATTATATTATATTAGATAAATTACACATATATACACAATTTTGCACTTGAAGCCAATGCCAATCTTCTCTCCATGTTACCAAACTAAGTCCTGATTATCAGACATTCACATGCAAGAGGGAAATCGAACCATGTCTGTGTCAAAATTATGCTACGAATAAATGATACTCACTCTTAATTTGTACCATTTAAGCATACAATATAAAGTAAAGGCATGCACTTTGTTTTCCTATTTAACATAGCATATTGTAGAATAATAAACTTTTCTCCGGAACTAATATCCAAAACTGTAGCCTAGATTTTAGATCTGTGATACAACCAACCATCTAAGGAATATTATATACCAATGTAGTATATTTGGCCAAATCGGTGAGTAGAAATACAAAAGAAGCTGACATGAACTGAAAATCATCCGATACAAATCGATAATCAACGATTTACCTCGATTATCGACGCCACGATCACAGCTCCCTAGCTCCCAGCTGCACCATCATCGATAATCGCCGCATATATATCGATTATCGGCCTTAATCGCACGAAAAATATTTTTTCCCTAAGCAAACAATTGTTGCTTTCAACATGTGGCAACACTATGGAATCAAGAGAAGGTCTAGTTTTTTATAAAAATAAGTTCTCTACCTTTTATGAATTTTTTTAAATTTTTTAATTTTCCATTGAAATCCACCGAAATTTCAGTCGGTTTATGTTTTCAGCTAGCATCGGTAACGATAAATTTCACCGATAATCGCGATTATCGAGCGGTTTTGTATTCCATGGGTGGGAGGGAGGGCACCGAGGGAGGTAGGAGAGAGAGAACGGGGAGGGAGAGAGAGGTCGGCGAGGGGGTTAAAAAAACTGATAGATGGGTCTCACCTCGTGCTACTTGATATAAATAAGATATAGAGGATGAATAGTTGTAGAAAAATTGAAAATAGAAGATAGGATCTTGATGATTATGATAAAATATTTTTTAGAGAATAAATTTAGAGTATGATAAGCGAAGTAGCCTCGGTGAAGTACACACTATGGTGATGCGACATGTACGGAAGCGTGTATTTTTATTGTACCATTATTGTCAGCCCTAGTGATAGATGGTAATTATTGCTATCGTCAAACATTTAACGTATGGTGGGCATGCTTGCGTTCGTTTTTTCCAGATAGATCCAACAGAAAATACAAGATATATTTTATTGCACAATTGTATACATATTCTTGGTTCTAACTTCAACCGTTTGCCTGTTCAGATGTCAATGTCCTACGGATATTGATGAATCTGATAATATTTTCTTGAAAGAGTCCAATTTTATCTATGTTATTACTGGATTGAGACATATTTGGGTTCCTGCACACATGCGCAGGATATCAATGCTCTACTGTACTGTGCACCCAGGTCAGAGCGCGTTCTAAAGACAATCTTAGTGGAAGTGTCATCGACACAGTTATCAAGACCATAAACTAGATAAGTGAGATGGAGGAGTGTTATGGTGATGACACTCTCCATCCTCTCTTTTCATAAAAAATATGTCACGTCAGTAAATTTAATGCTCATGACGCTACTATGATACTCCCATTGAGAATGACCTAATTTTTCGATTTAAAACTGAATTTTATGAGATAACTAGCATATCAATCCATGCTCCTGCACGGACTAATTAGAATTATTTTAAAAATAAATCATACAACTAATAACTTTAATTATCTATCTCACGCACTTCCATCTATTAAATATTCTAACATATGCTATAAAATATATATTTGTCAAAATATAGTTGCAATAAACTTCATTTCGCACCACACCTACATATGTGTTTGATATATATATATATATATATATATATATATATATATATATATATATATATATATATATATATATATATATATATATATATATATATATATATATATATATATATATATACATACACGACAGCGCTATTCTACACCCTATGTGTAGAATGGGATTCTACACCCAACGACCCAATACACTACCATCTGTTCCGGCCCGACCCACCCGTCAACCCAATTAGACCTCGCGAGCGCGAGCTGCGAGACGCGCGGAGCGCGGCGAGCGGCGAGCGCGAGTCGCGGCCTCATGGCGCGTTAGCTTCTACGGCGGAGCGAGCGCGAGCCGCGAGACGCGCGGAGCGCGGCGAGCGGCGAGCGCGAGAAGTGCCGAGGCGAGCGGCGAGGTGGGAGCAGCAAGCAGCGCGGCGAGCGGGGGGATCGTGAGGGGTACCCGTGTAGCTTCTGTGCGCGGAGCGAGCGGCGGCGGCCCGGTGGTCCAGAGAGTAGGCGCGGTGCCTGCCGCGCGGAAAGCACAGGCGGCGGCGGCGGCGCGGCGAGCAGCAGGCGGCGCGGGGGAGGCTAGGTCTGCTGGGATTGGTGGAGTGAGATCGGTAATTGAGCTCTCTTATCAACCATAATCTCTCTGCGCTAGTAATTTGTTGACATTTTGGTCGATTCGTGGAGGATTTTTGGTGGATTGCAAGTTTCTGAAAACCTTACGTTGAGATCTGGAAAATTACTGAAGACCGTGAAATCTTCTATTTGTGCCTTGCACATTGTTCAGTATTTGGCCTATTACTGAATTTATTTAGTGTACTCAGTATTTGATCCGCCTAATATTTTTATCCATTGGGTAGCATTTCGGGATTCAGTGATTTTGGTCTATTTTACACATTATTCACTGCTCAGCACTACGCATGTTCAGTATTCAGTGCCTAGTATTACATCCTTGTGTTTTCAGTATTCAGTGCCTAGTATTTGAAAAACCAGATGTTCAGTATTTCAAATTTGTAGGATGTTCAGTATTCAGTGCCTAATATTACATCCTTGTGTTTTGCATTTGTAGGATGTTCCGAAGTAGTATTGTGTTCAGTAGTAATGTAGTGATGAAATGTAGTGATGTGTCATTGTTTTTTCTTTTACTTTGTAGCAGTGTTACGGATATGGAGGGTGATGATATTTCAATGAATCGCTCGAGCCCAGCAATCAGCCTTGCTAGTAGGCGTGTGATGGCATCTCAAGTATCTGTGCCTCCATCGGGGACAGCTCCGCATCCTTCCCCGGATTCAGTCCCTGAGGGGGGTGCTGCAAATGGCAATTTGTTGAGGACACCATTGGTGATGAATGCCCAACCATTGAGATGTAGCCCTCCCTGGCTAAGACATGATATGAGGTATCCAGCTGTTATGACGCCACCGCCGTGTGCTGCGCCTTCAGAGATGATTACACCTGACGTCAACCAAACTTACACACATGTGAGTGTTTTGTAAAAAAAGAAGTGTAAATTCCCTGCTGCATTTATTTGGTGTCTTTGAAAAAGAATGCTCATATTACTGAATTACTGGACGTGTTTCTGTTGGTAATTTGTTGACATATTCTCATGGCAGGGCGAGGATTTGGATCCTGAAGTTGTTCCAAATTTTGAGATGAGCTTTGAGTCTTTTGAAGATGCATTTTTGTTCTACAAAAAGTATGCTGGGCGTGTTGGCTTTCCAATAAAGAAGAACAGGAAAAGGGGGACAACTGGAAAGGATTTCTGTTGCTCGTTGGAAGGGAAGCATAACACAAAGGTTCAGGATGGCGACCGTAAGACGTCAAAGACTTCAAAACGTGATGGCTGCAAGGCAATGGTGTGCGCAAGAGAGGCGCGAGGTGGAGGGCGTGTCTTTTTTACACGCATTGTTTTCGAACATAACCACAAGCTGAATCCAACACCAAGCATGACGAAGCGTATGAGGGCGCACAAGGTTGAAGATCTGTCTGTCATGAACCTGGTTGACACAATGCATGCTAGTCAAGTCCCTTACCCCAACGTTATGCGTGTCCTACGTAGTGTTGCGGGTGGGGTTGAGAATCTACATTTGACTGAGAGAGACATTCAGAATAGGTGACTTTCCTGTGGCTATCCTTTTCTTTGGCATGTTACATACTGTAGAAAAATATTTTGACACTAAATAAATGATGATGTTGTACACAACCCAATCTTCGTAGGAGAGCTGCGCATGTTCGGGAAGAACGGATGGATGATATACCGAAGCTCCTGGCCTTCTTTAGAGAGTGCAAAGCAAATAATCCACAATTCTTTTATGAGTTCCAACTTGATGATAAGAACGTCGTCAAGAATGTCTTTTGGAGCCACGCCAGTCAACAGGGTGACTATGCAGGTACTGAAATTACTGATCAAGTTTTACTGGGATACTCAGTTTGGGGGCTGGGCAAAAAAAAAAAACTACACACGTACTGGATTACTGACTTTGGGGGATTTTTTTGCCGTGTGTATGCAGACTACTCTAGCGTGGTGACATTTGACACGACGTACCGCACCAATCAATATAGCGTGCCTTTAGCAATGTTTGTTGGATTCAACAACAAGTTGCAAAATGTTGTTTTTGGTCAGGCATTGTTGAGGGACGAAAGAGCAGATACCTTTGAGTGGTTGTTCAAGCAATTTAGAGCTTGTATGGGGGGCAAGGATCCTATTGTTATCTTCACAGGTATGTATGCTATGACTTGTGCCTCGTAAGTAATCATTACTGAATTTAACATGATTGTTGGCTTATTGCTTGCTTGAGTTTTGCTCAGATTACTAAAAAAATAAATAAGGATTACTGAATGGATTATTGCTTTATTTTGAAATCCACCAATATTGCGTAAATGGATTTGCTTTGATTACTTCAGAGGATAAAAAAAAGATTACTGGGATACTCGAAAAAATATTACTGAAGTGTAACATTTACTGAATTTGTTTGTAGAATGACTGCTATGAAATTTAAATTACCGAATTACTGTAGTGTATCGTTTACTGAATTTGTTCGTAGAATTACTGCTATGAAATTTGAATTACCGAATTACTGATACAAATGCTAATGTTGATTGTTTGACGCAGATCAAGATTCTTCAATTGAGAAGGCAATAAATTTGGTATTTGAAAAGACGTACCACAGATATTGCCGCTGGCATGTCACGAACAAGTTTCGGAATGAGCTGAATCAGCTTAATACCCAACATCCCGGACTGTCTGAAACCTTAACTTCTGTTATCAATCATCCACTCAGACCGATTGAATTTGAGCAAGCCTGGGCTGCAATGCTTGACAAATATGAAGTTCATGAGTCCAAAGTGCTGATGAAGTTGTACGACGAAAGGAACATGTGGGTGGGTGCTTATTTCAAAGAGATATTCTGCGGGACGATGACTTCGACACAAAGAAGTGAGAGTGTCAATTCTACCGTCAAGCATGGTTATTGTGACAATTCAACGGCAATACATGAGTTTGCGAAGTCATTCTTGGAACTTTTGGCGCATAATAAGGAGAAAGAGGCAGAAGAGGAGTTCAATTCGCAGGTGAAAACCTAAGTCCAAAGAAATTTAGAAAAAAAAGGGATAGAAAAAAAATGTGAACTTCCAGTAATTTGTGCGTTAACAAAATGATTTTTGCTGTTGCAGGCCCCGGTTATTGCCTCGACATTTTATGGCTACGACAATCAGCTTAGCAGAGTGTACACCAGAGCTGTGTACAAGGTGTTCGTGAGTAGACTCAAATCAAGCACTGCTTTCCGTGTGCGTCCAGACCCGGACAAGGCTGGTTACTACCTGGTGAAGCACACAAGGCCCCCAACTGATTTCCCTTGGTTATGTCATGAATTTTGGGTGAAAGCTGTAGTGAATGAGGAAATTCCTGAGGAATCAGAATTTAATTGCGAGTGCATGAGAATTGAGCACACGGGTATGTTCATTGCAGAAAAATGTTCCTTCTGTTTTCTGGTTCGTTGCAGAAAAATGTTTATCCGCTTTACTGAATTACTGAAGTTGAAGGTATGTTTTGCCCGCATCTTTTGTGTGTGCTTACAAACCTGCAAGTGGCACATATCCCATCCCGGTATATCCCCAAAAGATATACAAGGAATGCCAGGGAAGCTACCCCCTTTGATAGACACGATAAAGTATATGTTGGACCGAGTGGAGACACTAAAGCAAGCCGCATGCTGGAGCTATTACCTGATTGGTGTGCACTGCAACAGAAGTCTGTCATGTCCAGTGAGGTTAGAATTTTTTTTTGATGTTTGGTGCTGTATTACTGAATTACTAAGTATGCTGTTGACACTCTCTTATATTAATGGGCTGATGATCTCATATATATATTACTGGATTACTGGCAGGGGGTAGCCAAGTGCAAAGAATTGCTTCGCCAGGCACTTCAAGTTGTTGACCAGATACCTCATGATTTGGGTCCACCAAATGCTGCATTAGGGGTGGCACATGATTTGGATCCACCAGCTGCTGCATCAGGGGTGCCGGTTGGGCAGAATCATGTTGTATCAGCATCGGCCCCCCCAATCTCTAGCACAAAAGGGAGCCGTACAAAGGGGGTGGAGGGTGTTGATCTCCCGGCCCCACACTTCAAAAGACCGCAAGGAAAAAACCGTAAGCGTTGCTGTAAGAGATGCAATAAGAGCGGACACAATATTACTACATGTGGGAGAGAAGCCCCACCTCCCAAAAGGCCTAGGGGCAGGCCCGTGGGGAGTGGAACAAGAAAGAGGAAGGGTAGCTATGAGAGCGATGACACACAAGATGACCTTGCTTCTGAAATGGAAGATGACGAGAACAAGTAGATTTTTTGAAATGAAACAAATGTATTACTAGATTGCTAAAAGTATTTATTACTGCTTCTTCGAATTACTGAATCCAATACATGTAGTTAGTGGTGACCTATTTTTGGATATAGCACAATAGAAGATGGTAAAGATGATTAGAGCAAAAGTAGATATCTTTGTTTTTAGATGTCAAAAGCCTATTGTACTGGATTGCGTGAATGTTTATAACTGGATTTCTGAATTGTGTTTTGAAATTTCGGATCTCCTTAATGCAGACATGTAAGCAAAAAAAAAGAAAAAAATACTGAATCTTCTGATTACTGAATCCAGATATGTACGCGAAAAAAAACTATGCATTTGCTCCGCATTACAACTTAAAACTACTGATTACTGAATCCTGCCACGTCTAAAAAGAAAAAAAATACTGAACTGAACATCCGCATGTACAAAAATGCACGGTACTGGAAAAATAACTGGTTACTGAATCTCCTGATTCCTGAATCCATATATGTACACGAAAAAAAAGTTGAATCTTGTGGTTAATGAAAACATGAGATTACTAGAGTACTGATTACTGAATGCAGACTTCAGTAAAAAAAAGGAAAAACATGCTGAAACTACTGATTACTGAACCTCCGCATGTACAAGGTGGACAGTTCTGAAAATTACTGGTTATCTGTGGGGGAGCATATACACATAGTTAGTCTGGTTATCTCATGCAAACTCTAAAAAAATGAAAAAAGTCTACAGAAAACTCAAAGCATCCATTCTCTTCACTTGGAACTGTCTCCCTTGTGAACTTGGGTGTTATGTGAATGAGGCAACAAGTCCTACTGTGGCTTCTCAATATGATGCGAATGCCATGGCACTAGTTCTTCAATCACATCAGGTAGAGGGGTTATGTCGTTGCACTTGTGGAACACAATATAGTAGAGGAGTTGGGCCCTGTATTGTGCTCCAAGTAGCTGCATTTCAACAACGCGTATAAAATCAGTTGAGCGAAAACAGCCAAAAAAAAGGGGGGATGGCATGGAGAGAAAAACTGTGTGAAAGAACGACTATCTCACCGGATCTATGTTGATATTCAACTTCCGATTCTCACCATCATAATGTTCTAGGAAAAGCATGGTAAAGAATCCACAATCATTGCTAACCACAACCTTCGGGACCGGAACGTATGGCAAACCCCAATGGCTGAAATCTATGAACCTGCCACCGGTAAAGCTCTGAAAAATATCATTAAGCCTCTTGCGTATCCGATGAGCTATGCCTCCATGGATCTACTTTTGTTGTTGGTCAGTCCACGGGGATGGGTCCAGAATATCAATTTGTCCATGTACCAAGTTCACACAGTATATCGACCAGTGCATTTTCTGTAGAACAGGTAGGAAAACCTGGGGGGGGGATAGTAGAAAAAAGAGTCAAAAATGAATTGTTAAAAAATGAAAACAAATGTATCGGTTACTGAATTACTGAAAACAAACGTAACTGAAAAAATGCATTGCTTACAAGTTTAGCATGCAGTATTTCTTCCGGGTCGAAAAAACCCTCCAAATATGAAAGTGCGACTTCAGGTGAGTACGGGGACCCTGTGCAATACTGTTCATACAGTACCATATCCAGTTTTTTTTTGTTTAGTCAGTAAAAGTTGTTAAAAAAATGATATAACAGCATGTTGCTGAATTACTAAAAATGGCATGTTGCTGAATTACTGAAATGAGCATGATAGTATAAGGAGCCAGGCAAGATACTGAATTACTGGGTTACTGAATTATCAAGTATACTTGATAACAGAATTACTGGGTTACTAAAAAAATACATGTGCATTACAGGTTGCTGGGATAAATTACAAATTGCTAGGGGGATGGGGCTTTGCTGAAATTTGAGACTAGTACTTTATTACTGCAGACATACCGTAAGTGAGGGTGGTAGGATGATCCTATATCCAGCAGAATTGGGGTTTAGTTCTTTCTCGTCTAGCATCAAGCACATCCCGAAGAACTGGATGAATGAGTATTTACATGGCATATTGTCCGCGAAAGAATCGCAAACGTTTGATCTATCCTCGAGATAGGTATCAATTATGTGGACGTGGTACTCTTCTTTTGCTTTCAGAAACCTGCGCCTGCATCATATACAAAACAATAAAAAAATGTCAAAAAAGAAAAAGGGCAAGAAAAAAAGGAAATATCCCAGGATTATTAGTGGAGAGTCTTACGTGCGCAACTCTTTGCTCGGAGGTGATGCCAAGATTATGTCCCGAAGTTTCATTGCTTTTTCGACATTAGGTGGCTGGCGATATAAAATTGGTGCTTTGAAAGGGGACACGAACTTGCTGCTTCTAGTTGTAACCTTGTTAGTCAGTTGGAATGTGACCAATTCACATCCTAACTCGGCAGGGGGCCGATACTCCTCTGGTATGTCCATCTTTTTTTTCGGATACCGCCTCTTATAGGTGTGCACTGGGGTTGAATCATAGATTGTTTCTTTTGACATGTCACCCTACAAAAAAAAGAAATGAAAAAAAAGACCTCATCAAAGCACTCTCCTATGTGTGAAAAAAAAATAAAGGTGGGTGGGGGGGAGAGGGGGGGTGTCAGAAAATGACCTCGGTTATCTTATGTCGTGGCCTTGTCAATGATTCACAAATTCCACTTTGATCATTTGTTGATCTCTGAGTTTCATTGATTTCGCGGAGGATACTTGACATATCATTCCAAGACTCCCGATCAAACAAATGCTCACCGACGCCACAAGAACCATTTGTGGATTTAGTATTTCGATGGTCAAATGAGGGCGTTGCATCAAAGGCCGGATATGATTTATCGAGCGAATGTGGCGACTTGTCAAACATCGGTGGGTGAGGTGAAGGTGCTGTCAGACTGGGTGCATCACGTTCCTCATGGACCGGCTCACCAATCTGGAAACAAAAAATTTCATGGAAAAAAAGGAAAAATAAAAAAGTAATAAATGGTGGTTTGAAAAATGAAAACAATATAAATGCACTAGTATAAAAACAGTGATAAAAAAATACTGCATTACTGGATAAAATAAAAAACTAGATCACATATAAAGCAAAAAAAAATGACAAATGCAAAAAAAGGGATACTGAAGTACTGGGTTACTAGATCAAATAAAATACTGGATCACATATAAAGCAAAAAAAAAGATAAAAATGCAAAAAAAGGGATACTGAAGTACTGGATTACTGAATTACTGGATAAAATAATGAACATAATTTACTAAAATACTGGACATAACTTGCAAAGAATCAAGAATAGAAATACTGGACACGGTATGAATTTAAAAAAACTGCTGAACATCAGTGTTCTAAAAAAACATTTTTAAACGTCGTTTAATCTTGATTAAACGCTGAATGGTGGCCAAGCGTTGCATTTAATCACAGTGTCATTTAATCACAACACACGTTTAATCATGATCAATCTACGTTTAATCACAAAAAACTCTAAAACCATAGGCAAGCATTCACCTAGCGTCTAGCGTTTTTTAGAACATTGCTAACATGGAGTGAAAAAAGTCCATACAGCAGGGTGTGGTGGTGGTGGTGGTGGAGGAACTGATGTCCTAGAGCTGGATCCATGTCCCTTGCACGCACCAAGTTTCATCGTTCTGCCTTCATCATTTGTTGGAAGCGGGGTTTCACTGATTTCATGGAGCAAACTTGCCTTGTCATTCCATGTCTCCCGATCAAACAAGTGCTCAACTACACCAGCAGAACCATGTGTGGATTGAGTGTTTTGCTGCTTAAATGAGGGCGTTGCATCAAAGGCAAGTTTCATCGTTCTGCCTTCATCATTTGGTGGAAGCGGGGTTTCGCTGATTTCATGGAGCAAACTTGCCTTGTCATTCCATGTCTCCCGATCAAACAAGTGCTCAACTACACCAGCAGAACCATATGTGGATTGAGTGTTTTGCTGCTCAAATGAGGGCATTGCATCAAAGGCCGGCACCAATTTATCAATCTGATAAAAAATTATTAGATGGGAGGAATCATAAAACAATAATAATTGGCTGGATTACTGGATCGGTCAAAACAGTTAAAAAATGCTGAATGCTTGGGGTATTATAATTTACTAAAATACTGGAGATGTCTTGGAAATATAAAAAAAATACTTAACATTTTTGAAAGGTAAGTAATGCTAATCCGGAACCGACTGAATTACAAAGGTCCTAAACATCAAATTGAAGTCCCTACAGTAGGCAGCGGTGGTGACGGTGTCCCAGAGCTTGATCCATGTTCCTTTTCCACGTCAACCTGACCACTTCCGCTATCATCCACGGGCATCCTCATGTCCCCCTACCCCCCACCCATGCAGAAAGAAAAAAAGTTAAAAAATGTAGCATGAAAAAAATATACAATTATTGAACTGTCTCAAAATTACTGACGAATCAGACCACTCAGAAAAAAATAATTAAAAAGAAAAGCTTGTGTGTGAGTGCACACCGGAGGTGGGGGTGGTGGTGGTGGTGGTGCAGCTGGTTGCGCCATAGAACTAGGCACAGCACCCTTTTGCATTACATCAGCTTCATGACCAAACATTCCCTAATCATATGGAAAAAATGTAAGCCTATAGTTACTAGAAACAACTTTCATAAAAAATTCTGAACAAAAAAGGGGGGCTGCTGAAAAAAAGTCAACAATCAAATTACTACTGAAAAGATTGGAATTACTAAAAAAGAATAATTACTGAAGAGATAGACTTACTGAAAGAATTACAGTTACTGAACTGTCTCAAATTACTAACGAATCAGACCACTCAAAAAAATACTAAAAAAGAGAAAAACTTATGTGTGAGTGCACACCTGAGGGGGAGGGGGTGGTGGTGCTGCTGCTGCTGCTGGTTGTGCCATAGAACTAGACGCAGCACCCTTTTGCATTACATCAGCGCCACGACCAAACATTCCCTAATAATAAGAAAAAAAGGTAACCCTATAGTTACTAGAAACAACTTTCAGAAAAAATTCTGAACAAAAAAGGGCAGGGGGGACTGCTGACAAAAAGTTAAATAGTTAGGAAACTGACCGCTCCAACGCCTCCAAAGATCCTCTTGATTTCATCAACAGCATGCTTGTGTGCTTCGTTGATTTCAAGTTTCCCTTCGGCTACAAGTCTGCTGCCCAGCTCAAATTTCTCCATCCCCGCATAAATTCTTCTATCACAATCGTGCAGAGCTTTCAAGGCTTCATTTTGCTGCTTGACATTGCCAATCTGAGAGATGAAGTCAGCTAAATGGGGCAAGAGACGCATCGAGGTAGCTGTGACATCACACGTGCCCACAGGCGCGTTTCCAGTTGGGTGCGCATTGCGCATGGATGGCGCAACTAATCGTATGCGCTTGCTTACTCTAGGGGCGCTGGGTGCGATGGGGACAGCAGCTTCCTTTGTCTTTGCACGACTGCGCTTTGGTGGAGGGGCCACAACCTCCTCGGGACTGGGAGCATCATCGCCACGCACATCTTCATAGCACGTTCCTACTTTGCTGCGAAACTAAAAAAAAGTAGTGAAAGTAGAAAAACTGATTAGAAAAAAGGTTAAAGAATAAAGACATTCAGGTGGAGAAAAAAAAGATTATCGCTTACTGGGAGATTGCCATATGTGACGGTCCCGTCATCCTGGGATTGTTTCCTGTCAGCCTTTGCAAGCTTGTCGACAATTGTCTTGTTGAACAATACAGCACGTGGAGTTTCTTTTGCATCTATGAGCATGTGCGAAGGACAAAAAAGGTTGTCCAAGTAATATATCTAATAAAAGAAAAAGCAACATGTGAAAGAAAAAAAAGGGAAAAATGCTGCATTTCATATTACTGAAAAACTTCAATGAGTACTGAAAATTACTGCTGAAAACTGGTGAAAATGCTGGAAATTACTGCTGAAAAATGCTGAACGACTTGCTTAAAAAAATTTACTGAAACTGCTGAAAAAATGCTAAAACTACTGTAACTACTAAACTACGGACTACCAAACCCAAAATTGCATGCTTAAGGAGTTACTGGACAAAAAGAGGACTACTTAATTTCTTTTGTGAACATGCTTAGCTATGTATCAAATCCAAAAATAACTGAAACAAAGTTACTGAAACTTTACAAGCTTACTACTGAACACTACAAGAGGGGTGGTACTGCTATAGCTCAAACTACTAAAGTATAATATTTACTCTTGCTTGGAACAACTAAATTGTATTGGTTCAGAAATTATTTTAGAATTATATAACATGGATTACTAAATAAAGATTAATTACAGAAGACATTGGATCGACTACTGAGAATCTGCTGGATTACTAAACATAATTACTGAGAAAGACATTGTACTAAATGTGCAAATATCAGTAGTTAAAAGAGCTGAACCCCCAGATTGAATACTTTGGAGGTATTGAAAAATGAGGATTACTGAACTATAGTCAATTTCAGAAAGATAGAAGATGGGCTGTTGAAGTATGATAAAGAATTACTGAACTACTGAAGACATTTGTGTGCTAATGTGCACAAGAATTCTGCAAAGAACAAATTGATTTCACATGCATGTTCATATGAACTGGATGCACTTCAAGACATTGGATGGTGCATATGAATTCTAAAAATAGCACATGCAGGAGTTGTCAATGTCTCCAATAAGATTAATAGGAAAAGGAACAAATGGCAGGGATATTGTTGCTTGTTCAAAGAAAATGCATAAGCTAAAAAAATATACTACTGAAATCACAGAAGTGTCGTCCAAAAAAAATACTAATGAACATTTAAAATTACTGAGATTCATGTGGATTACATGATTACCGGATCAATGAATTATTTTGATACAGGATTACTGAAATACTGAAATTCGGTAGAATTACTGAACTACTTAAACAGAAAAAATAATACTAAAAGGGTAAGAAAATGAGCGGTCATACCAATAAAAGTGCGACACAGCCCTGAACTGAAGGTGAATTGGATGATGACGATTTCTTCCATTTGGGTACCTTGTTTGCCAGATCATCGACAACAGCCGAGCAAAGATCAAACTTGCAAACATCATTTATATTCTTGCAGTAAATATAGGTGTCACCAGTTATCGACAAGCTAGTTGTCGGGAACAACAATCCATCAAACAATGCCATGAAGAAGCAGGTGATGCTCCAATCGTCACCATCTCCATGTTTTGCAAAATATTCTATAACCCACCTAGGGACCTCGTTTGGCTTCAGATCACTGTAACCCCTGGTGTTAGGTTTCTGTAATTGCCTATCATCGTGCAATTCCTCCATTACTTTTTCATCGCATATACGCCTAAGCTCAATCTGGTGATTCTTCCTTTCTATGCCATATAGAACCGGGAGAGTGTTGGGGCCATTTGGAATGCCAAGCATGGATTTCACCACGTGCGGGGTGATTGGCAACTCCCTCCCTTCAACAGTAATACGAAGAGGGTCAACCTTGAGGTGGTCCATGATGAATATGACCAACGACCTGTCTTCGATTGCATTTAATGAGAACCCAAGAAAATCCTCAAAACCCAAATCCTTCAACTTATCCTTCGTAGCATTGTCCATGCCATTCAATATATCAAAAATGGAACCGGGAGCACAACGTATGGTGGCATAGTTTCCCTTCTGTTCATGTCATTACAAAAAAAAGGGAACCAATGAAAAAAATACTGGAAAATACATGTGCTGCTAGCTAAAAAAATACTGGAATTAATGGGATTACTGGAGTACACGAACAAAAAATACATGTGATGCTAGCTAAAAAAATACTGGAAAATGCACGTAACCAAATGGTAGTACTGAATTTAATTTATGACAGATTCCGGATAACAAAAAAACTGAATAGTTTTTGCCTAGACAATGAACTAAATACATGAAATTAAGTAACTGAAAGGGCACACAAAAAAAACTAAAAAACAAAATGCTGAGACAAAAATCAATATCATGAGAAGAAAATGTGGGGGAGAGGGGGGCGAACCTCGGCAGCAACAGTGGGTACAGGCTTGGTAGCGGTCCTAGCAACAGGCTTGGTAGCAGCCCTAGCAACAGGCTTGGTACTTTTTATAGCAGCTGCCTTTCGAGTCTTTGAACGAGCATCAACAAAATCAGAATCAGTGCTTCTATTTGTTTCTTGGGAGGCATTCCTCGAAGGGGCCTTCCGCAGAGTGCACCTACGTCTTTTGGACGATTGTGCACCCTCCGCATCTTCCAGTGGGTCATCCATTAATACACCTGGTCAAAAAAATGAGTTCAAGATATTTGTGTGATCACTAATGTGGTTACTAAAATTGGTAAAAAAAAATACTAGTCTATTTATACAAACCTAAAAGTTACCGAAATCAAGATATACATAGGTAATGAATATCAGATCTCCAGAATACTGAATTCAAAGACGTACATAGAAAATTGCTGGATGTACTACTGAATTACTGGGTTACTGCTTTACTGAATTACTCAGTTCAGATTATCAAAGCTTGGTAATAAGAAAAAATGTGAAAATCAACTAGATGCATGCAAAAAAATATTGAAATACCAGATCTCTGTATTGCTGAATCCAAAATATACATATGTATACATAGGTACTACTTGGTGTATTACTAAATCTACAAATGCATAGGTATTACTAGATAACTGAAAACTCTGAATTACTAAATCAAGCATCAAATATTTAGTAATGATTCAAAAATTATACTACTGCTGACATTGATTAACATAGTGTTGAACCTAAACTAATAAAAAACAAAAAAGAATAATTGTGCTGGAAATATCAAATTACCGAACTACTAGACTAACTACTTGATTTAGATTATCAATGTTCAGTAAATGAAAAAAATACTAAAAGCCAACAAACTACATATGTATCATAAAAAAATGAAAAATACTGAATGCATGTGCTGCTAGCTACTACTGGACTAATGACCTAGTCTAAGTAAGAAAAATCTTTATGCAGGAACTAACAAAATTACTGAGACTTAAAACATAGCAAGTGGACTAACTACTACTCAGTTCATGATCCGTAATGACCAAAATAAAAAAAGTGATGCTGGCAATATTACTGACCCTAAGAAAAATAAGAGATACTGAACTACTGACCTAACAAAAATAATAGACTAGGTCATAAATTTAGAGTGAACAACGTTCGGTAAAAATTACCAAGACTTAAATGCTAGTCTACTAGACTAACCACTCGGTTTAAATCATCATCACTCATTAATCTCGAAAAAAAAATACTAAAATCTAGTAAAGTCTAACAAATTACTTATTGGTGCTAAAAATCCTAACAAAAACATTCAGTAAAGTCTAACTACTGATTACTACTGGAATGCTTGTTCAAACACTAGCAAGACAATGCACGATATGCGCCAAAAAAAAAATCGAATTAGAATAAAAAAATTGCATGGAAAATTCCGGAATCGGGGGATTGCATAGCAGAAAAACGCACGCTCATCGTGGAAAGTGCAGAAAATGGGGGCTAGGCGCATTGGGCGAGTGGCGCTCACACCAAGCCGTGCTCCCCCACCCCCTAGCATGGGCGACTCCTCTCACACCTCCGGGGGCGCACTAGGCCGCGAGGGTCCAGGCCGGCCGAGCTTCGGCTCGCTGTGAGGTCGAGGGCGCTAGGGGGGATGCCTCGGTTCCGGACGCCGCCGTTCGAGGGCGCGGGAGTGGATCCCGACGCCGGGCTGCGGCCGTGCCGCCGCCGCACGCCTGGGATCCCGTCACCGGGCTGCGGCCGCGCCTCCGCCGCCGTCCCCCGCCCGCTTGGGATGCGGCGCGGTTCCGTCGCCGAGACGCAATTGGATTAGGTTTTGCGTGGGGTGGGTGGGGGTCGGGCCTTCGGGGTGCTTCAGGAGGGGCAGCCAGGCCCGCCGGGGGGGGGGGGGGGGGGTGAGCGCGAATGGGGGTGGCGTGGGCCTGCGGGGTGGGAGCTGGTGGGTCGGGCCGGAGGTGGTGGGCTGGTTCGATTCGGTTGTGGCTGAGTGGGCTGATTTGATGTGGTTGGGTGTAGAATGCTATTCTACACCTAGGGTGTAGATTAGCGCACACACACACACACACACACACATATATATATATATATATATATATATATATATATATATATATATATATATATATATATATATATATATATATATATTGATGTTTCCGGGTCCAATTCTTCTAACCAAACCTTTTTTTAAGCGCATCCCTGCCGAACAGGATATAGCTCGCCAAGATTCTGAGCTTCTCTTTTTCCTGTTCGCACTCAGGAAATCACCATTTGGATAGTACTTCTCCTTCAAAACTCTCGCACAAAGCGACTCCGGCCTCATTAATTAAGAGTCGCCAACCTTACTTGCCCAGCATTGCCTGATTGAAAAGCGGCAGTTCTCTAAAACCCATACCTCCAGCTCCTTTAGATTATGTCAACATTGACCACCGCTACCAATGAATCTTATGGTTGTCAATGGAGGCTCCACCAAAAATTTGAGATGCAAGTTTTTGCAAATATTTGCTGGGAGCTTGAAACAGCTCACTAGGTACGTTGCAGATATTCGTGGATGGGCACCACGAGGCGCGGTGGCGGTGGCGGGATCCGGCACCGGCGGCGTGCGAGCGGCAAGACGATGGGCTCGGTGGGTGGCTTTATGATGGGCTCGGCGGGCTCCTCTTTTTTAAATTTTTTATTTGATTAATTGAGGCGTACCACAACTGCATTGAAAAATAGGTAATTTACTGTGATATTTGTTCCGAAGTATTTGGGGTTGACCGCCTCGCGATTAATGTTTATTGTAGTAGTGTCCCTCCCTAGGTAACTCAGGAGATTTTCCTTGTACAAACCTTCTGATCTTGTTCGGTACATAATTAAAAGCACCATCGGCCACTTTCCCCACAGCCGTTGGCAGGCCAAGGTACTTGCATTACTAAAAAACGTTGATTTGTCCTGGTTGGGAAACCCCGGTTGTCCCAGTTTCCCAACCGGGAACGCCAGTCCGGGACAAAAGGGGTGCCCTTTTGTCCCGGTTGGTAACACAAACCGGGACAAAAGGTGCTGCCAGCGCCCACGTGGCTGGCGCACCCTTTTGTCCCGGTTGGTGTTACCAACTGGGACAAAAGGTCTCTTTTTTTCATGTTTTGCTTTTCTCAATTTTTTTTCTATTTCAATTATACTTTTGCATTTCAATTAAACTTATGTATTGAAATTCAGTGTGTATGATCTCCACTAATATATACACACATATATATATATATATATAGTTACTTATATATATTTGTCCTAGATAGTTTTCATATATAAATTAATTCACTTATATATATACATGTGAATTCCTTTACATATGAAAATGTCTAGGACCAATATTATATAAATATATATATACACATATATATTATTGGAGTGCTTATATATATAATACATACATACTCCATCATATTTGCATAGGTATATTCGTTCTTAATTACATAGGTATATTCGTTCTTAATTACATAGTAGAATTCGACTTTTGGAAATTTAATACATACATACTCATAAATAGAAATTTAATACATAGACACACATATATATTTACATAGGTATATTCGTTCTTAATTACATATATACGCGTATATTGTCATATTTGCTGTGATTGTCAATATTAGATATTCCATCATAGTAGAATTCGCCTTTTGGATCGAGAACTTGCTCAACAATAAATCCGGAGAATTGTTCTTGAATCACCATAATCTTTTCCTCCGGTATGAGTTTATCGCGCATCTCCTCGACCTATGGAAAAAGGGGATAATTAATTTCGACTAATTAAAATACGAGTTCAAATATTAACAAGTTTTTTACTTACTTCCTCCTCCCAATCTGTCCAGCCCTTTGGAGGACCTACCAGACCATGGATGTTCTCGCATACATAGTATGCGCATAATACAGTGCCTTGTTTCTGCCTCATACACTTTAAGAGAGAAGAAATTATCAGGTATTTACATGAATATATAATAAAACTAATGAATCGTGCAACGAATCATCCAAGTGCGTACCGGAAAATCTGTCTTGATCTTCAATTATTTGTCAAATTTGCCTGGATGATTTTTAGCGAATTCTTTCCAAATCCTGTGCATGATTAGAACAATTATAGTCAAGTAACAAAGTGATTCAAATTATCGGTCATCGACGGAGTAGTGGTAGAATTACTTTTTCATCATGTTAAGAAGATTTTCGTATTATTCTGGAGGTCTCCTCAATGAGTCCATAACCACGAGTAGGCTCTTCTCGGGAATTATGACAATTAGGACCCAGTGTTCACTGCAAGATTATACGGAGACAGTTCTTGGTAGTTAAGGTTTAAACAATTCGATTACAGAATAGAAAGAGTTAGACGGAAGGAATCACTCACGCAAAGTTATAAGGAAACAATATCATTTGTTTGTTGTGATGAACGCTCATGTACTTGAACAAGTTTTGGAGTATCTCATCGGAATTGTCACGTAGAAGCCTCCAATTACAAGTAATTGGGTCGATGAAGCCGAGGTGAGAGTATCCCTTTCTTCTACAAGTATGTATCTCCATTCTACATGATACCGAATAAATCAAGAGATCAGTATGTTGAGATCATGGAAAACAATACGTAAGGAGAGTAAAATACTTACAGAACCCACAAGCCGACCATAGAGATGTCGAGGGCCTCCTGATGGATTAGTTGGTAAATTTCTTCCCAGTTTATCCATATAATGGCCCCCCCATAAGAAATCATCATCTTTAATCTTTGCGCCCTGCATGAAGATGCAATCGGCCATTGCACGCATGTAGTGGTGGTGCAGCTTATACATTTGCGTTGGAAGCACATACACTACTTCGGGGGGTACAAGAGTTTTGCCGATCTCAAACGTCCATTTGACGACCACATCGGCCTTTGGAATATCTTCTCCCCCTGCAATCTGTCGTCAGGTTTGTTTCTTTCAAAAATGTAACAAAGTCTTGTTCTTGCGTCGTCTGTCCCACTACGAGAGGCTCTATTGATTGTTTCTTTTGGCCTCCGAGCTGTGGAACGTCGGACGACGACGACTTTGATTGTCTCTTCTTTTTCTCAGTAGTTTTGATAATTGTGCGTTCATAGTCTGAAGGGGGGTCTCTCGGAATGAATTTTCTCTTATTTGCTTCGCACATTCCCTTAAAAAATTTCAAATCTATCGGATTTATCACTTTCTCGGGCTCCGGCTTTGGCTTCGGCTTGAAGTGCTCTTTAACTCTTTCTTGAGTTATCCGATCGCATTCTTCAAGGCTCATGTCCCAGGGTTTAATAGGAGCCTCCTTGGGTTTCTTCTCCTTTTCCTTCTTCTTTGGAGGCTCCTTAGCCGGTGCAGCTACCTTCTTTGCCGGCGGCCGTTTCTGCTTCTTTGCCAGCGGCGGAGGGGTGACCATGGAGGCGACAGTGACGCTTGAGTGTTCATCGGCGCATGAGATGATGGTGATGGAGAATGTGCCGGTGAACCTTGCCGAGACAGTGCTGCCCTTGGGGAGTTTTGCGGAGATGCCAGTCTTGGAGAGGTATTCTGAGATGCCGGTCTTGGTGTTTGATCATCCGACTTTAGGATAATGTAGCGCTTATCCCAAAGGATGTGGCCATGAATGGCTTCTGCTAGTGTCCTCTCCCCATCGCCTCCAGGAATATCAAGCTCGAGCATCTCCCAACCCTGGCACACCTGCTCCACGCCAACTCTTGTGTATCTAGGCGGAATTTGCTGCCCGTGGTACACGTCGCCTGGTTGGGTTGGCATGGCGGTACCGTATGCAACAGTGAACATTAAGTTCTTAACGGCAGTCTGCAGGTCACAAGGTGTCCGCTGGGTGATCTCATCCACTGGAAATCGCTGCGAGGCCGACACTTCAACTGCGGCCTGGATCCCCGTTGGCTCGGCGACGGCGATGTCTGTGGAAGCGCAGCTGCTTTTCCGCTGAGTCAGGTGATCGGCTGTGACATTAGGCTCTGGAGGCACCGTTTGCGCTTGCTGTTGCTGGCTCATTGCTATGGCCACTTGGCGTTGAACCTCTTCCTCCAGTCTTTGATCGTGTGACATGAGCCGTTCCTCTAGCCTTTTTAAGTGCTCCCGCTCATCATTCTTTCTTCTTTGCCGGCTTCTATATGATTCAATGTAATCCCTGAACCCATACTTCCACGGAACCACGCCTTTGCCTCTTGTGCGGCCCGGATGCTCTGGATTCCCAAGGGCGTAAGTCAGCTCTTCCCTCTCTCTATCCGGCTGGAATGTTCCCTCGGCCGCTGCTTGTATGGCCTCCTGTAGTCTCTGGGCTGCTCGCTGGATGTTTGGCCCATAGATGCGGTCACCAGTCAATGAGTCCAAGCTTCCCCCGTGACCATAAAACTAGGTCCTTGACCTTTCAGGCCAGTTCATGGTCGCAGGTTGGATGCCTCTGTCAAGCAGATCTTGCTCCATCTTCTGCCATTTGGGTATTGCAAGCTTGTAGCCTCCTTGGCCTAGAGTGTGATGGTACACTTTCTTCGAGGTGTTGTCTTTGGCCTTCTGCACCTTCTGAAGCCCAAGCTCTAAAGACTTGTATTCCACAAATGCATCCCAGTGACCCCTGAGCTTTTCGAGCTCGCCGGTAAATACGGGTGTGGTCCCGGTCTTGATATATTTCTTCGTCAAAATTTTTTTGAATGATTGCAGCTGTTCGGCCATCTTACTCAGGGTCCAGCGCTTGCATATCTCTTCGGATTCAGCTGGAACCGTGAAGTTTTTCTTAAGCTCCCGCCAGCACCATTCTTTTTCTCTTTCGGGTACCGCATCCGGTTCCTCGCTTGGATTGGAAGCTTTCCAGAGCCTGAAGCTGATCGGGATGTGGTCCCTGACAATACATCCGGATTGTCTTATGATTTTTTTGGCGGCAGCTTCTGTAGCGATCGGTTCGCCATCTGGACCAACTTCCGTTATAATGAACCACCCTTCCAGTTTTTTTGTTGGGCCTCGCTTCGTCTTTTTCTGCTGCGACGATGATCCAGATGGCTATAAAAAAACATTCATAGTATTCATATAGATTCAGATGAAAATATGATTGTCACTACTGTTGGCGCTCCTTAAGTACCCACTTTATCCCTTGTTTATCCTTGATAATGGCATGAATTTAATATCAAAATCACTAACCGTCCTAACCCCGGCCTAATTATTGGTCATTTTCACACTTGCACATATATTTTGGAGGAACTTCGTTTTTGCAGGTTTTTTGTCTATTTTGGAGCATGAAATGACGAGGCCTGTGATCGAGCGCTGACACGGGGAAAGACGAAGGCCAAAGCCCAAAGGGAGTACCAAAGCCCATGTTGATTTGAAGCCCATTCACGCACGTCCATCCTCTAAGAGAGCCCAAGGGACCGAGCCCACGAAGATGAGATCAAGATACTTCGGGATTAAGCAAAGCAAATGAAGATTTAAGGAAGGATTCCGTATCCTATCCTTTCCTCGAAGATATCTCCAAGATAACGACGTCAAAAGGGGTGCAATCGTGAAGGACATAAACTCTAGAAGATGCGAGGAGTCTGCACACGAAAGGAGGACACGAGACGGCGAAGGAATGAGCCAGGCCGGCCGGCCTAGGCCCATTGGACCGGCCGGCCCAGCCCTTTTTTAGGTCGGTTCGACCTCCCCTTCGACCGGTGGCTTCCTCGGCTTATAAATAGCTCGCACCTTAGTCAACTCGAAGCATCCATCCACCCAGAACTCGACGAAAACCTAGGGTCAAGACCGGAGGGAGACGATGGCCGCCGCAAGTCTTCGAAGTTGTCTAGGAGATGGCTTAGGCCGACCCTAGCCGCCGTGGCCTCCCTGCGTGGTTGTGCCATGGCGGAGTTCAAGAGCTAGTTGGATTCATCGATGGTGTGCACATGGCGGTGATGATCCAAACGAATCTATTATGTGAGTAATGATAATCATGTCTTCCGAATCTATTAGCGATCATGTTCTCTCTTTCGATTTCGTTCTTCTCTTTGGGTTTGCTTCATCTTAGATCTATTATCGAGATGGATTGCTTAGCATGATCTTGTAGTCATGGTGGCTAGAGGTTCATGGCGGAACTACCAAAGGGGGTTCGACTTGCTTCAGGGTATCTTGTTGAAAGGGGTGGCGTCATGACAGGCCGTTGCCACTAAGTAGGTGGAGTATCGAGGGATCGGATTGGAGATTTTGAGTTTAAAGATGCTTTTGATTGAGATGCATGATTTATCCGCTCGTTAGCTTGAACTACAACTAGATGACGATATGCCTAGTCATATCTTTGGTTTTGCTATGATTAAGTCTATGTTCATGGATGAGATCAACCTCTACATATCACTCATATCTATTAAAGGTTTACCCTTTATATGCAATCAATGCTTCATGTTAGGATAGATCCATTAGATTAGATGGAAAACCTTAGGTAGTTCTTTGTCGATCCACGGATTGATAAACCTTGGGGGAATACTCTAAGGGAAAAGCTACACGAACCGTGCGCTTGCGGTATACAAATCGGGGCGCTAAGGAGCGTCAACAAGCTTTTCTGGCGCCGTTGCCGGGGATTGGCAACATGAACCCTAGGGCGATCTATCTAGTTTTTGGACTAACCCTAATTTTATTATTGCATATATCCTGTGTTTCTTGTTTGTGTCCATGAATGCAGGTAAAACCCTAGACACAAAGTGATTGAGAAGTTCTCAACGTCCGTACTTTGACAAGTCCAATCTCACTCAAGCAAGTTGATGGCTACGTGAAGACCCGCTCTTTAGTGGTAGGTGCTAACTTTTGTTAGTGGCCCAGCATCCGCTATCGAGTCCCCACTCCCCAAAGCAAAAGATGATAAATAAGGTACACTGCCGTGTCAATTGATTTTAAAGACTAATGTTTTTGGAAAAAAAATGTTTGTTCAAGCAATAGGTATGAAGCATGCCCGCGAAGAAAATCGTGCGATCGGATCATCATCATCTCCAAAGTGTTACTATTGTAATGAGTTTTTTGTCCAAAATCAGAGAAGTACCATGAGAAAATAATAGATTATTTTGAAGCTCCATCGAGTATACTTTCCAATGCTTCATGAATCATGAATTTTGGAGATCGGTGTGAAGAGTTATGGTAAAATCTTTCAACGCTGCGCGTTCTGAAATGTCTCTGGACAGAGCGTAGTGCCGGAGTAAAACAACCATAACTTCTTCATCCGGAGTCCGTTTGGGATCAATGACCACTCGTTGAAAAGGTAATTTCATAAGGCTTTCCATGGAGTAGAATTTTGGTACATGTTCTGTGCAGTATGATTAAGGAATTCAACGAAGAAGAGGCAGCAACAAACAATGGAGAAAGTGATGACGATGTCGCAAGATGTTTGGAGAACTTTGTGCACAGAAGTTGATGATTTGAAGTTGACCAACGCTAGAGGCAACAAGATTATAGGAACCATGATGCCACCCATCTTCTCCATGGGATGCTCAAGAAGCTTCTAGTCGAGTGCAACCAAAGAAAGAGACCGCTCTGATCATCGACACAAAGCATGGGAGCCTCCTTCGATCCCGACACCTTTGGCAAAGCAAGAACCATGGAGACAGACCATTGGAGCCATGCTACTCGCTGGTGAATCGGTGATGACCTTGAAACCAAGGATGCACAACAAGACGCTCCGAAGACCACAAGATCAAGATCATCGACATCTTCGGATCGATTCGTAAGAAGTCATTGTTATCATCAATATTATGCTTAACCTCAGAAGCAAATAGCAGCATATTTTTAGATATTCAAAATCTCCACGAAGTTCCCGTCCCAACGAATCAAGAACCAAGTCAATCGGAGATTCCTACAATCGGGTATGGCCAAAACATTGAAGGTTGTGCACTTTGGAAATTTCTGGACAGCACGCAGCGCCAAAAGTGAAACGGGCATAACTCCCTCGTTTGGACTCCGTTTAAAGCGAATGACCACTCGTTGGAAAGGTAATTTCTTAAACATTTCAATAGATCTATATTTTGGTATATGTTCTGTTGAGTATACAGGAGAGATTCCACGAAGAAGAGGCAGGAGCAACGTGATGAGAACAAGATAGAGAAGATGACGATGATAACAATGAAGGTGAGCTTGGGCGATGTTTTCATCAAGCGTACATGATAAAATTCAGAGGCTTGGAATAGAGGAAGAACCCCAATGACATTGGCAAATGAAGGCACAAGCGGTCGACCTTTGACAAACGAAGATGTTGCAAACAAACCACGACGGATTACAAGAGCGCAACATTCAACACATGGAGACGTGAGAAGCAAACCACGACAGATCACGAAGAGTGCATCAAGATAACATCTCGCACAAAGCACCACGACTCCAATGAGTATGAAAAAGCTCCGAGGCTAAGGTATACAGTGAATTCTCAAGCTTCTATTGGTTTTGTTGATAATCTTTAAAAATCTCATGCTTGAACCGATAGTTGGAATGAAAGTTTAAATTCTATGCCTTGTTCTTTTCATGATGATAGGCTAGAGTTTCTTGAGAAGGTTGATTTAAAGAACCTCTGACTAATAATGAGTTCCGCGATATGCAAGAAACACATGCTGCATTTAATTACACCATGTCTTGTTGATGAAATTTAATTGAGGATGTGATTATGTTGCATATGTTTACAAATAATTGCAAATCTTGATCTTGCTTTGCGCTTGGTGAAGCTCATGACCCTAAAAGAGCACATGTCGGGAGAAGTCCCGAATTTCACTAACCATGCAGGACATGAAACTCAAATGATGAGGAGGGAAACTGTGCCCAAAATTTTGAACACCATCATCAACATCTTCAAGTTTCAAGAACGGACGTCGCTAAGCCTCATCAATTTTGTGCGCAAGTCCAGAGATTTACAATGCAAGAAAGTTGAATATTCAGGATCTCCATCAAGTCCTCGGTTCAACGCATCCATGATCGATACAATTGAAGACCCACTGGAGGAGCTATGTCTCAAACATCGGAGATGCACGTGCTGAAATCAGCACGGGGCAGATTGCAGTGACGGGAAAAAGGGGCATAACTCTCTCAATTGGAATGCATTTTGGGCAAATGAAGACTTGTTGGAAAGAAGATTTCGTGCACCTTGCATTGGATCAGTTGTTTGGAGCAATTCCCTATCTGGACAGAGAGAAAAATCCGTGAAAAGAAAGGTAGCGACAAAGGACAACAAAGAAGGAGGTGACCATGATGTGAGAGACGATTGGGCAAGTTTTCCATTAAGCGTGATTGATCATGTCCAACATGGGAAGTGGAATAAGAGCTGCATGGAACACCTTCACCTCTTGCATGAAGGACCATGGCTTCGTATCAATGAGAAGGTATGTAAGAAAGTCGAGCTCTATGACTCTAAATGAAGCGCTTTGCGGGAGGCAACCCGATCTTTTATTTTATATATATTAATATGACCGTCTACATTGCACTCTTTAATCGGAATATCAAGTAATATTGTACCATTGCTCTAATAAAAACCACAACTTCATGTTGTTCATTCTAAATGTTATTGAGGGAGCACTTTGTTATTTGATCTTGGGAAACTTGTAGACCTTTTTGTGTGCATATTAGTGTTTAGAGTCTTTTTCTTTGTGTCCTTTTAGGGGGAAATATGAAGTGTTGCACCACCCTTTAATTCTAAACTTGTGGCTAGTTAACTTAGGCTAACTTTTTATTTTGTTTTAGACCATCTCATCATGTCATATCATTTTATTCACGCACCCCGTGTTGCATTGCATACCATGTTTTTCGTCTCACCCTTGCATTGCATTGCATGTTGCATTAAAAAAAACCTTTTCTAAAAACATTGACTAGCCTCGCTTTTGAGATCCTAAAACCCTTAGTAAAACTACTCAAAGAGCAATCCTAAAACCATAGGGTATGTTTTTTATTCAAAAATAAAAAATCTAACTTTTGTTTCTCTCTAGTTTTTTTGAAACCACCTTAGATAGAATTTCTATACCCAACACTCTCTCTTCAAAATTTTTGTTTTAAGACCAAAATATAGGAAACCCATAAACCTACTTCTAAAACATTGTTAGCTCGGTTGCTTGGTCCTTTTTCGATAAATAAGTCTTTTTGGCTATGGAGAAGTTCGGCAACCTAGATGTAAATATGGTGTTTAGAACTAGGTGTAAACATTGTCTTTGTTTATATACCTTCCTCTCATTTGCATTTACACTAGCACACACGTACACTCACTAGGTTTTTTTTTCCGCTAAGCTACCTATGCCACAATTTGAGATCTTAGAAATGGTAGGTTTGTTGGCAATTGTCTCTACTCCCGACTGTCACCTTGGGGGTAGATTGTGCACTTGAATTGTTTTGCACGCATGACAAAGCGTTCCCATGAATTCGTGATCAAAGAAGAAATCAAATTCGTCAACATCTCCAAAGTTTGAGAGCAAGCCCTGCTGTTTTCATCAAATTTTGCACATGGACAGAGATGTACAAGGCATTAAAAGTTGATATTCAGAAGCTCCATGAAATTCCCGTTCCAACGCATTCAAGATCAATGAATTTGAAGACCTGTACAAGGAGATATGGCAAAAAGTTTGGACGCTGCGCGTTCTGAAATTCGGAACAGATTGCAGCGCTGGGATAAAATGGACACAACTCTCTTGTTCGGAATCAATTTTGGGCAAATAAGGACTCGTTGGAAAGGAAAATTCATGCACTTCGCAATGGAGCAATGTTTCAGTACAGGTTCTGTTCTGGAAATGGAAAGAAAAAATTCGTGAAGATAAGGCAGCAATGGGACAACGAGGAATTGAAGGAGGCGACGACGACGTGAAGCAATGATTGGGACCATGACTTAGTTCAAGAAGAAGTTGAAGGAAAATTTAGGCAATAAAGATGAAGACACATTGAAAATGATATTCATACACATGAGGGAAGGACTTCAAGAATTGCAAGATGATCCATCTTCTCCTTCCATGCCTAGCATCATGCTAAGCATGGGGGAGGATTTCGTGGACAAGGAAGAAAGATCTCATGGAGTAAGACAATCACAATTGCCACAAGATGCTCATGATTCTTCTTCCATGCTTAGCTCAATGCTTAAGTATGGGGGAGGCCACGCTACACTTCATTACGAGCATCGAGAAGGACGGTAATTCTTCCTCAACTCTCTCTTTTTCTAAATGCTTGTACACATATGCCTTCAACCATAGATGCAACCTTTGTATTTATCTCTCAACCTATCACATGGCTTCTAGGAGGACAACCTAGTTTTATTTTTGTTTTCAATAAGTGTAGGATCACCATCACTTTGTGCTCACCACATTGATACATTTTGGCAATGCCTTATGCTTATGGAAAAATGATGGAAGTTGCCGCTTTGTTTTACCTACGCTATGTTGTATATGACTTGACTATTTTCTCTCAATTAAATGGAATTAAAATGATTAAATACCGGCTCTTTTATTTGTGGAGGTTAAATGACTAAATTCTAAACCCACATATTCTATGTTGCCCTTTGATTTAAGTCTACCGATGACCTTACACTTTGTGTTGTTTAATTTGAAAACTTAATTCCTATGCTATCTACATTTGTGAATCTCTTGCAAAGTTCTACCTACCAAAGCCTATAGAAATATATTCTTTCATGATGAAACCTTTAGATTGCAAAATTATATTTTGATGAGTTGGATTAAGATTGATTTCTTTGGTATGAGACTAAGAAGCTGGTCATTCCGTTTTTTTGTGTAACCTCCTTTTTGCTAGTCTATTTATCCTTGCATTGTGAGTTTCTACTTCGGGAATCTTACAAACCTCGCTGGATATCCACCCTAAACCAAAAATACCTTTTTGTGATTACCTCCTTAACCACAACCCAATTTGAGTATGGATTATCATTTCGACGGAATCAAAAGAATCAAGGGCACCATATAAAGAAAAGTTTTGGGAGACAAGGCTCCCCGAGATTCAAGTGGTTCTACGAAGAAGAAGGTGAATTTGAGATACTTACCCTAGCTAGTTGGTTCTCCCACTATTCATACTCGAGGACGAGCATTCGTTCAAGCATGGGGGGATGGCTGGGTAAGTATTCTATGTTATCAAAAGTTCTAAGGAGCAAAAAGAAAGAAAAAAAAGAGAAAGAAAGAGGAAAATAGAAAAATGATAGAAAAAGAAAAAAAAAGAGAAGAATAAAATGCTCCTTAGCTCTTTTTGTCTTCATTAATTTTCTAAGTTACTTTGAAGAACTATTCCATACTTAAATCTTCCAACCATGTGCAATCCGATAACGAGAACTTCATTTATGTCTCGGGATCATCCATTTGCCACTTGCACATGTCCACCTATCTAAATATGTGTGTTTCATCTTTCCCCCTCTCCAACATTATTTTCCAATGGCCTTTTTTACTAGTCCCGGTAATTCCATTAGATCTCTCTCTTAGTTTGATAATATTTCAAGTATAATGTTTTGCTAGGATTGTTTTTACCTACCAAACTCCACATAAGCCTTCCACTTTTATATATGAGTAGAATAGGTTGAAAACAATCTAATGTAGGCTTGAGCGACTTGATGAGATGAGTATTTCCATGATCTTTTGCAAGAGAACCTCACTTATGTTTGATATGAATTCTTTTGAAAACTCTTCACGATGAAACAAGGTAAAGGTTTGAAGTTCGCTTAAGTTTGAGAGCATTGCATTTATTTATTATTGTGGCTTGTTCTTTAATTGCTAGTCTATCTTCCATAATGAAAAAGTAGCCGGTCACAACATGAACTTAAATGCTAAATACTTGAGAGAGCAATATGTTTTGTTATGTATGACTAAGTGCTGAGAGGACATTGAGGGGCAACGCTGATTTCTTTATAAGCAAAGCTCCTGGACTTACTCGAGGACGAGCAAGGTTTAAGCATGGGAGAATGTTGGCGCTCCTTAAGTACCCACTTTATCCCTTGTTTATGCTTGATAATGGCATGAATTTAATATCAAAATCACTAACCATCCTAACACCGGCCTAATTATTGGTCATTTTCACACTTGCACATATATTTTGGAGGAACTTCATTTTTGCAGGTTTTTGGTCTATTTTGGAGCATGAAATGACGAGGCCCGTGATCGAGCGCTGACACGGGGAAAGACGAAGGCCAAAGCCCAAAGGGAGGACCAAAGCCCATGTTGATTCAAAGCCCATTCACGCACGTCCATCCTCCAAGAGAGCCCAAGGGACCGAGCCCACGAAGATGAGATCAAGATACATCGGGATTAAGCAAAGCAAATGAAGATTTAAGGAAGGATTCCCTATCATATCCTTTCCTCGAAGATATCTCCAAGATAACGACGTCAAAAGGGGTGCAATCGTGAAGGACATGAACTCTAGAAGATGCGAGGAGTCTGCACGCGAAAGGAGGACACGAGATGGCGAAGGAATGAGCCAGGCCGGCCGGCCTAGGCCCATTGGGCCGGCCGGCCCAGCCCTTTTTTAGGTCGGTTCGACCTCCCCTTCGACCGGTGGCTTCCTCGGCTTATAAATAGCTCGCACCTTATTCAACTCGAAGCATCCATCCTCTCAGAACTCGACGAAAACCTAGGGTCAAGACCGGAGGGAGACGACGGCCGCCGCAAGTCTTCGAAGTTGTCTAGGAGATGGCTTAGGCCAACCCTAGCCGCCGTGGCCTCCCTGCGTGGTTGTGCCATGGCGGAGTTCAAGAGCTAGTTGGATTCATCGATGGTGTGCACATGGCGGTGATGATCCAAACGAATCTATTATGTGAGTAATGATAATCATGTCTTCCGAATCTATTAGCGATCATGTTCTCTCTTTCGATTTCGTTCTTCTCTTTGGGTTTGCTTCATCTTAGATCTATTATCGAGATGGATTGCTTAGCATGATCTTGTAGTCATGGTGGCTAGAGGTTCATGGCGGAACTACCAAAGGGGGTTCGACTTGCTTCAGGGTATCTTGTTGAAAGGGGTGGCGTCATGACAGGCCGTTGCCACTAAGTAGGTGGAGTATCGAGGGATCGGATTGGAGATTTTGAGTTTAAAGATGCTTTTGATTGAGATGCATGATTTATCCGCTCGTTAGCTTGAACTACAACTAGATGACGATATGCCTAGTCATATCTTTGGTTTTGCTATGATTAAGTCTATGTTCATGGATGAGATCAACCTCTACATATCACTCATATCTATTAAAGGTTTACCCTTTATATGCAATCAATGCTTCATGTTAGGATAGATCCATTAGATTAGATGGAAAACCTTAGGTAGTTCTTTGTCGATCCACGGATTGATAAACCTTGGGGTAATACTCTAAGGGAAAAGCTACACGAACCGTGCGCTTGCGGTATACAAATCGGGGCGCTAAGGAGCGTCAACAAGCTTTTCTGGCGCCGTTGCCGGGGATCGGCAACATGAACCCTAGGGCGATCTATCTAGTTTTTGGACTAACCCTAATTTTATTATTGCATATATCCTGTTTTTCTTGTTTGTGTCCATGAATGCAGGTAAAACCCTAGACACAAAGTGATTGAGAAGTTCTCAACGTCCGTACTTTGACAAGTCCAATCTCACTCAAGCAAGTTGATGGCTACGTGAAGACCCGCTCTTTAGTGGTAGGTGCTAACTTTTGTTAGTGGCCCAGCATCCGCTATCGAGTCCTCACTCCCCAAAGCAAAAGATGATAAATAAGGTACGCCGCCGTGTCAATTGATTTTAAAGACTAATGTTTTTGGAAAAAAAATGTTTGTTCAAGCAATATGTATGAAGCATGCCCGCGAAGAAAATCGTGCGATCGGATCATCATCATCTCCAAAGTGTTACTATTGTAATGAGTTTTTTGTCCAAAATCAGAGAAGTACCATGAGTAAATAATAGATTATTTTGAAGCTCCATCTAGTCTACTTTCCAACGCTTCATGAATCATGAATTTTGGAGATCGGTGTGAAGAGTTATGGTAAAATCTTTCAACACTGCGCGTTCTGAAATGTCTTTGGACAGAGCGTAGTGCCGGAGTAAAACAACCATAACTTCTTCATCCGGAGTCCGTTTGGGATAAATGACCACTCGTTGAAAAGGTAATTTCATAAGGCTTTCCATGGATTAGAATTTTGGTACATGTTTTGTGCAGGATGATCAAGGAATTCAACGAAGAAGAGGCAGCAACAAACAATGGAGAAAGTGATGACGATGTCGCAAGGTATTTGGAGAACCTTGTGCACAAAAGTTGATGATTTGATGTTGACCAACGCTAGAGGAAACAAGATTATAGGAACCTTGATGTCACCCATCTTCTCCATGGGATGCTCAAGAAGCTTCTAGTCGAGTGCAATCAAAGAAAGAGACCGCTCTGATCATTGACACAAAGCATGGGAGACACCTTCGATCCCGACACCTTAGGCAAAGCAAGAACCATGGAGACAGACCATTGGAGCCATGCTACTCGCTGGTGAATCGGTGATGACCTTGAAACCAAGGATGCACAACAAGATGCTCCGAAGACCACAAGATCAAGATCATCGACATCTTCGGATCGATTCGTAAGAAGTCATTGTTATCAAGAAATATTCTCTAAGTAATTCAAAAAATATACATGAAATATTTAAAAGAAATTTAAACTCACTTTACACATACATACATACATACATTCATACATTTCGAGAATTTGTAAATATACCTTTATTTACACAACAAATTATGATTTCACTCTAAACAACAAATTATGATTTCACTCTAAATAACATGAACTCTAAATAATATAATTTCAAAAGTAATTAACACCCTATTTGTCATCAAAATTAAACAAATTAACAAATAATATATTTTACAACATAATTTCTAAACAAATAATCCATATTTTCAAATTTAAACAAATAATCCATATTTAAACTAATTTCTAAACAAATTTAAACAAATAATTGGGCTCGCACAGGCGACGGCGGAGCGAGCCGGAGGACACGGGGCTCTGGGCGGCTGCGTGAGGTCGACGGCGATCGAGGACGTTGGGCTCGCGCGACGGGGTCCGGGCAGGGATGGCGGACGTTAGGAGTTCTCTGCAAATTTTTCAGATTTAATGGATAACTTTACAGGGTATGAAAAATAACACAAGTTATTAAGGCATAAAGTATAACTGATTTTTAAAAACAGTTATATTGCACTTCAAGTGTTCACATTTTTCTAGCAATCATAACTAGTTGTTTATAGGCTCTGGTAAAAATAAGGAATTTTTCCTAGCACAGAAATTATTTTTCTTGATTTAGTTCAATTACTTAAACCATTAATTAGTTTAACTAGTTTGGGTCCACTAAAAATCATCAAACTTTTTGTATTTGCATTTTTCTTATTTTTCTACGAATTTCTATCTATTTTCAAAGTTCACTGGATTTAAAACAAAACTTAAAGGAAGTTTTATAAAAAAGCCCCTGGAATCTTGCCGGGACCCCCTGGAAAGATCTAAACCTATGCAATCGGGTCCCTTGCGTGGGGGAAGGTGTCGAGGGGACTCAGGAGATCGAGCTCTACCTTTGGGTAGTCGCGACGTGGGCTGGGATGGCCTGTAGCGGCGGGTCGACGGCGGGCAGGGGATGGAGGCGAGGGCATTACGGCGGCGGCGGTGTTCCGGCGGGTCTCTGGTGGGTTGGTCGGGGCTCTGGGCGGCGGCGTTCGGGGACGTTGGGCTCGCGCGGCGGGGCTCTGGGCGGCGACGTCGATGGCGGCGGTGGCGCGGTGCTCGGGGACGTCGATGGTGGCGGCACTAGGCGCAGATGAGAAACCAAGTGTTAGCGGGAAGGGCGAAGGAGGAAGGAAATATATGGGGGGGCCTTTTGTCCCGGGTGAATCCACCACCTGGGACAAAAGGCCCTTTTGTCCCGGGTCGTGGCTTCACCCGGGACAAAAGGTGTTTTTGGCTGGCCGGGAAAATTCCCAGCCCGCGGCCCACCTTTAGTCCCGGGTGGATCTACCACCCGGGACAAAAGGGGCCCGTTTTCCCTCGTTTCCCGCCTAATCTTATGTTTGTTTTTGTTTCTTTTTACTTCTCTTTTAAAATTGGCTTTCATTTGTTAATTCAGTTAATAAAATTATGATTCCAAAAATTATGGAACAAAATTTCTTATCTCTATATAAACTTGATACACGCAACAAAAATAATTAATTTTCATTCAAGTGATTGGGTCAATGAAATATCTAACTTTTTTGAAATCATATTTGTTATTTTGACCATGCAAAAAAATATTAGGTGAACAAATTTTTTCAAACTGTTGCTTTTCGACAGAAAGTGGATTCTATCACGATATTAACGTTTAAAAAGTGAATTTTAGATAAAATTAAGCAATTTCATGATATTAATGAGTAGTGTGTGAGTTTGAGAGATAGTTTGTGTTAGTGAGATTGTGTGTGTTAGTGAGAGAGTATAGTGTGTTAATGTGAATGTAATTTCATGAAATAAATAAAATTAGTTGAGTAATCCATTATTGAATGAAAATTATAATTGAGTCTGGTAATTAAGTGAAAAATATATAAAATAATATATATAACACATAAAGTATAATTGTATAGTACATATATAATAAAAGTATTCGAATTGCGATTATGTTTTTATACAATAATATAAAATGATTCAAGTACATGAAGGATTAGCGGTAACAGACTTTATTTTCACAAATGTCCCTTGATTATGATCACGGCGCAAGTATGGAGCATCATCATTGGCTACCAGGATGCATGTATCAGCATTTACTTCGAAAGGTGAAATGGCAACAAAATTATTATATTCTTCTGACAAGTCTGTCTTGTCCTCCACTCCAACGATGTTTCTCTTTCCTGATAGAACTATGTGTCGCTTAGGCTCATCCTTTTGCTTGTTTATCCCCTTCTTTGGCTTGCTGGACATGTCCTTAATGTAGAAAACCTGAGCGACATCCTAGGCTAGGACAAATGGCTCGTCTCTATACCCAAGATTGTTGAGATCAACTATTGTCATCCCATACTCATCTTTTGTTACCCCTCCTCCAGATAGCTTAACCCATTGGCAACGAAATAGAGGCACCTTGAAATTGGGATCGTAATCCAGCTTCCATATCTCTTCAATGTAGCCGTAATATGTGTCTTTTTTTCCATTATTGTTCGTGGCATCCATACGAACACCGCTGTTTTGGTTGGTACTCTTTTTATCTTGGGCTATCGTATAAAATGTGTTTCCATTTATCTCGTACCCTTGGTATGTTAAGATATTCCAAGATGGTCCCCTAGCCAATAAGAACAGTTGTTCACTTATATCCATGTTATGCATTAGATGCTTCCGCAACCAGCTGCAGAAAGTGTTCATGTGCTCACGTGTAATCCATGCCTCAGACTTTTCCGAGAAATTGGAGAGCAGAAATTTCTTGTGTTCCTCGATATATGGGTCAACCAAGGATGATTGTTGAAGAACTGTATAATGCGCTTTCTTAAATGAGAAATCATCTGTGCAGACATAAGATTTCTTTCCTAATGTACCCTTTCCAGTTAGTCTCCCCTCATATCGCGATTCAGGGACTCCAATCGGTTTAAGGTCATCAATAAAGTCAACACAAAAGTCAATGACCTCCTCAGTTCCGTAGGCACTGGCGATGCTTCCTTCTGGACGAGCTCTATTACGAACACATTTCTTGAGTACCCCCATGAACCTTTCGAATGGGAACATGTTGTGTAGAAATACTGGTCCGAGGATATCAATCTCTTTGACAAGGTGCACTAGAAGATGTGTCATGATGTTGATGAAAGATGGTGGAAATATCAGCTCAAAGCCAACAAGACATTGCACCACATCGTTTTGCAGCTTTATCAAATTCTCCGGCTCAATTATCTTCTAAGAAACTGCGTTGAGGAAGGCACATATCTTAACGATGGTTAACCGGACGTTATTAGGCAGAATCCCCCGCAGCACAACCGGAAGAAGTTCGGTCATAAACACATGGCAGTCATGTGACTTGAGATTTGTAAATTTCTTCTCTGCCAAATTTAAGATTCCTTTTATATTGGATGAGTATCCAGATGGAACCTTTATACTGCTCAAGCAGTCAAACATGGTTTCTTTCTCTTCCTTGCTAAGAGTATAGCTGGCAGGACTTAAGTATTGTCGTCCATTATCTCGCTGTTGTGGATGTAAGGTATCTCGTTCTTCCATACATTGCAATTCTTGACGTGCTTCTACTGTATCTTTTGTATTTCCGTACACTCCCAAGAATGCTATCAGGTTGATGCAAAAATTCTTCGTGAGGTGCATCACATCAATTGCATGACGAACATCTAAGACTTCCCAATATGGTAGCTCCCAAAATATAGATTTCTTCTTCCACATGGGCGCCATTCCGTTTTCATTCGGAACAGGTTGGCTACCAGATCCCTTTCCAAAAATAACTTCTAGATCTTTTACCATGTTGAAGAAGTCTTTACCACTACGGTGCATCGGTTTTGTTCGGTGGTCCGCTTGGCCTTTGAAATGCTTGCCCTTCTTTCATACCGCATGCCTGATGGGAAGAAACCGACGATGACCCATGTATACAACCTTCTTACAGTGAGTCAACCATATATTATCGGTATCATCTAAACAGTGTGTGCATGCTTTGTATCCCTTGTTCGAATGTCCTGACAAGTTACTAAGAGCAGGCCAGTCATTGATCGTTACGAACAGCAATGCTCGTAGGTTGAAGTTTTCCTGTTTGTATTCATCCCACATCCGTACACCTTCATTGCCCCAGAGCAATAAGAGTTCTTCGACTAATGGTCTTAGGTACACATCAATGTCATTTTCGGGCTGCTTTGGACCCGGGATAAGCACTGGCATCATGATGAACTTTCGTTTCATGCAGAGCCATGGTGGAAGATTGTACGGACAAAGAGTCACAGGCCAAGTGCTATGACCACTGCTCATCTCACCAAAAGGATTCATGCCATCCGTACTCAAACCGAACCTTATGTTTCTCGCATCCAAATCAAAGTCAGGGTACGTTCTATCTATTTTTCTCAACTGCAACCCATCAGCGGGGTGTCTCAACATTGAGTCTTTCTTGCGTTCCTCTTTGTGCCTTCGCATCAACTTAGCATTATCTTTATTTCTAAACAGACGCTTCAAACATGGTATTATAGGCGAATACCACATGACCTTCGCAGGAACTCTCTTCCGGGGAGGCTCCCCCTCGACATCTCCAGGATCATCTTTTCTAATCTTGTAACGCAATGCACTGCATACGGGACATGCATCCAAATTCTCGTACTCGCCTCGGTAGAGGATGCAGTCGTTGGGGCATGCATGTATCTTTTGCACTTCCAGTCCTAAAGGGCAAACAAGTTGTTTGGCTTCATATGTTGTGGCAGGCAATTCATTGTCCTTAGGAAGCATTTTTTTAATAAGTTTGAGTAATTCACCAAATCCCTTGTCGGATACACCATTTGTTGCCTTCCATTGCAGCAACTCCAAGGTGGTGCCAAGTTTCTTCAATCCATTTTGACAATCTGGGTACAACAACTTATGGTGGTCCTCTAACAACTTCTGGAACTTCAACCTCTCCGTTTCACTCTCACAGTCTGCCTGCACATTGTGCAATGCCTGCCCCAGATCGTCGCTGGGACCATTTTCTGCTACATCTACTTCGGGCTCTTCCATGGGAATATCGTCATCGAATGCACCGATTCCAGCATTCCCAAGAAAGTGGTCGTCAAAATCTTCTACTTCATTGTATTCCATGGTAACCCCCTGTTCTCCGTGCTTCGTCCAACAAACATACTTCTCCATGAAACCATTTGCGAAAATGTGGCTGTGTAGGATTCTTGAAGATGAGTAATCCTTGTTATTGTTGCAATGAACACACGGGCAGCACATAAAACCATTCTGCTTGTTTGCCTCAGCCACAGACAAAAAATAATGCAGGCCATCAATGAATTCTTTCTAACGTCGGTCAGCATTGTACATCCATTGCCGGTCCATCTGCATTTTAAATAAATCGATATGAATTCTTTACACGTATCGAATAAATAAAATATATCAAACCTAAATTAAACTAAATGTAACATAACATGAATAATTAAAAGATATGCAATATCCATCATACATCTTGATTAATTAAAAGGAGTACTTAATCCATTACAGAACTTAACAAAGGAGTACTATACATGAAACTTAAAAATTCGGTCAACAACACATAGGTTTTCAACCATCCATGCGTTGGAACGCAGAATGCTCTAACGGATTTCTTGCTGGCGCAGAAGAAGATGGCGGAGCTGAAACCTCCGAGTTTGGTGGTGTCGAACCGTAACGCCGCAATAAATCCTCAAGATCAAACGGAGGTTCCTTGCCCCTTGCCATGCATTCTCTATATTCTTTTTCCAAATAACGGAGCGCTGCCCTATGAAAAGCACTAGGTTTTTTGGACCGACGACCTACTCGAGTTGTGCCCTTCTCTCCAGAAGGACAACGATCACCCCCACCGGCGCCACTCTCTCCAGCTGCTGAAGCCATATTTTACTGAAAAATACCTTTATTTTCCACAAAATTATAAATTCTTACCATTACAATGCAAAAATTATTTACTATTACAATTACAATGATCAGATTAATAACTCTTGCAAATAACAATGAAATCATATAAAAAAGACGAAATGTATCATTAATCCTCAAGAAATCTCTAATTAATTGAAAGAATTCTCTATAACTTCTAATTACTTTGACACCCTTCAGTTACAGGAGTACACTCTTTTCAATATCCAGAAACCCTCTAGAAGAAAAATAAACCTTTATTTCTGAAAATATATATGTCAGTAATCTCAACCCTGCGGTGATGACACTGCCTTTCGGGGGGACACGGTGCGGTACAAGGATGTCACCAATCGGCCAGTCGCAGCACCAACATTTACGATTAATAGGCACAGCACTTGGCACAGGCAGCATGTTCGTTGATATGCTCTCAGTACAACAACGGCCATGCTGACTGCGTCAAATGCTGTCTTCTTATCAATCGGAAGTGCTGGTGATGCGACCAACCGATTCGCGACGTGCTTATAGCGCATCGTGTATTCCCGAAAGGTAGTGACATCACCGTTGGATGGAGATTAACGACGTATACTTGTTTCGAAATAAAGATTTTTTTAGCTTCTGGATGGTTTCAATGTGAGCATGAATAAATACATCACTAGAGTGTCAAAATAATCCATTCATAATACAAAAAATTCTAATATACTCATTTAATTAATTCATTCATGAATACAAAAATCAACTATCCACAATATGGTCATGTATACAAGTACATCACATGAAGTGTCTACACTCATTCTAAAAATTTCTACTATCCACATACTCATCTAATTAATCTAAAAGTAGCTAAATGTCCAAGAAATGAGCTAGCTACACATTTTCTCTATTTCTAAAGCATGAAATGAGCTATACAAGCCAAGGAAGAAGAGAAAAACAAGCCCCAAACCTTTAGCGCCGATGGATGGACGGGGAATCAAAGATCTTCACAAATGTGGTGAAGAAATGAGCAAGAACTCTTCTCTCCCGAGCCGAGAATAGCAAGAAACAAGTGAGCTAAATGGCTCGGGCGGGGGGAGAGGGAAGGGGATAAGGGGGCAAGGCCTTTTGTCCCTGTTGGTGGTTCCAACCGGGACAAAAGGGTACGCGGGCCTTTTGTCCCGGTTGGATCCACCAACCGGGACAAAATGCCCCCTTTTGTCCCGGTTGGTGTCTCCAACCGGGACAAAAGGGCCATGTCTCCCCCGCTGGCCCGGCTAGCCGTTGGACCTGGGACAAAAGTCACATATTGTCCCGGGCTCAAAGGCTGCCGGGACAAATGATCTAGAACAAAGGGCTATTTTGTAGTAGTGTTCTCTCCTAGTTGCTCGGTTGATATATCCAATTTCAAGTGTACCATATTATTTGTGTCTTGATCCTACCCTCTGCTTCGTCTTTTTAATAATGCACCAATAAGATAGGAGCAGTGTGCCCCTCCGCTTCGTCTTTTGTATTTGTCGTCATCACTGTCTTTTAGCAGCCTAGACAACCAACAAGATCAGCACATGATTTCTTGGAGGCACGGTCAGCTGAGCGTCGTCTCGTCTCGGGCACCATTTCGGATGGCCTACCTGTGGACTAGCAAACAAAACGACCTTAGATAATTTTTTCATGGAGAGATTCATTAAGGTTCTCGCTGCTAATACATCGGTCTTAAACTTTATTTTCTCCGATAATCCACTTACATGCGACAGTTCAAGGGTGTAAACACGACTTTTCTCTTTTTCGAACGGTTTCGGTAGTTGGAGGTGTAGGATATTCGGTTTCGTAGTTTAAGGAAACACACGCAAAGATAAAAAAACATCTCGAATGAACATCTTTACTATGCTGCATATATCTCAATTGTTTATACTAGTCTATCAACCCGTGCTCCCGCACGGGCTAATTAGAATTAATATAAGAATAAAGTCAATAATTATAATTGTCTACCTCACGCCTTTTTATCTATTAAATATTCTGTCACATACTCTCAAATATATATTTATCTTTATCTTATTACAATAGATTTCATTTTGCATCACGCCTCCATATGTATTCGATATATATTTTGTTGAACTATTTATTTGTGAATTGATATTCTTATCTCTTCCATCATACATGAATATATGGTGATATATATCGTGGATAATATATTTATATAAACAATGATATAAATAATATATTAATAATGATAGAAATAGTAATTTACAATTTTATATTGATGCACTTTAATAGTTATAATAATTATAAAATTTAGATTCAGATTTAGGAGTAAATTAACATGTAATAATAATGACATAATTGAATTATTTATATGCAAAATTAGGGGGTATTTGTATTATTTTTATAATGACATCGGTGGTTAATTTACATAAAGATTAGAGGGTTAATTTAGAATTTTAGAGGTGGATAATTTAGATATATGTTTAGGAGTTACTTTAGTCTATTTTCATAATGGCAGAGATGAGTAATTTATTTGGAAATATAATAAATCTGATAGTTATTATAATTAGAGTTGTTGGATTGACGGCGGTATGTTTCTGATTTTTGTGAGAATTTATAGAATTTTTTTATTTTTTTAGAGTGTCCACTTATGATCCTAGATGACTTCATGTGGAGACTCTAAAGGTGCCTTCAATTAGTAACAGTAAGATTATTAACATAATATATATAGGTGCACATGCTCACATACACACATGAATAATCACCCCTTTCTCAATGCACTCACGCACATCCTACCTCTAGCCCCTCAAATAACTAGGCCGGCGGCGGATATGGTGTTTGACGAAAATAAGTAACCGAAAGAATAATCAGGAAAATGATGCCAAAAACAAACTAATAAAAAAACGAGCACTTGCTCTGCGACCTCGTACTTTCCCATTGATTTATGTCTTCTGCCGACATTTGAGGAAGCTAAAATTACTTTAACAGCAACATCTAGTTACTCATAATAATAATTGAGGCATGCAGACAAGCAACTAAACGCCAACGTTTTGCTGTGCGAGCAGATCCAAGGGCAATAATGCACAATCGTACCTACATAGGACCACCACGCCAGCGTCCTCGCCACATGCAAGCAATCACACACACAGGGCCAGATCTATATATGCAGTTCCTCTCATGTCTCATCAACCGTACGCAGGCTCCAAGAACAAGGCCGTGTTTGGATGCAACCACGAAAACTTTTGCACTAAAAGACGAATGCCCGCATGCAGTACTAAATGAAGTCTATTTGTAAAACTTTTTTAGGAATGGGTATAAATTTTCGAGACGAATCTAATGAGCCAAGTTTCATCGTGATTGGCTACAGTGATGCTACAGTAACTGCGCTCAATTATCCTTTAATCGTGCGGTCAAAGGCATCATTAGATAGAGCAACTGCTACAGTACCATAGTTATGGAGGTAATTTTGTAATTAGACTTTATTTAATACCCCTAATTAGTGGTCAAAGCATCGTTTCTCTCTCATCAAAACATTTTCACATCTAAACCAAACATGGTGCAAGCCACTGATCTGTTTCCTGTTCGCATCACTGGGCTCACGACAGGGGCGGGCCCCATTGAATTCAATGGTATTCAGTTGAATACCCATTATTTTTGACAAAAAAAATTTATATATATATGATGTAAAAAATGAAAATACCACAACAGATCTGACTACTAGAGCCCCAAATTCCTCTTTTAACCTAAAACAACCTCAGCAGCCCAATTTCGCTACACCACCGCCGGCCCACGTACACCACACGGCCCAAAATTTATCATTCCCCAAGCCCAATCCCCCTCCCAGCCCCTCCCAGCCTCTCCCGACGCCCCCTCCCCACCAATTCCCTAACCAGCGTCGCTCCTTTCCCTACCTGCCCCACCGCCGCACGCCGGCCGCCACCCGTGCTCGTCGCCCCCGAGGCTCAGGCCCCACACGCACAGGCCGACACCGCGCTCGCGGCTGGCGCAGGCCGCAGGGCCGCGACCGCGGGCAAGGCGGCACAGCCAGGCAGGGCCGCATGGCGCACGCCCGCACAACCGCTGCGCCGTAGGGGCCGCCTACCGCGCGCGCGGCCGCAGGCCGGAGTGGCGCTACCGAGCTGCGCAGCGGTGCTAGGCCGCTCGGCGGCTCGGCGCACAGGCAGGCAGGGGCGCACGCGCACGATGCACTGCCGGCCTACCGCCACGCCTGACTTTACTGCTGATTAAGCAAAATTGCAACTTGCAAGCCAGTTTGTGATTGACCAAGGTGAGCAGGGGATTGCAACTTGTGATAACTTATGTTTGCGAAAAAAATTAGAGAAGTCTATTAGAGTTGTGTATGATGAGAACTTCAAAAATTTGATAAATCTATCAAAATTATCTATGATGGTTGTAAAGTTATCTTGTAATTTTAAGCATCCTTATCAATGCCATATGTTATTTTAGAATTTTATCCTCTACTTATTTTAGATATTCCTACTTTAATATGTTGATCATTTAGTGCATTTATTATCTATATGCTGAAAATTTCAAGTTATGAACAATTTATATTTTTGTACTCATTTATATGCTTCTAATATGTACTTTGGGTTGTCAAAAACTTTTTTTTACACCATTTGAAATTTCGAACACCCAACTTCCAAATCCTGGGCCCGCCCCTGCTCACCGAAGCCGTCTCCCCAGTGGTAAACGCACTGCGAGATGCGAGCAATGATTTAAATAGCCGGCTATAGCCTTCGCTATAGCCGGCTATAGCCTCTGGCGAAGAAGAAGGCTAAGAAATGGCCCTTTTAGCGCTAAACGAATTTAATCGCTATTAGCTGCTAATAGCCTGCTAAATCAGCTAAATGGGGCTTTGTTTAGCGCCTATAAACATGTTGGGCTGAAACCTGAAATGAACTGACCGTGAGCCCATGAAGCCGTTAGCCCATGACAACTCTCCCAGCATAAAAAGACCAAAACCCTAGTCTCTCGCCAGTCTCCTTGCAGCCGCCTCTTTCTCTCTGCCTCTCTCCAAAAAAACGGCGACGACTTGCGACGAGCAAGGGGGCGACCTATGACGAGCACGGTGCGGTGAGCAAGGGGACGGAGCCTGCGACGACGACCTGCCCGAGCCGCCGACTTAGCCTGCAACGATCTGCAAGATCCTCACTATGTCACAGCCAGAGCAACAAGCAGGCAAGTTACTCCATCTGTTCTCCTAAATTAGCTCATGTTTCATACTTCGAAACATTGTTTTTTTATTTAAGAACAACGTGCTTTGTCTTTGAGAACGAGAGATTGAGAATAGATTAGTAGAATAGTAGACTAGGAGAGTAGATTTGAGCCTGTTCGGTAGTCATTATTGTGGCTGTTCTGCACAGCCAGATCTTCTTCCTAGCTGCAAGTTACACCATGATTTCTTTCTTAGATGGCTGTATACAGCACGCATAGCCTAAACAATCAGAAATGATCAGTACCAGAGATACGGAATGAACTAGAGAAATAAGAACTGAAGATTCTATTTTTATTCCATATTTTTGTTACATAATAGACTGATAGCTTTTTTTTTGTTAACTGCATAGTTTTGTATCAAGAATGCTACATGTTGTCTGCTGATAGCTATGTTTTTTGTTAATTACATAGGCGGTGCATCAAGCATAGCATCTGCCTCAGTAACAGCAACACCAGTAGCTGAAACACAACCTGTTATCAACTCAGATGATCCTGCATGGGCTCATTGTTCTTGCCCAGACATCAAGAAGAAGCATTCACTTAAGTGCAATTATTGTGACAAGAAGATTAATGCTGGAATCACTAGAGTGAAGTACCATCTTGCTAAAATTTCTGGATTTAATGTTTCTGCGTGCAAGAAAGTTCCAACGCCTGTGCAAGAAGAAATGGCAGCATTAATTAATAAAAAGGATGGTGTGAAGGAACAGAAAAGGAAGAGCATGGAAAGGGACAGAGAAGGAATTGATATAGATAAATCAGATGGTGAAAGGAGTTCTGATGAAGACTGTGATACTGGAAATGAGGTGGTTCTTTTGAGACCAGCAAAGGGATCTGCTAGCTCTAGAGTTGTGGCAAGTGGTGGTACAATAGATAAGTTCTACAAACCTAGATCTGTAGAAGAGTCTGTGGAGAACCAAATAAAAGGTAACATCAGTGCAAAGGTCCAAGCAAAGTTGACAACACAGAAGAGAGAAGAGAGAAGGGACAGAGTATGTGAGTATATATGTCAGTTCTTCTATGAAGCTAGTATTCCACACAACACAGTAAAGGTCCAAGCATTGAAGATATAGGGGAAGAAAAGGTGATCCAAGTGGTCACAGACAATGCTAGTGTGAATGTAACAGCAGTAGGTTATTTGGCAGGTACGAGGAAAAAGGTATTTTGGAATGGATGTGCTGCACATTGTTTAGACCTCATGTTAGAGGATATTGGGAAGCTTGAACAGGTTGATAAAACAATTGCCGATGCAAGACTAGTGACCTCATTTCTGTATGCTCATACGAGGGTGCTGGATTTGATGAGGGAGATACTTGGGAGAGATTTGGTCCGGTCTGGGATTACTCGATTTGCCACAGCTTACTTGAATCTGAAAAGTTTGCAAGACAACAAAAAAGAGTTGGCACGACTCTTTAGAACAGATGAGTTGAATGACTGGGGCTACTTGAAGAAGGAAAAGGGAAAGAAAGCCATCAAGGTAGTTAGATCTGAAACCTTTTGGAAGACCATTGATAATGCAATAAATTTTTTTGAGCCATTGGCTAATGTGCTCAGGAGAATGGACAGTGATGTGCCATCAATGGGATTTTTCCATGGATCTATGCTTGAAGCAAAGAAAGAAATTTCTGTGAGGTTTGACAATGATGAGAGTAAGTTCAAAGTGGTTTGGGATATTATTGACAAGAGGTGGAATAACAAACTCAAGACTCCACTACACTTGGCTGGATATTATTTGAACCCCTATTATTATTACCCAAGAAAGGCAGAAATTGAGAAAGATGGATCTTTTAGAGCAGCTGTAATTGAATGCACCACAAGGCTATTTGATGATGAACAAATTCAAGATAGTATAACCGAGGAACTCAACATGTATCAAGCCCAGCAGCAATCATTTGGACATGATATTGCAATAAGGCAGAGGAAAAACAAGAACTTTAACCCAGGTGAATAAGTAAAAGAATGAGATTGATATATCTAACGTTTTCCACCTTTTGATGCTACCATTGTTTAACTCTAAGCTTGTTCATGCAGCTAAATGGTGGATGAATCATGGCACCTGCACACCAAATCTAAGGCTATTGGCAATGAAGATTTTAAATTTGACATGCAGCTCTTCAGCTTGCGAGAGGAATTGGTCAACATTTGAACAGGTCAGTAAATTGGTTCATTCTTTGCTTAGCAGCTCATTTATGTCAATTTGTTCAGTCATTCATTTTATGCACATCTACATCCTCACAGGTGCAGACAAAAAAACGTTGTAAACTACTGCATGATAGGATGAGGGATTTGGTGTTTGTCAAATTTAACTCTAAATTGAAACAAAAGAGAGAGAGCAAATGCAGAGATCCAATAGAGAAGGAAATAGATGATGTTCTTGCAGACGAAAACAATGAGTTCATCATCGGGGCTGTACCAAATGCAAATGCAGAAGAAGAACCAGAAGTTAATAGAACTGAACAAGTTGGAGCTAAAGCACAGCTACATGATGAATTCATACCACAGCCACCAGCTAAAAGAAAGAGACCCATGGGCCCCAAGAAGAAGAAGCTCAGGAGCATAAGGTCTCTGATGCGTGATGAGCAACCTGAAGCTTCTGCTTCATCTACCGAAGCAGAAGGTAATCAAGATGATGACGTTTCAATGCACTTTGGTGATTCTACTGATTCTGGAGATGACTAGATATTAGAAATGCATCATTGAGAAATGGAAATGCTCAAGTGCTTGTTATCATTTATGGACTTGTGGTTCGGTAATCTGTTTTATGTCTCTTGTTTGTCACTATGAGTGGTCATTGTGTATTGATCAGTGAACATTGAACTATGTTTAGCAATTTGTATTATTTACTGGACAAGGGTGTGTTTGAAACTTTGAACTTTGAACTTTGAAGATTCCATAATTTTCAGCTTAGATTGCTTATTTGAAGAAGAGACTTTTGTAAATCCGCTAAATGGTCTTAGCCTCCGCTATATCCCGCTATAGCCATTTTAGCCTTTGAAAGAGGTAGCCGCTAAGAGGAAAAATCCGCTATTTAAAACATTGGATGCGAGCCAAGTTCACGCAGGCTCCAGCGAAGGGCCTGGCGAACTTGCAGCTGCCGAATGCCTCCTGATTAAGTGCCTTCCATGCCTCCATGGTTAGGTCTTCCGTGGCCTTACGAGAATCCTGCTCAGCGGCACCGGTCTCTCGGACATGTGGATCGCTATGGATGACGGAGCATCTCCTCTCTGCAGCTCTGCCTGCTGTTTATTTCACACGCGGCGTGCGTGGGTGCGTGCGTGCGTGGACACAAATGATAAGAGCATATATGGTGTCATGGTAAATATATGTATATATGTGCAAGAAATTACTACTAGTAAAAGAGGATTACGACGACCTTATCATTACATACCGAGTGAGTGGCGGAGTCGTTGCAGAGACGCAGAACTAATGAAGCCGACTGCACTAATCTTGGGTAGCTCTGGATCAGAGAGAAGGTCCCTGCGTTGAGCTCTGAATGGAGCATAGGGAAAGCATGGAGCAACAGCAATGGTGCAGAGCACGACACCACCCCATTGTCCAGGTACTCTCGGAGGGTGGGTCTGTAGCTGCTTCCATGGTGCCATTTTGCCTCCACCAAGAACGATACAGAAATATCGTGCAACTGTTTCATCAAAAGCATGCATGCATATGGTTATTAATAACATAAATAATAGCACATACATTATTCGTTGTTTACTTGTACGACATGCATGCATGGTGATGTCATGCATGTTGATAACTAGCTACTTACCGCTTTCCCCATAACAGAATGCATGCTGCAACCGTGTACCTTCAAAATGTTGTCAGCAACTTCATTTGATGTACTGTATATAACAGAATAAAGTGCTTTCATGTATTCAGGAAGCCTTTCACATGGATTTTCTTCCCATTTGAAACATAAGTATATATGCGTGATTAAAGAGGAGAACGCCACTTTTTTACTACGACGTGATGGTTATTAAGAAGGAATTATTTAGCAAATACCTATATGGTTCGTTGCATGCATGATGTGGTCTTTATTTTTTTCAATGCATGCATGTATTCTTGATTATATATATATATATATATATATATATATATATATATATATATATATTATGTCATACATTTGCTCACCGTCCAATGGCATCAGTGAAAAGTATGAGTTCATCTAGACGTTCCATAGACATCGTAAACGTCGTCCAAGTGAATGATTATATTAGATTAGCAACTCTAGCAAGCATCTCACGGCATGCTCCATGTTTCGGTTCCCAAACAATCCCGTTTGCATAGTGGAAGCACTCCATCAAACGATCCCTTGAAAACCTCAACTTGTCACAAAGCCCAATGTCCCTCCACCACCTATATATGCAATTTTACAAGTATCATCAGCATCATCACCATGCATTTAGGGATAATCGAAACAATTTATTAAAACATTAAAGCATCATGTAAGTTTTTTTCGAAGCCAGCTTACTTTGTTAGTCTAGCAAGCTCTTCCTGATGCACACGTTGCACATTGTCGAAATCTACCTTTGCAAAGTGGAGAAGCAATGGGTGCAAGCCAATGTCTCCTGCACAGTGATCAATGAACCATCTTGTTTCTAGTCTTGGAGCCTGACCTCCAGTGCAATGGAAGGTCTAACGCATGGGCCACGCGTTTCCTTGTGTGGGGAGGCATGGATGGCATAAGATCCCTAAGAGCTTTAGTGGAAAATTTTCTTGCTAAATCTAGCATTTCTTCACCTCGGAAAGCAAGATATGAAGCTTCATGTAGCGACAGAAATCTATTGACATCGCTCTGCAGCGTCGCTTTGCTGCACTTCTTTGCATACATATCGTGCTTCAACAATAATCCTAGAATTAATGCCACAGGAGGAAGCATTACAGATTAGTTCCTTAATTAATTTCTTGGTCTGAAATTTGTAAGGACAAGTACATTGGTCTAATCTAATAGACGGTCTCATATTGCCGCATCATCTTGAGACCATCTTGAGATGAAGAAACAGACAATACATACAATGTGTTGTCTTATAAGCTGTCTCATAGTAAACACATAATTCCATAATTTGTGTATAGAAAAAAGAAATATTATGAGTTGCATAGCAACAACTCGTAGAATAGTGAGAAAGTGGTCTCGTAGTTCTAAATTTTAGCTTATGAGGCGGTTGTATGGCAAAACAACAATTTTGTTCTCTCTCCTCCCTCACTCTTCGCCACCTAATCAAAAATCCTACATGGACTTGCGTAGTTGCATCAGATGACCTATGAGACCGCTGACGTGTAGCAATATACTTGCCCTAAGACGCGGTTGACTACCATATGAAATGTACTCATTCTCATAATTTGGCGGCTCCATTATATGGAATATGCTTACACTTTTAACTCTAATAAAGCCTGTTTGTTTGTGGCACGCTCGGTGGAATATATATATGAAATAATATGCATTGCACTCTTAATCTATATACCTATTTATAAACCATGTAACGTTTTCACCTAAATTTTTTGTTTGGTCCACCTTTTGTCAATGACAGGTGGGGCTTAGTCCATTCCGTATGCGAGTCGGACCAGCCCCTCAGTCCACGACTCAATCATATATATGGTCCCTATAAATTAACACATATATGTTAACTATAAGTATTCATTTTTTATACTAACTTTGTGCGTAGCAATGTATGAGCATATATATTTGCCTAGTTGCACCCGTTCTTTGATGCAGTCAGGCTGATGTTCTTGTGCTATTGTGCCAGCTTCGCTAGTACTGTCTTCGTAGGGTGAAGGAGGAAGGAAATCATGGGAAAGATGAGAGCAAAACGGAGAGAGTAAGATGCATGGTGATAGGTCAACCAGTGTCACAAAGATACTCTCGAACCAGCTGACTCTATTCTCCGTTGGACTCCGTTAGTTTTCTTAGATGAATCTCCACCACTACTATTCCATCGAAGGCTAAGCACATGGGGTGGGCACCGGTCCATGTGCGTGCAGAATACACACTCATGTATTAGAAAAGAGCTCTTTTATAATAATTGTAAAGTACCAATAGGTACTTTTACCTTAAACTTTTTCCTACCCGTTGATCTATGAAAAATATTTATAAAAATTAAATTAAATTAATATTCGGTCTCACTTTTTGGTACTTGGTCCCACTTTTTAGAAGTATCAGGTACTTTATCCTAGGTACTTTCTACCTTCACCACCGTAGAATTTTATTAAATTGACGGCTCCTATTTTTTTCAACTATTATAAAATTTCTCATTAAAAATTGTGCTCAGTATCAATCTCGAATGCAACAAAGCAATATCAATATGCCATGCACGACACGTGTCCAATCATTTTGTCTGCATTCCAGTTTAGATTTTCTATATGAATTATTATTTATTCAAAGGAAAATACCTATGTAATTTCAAGTTTAATTCTGTATAAATGAACAAGACAATTGTGCAGTTTTCTAGCAGCGCAATGTAAACATACACCGGTATTGTGTCTTAAAACTTGTTCTAAAGTATAGTTGAAGAACACTGCTCTATTAGGTTCTCACAGGCTTTAACTTTCTTTTTGGTAGGCTTTAACTTTATTTAACTACCCTAAATAATACAATAATGATTTGCAGTACCTGGGTCAGCCAAAAATCCATACTCTAACCCCTATACACCATTGAGAGGGAGCTCCCTCAGCTCCTTTAGCCCGCGGGCGCCACATGGCACGAGTGGAGCATTCGCGCGACGCGGGCCGTGCTTTTCCTCGCACCGCCTGCCCCCGCGCCCGTGGCGCCCCCCGTGCTACACCGCATTTCGCTGCGCGTCGGGCCCGCCGTGCTCCACCGGCTCTCCCTCGTGGGGCTGCTGTTCAGGACCCGTGAACCGCCTCGACGAGACGACGCGGCTTCTTGTTCTCTCTGAGCAGCCTAAACTTTAAGGCCATAGATGCAACATCATCCACACGTCGATCATTGGCTGTCCCCATAGAGATGGAGCTGAGGATGCTACGGATCTCCTCCTCGAAGTGGTAGGAGATGCCTAGTCGCTGCATTGTACCAATGAGAATTACCTTACAAGATGATTCTTCTGATTCACCGAGTAACATATCCCTTACACTCCTCTTCAGTTGATTATGGCTGAATTGGCACACCTTTAGTTCACCATATGGAGTAGAAATTTAAAGTCTTATTAGAAGATTTAATTTTAAAAAATTGCAGATACTGAAGTACATACATGAGCTCACCTACCAGATCACGACTGCCGCCGCCGCCCTTGAGTGAGAGAAGGGCGTCGTAATCCCAGGAGCTAGGCCGGTAGTTCGCCGACCGGCGCCGCGGCTGCCCAGGATCCGGTGACTCTGCCGCCGACGACGAGCACCACAGCTTGTGGCGCCGTGACGACCGCCGCGTGGCTGCCGCTGCCGGCCGACCGGCAGTGGCTTTTTGTGACATCTCAGAGTCAGTGGACTAGGCACGCTTGAGACCTCCTACGCTTTTCTAAACTAGAAGTTAAAACAGTGCCTTTCCTTGCTAGATCAAAAAGGTGCGTCTAGCACTCTAGCTTGGTTCAATAACTGTAGGTGCTACTCCTATTTACAGACAAGAAAGCACGGTGATATTCCTCACTACCAGACCACAGAAATTTCGATGGGTGATGTCTAACTCTCACGAAAATCTCCTCACGAGTCGGAGTCGAGCATCATGAATACAATAATATTTTCGTGAGAGTGAACCGTCGGGATCTCTTTTCATGGCGACCTCCAAAAAACGATAATGCCATCAGGGCTCCATGATCGTTTCCATGAGAGCGAACTGTCACGAAAAATCAGCCACAAATATAGGCCTATAACCCTCATAAAAATTCATTTTCCTCTACGTGAAAACAAAATGAATGAATAATAAATTTGCACATATGGAACACATGCGCACATTTGCGAGAATATATATTTTATTAAATTCATCTTATACAAAATTTATGAATACGTGACTTGCGACAACTCGTATTCTTTTGTCTTCTATGTCGATGCTTTAGGAGAGGTCTAACTTGTATAGATTCATAGTTTGCTGATTCGCGGGGCCCATCAGGTGCGTTCGGTTAATTACATCTGTAGAACAAGTCTATGGAAAACCTCCGATTAAGCTGCACTTTTATGGTCATTGTCAAATCGTCTGCTTGTCGTCTATATACAATATATGGCTTGTGTGAAACCCGTGAAAGATACAAGAGGCTTTGTTTCACCGAAATCCGATCATGACACATTGGTGATAAATGGGAAACATTGATGAAAAGGTGACTTTCGTGCGGCGTCGATGGTGATGAGCTTGGACGAGAACCGAGTGGTGCCACGTGGTTTAGAGAAAAAAGTAATTAAATGGTGGGGTAAAGTAAATAATTCATTTGCACTTTAGTTAATGTTTCACTGGATTTTAGTGTGAAGCTTGCAGGCATGGTCCATCATTTTTTAGAGGCCAAGTGAAGTACTAAGTCAAGCTCAAGTGACCAGCAAATTCCCACCTGCCACCTCAGTTTTGCATTGGAAAACTAAAGTTACCTCGAGACCAACATCTTGTTATGCATAATTGACCCATGCACACAAGCAGCAAACCAAACGCCAAAAGCTGTGCGAGCAGCTCCTGCAGCAGCAACCAGCGGCATCCAAGGGCACAGCACAAATCGTACATACACTAGAACTCTGGGCGCGGCGTTGCCGCGCCGTTCTTAGTCTGGCCAGTGTTTTCTTCTTGTAAGCTAATTGTTTGGCCAGTGTTTTCGTGTAAGCTAATTATGTCACGAGTGCTTTGCAGTGTCGTCAGCATGTGGGAGCATCAAAATAGTAACATATGCGCGAATGATCCACATGAGATTTTCACATGCTTTATTTGTAATAGGACAAGAGATTTTGATTAGTGCCTTGGTGCTCCCAGTTTTGTTTCGCTTCTCCTCTGAGTAAATTAGCTTAGCCAAGACATAGTATGGATATGCATCCCCGTCGTGTACTACCTGTCTCTGCTGTTTTGACTACTGATCGAGATAGCTACGTCTACCTCAAAAACATGTTAACAGTATCCCAAAACTTTTGAAGGAAGAAACATTACTACAAAACCAGCATGCATATCAAATTTTGACTTTAGACAAGAGATATTACAATCTTCTAAAAGGGCACCAAATGCTAATGCAACATTTACATACGGAGCTGTCATAGGGATGAACCATCCACAAAATCATGGGTATTCCTATTTCTGTGAAAGTACTCCAATTCCCACTTTAGAATTTCAATCGAGAAACTTTGTTGCCGTTCAACCTCTATTTCCTATGTCAAAACCAAGACTTGAGAATGAATAGCCTGTACGTAGAAATACCAGATGCAAGTTGAGAAGGCTACTTGTAACTGAAAAGACTGACTTCTCAAGCTCAACTTTGGAAATGTCATATGAGAGCAAGAACAATACTGCCAACGAGGAGGCAAGAACTGAAGCTTGACCTTGGTGGGTTTGGCAATATTTGGCAGCTTGTAAATACTCAACATGTGCCAATCAAATCCCAAGAAAGCAGTGCGCTAATCAATTTGGCAATCTCTATTGTGTACAAATGTTTGATAAGAATCCTAATAATTCTGCATTGTAACAAGTGGTCTGATACTTGGATAGGGAATGTTACATTTGGAAATCAGGTGTTTAGTAGGAAGTAATAAGCAAGACCTTCGTTTCATTAGGTGATTGCTATTGTTGGGAGATTTCCTACATGAATAGTAGTATATAAGTACTGCCTAGAACTGGAGTAAAATGTTATGATGCCCCAATCAGCTTTAACTGAATATGTACATATTAAATGAAATTCACATTGTCAGTAGCTACCCAAGGGACCAAGGCAAAGCTGGCAGCTATGATGTTTATAAATTTCGAATTCATACCTATGAAAGTAAAGAGTGCAATTGGTAACTGAAGTATTGAACATAAGAACATACCTTTCATGGCGTAGGAATGTCTTGGATGTTGCAATCAGGCTATATCTGATCCCCGTTGATTTCTGTAACTTGTTGATGATTTAGCAGATAAAAAATGAATCTCATTCTCATAGCAATAATCAATGGCATTGTATATCCAAAATAATTTCATACCAGGTGGGCTTGCAAACAACTATATCTGGAGAAACTATGCACTGAAGCATTAGGACAACGAAAATTATATCTGTACTTTCACGAAGAAATGTTGTCGCAAAGGAAATCTTAATACTGTGAGAAAACTTGCATCATACTCTCTTGAATCAGAGTCACATTTCCATGTTTCATGCTAAATGGGCTCTGCAAGTTCTAGTCGTGAAAACACAAGCTACTTAATGAGCACTTACCTTGGAGGCATTTCCTCGAGCAGTTGCTGTGCATAGTGTGTGTCGATGCCCCCTATGGCCCTACATCTTTATGAGCTCTACCCGGCATGCTCTGGAGGTTCAGGAGGTTCCACGTGGGGTGCCGGGGAGCTGCATAGCACTGGTGCCACTTGCCTTCTTTGTCGCCGGATCTTGCACGGTGCCGGCGTAGACACCGCGGCTCGCAAGCTGTGTGAGGAGTGTGGACATCAAACAACAATCGCAGAAGAGGCTGACGGCGCTTGAGGATGGAGGCATAGCAAAGTTGATCGGTGACTGCTGGAGGGATGGAGGACGGGTGCGGAGGAGGGTTATCCAGTTTGGTGAAAGCAGTGCCACCACGAGCGACAAGGTGGGAAGCTCGATGGTGCTGGTTGAAGTGGATCGGGGAGAGCTTCCTCTTGCACCTCGACAGCCGCGGGAGGCGAGGGGAAGGCGGCTATGGTCGGAAGAAGGCGGCGGCGACGAGTCCAGTCCAACTCAGCAGCTCGGGATGAAGTATCTAGACACCCCGTTCAGCTGCCGTGCGGCTGCTGCTAGTGACGTGGACCGTTCGATCAAGATCCAATGGATGAGAATTGCTAGTGACGAGGTCGAATGAGAAGCCTGAGCGTATGGTGCAGATTTCGTTCGTTAGATGACGTGGTCGAATGAGAAGCCTGAGCGTATGGTGACGTGGTCGAATGAGAAGCCTGAGCGTATGGTGCAGATTTCGTTCGTTAGATGACGTGGTCGAATGAGAAGCCTGAGCGTATGGTGCAGATTTCGTTGGTTAGAGAAGAGATAGGACCACCACGCCAGCGTCCTCGCCACATGCGAGCAATCACAGGGCCAGATCTATGTCAGGAACTGGGCCGTAAGATGGGCTTCCAAGCTGGGGCATTGAATGGGCTTCCAAGCTACCTTGTCAAGGCAGCAGAGCTGAGGATAAATGGTCCAACCGGCATCTGGAAGGGCGCTTTTTTCTTTTTTATATTTTTTAAAAAATAAAAATTTCAAAAATATATGTCCGTTTTGAAATATTTCAAAAATACCCCCCGGTCGCCCCTCATATGGCGACAGGCCCTAAGTGTAATTTTTTTTCTTAAAATTTGCAACGAGGTCCCTGGAAAAAAAAGGCGGCCTGTCACCCTCCCCCTCGGGCGACCACTGGGCCCCGGCCACGGGCGCGGCAGGGGGACCTGTCCCCCCCCCCCCCCCCCCCCCCGCGGGCGACCGGGGTACCCCCCGTTATATAAGGATCGGACCCCCCATTCCCTCTTCATTTGAGCCCGAAAATTCCAGCAAAAATCCAGAAAAAAAAGAGATGGATGAGGAGAAAGGAAGCGGCGAAGCCCTATCGGATTCAGCACTTGTGATCTGCAGGTTAGTACATTTAGTTTATATATTTTTCCATTTAAGTACTACGTATTTAAGTAGGAGTAATTTAAGTAGGGGTGAGTAATTTAATTTAATTAGTGCTATAGTAGAACCATTTAAGTAGGAGTTTAATTATACTTTAGTTTGTAGTTACGTAGTAGTAAATTAGTTTAGAAAATTAGTACTACGCATTTATTATTATAATTGCAGTACTATTAGAGACGTGTTTATAAATTAATTATGATTTAGAATAGAATTTGGCATATGCAGTATAGAATTTGAGTGTCATCACGTAGTTATGAATACTTATACGTTGTAGTTGAATTTCATACTTAGTTTTTACGGATTATTGAATAAGGTAGTGAAGTAAAGAGTATAACTCGATAAGTATTATGTGATATACAGATATGTCGAGCAAGATGCAGTTTCAAGTATTTTATGGTGACTACAATGTTTTGTATGGGCCAAATGGAGTAGATCTTTCTGCCTTTAAGTGCACATCTATCGCCATAGATAAACCTCTGGAAAGGAGTTTTGGTTCCAGATGTAAGTGGCTGCAGCGTGGGTTCCGTGTTGATCCGTTGACACATGTGATCACCGTCCAGTCTCTTGTTAATTGGGAGGTAGAAAGTGAATAATGGGAATTGATGATGATACACAGCACTGATGACTGGCAGAAGTACATGCAAGCAGCTCTAGAGCGTGGGTGGCCTCTGGATCCGGGAGAAGACACAAAATGAAGTCCAACATTGTGCAGATCAAGGAACTCCGAGTATTCGAAGAGAGACCAATTATGTTGAGCAAGATGAGTCAGAAGAGACAGAAAACCAAAACATGGGACCACAGGGCCTTGCTGATGAGGGAGAGAGGATACATAGTATTGTGGACGAGATGGAGGCAGAAGACCAAACCGCAATAGAGATGGAAGAATATGAGGGCTCATATGATGACGAGCAGTACTCATTGCCAAAAGAGTGGAAGGAGCATGGTTTTGGCAGTCATGTAGCAGAAGACGTACGAAATCAGGAGTGGGAGTACAGAGGGAATGAGGTAGTGCAAGGTGCAACATATCCAAACATTGAAGCCGTAAAAGATGATGTGAGACTATGGGCAATATCATTGAAACGAGAATTCAGAGTCGTAAAGTCTGGCAGTAAAGAATATGAGGTGAAGTGTGTGAATGATGGATGTCCATGGCGAGTACATGCATTCAAGGGAAAATGGAAGTCGAACTGTAAATGTTCCATTGTGACAGAGCACACTTGTTTGCTGTCAGAAGTTCTTCCCTCGCATCGCAATATATCATGCGACTTTATTGCAAAGCAAATGTAGGGGTTTATTATGGACAACCTAAATTATGAGCCAAAAATGATTGTTCGACACATTGAGCAGACATACGTGACCCAATGGCAGTGCCCTTCCACCATTTCAAAAAGATGTGACAACATGGCAACCACTCCAGCTCACCTTCAAAGCAGTCTCTCTGGCGAGGACGACGGACCTGTCATTCCACAGTGCAGGTCTGTGGCGTGTAGTGGGGAAGGCGGCATCTAGGCGCGATCGACCGAGCGGCAGCAATGCAGCGCTGTGAGTCTGCATGCACAGAGATGCATCGAGTAGTCATTTTGAGAATCGAATCTAACCTTTTCAGTGTTAGGTCAGCTAGCCTCTCCACTGTGTTGTCATGTAGGATTTTTAGGTGCATTTACACTCCACACTCCGGGTATCAGACATTTGTGCGCCTATAAATACTCCGAAGTTTGTGAACTCCCAGCAGCACTTAAACACCAAAGCTCATTGTATACCCAATGTCTGGAGGTAGGTCTAGCGGAAAGAATTACTACGGTTTTGGGAAAGGAAAAGGGGGGAGAAAGGGAGACCCCATAATATGGGAGGGGCCTCGTGGACCTGATTCCTTTCCGGAACCAGTGTTTGAGTTTCCGCCACAGCACAAGAGTGAATTTACCAATGAAACTCCTCTTCGACAATACGATAACTGTAGAGAACCGTGGCCAAAATGCAGACATGGTGAGGACTGCTTAGTGCAGATGTGCACCGACGGGATGGATGGCGGTCGGCGTTTTTTTAAATATCCACACGCATGGGTAATACTCGGTTGTTTCATTTTTTTATCTTCAATGAGACACCTTACATGAAATTTATTTTGCAGTCTTCCGATGCTCCAAAAAACTGTGATTTTACTAGGTGGGTCGATCCTGCACCAATTGATTTTGGTCAGGAGTTCATCGAGTACCTCCAGATAAAGATCTTTGATCTGGAATGCAAGGTGAACCATTATGAGGAAGTGAGCGAGGGTAACAAAGACGACGAAGTTGATGATACCAGCAATGTTGCCGGTTCACAGGATGAACCATGCACTATTCCTTACTGCAACTGCCCTTGTCACAAGAAGAAGGGACCTGCGCCTCCGGCACCACCGCTTGCACCACCTGCAACGGGTGGATACTGCGGAGAAGACTCAACGCAGTTTGCTACGTGGGGGTACGGCTACTAGGACTACCCTAGTGCTAGTGACATGCTGCATCGTTGTGTTTGTTCTGTTTTTTTTAATTACCTAAGGCATGTTAGGTTAGTCCGGAATCTGTTTATCGTAGTTTGCAACGGGTTCTGTCATGCCACTGCATGTGTGATGTGTGTTTCATTATCGTTGTATTATGATGTAAAATTTGATGGTTCACATTATGTAATGCATTTCTTAGTTCTTATTTCTTATTGTTATATTAATTAAATGTGTGGTTTTTAGTATTCTAGTGACATGAAAAGCTCCGAGGGCCATGTCCGTGCCCAGCAGAGGGCTAAGAGGGTCCGACGCCCTAGGGGTGGTTAGATATATCTGATGTTTGAATCTCTGATGTTTATTTGTAATGAGATAGTTGTGGACCACTTATTTATACACTTCAACGTTCGCCTCTGATCACTCTCGTATTTTCCATTACATACAATAGATGGTATGTTTATACTTCGATGCTCCATTACGACTAAGTACGATTTAAACTCGACATTATGTACATATCCAGTGAATGCAAGTTAGGTACGAGACATACATACAAGCATAATACAACATTAACAATACTAAATGCGAATACATCTTAAACCGATGAACATCATATGTTATAGATCATGGCATGAAATCATCTAGGTCGTCATCCCAGTTGACAGATGGTGGTGCTGCAGGTGGTGTAGTATGGCTCGACGAAACTCTTGACTTTCCCTTTCTCTCTTTTTTGGATCTACGTTCATGTACACAGGGAGGAACATCATGTGTTGGAGGCCATGGTTTGGGGGGCATGAAGTCATCCATGTCGTCATCCCAGTTAACACAAGTTTGTGCTGTAGGTGGTGCAACATGACTTGACGAACCTCTTGTCTTTCCCTTTGTCTCTTTTCTGATTCTAGGTTCATGTAAAGGGGGGAGGAACATCATGTGTTGGAGGCCATGGTTTGGGAGGCATGAAGTCATCCATGTCGTCATCCCAGTTAACACAAGTTGGTGGTTGAGGTGCTGAAACATGACTCGACGAACCTCCGGCCATCTGTTCTTGCGCAGGCCAAGTACTATCACCCGAAGATCTTATCCACCTCCTTCGTCTAGTTTGCGGCATAAGTCCACCGAAGATACATACCAATTTACGAAAATTTGGTATCGTTTTGTTAATCAACTCCGTGTCCTCGGAGTAATCCTAACATATAATTAAAAAACAATGTTACTGTTTCATAAATATGAATTCGAAATGACGGACGGGATTACAACTGAATGAGAGTTACCTTAATGTGCATCTCATACACCTCTGGCCGCATCTATATCTTATAAGAACTTTGTAAGAATCCAATGATATTAGGATGATTCGCTAGTTCACATACTCTCATGTATATCTTCCGACGTTCTAGCAGGTGTCCCTTTACATCTTGCGTCGTAATACCTCGAAATAATGTGAAATCTTTAAACTCTACTACTTTGGACAACACCATCTCTATCGTACCATCCGCTAACGGATCCAACTTCTTACTGATAATAAGATGGGTCATGATATCAAATATTATACTAGATTTTTCTTCGATCCATGAAAATCCTTCACAATTGGAGGCAGCCATTGTCTTATGCTGTAATATCAATAAGATACTTTCATAATTCTATTCTAATTCATAATTAATTTAAAAACAAGTCTGTAATAGTACTGAAATTGTACTACTAAACGAGTGTTTTAAAGCACTAAATCTAATCAGCTAATCCGCTAATTAAATTAAATTGTTATACAATATCAATGGATTCATACGGAAGTTACCGGTAGATCACAAGTACGCAATTCGGCAGAGTTTCGCCGCTTTTCTTCTCCTCACCCCTCTTTTTTTTCCTGAATTTTTAGGCTCAAATGACAAATGAGATGGCGGCCAGAGCTTATATAAGAGGGAGGGACCCTGTCGCCCCCCTAACGGGCGACAGGCCCCTATCGCCCCTGGGGTGGGCGACAGGCCCCTGCCCTTTTTTTGTCAAGAACTTCGCTGCGAATTTGAAGAAAAAAATTACACTTAGGGTCTGTCGCCCTATAGGGCGCGACCGGGGGTATTTTTGATATATTTCAAAACTGACATATATTTTTAAAATTTTTATTTTTAAAAAATATAAAAAAGAAAAAAACGCTCTGGAAAGGGCATACTTGCCCTGTAGTTTCTTGCTATTCCTCCCAAATCCCTGCTATCCCTAGTCTTGATTCCCTCTGATTCTTCTCCAATTTATATCAATACTCTTGTTATTCAGATTTGGAGGTCTAGGACTATAACAATTGGTAATCCGAGCCTTGTTCTTCTCTACCCATTTTTTTCCCCAATCCCACCTTCCTCTCCACCGGATCGAGCGCCATGGCTTCCACGCCTTCCACCGCCACGAACTCTGAGTCTGCCGCCATCGATGCCCTTTCCGAGCGAATGGATCGGATGTTATGGAGGATGGAGGAGACGCTAGCGCGGATGAGTAGCGCTCCTGCGACCGTCGCGTCCGCGACCGCGGCACGGGTTCCTTCATCGACCTCGTCGCTGGCGCCCCCGACTTCGCCCGTGGCGCTTGACGTTTCTGAGACAGGGTCGTCGGCTTCCTCAGCTTTACCATCTTCGCGGGCATCCCCAACTCCGCTTGCTGCGCTGGCCACCAACTCGCCCTCGCCGACGGCTTCGACGACCTCCGCCCCGACCACGATGGCCACGACATCAGCTGCGTCGCCCACGCCTGCAGCACCCTCGGCCACGTCCACGGCTGTGCCGCCCACGCCGGTAGCGTCCTCGGCCGTGTCCACGACAACTTCGCGGAAGTTCTTCGCCCCGACGCCGGCCACGACCCCTTCATCAGCGCGCGACACCACCGTGATGCCAACAACATGCGTGCCGACGACCGCGTCGACTCCACCCACCACCGCGGTCGCCATCTCATTTCGGCTTCCGATGCCGCCATTCCTCGCCGCGCAGAAAAAGATCGCCAAGAGGATGAGGAGAGAGCAGTGCCTACGCACAGCCGCCTTCGGGGTTGTGGGTGCCACACAGGAGGCGCGCACTTCTGCCGCAGCCATGCGATGCCGAGCGGGTGCGTCCGTTCGTCGACTTCGCCGCCCGCGCCACCACGGTTGTCTTCGTCCACGACGAAGAGGGTCTGGAGCGCTTGGTCCTCGAGTTCGAGCAAGACGCCGTCGTCTCTGTCGACATCGCCGCGGAGATGGCCGCGGAGATGGCGTGCTTCGCCTTTGGGTTCGACCGGGACGCGCTCGTCTCCGTCGATACAGCCATGGACATGGCGTACGACGCCCTCAAGCTTTGCAGTTGCGTCGTGCCCGCACGGTCGCCTCCATGGACACGAACTCCAAGCTGCTGGGTCTACGGCCTCGGCCACGGAGACGTGCTCTGCGTCACGGGCATCGCCGCTTGCGTCGGCGCCGTCGTCAGAATCAGAGGAGACGGCGCGCCTCGACGCCATCGCCTGCTTGCGCAGGCTGTCAGCCTTGCCCGACAAGCTCTATGGCATCGCCCTTGAGATGCACAACGACTCCACCAGCTAGCACTGCGTACCAGGATACAGGCTCTGTTGTGGATTGGAGCACACAAGCTATTCTCTCCAGGAATGCCCCGAAGGTGTTCGACGCAATGCTGAGCCATCCACTGTTCGTCTTCTGGTTCAGTGCTGCGACATCTGTTATGCTGCTCCACGCCGTTGCCACAGACCAGGACGCCACATATTCCTCAGTGTCTCTCTGTGCCGATAAGCCTGCCTCCATGGATCAGTCTCGGAAGGCTTATCTCAAGTATGGGGAGACATCTCAGTCAGCTGGACACAAAGTTCTACACCAGGCTGTATCTGCATGGTTTCAACTTCATTCAGAACCATTTATCAGGGAGCTCAACTCTGGAAACTACCAAGCCATTTATGAATCTACATGAGTTATGGCAGCAAAACCACGTTCACTTGCAGTTTACAGGATTGCCATTTCTTTGTATTTTGAAGTTGAAACCATGGCCACCACCTACATGCATGGGAAATGAGCTGCTCCAAGTTGACAGAACTTCAGTTTCCCATTTGCAAATGGACAGATCAATTCTTAGCTTTCGGAGCAAGTTCTCCTTTGATGCCTTTTGGAGTGTGCAGATAATGGGAGGTGTTCTGAAATTGAAGGCTCATGGTACTGCCGAACTGGGCGCTGTACTACTCTTGTTACTATTGAAGGCTGGAGCAATCCTAAATATTTCTGATGATCTGGGAAGATTTCCTATAGAGTTGGCTGCACTGCGGAGTGCAAGCAGGGAGAGTTGCTGCTGCCCTTGACCTTGTCAATTTCAACCGTCAGAAACTGGGGTGTTGCTAGAGTAGTCTTTCATGCAAAATCTGAAAATACAAATCCATTGGATCTGATGCACTGTGATAGAAGAAGAGCTATGATCAAGTCACAGACAGATCAGGCATTCAGGGAGTATGCCATGGCATTCAAGTGCTGTACTCTTGACTGGACACCAACTTACTATCGCCAGGCAGCTCCTCACATGCTAATCAAGGAGTACAAGTATACCCATAAGCTGCAGGACCTTCCAACCAAACCAAGTGAGTCAATACTCTGCATGCAAGATTTAGAAGCTCTATGTGATCCGGGAGCAGCGGCGAAGCCAGCTCAGAAAATGACCTAGGGCGGACTTTTACGAAAAAATTTTTGCACGACCAGAGCGAGACGCCGAGACTTGCTGCCCGGCTGCAGCGCCCGCGCCGGCGGCGCACGGGATCTGCTGTCGCCACCGACGGGCGCCGAGATGGGGTTGCTGAACGGACGGGCGTGGAGTGGTGTCGCACAACGGCATCGACACGCCAGCGTGAGCGCTAGCGCCTGAGCGGGACTGCAGAGGGGTAGATGGTGAACTGCCGAAATTGGCAGTGGCATCTGGTGGCAAGATGCAGTGCTGGGCTGGGGCGCTAGGTTGAACCATTTAAGAGGCCGTAGCCCACTCGACCTCGCGTTCGAGGGGCGCCGCCGCACCGCCATGAGCCCCTGCCAGAGTTGAGAACGGGGATATTGTCAGCACCCACGAACCAGAGAAAGCATCTCCTACTATGGGCCGCCGCACCAGGAAGCCTAGTGTCTGTCTTGGCGCGAATGAGTTCGCTAGATGTGCCTGCGCGCACGTATCAGGCCAAGTCCATGTAAACGCAAGAGAGTCGCTAGTTAAATACTGAGTGCGTGCGAGGAGGAATGGTATCGAACAACTTGTTTGAACTCTTACTCCTTTCTCAAGTAATCTATTCTGCGGAAGCCAATTTCCTGTTCTCTTATATTCTTCCTATGTTTTCCAGATCCATCATTCTTTTTTTTCTACTACCTCTACTGTTAACAAATATACTCTGGACTTCACTTAGAGGGACCTAGGGCGGCTGCCCTGGCTCGCCCTAGTGGTGGCTCCGCCACTGTCCGGGAGGTTTGAGAAGTGGCTTGAGGGCAAGCCGCATTTTAAGCGGAGGCCTCTAGCTGACTTGGTTAGGGGAACCCAGCGGCACTCCTCAGGTCCTGGGTTCGACTCCTCATGGGAGCGAATTTCAGGTTGAGGTTAAAAAAATCCCCTCGCCTGCCTCATGTCCAAAGCACTGTGGAGCCCGGCCTAACTCACAAGGCGACGGGCCCCCGTGTACGGGTGGGGCAGGGGTTCGGGGATTTTCTTGGCCTGCTGTGAGAAGGTCATTCTACCTCTCAAAAAATGCTGTGGGGGCGGTCTTACCCCCCGCAGGTCAAGTTTTTTTAAGCGGAGGGGAATGTCAGGAACTGGGCCGGAAGATGGGCTTCCAAGCTGGGGCATTGAATGGGCTTCCAAGTTACCTTGTCAAGACAGCAGAGCTGAGGATAAATGGTCCAACCGGCATCTGGAAGGGGCATCGAACCAGAACAGAGAACCGTCTTCTTCTTCCTCGGTCCAAGAACTTGCCCTGTAGTTTCTTGCTATTCCTCCCAAATCCCTGCTATCCCTAGTCTTGATTCCCTCTGATTCTTCCCCAATTTATATCAATACTCTTGCTATTCAGATTTGGAGGTCTAGGACCATAACAATCTATCATCTACATGTAAATGTAAGAGCAACTCCAGCCCACTCCCTATTTGAGCCCCTACTCTATTTTTTAGGAGTTTTGAAGAGATTTCAACTCCAGCAGGGCCCTCAAATTAACTCTCATTTTAGGTGGACTCTCAAACTCAATTGTCAAGACCCTAGGGAAAGGAGGGCCCGATCCGCCCTCCCATCGGCCCGGCACGTCTGCCTCTCGCCCCGACGCCTCCCCGCCCCGCGCCGCCGGCCCGGCACGCCTCCACGCCTCCCTCATCGTGAGTACTGGAACAACCTTGCTCCTGTCGTCCTTCGCTTGCCTGCTTTATTGATTGCTCCTCGCCGTCGGATTCGTGGTGGTCTGAAATCCGATTGCTCGCTGTGGGTTGACGGGCTCGCCGCCGCGCGCGGCCAGATGAATTATGTTTCTGATTTAGCCTCTTCTTGCTATTTTTCTGTTTCTGATTTGTGATCAGCCACCAAATGTTCAGACTACCTGAATTTGGTGATAGTGCCGGGCACATCTTTCACTGAATTGGGTGGAAGTGGGAGTTATTCAATAATAAAAAAAGGAAAAGTAAAATCTGAGGAGTGATGAGCGAAGGGTCTCCAATCTTGGAGAGCAGGTGAGATATGCTGAAATTTTACTCAACAGCTATTACTCCAACTCAAAATCATGTAAAGGCAGGGCTCAATAAGCAGTCTACATGTCATCATTGATTCAGATATATGAGTCATTTCTTGCCAGAGCTCTATTCTTTCTGTAGACTCCCGAATTCAGAGATAAGATTTTGGAAATGTGATCCTGGTGATGCCCAGAATGATGTTTCCTTTTCCTCTCGTTGGGCAGATAACAATACTTGAAGCACTGCTGCTGGAAATGGGAAGGGCTGCAAACTAACTGATGTTTTTCTTGCAGCTCATTCTGTCGGCCATGCAGGCACATGGCATGGAGCAGCCGCAGCCTCCTCCATGTAAGGGACGGCCAGCGCTGCCTCCACCAACCCGCCCCCTTCCCGACATGGAGCAGAGGCCTTCCGGATCTCATGGAGGCACCTCTGGCGGCGTGCGCCCTCCACTGCCAACGGCGGGTAACCCGGCGAAGAGCCGTCGTCGAACCTTCGTCGAACCTTCGTCGCGCCAGCTCCGCTGCCTATTGCCAATCCTTCCAACTCCGTCCTTCCGCGTCGCCAAGAAGTGCCCAACTCCAGCCTTCCTCGTCGCCAAGAAGTGCTCCACTCCGGCCTTCCTCGTCGCCAAGAAGTGCTCTTTCCCGGTGGTGCTCCTCGACACGACCCTCTCACGGCGACCTTCACGGAACCTGCATCACCACCACCCGGTGCCACCACCTGCTAGGACACTCGCAGCACGTCATCATCACCAGCGATGATGGGATACGAGGCCGCCGGTACCTCAGAGCCGATGTTTGATTGGACACCGGACTACTCTGCAAATGTATGTATTCATTTTTTTTTTGTCCTTCTAAAATTTAGCACCTTTGTTCATAGTATATTAGCAGGTTTGAACTAGTATATTTTCAGCTATATTTCTGAATCTGGTTATTGATATTAATATGATGATGCAGTAACATGTCTCTTGTGGTTTGTAGGATCCACCGTACTACACAAATCTCATGACCCAGGATGAGGATGGCAATTTGGAACTATCTCATGACCCAGGATGAGGATGGCAATTTGGAACTATCGGTGCAGCCGGATGTCACTCCTAGTAGTGGTGGGAAAGGAGCATCCAAGCGTGGCAGTAACTACAGTCAGGAAGAAGATATCTCCAGAATCGACAGCAACTACAGTCCGGATGATACTGCTCTGAGTATTGTAATGCACTGAGTATTGTTTACAGCTGATGGCTGCATATCTCCAGAATCCTTTTCTTATTGTTTTTGTTTCAGTTTAATATTGCTTTTGGTCATATGAAATCTTTATTCAATAATTAAATCTGTACAGAAGATGAATTCAAGTGTTCATAAAAATGTACAGAGCTAGCTAAATTCAGAGCATAGGAACCAATGAAAAATGTACTGGCAATAGCATATCAAAATAATTCTGCATGTTGTACTTGCAAGATCCAAACTGCTGTGCCAAGTTCCATGGAAATGTATCTGTGATCCAACACTACGAAACAAGCAGAAATTCTCCACGAACAAGCCCTCCAGAACAGAAATCGCATCACAGAATCAGGATAAGAACGATAGAAAACAGAGCAGATGTATAATAGGAAAGATGCGCGACATGAGCTAGGCAGCACGGCGTATAAGTGCAAACCACAGCTTTCGTGAAAATCCGTACAAACCAAGCAAAAAAGTTGTCTAAATTCACCAAAAAATTCACACATGTAGATGATATGAGGATCATGTTTGGAAATAGCCCGCTATAGTCTCGCTATAGCCCGCTAATAGCTTTTTAGGAGATCTACAACTACGTTATACAACATTTGTCCGCTATATCCGCTAAAGAAGGTTTTATGAGATTTAGCCATGCTAAATGTCCGCTAAATAGGTTTTTGTGAGACTTAGCAGCGCTAAATGTCAATTGGGTACTGTTGGGTAGTTAAGAGACATGTTAGACTCAAATTTTAGGTGTTAGACCAACGATACTTATAATTTGTATGAAATTATTTATTATTTTATCATTCAGCTAAATGATTTAGCTTTTGGGTACTATTCTATAGCTTTTAGAGAAGGTTACCGCTAAACTTCATAGCCCGCTATTTCCAACCTTGATGAGGATACACAATCTTGTAAAATATCTTATCCAAACTCGACTTCGTTTATGAGATATAAAAATAACAAATTTCTAACAAATCACTTGGACAACTTTCTGGCTTGAAATTTGTTATTTTTATATCTCACGAACGAAGTCGAGTTTGGACAAGATATTTTACAAGATTATATATCATCATGTCATCTACATGTATGATTTCTTTGGTGAATTTAGATGACTTTTTTGGCGTAGTTTGTACGGATTTTCATGAAGTTGTGGTTTACACCAGATATGTTCCCGTTGTCCTGAGAGCATCTCTAGCGGAGGCCTGCAAATTGGGACCTTAAAATCCCATTTGCATGTTGGCCTGAAAAAAAATAGGAGCCCAAATTAGTTCCCAACTCCAGTGGAAGTTCTCATCCTCTTGTGCTCAACCTTAGCTTATAGCCCCCCGCAGACGTCGAGGTCCCCTCGATCCTACCTGTTCGTTCCCGTCGGACAACTCGCTGCCTTCCTTGGACCGCGAGCTTCTTCTCAGGCACCGGCGTCGCCGGCCGTACCACTTGTCTTCCACCACCAGCGTGGCCGGCGGCGGGGATTCTTAACTTGTGCCTGTCGCGGCCCACTGCCGGTAGTAAACCATGGCCCACGCCGCCGTAGCCGCGGCCTCCAGTGCTGTCGACCCCGACGACACCAACTTGTCACACCCGTTTTTTTTTGACAAAATCGAATACATAGTTATATGTATGTCAGGATCAAGTTTCATACATATAGAGACATTATAAGTGAATAATCAGTAACAGTATCACGAAAAAGAGAACTAAAACAAATAAAAGACTATCAGAGTTATACAGCTTATCCTGGAAACGAAGGCTCCAAACTTCACAGGCAATCGACTGGGGGTTGCGTACGCCTAGAACTCAGCAACATCTTCAAAAGACTTCACCACAACTTCTCCTTCTAAGCAGCAATAAGTAAGGGTGAGTACACTTATGGTTAGTACTCAGCAAGGCCACAAGAAATAACCAGAATATGATTTATATCCATCTTTAAGTTTATTAATCATGTGAGGGACCAAGACGCTCTTGATCGTGAGCACGGCTAACCGGTTAGTTTTAACTCTGCAGAGGTTGTACACTTTCACCACAATTCGCGTAAAAGTTCCGAAGAACTTTAAACCCAACTACGCAATGTGCTAGCTAGGCACAATACCACACTTCCGAGGTGTGATTGCATAGGGACGCTACGAGGCCTTTACAAAGATTCCCTAACCTATGACAATCCGCTAAGGTTTCAAGTAAAAGCGGTCATAACACTGTCCTAATGAGGTGATACCTTACCAAAGGATCATTAAACAATGCCAATTGCCCCCAAGAGGACCGAGCTATACCCCGTCGATGCATCCCCTCTTGCCCTTTCGGTAAGACTGTCACAAGCTAGAGTCTCTAATTAATCAGCCAAGACCAGAGCCATATAGTATTGTGGTTGTACGGTTTTCTTGGGTGGTTCTCCATGTTCCAATTAAATCATCATAATACTCTTGTAAATAAGCATAGACAGAAAGATGGTCAGGGTCACTTGCCTTTCTCCAACAAAAAGCTACTCTTACTGCTCTTCACTACTCTTCAGCTTTTGCTCACTTGCAATTCTTGATCTTCAATCTTCGAACAACGATCCTTCTATTCGGAACAATCATCGGGCAAACATACAAAGCAAACAAGAAGATACATCTAAGAACAATACACCAAAACAAAGAAAGGCTTTAAAAGAACGTACTAAAGGATAGGCTCGCTGCTACGGTTACGAGAGCGCAAGAAACGCGAAAAACGGAACTAAAATGGCGATTCTATGAGATGAACGATGCTTTAGGGATCTAGTCGCGATTAACTATAGAGTTAAGAGCTAGCAGAAAAGATTTGCAAGACACAGAAAACTGTGCTCACAGAGGATAACAAGGTCATAAAGCTATCGCACACGTTGCAAGGATCACGTGAGCGCAAGAATCGATGAAGACGGAGTTAAAACGAAGAAGTTATGACTAAAACAGGGTTCTAGAGACTTATCTGCGATAGATTTAAACTTCTAGGGGCTAGATTCGAATTATTCCTAAACTCGAGGGGGTAGCAAGGAAAAAACTAGGGCGCGGCTGAGGTGGACTGCGGGTTCAATTATCTGGAAGCTCAGGGGGCTCGGCGAAATAATTTGGACCAAACTTAAATTACTTTTCAACGCACGCGGACCGCGGGTTGAATAAAGGAAAAAGAGAGGACTCTTTTGCAGATTGGCCACAGTTGACCGGTATCAGCTCTGTTGACTTGGATTGGATCTAATGGGGATCGTCGGATGGGGATCGAACGAAGAAGGGAGGATCGGGCGGAGCGGCGGCGGCGTTGGGCTGCCAGCGGCGAGCTTCTACCGGCGGCGCATGGCCGGACTTAGCTGAAATTGGCCGTTTGGACTTGGATTAGGCTAAGGGTTTGGACGGGGAGGACGAGAGCGGCGCAGTGAACTCATCTGGGTGCTCTGTTGGGCGAGAGGGAGACCGGAGGAAGGCGCGCGACGGTGAGGGGCGGCACGGACCGTCGGAGCTCGCTCCGGCGAGCGATCCTGAGCGGGACAGAGGGGGAAAAAGGGGTGGAGGAAGGGCCAGCGAGCATCTTTACCACGACGCGAAGCTCCATACAGGTGAAGTCGTCGAGTGGAGACGGCGGAACGGCGGCGCGTCGCGGAGCTCCGAGCTCCAATGGCGGCGGCGGCGCTAGGGTTTGGCGAGGCGGATGTGGCGGCTGCGGCTCGAAGAGGGTCCAGAGGGGGGTCCAAGGGGGCGGTGCGGGGCTATAAATAGGGGCGAGGTGGGGCCACCTTGGCGTGCGCGCCTAGGCGCGGACGGCGCGGAATCGAGGTGCGGCCGGACTCGGGGAGAGTCCCAGTCCGTCACGGGGTAGAAGAAGCCCCTGACGCGGGGGCTCTGCGCGGCAGTGAGAGGGGGAGTGAGGGAGGCGAAACAGGCCGGGCCGCCGTTTGGGCCGGGAAGGGGGAGCTGGGCCGGGAAGGGGGAATGTCTTGGGCCGGCGCGGGATGGTTTTCTGGGCCGCGGGAAAGGAGAGAAAAGGAGAAAAAAAAAAGAAGAGATGGGCCGGCTTTGCTAAAAATGAGAGGGGAAAAAGGAAGGCTTTTTCATTTTTGAAAAGATTCAAACACATTCAATTTAAATTCAAACTCATACGAATTCAAATTTAAATTGAACAACAAGCAATAAAACAATGCAAAGGTGACATGAATGCAACACAAAAGAACAACCTTATTTAATTTGAAAAACAACCAATCTATTTTCTTTTACACTAAATTCTCTGTAAAGAAAATAAGTGTTGGATAAATTTTTAAAATTACAAAAAAATTATTATTTTATTATTAATTTTAATCACATTTTGAAATTTAAAAATTTCAGGGCGTGACACAGCTTCCGGCTGCTGTCCGTCTCCTGTAACCAGAACAGCAGCTGCTTCACGGCGGCGACGACCGCCGACTTCCGCGTCTTCAACTGCGCCCCGTTCCAGGAGAGCCTGCGCCGCGTCCTCCCCAGCGGCGGCGGCGGCAGGTACCCCATCGTCGAGATGCTGTTCCGCAGCAGCATCTTCGCGCTGGTCGCCGCGGGCGAGGCCGGGAGGCACCGGGTCGAGCTCTGGGACGACAGCAAGAACAAGCGCATCTGCGACATCACCGGCATCCGCTCCGCCGTCCGCGCCGTCCGGGTGTCGATGGCCCGGCCGCCCGCCAGTCAGTAGATCACCCGAGCCGCACGCCCCACACCGCACCACGGCCGGCCGTCGCCGCGCGCCCGACCTCCGCCGTCCAGCGCTACGGTCGCGCCTAGCCGGAGCTCGCGCCGGGCAGAGCTCGCGCCGGCCGGAGCCCGCCCCTGGCCGGAGCTCGCCGCGCCAGATCCCGCCGGCCACCGCGCCCGCCTGGCCGGATCCGGCCGGAGAAGATGACGGCGAGTGGAGGCGGGTGGAGGAGAAGGTGAGGCGGGGGAGCAGATGAGGTAGGAGCCGATCGCGGAGGAGAGCGCCGGCCGCCGCACGCCGCTGGGAGCCGCTCCGACGGCGGCGGGCGCCCCGCCGGCACGCGGAAGCAGGTGTCGAACGCTTGTCGTCGTCGACGATGACCCGGGAGCCCGAGGACCAATTAATGCTCGGCCCGGCGGCGGGCTTGGGCGAGCTGCTGTCCTCGTTCGACCCCTTCGCCGGCGGCGCCCAGGGACGGCGCGGTCCACCTCCGCGTGCAGCAGCGCAGCGGCAAGAAGCACCTGACCACAGTGCAGGGGCTCAGCGCGCCCTACAACTACCGGCAAGGAGAAGCCCGTGGCGAGGGGCGGCGGCGGCGCGGGGAGGCGGCGGGGCGAGGGCAACGCGGTGGCGGTCGGCGCGCCGGGGAGGCGTCGGGGCGATGGGATGGGAGGGAGGATGGGGGTCTCCTTTCGCTAGGGTGAGACTGTTGTTTGAGAGCCCACTCAAACTAATTTAGAGACTCTGCTGGAGTTGAATTTCCCTCTAAATTCTTAAAAACTAAAAAATGAAATATGAGCTCAAATAGAGTTGCTCTGATGAGTAGAATAACGCAAGGCAGACCCGCGACTATTTTAACCTTTTTCTCATCTCCGTCTGCTTATTTCTTCTCTTTTAATTTTACTAAGTTTTTGTCTGGACACACTTGCGAGTTATGTGAAATTATGTTGATGGCAAGATAAACCTTATTCTAACGAGATTTTATTTGAACTGGATGGGTCCTAGCTGGCATGATACAACCGATAGCACAGCTTGCCGTGGGCCGTGCTAGACGCACGACGCGACAATGGCACAACTTAGCAGTGGGCCACTGGGCCGTGCTAAATCTCTGGGGGTACGCGGCACAGTTTCGATAATAGTAGTGCGATACCGAGACATTTAGCGAACCGGGCTGTGCTTATGCAAAAATGGCGCGGGGCCTAAGTTAACTATGAAGTTTAAATTTCAAAGCACGCACCCTCTATCTAATGGCATAGGCATACAGCCCCATAACGGTCCATGGGCAAAAAAAAAAAAAGAGCTGGGAGGACAGCAGTGGGCTATGCCTCAGGTAAAAGGTTGCTGACACCCCATAAAAAACAGGAGTGAAGGATGTAACTGCTGACTCGAGGGGGGTGAGTGAGAGTCTTTAAAAAAATTATCTCCAGTTCAAAAGAACAAGGTCTATATTCCGAATTCAACCAGACACGCCTCTCTTCTAACCGAGAAGGTAATACAAACTGACTCGTGACGAGCTCACCACAAAAACGGTTAGAAAAAACTCGACACGAAACGGAATCCAAGATTAATCAAAATGCCGATAGATCAACACAAAGCATAAGCAAATATAAAGCGGTCTACTCGAGCAAAGCTATCATCAAAACTCCACGTAATCCAACATACGGCAATTCAACAATTATTATCAAAGCTTAACAAAAAAGCCGATGAAAAATATCAAAAAATACTAAAACTAATCACTATCAAAGAGTTCTCTTAATTAAGCATGAAAAGACTAGCAGTAATAACTAATTAACATAAATCAACTAAGCATGCAAAAACTAATAAAAAATTAGAAAGAATAAAAGCTAATCAAATAGCTAAAGCAAAGAGAGGACATAAAACGGTGTTATCTATACTATAAAAGTTGAAACAATTGAAAACATTTCTCACTAAAATTAGGCCCACCGTACCCCTCACGGAGGCCCCACTTGTCAGGCCAAAAGGCTTGACGAAAGGGAGGGGGAGATTGGTTTCGTCAATGTCTTCCATCAAAATACTATTACTTTTTACACCAGCAATTTCATATACCCATCTCTTGTACCCATATATTATTTTTCTTTAGGATACACATACTTTTCTTTGCACATACATTGACTCATAATTCACGTTATTTTTTCATTTGGAAGGATAATAATTGACATCATTATTTATGAAAGCAAAATAAAAACGTGTATTATTTTTAGAAGAAAAATAAATGACATTGTTGCTTGATGGTTTTGGACGGATATTAATTGACATCATTATTTTATGGAAGAAAAAAATATGTATTATTTTTGGAAATAAAATAAATAGTATCATTATTTGATGGAAAAAAAATTAAATATATACATATGGCACGTACATCTAAGAAAATAATAAAGAAAACAACCTAAAGCTCCTCACCAGGTCTGCAGGTCACCTGGGCCACGTGCCCTGTGCTGGCTGAGTCGGCTGGGCTGCCTCCGCCCACACCTTGCCGAGAGCCAGCGAGGCCCCTCTGGGCCACGCGTTGGCCGCGGGTGGCTGGCTGGGCCGCGCAGCCTACCTCGCGCGCTCGTTGTTATCAATGTACAAAATAGTCCGTTAAGCGCTTTTTTCTTTTTTATATTTTTTAAAAAATAAAAATTTCAAAAATATATGTCCGTTTTGAAATATATCAAAAATACCCCCGGTCGTCCCCCCATAGGGCGACAGGCCCTAAGTGTAATTTGTTTTCTTCAAATTCGCAACGAGATCCCTGGAAAAAAAAGAGCCATGTCGCCTACCCCAGGGGCGACATGGGCCTGTCGCCCGTTTGGGGGGGGGGCAGGGTCCCTCCACCCTATATAAGCCCTGGCCGCCATATGCCGCCAACTCCTTTGTCATTTGAGCCTAAAAATTCAGGAAAAAGAGGGATGAGGAGAAGAAAAGCGGCGAAGCTCTGCCGAATTGCGTACTTGTGATCTACCGGTAACTTCCGTATGAATCCATTGATATTGTATAACAATTTAATTTAATTAGCGGATTAGCTGAATTAGATTTGGTGCTATAGAACACTCGTTTAGTATTACAATTTCAGTACTATTACAGACTTGTTTTTTAATCAATTATGAATTAGAATAGAATTATGAAAGTATCTTATTGATATTGCAGCATAAGCCAATGACCCATCTTGTTATCAGTAAGAAGTTGGATCCGTTAGCGGATGGTACGATAGAGATGGTGTTGTCTAAAGTAGTAGAGTTTAAAGATTTCATATTATTTCGAGGTATTACGACGCAAGATGTAAAGTGACACCTGCTAGAACATCGGAAGATATACATGAGAGTATGTGAACTAGCGAATCATCCTAATATCATTGGATTCTTACAAAGTTCTTGTAAGATATGGATGCGGCCAGAGGTGTATGAGATGCACATGAAGGTAACTCTCATTCAGTTGTAATCCCGTCCGTCATTTCGAATCCATATTTATGAAACAATAACACTGTTTTTTAATTATATGCTAGGATTACTCCGAGGACACGGAGTTGATTAACAAAACGATACCAAATTTTCGTAAATTGGTATGTATCTTCGGTGGACTTATGCCGCAAACTAGACGAAGGAGGTGGATAATATCTTCGGGTGATAGTACTTGGCCTGCGCAAGAACAGATGCCCGGAGGTTCGTCGAGTCATGCTTCAGCACCTCAACCACCAACTTGTGTTAACTGGGATGACGACATGGATGACTTCATGCCCCCCAAATCATGGCCTCCAACACATGATGTTCCTCCCCTTTTACATGAACCTAGAATCAGAAAAGAGACAAAGGGAAAGACAAGAGGTTCGTCAAGTCATGTTGCACCACCTGCAACACAAACTTGTGTTAACTGGGATGACGACATGGATGACTTCATGCCCCCCAAACCATGGCCTCCAACACATGATGTTCCTCCCCCTGTACATGAACGTAGATCCAGAAAAGAGAGAAAGGGAAAGTCAAGAGGTTCGTCGAGCCATACTACACCACCTGCAGCACCACCATCTGTCAACTGCGATGACGACCTAGATGATTTCATGTCATGATCTATAATATATGATGTTCATCGGTTTAAGATGTATTCGCATTTAGTATTGTTAATGTTGTATTATGGTTGTATGTATGTCTCGTACCTAACTTGCATTCACTGGACATGTACATAATGTCGAGTTTGAATCGTACTTAGTCGTAATGGAGCATCGAAGTATAAACATACCATCTATTGTATGAAATGGAAAATACGAGAGTGATCAGAGGCGAACGTTGAACTGTATAAATAAGCGGTCCACAGTGGCATGGCAGTGGCATGGCAGAACCCACATCATAATACAACGATAATGAAACACACATCACATATGCAGTGGCATGACAGAACCCGTTACAAACTACGGTAAACAGATTCCGGACTAACCTAACATGCCTTAGGTAATTTAGAAAAATAGAATAAACACAACGATGCAGCATGTCACTAGCAATAGGGTAGCCCTAGTAGCCGTACCCCCACGTAGCAAACTGCGTTGAGCCTTCTCCGCAGTATCCACCCATTGCAGATGGTGCAGGCGGTGGTGCCGGAGGCGCAGGGCCCTTCTTCTTGTGACAAGGACAGTTGCAGTAAGGAATAGTGCATGGTTCATCCTGTGAACCGGCAGCATTGCTGGTATCATCAACTTCGTCGTCTTTGTTATCCTCGCTCACTTCCTCATAATGGTTCACCTTGCATTCCAGATCAAAGATCTTTATCTAGAGGTACTCGATGAACTCCTGAACAGAATCAATTGGTGCATGATCGACCCACCTAGTAAAACCACAGTTTTCTGGAGCATCGGAAGACTGCAAAATAAATTTCATGTAAGGTGTCTCATTGAAGATAAAGAAATGAAACAACCGAGTATTACCCATGCGTGTGGACATTTAAAGAAACGCCGACCATCATCCATCCCGTCGGTGCACATCTGCACTAAGCAGTCCTCACCATATCTGCATTTTGGCCACGGTTCTCTACGGTTATCGTATTGTCGAAGAGGAGGTTCATTGGTAAATTCACTCTTGTGCGATGGCGGAAACTCAAACACTGGTTCCGGAAAGAAATCAGGTCCAAGAGGTCCCTCCCATATTATGGGGTCTCCCTTTCTTCCCCCTTTTCCTTTCCCAAAACCATAGTTATTCTTTCTGCTAGACCCACCTCCAGACATTGGGTATACAATGAGCTTTGGTGTTTAAGTGCTGCTGGGAGTTCACAAACTTCGGAGTATTTATAGGCGCACAAAGGTCTGATACCCGGAGTGTGGAGTGTAAATGCACATAAAAAGCCTACATGACAACACAGTGAAGAGGCTAGCTGACCTAACACTGAAAAGGCTAGATTCGATTCTCGAAATGACTACTCGATGCATCTCTGTGCATGCAGATTCACAGCGCTGCATTGCTGCCGCTCGGTCGATCGCGCCTAGATGCCGCCTTCCCCACTACACGCCACAGACCTGCGCTGTAGAATGACAGGTCCGTCGTCCTCGCCAGAGAGACTGCTTTGAAGGTGAGCTGGAGTGGTTGCCGTGTTGTCACATCTTTTTGAAATGATGGAAGGGCACTGCTATTGGGTCACGTATGTCTGGGCAAAGAATGCGACATTTGGGAAACCCGTGATCGCCGTGCTGAGCAGTGGCAACCTGTGATCTCGTACTCACAGCTAGATACACTATGGTTCCTATTTTGAGCTATTCGAGCGTGTAGTCGTCATCATCGTCGGCAAGATCTCGGCCGCTAACTCCTACCGCACCTAACTTGTCCTTCATTAAATCACGGAAAAAATTCACAAGAACTTCCCTTATTTCACGAGCATTATGGAACCCACAAACATAACAAGTTCACATCAATAGTATCTATAGAAACAAATAACAAGTAAACTACCACAATCATAAACATCGGATACAAATAAGTGGTCCACAGCTATCTCATTACAAATAAACATCAGATATATCTAACCACCCCTAGGGCGTCGGACCCTCTTAGCCCTCTGCTGGGCACGAACATGGCCCTCGGAGTAGGTGAGAACATCCGGAGACCTCACTTGTCGCTCAGGACGCGCAAGGGACTGCGGTGTCTGCTGCTGAGAGATCCCAAGTGGTGCTCCTCCTAGCTGTGAATACCCCAAGACATCGGGGTCACCTTACGCGGCAGGCTCTTCTAGAGTCAAACTGTCGAGGTCGTCTAAGGTGAATGCCTCGTTATCTGGTCGAAAGGAGGAAGAAGAAGGTCCGGCGCCGGCATCGGGGTAGAATCCTACGCATAAAATGTGGATGTTAGCGTACGCTCGTGTATTTCGTCATGACATGTAGAAACCGAAATACGAAATATAAACTAACCTGTGTAGACCAGTATCTGTGGCCCCGGTACCATCCCTGGATACGGTCCGCCAACTGGTGCTGTCCCTCTAAACATTCCAGTATGGCCGAACGCAGTAGCTGGATCGTATCCTGTATGTGATATTAGTAAATATGTATGAACACCTGATCTAATTTTAAAGAGATATGTACGTTCCAGTATGGCCGAACGCAGTAGCTGGAAGAACTGCGACGTCGGCCCATGCACGGTCGACGGACACGGGAACGACGACGAGGCCTGGGACGACCCGTGGCTGTCTTTGTACTGCACACGGCTTCCCAAGTTATCCACTACCTGACGCAACTGATCACGCTGCCTCGATCATGCCTCTGTCTGCTCAAACTGGGTCATTGGGGATCCGGCACGTACCCTCGTCAGGTAAGTCGAGCAGTCCGTCTCCATCATGTTGCAAAGGCGAAACTGCATCCATTCAGTAAAGGTACAGTTAGAAACACATGAATTATCTTATGAATATATATATATATATATATATATATATATATATATATATATATATATATATATATATATATATATATATATATGCAAATATGATCAACAGACTCACCGCGCCAGCTAGTGCCTCACGTGGTGCCGGGCATAGCCATCCTGAGGCCTCGCCTGGTGTGGCTGCGGGTGAGTGTCAACATAAACCAGACGAGCCCGAGTCCGTGGTAAGTACCAGGTGAGGTAAGCCCTAAATGAGCTGTCTATGTGTGATCCTGTTGGATGGACCAAGTGCTCGTCTGCCTGTTCCCATTGGTCCACCCACGGCTGCATCTTGGTGAGCCAATCATCAGAGCACGGCAAGCCACTCCTTGACAACCTACAAAAGTGGACCACGAAGAATCGTTAGATTCGACACGAATATATGAGCCAAGTTCATTCATAATTACCTATGGTCCTGGCAACTGACACGCTCTAACGCGGTGGGCACCGAAAACTCCTGGCGCTGCCCGAACTGTCTCCTGACTCTCCAGTGGCAATATGCCTCAACCGCGATGTCATAAACCAGGACGGCGGTAGTAAGCCACAGGCTCGCATTCGCGGAGCAGTGCGAAGACAGGCCTGCTGGTGCACGGGTAGCCACAGCCTCTGGGCTGTAAGGCTCCCAGACAACGTCCTCGGGCGTCGGATCCTTATATAAGGGGGGGGGGGTACCCCGGTCGCCCGCAGGGGGGGCGACAGGCCCCCCTGCCGCGCCCGTGGGCGGGGCCCAGTGGTTGCCCGAGGGGGGGTGACAGCCCCCCCTGTCGCCTGTCGCCCGTTGGGGGGGCGACAGGCCCCCCTTTTTTCTAGGGATCTCGTTGCGAATTTGAAGGAAAAAATTACACTTAGGGCCTGTCGCCCTATGGGGGGGCGACCGGAGGGTATTTTTGATATATTTCAAAACGGACGTATATTTTTGAAATTTTTATTTTTTTAAAATATAAAAAAGAAAAAAGTGCGTCCGTTAAGGCCAGTCCAATGCAAATTTTAATGAGATTTTATGCACATTAAATAAGGTGCCACATAGGTAAAAATAAAGACATGGCAAGAAATTTATGAAGAGAGAGAAAAAATGGGTTTCATCTAGATGAAACATGGGTTACACTGTTTCCAAAACTATGAAACTTGATGAAAGTAGCATTGGGAGCTAGAGAATTTCATCTCATCTGATTTCACCCAATCACGTTCATAGCAATTGAATGCTATGGCTCGCCTATAAAATCGTGAAATAAAACTATGCATTGGGAGGCCTCATTTCATCCATAGTTTCAAAAGTCATTTGATGATTATCACTCTTGGTAATCGTGTATTAAAACCTTGCACTGGGATTAGCCTAATAGCCTGCTATAGGCCGCTATTAGTTTTTTAGAAGATTACGCTATACAATATTTGTCTACTATGTCCAAAGAGATTTTTATAAGATTTAGTGATAATAAATGTCCGCTATGTCCGCTAAAGATATAGTCAAAAGAAATAAAGAATCAATATTATTATGGTGGACCATAAAAAAGCATCACGAGCACACTTAGACAGTCAAGAGACGTGTTGAGTCTATTTTAGATTGTTGGACTAATGATGCTTCTTATTTTGTATGTAATTATTGACTATTTTATCATTCCGCTAAATGATTTCGCTTTCGCTATAGCTTTTGCTATAGCTCCTTTAGCTTTTTGGAAGGATTTCTGCTAAATATATTAGCTTTTTAAATGAAAATTTATCTTACCTTGATTAATGGTGGATGGAACATAGAGGCACAGCTGATCTGGATGCACGCATAACACTCTGTTAAAAACAAATAAATAGAAAAGCCACTATTTTATTGTTTTTTCTTTTCATAAAAATAATAGACGTCCTACCCTTTGAGATTCACAAAATCAACATGTACGTCTGGTCATCGATGACACTTATCTATGACAGAACAATAATATTTATTTTAAAACAAATTCAAAAAATAGGACAGTCATGTTGAGAGGAAATAGACAGTCATTTTATTAACACATCACCAACACCTCCACAATCAATGAAAGGTTTTGTTGGTTGCAACTAAATTTTGCTACAAGTGCTCTTCCCTGGCAAGGAGTGGTGGCAACTGACAAACACCGCCATTGATCTTCGCTCTCAAAAAAGAACAATATAAAGTCACTAATGATCTTCCCTAAAAAATACCACCACTGATTTTTGTTTTTGAGGGGTTAATATCTCCATGCATGGTGAGCTAGTGGGCTTAGCCTTACTTATAGGATTCAAATTCTCTATAAAATCGCTCTACTTTTTATAGGATTCAAATTCAATAAAATTCCTCTACTTTTCTTATGTTCTAATTATCTATAGGATTGGTAGGATTGGACATACTTAGATCAGGGACGGGTCCAGCACTCCAGACAAAGACATCATCATGGTTTTAGGGTCAAAGTGTAGTACTTGCCTAGATCTTAAAAGTGATTTACTAGAGAATTTGCAAATTTCGAGTGTGGTCGGCTAACTCTGATAAACAATACAAGATCCATCTTGGTATAAGGTGGGGAAAATTTGCACTCACCCCCCCGGCCTCCGTTTTGTCTGGCGAGCGAAGCGCCATTCCGTCTGGCCACCCCATTCGCTTCCGTCTGCCTCCGTCCGTGCCAGCACGTTTCCATCCAGGAGGTGCGCCCCCGTCCGCTGCCGGCGGCCTCCATCTCCAGCAGCGACGCCGCCCCTCAGAAATTGTACAGCGCCGTCGGCATCCGAAGCCCTGCTGCGCAGCCGCACTCCGAAGCCCAGCAGCGCCTCCGCCGCCCGATTCATCTCCAGCAGCGCCGCCGCCCGATTCCTCAGCAGCGCCACCGCCGCCCGATCCCCTCCAGCGCCGCCGCCATGGACCAGGCTTCTGCCATGGAGGACAGGGCTGACCGCGAGGCCATGGATGTGGTTTGGCGCTGATTTAGCGCTGCCCGCTCTGGGCGCCCCTCCCTGCGGATTCTGCTGTTCCCCTGAATGTTTGTAGGCTTCAGCTGTGTCTCTGAATGTTTGTCTCTGTTGTAGCTCAATGGATGTACAGTTTTGTTCAGTTTGAAATGGGAAAAAGATTAGATTTTGTCCTCAAATTGTCCAGTGCAAAATGAATGTCTGAGAAATTTGACAACCCAGAAATGATGTATCCTCATCGCTCTCCCCGGTCTCCTAAAGTTTGGAAATTTAATGTACTCCTAATAACAGCTTTAAACAAGAAGTTGCAGCATACCTCTGGGAGGTCACCAAGTTGAATATTTGGTCGGTAGATTGTTTTTTAGCCTAATGACTTGATCCCACACTTCTGCACTCAAGTTTGTTTTCTTTTCCTATGCTGCAAAAGAAAATGCCAAGTTTTCAAATAAATTTTATGACATCACAATAAGATAGGTGCACAGCCAGTGAGCCAGGAGGACTGATGGATAGTACAAATTAAACTATAGCACGGTGTCGGTGAGCTAAACCAAAAATATGCTAAAACTCTGAAAAAAATTGTAGTAACTATCCCTGGTTGAACCCTGAAAAATCTCTTGTTCTACATCACCTCAGGACATCATGCTATCAGTTGCTTGATCCAGAAACTATGCTAACCATCTGCATGTTTGCCTTTGGCGATAGTAAGCAGCTGTCGTGTTATATTGAAATTAGTGTCATACTAGCTTGATTCATTCTAGGTTTGGAAATTAGTGTCATACTAGCTTGATTTATACTAGGTTTGGACTGAACACATTTCAAACTAAATCATTTCAAATGACAAAACATAATCCAATTGCTGGAGCCTTCCTATTGTAAACCAATTCTGGAGATCCTGATTCTTGTGTTCAATGAGACATGTTTGTTTTCATATTGTGAATAGTTAAATCTGAACATGTATGCTCTTGTTATGGGTACATGCTGCCAAACTTGAGTAAAAAAAGGTCAATTCAGTTTGTTGTATACTATCAATTTCAGAAATATCACAGGTGAACTGCTGCAAAAATCTGAAATGCAACAAGAGCTTCTTATCTCAGACATGTTTCCCATGGACAAATTTCATTCATATGCAAGAGATGGTACATAGTTTGGCATCAGCTACAATATTTTGAACAGCTACAATCTGAATTGCAACAAGAGCTTCACTATGCCTGTAATTTGACCACTTCAAAATAGCGCTAGTTTCAACCAATACAGAAGCATTCCTAGCTAAGTCATCAGCTACATATTTTAATCAGCTTGTACTCCTTCAGTGTTCTCAAAATGCCGTAAATGAGCCCAGTCTGATGAATCCCCTGATGATTGCACTGATTGCACAGCAGACGGAATGGTAGGAGGTGCTGGAGTGGAGAAATTGATGCCCCGTGCAGCAAAGGCTGCTCAAACAATAGCAAAACGTGTAAGATTAAACTGGATGATGCATAACATTTTCACTGGAACTTCCAGAGGAAGAGATCGAGGTACCTTGGTACCTGCAGATGGAAAGAAATGCAGCAGAGGTTCAGTTTCATTGGGGAGGCAAGGGCCTGGAGTGCAGCTAGCCCCGGGGGGCCTGCCGTAGCGAAAGCTGCTGATCGTACAGCTAGCCTCGTCGGACTACGGCGGCGCCCTCTGCGCCGGCAAACGGGCGGCGGCGACCCTGGCGACCAGAGGGAGGCGGCGGCGAACCGAGGGATCCTGCGCTGGTGGAGGCGGCGGTCTTGTTGGCCCTAGGGCACAGAACGGAGGGGAGGTGGTGGAGGGCAGCGGCACTCCAGGCGAGGCAAGGGCGGCGGCGCTCTGCTAGGAGCCGGCGGAGGAAACCCTAGGCGGCGGCGTCTTGGGGAGAAGAATCACGACGCCCCCTGCGCGAGGCCCAGAATGAACGAACGAACGGAGGGGAGGCTGCGGCTGACAGAACGGAGCGGAGCGGCTGACGGAACGGAACGAAGGGGTGGAATTGTAAGAACGCGCAGCGAAGGTGGGGGGAGAGGCGGGTGTCAAAGTGTAAAAATTCCCCAAATCTGTCCGGTGCCCTCGGATGGGTCCGGTGGGCTCTATTGGAGTTTCCAAAGTTTGCACAAAGATCTTGTTTTCTATAGAATATGGTGCCAAGATAAAATACTCTATTTAAATAATTGGTCATTTTAACTTTTTTAAATAAATAGATTTTAATTTTACTATACACATAGATATACGATACATTTAAAGAATGTTTAGCAGGACTCTCTCCTCCAAAATAACTTCGGCTCCTACATTTTTCATAAAAAACTGCCTCTCGTACAAAATGTTTGGCAAGGCTCCTTCGGGAGCCTGAAGCCGGAGCTAGAGCCATCGTAAAAACCCTGCCAAGCACTCAAACAACAGGATCATATTTATAATTATAATTTGGTGGGGAGGAAATATCATGCAACTTTTTTGTGTTTGGGTTGCAAAACAACACTTTAAAACGTGCACCGAGCGTGGTTGTTGTCCGTATCGATCCTTCCAACCGCCTTCAAGATGAAAATGAAAGTCCAGACGCTTTCGCAGTTGCAGCTGTACGTCTCCAATCATAAAAGAGATTCAGCAACAGAGACAGGTCGAGTTGAATGCAATGCCACCACTGCTGCTGGCTAGACTACACCAGGGTTCACCTTTTTCGTTTTTTTTCCGAATCCCGCCGTTTGCCGGAAACGAAATTTCGGCTGAAATTTCGCCGAAATTCGCTAATTCCGAACGGAAAGGGAATTCAAATTCAAAAAACGAAATTTCGGTGAATTCCGACCGAAATTTCGGTGATTTCGACCGGAAAATGATGTCAGTTGTGATTTTCCTACTGTTCCCGAGGTCAAATGAAAAACTTTTGAATACCAACTTTGTTCAGTTTTTCGAGATCTACAACTTTTGTTTCAGGAACTTTTTCATTTGAGCAATGGTTTGAAAGTTATTTAATTATTTCAAAAACTACCAATTAAAAGTCTTGTCATTTCATGTGACAACTTTCATTTTCTCTCTTAGGCCTCAACTGGACTTTTATTATTCTTGTTATGGCGGATATTCCTATAAATTTTTAGGGACATTAGTTGATCCAAATTGAAAGTTGTTTTAAATCCAGGACAAACATGATTTGAATTGGTTATCAATTCATGTGACAGTGTTTGAATTTTTTGTTTGATTCAATTTGTATAGAGAATTGTTAAAGCATTCTGAAAGCTTTCTTCCACGAAGTGGGGGCAGATCAAAGGCCACAACTGACTTAATCTGCAGTTGCCAATAGAGAAGAATTGCCAATGGAATTTAACACGTATCAGCAATGGCCACAACATCAAAAAAAAACTCCCAAGTCTCCACAGTTACCGGCTACAAAGCTAGAAGAAGAGCCAGATCGAGGGCCTGGTTAAGAATAATAGACTACAGCAGACAGAGGGCTTTAGCTGCCATCTCATTCGATCTCACCGCTACATACAAAAGAAAAGAGCTGCTAGATGATAATATAAAAGCAGATGCAAAAGGCAAAAGCGAAGCAAGATTGACGACGAGCCTAATTGGACAGCACGAGGAAACTAGATCTACTAGTCTACTGATGAGAGTATAGTCCACCCGGGCCGGCCGATGGATCATCATCCTAGTTGTAGGTATGCATATGAAATTGAATAGGTACCTCACCAATATCATGATAAACCAAAGTCTAGTTGAAGTCGAGGGGAGAAAACAAATTTTTGCACATGAAATGACGAGTCATTCAAATTACGGTTTCAAATGTTAATTTTAGCCTAGCAAATGATCTTAGATTTGAGTGTGTTCTAGTCCTATTTGCTTAGAAAAACACCTAGTTTTTTATCATATTTTTTACAATTTTTTTTACAAATTTTTTTGAATTTTTGAATTTTGAAACGAAATTTACCGAAATTTACCGAAATTCCACTTCCCGGTAACTACCGAAAACGAAAAAAATACCGAAATTTCGCCGAAATTTCACCGAAATTTTGAACCCTGGACTACACTACAGCACCACACGCACCATCGTACTCGACGGCCAATAATGGAGGCGACGACGCTGCCGCTGCTTGAGCTGCTGCTCCTGCTACCCCTCTTCCTCATCAAGCTCGTCGCCAGGAGCTACGCCCCGGCGTCGGCGTCGTCGTAGCCCGGGAAGCCGCCGCTGCGCCTGCCTCCGGGGCCGTGGCAGCTGCCGCTCATCGGCAGCCTCCACCACCTCCTCCTGTCCCCGCACGGCGACCTCGCGCACCGGGCCTTGCGGGACCTGTCCGCCCGGCACGGCCCGCTCATGATGCTCCGCCTCGGCGCCGTGCCCACGCTGGTGGTGTCCTCGGCCGAGGCCGCCAGGGAGGTGATGAAGACCCACGACGCCGCGTTCGCGAGCCGGAACCTGACGCCGACGCTGGCCGTGTTCGCCGACGGCGGCCGCGACATCCTCTTCTCCCCCTACGGCGACCTGTGGCGCCAGCTCCGGCGGATCTGCGTGCTCGAGCTCCTCTCCCCGCGCCGCGTCCGGTCCTTCCGCCGCGTCCGGGAGGAGGAGGCCGCGGGCCTGCTCCGCTCCGTCGCCGGCTCCTGCGCCGCCGCCCAGGGCGGCGCCGCGGTGGTCGACATCGGCGAGAGGATCTGCCGCGCGATGAACGACATCGTGGTGCGGTCGGCCGTCGGCGGCCGGTGCCCGCGGCGCGACGAGTTCCTGCGCGAACTCCACACGGCCGTGATGCTCACCTCCGGCTTCAACCTGACCGACCTGTACCCGTCGTCGCCGCTGGTGTGCTGGCTCAGCCGCGGGCTGCGGGAGGCCCAGCGGTGCAACCGGACCGTGCGCGACATCATGGGCGAGATCATCCGCGAGCAGTCGTCAGTCGACGAGGGACGCGAGGAGCAGGACGACGACAACCTGCTGGCCGTGCTGCTGCGGCTGGAGAGAGACGGCGACGCGCAGTGCCCGCTTACCACAGACATCATCACCACCGTCGTCTTGGTACATACCACGCGATTCTAATCCCTCTATTATTGCGATCAGATGACATCAGCAACAAATATCACCTGATAATAAAAGAAAAAAGTATAAATTACCCCCTTATTAGTATCGCCAAAAATGTATATAACCCAATACACTATTTTTGTTCAATTTATACTATGATAACAAGGTCAATTTAAGTTTTATATCCATAATGAGTTTTTGTCCGATTTAATTTAAATTTCTTTAGGCAACAATACACGTCATAAGTTATGTTGAAAAATATTATGAATACATCATCACTATTTTTCGCTTGATTTGTATCACATGATTAATTTATTATGAGATGTTCTGACCGATTGAAATAATGATGAAAATTTCATAATGTATATTTTTAAAATAAGTCATAATTCCGCTCAATGTGTTTTTTAAAATAAGCTATAATTTCCGCTCAATACTCACAAAATTTCAACTTAAAATTTCACTTATGCCAGTGAAACAAAAAGATATATATCTTATGAAAATATACTAATAAATGTCTTAGTTGTAGAGCAGAGTGAACCAAAAGAATTAATTGGGGGTTATCTGAACTTGAAAACCATACTTAGGGTAATTTGAAGCTTTTACTAATAATAAACACTATGTGACCCTAGGAAATCTTTGCGGCGGGGAGCGAGACCTCAGCAACAACACTAGAGTGGGCGTTGGCGGAGCTGACAAGGAACCCACGAGTGATGCAGAAAGCTCAAGCGGAGCTTCTCCATGTCGGCAAAGTGATCATCTATACGGACCACTCACTTTGCATGGCCGGGAACGGCCTCCCGGCGGCGGACCTCGCCGGCGAGCAGCGGCAGAGAAAAGGGGCGATGCGGCGAACTGAACCAGGGCTCACCTCGTGCAAGGGACGGTCGGAGAAGGGTGGTCAGCGGCGCAGTTCGAACGGCGGCGACGGCGACGGCGGGAACTCGTAGCGACAGTCCCCGGGTCACGCGAAGCAGCACAGCGGGGCGGCAGAGCAGTGCGAATCCCGGCGGCGGGTCGCTCGGCGTCAACAGGATGCAGGCGTCGAGATCGACTCGGCGAGATGGAGCTCCCCAATGGCGGCGGCGGCTGGCAAAGCTACAGCTACACGGCTTGGGATTTGGGGAAACTCGAGGCGCGGTAGCCACGTTATATAGGGGCTCGGCCGGGCTGTCCAGGTGGAAGGGGAGAGGGAAACGGACGCAGGCGGCGGGCGGACACCGGACCGGATACGACAGCAACGGAGTCCGGACGACGCACGGCGGCGGCGCCCCGGTCGCCTCCGACCTAAGGTCGGGGACGACCGGTGGGCCCGGGCCGTCAACGAGCCAGGGAGAGAAAAGAGAAGGGAGGCAGCTAGCAGGCTGGGTGGGCCGCGGCAGCGCGCGCTCTGGGCCGAGGTTGGCCCATGCGGGGGAGAAAGAAGAAGAGGCCAGGCCGGGCTAAAGGACAAGAAAGTGAGGAGATCGGGCCGGGAAAGAAAGAGAAGAAAATGGGCTTAGCCCTGGTATAAAAGAAGAAACTTTTCCTTTTTAAATAGATTTGCAAAATTAGAGTTTCAAATTTATTTTGAATTTAAACCAAGAATCAAACAAATGCAACAGCACATAAAATAAAATAATATGCAATGCAACAAACATGGTTCTTATCCTATATTTATTTTAAATTTTCTTTATTATTAAAAAAATAGTATTTCCTTTACATAAATGGAACTAAATCTAAATAAATTCAAATAAACTCGAGTAAATTCAAATAAAACCCTAATAAATTAAGTTTTCAAAAATCAGGGTGTCACAGACGTTGACCACTTCGTTGGCACGTGCTTCTTCTTTGGCTGATCATCCTACTCCTTGGCCTTGGCCTTGCCCTTATTAGTGTAAGGGTCGTAGTCGATGAGCTCCAAGTTGGCGAACTTGTGGGCTTCATCGAACATCTGAGGGATAGATGTTGGTGGGTCGCGCGCCCATTGCTTTTGGAGCTCGGGGTTGCGAACAGAGTTGTGGAACGCCACCAAGACGGCCTTGTCCATGGCCGTTGGAGTAGCCGTGCGCACCTCATAGAATCGCGTGATGAAGTCCTTGAGCAACTCGCCTTTTTTTTGATGAAGCTAGTACAACGCGTGGGCAGAGCTGGGACGCTTCCATGTCCCCTTGAAGAAGGAAGTGACGGAACATGCGCTTGAGTTGCCTCCAAGAGTGGATCGATCTGTGCTTCTGGGTCGTGAGCCAGGCCCTGATGTTGTCATCTAGGGCCGCCGGGAGGTAGTTCGCCATGACAGCGTCGTCTCCTCCTACGGCACTAATCGTTATGGACTTATGGCATACCTGTCGATCTAACTCTCGGGATTGGACTTGTCGTCGTAGGGTTGGATATGAGCCAGCTTGAACCCCTTGGGCCATTCGACATCCCGAAGATCCCGGTCGAACGCCTTGATTGTTGTCGTCGGCGCCCTTCCGTGGCGATGCCGTGGGTCCAGATCGGAGTCCGTCGACAAAGATGACGGGGCAGGAGAGCGACGGCGGAACGGGTCCTCCTCCTTCTTGCGATTGCGTGCCTCTTATCGATGGCGACGCTCGTCCTCTCGGCGATTGGATTCGAGCTTGTGCAGAAGCTCTCGGTTGAGGAGATGACCATGGCGATCCCGCTGGCGTGAAAAGCTGACGCTCGCCGAGCCACGGGGACGTCGGCAATTGTCTCGTTCTCCGCCTTGGTTCTCACCCGAGGCTTCCTTGCGCTTGTTGTCCCCTCCTTCAGGTGGTTGACGGGGGGATGCAGACGGCCGGGTGCTGCGCGAGCGACTGGGGAGCGGTGGAGTATGGACGAAGCTAGAGTTGAGCCATACCTATGTCGGCAACTTGCTTACATTGGTCGATTAGAGGGTTGACATCTACGGGATGGGTCTCCGATATCTTTGCTTTGATCTTATCGATCAAGTTCTTCAACTGAACCATATTATGGCCGGGGTGAAAGATCTGTGTATCACTGATCTGGGTGACCACAGCGTTGCGAGGAGTATTAGGGAGTCGACCCTTCCAGAGTATGAACTCCGGAGTTGCCGGGACTCCTAACTCGAGCTGTCTCTGGACAATCTCGTTTTGGAGCAACTCGTGCTGCTGTTGAAGCTGCTGGAGTCATGCGTGAGCCTCGGCCCCTTGGGCGGCTAGGAGTTCTTGGAGCTTTTGCTCCTCGGTTTCATGGGCGCCGTCTCTGCCTCTAGTGGTGGCCATGAAGACCTCTCGAGTTGGAACGGAAGCCCAGGCGGAGAGTCCTGGTGGCATAGTATTGCCGATTTGGACGACAGTAGTGCCACGGCCGGGTCGATCTACAACTCGGGCTGTAACGAGTTGGAACTCACTAATGTCGGGGAGACCTGGAGTCCAAGGTAGGATGTACCCCCGAGTCAGGATCGGGATGGTTAGCCTCGACAGGGGTTTGACTCCTGCTGGGCTGCTCCACGACTTGTTGTATCGCCAAATGGTAGGTCGCCGCCTGGTTGCGGAGACTGAAGGGGAAAGAACTCCCACGAGTTGAACCCGGTCAACTCCAATTGATTCCTTCGACTTAGAGTCAGTGTAGGAAAGCTTGCCTTTGGAATTCGTCGAGAATTCTAGGGATCCGAAACGAATCTCGAACCCGGCCGGGAACTTGCCGAATTTGAAGATGAGAGCCATCGAAGATCTTTCAGAACGAACGAAGCAATCCCCTACTTGGGGCACCAACTGTCGGAACACGAATCCGTTATCCCCCCACGGGATTCCCTAAGGAGGGTTTTTGTTCGGAGGGGTTGCTTAGCCTAGATATGGAGACGAAGTGGACACCTTTTTGCCCTGGTTCAGGCCCTCGAGTTAATGAGGTAATACCCTACATCTTGCTTTGTTGTATTGCTTGTTGCGAGTTATTTGTGTTACAGAATAGAGGGGCCTAGCTCCACTTATATAGCCGTGGAGGCCAGGCCGCACCAAGAGTTCAACTCAGATACGAGGAGTTAACTATGCCTATTTACAACAGAGCTCGAGTTAAACTCAACTAGGACTCTCTATTTCCTATAATCTCGCCAAGTCTTTCCTCACAGATTCCTCAACGTCTCAAGACACACCTCGGACTCTCGGACTCGGGTCCTTCCCTAGTGGGCCATACCCTTTTACCGGAGATAGAGTGACCCAAACCAGAAACCGAAATATATTTTCCCGACACTTATTACACCTTATCAAAAGGGCTTGATGCACTTACGATATTAAAAGATTCATGTAATTCACCGTTGTAAGAAAGACTAGGTTTTCATCTTCCTCAACGCAGACTTGAATATAGGAAGTCGTTTCAAATAAACTGCTTGAACATAGACATACGAGTTATCCAAAGCAAGGTACAAACTCAAAATGCGCAACAAAGCCCAACATTCATTTTGTTTTGTTATTAGTTACGACATCAGACCATCAGTCATCAGTTCAAACAAACTCCAACTTCCCATAGACAACTCCAGCTCGTTGACCCTTCTCTCGTCAGTGACAGCACTGAATTAAGCACATACGGGCACAGCACTGACCAAAGCACACCTCCGGCACAGTAAATTTCTGCAAACACAAGCAACAACTATAAGGCACTACAAACTTTCTCGACTCAAAGCATGCTAAAAAGCTGCAAATATTATATCAGCCTATCATCTTATAACGCCCACCACTTCATAACATTCTTTTAATGGTTGTTGCGATGTCCAACTGTCGCAAAAGTTTCAACAGTGGAAATCAAGATTTTTAAGGAAAAAAATCCATCACAACTAGTAGTAAATGTGCTCATTGTATTTATGCTTCTCAGGCAATGCTACTGAAATGTGCCCTTCGTACAGGTAGACTTACACCATGGGACGATCTTCCACAGAAGCTGTATGTTGTCTCCCGTACTCCAACCCGAGAGCGTGATGTAGGTGTCATTGTGCACTCCACCATGGTCCTTATCGGCCTGGATGGCTTTGAAGTTGAGGGAGTTATTGCACAGCATGTGTAGGCACCGAAAGCCATCCCCCATGTTACGGCCCTTCGCCCACAATACAAACTCGTCCAGAAAGCAGGGGTTGTACGCTTTAAGCTTCAACTGTACATTGAATCAATCAAGCGTGCAAAACAAACAAACAAATAAATAAATAAATCAGAATTTTTTGCCTAGGGGTATAGATGCGCACAAGGTACCCGCAACCACGAAAAGGTCCCTCGCAACCGTAAAAGACTGCCTGAAATTGTAGTAAAAAACAAAACTTCCCACCCACACCCCCCCCCCAAAAAAAAAAAAAAAACTTCCCCGCAACCATAAGACTTCCCACAACCATAAAAGACTTCCCCGCAACTGTAAAAAGTCTTCCCGCAACCATAAAAGTCTTTTACGGTTGCGGGGAGTCTTTCACTGTTGTAGGGAAGTCTTTTACAGTTGCGGGGAAGACTTACAGTTGCGGGTACCCATGCGCATCTATACCCCTAAGCACGGTTGCATTGATTTACGACACGATAAAAACATTTTTACAATATAGGTGTTACAAAAAATTACAAGCACATTTACAATTGTATTATAGTAGATCACTAGTCATGGTGTTGTAAATCAACAGTGTTTAATGATACAAATTTTAACTCAATTTTATAGCTGGCAATAGAATATCAACTCACATATATAATTATATGTTAATTTGTGATTATTACAAAAGTTGCAGGTACAATGTAAATCATATCCATGGTACCATCAGGACATGAATACATTACAAATGGACCTTTGCAGCCCTATGCACATTCAACCAGAGAAGACAGCCTTTTGTCCCAAGCAAGTTGGGGTTGGCTAGAGATGAAGATGACAATAGAAGGGGCCCATAGGCCATGGTTCACTTGTATTAGTGAATTGGGAGATGCATGGAGCTGCAAAAATCGAGGGGGGGGGGGGCTTGTTGATCTCAAGGCGCTAAGCAGCCAAAGAGGGCACCGGCTAGCGATTATTGGAGGGTGGGATTATGGTTTTGATATCTACAGCTTTTAGGTTGATAGATCCCGCTCTATCTGGATACTTCTGGGTGGAACCAGTTGAGCAGCCCAACAGATTGCTCAATTTGATGCATGAATTGAATTGGCCATTCATGCAATTTTTAGGACGTGGAACAGAAATGATGGCACATCCACATACATTAGACCTCTGTTGTGTATATTCTGACATAATGCAATTGAATCTACAAACGTTATGTCACAGGAATTAATATACTCTCATGACAAGGTATTTGCAATAGCATGAACTTGGTAACTGACGGCAACAACAACAACATAGCCTTTTTTCCCAAGCAACTTGGTAACTGACGGCACTTGGAATAAAATCGTTTTCTTATCTAGGATCTGGATTACAAAGTGGCAAAAGAACATTGCATACCTTTGTGCTCACATGGCAGTGAGTGTCTATGCTTTTTAAGCTACATGGCATCACAAAGGAATATTTGGGCCAATAAAGTTTTGATGATGTGAATGGACAGAGCAAAAGAGCAGGGACTAAATTGATCCTTGAGTAAAACTTTAGGACCAAATTGGCTGTCCTCCCATTTGGATCAAGATGGGGCATCCAAAGTGAAGGTTAACATGACCATTGATGCCCCATTTCAAATGTGGTATTCCTGAGAGCTAAGAAGATTTGGAAAACAACTTGAGCACCTGACGGCACCGGATATGTAGCACACACATGGATATGGTCAATTCCTTCCACAAAAAAATTGTGTGTGAAAGTAATTGTCTACCTATCTACATGTATGCATTCTTTTTTACAAATTCTGGAAACGCGCAACGCGCACTTGGCTGTAACTACATTGAAACAGGGTAAACCAATATAACACATCCTATTCTAGCAATAGGGAGTAGCATCAAGTGGAACCGAATACGATATGGAAAATAACTGGAGGAGCACCTAACTACACCAGAATGGAGCTCCAAAACAACAGAATGAAGCGAAGGCTATAGGGGAGTGTTTGGATGCTTCGCTAGCCTTGCCTCACCTCGCTGTGTAAGGCTAGCCTTGCTTGGCAAAGCAAGGTCAGGTTATGCTGCTGTGTTCGGTTCCTGGATGCCGGTCCGTTTCCTTGCCTCCATTCATCTTTCTTCTCTATGTAGCACTCAACTGTTCCTTCCTTTTTCTCCCAAACAGCAAGCAGTGGGAGCTTGATTCATGGAAGAGAAGCTCGATCCGTGCAGGAGCTCCACAATCTGGCTAACAGGGATGTCAATAAGTGCTCTGGCTGCCTTAATTTCAGAGGGAAAGGCATGGATTCAAGCATGGTAGCTCAATTATGACAAGCAGAAGGCCAATCTGTCTCGATTCCAGAGGAGGAATGCATGGGTTGGAGTGGGCTTTATTCTGATGAGCAGGAGGCCGATCTCTGCTGCGACTGACTCAATTCGCATGGATTTGAATAGAGGCTCAAGATTGGGCACCAAAGTTCATCAATCCTGCTAGGAGGATGTAAATTTTGAGGCGGATATTGATTCATTAGGTCGTTGATTTTCCGGCTCATAGAGGCACAGCAAGCAAACCTTGCCCGCGTGGTCAAGGAAATCCTTGCCAAGTGGAGCCAGATTGCCAGGCAAAGCAAGTTTTTGGCTCCCTACCAAACACTTTACCTTGCCAAGTGAGGCACAACATAGTAACAATCAAAGGTGCCAAACACGCCCAAGATTGCAAAGTAATTTGTGCAGACTTACCCCCTTCTGCTTGCCACCAGTGAGATATAGGGGAAGGGCTGCATAAAATGTGCAGTTTCAGACTTGCATTTTAGAGCTCTCTGAGACTTAGGGGGCAGGCAAGAGCTTCAGGATAGGAGGATTGAGGGGCACTTCATAAACAGTTAGATTTTCGCATCAATCAAATTAAACCTAATCATGTGCATGGTAGATTGATAGGGTGCATGGGTGAACAATTGCTTACAGGGTTGCCCTTGCCTAGAGAGGCCTCGATGGCGTCGCCGGTGGCCCGATTGATGACCGTGAAAGCAGGGTAGCCTTCCACGTCCTTCATCATGTTCCCGGGCCTCTTGTCCTCAATCCACTGCTGGAACTTGTCGTTGAAATTGGTAGGTGCAAGACAGACAATGCCGTTGCGAACGGTGACACTGAAGCCCTTGTAGGCCTTGCAGTAGATGCGGCAGGTGGGCTCAGCCTCCAGGCCGCCTAGAATTGTGTTGTCCTCATCCTTCCAGGAGAGGATCTTCCAGCTCTGGTTGTCACTCTCGTCCCACTCCATGACCACGATGGTGGTGCCATCCTGCACACGGCCACCTCCCTCCTCGTCGCCAGGCAAGGCATGGAGTCCCAAGTTGATGTTGTGCATCATGCGGATGTGGCTGAAGTCCCTGCCCAAGTGGCTGCTCTCCGTCCACAGCACGGACTCATCAAAGTCTTCTGGGTTGAACTTCACCAGCCTCACCTGAAATTAAACACCTTAAACCCATCACCCGATCCGCATTCCCCAAGAACTCAAATAAAAATTAAAAAATAAAGAGTGGGGGAAGGGTGTGGTGGGGGGAAGGGGTGGGCGTGGGGGGAGAAAGTACCCGGTTGTACGAGCCGAGGGAGTGCTGGACAGCAAGGCCGGTGGCCTTGTTGACGAGTGAGAACACAGGTTTGCCCTCTGTATCCTTGATGCGCAGGCTGAATCGGATATCCTTGAACCAGTGCTGGTGCTCATCAGTGGGGTCGGTGGCGGCGAGGACAAGGGCCCCATCTCGGACGGCAAGGCAGAGCCCCTTGTTGGCCTTGCAGAAAACCTTAAAGGTGCCCTGAGGATTCAGCCAATGGTACCCAAGCCCGAAGTCATACATTTTCTCTTAGGGATTTTGGGAAGTATTCACTTGGGAGGAAGGGAAGAGCGGTGGCTATTGGTTTCCTGCTACGCTGACATCTTTTTCTCCTGTAAAGGGGCAAAGAGATTAAGCAAAGTTTTCTTAAGTCTTAATTTTCTAGCTACTTGAAGTAATCAGTAATAACAAAAGAGCAGCCCGATTGTGTAAATCATAGGACTTAGCCTGTGCAGTATATATGCCAGTATTAACTGAGGGGGCGTTTAGTTCCCAAAAATTTTCACCTCGAAATTTGTGTCTTTCCCTTTGGACACATGCATGGAGCACTAAATGTAATTAAACAACAAAACTAATTACACAGTTTGGATGTACACGACGAGACGAATCTTTTAAGCCTAATTAGTGCATGATTAGCCATAAGTGCTACAGTAACCCACATGTGCTAATGATGCGGTCAAAGGCCTCAAAAGATTCGTCTCGCGGTTTCCAAGTGAGTTCTGAAATTAGTTTTTTAATTAGTGTCCGAAAAGCCCTCCCGACATCTGGTCAAACCGTTGACGTGACACCTAAAATTTTTTTATTTGGGAACTAAACGGCCCCTGAAATAGTTCAAACAATGTATATGGATGATGAAACCTTAAAAAAATATCTTGTTCCAGGAATCTGGAATCTCGGATATGCTTCATTGATTTGTGTAGTTATTGAACAAAATTTAATTTTCTATGAATATCAAATATTACTCTATGTTTTGCCTGCTAAAGGCCTGTATCAAAATATGTATTTGCTTCAATTGGGGAAACATTTCCATGACTTGCAGAAGGAAAAATGTCATGTATATATGCCAATATTTTAAATCGGTTTAGCTTCATGAACCATTTAAAAAGATGCTTTAGTTCAAATGTAACAGAGCTCCCTAATTTTAGGTAGTCCCTGGATATGTTGTCCTACAAAAAGTTAAGTTAACCCACAGGCAACAACAACAACAACAACATAGCCTTTTTTCCCAAGCAAGTTGGGGTAGGCTAGAGATGAAACCCGAAAGAAATAAGTTAACCCACAGGCATCTATACATAATTTCAAAGTAGAATGAAATAAACAGGAACATAGTCCAGGGCGAACTCTGATATTCTGATAGGTAACGATATTTCCACTTTACTTACAAAGGATTCTAGGTAAAAATATGGGCATATATTTTGATCATATTCAGAACAAACTTAAACAAGAGAAGAAATTGCCCAAGTGGAGAGACAGGAAGGGGATTGGGATGGTGATGCGTGCTACGGTTGTGGCCAGCAGGATTAAGCCATGGAGGTAGTGCGCTGTGGTTGACGCCGTCCTGGAAGTAAGGGGAGAGGGGCTGGGATGGGCTTATCTGGGGTAAAATAATGGATCTAGTTCGTTCAAAAAAAAATCTAGGGCTGGCGCTGGAGATGTTGGACCTGCGGGCGATGATGCACTAGGCGTGGAGCCGCAGCCGACCGCCGGCTGGTCTGGGCTGGCGTTGCACGCGACGGTGGAGACTTGACGAGGGGCGGCGACGGCGGAGCAGGCCAGGGCAGCTGAGGCGTGCTGGGGAACAGATAGCAAAGAGATAAGAGAGGATGCGCTGGTTGGGATTTGTGTTAGCGACGCGAGAAAATATTGTGTGAAAACCAGGGATCCAGGGCAATCCTGGAAACCTCAACCGTGGCCGTCGGATATGAAACGAACGACTCAGATCAGTCGCACGACCCCGCATCAGGTTTCGCGTTTTACCCCCGCCTCCACTGAAACTTTCACTGAAACTTTTTTTCGCAAATAACACCCTTTTTTTTTTTAGACCAAAGACCGATTTGGCCCTGCTTTATAGAAAGCAAACAAAGGTAGCTCTGGGGTTGCCAGATTTACAGGATCAGGTTCACACACACAAGGCATCTAAGACCATAATGATCTACTTCTAAAGTAACCTGCTTACACAAAAAAATTCTGGTGAGACCCATCTAGTGGTCTACACAAAAGACGTGCATCTCACGGGATACAACCCGACATACTGAGAGTACTAATAGAAGACCAGATTGTCTAAACGAAGAACTATATAACTTGTAACTTGATATTACTTCGATCTGCCAACTAAGCTTCCATTAACTTCCTTTACACCTTTGTGCCAGCGCGTCCAAGCTGTTTACTTCAGCTTCCATCGCTATCCTGCAGCACATATGCCCTGGAATTCAAACTTGACACCACCTTTGCCACCCATTTTCTGTCCGCCCCGTTCAGCACATTCCATTTCTGCAAGAAGGAAGTTACTCGATATATGCAAGATAAAGGGGAAGAGAGTACTATATTTCGGAAGATAAGATCATTCCTAGTCAACCACAAAGTCCATGCCACACATCCAAACAAGAAGATTAGTCTTAGCCTCTTTTTCCGAGAGCATCCATTCATGATATTACTAAGCCAAGTTTCATCACATTTAGGCACACTGTCCCATCCAAGTTCATCTTTGCATATGTTCCAAATAAAAACAGGAAGTATACAAGTAAAAACAATGTGGTTTGTTGTTTCAGGTACTCCACATAGTTCGCACTCTAAATGTCCAAGCCATTTCCCCTTAATCAAGTTTTCAGCCGATTGTAGTTTATCATTAAAAACCTGCCAAACAAAGAATTTGATCTTCAGGGGGATTTTAGAATCCCACACATCTTTCATATTTTGATTCACTACACCGGGGAAGCACAACAACTTATACAGGGAAGAAGTTGTAAAATAACCTGACTTCTCTAAAGCCCAAACCTCTTTGTCTTCAGTTTCATCTAACGTTACAGTAAAAAGGCATTCCAGAAGTTCCTCCCATTCTTGGCATTCTACCATCCCAAGGATCTGTTAAAAGTTAGCATGAGATATTCACCCTCTATACATTCAGCCACGGAACAATCTTTTTGGTTACAGATCTTAAAAAGATTTGGGAATCGAATTTTCAGTGGGCATTCTTCAAACCATACATCCAACCAAAATCTTACTTTTTTACCATTGTGGATTTCATATTTCAAGCCTCGGATGCAGCTGTCTTTAATAGCATGTAACCCTTTCCAGAATTGAGACCCACCTTTAGGTGAGCTGGAGAAAAACCTCCCTCCCCCCCCACCCCCAAATACTTGTTTCTAAGTAAATTAAGGCAGACATTGGACTCTCCTCTCTCCAATTTGAAAATCCATTTAGAAAGAAGGCATATGTTCATCAACCTCGTGTCTGTAAAAGTCCAAGACCACCGTACTCTTTTGGCTTAGAAATCATTGACCAGTTGGCCATATGGTATTTCTTCTTGAGACCCGGACCATGCCAAAAAAAAATTGCTCTAGCAGCATCCATTTTTACATGGATTTCTTCTTGTAGTAAATATACCCCCATAGTATAATTTGGAATTGAGCTCAAACAAGTTTCTCCTAAAATCATTTTCCCTCCAGATGATAGGTTGCTACTTTGCCAAGTTGGGAGCCTTTTTTCCACTTTTTGATAGACCACAGCAAGATCACCCACTGTTAGATGATAGCTGCTCACCGGGATGCCAAGATATTTCATGGGAAGTGTCCCTTCTTTGCAGTTAAACATCATCACCACTCTACACTGTTCTTCTTCATCCCCACCAACCACTAGGACCTCACTCTTTTGGTAATTTATCTTTAAACCCGACATAGATTCAAAACAGTACAGCAGAAACATAACCTTAACAATGGATTGATCATCTAGGTTCAAGAAGATTATAGTATCATCAGCATACTGTAGATGAGTGAGTCCTCCTTCTACTAAATGGGGTACCAGTCCTCTAATTTCACCAGCGTTTTTAGCCTCTAAAAGCATGGTCGCCAAAGCATCTCCTATTAGATTAAAGAGCAGAGGCGAAAGTGGATCACCTTGGCGTAAGCCCTTATAAGTTCTAAAGTAATTCCCATACTCTCCATTAAAGTTGATCCCTACTCTACCGCCTTCAACAATCTGCCTAATTCATTCTATCCACTTAACAGGGAAATTTTTCTTTTGAAACACTTCATATAAGAAGCTCCATCTAACCTTGTCATATGCCTTTTTGAAATCTAATTTGAGAATAATTCCCTTCCTCTTAGTCGTTCTGAGTTCATGCAGCACCTCATGTAGAATAATAACTCCTTCTAGGATGAACCGCCCAGGCAGGAAAGCAGTTTGTGTCTCACTAATGATTTTCTCCGCTAGTGGCGTTAGTCTCATAGTCAGTGCTTTGGTGAATATCTTATAGTCAACATTCAGCAGGCAAATTGGACGGTATTGTTTAATGTTGTTGGCATCTTTGAGTTTTGGAATAAGTGAGATCATCCCATAGTTCAATCTACTGATGTTGAAATCACCTCTATGAAAATCTTTGAACATTCCATCAACGGATCTTTAACTTGATCCCAAGAAACTTTATAAAAAACAATTGGAAACCCATCTGGCCCAGGAGCCGAATTTGCATCCATTTCTTTCACTGCTTTCTCAATTTCCTCACATGTGAAAGGTTTAGTTAGTTCAAAACCCTCTTCCTCAGTAATTCTTCCACTGGTTGTCCAAATGTCCTGTGACAGCGTCAAAATGCTCTCTTCTTCTTTACCAACAAGTCTCTTATAGTAACCCTCTATGTGTTCCTTCAAAAGTTTCGGTTCTCTAATCTCTTCTGCACCATCCTCCAAGGAGAAAACGGTGCACTTTTTCTTTCGTCCATTAGCCACCCCGTGAAAATATCCTGTATTTGACTTTTCACCACATCTTTTCTGCCATTGCATCTCTTCAAAGTTGTAGATTGACTCTAATTGCTCCTTAGTTTCGTATCTCTGTTTCCATTGATCACTAGTTAAGCCATGAGATTCGTACATCTTATCAAAAAACTGTATTCTCTCAAGCAAATCCAATTTCTCCTTTTTCAATTGACTCCCAAAATTAGCACTCCAGCCTTTACACCATTTTCTAATGCAATATTTCATTTCTTTCCAATAATCTTGTATACCTAAACCACTTCTGACTGGCCATTTTTCTTTCATCAAATGTAGGAAGCCAGGAACCTGACACCACGCCATCTCAAATCTAAAATTAAAAGTTTGATGCAGTCTGCCATCCTCAGTATTTACCAATAAAGGACTATGATCATATCCAACTCTAGTTAAAGTATCACAAGTTGCCATGTGGAAGTGCTGATCCCATCCCGAGCTAGTAAAAACTCTATCCAAGACACACATAATGGGGTTTCTTGTTTATTTGACCAGGTAAATTTACTGACTCTTCTAATCATCTCTCTAATACCAACATCCGAGATAAAAGGAGTTAAACATATCCATCAATCTTTGGTCAACATTATCATTGTTTTTCTCATGAGCAAATTTTATAAGATTAAAATCTCCTCCAATTAAGAACGGCCAAGTACATGATTCCAACTTCATTTGTAATTCTATCAGGAACTCCTCTTTTCTATCTGTTTGGACCGGGCCATAAACATTAACTATCTCCCATTCAAACATATCTTCTCTGTTCACTATTCTAACACTAGAGAAGAAAGAGCCATTGTCCATTTCAACAGCATCCAAATCTCCCTGTTTCAAACCAATCAAGGTCACATACCCACTGCCTCTGTCCAATTCCAAGAAAAATTTAAATTTCCACCCAAAGCTTTCAATTCCTGTATAGAGAAATCCTGCTTGATCGTTTCCTGTAAACAAATAACATCTACTCTATGTTTTGCCATTAGTTCTTTAAGTTGCTTTCTTCTTCCAAGTCCACCAATCCCTCTAATATTCCAAAAAAGTATTATCATTTCTTACTTTTGGGTTTTCTGACACCCCCTCTTTTGGGGTTTACAGACTCTTTCAACTCTTTCTTTCCGTCATCACCATCAAAGTATGATAGGGGCAGAACATCTAAACCCCCCTTTATATTATTAGCTTGTTCCTCTGTCTTATCTCCCCGTTTGTCTCGACCTTCTTCTTTTCCTTTGATCTTCTTCGCCTCCTCTATATTCTGTTGGGTTTCTAACAACACAGCTTGGGCCATCTCATACGCTTTAATAGTATCTATATCTATAGAGTTGGTTGTTTGTTTTTCACTCTTTCCCAAGTTAATTTTACTAGCCCTAGCAACCTCAATTAAATTTGCGTTATTGATGGAATTAAAAATAGCAAAGGAAGAGATTTTACCTGTGGTATTATGCTTTTCCTTGATAGCTTCAGCTTTTGTCCTGTACTGGGCCCCTGTCATTGCTGAGCCTCAAACTTCTTCTTTGTGCCACAGCAGGCGTAAATTTAACTTTCATCCTCCGTGGAACCATAATGCCATTATCTGTATCTATCTCCTGAATCTCTTGAACCACCTTGCTATTCATTTGGGATAGGTTACTACCACTCTCTATCAGTTTGACATCATGAGAATCACCACTTCACCAGTAGCCTCAAATTTACTAATATTGAGGAAAGGAGCCAATTTGTCAGTTCTCTCTTCAAAAATCTCATCAATTTGTTCCATTTCATATTTGTCTCCAGCCAGTGTTTCATCCTCATAATCCACTTGTTCTTCCTCCCTTTCATCCTCAGCTTCTTGCATCTCCTCCACTGGGGCTACAAAACTTTGTTGTGTTTGAATCACATCTTCCTCTCCCATTGGGTCATAATCACCCTCTGATTCCTTATCACCAATTCCAGCATTGTGTTTTTTCCCAGTGTCTTGATTGCCATTCCCTTGCTCTTCAGGCAATTTCACATTGAGCATCTGTGCTAATTTGGATATCTTCAGTTCTTTACTGCCAGATGATTCCTCTTCTCTATCCTTCTCTTTACCATCCCCATCATCTTTGTGAGTATCAGATTCCTTAGAAGAATATTTATCCTTGTCCTGTTTCACCGGAGTTTCGACCGTCCATTTTATCTTACGGCTCTCTCCATTGAAAAAGATCTGAGTTTCCCCTTTTAATTCTCTTGAATCCCTACAGGCGATTTTAATTCTCACAAGCCCTGCTTTCTTCAGAGTACTAGTATCCACCTCCTCAGGGTCACCAACTAGATACGCTGTCTCCATGATGATCTCCACTATCTTAGCATCTTCAGGGAAGTTGTCAGCCTGCACCCAAACTACCTCCAGACTGCTATCAGCTCCAGCAGAATTTTCTGTAGGCACCACTTTAGCCTTAATCATAGCAGTGTCAAACTCAAAGCTCTTAAACCTGGCAAGCTGGTGTCTACTTTCCTCATCAGGGAATTGTATCATGATATCATTCGGAGTTACCATAGTTTTAATGATCCAGTTCTCATTCTTTCTAAAAAGCTGTCTCAATTCTCTCTCAATTATTGGGACTGTGGCAGCTCCTGAGAGAATGGTCATCACCCCTTTGACACCTTTGTTCTGCTCAATCTTCTTATCTGTGGGATATCGGATGCTATAAAAACCCTGTCCAGGGATGCCAAATCCACACACTCTCAATCCTTTCTTCTCCGGACATAATGGGGCTTTATGTCCAGATTTCTTGCATGAGTAGCAAAATGGTGTTAGCACAGTTCTTCTTAATATGACCTGTCCCATTACAATTATAGCAGTACATCTCATTGTTTTGGACATTCTTTCCTTTACTCTCTCTAGCATTGTCACCTGTGTTCTCACTGTTACACCATTCAAATCTTCTACGATCTCCCTGTTCCCTTGTCAATTTCTCTCTGAGTATCTGTTCCTCTCTATCATCCAGCCTCCTCTTGTTGTTGTTGGGCCTGTTGAAATTATCTCGGCGAGTGTCCTGTCCTCCACCAGTATAGGTGTCCAAATGGGCTAGGCCCGATGGGCGGCCAGAGCCACGGCCCTAAAAAGCACAGCCCTAGCCCAGCCCGGCACGACAAGCATAGTGCCTGGGCCAGCACGGCACGATAGGCGGGCCAGTGCCTGGGCCGCTGCTTCGGCCCATAGTGCCGGCCCAGCACGACACGATTTTGGGGTTGGCATGATTTCGGCACGATTTTTTGGGATGATATATGAAATATAATGAAATTATGTGATTACTTGATCTATGATATGTGTATATATGTTGTGTTTGTTGTCGTATTACTTGATATGTGATCTTGATATGAGATTTTTGAATGCCATATTTAAATTTAGGTTCAAATTCTTGATTAAATGTGGGGTTTATTATGGAAAATAGGGCCAGGGCCAGCCCGGGCTCTGTGGGTCAACTGGGCCATTGGGCCGGCCCAGCACTATAAAAAAGGTGTAGGGCCGGGCCTGGGCTGGGAGGTCGGCCCATAGTGCCGGGCCGGGCCGGCACGAAATGGCCACTGGGCCGCATAGGGCCGGGCCGAATCGGGCCGGGCCAAAGCGGGCTAGGGCCGGGCTGGGCTGGGCCGCCCATTTGGACACCTATATCCACCAGTGTCCACCCCAAGATGAGATGCCACTCCCTTGACCACCATACTCTCCTCTAAAGCCATCTATTCTTCCAAATGTTCTTTCCCTCGCCCTGTGCCCTTCCTCATCTACCCAAGCACCTAGCCACCTGGGGCACCATCAAAATAACACCCTATTCCATGGAACATTCTCACAAAAACACCTTGTCCGTCGTCTTCTCCACCCAGTCACTCATCCTGTTCCATGAAACATTCGCACAAGACAGCTACCCCCAAAGTTTGAACCTTGATTTAGGGTTCAGGGCAGGGGCATGGCTCCCCACCAATGCCGCTCTTCTCCTCCAGCCATCCGCTCCCCTTGATCTGATGCAGCTCCCAACAAGCACCATCAAAATAACACCCTATTTTAGAAGCCGGTTAACTCCAAAGAATGTGGAAGCATTGATATGCTTACAAGATTGGTTGCGGGCCTCGGGTACACTCTCTTTCCAGTTCTTAGTTTTGTATGATTTGGAATAGAAAAAGATTTTTCAGATCTGACTTCAACATAACTTTGATAGGTTCATCAAAATTTTGCATGGGAGGAATTGAGAATTTTGTCGAGGTACCTGATCCAGAAGAATGACATGCTTAAAGGTACTAATATCTGAAATATTTTTCTAGTCATCAAAGTTTCTATTCATTTTTTGAGGATGGCTGTGGTTGGAGCATGATATTCTTGGTCTTCTAGCCAGCTAGCTTTGCCTGCCCTTGCTTTGCCTGCTAGGCTGCTAGCTGTTCTTATTTTCAGTTCATATGTATTTCGTGGGAACTTTTAGAGTTCCTAGTAGTTGTGTTTCTACTGGTACTTGTTGCCTTTTGAAATAGTCTCTTATTTTCAGGTCATATGTATACTTCTGCTAGAATGAAATTTCTTAGTTGATTGGTGCTTGTCTATACATTTCTGTAACTCTGACACACTTTTCCAGTTTTATTTTATCGCTAATAATCATAGACTGATTAGAACGATCTATTTGCTTGTTGCAGTGCAGAGCTTCAACACAAACCTCTCCCTATTGGAGTTTCGAAATCTGCTGCTTTTGTTTAGACAACTGCAAGTGGCACTTGCTATCTGATCTTTTCTGAATGTTAACTGTTCGGAAATAGTGTCGTTGTTGTTTCTGATCTTGTACTTTGATGGTTGCTGGAAGCAGGTCAGGTTGGATTAGACAGCCTTTATATTTACGTAGCACAATGAATCTTATTAGCGTTCAGTATATCTAGTAAGCTGTTAGCTAGCATGTTCTCATGGCACCGTTGCATATTTCACGAACGAAGTAGTGCGTGAGACTTGTGGACACAGGAATATAATAGATGCATTTGAATTCCTGAAGCAGCAGCATGCTGGCCACGCTTGCAAGCAGCAGCAAGCATAAACTAAGCCAGGTCGATCCGTAATATCCATTGGGACACCACGGGTCAGCAACTAACTAAAATGGATAGACCGGTTCTCCTCCACACAACATATGGATCGATGGATCGATTGCGGGTCGCACCAAGGTTCAACCACGCCCATGATTAGATGGATGGTCCAGCCAGCGAGATGTAACAACGCGAAACGACAGAAGAAACGGATCGTAAAAGCAGAAGGGTATTTTAGTCTATACAAGCCCCAAATACGTCTAATGGCATAGTCTGCAAGTGGACAATGTTTCAAAACCCAATTTTACAAAGTTAATGTTTGAAGTGGCAAAATTACGAAGCCCATTTTTTGGAGTCCCAAATATGCAATTTTCTCCCTTGTTTAGATACCCCTGTTTAAACTTTAGCCCTGTTATTGTTTGGACACTAATTATAGTATTAAATAAAATCTATTTACAAAACTTTTTTATAAATCTAATGAATCTAATTAATCGATAATAGGCTATAGTGATGCTACAATACTATTCACTAATCATGGATTATATACCTTATTAAATTTGTCTCGTGATTTAGTATAGAGTTCTACTGATAATTTTATAATCTGATTTTACTTAGGCCGTGTTTAGTTTTTTTTGCAAAAAAATTTTTTTGTAAAAGAATCTTACCAATTTGAAGTACTAAATGAAATCTATTTACAAAACTTTTTACACAGATGGGTTGTAAATCGCGAGACGAATCTAATGATGCTAATTAATTCATGATTAATTAATAATTAGCGGATGATTACTGTAGCATTACTGTTGCAAATTATGGATTAAGTAGGCTCATTAGATTCGTCTCGCGATTTACAGCCCATCCATGCAAAAAGTTTCGTAAATAAACTTCATTTAGTATTTCAAATTAGCAAAATTTCTTCGCAAAATTTTACATTTTTGTATTTTTGTGTTTAGGGGTGGTAAGCCACAAGGCAAGTGTGTGTGGGGCTGGGCTGCTTGCGACACCGGGTCGGACCGAAACAGGCCAGTACAGCCTGCCGTCCTGGCTTTTTTTTTTAATTGCTCGCACGTGCGCGGATTCCAACGCCTGTTTGGACCCTAAAATTTAGAATAGGCAGAGAGAATCTTACTAGATGTATTAAGCATCTATTTAGTTCCAACCTCGTAAACGCAAAAACACAAAAAAACGCAAAATTTTGCGAAAGAATTTTACTAATTTGAAGTACTAAATGAAGTCTATTTATTTTTTTTGCATAGATGGGCTGTAAATCGCGAGACAAATTTAATGATCCTACTTAATCCATAATTTGCAACAGTGATGCTACAGTAACCATCCGCTAATTATTAATTAATTATAGATTAATTAGCATCATTAGATTTGTCTCGCGATTTACAATACATATACAAAAAATTTTATAAATAAATTTTATTTAGTACTTCAAATTAGCAAACACAGGCAACTAAACACGGGCTTGATCTAAAACCCCCCACGGCCCCAACAGCCCAACCCACCCCAGACGCACACACGTACGCCGCCGCCGCCGCCGCCTCCGCGGCCACCGCCCGCACGCCCGCGACGGCCTCCTGCCGGCAGTCAGCCGGAGGCGAGTCAGCGGCGTCGCACGGCTGCCCGCACGCGGCATCTTCTCTAGGGACCGCATCCAGCAACAGCGACGACCTACGGGCGGCGGCAGAGAGCGCGTTGCGCACCTGCTTGTGGCGAACGGCGGGGACCTCTACCGGACCGGACCAAACGCGGACCTGCTACCTGAACTGTAGCAGGCAATAGGAGAGGCGGCGAGCATCTCCTGGAGCTTGAGGTGAGCTCTCCCCATTTTCTCCTTACTAAAATGCATCCATCCGCTCCTGCTGCTTACCGGGTAGAAAACGAATCTGAATTTACTTGGTTTTCACAGTGCATACTGCTGACTGAGGGATCAAGCAAGCAAGCTTCCTGCCGTATTGTGGCCATGGCAAAGGTGATAGATTCTCGAGCTCATCTAGGTGTAAGATCAGTGGGTGTGGGGGATTTACTTTTAATCATGGTATAAACAATGAGTTGTTCCTTGGAGTACTACATCTAGAGAGGGAGAGGGGTGAAGCGAGACGAGGGGAAGGCCATTGCGTCGACTGCAGCGGTGTTGAAGGCAGCAGCGCGGACATCGGTGGACGGTGGGGCTCCGGCGACCTCAGGTGGCGGCATGGTGTAGAGCAGTGGGCGACGGGGTGATGCACTCCGGGGAGCAGCAGCACGGTGTCGAGGAGGGCGGCGGCGCTGGGGCAACTGACCTTTCCTTTGCTTCAGCGCGCCTTAGATCGGATCGGTGGGTTTTCTCTGTGGGGCACTGTGACATGGCAATCGTTAGATTGCGTGCCCAGCGTGCCCCCTTGCCTTTTATTGTTGTGCTGCGTGAAGGGGCCTCCACTGCCAGTGAACGGCAGGCGCGCCCCCGATCAGGGCACGTAGGTGGAGGAATCGGTCCTTGACCGATCGGAGATCATAACTAACAGAAGGAACTCTGCCCGAGTTCACTAGCAAAGCATCATGTGTGTTATTGGATCATTTTTGCGAGTCCGAGTCCACCAGCAAAGCATCAGCAGTGTTACAGTGTTTGGTTCAGGTTTGCGCATTATTTCAATCAGAGGCTTAGAGCACACTTAGCAAACTCGGTACTCGACATGATAAAACCAGCACCTCTGATCAAACAGCACAAAAAATAAGCACTCCAGCCACCTAGGCACAACGCCACAGCCTACCGCACTCACAGACGGGCATCTGGCAGCCCTAGTCTCATGTGAAGATGCTGAAACCCGTCCTGCTGTTGCCTGTTTCATCTGGCTTAGCGCCCACCAACAACAAATGTTGGCCAGTGGCTTTTTTGTCCCAGGAGCATCTCCCTTGTCAGGACACACCAGTCCCGTCTAGCAGCCTCTTCGGCCTGGTTAACCCTTCTTTGAGCTCCTGCACTTTCTGCTTGTAGTTTTCCAAGTGTCTTCTATGGCACGTCAAGGCCCATCTTGTGCATGGCCAACATCAGTCCCCATAGCGTGTGCAAACCTTGCTAGCACCCTCCCAGAAAACAAACCTGATTTCTCAACTTCCAAAATTATTCCTCTGTCAGGATGCGTTTGTTTCTATTTTGTTGGCCGCCACATTGGCAGCCCAGCCCCTACTCATTGTCTAGAGGGTTCTCACTCTCAATTGCCAAATTTCTGTAGGCCTTGTTTGCTTGCAGGGAACAATTCTTTTTTCTGAACCACTTCTCTAAAATCCTCCTCAAGCCACCACTTCTGAAACCTAAACATTTTGGTTACCACCCAATAAATTATTATCAGTGTCTAGCAGCAACGGTGTGTGATTACTATTTTTTTCCCTATTTAAGGCTTTGATTTTTAGCAAGGGGAAGCTGGCTTCGCAATCTGTAGACAAAAACTATGTATATAATTTGGCCAACATAGCGTGCTGTTGATTACTAGACCGAGCACACTCTATTAGCAGCATTAATTTTTTAGCGAGACCATTTATCTAATCCATAAGGTGAAACCACCAGCCCAGTTCTGGTTGATTTCCCCATTACTCTTATTAGAATTACATCTAGTTAAGTTAAAGTTCTCCTAACAGTGTAGGCCCATGCGAGGTTCTCATCATTTGTCAAGCTCCTCTTAAAACTTTTAGCTTTCCTCCTTCATATGGAGACCCATACACCAGTACTATAACTGAAATTTGTTTTCGTGTGCGACATTGAGTGCTTCAAAACCTCTCCTATTTATCAAAGTTGATACCTACTAGAATCCTCTAGCCACTTGGATGGGAAGGGAATTCCAAGTGAATGGAACATTTTCGGAAACTTTACCCTCAAATGATTTCCTCCAGAAGTTTTGTTTTTTTTTTGTTTCTAAAATTTAGTAACCTTTACTTTCATTTCATATCAAACTTAAAGTAAAATCAGAGCTGCATTTAAAACGTTCCTTTTATATGTTTTATAACTGCAGTGACTCCTACTAATCAATTTATTTCTCTAACTCTTTTTGCAGTCCAAAGAACATAGTATCATGGAGGCATATGAAGCAACATTTGAGTCACAGCCATCTGTTTCTGGAGCTGAGAGGAAACCTACATCAGGTTTTATGATGGAATTGTATGAATTCACAGAAGATACCAACATCACTACACAGAAAGAGGGACGTATTCTCCGTCCGACAAGCATTAATCAGGTGAACTTCATCCCAGGAAGTAAGAATAAGTTAGGGCACATTCAGTTGAAGGACAAGAAAGGGAAGAAAGCCCAAGAAGCAAAGTTTTGGACCAAAGATTATGGGGAACTTACTCATATCAAGGAAGTGGTCAATAGAGGCTTAACTTTGAAACATGAGGCTATCTTAAAGCCGTTGGCATGTGCTGACAATGAGCAGCTGCTCAAGTTGGTTGTTGCTTGTACAAATTTTGATCTCACCCTCCAAGATTGGTTGGACAAAAATAGTGCTACAGCAATTCCAGCAGGTGATTACCTTTCCAACCAAGGGAAGCATATTGTGAGGTACGCTGTTTATAGTTTCTATCGATTTGGAGGCCATGTTGATATACTGATGCGATATATATTCAGTATAATTGACTACTTAATACTGTGTGCAGATCAGGATTGAGACTCATTGAGTATTTGTGGGAAAGGGGTTACATATGTGTTGAGCTGGATAAGCCAAGCACTTACGTGATGGTTGGTACCACCCTGAAAATTCTTCCATTTTACATCCGTAAAAGGCTTGCTACGGAGGGTGATGACAACATGAAGGTGGAGCTGAGAGGGAAATTTGCTGACATGCTGGATAATCATATTGCTGCTCTTTGGAATGATCCAGAACTTCAAGAGCTCACCAGCTTGATGAGGAATCCAAACGCAAGGTGTTACACCATAAATATCTGAATTAGCCCATATTCCATTAGCCTGTCCTGTAGCAGTATTTGAGTTTGTACCAAGTATCTGATTTCAATTGTTCCTTGCAGTTTTGACCTCATCATGGGGCATCCAGTGCTGGCCAGTCCTGTGGAACGTCAAGTAATGTACCGAAGTGCTTACTACCCATACATGACTGAGGACCAGCTAACAGCATTGCGGGAAAAAGCCTCTGTTGACGCTAACTGGGTTCAGAGAGTAAGAAATTCATCAGATCTAGCTTTAACGGAAATCGTTAAAGATGGTTTTGATCCAGATGCTGTAGGGGCACTACACTTTGCCTCAGTTGTATCGTGCCACTACATTACAAGGCGGAAGAATGCTGATCCGGTAAATTCCCTTTTATGCTCTTTTACTAAAAAGCCTAGCAGAGACTAAGGTAATTACGATTGGCATCTTTGGTAGGATCATATTTTTGCCACACAGTACAGGATGGTAGGATCGGATTGTAGGATCACCAATCACAACTCTGTTAGTTTTTCTTTTTTTTTTAAGTTTAATTTGAATTGTATATTTACAGAAAATACATTTAGCATAGAATGGCATGCCATAAAACATCATTTAACATTGGATTCTAAAGATACAGACTACTCAGTTAACAAAACACTACATCATTAGATTCTAGATTGTTTCTTAAACAAATGCACAAACATCTCAACAAGAGAACACCTAAATACTTCACCATAAGCTATCTAGGCCTACAGCTGCATTTGTAGTTATTTCATCAGTTGGTCTAGATGACATGACAGGGTAATGGTGATGAATTGGAGCACTGGTGTCTACTCCATACGATTGCTGATCATTCTCATTATCTCCACCATCATCATGGTGATATTAGGATCTTCATTCTGATCTTGACCAGCTCCAGATACATAATAAGAAAAAGCAAAAGTCAATACAAGATACTCCCTCCCTCCTTGAATACAAGGGATTCTGGCTTTTTTCAGGCAGATTAAGGAGAAGAACAAAAGACTAATATGCCCCTAATTAAAGTATTGATGGTATGTGTATTGGCTTGGTTATTGGGTTGTCGTTTCTGTCTCCCATGCATGCATGCACATTGTTGCCATCTCTGGCTGCATGCATGCAGTTTTTTTAGTGCTGGCGGAGGGAGGGAGTAAGATTTAAACAACCATAAACTAAGCAAGAGTCAGCTACGAACTTTGCAAGCTTCATCTATGTCCCTGCCCATACTTCCTCAATACTGTTATCTTCTAATAGATATTAAACGGCGCCCACGAGGACGCATGCCCTGCATATCTTCTCGCATGGTCTCCAGGCTTGGGGTGTTAGGGTCTGTGGTTGTCAGCTTCTCTGGTGATCTCCAAGCTTAGAGGAGGGCCGGGGAGGCGGCCGGACTGGCAGTGGGTGGTGGTGTGGCGATGCGGCAAGGTGCCGGCGGCGACGCTGGCGCCGCGGGTGGAAGGTGGGGCGGTGGGCGGGGTCGGCGGCGGGGGAGCACAAAAACAGAGGGATTAGTGAGGGAGGGGCAGCGGGAGCGGATCTGGCAGCGAGACGGCCGGAGGCGGGCAGCGCGAGGGCGGGGCCTTCCTGATGGACGGTGCAGATATGCAGGGCGCACGTCCACGAGGGCCGCCAAATCTGCTCTGTCTGTTCTAATGTTGTATTTGCAGTTCTTTGAGCAATCCTATCATGATTTCTAAGCCGCTGTTTATCTTGAGGAAGAGCTGGATCCTCCTCTATTACCATTTGTCATCAGAAGGCACTTCTTCCACATCATAATTTATCTTGGGGTCTCTTCTTAGCTGCCTCTCTGTGGGTTTTATGTTTTGCATCACATGAATCAGGTCATTCATCCTTTCTTTGTGTAGGAGATTTCTTTTCTTTGAGTGAACCTACAAGATAGCAATTTGAAAGATATTTTTTTCTTTATTACTATTTTATTCAGTGAAGCATAGAAATTATCATCTCAATTATACATCAGGTGCGCTCAGATCCAGAAGAGCTGGATGCGAAATTTAGAACTCTAAATGCAAACTATTTTAGTAGAACTCTGGATACATGATTGCATGGAAAGAGTGTAGCACTACTGCACTAGTGTAAAAAAAGGCTGGAGATTTGTGCACAAACTTGTTCCTTCTGTTGTTCCTTTCTAATATTGATTCATGGTTCCTTGGCTCTTGTGCTTTGTCTCCCAGCTCTAAATTAGACCTTTGCTCATATCTTCCCTCTTGTCAGTTTCATGTTGCGCTAATAGTCTCCCATGTTCTGCATCTGATTCTTCAGCCTTATCTCCAAGAAGCTTTTTCTTGCACATCAATCAGCACTTTTGGACATGGTTCTATATTTCTGAATACCACATAGATGGTGCTTGTACCTAAATATGTTATGTGGGGAACACAATATTCGAGAACGGGTAAGAATAATAGTGGCTAGATTATATTAGGTAATCTCATGTAATTGTGTGTGTTTCAGTTTAGGAAACAGAGTCATGTTTGGTTAGGAGTTTTGGAGTAGTCCTAGTCAGTTTAGGTTAGTCAGTTGAGATCTTGGTATTATATAAACCAAGGGAGTCTGTACGTGAAGGGTCAAGCAAAGAATTAATCTTCCTATCTCTACCTTCTATTGATCTATTCTCCTCTGCCCCTGCTACCTCTAGTTACCACACGCCACCATTGATCCACAGCACAGCTACGCCCTTCACCGCCTAGGTCCAGCCCCCTTTGGACTATTGCCAGATCACCAGCAGCGATCCCGCAACAAAATATACCATCACTGTGCGTCTTCTCACAATAGGCACACTTCGCAGTTTTTACCTTGCTATTAATTTGAACACTGTTCCCAGCCAGGATCAGATCTATGAATTTTCCTTTGAATTCTGGCTGTGCTAGCACCAGTGAGTTGCAACTACTATTGCCATCTGTTCACAATGATATTAAAGATGCAATGTTGCACAGAAAAAACCTAAAAGACACGTCCGTAATACTGCAGCAGCAAAACACTGCCGGTGGCCTGAGCCATAGAGCTCTTAAATGTTCACAAGATTTCATGAATACCTTATCTGAACTACAGGCGTATTTAGGTTTCGGTAATCGCCGCGTAGGGTTTGTAATTGGACTGTTGATTCCTAGCTGGCATCCAATCCAATGGGTATTTTTTTGTTGTTTGCTCAATTGCTCAGGATCTTGAAAAACCGCTTAAACATCTCGATTCTACTGATCCTACAATATTCCCAGAGTGATTCTACCGTCACGACCCAATTTGTGACTCGAATCATTCAGCTGGGATCTGACAACCTTGGTAGCTTACCTAGATTATAGATTTGTAAGCATTGACTTTGTCATCATGGCACTCTAGACTTTCTCTGATTTGTTATATAAATACTCCAACTGTTTTGTTTTCGTGTAGTCTTGGAACTGTGAGCCAAATCTGTGCACATGTTTGTTTTATGCACTAAGTTCTAATAATATACAGTATTTTTTTTTCATCTTTAAAGGGGAACTGTGACTACGAGCTAATCTTTAATTGTCGTAACTGTAGAGCTGGAAAGGAATAATTCCTCGGGATCACGTGGACAGACTACTGAAGCATTCACTCCCTCTTCTTCTGTGCAAGCGGTATGCCTTGAAGATTCACGCTGCTTTTAAGTCCAAAGTTATGTATCAATTGTAAATTGCTGTATTGTTTTGGTTCTACCTTTTGTAACTTGTTGCAATTCGGCGAGGCAGCAAGCGCTGCGGGCGGAGATGCATGCAACCCCCTGCCCCTCGCCCCACTGTCTACCCACGACAGCGTGTCATGATTGCAAATTGGACAAAAACCACAATGTAGATTTTTGCAGCCTTTGTTCGCCTTGGTATGGCGGGGAGTATGTGTTTTCTTTAGGGCATGTTAGTATGCTACGGATAGTTTCGCTCTCCCAGTCAAGGTGATTCTCTTGCTTATTTTGGAGGCGTTTGGTTACGCTCGTGTGGTGGACTGCCAACCCCAAAATTGTACTTTTGCGTTGTGAACAATCATTCTAATAATAAAATCTCCCCCCCCCCCACCACACCACACCGCCCCACCTAAAAAAATCAAATGGTTTCTTGGATTATAAATTTTTTGACCAACTTTTAGTTAAATAGAAATATAAAATAAACTCTATTCTTAAATTATTTTTTATAAAAAAACTAAATAAAGGGGTTATAAAATTTGTTTGTTGCATTAAAAGTTACAATAGGAGGACTTTGTTTGAACAATGATATTGAAATGCGAAAGTTGTGTATAAAAAATAGAAAAAAAGGGCTTGGCCTAGTCCTCCTCTGTTTGTCCGGACATGTGATGGCAACACCACTGATTTTCCTATTAACATAGGCCTACACCAGGGGTCATCATTGAGCCCTTATTTATTTGCTTTAGTGATGGATGAGGTCACAAGGGATATACAAGGTGAGATCCCTTGGTGTATGCTCTTTGCTGATGATGTGGTGCTAGTTGACGAGAGTAGAGCAGAGGTTAATAGGAAGTTAGAGCTGTGGAGACGCACGTTAGAGTCGAAAGGGTTCAGACTTAGTAGGACCAAGACTGAGTACATAATGTGCGATTTCAGCGCGACTAGGCATGAGGAGGGAGACGTTAGTCTAGACGGGCAAGTGGTGGTCCAAAAGGATACTTTTCGGTATTTAGGATCGGTGCTACAAAAAGATGGCGACATTGATGAAGATGTTAGGCATAGAATTTTAGCTGGCTGGTTGAAATGGCGGCAAGCTTCTGGCATCCTTTGTGACAAGAGGGTGCCACAAAAGCTAAAAGGCAAATTCTATAGGACAGCGATTCGTCCGGCGATGTTATACGGTGCTGAATGTTGGCCTACAAAAAGGCGACATGTCCAGCAACTGAGTGTAGCAGAGATGCGGATGTTGCGGTGGTTTTGCGGGCACACAAGGAGGGATAGAGTCCGAAACGAAATTATTCGGGATAGGGTCGGGGTGGCACCAATTGAGGAGAAACTTACCCAGTATCGGCTGAGATGGTTTGGACATGTCCAACGAAGGCCTCCTGAGGCGTCGGTGCGTAATGGGGTTCTTGAGCGGGTCGATAATGTAAAGAGGGGTAGAGGTAGACCTAAACTGACATGGGATGAGTCGGTTAAGAGAGACCTTAAGGATTGGAATATCTCTAAAGAGATAGCTTTGGATAGGAGCGCTTGGAGACTAGCTATCAATGTGCCTGAACCTTGAATTTATTTCTTTCGGATTTCATCTCTAGTCTACCCCAATTTATTTGGGAAAAAAGGCTATGTTGTTGTTGTTGGCCTAGTCCTCCTCTTTCTCTGGGCCACCCACTACAGTTGGCCCAACTCGGCGAGGCCAGTCCACCTCCGCAACGTCAGGAAGACGTGCAACACACACCCCTCTCCTCCACTCACGTGGGCTGCATATCTGAAGGAGCGCTGGTGTTTTTCCGGTCTGGGCCTACGGCCCATGTAGCTTGCCCTCCTGTTTGCAGGCCTAGTTATTAGGACCGGACCGGACCCCGACCGGAAAAAACCGGAACCGGAGGCCCCGCCGGTCCGGTCGGCCTAAAAGACCGTCCATGCAAGTGAACCGGGAAAAGCCGGTTGAACCGCCGGTTTTTTCACGAAACCGCTGAAAAACCGGGCATTAAACCGGAGTCAGCCGCGCCAACACGTCCGCCAGGTGGGAGAATTCGCAAAAAACTAGAACTTTGGGCGTGGCGTTGCCGTGCCACTCGGAGTTGGACCAGTGTAATGTGATCGTGTTAGGTTGGTGCAATGAAGTGCACAGTTTATGATCAGTCACGCAGTTTGTAAGCACGTTATCGAAAACAATGGTATAAGCAGATTATCAGAAACAATGGAATAGACAAGTGATGTTAGGTGCAGCATCTGGATATTTTTTTTGTATTTTAAATCATCGTGAGGTTCTGCAGCTGTTAGTATGAATGTGGACACATTTACAATTTTGTGTTGCTCCATTATCATGCTGGCAAATACTTTGTGTAATATGAAGGTGCATTCGATTTATGTGTTTTGGAAAAAGTAATCAAAGCAAGCCAATTTAATAATAAACTCTAGAGGAGGCGTCGTACATGAATTTTGATGTTTAATGGTAAAAACAGTAAGCTTTGCGATTGATTGTTTCTAGTACACAATTTACATATGATATGTTATAGTCTTATTGTACATGGGCATCGACAACATAATTTACTAAACATTGTTCAATAAATAATGAGTATATGATATAACAGGAAATATTTATTAAAAGTGCAATACAAAGGTTACACCATCACTGTCTAGCTCTCGCGGTCCTCTGATACAGCAAATCAACAAGAGGGAAGTACACAGATGCAGTCCTAGTTTTTTTTTTGAGAAACGCAGACCACCATGCGCGCACAGCCCATGAGCAGGCGGCCCAGAGTTGGCCCATCAAGCCAGGGCCAGTGTTGGGCAGGCCCAAGCCCAGGCGCACCTCTCTCTTTCTCTTCTCCTGACGTTCTTCTTTCTCTCGATCTTTCTCTCACAGACATGAACTGGCCATGGCTTGACCGGCGGTTGCCGGCCGGCGTTGGGCAAGCTGGCGGGCGGGATCGGCCGCGGCAGCTTGGTCGCTGTCAGCCGTGCCCCAAAATCTTTCTAGCTAGGGCGGGGCATGACGGGGCCGTCAGGCCGTGGCGAACAGGCGCGCACGGCCGGCTTCGAGCTCAAAAATGACTGTCAAAACTCCATGAATGTCGAGGAATGAGATCAGCATGAGAATCAGGGTGTCGAGGGAATTCCATTGTAGTGCCTAGGTTGGTTGGCAAGGGATCGGGGGTGCAAGTTCGACGACAGGGTTGAGGTCGGGGCAACGATGTTACTGGCGGCCGCGAGATGTGCGATTCCTGACGCTTTGATCGCCGGGGTTTGGGAAGGAGGCGTCATGAAGGACCTAGGGAGGTGGGTGAGTCATGGGTGCAGGTGATTTAAAGATGGTGGCCGGTGTTGCACGAATTTTGCCGGCGTAGGTGTTGTGCTTGCCGCGGTTTAGTTTCAGCAAGATAAGGCCAGTAGCTGTGGGAGAAAGGAGGAGGAAGGAAGAAAGAGGGAGACAGAGGCGAGGCCAACGGAGCCTTGGAGGAGAGAGCGACGCGAAGGGAGCACGCCTATGGAGGAGGGGACGGTCGGAGCGCGTGAGCAAGACGAATTTTGCCGGCGTAGGTGTTGTGCTTGCCGCGGTTTAGTTTCAGCAAGATGAGGCCAGTAGCTGTGGGAGAAAGGAGGAGGAAGGAAGAAAGAGGGAGACAGAGGCGAGGCCAACGGAGCCTTGGAGGAGAGAGCGACGCGAAGGGAGCACGCCTATGGAGGAGGGGACGGTCGGAGCGCGTGAGCAAGACGCGGAGGAGGTCGTCACCTGGAAGAGGAGCAGTTCCGGAGGGATGGTCGCGGATGGCCGTTGGCGTGCGATCCGACGGCCGAGGTTTTTTTGGATGATGTGGCGCGATGCCAACCCGAGGAGGATGGTGCTGATTTCGTTCTATAGAGAATAGAGATAGAGATGGGCAAAAGAGGCGCGGGAAGGGGATCGAACCCTCGACCTAACCTTCGGAGGGCGGGTTTCCACCACCAGGCTACGTCCACCTAGCGATGTAGAAGGAAAACTAATTCTATTTGAACCGGGTCCGACCGCCGGTTTATCCATTTGGACCAATTGAACCTTGAACCGAGAGCCTCGTTGATTCAATGTCCGGTCCGGTCCTAATAACTATGTTTGCAGGTACGTTTGTTTTTCTTTTTTTCTTTATATTTTTTCTTTCTTATTTCTTATTTCTTTATTTGTTTCTTCTTTTTTCTTTCATTTTCCTTTATATTTTAGTGTCTTCGCGAAAAGTTTTACATGTATGTATACAAGTTTTACGCGTACATGTTTTTCCACTATGTTTGCTTAATTTATGAAAATATTTTGCTGCTATAGACTTTTGTTCGCCTATTCATTTAAATTGTTCTGGTCCATGATATAATTTGTTCACGGTGTTTTTGCATGCATAATATTATGCTGCTATTATAACTTTGTTCGCGTGTACATATATATTGTTCCAGACCATGATGAAAATATTTTGCTGCCATAGACTTTTGTTCGCCTATTCATTTAAATTGTTTTGGTCCATATAGAATTTGTTCACGGTGTTTTTGCATGCACAATATTCTGCTGCTATTATAACTTTGTTCGCGTGTACATATATATTGTTCCAGACCACGATATATTTTGTTCTTGATTTTTTTCTCTAATCCCATTCATTTCCTTGAGTATATTTTTTTCACTCACATTCTTCTACTTTTGGATTCAATTTATATGATCATCTTATGTATGTAAAATTTATAGTTTTTAAATTAGTTGTCTAAATAAAAACCAATTACACCATTATATTTCTAACGTCGAGCTCCTCGAAATAAAATTATACTTGACTATATTTGGGTGTAATATTTTTAGAACAAATTATTTTATATGTCGGAATAATTTTTTCTTGAACTTGGAACAATGTTTCAACTTCAGAAAAAAATTATTCTAGCTTCATAACAGAAATGTTTCACATAGAAAATTATCTAAACATATCCAAGTGTGGTCTTGTTTTGAAAATTTCGTATTAAAGATCACAGTGGTACAATCGAAATTTAATTTGGAGGTCTGGTTTAGAAGCTCCGGTTTTTTTTCTTGTGATGGAACGCGGGGCGCGGAGCCCGAAGGAGCGTGGGGCGCGCGGGGAACAGAAAGTGGGGGGTGTGTGTTGAGATGACCCTGACACATACTCCCTCCGTCCCAAAAAGACCGTCATTCTTTGACTCTTAGAAACTGCGTTTGACTGCTCGTCTTATTCAATTTTCTTTTACAAATATTATCACTTTTGTTATGACTTATTACATCACTAATGATATTTTAATAATATTTTATTTATCTTATAATATACATAAAAAATTTGAATAAAACGAGCAGTCAAACGCAGTTTCTAAAAGTCAAAAAAATGACGGTCTTTTTTGGACGGAGGGAGTATGCGTCAGGGAGCTGCTCCCGTCCACCTCGCCCCAGTCCCCAGGATCTAAATTCGGTGACAAGCATGCCACGCTGCAACATGCGGTGTATCTTGGCCTTTCAAAATGAATCTAAGGCTCTACTGCGTTGGCTCCCGCACGGCCCACTTTTCACGCCGCTCCCACCCCGTCCCGCCCGCGCGGGCCGCAATTCCCCCACGCTAGCCTATCCCGTCGGACCCGCAGCAGCCCCGCGCTCGCGAATCCCTCCCTCGCTGGTGTCGCCGCCCCGTCGCCGCGGCCGCTGGGAGGCGGTCCGCCGGGCGAGCCGCACGAGGCGTGCACCCCTGCCCTGCCGTTGCACGCGTGGAGGCCGGCCACCGGGTCGCCCTTCGCGCGGGTGGAGGTGGGCAGCCGCCCAGCGCGCCGAGGAGGGTGGCCACCGGGGCTCCCGCCCAGCACTGAGGAGGTGGCCACCACCAGGGCTGCCACCACGAGCCGCGAGCAGGAGACGGCCTGGGCAAACTCCAGTGGGCGGCCGCGAGTAGTCGCGAGCAGGAAAACTCCGGAGCATCTCTGCCAAGTGCATTGTTTGGAACTCCTGAAGTAGAATTGGTTCTGTAATAATATTTCTAGTGTTTGGCATTGTAAGAGTGGGCAAAATGATTCCATAATGTTGATTTTGTCATTAAGAAAAGGTCTCATGTACAGTGTAATATTGATTTTGTCATCAAGATATAGGTCTCATCACTTGGGCAAATTGATTTGGTAGTATGACTCATGTATGTTCTAAATGAATTGACTTGACCTTTCATGAATCAACAAATTTGTAACTTCTTTGATGTAACTACTTCGTAAGATAACAATAAGGCCGATGAGGAAAATTCATTTCCTTATTCTTGACACTAATAAAGACGATAACCAGAATCAAAGTAATGCAAAGAAGCCAGTTAGTCCTCTTAAAAAGAGCGGGGCTTGCTGTCTGTGCAGAAGAGTGAAGCTCATCTGAAGTTCTGAACTGCTTGGGATAAAACAACAACGAGGGAGACGCTTGGATTTCAATCTGCTTCAGCTTCTCCACGGCGGCAGGGCAGGACGGGCTCGGCACCGCAGCAGCCCTGGTGGCGAGCCCCCCCCCCCCCCCCCCCCCCCTCCAGCGGCCTCCACGCGACGAGCCAGCGGCCTCTGACGACGGCGGCCCGCCTTCCAGCGGCGGCGAGGACAGCGGGTTGGGGCGGGCGCGGGGCGGGATGGGGCAAGCCGTCGGCGGCCTCCCGCGACTGGCCGACTGCTGGATTAGGGCGCGGGATGGGGCGAGCGTGGGGCGTGAAAGGGATTGGCGTTGGCGAGCCAGTCGCGGCCTCTCGCGGCACCGGCGATGGTGAGATTGGGCGGCTCGCACGGGATGGGGCGAGCCGCACGGCTGAATGGGCAACGGGCCGTGCGGCCGTGTGTGCGGTGCCCAAGTGAGCCCTTGGATTTAGTTTCAACGGTCAGGATTGATGATATATCTGACATGCTATTCCCAGTCCACATGCTTACCCTTTGTAACGTCCCTACCCGGACCCACTTACAACTGGCAGTTTTCTAAAAATCAATATTATCCTCACAGATCATTAGTATTGGATGTATCGTTAGATTGTGCCGAGTCAAATCAGCTCCGCTGATTTTTTTTTCCGTTGTAGAAAAGAGATCCCTTACCCTTTCTTTAGAAAATGATGAATATGAAGTCTGAGGGGCTGCGGGTACTATGGATCCTCTGACTCCCAATCGGGTTACCTTCCCGGGTCTCGCCGGTGTTGCCTGTAGGTCGTGATGTGCCTCGAGATGGCCGTCTCCTGTCCCCCTGCTCGTGGGGAATCCGCTCCTGGGACGTCGCTCTGCTGCGTCTGGCCCGTCCTCTAGGCACCTTTGAAGGGTAGGGAGTGTGACAACGTACATGCTTCCCTTTACTCCATAGGGCCTTTTCCTCAGTTGCAAGGTTTGGTGGCCCGAAATTGACTTGGCTTCGCCAAAAGGCCTCATCTCCAAAGCCCGGCTCGTGAGGCGTCCCTCTCGTAGGGCGGAGCCCCCTCGCCTCGCTCTTGTGACATGCTATGTTTCCCTTCTTCCATTCTCCACTCAAGGGTGAGTCCCATGCGTCAGTTTGTGGATCGCGGTCTCACGCACTAATCCCTACAGGTGCCCATAGTAGGTCGGCCGCCCTACCTAAACCAATCATCATATCGGTCCCTAGGCCCCATTGCTGGAGAACGGACAGGGGCTTCACATGTGTGGTGGTAGACCCGTTCGTGTCGGTTATGGACTGTATGATGGAGGACCCGCTCTCAAGCATTGAACGTACTAATCACATGCCGGATTATGGGGCCGGTAAACCGATGTAGCTGACTGCCGCAGTACCTTGGGTTAGCTCCCGCAACTTTGGTGTTTGGAGGTCGGTGGAAAAGGTGGGGATTGGGTCTAGGAACTCATGGATGGGTCAGACGTGGACATGCCATTGGGGGAACAATCCCTGGGAGTTGCGGGCTAGACCAGGTTGCTGAGGGCAGGTACGCGAAAGGTTGCCATGTATGGTCGAAAGGTGTGCATTGCTCGGCCGGGCGTGACACTGAGTAGAGGCGTGCATGTCGTGTGATTGGGTTTCCCCTGCAGGGTGTACATCGATTCGAATCGCCGCGCTTCTCGGATATGAATACCGCTTGAAAATGCTCCGGCCACGTACTAAGATATTGTTGTTGTGGATGATGATTACTATGAGTTACAATGGTTTATAAGGATGATGTTGACTACCTTGTATGTTATTTCTATCTTGCTCTCACTTAGAGAAAACAGTAGTCTACATCAAAGTGGCTAAAATCTGAAAATAGGATTTATGGTAGTAAGCTTTTATGAAAACAACTTATCCAGCAAACCAAGTAGCCTTGCATACAATTTGTGTCAGTAATTATACCAAATTAGTCGGGTCAGTCTTGCGAGTATTTGTGTACTCAAGGTCTGTGGTTGTGACCCTAACAGGTGACTGGACTTGGGAGGAGAATTAGTTGTTGTTGCTAATTCTTATGATTCAAGATGAAGATGCTGCTGTGTTGATGAGCTTCCATTTGGGCTACATGGACAGTTCACCATATATTTTGTTAATAGCTTACGTAGAATAGATGTACTTATAGTATGTGGCTGCTACTCTAATTATCAGGAACTATGTAAGGATGGACAAGTATTTGTATCAGACCATGGTGTAACTTAAAGACTTCTGCTGACTTTATGTAATCGTTGTGGTGATTGTCTTTTGGACATGTTGTAATATTCTCTACTATGTGTACAGTTTTGGCGTTGTTCGGATTTAAATTGATCTTGTTATGGTGTAATTGGGTGTCTTTGGGCATCCGACGGACTACCGGACTTGATTCAGTTCAATCATGCGTCATACCGAGTTGTGATCACCGGTTGGCGTGGTTGAGCCGAATTTAGTTGGATGGTTCCGCCACAGCTACACAACTCTAACCGTCTGTTTGGTTGGAGGAAGGGGTTGAACCCCTTTTTGGAGCGTTTGGATGGAGGTAACAGGGGTTGGAGCCAAACCAAGAAGGGAATATTCGGTGAAGATGCGGGTCCACTCCATCCCACGAAATCTGGCGGGCGAGTCCGCTCCGCTCCACGTTCTCGCGGTCGCATGACTGCCGTCTTCCTCCCGTCTCCCTCCTTCGCCCTGTCTCGCCTAACCCGCCGCTCAGCTCGCTCCTCCCGGCCTCGCCATCCACCACCTGGCTCGCGAGGTCGAGTGCGGCGCCGCAGAGCTCGAGCGCGGCGGGCAGGGCGAGGCGGAGCGCGGCACCGCGGAGCTCGAGCGCGGCGGCCATGGCGACCTCGAGCGCGGCAGCGGCGACCTCAAGCGCGGTGGCGGCCAAGGCGAACGCGAGCGCGGTGGCGCGCAGCTGGAGCGCGGAGGCCATGGCGGGAGGAGTGGCGCGCGGATCTGCTGGCGGCGGTGCATGGGGTCGACCGGCTGCGGCGGCGGATGGGGTTGGCCGGTTGCGACGGCGGAGGAGGGCGGGGCCGGCGGACAAGATGGGCGCCGGCGAGCTCGGGTGGAAAAGGCCGCTAACCTCGGCCTACTTGCGCGCGTGGGAAGGACCGAGGAGGAAGAAGATAAGGAGAAGAAAAATGAAAAAAAAGAGGGGATGACATACGGGGTCCAGTGAACAACGGTCTAACGGTGTGTAACGTCATCCGTTCCCTAGTTCTCGACTCTACCAACCAAACAAAAAACTAGAATGAACCCAACCCCAAACTCAAAAACGAATCAAACATAGTCCAAGTTGGAGCCGTCTCCAAAACGAGGGATGGAACCAACCCAACCCACTACATCTCGAAACCAAACAGATGGTAAAGTCACTAGGTACTTAATCAAGGCTAACCCATCCTCACTCTTGTGGTTGCACTGTTGTCCTGGGTGGTCACTCCATGTTTCGATTAATAGATCAAGTGTTCTTATTTAACAACGCGCATAAAGGAACATGGTATAAAAGATCACAAATTATTATCTTAACTTTATGAGAACCAAACCCAAGATAAAGCAACTAAGCATCATCTATCCATCCCAAAGATAAACTTCCCGGTTTATCAAGGTAAAGGTAACAATCTAGGGAATTCCTATCATAGGACCCATCAAATTAATTAGCATGCAAGCGTAGCAATCTATGGTGATAACTTTGCACACACATGGTTATTGGGACAGGGCATGATCAAGGATACACTTGCCTTCCTTAGAAGATTGTTGTTCAATCACTCCAAAAGCTTGTCCTTCGAATTCCTCGAACGGCATACCTTCTAACGCATCACACGAGCACATACAAGAAAGCAATACAACAACATAAGAAACAATACACCAAACAATGGAAACAGATCAAAGAAATAGTGTAGACTTGTTGTACTCGTCAAGATGAACACGCGGATATAAAGTTTGTCGAAAACGGAGTTGAAACGGAAAAGATACGACCTTCTAGGGATCTACTGGAAAGATTTAGATCTAACAGAGATGGAATTGCAAAAGTAGCTCAACTAAGGTTCTCAAAAGGTAGTACTTGTCGCAACGATCATTTTGATATAAAATTTGTCAAAAGCAGGTTTAAAACCGGAAAGATATGACTTTTGAAAGAAACATGGATCTAAACATAATTATCTATAAACATGGAGGGCTAGAACAGAAGTTTATCTAGACTCAGTAAATAGTATAACTAATTACTGAGAAATAGAGCGTCTAGAGAGCAAAATCTCAAAGCTTGGGACTGTAGGTTCTATACTAAAGAAACTGAGGGGCTAAACTAAACAAAACAGGACTTGGATGTAAAGACTTTCTAAAGGGCTAGGTGTCAAGGGAATATACTCCAGTCAGTATAATGAGCTACCCTATCTTCAATAGAGGGGTATGGCCCATCGTATGGCCCACACTGGGAGGGCCCAACTCGGAGAATCCAGAAAGAGTCCAAGACAAGGAAGGCTAGCCAAAATATAGGAAATAGGGAGTTATAGTTGGCCACGACTTGGTCTCTATTGTAAACAGGCATAGTACAACTCTTGTATCCGAGTCGAACTCTAGGGCGGCTTGACCCTCCTCGTGCTATATAAGTAGGGCCAGGCCCCCCGATTTTTTATCACGCAACACATCAAACAACAAGCAATACAACAAAGCTGTACGTAGGGTGGAGAACCATGTGGGGTTTATACCCTTGTGATTTTGGTGATTAATGTCAACATAGTCATTGGGACTAACCTAGTGTGCTAGTGTGCAAGGTTTAGTCTCAGGGATGCTTAGGAAAAGGAAGCCATCAAAGCCCGGATCAAAGAAAGCTTGATTTGGAGAAGATCCTGTCGAGAAGAATGCACCAGATGCACCGGTGAGGGCACCGGACTGGAGCACCGGTCGGCAAGTCCAAGTCAAGGCAGAAGAGGGCATCTTTGTGAAGGCCCAGTGCTGCATGCACCGGATGGACTGGTGTATGCCCGGTGTATGCACTGGACACCATCACCGGTCGGCCGAAGAGGAGGGAGCCAAGTTCTAGAAGGAACTGTGAAAAGGCTTCACCGGATGAACCGGTGGTTCACCGGACGGTGCACCGGATGGTCTACAGTGAAGACCCCCAACGGCTAGCTTGGGGAGATGGCGCGGAGACACTCACCGGAGAGATCGGTGAGTGCACCGGACGACCACACTGGTCGGTCCGGTGAGTTGGCAAGGGGCCAACGGCTAGTTTGACTGGGGTGCCAAAAGGCATTCACCAGATGGACCGGTGCCCCATGTCAAACACCCACCAGTCCGTCTGGTGAGTGTCGTGACTGGGCAGTTTCCAGCCAACGACTAGTTTTGCCTTGGGGCTATATATACCCCATACCCCCGGCCTGCCCATTGTTGTTGGAGTGTGCTGATGTTGCTGGGTGTTCTGGTGCACCTCTTGAGAGCCTCCACCACCAAAAGTGCTTAAGTGAAGATTAGGTGATTAGCAAGGTGCTTTGCGAAGTGCTTAGGCTAGTTAGACCTGTTCTTAGCGCTTGCTCTAGGCTTAGGCTTAGTGTTTAGTGAGATTAGACAATCTCTCACACCATAGGTGCTTGCGCACACCGGTATTGTACATTGGAGGGGCTTGTAGTCTTGCGAGATCACACCAACCGCGTTTGTGGTGTGACCGCCACCATGTACTAGGGGAACGAGGCCCTCGGCGGTTTGGCCGGAAGCTCGATAGTGAAGAAGGCGGGGAGCATCCGGGAGAGGCCCACTCAGAGACCCATTTGCGAGTGGGGAATGACCGTAGCTATCCATAGAGTGACCCGACCGGGAGCTTGACCCTTGCGAGGGGCTCCAACGAGGACTAGGGGGAAGCGTGAGCTTCTCGATACCTCGGAAAAACATCGCCGTGTCGGGAGTGCTTCTTGACTCATCTCTTTAAATTCCGCACTTTGTTTACCACACTTAAGCTTCCGCATTTGCCTTTCCTAGAATTGCATGTGTAGGTTCTAGATAGGTCTCTTTGTGTGCTTAAACTAGTGAGTTAGAGATAGTCACACGGGAAAAACCATAGTGCACATCTAGGTAGATTTGTGTAGGTTTTAATTTGTGCAAAATTCTTATTAGTTTTAGAAATCCCTAGTTCACCCCCCTCTTAGGGCGTCTCGGTCCTAACAATTGGTATCAGAGCCTCGTGGCTCATTTGGACCCTTGGTTTCACCACCAAGAGAGCTAAAGACGTTCTAGGTTGTGAGGATGGACATCGGTAAGCCTCCACCTTTCGACGACACTAACTACCCCTATTGGCGAGTTCGTATGTCATGCTATCTTGAGGCCAAGGGGTTGGATGTTTGGAGAGTTACCAATGTTGGCATGAAACCTCTTAAGAGGCCAACAAATCCTTCTCCTTCCGATGAAAAAGAATTGCACTTCAATGCTATCGCCAAGAATTGCTTGTTTGAATCTCTTAGCATTGAAGTCTTTAATCGAATTTACTCTCATCCCATCGCTCATGAAATTTGGTTTACAATCCAAGAGCTCCATGAGGGCACTAGTGATGTGCAAGAGCAAAAACTTAACAATGTCAAGCAAGTTTTTGATTCATTCACTATGTTGCCAAATGAATTAGCAAATGACATGTACTCATGCTTGAATGTTCTTGTCAATGAGCTAAATGGCATAGGCTTGACCAAGGTGAGCGATGGAGATGTGACAAGGAAGATCCTCCAAGTGCTTCCAAGAGACAAGTATCAAGACATCATCACTTATCTTCACAACTTTGAAGACTTGAGCAAGATGAGCCCCACCAAGTGCATTGGAAAGCTCACGGCATATGAGCTATCTAACAAGATGGGTCAAGATGCTCCCTCATCATCAAGCAAGAATATTGCTCTAGCAAGCAATAAGAAGAACAAGATGAGAAGAGAAGAACCAAGCTCTTCCTCAAGTGATGATGAGCAAAGTCAAGAAAGTGAAGAAGATGAAGATAAATATGAGTCAAGTGAGGAGGTCACCATCTCGGATGAAGAAGCCGAATATCTCATCAAAGAGATGAAGAAGAACCTCAAGAAGCTCAAGGCAAGGGGCATTCCTATCAAGATGGAGGAGCTAGTCTTCTCGGAAGATAGGAGGAAGCAAAGAAAGAGAGGGTGCTTCGGATGTGGTGAAAAAGGCCACTTCGTTGAAGATTGCCCCTACAAGCCCAAGCCCGAGGAGGACAAGAGAAGAGGCAAGCCCAAGAAGAAAGAAGAGAAAGAGAGGAAGAAGGCGCTCACTTCCATTGGAAGATGGGTTGATGAATCAAGATCAAGTGATGACTCCCATCGCAAGCGGCGCACTTCTTCTTCATCATCACGCTCATCCGTACATGCCTCATGGCAAAAGGTAAAAGTGAGAGCGATGTAAGTGATGATGACTCGCCTCCTTCCGTTGATGAGCTTGCCGGTCTTGTTGAGGAATATGTGTTGGCTTTAGGCAAACTAAAAGTTGAAAACAAGTCTCTAAAAGACAAGTTAGCTCAAACTCTCTCTAATTATGAAGATCTTGCTAGCAAGTTTGACATGATCATTTACTTGAATGATGAGCTAACTTGGAAAATTAGAGGACTTGAGGAAGTGCCTAAAGTCACTCATAAACCTAAGGCATCCATTTCTCTATTTGATGTTGAACCTAAGAAGGATACCTCCACTTCTTGCATTGATTTAATTGATGAACCTTGCTCACCTTGTTGCAATGAGTGTTGCTTTGAGAAAGTTATTGTAGAAACTTGTGATGACTTCATTGCCAAGGAGAACATTGAGCTCAAGGAAGAAGTGGACAAGCTCACAAGGGACTTGAAAAGGTTGAAGGGCAAAGAGACGGAGAGCAAGGGCCAACTTCCTCAAGATAACCGTCCCAAGATGGTCAAGATGGTGAAGAAGCTTGAGGGAAGAGAAACCGTGACTTGCTACTCATGTCATCAACAAGGCCACAAGTCCTATGAGTGCAAGACCAAGAAGAAGAAGGAGGAGAAGGAGATGAACTCCAACGCTAAGACCTACTTGAAGGTTGACAAGAAGAAGAAGAGCACCCCTACATTCTCAAGAAGAAGAAAGATGACAAGGTGGTGGCTCACAAGGTCAACAAGCAAGGGAAGGGTTGGACCAAACCTATTTGGGTGCCCAAGGATATCATTGCTACAATGAAGGGCTCCAAGAAGGTTTGGATTCCTAAGGCGACCTAGAGCCCGCAGGGCTCGGGAGGATTTGGAGGCTTGGCATACAAGAAAAGATGAAGCTTTCAAGCCAAAGCCAAGTTTTATCAAGATTGAAGCTCATTGCAAATTCTTGATCAATCCAATACCCAAATCCTCCCTAGGTAGGTAAGAGAAGTAACTAGATTTAAATTCATGCATTACTTTGAGCATCTAGTACCTTGTCTTGTCTAGGATTGCATGTGCTTATGTAAAATTCTTGCAATGCCTAGTGTAAGTTTTTCTTATGGTAGGTTGCTTGTGCTTCTCTCTAATCCATGAGCAACCTACATGGTTTAATTGTTGTGGTTCTTGGCACTTGCTTTTAATTCCTATCCTTTGTGCCAAAATTCCAAATTATAGGATATTCTCCTAAATTGTCTTAAATGACAAGTGCATGGCTGTCACAAGTGACTCAAACACTTGTATGCACATATTTAGGGGGAGGATACCCTATGATTTGTGATTTTGAGACTAACTAGTTTGCAAGCTTATCTTTGTTTAGTCTCATGTGTGGAAGAAAAGAAAATCCCCGGAGGTATGCTTGAACTCAATTTCAATTAATCTCAATTGTTTATCATCTACCTTTGTAGCTACCTCCAAGCATAATTTAGATTAAACTCCCTATCTTGACTTAATTGTCTAGTTGTGCATATGCTTTGCCTTCCACTATATCTATGCACACACTTAGGGGGAGCTTAGTATATGTTATGTGAGTTTCATGAATTGTGATCCCAATTGCCTTTCACATCCAAAGGATCATGATTTATGGAACTCTCCCTTGTGCTTTTAATGTCTTCCTTTTTTGGTGTTTGATTCCAAAGGGGGAGAATTTGGGAGACCAAAGCAAGCAAAGTGCTAGGGGGAGATCGAAGATCCTATGAAACAATGCTTGCAAGATTTGGCTCCAAGAAAGGGAGAAAGTGGCAATGGATTAAGGGGGAGTCCTAAATTCACATTGACCACAAGAGGGGGATAAATTAGTTAGGTAAGAGCAAGGTATGCATAACTTCATGTTCTTCATGTTTATTTCATTTAGCATCCTTAATCTTGCTCTTACATTGCATCCAAGCAAGTAGTTGCACTTAATTTCTATTTTATCTCTTGCTTTGGTTGTGTTGACATCAATCACCAAAAAGGGGGAGATTGAAGAACCATGTGGGGTTTATACCCTTGTGATTTTGGTGATTAATGTCAACATAGTCATTGGGACTAACCTAGTGTGCTAGTGTGCAAGGTTTAGTCTCAGGGATGCTTAGGAAAAGGAAGCCATCAAAGCTCGAATCAAAGAAAGCTTGATTTGGAGAAGATCCTGTCGAAAAGAATGCACCGGTTGGTGCACCGGATGCACCGGTGAGGGCACCAAACTAGAGCACCGGTCGGCAAGTTCAAGTCAAGGCAGAAGAGGGCATCTTCGTGAAGGCCCGGTGCTGCATGCACTGGATGGACCGGTGTATGCACCGGACACAATCACCGGTCGGCCGAAGAGGAGGGAGCCAAGTTCTAGAAGGAATTATGAAAAGGCTTCACCGGATGAACCGGTGGTTCACTGGACGGTGCACCGAATGGTCTACAGTGAAGACCCCCAACGGCTAGTTTGGGGAGATGGCGCGGAGACACTCACCGGAGGGACCGGTGAGTGCACCGGACGACCACACCGGTCGGTCTGGTGAGTTGGCAGGGGGCCAACGGCTAGTTTGACTGGGGTGCCAAAAGGCATTCACCGGATGGACCGGTGCCCCATGTCAAACACCCAACGGTCCGTGCGGTGAGTGTCGTGACTGGGCAGTTTCCAGCCAACGGCTAGTTTTGCCTTGGGGCTATATATACCCCATACCCCCGGCCTGTCCATTGTTGTTAGAGTGTGCTGAAATTGTTGGGTGTTCTGGTGCACCTCTTGAGAGCCTCCACCACCAAAAGTGCTTAAGTGAAGATTAGGTGATTAGCAAGGTGCTTTGCGAAGTGCTTAGGCTAGTTAGACCCGCTCTTAGCGCTTGCTCTAGGCTTAGGCTTAGTGTTTAGTGAGATTAGACAATCTCTCACACCATAGGTGCTTGCGCGCACCGGTCTTGTACATTGGAGGGGCTTGTAGTCTTGCGAGATCACACCAACCGCGTTTGTGGTGTGGCCGCCACCATGTACTAGGGGAACGAGGCCCTCGGCGGTTTGGCCGGAAGCTCGATAGTGAAGACGGCAGGGAGCATCCGGGAGAGGCCCACTCGGAGACCCATTTGCGAGTGGGGAATGACCGTAGCTATCCATAGAGTGACCCGACCGGGAGCTTGACCCTTGCGAGGGGCTCCAACGAGGACTAGTGGGAAGCGTGAGTTTCTTGATACCTCACGAAAACATCGCCGTGCCGACATTTGTGTAGGTTTTAATTTGTGCAAAATTCTTATTAGTTTTAGAAATCCCTAGTTCACCCCCCTCCTAGGGCATCTCGGTCCTAACATAGGGTATTACCTCATCGACTTGAGGGCCCGAACCAAGGTAAATCTGTGTCCCCTGTGTCTCCATCGAGAGCCTCAGCCAAACGACCACCACCGAACAAAAACCTTCCACGAGGCATCCCGTGGGGGACTGGCAAATCGTGTTTTGACAGTTGGCGTGCCAGGTAGGGGCTCACTTGGTTCGCTTGAAAGGTTCTTGATGGCCGTCATCTTCGACTTCGATGAGTTTCTCGTCGGATTCGAGATCCGCTTCGGGTCCCTGGAGTTCTCGACGGATTCCCAGGGCATTCTCTTCCGGACCGACTCGATGTCGGTGGGATCTACTGGGGTTGACCAGATTCAATCCGCAAGGAGTCCTTTTCCATTTGGTCTTCGTAGCCAAGCTGTCGTGTACCAGTCGGAAATTCGGCGAATCATGCTTCGGCTCAATATTGGTATTTGCTAACGCACACAGAAAAATCCGCAAGCGCACGGAATATCGCTGTAGCACTTCACCCGGGAGTATTCCAAGGTATCGATCTCTCGAGGAACGGAGGGTTGTCTCGTCTACAGTCTAACCAAGGACACGCTACAGGATAGGAGAGAGCCTAGTGAGAGAGAGGTTCAACTAGTGTGAACAGTGTCTTAAGAAAGCTAATTTAATCCTATCAAGGTTACTCGGGAGCACTGGCCTACGCGCTGCTACCAGATTCAACCCTACTGTGTATCACGATCGGGGGGAATTGGGTGATCTTACGGGCTGTCACTACCGCTACACCTACCCCTTACTAACGGTGCGGAGCCACAACACTTGCAGGTGATTTATGCCTAAGCACCACGCTTATGCAAATCAACCACTATCCTAGTGATGATCGATTCACTAAGACACCACTATTACTAACGGACGGCAATCCGGTATTCAATAGGAGCTAACTCAGAAATAATCACACAAGTAGAACTCAGCACAACAACTAGAATAAGTAATATTGAAATAACTTCAATATATTATACTAAAGTACTGCTGAACTTATAAGGGTAGAGAGAGAGGGGAGCTTCCGACAGAACTCCGGAGCTTCGCCTTTCCTTCTTCCTTCTCACTCTCTACTCACTCACTCTAAAGGATATGGCACTAAGAACAAAGTGGCTCTAGCTTCTCCAAGCGGGAATGTGTGTTGAGAGGAGTGAAGAGGAGCTCCATTTATAGGGGGAGGTGCCTTGGGAGAGTAGCTTGAGTAGCATGCAAGTTTCCCTCTTCTTCTCTCCTTCTGCCACGTGTCATGGCGGTTACGGTTGCTTGCCAGTAAATCCAATGTGCGCACCGACCTGTGAACCGCCTCAGCAACCGCCTCCCACCGGCTGGGCCCGAGCGGGCCAACCCCTGGGTCAGCCGACCTGGGGGGGTCGGCCGACCCAGGGCTGGGCCCATTCGGGTCCAGTCTCGGGTGGCGGCCTTCCCAGGTGGAATCTAGCCCGGCCCACCTGTTGGATTTTGATCCTCCGCGGGTTTTCGTCGGTTTTGGGCCGGTTGCTCCCTTGGGCTAGCTGGGCTGGATCTGGCTTTTGGATTTATGCTGGTTTTATGCATTTTAGCCCCTGAAAGATATGATAATTGCCTGCAACACAAGATTACACCAAAACTCGTGGAATTCGTTAGTAATAACTCCTACTACTATGCTTTGTCTTTATTTCAGTGTTAATTGCAGGTGTTGACGGCATAAAATCATGCGATAACAGTCGTCAACAAACTCCCCCACACTTGCCTCTTCACTCGTCCCGAGTGAAGGCAGAGCGGGGACAAGAATAAGTATTCCATAAGTATGGTACGAGTATATAGTTTATTCTGAGTCATACCTGCATCTGTGAATGTTTTAGTGTCTAGCTTGCAGTCTTGGGTAATTGATGAACGGAACAATCTTGATGCAGGTCATCCTTCTCCTTCCGTCAAATACTTCGGGGTTTTTTTATAAGTTTTCAAAAACAGTGCTATGCTCCTCAAGTATCTTTCTCTCAAGTCACTCATATATGTAAGTGTTTGATCCTCTCAGAGATACTGATGTCAACTCTCTTCCTCACCCTACTCTAGTATGGCTTTTTGTGGAGCTTGATAGGTGGGATAAAGAGTGCATACCTGTGTTCCTCTATATTGCTAAGTCAAAAACCGGATCCAGTAAGATGACTCCTTGTGTATACTTCTTCCTCCTCTTTTGTTATTTTCGGGAGAGATGGCATGGCTATGCTTTCTCTCTTTTTTTTTCATCATGCCTCACACTTTGTATGAACAAGATTTTTTTTTCAGCCATGCCTCTCTCTCTTTTCTATGTATTTTTGGAGGAAGAAGCATAAAGGGATGGAGTCTTTATTTTGTGGATGGTGGATGAGTTGGAATGTATGTGGCCTTGATCATGAAAGTACAAAGGGTATCCTATAGGGTCACATCCATTTGACAAAGCTCAAAGTAACACAAGCAGCATATGCTGTGGTTTTCAATTAAGCATATATATCAGGCTCTAGTAGGAATTCACAGAGACTACTGAGGAGCTTTGCACAAGAAGATTGACTTTTCAAAACAGAAATTTTCCCGAATGAATTGACGGTTGGATCATAATTTCCTGTGTCATAATCATATCACGTTTATCAATTACTTAGACATGCAAGGTTCCTATGAGAATATTATTCACAGATCACAAGCATAGGCTAAGAATAAAAAATATACAGGTTCAAGGTATGGAAAAACTTTATTCCTGTTTGGAGCAATTATCTTGGAGTTGAACTTTAGGTGAAAATTCATTTTAATTTATTCTACTCAGGGAATCCAATGTGTCAGGGAGCGAGGGAGAGAACAAACCAGGCAGTCGGTCGAAGATGGGCGCCAGGGGGCGAACCCTGGCTGGCCCCGCTGCGGTCGCGCCTTTTTGTGCCCGCTGTTCTCCATCGTTGTTCATCGTTTTCACGATTAGATTTGTGTGCGACGCGATGGAGATGCAGGTTTCTCCCCCACACTTAAAGTTTAGCTGCTTTTTATTCACAAAGATTGACACAAACGGCTTCCATTGGGGTGAATCACCAATGAGCCTCACTTTTATTGATAATAAATTGGCGCTTTACATGAGGAATTAAAATTTGAAAGAAATTAAATTGAAGGAAATAAACCTAAACTAAGCGCCAAGGGAAAATTTAGAGAGGGGATGCCTAGTCCTCAGCGAAATACGCCTCGGGTTTCCCCATCTCTGCAAAAGCCAGCTGGATTTTTGCGTCTAGCTGGGTGGTTTTCTCAGCGAGCTCGCGCTTAAGTTCAGCTATTTCAGCCGTGTTCCTCTCGTTGCGTGCGCGGAGCTGCTGAACGTCCTGCTGCAAGGTGCGAACCAATCGCAGCAGGGAAGCGACTTCTGTAGGCCAGTCGTCGCTTGGCTCGTACTGGCCGGCGGGTCCTCTGATCGGCGGCGGGGACCGGCGGCGCCTGATCTTGCTGGGAGTTGAGTCCACTGACTCCCAGGATGCCTTCAGGTCGAACGAATTCCCGTCCGCGCCGACGAGCTTCTTTCCCCATCCGCCTGTGGCCTTGCATTCGCCGCGGATGGTAAAACACGGCTCGGCTGCCTTGCGAGGCGGGGTGGCGTTCGCCTCCACGTAGCGGTTGAAGACTACGTCCCCCGACCTTGTCTGCGTGAAGACCCAGCCTCCTCGAACAGTGCCCGCGCGCCTTCGGCGTTAGCTGCCCTGTGGACGGCCTTTTTGTAGGCGTCGTCCGCTTCACCTTTGCCCCTATGCGCAGCGGTGAATCTCTGCGGAGTGAGGGCAGCGCCTTAGCGCGGTTGTGGGATGACACCCGGCTAGGGGTGCGCTCGCTCTCTGAAGGTTGTGAGGTGAGCGGCGTAACGAACACAGCGTTGGCAATTGCAGTGTCGTCAGCAGGCACTAGCTGGTTGGCGGGTGTCAGCTTACCCTTCAGGCTCTGGAATGTGCAGCCATTGGATGTGGAAGGGTATTTGATGGGCGAGTATGGTGGTGAAGGCTTGTGGTCCATGGCTTCGAAGCGCAGCGAGAAATTGATGGAGATGAGATGAGAAAGGAGGAGAGGAGAGGGTTCTATAAAAAGGGGCGGATTCCGGCGAACTACCGCGAATCCCACGCCTAGATAGAACAGAAGAGTGCACAGGGATATCCTTCTAGAAGGATCAGGCCGCGCGGCCTTATCCCTGGGTCGGCCGACCCAGGGGGGTCGGTCGACCCAGGGGTGGGCCTCCTCGGCTCTGGCCTTTGCGTGCTGGAAGGTGGGACCAGAAGGACAGGTTCTACACTATGGGATTTTATTCTATGTACTATATACCAGGGTTTTGCTGAAATAAATGCAAAAATTAATGTTCGAAATCGACTAGGTCAATTTCGTCTACCTCTTTTTGAATTATTTCAGCAGGATCTATGAAGATTTTGAGCCGTTGGCCATTTACCTTGAATAAATTACCTGATTCGTCGCGCAAGGTTATGGCCCCATGGGATGAGGTGTCGACGACGTCGAACGGTCCTTCCCATTTGCTCCGCAACTTCCTGTGTCCAAACAGCTTAACCCTAGAATTAAAGAGTAGTACCTTGTCCCCAGCTCTGAACTTCTTTGGCTTGATTTTCTTGTCGTGCCATCTCTTGGTTCTCTCTTTGTAGAGTTTAGAGCTGTGGTATGCCTTCTCTCTCCATTCCTCGAGCTCGGTGAGTTGCATTTTTCTCCACTCTCCGGCTCCGTTGAAGTCCATATTCCAGTTTCTTATGGCCCAGTATGCTCGGTGCTCCAGTTCTACAGGAACTCGGCATGACTTCCCATAGACTATTTGGTATGGAGACATGCCAATGGGCGTCTTGTAGGCCGTGCGATATGCCCAGAGAGCATCGGGGAGCTTATCCTTCCATTCCTTCCCTATTTTGTCAACGGTCTTCTGCAGAATGTTCTTGATCTGCTTATTTAAAGTTTCTGCTTGACCGCTTGTCTGGGGATGGTACGGAGTTGCGATGTTGTGTTTTGCCCTAAAATCTCTGAGGAGTGCTCTGAATGCCTTGTCAATGAAGTGAGATCCCCTGTCGCTTATCACCATCCTTGGTGTACAAAAGCGAGGGAAAATCACCTCATGGAACATCTTTCTAGCACTCTTGGCATTGGCAGCACGACATGGAAGAGCTTCCACCCATTTGGACACATAGTCCACTGCCACCAGGATGTACTCGCAGTCATGGGACTTGGGAAAGGGTCCCATGAAGTCAATGCCCCACACGTCGAAAATTTCAACTTGCAGGTTGTATGTGATGGGCATTGCATGTCGAGCAGTGATCCCTCCTTGTTTCTAGCAGTAAGGGCACCTTCAAATAAACTCCTTGGAGTCTTCATACATGGTTGGCCAATAGAACCCGCTTTGCCAGATCTTTTCTTGTGTACGGAATGCGCCGAAGTGCCCTCCATAGGGTGATGAGTGGCACTTCTCAATAATTTGCAACCCTTCTTCTGTGGGCACACACCGTCTGAGCATTCCATCTGCGCAGACTCGGTATAGGAATGGCTCGTCCCAAATATGGCGGCGGCTCTCATATTTGAGCTTCCTCTTGTTCTCTCCCGGAGGTACGTAGCCAGACACCATGAAATTCACGATGTCAGCGTACCATGAATGAGAGCCCGCCACTGCTAGAAGCATATCGTCTCGGAGGTAATCATTGATCGGCAATTCTTGCACGTTAGTGGTTCGCAACTGAGACAAATGATCAGCTACAGAGTTCTCTACACCCTTTTTATCTCTAATTTCAAGGTCAAATTCTTGGAGTAAGAGAATCCAGCAGATAAGGCGTGGTTTAGCATCTTTCTTAGTAAGTAGGTATTTAAGAGCAACATGATCAGTGTATACTATAACCTTTGCTCCTACTAAGTAAGATCTAAACTTGTCTATAGCAAACACAACTGCCAGGAGCTCCTTCTCAGTAGTAGCATAGTTTAACTGAGCCCCTGTCAGTGTCTTGCTTGCATAGGAGATTGCATGATGTTTCTTATATTTGGTTTGGCTTAAGACCGCCCCAACAGCATAATCACTAGTATCACACATTATCTCAAAGGGCTGAGTCCAATCAGGGGGTTGAATGATTGGAGCTGAGATAAGAGCCTTTTTCAGAGTATTGAAAGATTCTAAGCATTTATCATCAAACTCAAAAGGCACATCCTTAGCTAAAATGTTAGTGAGGGGTCTAGCGATCATAGAAAAGTCTTTAATGAATCGACGATAGAACCCCACGTGTCCCAAGAAGCTACGAATACCCTTAACATTCACTGGAGGTGGTAGCTGTACGATCACATCTATTTTAGCTCTATCCACCTCTATTCCCCTCTCGGACACCAAGTGTCCTAGGACTATCCCCTCGCGGACCATAAAGGGGCACTTTTCCCAATTAAGCACCAGGTCCTTTTCTATGCATCTCTCTAAGACCCTATCCAAGTTCTGCAGACAATGATCAAATGTTTTTCCATAGACGGAGAAGTCGTCCATGAAAACTTCCATTATTTCCTCGATCATGTCTGAGAAGATAGACATCATGCACCTTTGGAACGAGGCTGGTGCATTGCACAAGCCAAAAGACATCCTACGATAGGCATACATTCCATACGGGCATGTGAATGTGGTCTTGCTTTGATCATCTGGATGGATAGGGATTTGATGATATCCCGAATACCCATCAAGGAAACAATAGTAGGAGTGATTTGCCAGCCCCTCTAACATCTCATCGATGAAGGGTAGCGGAAAATGATCCTTCTTTGTAGCCTTGTTAAGTTTTCGGTAATCAATGCACATCCTCCATCCGGTGACGGTTCGTTGAGGGATCAACTCATTTTTAGCGTTTTCTACGACCGTCATTCCTCCCTTCTTCGGGACTACCTGGACTGGGCTAACCCACTCACTGTAGGGAACGGGATATATGATCCCATTGTGCAGGAGTTTCAAGACTTCTTTCTTAACTACTTCCCGCATCGCATTGTTCAACCTTCGTTGGGGTTCCCTAGAAGGCGTACTTTCTGGATCTATTGGTATGCAATGGGTGCAGAGAGCGGGATTGGTCCCTTTGAGGTCTTGAAGAGAATAGCCCAGGGCAGAGCAATGCTTTTCTAGAACGGCTAGAAGATGAGAAGTCTCATCTTTAGAAAGTTTGTCACTTATGATGACAGGAGCTTCCTTATCGCCATGTAGAAAGGCATAGCGTAGCCCAGCTAGAAGAGGCTTTAGCTCGATAGGAGGTCGTGGTGGTGGCTCTATGGGCAACTCTAGCGTTTCACCAGAGGTATCTTCCTCTTCTATGAAGTTTTTAGCGTCCTGCTCTAAGGAAGCTTCTGGTGATTCGAAAGGGAAGATGGCCATCACCTCCTCTATCGTTTCGTGATCAGGAGGAGTTTCCGTCGGCGTGTTTTTAGCTCTAGTGAAGGGTACGGAAAACTTCTCTCCTCCTAAGGTGACGTCGAGGCAGTCTAGAGTAGGGGGTTTGAAGAGAAGTTTCTCTAAAGGAAGCCCTATCAAGACATCGAAATCTTGGGTTTCAAAAACATGAAAATCCAAGATGGCCTCGGCGTTTTCGTGCTGGACAGGCACGTTGTGGAGAATCCCAAATCCCTCAACCAAATGTCTAGTTTGTTGTTTGAGGAATTTGTTGGTTGGTGTGAGCGTTTGATCGCCTAGGAAGGCGAGCGCATAAGCATCAGAGATAAGGTTGACACCAACCATTGGATCATAGCGGGCTCCTACTAGCCTTCCTCCTATGAGGCAGTTGATGGATCTGGAGGCTGGGTTTATCCTAACAACGTCAGGAGATAACTTGGCCTCGGCCGACCATTCACTGCTCATGATAGCAGTGAGCTCCCGGACGGTTTCTCTAAGATAGCTAATCTCTTCCGGTTCCGGGTAGGTCAAGGCTAGGGGCTTTCACTTGTATTGGTCGTTCAAGGTATTGCCAAAATCTTCATTGAAGCTTTCCTTGAACTCATAGAGATACTCTATAGGTCGAATTTCTTCGATCTTTAGAGTATGGGATTCGAGAGATGGCTCCCTAGATGTGTTTGTAGATGTTTCAGGAGTGGACTCATCTACGGGATGCTCTATGATAGGAGACACTGGCTCAGGCGGAGGTGGTTCACTAACGGGTTCTACGAAGGAGGTGTTTTCCATGATACGATCTAGGATTTCAACTCCTTCGGACGGGGTTAGGTGCATGAACGAACCTTCGGCGGCCAGGTCTAGGTGCATTGCCGAATCCTTGTTCAACCCTGGATGGAAGTGTTGTAAGAGAACGGGTGTAGGGATGGACAAGTTCGGTCCTGATTTCACCAAGAGGTTAAATCTAGACCAGGCAACTCCTAAAGATTCCTTCTCCAACTGCTGGAATCCAAGGATTTCCTGTCAGAGGGCCGTAATGCGTGAAAGCGGGAAGAATGCTAAACAAAATTTGTTTCGCAATTCACTCCACCGGCCATTCACTGACCCAACGGCTTGGATGTACCATTGTTTCGGCCCTCTCTTGAAGAGAAAACGGGAACAACTTCCACCGGACAGTCTCTGCTGCCATGCCCTCAATGGACAAGCATGCGCAGAGCTGTTCGAATTCTCGCAGGTGGTGGTCGGGATTTTCTTGGTCTCTACCCGAGAAGGATTGTTCTCGAATCATGGTGATATAGTCGGCACTGAATTCATAGCCGCATGTTAAAATAGGCTACGATGAAGGAGGCGGCTCATAGAATTCGCCCGACGGTGCGGAATACGCACAAATGGATTGCTTCATTGGAAGCGTAGAAAAGTATGAACATGAACTTTTCTAAGGGTAGCGGGGGTAAAGGTAGAAGATAGGTAAAAGGGAAAGGATACGTGGTTAGACTGGGTTCGGAGATAAACAGCAACCGTTCCCTGGCAACGGCGCTAGAAATGCTTGTTGGTATTTGCTAACGCACACAGAAAAATCCGCAAGCGCACGGAATACCGCTGTACCACTTCACCCGGGAGTATTCCAAGGTATCGATCTCTCGAGGAACGGAGGGTTGTCTCGTCTACAGTCTAACCAAGGACACGCTACTGGATAGGAGAGAGCCTAGTGAGAGAGAGGTTCAACTAGTGTGAACAGTGTCTTAAGAAAGCTAATTTAATCCTATCAAGGTTACTCGGGAGCACTGGCATGCGCGCTGCTACCAGATTCAACCCTATTGTGTATCACGACCGGGGGGAATTGGGTGATCTTACGGGCTGTCACTACTGCTACACCTACCCCTTACTAACGGTGCGGAGCCACAACACTTGCAGGTGATCTATGCCTAAGCACCATGCTTATGCAAATCAACCACTATCCTAGTGATGATCAATTCACTAAGACACCACTATTACTAACGGACGGCAATCTGGTATTCAATAGGAGCTAACTCAGAAATAATCACACAAGTAGAACTCAGCACAACAACTAGAATAAGTAATACTGAAATAACTTCAATATATTATACTAGAGTAAAGTACTGCTGAACTTACAAGGGTAGAGAGAGAGAGGGGAGCTTCCGACAGAACTCCGGAGCTTCGCCTTTCCTTCTTCCTTCTCACTCTCTACTCACTCACTCTAAAGGATATGGCACTAAGAACAAAGTGGCTCTAGCTTCTCCAAGCAGGAATGTGTGTTGAGAGGAGTGGAGAGGAGCTGCATTTATAGGGGAGGTGCCTTGGGAGAGTAGCTTGAGTAGCATGCAAGTTTCCCCCTTCTTCTCTCCTTCTGCCACGTGTCATGGCGGTTACGGTTGCTTGCCGGTAAATCCAACGTGAGCACCGACCTGTGAACTGCCTCAGCAACCGCATCCCACCGGCTGGGCCCAAGCAGGCCAACCCCTGGGTCGGCCGACCTAGGGCTGGGCCCATTCGGGTCCAGTCTCGGGTGGCGGCCTTCCCAGGTGGAATCTAGCCCGGCCCACCTGTTGGATTTCGATCCTCCACGGGTTTTCATCGGTTTTGGGCCGGTTACTCCCTTGGGCCAGCTGGGCTAGATCTGGCTTTTGGATTTATGCATTTTAGCCCCTGAAAGATATGATAATTACCTGCAACACAAGATTACACCAAAACTCGTGGAATTCGTTAGTAATAACTCCTACCACTATGCTTTGTGTCTTAATTTCAGTGTTAATTGCAGGTGTTGACGGCATAAAATTGTGAGATAACAGCCGTCAGCACTCAACTTGGTCCAGTCCCAGTCGAGTACGACCGTGTCATCCAAGGCCCAAGCCAGATCCAGACTCCTCCTCAGGTTCCAGATCCAACGAGTTCAGGCGAGTTGCAACTCACTAGTGCCCAGATCGTCGATCAGGGCAAGGCACTACCATGATCCAGATTGGAGGACCAGCTCCCCCGGCACGGATGGCTTCGGACTCAGATCCAACTCGCGAGGTCTTCATGGCTGATACTGCCTCGGCAAACGAGACGGAGGAGCAACGCCAAAAACGCGAGCAAGCCAAAAGTCAACGGAGGCTCGAGCAACTTCGGCAAAGGCAGGAGGCCCTCGAGGCTGAGATTGCTCAGGAACAACTCCACCTTGGAATTCATCCTAGTCCCGAGTTTGTCCTCAAAAGGGGGCGTCTCCCCGAGACCCCGCACAACGCAGTCATCACTCGAGTCGGGGCAATCGAGGTCTATAACAACCCTAGCCAGAACCTGCTTCAGGCGAAGGGACTTCTCGACCAGCTCATCACCCAGACACTGGATGGGCAGGCTGCCAATCCTCTAGTCGATCAAGCTAAGCAGATCTTGGAGATTGCCATGGCCCAGATCTCTACCACCGCTAAAACCCCGAGTCGGGCCGGTCCCGAAGGAGGGGATAATCAAGAAGCGGCTAGTGAGAACAAGGGAGGCGGCGATAATCGCCGTCACTGACGCGACGAGGGAAGGCACCAGCGTGACCATCATGGTTACAAGAAGAACCGTGACTTGCGTGACAAGATTGACTCGAACTGGAGGGAGCGCGAAGAAGATCGTCGACGACATGAGTAGCAAGATCGGGAACGCCGGCCGTCTCCCGACTGTGACACCCTAGGTGTCTGCACAATAGAATTGCATTTATTTTATGTATCATGTGCTTATTTTGCTTGATCAAGGACCTTATTGCAAAATTATAAGGTTGATTGTGTAATTATGATTTTTATGCAAGGTCTTTTCTATAATTTAAGTTGAGTAGGGAGAGCAAATATTGTTTTTGTGGAGGGTTTATTTGCAAAATTCAGGGTAATCATTGCTTGGCAGAAAATTTTGCTTTTTAGTTTGAAATTAAACTGAATTTGCAATGGAAAAGACAAAAGTCCATTAAATTAAAAATCCTTCCTTTGTTTTCAAAATAACTCTTTAACCTTTGGTCAAATCAAATTTTTCACAACATCAAAGTTGTAGATCTTGAAAAATTGAACAACTTTCATGTTGGGCACTTTTTCATTTGAGCCCTAGTTTAAAAGTTATTGTTGTTTTACAGTAGAGTCCCTGGAATTACCTGAAATTTCACAAAGCAGTCCACCTTTCTTCTTCCTCCTGCCTGCTCCTCTGCTTCACGCCGCCGGCAGTCAGCGCCGCGCTGCCCGCCGCTCGGGGCCTGTCCCGGCCACCTCCTGCTGCTCCACCGCCCCACGCGTCACCCCCTTGACCCCTGGACCTACCTTCCCACGCGCTGGAGCCCCCTCCCCTTGCCACGACGTCCTGGCCGAGCTCCGCGGCCGCCACCTCGCCGCCGCGGTGGCGAGCTCGCTGCAGAGCCCCAGGCCCCCAACTCTCACGCGCCCCAACACCCAGAACACCCCAGCATCCTAATCCTCGCGCTCATTTCCCAGCTCCCTACCTCCAACACCCCGGAACGCAGCCGCTCCGCCCGAACGCCGGCGAGCTCGACGCCACCGTGAACCCGCCACTGCAGCCCTCCTCCGCCCACGCTAACCCTACCATCAGCTTCGCCTCGACCTCGCGCAGCTCACAGACCACTTCTCCTCGCCCAGAACTCACCGGAGCACCCTCGCCGCCGTTGAACCTCCGCCGCCGCCGCTCTGCTCGCCCAGACCCGTGCAAGCACACCTTTAGGTGCGCGTTGACTTCCCCTTGCTCCCCAGCCCCTTCACCCTCGCCGCCGGCGATCGCCGCCACCGGATTCGGCCGATCAACTCCCGCTCCACTGTTTTGACCCCGACCAGGGGCATATCTGCTAGGATTCGTTTTCTTTTAGGAGCCTGTCTGCAAGTTTTCATGTCTTTTCCTTTTTACTTTTAGGCTGAACTTTGAAATTCCATAGAAATCCTTAGAAAAATCAGAAAAATACTAACCCAAATGATTTGGAATCCTTGTTAGAAGATCTACAAAGTTTGTTACATGCACATCTTCATTTTTGATCTGTATTTTAATCCAAGAAAAAGGAAAAAATAAATATGCTTTATTTGTTCCATGAGTTATACTCATTAACTGCATGTGATTTTTGGGTTGATTGTGTCTTGTATTGTTATTAGTTCCTGGTAAAAATTTGAAACCTTTTTGACATCATTAGCTAGGTCAAAGATTCAAGATTCTTAAATATACTACTTTGGCTAATTTATTTGTGCTGGTTGAAAGACTAATGTTATGTGTGTAAAACTTTTTCCAGGATCGTATGTTACTAAAACATTGCTGTTTCCCAAGTTTGGAATTTTTTTGATATGTTTAGCTATTTCTGTGATTTAATGCTTGTTAAGTGAGCTTTAATCATGATAAATAGTTTCATTACTTATAAAATCTTGATAATATTTGTAGAGCCTTTTTGTAGTCATATGTTACTGTCTGTAAAAATTGAGCACTAGTTCATGATGAGAACAGAATCTAAAAATGAATCTTGTTAGATTGCTGTCAGTTTTGTTTTTTTCTCAGAATTAATTATGTGCAGAATAAATCCTGAAAATTTTACAGTAGCTAATTTAGTTCTTTTTAGACCTGCTTTTAAATTTCTAGCTTCTAATTTGCTCTGGTATAACCTGTATAATTCAATCTTTTTCTAGGAGTTGTCTGAATAAAAGAATTGTTCTAAATAAATGGCTGCATTATTTGGTATGAAATTTGCAGGATAGATTACTCTGTTTACTTTCTGTTTGATGTAATTTTTTCTGAATTTACTACTGAATGTGTGCTGAGTTAGGTATTTATTAGCAAACCATGAATTGCAAACTATAGGAATCAACTACAACTTGTTTATCAAGTTAGTGAGCTTCTTTTGTGCTGTTGATCATGATGCCTTGTGTAGTATGACATGTTAAGTTACTACTCTATAAACGATTGCCCATATGCTAAGTTTTGTTGCTATTTGTAGACTACAACTTTATCGTGGAATGTATGTGGTTGTAATTTCATCTCTTGCATCACATATAGATACGGCGGTTCTAGCGGACGGGACATACGAGCTGATCCCGGAGTCCGAAGGAGGTGATCACGAAGCCCAAGTGAACGCCGCCGTACTGACTGAAGACCCGGACCAAAGTTCGGAAGAGTCGAAGGCTATCTTAGCTAGCGACTACCGAGAAGGCAAGTCCCGGACATAACCTATATTTCAAATTATTACCATTTATCGTTATTACTTACTTGTGCATTTACAGTTCTTAGGATTTGAATTGAAATCCTAGATGCATGATCCTAGGAACCTATGTACTGAACACTAGACCTGAGTTCGAATAATTGCTAAGCTTATAGGACCGGTAAAAGTCGAGTGATTGCCTGTCACTCGCGAGCTCTATAGGAATTGCTTGTTTACTTTCTGCTATCAATATAAGGACGATGGACGGGGTCTTGTTCGATATCATGACTTTGTGTGAGACCCCGTCTGTGTTGATAAACTTGCTGAGGTCGCGGTGTGTGGTAGTGTTGGTTAAGTTTTTGAACGTACTAGCCACATGCCGTAAATATGGTACGCGGTAAGCCTAGTAGCCGATAGGACCGGTGAGTGGATATACCTTCCACTCTCTCTTAGAGATAGGTTTTTATTTATATTTATGTTGCGCAACACCGCGGCTACAGGGACGAGGTTGGTGCCTTGTAGTCGGGGAGAGTGGCACTATCCACAGGTCGGAATGAAAGGTAAACAGTTGTTTGGGAACGACCCGACGATGTTCCAAATGTGTGTGTTAGGTCTGCCTGGCCAGGTTAACAAATTCGATTCGAATCGTCCGCTTCTCACGGTTTGGGACTGCTTGATCTCTTTGCCACACAGAGTAATAAGAGCAACATGATTATGATCAATCTTGATGTTTGTTTAAAGTTCTACCATGGTTGAATAGTAGTTGCTTACATAGAATGGTTAATCAACTAGAATCTTGAAAGCTAAAATTTGAAAGTAAGGACCTACTCTTTATTGCTTTTCAGCAAAAGGAAAACCAGAGCCTCACAGAACCCTGCATAGTCTAGTTAGGTGGGCTAAGTATACCCGTTGACGGTTAAGTCTTGCTGAGTATTAGAATACTCAGCCTTGCTGTTGAAACATTTTTCAGGTATGAGTTTTGAGGACCAGATCGCTAGTTTGTCTTGGCCCTACTCTTTGCCTCCTGGCTGGTCAGTAGAGTGGGATCCGTCTTCGGCCAGCAATGACCCCGATGAGTGATACCTTGCTTGGGCTAGCTCGGTATCCGTTTACGATGTGCTGTAGCCATCGTGTTTTCTTTCCGCTGCTTAAACTCTGAACTTTAAACTTTTGGCTTGTATAACGTTTACTGAGTTTGGATCTGTAATAATGCTTTGAACTGGTTTGTAATAACTATTATGCTTGTGTTGTAAAATATGTGGTTGTAATATCTCTGGACTCGCCTTCGTGCGGGGTATGCTTGTTCGATCCGAGAACCGGTGGTTGTATCGGGACGTTACCCGACAGACCAAGAATTGTTCCGTTTGAAGTGCGTTTGTGTCGGTGTTGCCTTTATGGTGATGGCCAACGCACTTGAACCGAGATAATTCAGGTGGTTCTGCCACACCGACTAACACCGTCGACGTTTGCCGTCTCCATCATCGTCTTCATCATTTGACTCCGATCGGGAGCCACGGCATCGCCGCGGTCGGGCGTCTACGACATCCGTCATGGCTTTCGATCGATATCTTCGGGATGTCGAATGGCCCGAGGGGTTCAAACCAGCCCACATCCAACTCTACGATGGCAAGTCCAACCCCCAGAGCTGGATTGACAAGTATGCCATCACCATCAGTGCGGCTGGAGGGGATGACTATGTCATGGCCAATTATCTTCCAGTCGTGTTGGATGATAATGCCAGGGCTTGGTTAACAAATCAAAAGAAGGGATCTATTCACTCTTGGAGACAGCTCAGAACCATGTTCTGGGACTTCTTCAAGGGAATCTGGAAGCGCCCCAATCCATCCCATTCTCTCAGTCAGCTGACACGGAGGAAGGGCGAGTTGCTCCGTGACTTCATCATGAGGTTTTGCGATGCTCGGACTTCAACTCCCACGGCCATGGATGAGGCTGTTCTGGCGGCGTTCATCAAAGGTGTCCGCGACCCCGAGCTCCGGAAGCACTGGGTCCCGGAGATTTTCGATGAAGCACACAAGTTCGCCAGCTCCAAACTCCTCGATTACTATCCCTACAACGAAAAGGGCAAGGCCAAGGCTAAAGATCAAGATGACCCTCCCAGGAAGAAATGGCGTGCTGAGGACGCTGTCAACTTTGTCGGTGAGGAAGAAGAAGAGCCTAGGCCCCGTCGGGTTGACTACAGGGAAATCATGTCTGGTACATGCATATTCCACGGCACTAACACCCACACCACTGCATAGTGCAACTTCTTAAAGAGGTTCCTCAAGGAGAAGCAGTGTACGTGGTATCGCCAACAGACGGTTGGGGGCAATGCTAACAGGCCACTGCCACCACCTCCCACAGCAGGCGCAGATCCTCAGGGCGAATACCAGAAACCGGCGGATCGCATCAATTGCATCCACGGGGGAGAGCAAGCTTATGAGTCAAAGCGCAAGTCAGAGGTAACTCGCCGAGAGTTGAAATCGATCAATTCGATTCACCCGGCAGAGCCTAAGTTCCTCAGTTGGTCTCAAACTCCGATCTCCTTCGGACGACAAGATCAGCCGACTTGCATCCCGGCGGCCGGGTGCTATCCGTTGGTGGTCGATCCGACCATCCGGGGGATCCAAGTAACTCGCTGTTTGATCGATGGTGGTTCAGGACTCAACATCCTGTTCCGAAAGACGTTCAAGGCTATGAAGATTCCGGCAGAAGAGTTGAAACCCAGTACTGCACCTCTCCACGGTTTCATACCGATAGTCTCAACAACCCCGGTGGGTAAGATCTCTCTGCCTGTTACATTCGGTGATCCTGACAATTACCGTACAGAGAGGCTCTGTTTTGAGGTGGTCGATGTCGAGGCTGCGTACCACGCCATCATGGGCAGACCCGGAATTGTCAAGTTCATGGTAGTTCCCCACTATGCCTATCTCCTGCTGAAGGTCCCAGGACCTAAGAGAGTCATCACCATCCGTGGCGATGTTCTCCGGGCTTACGACTGCGAGCAGGAAGCTTGTGGCATCGCCCAGAGCCAGGAGATGGCGATCGAGACTGAAAGGCCGCGACTCGAGGTCGTGAACATCAAGGACTCTCCGGAAGAGCCCGAGATGCCGTCCAAGAAGCTCCACAACTGTGGTCCAACAAAAGGAGGCTGAGGGGAAGAAGATTTAGCTTGATACTGAAGGTGATCCGTCCAAGACTGCGATCATCGGCAAGGCACTGGATCCTAAATAGGAAAGCGTGCTTGTCTTTTTCATTCGAGACAATATCGACATGTTTGCGTCGAAACCATCAGACATGCCGGGTGTTCCAAGGGACAAGATCGAGCATGAGTTGAAGATTGTTCCCGACGCTAAGCCTGTCAAACAGTGCTTGAGGAGGTTCACCGACTTCAAGAAAGGCATCATCAAGGCCGAGATTGTAAAGCTACTAGCTGCTAGGTTTATAAAGGAGGTCTTCCATCCAGTATGGTTGGCTAATCCTGTACTTGCTAAGAAAAAGAATGGAAAATGGCGTATGTGTGTTGATTATACTGATCTCAACCGGGCCTGCCCGAAGGATCCTTTCGGCCTACCGAGGATCGACCAGATCATAGATTCTACGACTGGGTGTGATCTGCTTAGTTTTCTGGATTGCTATTCAGGGTATCATCAGATATCCCTGAAGGAGGAAGACCAGTTGGCCACATCGTTCATAACTCCTTTTGGCGCGTATTGTTACATAACAATGCCGTTCGGACTGAAGAACGCGGGGGCTACTTACCAGCGCGCGATTCAGAAAACTCTCGATTCCCAAATCAGGAGGAACGTGGAGGCTTATGTCGATGATGTAGTCATCAAGTCTCGATTGGCGAGCGACTTGATCTCTGATTTAGATGAGACTTTCCAGAATCTGCGAAAGTGGAGTTGGAAGTTGAATCCGGACAAGTGTGTCTTTGGTGTTCCTTCAGGCAAGCTTCTCGGGTTCCTTGTTAGCTATCGTGGTATCGAGGCTAATCCTGAGAAGATTCGAGCAATTCTGAGGATGGGTCAACCCCAGTGTCCAAAAGATGTCCAGAAGCTTACAGGGTGCATGCGGCACTGAGTCGTTTCTTGGCTCGGCTCGGTGAAAAAGGACTTCCCTTTTATCGCTTGCTTAAAAAGCAGGACAAGTTCGAGTGGACTCCGGAAGCCCAACTCGCGTTTGAGGCTCTCAAGTCGACCTTGCAGAGTCCCCCTGTTCTGGTGACTCCTTCTGAAGGAGAGCCACTCTTGCTGTTCATCGCGGCGACTAATCAAGTCGTGAGCACAGCACTGGTGGTCGAAAGACAAGAAGAAGGCCATGTCCAGAAGATCCAGCGTCTAGTTTACTTCGTCAGCGAAGTATTGGGGGAGTCAAAGGTACGCTATCCGCATGTCCAAAAGTTGCTCTATGTGATCTTGATCACTTCGCGGAAACTCTCTCATTATTTCCAAGCCCATGAAGTTTCTGTGGTTACCTCGTTTCCACTGGAGTCGATTCTCCATGGGGCAGATATCACAGGGTGTATTGCCAAGTGGGGCATCGAGTTGGGAGCTCTATCCATAAAGTTTGTGCCCAAGATTGCGATCAAGTCGCAAACCTTGGCTGATTTTGTGGCAGAGTGGACAGAAACAACTCTCCCACCTCCCCCAGAGCCGATGGATACTTGGAACCTGCACTTTGATGGCTCAAAGCTCAAAGAGGGTGCAGGTTCTGGGGTTGTTCTTATTGCTCCGACAGGAGAAAAGTTGAAGTATGTGCTTCGTCTACACTTTGTTACATCAGTCAATGTAGCGGAGTATGAGGCGCTCCTGCATGGGCTCCGAATGGCGATATCTCTGGGAATTCGGAAGCTAATGGTCTGGGGTGATTCGAATCTGGTAATTAACCAGGTTAACATGAACTTTGTCTGCCATAGCCCAATGATGGAGGCGTAATGTGCGGAAGTGAGGAAACTCGAGGAGAAATTCTTCGGGTTGGAGCTGCAACATGTGCTTCGAAAGTACAATGAAGAGGCTGACGTCTTGGCAGGCATTGGTTCTGGCTGAGAAAAGTACCGCCGGGTATCTTTGTTGAAGATGTGATGGAGCCCTCCATCATCAAGAAGGTCAAGCCTTTGGCAACTGCTCCCCCAGAGGATCCATTGCCTGATGAGGTCGCGGCGACTCCTCAGGAGTTCTTCTACGATGTATCTCTCGAGTTGATGGGCAATCTCTCATGAAGGAGTTGCATGCCGGCGTGTGCGGGAATCATGCAGGGCCTCTGACGTTGGTAGTCAAAGCTACTAATCAAGGGTTCTATTGGCCAACGGCGTTGCGGGATGCTGATGACATCGTCAAACGATGTAAGGGCTGTCAGTTCTCTGCGAAGAACATCCGTATCCTTAGTCAGGAGTTGCAGCCGATCCCGATCAGCTGGCCTTTTGCTACTTGGGGGCTTGACATGGTGGGACGTCTAAGGCCGGCTCCTGGAGGGTTCACGCACCTGCATGTCGCCATCGACAAGTTCACCAAGTGGATTGAAGTCAAACCGCTCAAGGCGATTACAGCTAAGAAGACTCGAGAGTTCCTAGATGAGATCATGATTCGCTTTGGGGTCCCTAATCAGATCATCACTGACAATGGAACACAGTTCACGGGCAGTGATTTTACTGATTATTGCTCGGACATTGGTATTCAAGTCTGCTATGCCTCAGCATACCATCCCCAGAGTAATGGTCAAGTCGAAAGGGCGAACGGGTTGCTCCTTCAGGGGATCAAATCCCGACTCCAGATTAAGTTGGAGAAATATGAGGGCCGGTGGCTTAAGGAGTTACTGTTAGTGGTTTGGGGGCTTCGAACCCAGGTCAATGCCTCCACAGGCAAGTCGCCTTTTTTTCTTGGTTTACGATGCGGAAGCTGTTCTTCCATCAGATGTGCAATTCGGCTCCACGCGAGTTGTCAATTATGACGAAGACCAGTCTGAAGCGGCAAGAGCTATGGAAATTGATTTACTAGAGGAGGAGCGTGACCGTGCGTCATACAAATCGGTTCAATACCAGCAGGCGCTTAGGCGCTACAAGAGTCACCATGTTCGAAGTCGGGCCTTTGTGGAGGGTGATCTAGTTCTTCGAAAGAACCACTCTCACACTGATCGCCATAAACTCAGCCCTCAATGGGAGGGGCCTTACATTGTCGCAGAAGTATGCAGGCCGGGAGCATACAGACTGATGCGAGAAGATGGCATAATGGAGCCATATACGTGGAACATAGACCAGTTACGTCGTTATTACCCTTAGGTTTTACTTTTCTTACAATTTCTGTAACATCTTTGACTCTCCAGATATTCTATCTTTAGATTATCTGGTGAGTCGGGGGCTATCATGTAATATATGAGTTGAATATTCTGGATTAAGTTTTAGTCATGGTTCTATTCCTCATATGTGAGCATATTTTAATTTTTTGCAACTCGACCGAACTAGAAGCTGGTTTCCAAGAAACTATATCTATTCGCGGGGGTTATCCTGACCAAGTCATGGATACACAACTTAAACTTAACTTGTGCAAAGCATTTGAAAGGATAGGATTCTAGACAGAAACTAGACAGAGTATTTAACTTAAATATTACATCATGCAAATGTTTCTCGCTAATGTTCCTTCCCTTTATGACCAAAGTCTAATCTTTCTCTCCCTCGGGATTTTCATTGTTTGCATCTTGAGCATCACCGAGTGTGGCTTGAGCACGAGATGAGTCCGCTGAAGGAGGAGCTAGGAGGCCTAGTGCTTCACCAATTGGTCGAACCAATGGACGAACTTCTTCTACAAAGGAGATCGTTTGCCCTGGAGAAGACGCATTGAAACCCTGAGACAACTCAGCCAGGTCATATTCTTCCCCATACCAAGATTTGGAAAGAGCTAGAGTCTGCTCTATCCCTTGCATGATCCTGAATTCCAATTGGGCGGGGGCTCGCTCCAGTAGCTGAGTAATCTCCCTGGACGAAGAAGTACTTGAGGAGTTCCCAGAAAGTCCATATAAATTGTCAAGAACATTCTTGACATTTGATAATGTGGTCTCATGCTCTTTCTAGGCTGCCTCTCGGTCGCGCCTAGCCGTCTCAAGCTTCGTTTGCAAGTTTTCAAAAGACAGAGCGAATCGATGCTTATAAGCTGAAATGCGAAGAGTAATATAGCTAATTGGGAAATAGGTTATGCTCAAATTGAGACCGGATCTTAATTTGGAGCATTGACAAACATACCTGCGAGTTCTATCTCCTTTTTAGCAAGGATCTCCTTAGCTTCTTGGGCATGAGCTTGAGCTTCTTCAGCAGCCTTGCACTGAGCATCAGCTTCATGGCGAACTTCGATCAGCTCAGCCTTGAGAGTTCCTCCTTCTTCCGAAGAAGGAGCCATTTTCTTTATCAGCTGTGTCTTTGTATGGGCCCTAGTGGCTGTACTCTGGCATAAGATGATACTTGGTGTTAGCTCATGAGGTGACAAAAAGAATGAGGAAGGTTGAGAAGAGATACCTCAATGAGTCGGCCCAGGTGTTGGTACACATCCCGCATTGAATTAAGGTCGATGTCTTCAGCAGCCAAGGAGAAGAAGATGGGGGATCCATCATCGCCCATATAACTGATTTTCATATCGTCCTCATCTCCACTGATATCATCTCCCCCATCAATTGGTTGGGAGGCGAAAGGTGGAGGAGGGGGCGTGGAACCGCTGACACCTTCTAATAGAAGTAACTCGGGGGCTCGAGTAAGCTGGGCAACCCCTGCATCACCAGTAGGTTGAGGCTAGAGATTGGCAGAAGAGTCGTCGACAGCAGCCTTGGGAGATGCTGGACTAGAAGTGCCCAAGTTGCTCTTCTTCTTCAAAGAGGGCTTTGCTCTGCAGTACAAGGGAATAGAGTGAGTAAGCTTGAATAACATAATATGAGAAAAATTAAGAAGTTTACCTCAAGGTGCCGGTCACTCTTGGGGTAGCCAGAGCAGGGATATTCTTCGGCTGAGCAGGAGGATCCTCAAGAGGAGAAACTGGATTCGGCTGAAGGTGCTCTGGTATTTGGGATGACACAGGGAATGTGCCGCTGGACACATTGAAATCTTTCCTCGACTCGGCTTGATGTTTGAGGCGTTTAGTCTCGGCCTGGACTTCTGGAGTCAAGGGACGTTTGCCTGCTCGCTGAAGCGGGTCGAGTGGAATTCTAACATTAGTGCTTGAGCCAACTATTTCCCCTCCAGAAGGGGGTGACCAGAGATTGACCAACCATTTCCTCCTCAGTAGGAAGTGAAAGGCAACATACAAATCTTTCTCTTCCCTGAAAAACCAGATGAGTTGAGTTTGATCAAATTCAAGGTTAATTGTAAAATAAGAAAAAACATACCTCAGAGCGAGGGTTCTGAAGACTGAAGCTCTAGGGGTGGGGAGTAACCGGGAATTGGTTTCCGGAAAATAGTTTATGAAGGCGAGCGTTCACTTCTTTCTCGCTCGGCTCTTCATTCTTTTCCCAGTTTCCATCAGATGGTCCAGAGTATTCCCAGGCACTCCCAGTCCTCAACTTCAGAGGTTGTACACGACGGGCGAGGAAGTCTCGAGCAACTTCAATAGCGTCTGGACCAGCCTGCCTCAGGTCGGCAATTAGATTTTGGAGGCTGAGCAACTCAGCATTCTCCCAGGAAGGGTTGTAGATCGGCCACTTCCCGGGGTGAGAGAAAGGAGCTAAAGAACTCTCCGGGTCGGCCAGATAAAACCACTCAGTGGACCAACTCCCTTGCGAAGATTTCAGCAGGGTAGTGAGATAGCAGCTCTTAGCTCCTATCCTAGCCTGGAACCCACATCCACCCACCAGACGAAGTTTGTTCTTCCTCTTCTGGGTTTTGAGATGGAAAACATGGCGGAAAAGGTCGTAATGAGGCTCGATGCCAAGAAAAGCCTCACAGAGATGGACAAAAATGGCGATTTGTAGAATGGAGTTGGGGTTCAGATTGTATAGCTCAATCAGGTAGAAGTACAGGATTCCTTGAAGGAAATCGCAGATGGGGAGGCCAAGACCAGCCTGGAAAAACATCTCGAAAAGGACAACTTCGTTGGTTGCGGGAGTAGGGAAATTCATACCGACATTGGATCTCCAACCAATTAGGGCTTTCTCCGGGAGAATCCCATTAGCAGTTAGCTTCACCAGACGACGCTCGTCGGTGACGGAAGAACTCCATTCTTCTTCTACATCAGGAATGGACTTGACCGTCTGAGGATCAATCTCCTCAGTGTCACCGGAATCATCGGTGGCTCCCTCCTTTCCCTTTGATTGAGGAGGGACAATCTGCTTATTCTTCTCCTTTTCGGTGCGCCGGGCGGCAGCGGCACTGACCTTGGTGGTGACAACGTCGCTCTCGCTATTGCCGGAAAGAGCCTTCTTCTCCCCGGTGGAGGAAGAAGTCAGCGCCTTGTCGGAGTGGCGAGAGGACAAACGGCGGCCTGATGACGACATCATGGAGATCACGGTGGAAGGTGGTGAGCTCACAGAAGCTTCTCGGATTGAGGAGTGCAGCGGCGAAGGTGAGCGCTGGCGGCGGAGAGAGCACTGTGGACTGGGGAAGATTGGAGCGCTAGGTCACAGGTTGTTGTCAAGGGTCAAAGGGGTCAGGTAGCTCTTTCCTTTTCAACGGCTTGTGAAAAACAAGAATGCCCGACATATGCGTGAGCCCGTTATGGGATGATACACAGGGGCAGCGAAGATCCAAATTATCTGGGATCTAGATTTCAAATGGTATGAAGATAAGGTAAGTTATCAAAACTTATTTAATTAAATGGGATAACATGCCCAGAATATTATTCCAGTAAATTGACTCGGGAGCTCTAGTTCAAGACTAACTTGCTATGAGTATAAGACAAGTCTGGCGCAAGTCGTCAGCGGGAACTCGAGCAATTGAGTGCTGACTCACACATCGATAGTGGTCTGAGCCGACTCTTTCTATAAGATAGGGTGTGAGCCAACTCGGGGGCTCTGATTCTATATCAGCCTGCATTGCGAGTATAAACGAAGTCTGACGCAAGTCGTCAGCAGGAACTCAGTTCGCTGGGTTCTGATTCGCATGCCGCCCGAGGCCTTGCCGACTCTTTCTATAAGATAGGATGCGAGCCAACTCGGGGGCTCTGATTCCATATCAGCCTGCATTGCGAGTATAATGGAGTCTGATCAACAGTATCAGCGGGAATTAGTGCTAGTCGCTATATTCTGACTCGCACGCCCAAGGAGGCCTTAGCTGACTCTTCCAGTAAGATAAGGTGCGAATAACTCGGGGGCTTCAGTTCGATACTAGCCTATATCGTGCGAGTAAGAAAAAGTTTGGTGAAATACCAGCGGGTTATAGTGCTTGTCATTATACACCGACTTCGCGTGCCTCATGAGGCCTTTTGCTGACTCTTTCTATAAGATAAGATGCGAAATGACTCGGGGGTTTTTTGATTCTATATCGGCCAGCCTAATGAGTATAATCAAATACTAATGCAAGTCATTAGTAAATTCACAAATCGCTGGCGTAATTAACTCGATGTTGGAAGAAAAGTTCACGCAAGACACACAGATGACCAGTTCATCACAGAAACTGGATAATGTGGTTCGATGACCACAGATCAGGCAGATGTCCAAAAGCACACGTGGCGCAGAGTTGCATTCCAAATATTTACAAAACAAAAGAAAACTACTTCATCACACGCGACTCGAGGAATGACCTTACTCGTCATCCTCCGAGTTGTCGTCGAACAGCCTATCGAAGGCTGCCTCGACGTTCGCACCGGCGGCGATGGCAGAGGCGGCTTCCTCTAGCCCGCCCTGATAATCCTGCCAAGCCCCACATAGCATGGCCGCTGGGAGGTGCTCAACGGGAATCTGAGGGTAGGCGTGGCGTACCACTGCAAGAGTGGCACGTGCTCCTTCCCTGGCCCCATGGGCCACAGTCTCCCGAGCTCGGTCGGGGATGGCGGCGAGGCGGTCGACAAGGAAGGGGCCCAGGGCATTGACAGAGGAAGCAGCGTCCTCCGCGTGATCGCGCAGCTCCGGATTCTTGGCAATCAGGTCTGAAATCAGAGGAGAGAAGAGTTGAGGAACAGTAGTATTGGGGTTTTTTCCGAAAAAGGGGAAAAATTACTTATCGGCGACGCGGCCATCGGCCTCCGAGAGAGTGCCCGGGCGCGCTCTGCCTCCTCCTCTGCAGCCATCAAGGTGGCGCGGAGAGCGTTGCGCTCTGCGGTGACTCGCTGCAATGCCGCCTCCAAAGCCCCGGCGGCAGCAGGGGCGGCAGGAGTAGCGAGAACAGGCACGGGGGCTAGAGGAGGAGGAGGCGCAGGAGGAGCAGGTACGGCCGGAGCACCGTGTGCCCCGGGCAGAGGGCCGGCGGATGAGAATGCCCTAGCAAAATCAAGAAACCGCAATTTGGTTAAAAAGCCCTAGATAGAAACAATGTGAAGGGAAAGAATCAAGAAAAGAGTACCCTTGGCGGCGGAGCATTCGCCGGAGGGGCTCGCCGGAGGAAGACGCCTCCCCGGAGCGCTTGTGGCCGGCCATCGAATGGGCGGAGTGCGAAGTCCTTTGGAGAAGCGAAGGAGACGAGGAAGAAGAAAGGTCGGGATGTTTGCAACTGTAGCGCGATCGGATCCGGGAACCGCTGCGGGTTTATTTATAGATGGAGGAGCAACGGTCACAGTTCTAGGCGGTGCGGTGCTTGAACTTCCGAGGAGCAATTAACTCGGAGCAGGTAGGTGGAGAGTTACCTGGGGAGGTGTTCCAGGTCTTTAACTCTGGTCACCGGTTGACTGGAGGTGTGAACAAGGAGAAAGGTTTTTTTAACTATCATTTTAATTGTCAAGTCAATTAATTTGATAGTCGGGTGCTAGTACCCATGGGTGCGCTTGCGCGCACACTATAGAATTCTTTGCACGAAATTGACTCGAGTCGAACTTGAGTTCTTTGACCAGTTTCGAGGAAATTATTTGGGAATATTTTAAATAATATAGATGGGGTTTTTAACTATCATTTTAATTGTCGAGTCAATTAACTTGATAGTCAGGGGCTAGGACCCATGGGTGCGCTTGCGCGCACACCATGGAATTTTTTCACGAAATTGGATAGAGTCAAACTCTGATGGAGCTATCCTCGACCAGTTTCGAGGATGATTCAACTCTTATGATCGACTCGGGGGAAGAGTTTACCATGGCTTCTCAACTCGAAGACAGGGATATGAAGAAGGAGACAAGATCAAGTCTGCCTTAAAGAGTTGTTCAACCATGCCAAAGTCGGGGGACCATCGTATGGACCACACTGGGAAGGCCCAACTAGGAGAATCCAGAAAGAGTCTAAGACAAGGAAGGCTTCGGAAGACAAGACTTAGCCAAAATATAGAAAATAGGGAGTTATAGTTGGCCAACGACTTGGTCTCCATTGTAAACAGTCATAGTACAACTCTTGTATCCGAGTCGAACTCTAGGGCGGTCTCACCCTCCCCATGCTATATAAGCAGGGCCAGTGCCCCCGATTTTGTATCACGCAACACATCAAACAATAAGCAATACAACAAAGCTGGACATAGGGTATTACCTCATCGTCTTGAGGGTCCGAACCAGTATAAATCTGTGTCCCCTGTGTCACTATCGAGAGCCTCAGGCAAGCGACCACCACCGAACAAAAACCTTCCACGGGGCATCCCGTGTGGGACTGGCAAATCGTGTTTTGACACTAGGACTGAGGGTTTATTTTCTAAAAGATCATGGATCAACCTGCAAAAGCGACATTATCCACTGGATTTTCAGATGCAAACTAAATCCTACAGATTTACTGCATCAGCAATGATGTCATAAACATAAAAAATTATAAAACCAAAATAGATTTAAAAGAAAACTAATCTGGATCTAATCTAGACCCTTGGCTTTGGATCCAGCGGTTGAAACGGCTTCGGGTAAAACACCGGCCGGCAGCGCTCTACAGCGGCGCGGCGGCGGCGCACTCGCCGGGGATACGCCGGTGACGGCCTCCAATGGCCGGGGATCACCGAAGAGCGGCGGAAAAGGGACGGGGCTACACGGAGAACTCGCCTAGGCGACTTACCGCGGGCGAACACGAGCGAAGAACGGTGGCCGGCGGCGGCGACCGACGGCGGCAAGGACTCACATCGACCGATTCTGCGGTACGCGGAGGGGTGCAACGGGATCGGCGGAGCAGCGCGAAGCTAGGGCTGCGGCTTCTCGGCGTCGGCGCGCGGCTCACGAGGAGATCGAAGGCGGCAACTTGAGGCTTAGGTTTGAGAGCTCAAGGGCGCCGGGGCCTCTTTTTATAGCCCAGGCCGCGGCAAGACCGGGCGGTTCGGGACAGAGGTCGGAGGCAGCACGCAGCAGGACTCCGGTCCGAGCCGGACTTAGGAGTCCCGGCTGGTCGCGCGGCGGCGGTGCCCCGGTCGTCTCTGACCCGAGGTCGGGGATGACAACCGGGTCCCACCGGTCAGCGGTAGAGAGAGAAGAGGAAGACGGGCCGCGCAAACGGGCCGGCTGGCTCGGCCCAAAAAGAAATGGGAGAAAGAGGGGAGCGGGCCTGACTGAAAGAGAGAGGCCGGCTGGGAAAGAAGGAACAGGAGAGTAGCCGGGCTGGGCTGGACAAGAATGAGACAGAGAAAAATAAATGGGCTTAGCCCTAAAGAAAAGAAGAAACTTTTCCTTTTTAAATAGATTTGGAAAAAAATAGAGTTTCAAATTCATTTTGAATTTAAACCAAGAATCAAACAAATGCAGCAATTCAAAAAAATAAAGGGCAGCATGCTATGCAACAATCATTGTTCTTATCCTATATTTATTTTAAATTTCTTTATTTTAGAAAATAGAACTTGCTTGCATAAAATGAAATTAAATCTAAACAAATTCAAACAAACTCGAATAAATTCAAATAAATTCGAGTAAATTTGAATAAAATCCTAATAAATTCAAATTTCAAAAATCCGGGTGTCACACCTTCTATGATGCCGACCAAGGGGAGACCACGTAAGCCTCGAATGACCCAATTATAAACTTCCGCAAGATTTGAAGTCATTATGCCCCATCTGAGTCAAACGGACATGGAAATATGATTACCACGATTAAATATAAAGGAAACAAAATAATTCTACACAGGAAAAAATGAAGCACACACCTAGCGTCCAAATGGTCGAACAGCAAAGCCCACTTTTCCTTTGGTTCACCTTCTATCCCGTGAGAAAAGCATTTAATATTTGGGAAATTTGTCTGTGGGACACTCCGAAAATGTGATTTTGTGCGCTGCACACCGCACTCTCCAAATTAGTGTGTAGCACATTCTGAATGTTTGATTTTATGTATGGCACATTGACTTTATTAAACAAATCTTTTACAATCTAATGGTGAGACAATATGAAAGAGAGAGACCAAAATGCCCCCAGAACCTTATCACCTCAGGTAACCCTATCCATCCCCATCCCAGGACCGCACGCGAGACGGCGGCGGCCCCCGCGCGCGCGACCGCCCCATCCTCCGCGGGCGACGGCGGCGCGCCGCCAGCCGCGCGTCCGCCCCAGCCTCCGCGCGTGCAGGCAGCACCCCGCCGGCAGTGCGTCCGCCCAAGCCTCCGCGCGCGCCGGCAGTGCGTCCGCCCCGGCCTCCACGCGCGAAGGCGGCGCCCCGCCGGCCGTGCGTCCGCCCCGGCCTCCGCGCGCGAAGGCGGCGCCCCGCCGGTAGTGCGTCCGCGCCATTCTCCGGGCGCGACGGCGGCGCTCCACCGGCAGCGCGTCCGCCATCCTCCGGCGCTCCGCTCGCCGCGCGTCCGGCCGTGGACGCCGTCGCCGCCCGGCTCGCGCGCGCCGAGCCGCCGCTGCGCGCGGAGGCCGTGCACTACCTCCTCCGCGACCCGGCCGCGCACCCGAGCCCTGCCGTGCTGGAGAGAGGAGGCGCGCCGACCATGGAAGGGAGGGTGTTGGATGGAGCTGAATCCGCGACGAGGGAGGAAGGATGAGGGACATGCCGGCCATGGAATGGGGGAGGACGACGGCCATGCCGGGCGGGAGGAGCAGGAGGGCGCGGCCATGGAGAGAGAGGTGCGGGCCGCCCCCGCCAAGCCGTCTGCCGCGGGCTCGCCGGCCGCGCCGCGCGGGAAGGGGCCGGGGCGGCTCGCCGGCCGGCGCAGGGAGGGGGCGGGGCGGCCCGCCGGCCGAAGCAGAGATGGGGGCGGCGGAGGAAGCAGGAGGGTGCGGCCACGTAGAGAGAGAGGTGCGGGAGGGAGAAGCGAGGAGGAAGAGGGCAAAGGGCAAAACTGTCTTTTTATCTGACCTCTCAGTTGAAAATGAGTAGTTTATTGGATGTAGTGTGTGGTAGACTAAATGACCCTTTCGTGGTGTGCTGTGAACAAATTCGAGTTTGGCGGTGTGCTCTACACAAAATCATGCTTTGACAGTGTCATGTGGACAAATTTCCCTTAATATTTCTATCTCGCCTTCTCCGCACGTTTGGGGGTCCAGACCTTCACGAAGTGCAGGTAATCCGTCTGTGTATGCAGGATTGTCATCGGCTTGCGGTTTCTTGCTCATCTCAGATACGTGTTCTCGAGTTAACTGGTCTAATTCTTGCCATATTGCATTGAATTTTTGCAACCGGTTCTGGCAGCACAACTCCTTGAACTTTTTCATTAACTTCTTACTTCTGAATTTATTGAAAAAATTGGCACCCATATACCTCATGCACCACCTGCTCTGAATGTCAGGCCAGTAAGAAGGTTCACATGGATCTTCTTGCAATATCTTTATAGCTGACAATAAGCCGGCATGCCGATCATGGATGACACAAACATTTGGCCTGTCTCTAACAACCCCAGCCTTGAGGTGTCATAGAAACCATAACCAGCTTTGCTTATTCTCGTCCTCCAGGAACGCAAACGCCAGAGGAAAGATCTGCTGGTTTGCATCAACACCGATTGCAGTAAGAATTGTCCCTTTATACTTCCTAGTGAAGAAGGTTCCATCCACACAAGGTACTGGTCGGCAATACCGAAATGACTCGATATATGGCCCTAACGAGAAGAAAGTTCTTCGAAATATCCTCGGCTCACCATGCCCAGGATCAGTTTCTTTGAATGCCGTGTACGTGCCCGGGTTTCTTTCCTTTAGAACTTCCAGGATACAGGGCAAGTTGCTATATGATGCATCGTATGTTCCAAAACGCTTCTCAAGGGCTTTGCTTTGCCCTCCAAGCTTTCTGGTACCTAATATCATACTTGAATTGTCGCCTCACTGAGCCTTGAATATATGAGCACTCCGTGTCTTTCTTCTCAATTATCTCACTGTACAACTCATTTGCAATCAAAGAGGCTGTCAGATTACAGTGCGTGCTGCGTGAATTCTGCCGCGTGCAACTGTGCTCCTGGACAATAGAGGCCTTCCAGTGTGTCTCATGCTTCGGAACAAATGCACGAACATAGAACGTGCAGCCCGGTGTCCTGCACTTCACGCTGTACTTCGAAGGGCTTGAGGTCTTCACATATACCTCTCTAAGTGACATTACGGCTCATTGAGATATTGCGTCCTTCAATTCTTGCTTGTTACGAAACAATTGATTCACTTGAACCATGCTACAACCATATTGGAAACGAGATTTTTGCATGTCCATAGCTTCCATCGAGGCCAAATTGTCCCTAGTCCATTGTTGGGGAATAGGATGATTGGCCACGTCTTCGACTTCTTCATTATCATCTTCATCATCACCGTCACCAGCATTCAAATTTGCTTCCTCCACCATGGCTTCACGGTCCTCCCTTTCTAGAACTTCCACAATATCATCAACTTCCTCACCTGCATCTGCTTGGCCTTCGACATCGTCAACCCCCCCCCCCCCCCACCCCGCGCTAGGCTCACCGTAATGGCTAATATGGAGTCACATCACCCGTTGTTGCGTGCGAGGATCTACCGAACCCACACAATCGTCCTTCGGACAACACTGAACCAATATAGTCATAGGGGCATTATATCTCCGGCACCACTCAACCCATTTCGTCCATTGCTTTGTCCGGTCAATAGGTTTCAACTCCCAAATAACTGGGTCCAGACTCCAGAACACCAAACATTGCACCATAACTGAATATAGACTAGGGTCCAGACTGAACATGGCAACTGATGAGGACATGACCTTCGGATACGACCATTGATTGCAAGGTGCACTCTTTCCTAAATTTGCATAATGATGATTTATGGTACAATTCACTTGGTTCCACATGTACATGTCATTATTTGCTTGTAGGCACAAATGTGTCTCAAAGTCGTCGTTTCTACCGGGTGCTACAATGTCGTCGCAGGCTTGTTCTTCACACATAGGACCCTGGCCCAAGTTGGATCACACTCAAAACATGTGGAGAGGACTTCAAATATGCACAAGGACGTCCTCCTCCTTGGTCACCACCTTAGGAGGCCAGCAAGGGCGTTCGAGTCAAGTTGGAGGCCCAAACCAAGTCGACTTCGAGTCCGTTTCGGAGTCCAGGACAGTGGCGGAGCTAGGAATCAACCCAAGGAGGGGCCGGTTTCTACAACACTTACACATATGGCAGGAACGTGCACACGTTATACGTAGGAAGTGGCAGTCATTCAGTCAACATGTGTAGAACCGTATTGACAAAAATGGAGAGAGATATAGCAGACTGCATCTGTGAGTTCGAATGTTGACACAGAAAAGTAAGGAATGCAGTAGTAGAAATATTTTTTTAAATAAAGGAAAACATTCCAGCCTCTCGCAGCAGTAGAAATGTAAATTGAGTAGATTGTTGCTGCTTGTTGTGCCCATGCAATGAGACTTACATAATCATGTGTGGGCTTGCAGAAGTTAAACAGGCATGGTCTGACTAGCTAGCTATTACAACTCTGTATTCTTGCAACTCAGATCTCCGTAATCTTATACATATGCCTAGAAATTTGTATGGACCAAGGGGGGCCATGGCCCATGTTGGCCAATACATGGCTCCGCCCGTGGTCCAGGACAAGTCTGTGCTAAAATGGACGCCCAGGCCGCATACGAGCTCATATTTGGACGTTCTTGATATGTATGGAAAGCTAAGAAGAATATCTTTCCAATGGAACCAGTTTCATGCTAAAACTCATCCGGAGTCAACGGGAATCGTCGAAACAAGTTGATGTCCAGAATCTATCTCGATGTTGCGCCGCTGTATTTTGGCCTTTGGGCCGTGTATCGTGTTGGAGCCCATTAGGGGCGCGTCCAGGGGCTATTGCACGCCCCTAAGCTCTACATAACAGTAGCCGCTGTCCACGTTAGGGTTTGGGTTTTGCTTAGATTATTCTGCACTGCAGTTTCGCCGTCGTTCGGTTTGTGAGACCCCAACTTGTGAGATTAATTATACATCTGCAATTCGGTTGCATTCTTCTTTATTTTTGCTTGTGTTCTTGGTTCGCAGGCAAGGATTAGCCTTCGTGGTGAGGTCGACCGGGCATCGCGGTCGATAACCTGAGGAGACGTGGTGCTGCGATTGCGGGTTTTCGAACCGTGTTGTTCGGAAGCCAAATCGTTTGTGTGACATCTCCGCCAAATCATGTTTATCTGAACCTTTTGGAAGATCGGGACCCTAGTCCACATCAAGTGGTAATCAGACTCAGGTATACCGTCAGGTTCACCCGTACCCTAGATTAGTTGTTCCATCCTACACTCCAGAAAATTGCCCTAACAAAAAAAATTCGATCATCGAGTTTCCGCTGTCCTATGTCCCCTTTGTGCCCTGCAATTTTTAGTTTAGTTTGTGTTTCTGAATATTAGTCCCTTGTGCGTCAGCGTGTCCGTTGGTTTATTCAGTTTTGGGTCTAGCGTCAAGTCTTGCTAGTGGTGGCAACCAACCTCTTCCTTTTGTTTTGTTGAGCCGAGGTATTAGCTTTCTGTTGGGTACATGACCATCTCACGTGGAGAGTTTTAGATCAGTTGGAGAATTATATTTGTGTTGACAAAGTTGTCTTCGGGCTAAAATAAAATATCAATCTCTTATTTTCCTTTGGCCGATTGGAAAAGTAAACCAGTTTGATTATATTTATTTCCAATTAGCGAGAGAGGTCACCTTTTGGAATACCATATATATATTTTTTCTTGGTCTGATTGAGGATCGTACGTCCTTGTAGCTTGCCTTTTGAAAGCAACGAGACAAGCTGTTGTGTTCCAATCGTTTCATACACAGTAGCTACCTTGCCATATTTGCTGCTTGAGTTTTTGCCCAGTTATTTTCTGTGCGGCACTTATGTGATTAAAAAAATTCAAAGGCTGAAAAAAAGTGCAAAGGTGCAAAAAATTTTTTTTGAGGAAAAAGCCGCACCAAAGAAAAAAAAGAGAGAAGAAAAGAAATAGAAGAGAAAAAAAAATTCAAAACTGCTTTCATCTTTTTAGTCCTTGTACAGGGTGTAGTGTTGCTTGTGAGGTTGGCTATCGAGCCGGCTCGACTCAGCTCGAGCTGACTCGTTATGGTAACGAGCTGGCTCGGCTCGGCTCATTAACAAGCCGAGCTAAAAGGCAGGCTCGGCTCGGCTCATTTTCCAGCTCGAGCTGGCTCATTTAGCTCGCGAGCTGGCTTGAAAAAGTAGTCTGGAGCTGCCTCAGCTTCCTCCATGGCTGCGGGGAGAGGGGTCTGGAGCTGGAGGTGTCGTCGCGCCGAGCAGGTCCTAGGTCCTGGTGAGGGCGCGCCAGGATGCCTGCCGCGAGGTGCGCTGGGCACAGCGCTTCCTACCTGCGTAGGGGTGCAGATCATGAGGTGCGTAGGGCGCCGGGCGCGGCGCAGGGGCGCTGGGCTGCTGGGATTGGAGGTCGCGAGGTGCGCTGGCCGGGTCTGCAAGGTGCACAGGGCACCGGCTGTGGTGCTACCCTCCTGCACAGGGCCGCTGGCCTGCTGGCAGTGGAGGGGCGCAGGGACAAGCAATGGAGCGAGGCGACGGAGTTGGACAGGGGCTGCAGCTGCTGTGCAGTTGAATCGGGAGGGGAGGGCTGTTGGGAGTAGCAGAGGAGCCTTAGGCTTAGTGTTTCTTCAAGGGGCTAGGCATGACCGCATGGGCCATTGGGTACCTGGGCCGCTTTTACATTTGGGCGTTGGCTTGTTTCAACTCGCGAGCGGCTCGCGAGCCGGCTCGAGCTGGCTCAATAAAACACCGAGCTAAAACCTTAGCTCAGCTCGTTAATATTTTCTAACGAGCTGAGCCGAGCCGAGCCGAGCCGCTAATGAGCCGAGTTGAGCAAGCTATCGAGCCACGAGTTTTTCATCCTCCAGCATTAGTTGCTTGCTTGAACTAGCGACGAGTTTAGGCCGGCGACATAGGACTATTATTCAGTTATTCCTACCAGCAACGAACCATATTATTTCAAATCTCTTATGTTTCCACGTTCTGGGTTTTCAATTGATACAGTGAGTACTGCAAATGAACTCAAAGTCAACACCACGTGGACCGTGACGGACCTCTCCAACGCCATAGTATATTGTCAGTTGATTACTCATATTTGACATGGTTCCCTACCACAGAGAATATTTCGTAAGATGAATTACTTAAATGAAATAAGCTCGTACCATATTTAATTCTTGTTACTTGCAACTGAGTCAATATTGTATGAAATACTTAACCCTCCAACTAAATTACCCTTACACAACCATAAAAATTTGATATATAATTTAATTACAAGTAACCATCCGAATAACATACAACGATTTATTCATTAAATACCACATAAATCTATGGAAATACCACATTTCTTATCAATAAATGAATATTTAAACGATATTTATTAACTACATGCTATGCAATTACAACATTTTCTTACTAATACTATATAATTACATCTATTGTTAATTAACTAGATAGTCAACATTACAATATATTAACAAAACTAATTACCTACAAATATATACTACATTTATATTAACTAAATACTAAAAAAATACTACAATGCAGTTTCTAATAACAAAAAAAGAAACAAAGCTTACCTTCTGCCGCTACCGATGGCGCTCCTACAGCGGCTGGCGACCGTCCCACCGCGCCGCCTCTCTCCCTCCGACCCCTGCCGCCCCTGTCGCTTGCCGCCGCCTGTCGCGGACGCCGCCGCCTGTCGCCGGGCTGCGCCGCCCTGCCTCCCGCCGCCTGCCGCGGCCACGTGCTGCCCTTTGGCTCCTCCGCCGCCTGCTGCGGCCACGCGGCTCCCCTTGCCCCTGCCGCTGCCTGCCACAGCCGCGGCAGCGTGCCTCCGCTAGGCACCGCCGCGTCGCCGCGCCGACAGAGACAGAGAGAGCGAGATGCATGAGCGGAGATAGAGAGGGAGCGCAGAGGACAACGGCTCACGTGTATTGAAAAGCAGTCACCCTCCCGTAGGACGAAAATGGATAGTCGCCTTATGCTGGGGTGAGTACAGGGTTGTCGTCCTATGGGTGGCCGACTACCTCTGCATCATCGGTCACGTCCGCAGGAAAAGGGACGAGTACCCCATGTGCGCTGTATTCGCCCCGTGGTGGGGCGACTATACGGTAGTCGTCCTACCATGGATGACTACCTTGCAGTCGCCCTATGGTGGAACGACTACCCTATAGTCGCCCGGGCACGGAGAGTGACGCCGACCAGCTTGGCGGGGGCGGCGAAGCGGCGCGAAGGGCTTTCTTGAGTGTGTGACCTTAAACCAAGTACGTCTCATCGATCATAACACGGGGCTCCTCAATGATGGACAAGATGAACTGGAACATGATGGAGTTCTCAGTTTTTTGAAGCCTAAATTTATAGTGGATATGAATGATGAGCTTGCTAAACCGTTCACTGCTAAGGAGGTGGAGCGCAGGCTGTACCCACATACCCAATGAGCTGATTTCTTCTGCCGGTTAGTACTTGTTACAAAATAAAAATTACTATCTCCAAATACTAGTGGGGAAGCTCGGTAGATAATAGATATATGCATTGGATGAACGGGGACTCTCACACGGCCAAAATGTGAAGGGGGTATGGGTTTTCGGGATCTGCTGACGTTCAACAAATCAATGCTTAGCAAACAAAGGCGGAGGTTGATGTCGAGGCCTGAATTATTATGCGCAGAAGTTCTTAAAGGGCCATTCTTGTTGGAAGGGATGTGTGTTAGGAATGGTTAGAGGGATTGGAGATGGTCACCAAACTAGTATTTGGTGGGACAAATGGATTATAAATCACCCTACTGGTCGACCCTTCACTTCTCCAACCAATGGTAATTTAGACCTTCTCACTGATTTAATGACGGCAAGTGGACAGTGGAATGAAGAGCTGATCCGGGAGAACTTCTCTGAATTTGATGCGGAGGCGATTCTATCAACTGCGATGAATGGTAGAGGTGACGATTTTTGGGCTTGGCAGCCAGAAAAAACATGGAGTGTATTCAGTCAAATCAGCCTATCGTTCTGATGTCGAGTTTTGCGCGAGTACTTACTAGCCCGGGCTGTCCTCCATCGACGGCATATCGAGAGGATTATTGTTTTCTATGAGACTTGTGGGGTAGAACGGGAGACAATCAAGCATGTCCTAATGGATTGCTTGGTGGTGAGGTCGTTCTGGAAAAGTGCAAAGGTTATCACTGGAATCAAATTGCCAAAACTGCATGGTCTGACTTGGGCAAGGGACTTGCTCCAACCTGAAATCTGTCCGAGAGAGGATGTTGCGATTATCTTATGTGGTATGTGGATATTATGGATGATGAGAAATAAACGTGGACATAGTGAAATGCCACTTCCGGTGAAGCAAGCAGTTGAGTGGGTGTGTGATACAGCTTTCAATCTCTGGCAGTTGCTGCATCCAAAGAAGCAGAACAAGGCGAATCCACTTCAGCAATGGAAAAAAAACAACTAGCGGGAAGGTATAAGTGCAATACTGATGGAGCGTTCTTCATGGGTGCAAAGTCGGAGCAATTGGCTTGCTGCTCTGCGATTCGGATGGTAAATTCGTCACTGGTAAATCAGAATGGTGCCCCAGGGTCCCAGACGCGATGATGGCTGAATCATTGGCATGCAGGGAAAGCGTGCTGCTAGCACAAGGAGTATCAATGTTGAATCTTGAGATAGATTGCCAAGACTTGATCAATTTATGGCATTCGATTGAGAAGCAACGATCAGCAGTGAGTCTGATTCTCCACGACATCAAACTCATGAGCAGAAGCTTTATAGAGTTTACCTTTCACTTTAGTCATAGGTCTTATCATAGGGTAGCTCATGAACTGGCTAAGCAAGCTTCTCAAGAGTACCCTAGGGTGGAATGGTGACAAAATCTCCCACGATGTTTTGGCTAAGTAATGAAGTATGCAACTTTCCATGGCAGTATTTCTGAATGGTGAAGAGTAACATTGGCTCACCGTACCAAAAGAAACAAAACCAGGTACAAAAGCTCAGGCATCTTTCCATAAACAGCCACAGCAGAAATGACAACGGGTGGGTAAATGGTCACAATTCCCACAAGGTCAACAAGTAAAATCTTGCGGAATGGGCTTAAGAATGCCACTTGCCTCCTTCCAAAAGACAAGCAACGTAAGTTGTTGCTTCCCAATTATGCAAAAGAATATATGCAAATAGTAAGTTCCCCTTACACATTTAATTACAAGAACCATGGGAATGAATATAACTCGCTGCGGCAGCTTAGAACTTCTTTTTTAACGGTAAAACGCCCAGATGGGCTCAACTTTTATTCAAATGCATGAAAAAGTACAAAGATAAGTCCATGACGGCCAATTACAGAGTTTTCTTCTTAGTGGACAGTCTCCAGAGTGACTAACATTAGAACATCTGAATATGTGATCGATCCTACAGATGTTGCATTTCTAGCTAACTCATGGGCTATAATGTGAGCAGTGCGGCAGCTTAGACCTTGAGAGCATGTGAGCATTAGCCATGATATAAAGTTCTGCATCCCAATCCTACAGCAACAAGAGGTGCTCCCCAAATGCCCAGTGCATGTTAACAAAGCACTAACCTTTACAAAAGGTCAGCTAACACAAGAAGAGTATTCCCTCTTTGGTACCCAAGCGTCCTCCACAAAGGCAGGTTCTCCTACAACAATGGCTTGAATGGAAAAATAATATCTCACAGCCAATTCAATCAATTTTGAAAGAATACAGCCAGAACCAGCTTGTAACTTGGAAGTCTTGCAGCCCTACTAGGTGGTCAGGCACCTATTCAATGAGACAGTCTGACAAAACCCTTGATTGTATTGAATCTGAGATCAGAAAATAGCTGGGACTAGTTAAACTACAAATTAGCTAGATGTATGCGAACACCATAAATTTATACTCTACAGACGACATGGTTGAGGGGCCGAGCGGATCAGAGCCCCTTGCATTCCCAGTACAAAGCCAGTTTAATATCTTTTGGAAAGAGAATGATGACAGTAGTCAGTAGATTTTTGGAAAGAGAATGATGACAGTAGTCAGTAGACAAGCGTTTTACAGCTACACGTGAACAAAGACAGAATATTTTCAGAAGTTTTCTCCTCAGAGTCAAGTCAAAGATCCACATTTAACAACCATATGCCCAGAGGTCGCATGTTTCAAAACATCCTCACTGCATCTTAGTCGAGTTTCATGATGCAATGGCAAGTTATAAATTAATAATACATACAACGCAATTTCAGTGCATAAGTTATAGCGAGCATCAGGCTCAATAACAAGCAGCTGCAAAGCAATCTCGGGTCCAAGTTGACCCTCCACTCGACTCCACAAAGGCCGTGCCAATATCCACGTGGCCAATTGTTTTTGGTTTGAGTTTACCATTGGGCATTTCCTCAGTCTTCACTTGGACAGTAGTGATACGTATAGGCCCTTCATTGTATGGATAACCAGGCTGAGATATATAATCACCTAGAAAGAGTCGAAAGACAATAACATTAGAGATGTGTTTTCAGGAATTCACATCTAGGTACAAAGGGGCAAGAAATAATCACCTTTCATCACACAAAACATAATGGCACCAGAGTTTGTGTCTTCACCAATATACTCCAAGCACATTTGGTAGCGCTCCCAATACTTACACCACGATAACTTCAAATCAACCCGCTCGCCCAGGTAATAAGAATCAGCCTGTTGAACTAACTCATATGCAGCAAGTCCCCCATGTGAGCAAGTGTAAATAAAACCCTTAGCAAATACACATCTGTCACTCAGAAAAGCCATTCTAGGACAATCACTTGGTAGAAGTTCTGACTCAACAAATGGCATGACAAGGCTCCAACTGTCAAAAAATAAGTCATACAGAAAGCAGCGATTTGTCTTGGCATCAGAAACCATAAAGGTGGTGGGACTCAAGACCACATATCCAGACAGGCTAACCTCCATATCTAGACCAGGAGGCCCAAATGTCTCATGATGCATCCATATGCCTTCGAAGAAATGATAGACGTCACGGAGAGTATCACTTATAGCAACAAGCTTGATACCAAGTCGAACTACAAGGCGGAATGCAACACCAATAGGCCATGTTGAATCAATGTGATTGATGATGCCCCGATTGAAGCGAGAAGAAATGCCCTGATTGAAGCGACAAGAATAAATTTTATCCTCTACAGATGGGACAGCATATATTGATCTACTGTCACAAAGAAAATGCCATGGTCTGTCAAGCAGATACAGTATATCACCCTCGATAGCATCCTCGAAATGGGGCATAGGTGTCTCCAGAATGCAATGTGGTGTGAGAGTCTTGTCATGGCACGCCAATCTTCCATCCAAGATATTGATCTCATACACAGTTGAACGAGAAGCAGCTTGGCAAATAATATATAATGTTCTGTTGGATCGGATAGCAGATCTCTGAAGCATAACAGTACCTGACAATGGTGTTCCATTCAAGAACTCCCTGCACGAGAAGTGGCATTTAAGCATCAAAATCGCAAGATTCCTTAGAATGAAGAACTGAAACATGTATTCCTAAATGAAGTTCTTTTTTATACAGTAAGGTTGCAAACCTGCAACAAGCAAGCATACTGGAGGACTTGCCCACGTTGGAGCTGGCCGGAATTTCCATGTCATCCGGCGGCGTTGAGGATACCATAGCATTCACTCTCAATTTTGCAATGGGTGTTACTCTCTCATGATCGAACTCCTCGTACTCCCTAGTTGAAATGCAAAAAAGAAATATTTCTTTTTGTATAAGAGTTTGTGACTAACGATGAAAAAAAAAGGACTCCATACCAAATTAAAAATATTGCGGCTAAAGAATTTTCCAATACTCTACTGATCGCAGATATAACTAAGTTTGTTTAGGATATGAACACAATATATAGTGGAACTTTTGACTCACAATTCCCAGTTTCCCACTGGAATATGATATGGGAAATAGAGATAACTATATGTTACGAAAGGATATTTAATGGGATCTACTTTCTGTTGACATCAAGTTTACCCAATTGAACTATCTAATTCTTTTACATACTAGTGGACAAAGTTAAAACCGTTTGACACTAAGAATCCTTGAACAAGTTATATTTAGAATCGGAGGAAGCACGAATTATTTTAGTTCGGTTTAAGATTGTGATGCTAATATGAAAACAAGAGGCGTGGCACTTGAATGAGCAAGAAAGGGAACTAGCAGTCCAAACAGAGTAATACACATGGCAAAGAAAAACGATTAACTACTTACTGTAGAAAGCTGAACTCGAGGTAGGATTCAACGGGCTTGCTCGGCACCATGTCTAACCGGCGGCAGGTGGAATGCAAGACTTCAACACCCTTGTCACCCTTGACTCGAAATGTGGTTATAAGCACATGCTTAGTGCCGCAATGGCAAGGGAGCCTCACGCCGATCCAGACAGAGCACATGACCCGACCACCAAGATATGAGAGGAACCCATATCCTTCAGAGCTGAAAGGACAAACAAGAGAAACTTCGGTAGGCGGCGCCATCCGATACCTATTCTGGGTATCCTTGAACAGCTTGTAGAAATAAACAACAGCGCCACTGAGGAAGTAGATGGCGTCATCTTCCTCCACGTACACACCATGTTCGCGGATTGGAACATACATACATTCTTCCCAGGTGGTGACAACTTTAGCCCAAGCTCGGGTGTTGCAATTGAAGGTGTAGAAGTGGTGAAATGGCTAGAGTGACAACAAGATGGTCTCCCCAACCACCACATGCCCTTGGAGGGCAGGGATGAAATCGTCGAGCATGTCACCGCTCAGTGGGGGGCGTTTCAACTCGAGGGTGCCGACCTTCACCCACTTGCCGGCAGCCTTGTCCATGCATAGCATGACGAGGCTGGATTGGCCATAAACTTCCGTCAGGTACGGTGCCCAGATATCGCCGGCCGCTGAGATGGGGCAGATCGGCAGTGAGGGGCCCTACTTCTGGCGGAAGGCCAGGCAGGCGCGACACAGTAATACCCCTGCCGTTGTCGCCGCCGACGTCCACAAGCATTTGCAGGGGGATGGGAGGGGCGATTTTGCTGACGGGATCGGAGAAGTCGATTTCCCGAGAGAAGAAACAGAGCGAGAGGGAGCGGCCGTCTGGGCTCCGCGTGGCGGTGGCAGCGCGGACGTGTGACTTTGGGATCTCGGCTTTGTAGTAGTCATCGCCCAACATCTCCAGGGAACCGCCGCAGAGGACGCGGCCGGAGCGCGCGACGCGGAACCGGTGCAGGCGTAGCGACCGGCTGCCCCCGGACGTTGCCATGGTGCCAACCAGAACCGACCACGCGGGGCTGTTGTCCGCGTCGGCCGGCACGGAGACGTACTCCCGGCCGGGGAAGACCCGAGGTATTTGCGGTGAACACAGCTCCCTCCAGCGGCAACAATGGCTCAAGGGACAATCGCCCGCCGGCGGCGACATTGGTGGATTGGATTCGGCACGCTAGGGTTTGGCTCTCTCTCCCCACCCCCGCACTATTTTCCCCACTTTATCAGTACGACGAGCGTGCGGCGGGGGGCTCCTGAAGGCGGCGGCGGCGGCGGCGAGTTGTTGGGTGGTGGGGGGGGGGAGCGGACGGCGGCGCCAGAACGGGTGAGACAGGGAGGCGACGGCGGCGCTGAGGCGGGATCGATCCGTCGCGGAGGGAAAGAGAGGGGAAAGGGGTGCGGGGTGAGAGAACCGGGAGAGGGGTTAGAGGTGTCAACAAGGGACTAGTAGACGAGATTAATAATAAAAAAACTAAGGGCATTTCTAAGAGTGTCTATAAAATATAGCAAAAAAAAAACTAGTTCCGGGACTTTGAAAAAAAAAATATATCGAGTCTCTACATCTCACATCTCTAAAGAGAGAAAATTTCTGCTTTCGTCCGTCCTAACACACGGGTCCCTCATGTCATTTTGAAGTCCAAATAGTCGTTAAGATGGATTTCGTTTCCGTTTCGGAGTCCATAAACAGTCTGCACAAAAACTGACACCCCGGCCACATATGGAGTCCGTTTGGGATGTTCTTTGTATGGTTGGAAAGAAAATTACATAGAGCTTCCAACGCCGCTGGTTTCAGGTCCATATCAGTTCAGAGTCGATGAGAATTGACGAAACAATATGGATTTCGTTTTCGTTTCGGAGTCCCAAAACAGTCTGCACTAAAATTGACGCCCCGGCAACATACGAAGTCCGTTTGGGACGTTCTTTATATGGTTGGAAAGATAATTTCATAGAGCTTCCAATGCCACCGGTCTCAGGTCTATATCAGTTCAGAGTCGACGAGAATTGACGAAATAATTGAGCGTTCAGAATCTGTCACGGTGTTGCGCCACCTCTTTTGACCGGTGGGCCGTGTATCAGCAGCGTGGCACTGGAAGGAGCGACAGCGCGATGGGTGAAGGGGGAAGAGCGGCGCGGAAGGACCGAAGGCGAGAGCGGCAATGACCCGCGCGAGGCCATGGTTCTGATCTTCTGGATAAGGAAGCTAGAAAAAGGGAAAAGAAAAAGAGAGACAAGAAAAGCGATGGCATGGATACGAAGTGGGAAAGGCACTTGCCTCCCTCCGGCAGCTCATCGACCGCCTCATCGCTATTGGGACACATCGGCTGCAAGTCTGCAACGCAGTGCTCAGCTGGATCTTGCTCAGTGGCTGCTCTATGTTGTGGGTTTCTAAGTCAGTAGAAAGATGAGAATTTCATGCTAACTAATAATGCAGTAAATAAACATAGAAGAATGTAGGTGCTATGTAATTGATAGATCAAAATGTCCCGCGGCAACGCACAGGTATTTTTTCTAGTGAAAACTAAGGTCTCATCCAACATATCCCCAAAAATTAGTTTCCAAAACTATTTAAGTATTGCTATGTCATCAATTTGTGGGTCTAAATTAACATGAATAGTGCCACGTGAACAGTACCACAACAAAAAGAAGGATTGGGGCGTGGCCGACTGCCCCAAATCTGGTTCAGTTTGGGCCTTTTTTTTTGAATTGTGAAAGGATTGGGAATACCTTTTGGGATCTATTGGAGGGGTGGTTTTTGACTTCATGCCTAAAATCAAACTTTTGGGAATGTGTTTAGGCTAGTCTTAGAGATCTCCAAGAGTTCTCTTATACTAAATATTATATTTGATAATGTAGGGAGGTATCTAAAAAAAAAATTGGTTTCTATTTGCTTGTGTCCCACAGCAATTCCTCTATCCTACTATTTAAACCTGCTGTGGGAGTAGGGATCCCTCCTTCCTCCCCAGGAGTTGGAGATATGAAGCTGTTTTTAGAATAGTCCTATAAATAGAATAGTGTTTAAGGTATCTCTTGGAAGGTGTTTGTTTGATAAAAATCCTACTTTTGAGATAAAAAAGGTAATTTTTTCCAAGAAGTCTAATAAAATAAACTACTAAGTAGAGTTGGAGATGCTCTAATAGACTAATAAGTAGAGTTCAGGTCACACAGTAAACAAGGAGTCTTAGGTATGTTCCTTCCCATTGGCACCGGTGATTCAAAGCACTGTACCAGACCTTAGAGCATCTCTAAGCAGGGTTAACCAAACCGACCGGTCCGGTCAAACCGCCGCCCTCCGGTAGCGGTTTACCGGACCGGTTTGACCGGTAACCGGTGGAAACCGGTTGAATTCAAATCTAAATTCAAATAAATTCAAAAGCTCCCGTGTAACCGGTTCCGACCGGTTTACCGGCCGGTTTTACCGGTTTACCGGTCGGTTTGACCGGTTTGAATTCAAATCCAAATTCAAAAGCTCCCGTGCAACCAGTTTACCGGCCGGTTTGACCGGTGGGCCTTAATGAGCCGACCCATTTTTTCTTTTTTTTGATTTAACTTTAAATCCCCGCAAACTATACTAAATGAACGAATTTTTGAGAAAATTTGACACCATTAGATTCATCGCACCTTGAAGTATTTTTAGGAATTTTTTGGGAAATTTTCATTTTTTGAATTTAAATTTAAATTTTGAATTTTGGCCGGTTGGGTACCGGCCGAAACCGGAACCGGCCCGGACCGGTTTGACCGGTTACCGGTCAAACCGGACCGATTCCCACCGGTTTGGTGAACCCTGTCTCTAAGAAGCTAGTTAAATGAGGCTGGATAGGTATATTTTTCGAAAACACCACAAAATCGCGTTCCAAAAGACTAGCTATCTCCTTCTGCTAGCCATCCCGCTAGCCATATGGGTGACACCGCTAGCTATATTTATTATTTAACTAGTAGTCTGTACTAGCTATCTCGGCCTTTATCTGGCTAACGTGTAGGGTCCACCTAGCAGAGCAGTTTTTTGGAGTAGTGGAGGGGGATAATTGGAGGGACCGTTGGATCTCCCGCCTTCTGGCTAGCTATTTATTTTTTTACCTATGGTTGGTACTCAGCAAAGTGTAGAGCAAAACAGATAACATGCAAGGCTTTATGTGGAGCTGGCATCTACTTAGCTTTTACACACTTTAGTTGATCAAATTTTATTAGGAGCACTAATACTACAAAGTATAAGTTTATACCAACCCAATTAAGCATAACTCATGAACATGAGTAACATAAACATAAGCGCATATCAAATTAATTCATCTTCAAGTTCAATTATCATACGAGGGTCCAGGCCGCTCGTAATTGTGAGTACGTCTGATATTTCAGTTTTACATTCTACAGAGGTGGCATATCTTTACCCACAAGTTGCATTCCCCGTTTATGCCCGTGGCGACCAACCACTTAATACTTCAGAAGTGTGCAGCACGGTTTCGCTACGAGTCCTTTCACTAGATTCTCTAGAATAATGTAGCTCGCTAAGGTTTCCTAAATAGTGCAGAGCATAAACCCTCCCTCCCTCCATACTCTTAGCTAAGACATATGATTAGGAGGGCCGAGCTATACCCTGAACTCCAAGCCCCTCTTGCCCTTTCGGTAAAGCTACAAAACTCTAGAGTCCCTAGGTACTTAATCAAAGCTACCCACTTCTTACTCTTGTGGTTGCACTGTTGTCCTGGGTGGCCACTCCATGTTCCGATTAACATATCAAAGGTGTTCTTGTTTAACAACGTGCATAAAGGAACATAAAGATAACTCAAAGTTATTATCTCCACAATTAAGTGATCCAAACCCAAGTTAAAGCAACTAAGCATGATCTATCCATCCCAAAGATAAACTTCTGAGCTTATCAAGGAAAAGGTAACAATCTAGGGATTTCCTACCATAGGACCCATCAATTTAATTAAGCATGCAAGCGTAGCAATCTACGATGATAAACTTTGCACACACATGGTAATTAAGACATAGGATGATCAAGAATACACTTGCCTTCCTCCAAAGATTGTTGATCAATCACTCCACAAGCTTGATATTCGAATTCCTCGAACAGCGCACCTTCTAAACGCGTCACACAAATACATACAAGAAAACAATATAACAAAATAAGAAAAAATACACCAAAAAATAAAAATAGATGAAAGAAATAGCATAGAGCTTCGGTGCTCGTCAAGACGAACATGCGGATATAAAGTTTGTCAAAATCGGATTTGAAACGGCGAAGATATGGATAAAACAAGTTTCTAGGGGCTTGCTAACAAAGATTTCAAAGTTACAGGGTCTCAACTGCTAAATCTAAGGGCTAAAACATAACTTTATATAAAAACAGAAGGTCTAAGTTGTAACAAGGATGGTCAAGGATGGTGGGTTCTATTTTAGAAAGAACCAGGGTCTAAACTGCTAAAAACAGGACCTATTGGTAAAAGATTTCCTATAGGGTAGGACTGCGGGTTGATTTTTCCAAAAGATTAGGGATCAATCTGCAAAACAGCATTATCCACTGGTTTTTCTATAGAAGAATAATTATTGCGCAGGGTTGACATCATAAACAAAATTGATTTTGGAAAACAAAAAATATATTAAAAGAAAAAACCCTAAAATTGTATTTCATCTGGACCGTTGGTTTCAGATCCAACGACCGGCGACCTTTGGGGACAAACCCCGCCGGCGGCGGCGTTCTACAGGGCATGGGCACGGCGGCGCATGGCCGGAATGTAACTGGAGACGGCCTCCCTGCGGCGGACTGCGACGTGGGGGACTTGGCGGGGCGACTTTGCGCAGGGATCGGCGGAGACGGTGATCGACGGCGAGCCTTGGATGCTACGAACGACGCCAGTAGGGGCTCGCGATGGCGACTCCAAAGCTGCGGAAAGCGGGGCACCGGTGCGGCGGAGAAGCGCGAAGGACGGCGCTGAGCTTCTAGGCGGCTAGACGATGAGACACGGCAGATCAAGGAGCATGATGGCTGTGGCAGAACCGCCAAACTAAATTCGGCTCAACAACGCCAACCGATAATGACAACTCGATATGATGCATGATTAAACCGAATCAAGTCCAGTAGTCCATCGGAGGCCCGAAGACACCTGATTTCACCCTAACATGATCATTTTAATTCCAAACAACACCAAGACTGTAACACACAGTAGAGAATATTACAACATGTCCATAGACAACAACCACAACGAAAGTATTCAGATTACATTAAAGTTCAGCGGAAGTCTTCATAATACACAACCTTATGATACATAACTTGTCTAACCTAACATAGTTAGCTGATAATTAGAGTCGCAGCCGCATAGTATAAATACATCTATTATACGTGAGGTATTAACAAAAAATATGATGAACTCTCCATGTAGCTGTTGGTATTTGCTAACGCACACAAAAAAAATCCGTAAGCGCATGGAATACCGTTGTAGCACTTCACCCGGGAGTATTCCAGAGTATCAATTTCCTCGGGGAACAGTGTGTTATCCCTACTATAGTCTAACCAAGGACACACTGTCGGATTGATAAGAGCCCAGATATAGAGAGGTTTTACTGGTGTGAACAGTGTCTTAAGGAAGCTAATTTAATCCTATCAGAGATACGTGGGAGCACTGGCTTGCTCACTGCTGCCAGGTTTAACCCTACTATGCACTCAGACCGGGGGGAATTAAGTGATCTCACGAGCTGTCACCACCGCTACACCCGCCCCTTACTAACGGTTCAAATGCACAACAATTGCAGGTAATCTATGCCTAGACACCACGTCTATACAGATCAATTACTATTCTAATGCTGATCAAACACTAGAACACCACTATCTCTAGCGGACGGCAATCCAGTAGCTGATAGGAACTAACTCAAAGATGAATCACACTAGCAAGACTCAGCACAATAAATAGAGTAAAGTAGTATTGAAATAACTTCAATATAACTGAACTAGAGTAAAGTACTGCTGAAATTACAAGAGAGAGGAGGGAGCTACCGACAGAACTCCGGGGCTTCGCCTCTTCTCCTTCTAACTTACTCTCTTCTCACACTAAAGACTAAGGAAATGAAAACAAATGGCTCTAAGCTTCTCCAAGCAGCTTGTGTGTGTTGAATGAGAGGGAGGAGGGCCCCTTTTATAGGCTAGGAGGTGCCTTGGGAGAGTGGAAATGCTCTTGGAAGATTCCCCTCCTTCTCCTCTCTTCTTGCCATGTGTCCACGGCGGTTATGGCGGTTTCGCACGAATCCCACGCGCCCAAGCAACTGCCACCACCTCCAGGAACCGCCTCGCCGAAGTGGGCCCTGAACGGGCTTCCCCTTGGCGTCACCCATAGGGGCTCCTCCCCATAGGGGGAGAGTAGAAATGAGAGAGGTACAAGTGGAAGAGAGGGGTATGAGGTCCTATTTATAGCTCTAGGTGTCTTGGGGATGTGGAGAAGCTCCCCTCATCCTCTCCTAGCTTCATGGTGAAGATGCCTCCTCCCTTATCTCCTTGGGCATCATGTGTCATTCCTTGGCATCCAATCAACCTCCCTAGCATGCAAGGCATGTTCCCTACATGAGGGAATCCGAGGAGGGGCGCCGGACGCCGTTTGGTGGCCGGCTAGGTTGGCCCGACCGTTTCTTCATCCGGACTTCGATTTGGGCGATCCATATATGTTTCTCGATCAGCTCAATGAGACCTTTCCATTGGTGGAGTTCACTTTGGCAACTGAGGAAATTTAGGGCCAGGCGGCCTGGTTGCGGCCGGCCGGCCCGGCCGAAGGCTGGTCGGCCGGGCTGACGGCTTGTCCTAGCCATGGTCTTGTTCAGGTGTCTCCTGGCCACTCCAGACCTGTCTTCGTTGGCCAGCCCTTGGCCAAGCTTGGCCAAGGCCTAACCGAAAGCGAGCCGGGTCCTAGCCGGGGCCGGCCAGGGCTGGTCCGAGGCTGGCCTGGGTCTGGCCAGGGCTGGCCAAGGCCTGGCTGATTGGCCAGGCTTGGCTAGATTTTAGACCTTGCCTCAAAGTCCTTACTTTCTCCGTTATTTTGATGAAATTTCTATGATTTACACCTGGAACACAAAATTCACCAAAGCTCATGGAATTGGTTAGTTTAAAGCTAAGAATGTGTAGAATCTCCTTTATACCCTATTTATTTACCGAATGTTGGCGGCCGAAATCCGTGTTAATGGCCGTCAACAGTGGCTTAGCTGATTTTGTAGGGCAGTCGCAAAGCCTTCGATCTTACCGTCGATGGCTTCAAGGATCTTGTTATTCGCCAGTAATTTCTTGCTGATGCTTTCATTGAAACGGGTCTGGTTGGCGATGATGTCCTTGAAGCTGGGTCCTGTTCGCTGGTTGTTTTCCCTATCAATGGATAAGTTGGGGCGGTTGTTCCACCCTTGATTATACCCACCTTGAGGGCGAAAGCCAGTGTCAACAAAGTAGAGTTCTTCGTCGGCCTTCGAGGAGGGGCAGTCCTTGCCGGAGTGCCCTGTGCTACACAGTGCTCCCATGTCATGCGAGCATCCAATGCATTGCTTTGCTCCGGACCATCCAGCTTGCGTAGGAGGAGGTCCATCTTTGCAGAGAGCATATCCACGCCCTCTACCTGGTGTACTCTGTGGGTCTTAGCGGGAGCTCTTTCATCCGATCACCCTTGGTTGGCGGCGATCTTCTCGATGAGCGCTTTGGCTTCCTGCACGCTCATGGAGAAAAACGCACCACCTGCGGCGGCGTCCAGATGTTCACGGGCAGACCTTTGCAGTCCATGATAGAATCTCTGGATGAGGAACCAGTCCTCCATCCTGTGGTGGGGACATGCCGATAGGTACTCCTGGAAGTGGTCCCAGGATTCCGGGACCATCTCATCCTGCACCTGCTGAATGTTAAAGATCTTGCTCCGCAGGGTATTGGTTTTACCCGGTGGAAAATATTTGGCGAGGAATGCATTGGCACATTTCTCCCAAGTATCATGTGCATCTCTAGTGTTGTAGAACCATTGTTTCGCTTTCCCCATTAGTGAAAATGGGAAAAGGCGAATGCGGATAGCATCTTGAGTGACACCCCTAGTGGTGTAGGTATAGCATACCTCCATGAATTGCTGAAGGTGTGCGTTGGCGTCCTCCGAAGCCTTCCCGCATAAAGGATCTGCTGGAACCATGTTGATAAGCCTAGGTTTCAGCTCGAAGCTCTCCGTCTCGGTAGGCTGGTTGGGCCCAACCGGGATCTTGTTCGCCTTGGGGCATGAGTAGTCGCGTATCGTCTTCTCAGCAGCCATGCTGTCGGATGAACATGTCGTCGACACTGATGGGCTTGGTGGTGGTTCGGGCGCTTCTTCTTGCAGACTCAAGAGCTCTTGGAGTTGACGGCTCAGGTTGTGCCTGACTCATCTAACCAGGGACTCTGGGTTTGTACAGAAGTTCTCCGGTAGGTTGAAACCGGGCATGAGATGCCTTGCTGCACAAAATACAGACACAAGAGGCAAAGCAGGATAAGCCCGCTAAGCGCGGTAGTGTATTCAAATAGCAAATCAAATATTAAATTTGATATTCTAACCCAATCAAAACCTCCCCGGCAACGGCGTCAGAAATGCTTGTTGGCGTTTACTATGCCACTCTTAGAGAAGATCCGCAAGCGCACAGATCACACCGCTATAGCACTTCACTCGGGAGTATTCCAGAGTATCGATTTCCACGAGGAGGTATGGTTGGGATAGAATAGTCAAAGATAAGATAGGAATGCTAAATGCTAAACACTCCGGCTAGACAGGGGTAACTGGATAAGGTTAAAGTGATATTAAATCACTGGATAAAACACTGCCCTAGGACAGAGCAGAGTGAGCTGGGCGGACAACGAGTGAATACCGTTCCTCAGAGTATACTTCTATTCGAGTGGGGGATACCTAAGAATAAGTAAAACGAATCGCAAGGATTCTCCTAGTACTGAATCTTCACTTCGGACCGCCGCAGCAACTAGAGACAGTCTAGCACTGGTAACCTTAGACCACAAGTGACCGGGTCCAACGTGGGGATTTCAAGGGATAGACAGGGCTGTCACCACCTGCTACCTACCTCCGGTCCGTTTACCCGGGGTATTTATCCGATCTTGTCCAATGCCAGACACCACGTCTGTATATTGGAACAAGAGCCCAACACTCTTGGCCAAAGAGAGCTAAACCCCAGTGGATCACTTAATAAGACAGATCACCAACCGGGTCGATACCGGTGAAGACTAAGTGAAAAGGTATTACGAATTCTAGGTAAGGGCTTGGATGCGAGACGCTAACCCAAACCGGGCCTATTGCCTGTACTTGGACTGACCAAGGTACACTACTGTACTCTAATCACAACTGTACTCTAAGCCCAAAGTAGATAGACAATAGGAATAAACTCTGAAGTAGACGATACTATATTGATAATTGAATAAGTCTTACAAGGAAAATGGAAAAGATACAAGGGGCTTTACCAGACTCCGAAGACGCTTCGGAACTCAGGAAGCTCCCGACTCACTCTAACTCCCAACTCTACTTCAAACTCTTCCTAACACTAAGTGGGTAGTGGAATCTTCAGCTCTAGCTACTTCAGATTGTTGAGAACGCCGCTGAGAACACCGCCGGGATGCTGTCCGCTGAGGTCGATTGAGGAGATCAACGGCTCCCATAGCCTGTGGAGTAACTGTGCCGGTTACTCCTACTCGAAGGCGGGCTGGGCGGCCGCGTAGGGGGTGGTCAGCCGCTGGATGGAGGTGGTTGCCTAACCGCCAGAGCAGCGATGGCTTGGATGCTCTCCGCAAGGTGGTTGGCAGTTGGAGGTCACGGATCGCGACTGACAAGTGGGGCGATGGATCCGTGGCCTCTTCATCCAGTCCTTCTGAGGGGATCCGAGGTCTGAGTGCCGAGACACGAACCCCTCTCCTCCTTGTTCTGTCAGAGGCTAGGCCGCGCGCCCGGGCATGGGCCGGCCGGCCCAGGTGTGGCCAGCCGGCCCCTGGGGGTGGCCAAGCTTCTCCTAGGGGTCCTCCTATGAGTCCTGCTCCTTGTTGACGGGCCCTGCCTGCGTCGGTTTGGCCATGGCCGGCTTGAAGCCAACCGTGGCTGGCTGGAGCCTAGCCGGGGCTGGCTAGAGCCGGCAGGCGCCTGGCCAATGCTGGCCGGCGTCCTGGCTTGTCTTCAGGGTCACCGAAAACCACTCCTTTTTGGTGGATTTTATATGATTTTGTACCTGCAAGGCAATTTCACCAAAACACATGGAACTGGATTAGTGAGAGTAAATTTGTACAGAATTTGTATAAATCCCCTTTATTTCCGGATATGTTGGCAGTTGAAATCATATCTAAACGACCGCCAACAATCAGCCATCTCAAACTCCTGCAGCTGCAGATCCTCGTACAGCCCCTCGACTGCTCCCGCCAAATAATCTATCAATCACACACACGCACAATCACATCACATCATCACATGCAAGCAAAAGAGAAACAAAATAACCAATACACCATACAACAGTATTGAACTACTAGAAATAAATCCTACAATGGTGTAGTACTCTCTGCATCGATCGTACGCATATAAAAATAATTGAAATCAGATTTGTAAAACAAAAGATATGATAAAAACAAGGCTGGAGGGACTAAAATATAAATAAACTTAAACTGCAGGGGCTGACAGGAGGTTTTTCTGTTACTTAGAGAATAGTGTTCAGGATTATTTAGAACATCAGGGGTTTCACTGCAAAATGGCCATTGGCCATGGGGAGGCTCGGCCAGACGCACGGCCAGTGCGCGCGGCTGGCTCGGCTGGGACTCGGCTACCAGCCGGTGGATGCCTAGTATGGGCTGCAGGGCGGCCACGGGACTGGATTGGGTGCAGCTGGAGCTCGGCTCGGCCGGGCCGGTTGCGGTACTTCGGGCGGCGGCGGCGGTGCTACAGTAGCAACGGGTGAGAGGAAAGGGACGGGGTTGACGGGTGGGCCTCGTCAGTCGGTAGGTGCTGAGCGCGTGCGGCCACTGGGCCGGACGTGGAGGTGCGGCCCAGGCGGGCAAACGGGCCGGGGCGCGCTGGGCAGAGCGGGCTGGCTGGGGAAGGGGTGCGGCCCAGGCGGGAGGCGCGCAGCTAGGCGGGCTGGGCCGCGGCCCAAGTGGGGAGGGGGCGGCTGGGCCATGGGAGGGGAGGGAGCCAAGATGGCCGGCGGCCTGGGCGAGGGAAGCGGAACGCTTCCCTGACGCATGACGCGAGCCCAACAACACACCCCCCACGTGGGCTGCCCATCTGAAGGGGTACAATTGTTTTTCCAATTTGGCAGTTTGCCCTCCTGTTTGCAGGTTTGTTTTCCTTTTTTTCGTTATATTTTTTATCTTTCTTCTTTTATTTTTTTCTTTCTTATTTCTTTATTTTTTTCTTTTTTTCTTTCATTTTCCTTTATATTTTAGTGTCCTTGCGGAAAGTTTTACATGTACATATACCAGTTTTACGCGTACAATTTTTTTTCACTCTGTTTGCTTAATTGATGAAAGTATTTTGCTACCGTAGAATTTTGTTCGCCTATTCATTTAAATTGTTCTGGTCCATGATATAATTTGTTCACGGTATTTTTGTATGCATAATATTATGCTGCTATTATAAATTTGTTCGCATGTACATATATATTGTTCCAGACCACGATATATTTTGTTCTTGATTTTTTTCTCTGATCCCACTAATTTCCTTGAATATATTTTTTTCTCACTCCATGATATAATTTGTTCACGGTGTTTTTGCATGCACAATATTCTGCTGCTATTATAATTTTGTTCGCGTGTATATATATTGTTCTAGACCACGATATATTTTATTCTTGATTTCTTTTTCTCTAATCTCATTCATTTCCTTGAGTATATTTTTTCACTCACATTTTTCTACTTTGGATTTAATTTATATGAACATCTTATGTATGTAATTTTATAATTTTTAAATTAGTTGTATAAATAAAAATACGATTGCACCATTATATTTCTAACATTGAGCTCTTCGAAATAAAACTATAATTGACTATATTTGGGTGAAATATTTTTAGAACAAATTATTTTAAATATTGGAACAATTTTTTCTTGAACCTTGAACAATGTTCCAACTTCAGAAAAAGTGTGGTCTTGTTTTGAAGATCTCATCTTAAAGATCATAGTGGTGCAATCAAAATTTAATTTGGAGGTATGGTTTGGAAGTTACGGATTTTTTTCGAGCGCACGTGGAAACAGGAGACATGCACGTAGGGCAGGGGTGTGTGTTGCCCGCTCCCTTGACGCATATGCGTCAGGAGCAGCCCCCCAGGGAAGGGGCCGGGTAAAAGAAAAAGGAAGAGGAAGAAAGAAGGAGGCACAAACAATGATTTTCCAAACAGTTTTTTTAAAACATGCTCTAGCGCATTTTAAAATTAAAGTTTTTCAAACAAGAACCCAATGCATCTTAGCATGTTGATCAAAATTTTAAAAATACGATAAAATCATTAATTATTTAACGTTTTATTCACATCCCAAAATAGGAATTTTGGGGTGTGACAGTAGCCTCGATGATTTGTAGACATGAGTCACAGAGGATGAGTACTATACCCCATGTGATATGCTCCTCGAATGGTCAACATGGGTAGGATCATTTTGAAATGGTATCAAATTTGATTAAATCTTGGGGGGGGGGGTAAGGCGTGCATTAATGAACATACAAAATCCAATTGCCAAATACATCTTCATTGGAGTATACAAATTATGTTAGGACATGTGGAAAGTGGGATTGATGGGTTGTAGCGACTTGCAAAAAAAAAAGGATTTGAACGTGTCAAAATTGAATGCGTTTGGTAGGGAACACCTTTCTAAAGATGTAGGAAAAAAGACCTTATTTGGACAACATTTGAGAAATATAAACAAGCTTGAAATTTCTGTTTGGAATCTAAAGATGCAAATGAACAAGACCAAACAAGAACTGGACTAGAACTGGAGAGAAGCCCATGTGCCGAGATGCGGGACCCAGTCGTCAGTGTCACATCATGAAGTGTGTGCGGAAAGGTGGGACCCACACTTCAGGGGCACATGCAAAAGGGCATGATCGGACTAGCTTCATCATGAGCGCGGGCACATGCGAAAGCGCAATTTAGACTACGGGCCTGTTTGGCAGAGCTCCGGCTCCTCCAAAAACGGCTTCGGCTCCGGCTCTTCTGGTGGAGCGGCTTCTTTAATGGAGTTGGAGCCGTTTTAGAAAACGTTTGGCAAAACGGCTTCATCTGTTGCATTGAGATTGTAAAATATCTATATTGCCCTTTCTTTTTTTTCTTTTCTTTTTTCTCACCCTTTTCTTTATTTTTTTTCCTCCACTCATCCTTATCTACTGGCCACCCACGCCTCCTCTGGTCGGTCGACATTGTCCACATCGTCCCCCAGTGACGCCGCGAGTTCCGGCCGGCCCTGCACCCGCGGCCCCGCCGGCCTCCACCCGCGCCTCCTCCTGCCATCCGCGCCTCCTCCGACCGGCCACCGCCGCGAGCTCCGGCCGGTCCCGCTGGCTGCCGGCCCTCCTCCCTTCCGGCGGCCCGCCCCACCTCCCCTTCGTCGACGCCTCCACCCGCGCCTCCAATTCCTGCCGTCCGCGCCTACTCCGACCGGCCCTCGCGGCGAGCTCCGGCCGGCCCTGCCGGCCGCTGGCCCTCCTCCCTTCCGGCGGTGGGCGGACCGCCCCACCTCCCCTTCGTCGACGGCGAGCTCGCGCCTCCTCCTCCTTCTCCTGCCGTCCGCGCCTTCGCCGACTGGCCCCCGCGACGAGCTCGCGCCTCCTCCTCCTCCTCCTGCCGTCCGCGCCTTCGCCGACTGGCCCCCGCGACGAGCTCGCGCCGGCCGCCCTCCTCGTCTGCGCTCTCACCGAGGACAGGCCTGGTAAAATGGTGCTCTGGAGCTCCACGGAGCCGGGTGAAGCCACGATTCCGTGGCTCCTCCAACACCAAAGTGCTCCAGTGAGCGCATTTTGCGGAGCTCCAGAGCCGGAGCCAAGGGTGTCGACCCGTTTGGCAGGGCTCCGGCGCACCTACGTTTCGTCGTCAGTGCGTGCCGCGAGTGCAGGGATGGGCTGGGGGCAGATTCGGTCCATTAACGTGTGCGCTTGCCGCTGGCGGTACTGGGGACTTTAATCCCACATCATGTTCCTAGGGCGAGGAACACCTGCTTAATAAATTCCACACTGCTCGAGTCAACTTGGACAAATCAAATTCGACCACGTACTCAACTGACATGACGCACCAAGCTAGCTAGCTCATCAGATAGCTAGTTTATAACATGCACCACAAATTCATGCTAGTTTATAGTACATCGATCTTAGGTTTAACACAGCACACAATTAAGACACAACATAAGCTATCCTCCATACAAGTTTGACGGCATGACTTGGCAGCACCATGCTAGCTAGCTCATCAGATAGCTAGTTTATAACATGCATCACAAATTCATGCTGCTAGTTTATAGTGCATCGATCTTAGGTTTAACACAGCAGACAATTAAGACACAACATAAGCTATCCTCCATACAAGTTTGACGACATGACTTGGCAGCCCAGCTTGGACGACTGATCTGTTCTTGCTTCACTGCCGAAGTGCCAACATCAATTCGCCTTTTCTTCTCCCTTGTACAAGCAAATGTAGACGACATGAGATGCCTAAAATTTCCAGAATTGCAAGTAATTCTGTGGAGATAGTAGAGAAAATAACATTATGAAAATAAACCTCAATTTTTGGGATCATACATGTAATCTTCTGTTTATTAGTAGAGAACAATGGACCCCCTTGGAGATGATCTGACGAAATTGGTGACCATGGCATCCCATTCAGCAACTGGCAACTGGCTTACTGAGTACGCCTTGCTCATAAACCCACCAAACAACAACTTTATCTCCCGAGCAATGCGTGTTTTATCCCATCCCTGAACCCAGGTACGTAATGAACGAAGGGATTAATTATTCCTATTAGTAGGATGGTTAAGGAGTGTGGAATATAATAATAGAGACATACCTGGGCGAAGCCAGCTTTCAGGGAACACTCATATCCATGACGGCACAGGTTCCTTGCACATTGTATGACAGCCACATAGATACGTGAGTCATAAGAAGCATACCCATGGGTTCTGTTGTAGGTGGCAAGTTGAAGGGGAGTGAATTTTTGGCCATGCTGATTATGGAATTCATGAACCCTCCACACCCAGCGGTGTTCAGGCATCACAGCATACAGTGCATTAAGAAACTTGGCTCTGTCCGGAGTAGGGGTACCCCAAAAGAAAGCTTCAAGACCATGGTAGCATTGAAGTTGCCTATGATTATCAGCAGAATCCACAGACGGGCTCAATAGGATTGGATGGTTTAATACTGCTGGTTCCCAAGCACTGCATGGAAATCAAAACCTCTGTGTTATCATGAAAGCTGATGATGAAGACTAATCCTATGGCTTAATAAATTAGCTAGCATAGATATGTATTTCCATTCAAAAATAAATAAGCATGGATATGTGTTAGAAATTAAATTCTGGAAAAGTAAACGTGCTTGTAGCTAGCCCTCAATGTATGACGAAAATCGGCCTTAACCGTGATCGCCTAGCAATATGTACTATGTAGGGCCTAAATATAGTATTAGCCCATAGCTGTACCACTAAATCTTTAGACCGATCGATCGATATAGGGAGACATATTTTTCAATAGCATACTCACATGGGGAAGAAATTTATGAGTGACCTGGGTTCTTAATATATATTGCCTCTATTTTTAAATGTATGTCTTCACTGACTTTTTATATGAATTTTTACTATTCGTCTTACTCAAAACATTTATCCAAACATACACAAATATGATTTATGGTTAAAATATCTTTATTGATAAAACAAGTCATATAAAAATAAATAATAATTTTATATTTTTTTAAAATAAGACGAATGGTCCAACTCTCAAACTTCAAGTAAAAAAGTAAACGGCAATATACATTTAATAATGGAGGTAGTATATCTAGAGGCCCCTATTCTGTGTGCAAGCCACGTCGAAGAGGCCAAATCTCAAAGCGTTATATTCCACCGAGTCATCATCTTCCTGTGATTACCCACCCGGGCTTCATTCTTTTTCTTTTCTTTTTTTCCAAAATTTTGTAGATTGTAGTGACCAATTATTTTCTTTTCTTGATCTTGATGGCCGTCAGGCACTCTGATCTGGTAGCTCTTGGCCACCAAAATATGCCGGAGAGTTTGCTTCGTTCATCAGTTGCCACTTTGCCAGCGCCCCGAGGAGAAACAAGGCGCCACAGAAATGGATAAGAAAGACTTGGCAGGTTAAGGAAGATGAATGAAGCTGCATTGTGATTCGGTTCGTGATGTGTCTGGCACAGGATGAAGGTCCTTCAAATCTACTCCCCCGTTCCAAAATGAAGCATTATTGTTTATTTTATTTTTAGATGCAACTTATATAAATTTTTTGAATAAGACAAATGTTCAAAGTTGTATTAAAAAAAGTCAACAGTGAACTTTATTTTTGAACGGAGGGAGTACGAATGACCGGATCTCTCATATTTCTCTTCCCTTGTATGGACTCTACATCACTATATTAGGAACTGTAATTCTGGTACGCGTCTCGTAGTTATCTATTATGTTTGTATTTGACATATATAAATCTATAATGGAAGGAGAGACTAGGTAGCTTTCGATGCCTAGAAATTAAAACATTAGTCGAAGATAAAAAAAATATCTACAACTTGCATTACCAAAAAAATTGTCCCAAAATACTCTTAAAGCTGCTAACTAAAAATTTACAACCGCTAGCATTACAAAGATTTAATCTAAGAATACCTCTTAGATATGCATATATTACCAACCTCTACAGTTGTTAGAAAAATAATAGCAATGAACGTTATTCAATTGGAACAAAAAGTGGATAATACAGATCATTAATAAGTATCTATAGAAGGTTTAGCAAGAGAGATGCCAGTAGAGGCTGATCAAATGGGGAAAAAAACTTTATGGCAGTAGGTCAAATAATACAAATTGTGACAGAAAGAGCTCTTATATGTGTATGTTCGCATTCATACAAAGCATTTCAACACTTTAATTCTCAATACTAACCATGGACATTGCAGGACTACTCCCCTAGTTGAATGTGTATATTCGCTGGTCAATTTTTAGCAAATAGTCAACCTATAGATAGCAAAGCTTGTATTCAAATCAAAGGATTATGTTTCAAAAAAAATCAAGAATTGTATATACTTATCCAAAACATTGAGATTTATCAACGAGCTCTGATAGTCAGCCTATAGATTGGATCATGTAGCCTAGCACTACAGGTCAAAAGGCGTTAGGGCGGCAATCAAATTAAAAGCACTGCGCATGCTTGAATTGATATAGATATATGCGTGGGCCTTAGATGTGCGTACTCGGATCCTATCCTAGTACAACTACAGATGGAGCATAAGCATACACAATGAAAAAACCGAGTTTGCAATATATATATAAATATACACACACACACACTAGGTAATTAGTACTATGACGAGTAAGAGAATTCGAACTGTGGATTGATTATTACTTACGTCGGCGGCTGGGACATGAGACCGGACCTGAGAAGGAGGTCGAAGCCTATCCATTCTTCACTAAGAGAGGCGTTAAAAAATGGGGTCGACCAAAAGAAGTTTCGCAGGTCATACAAATCGTTCGCATGGGACACCATCCCAGTTGAACGATACAGTCCTATACCGGAAATCTTGATTTCTCCGGAAGGAACGATGACGTAGCTTTCTTTGTGGCCGAGGGCGCCAATGGCCACGCCTTGCGCTCTGGCCAATGCAAGCATACGGATGAGGTTTCTGCAAAACAAGAAGACGAAGATGCATGTATGAGTGATAGATGAGAGACCCTCTCTTCCCCTTTGCTTTCCACATGCAAATACTAGTGAGGTAAAGAGATGAGTCTATATATATATATATATATATGTACACGCACCTCACTGTTCTTCTCCAGAACGTGCTCAACTGTAGCATTTCAGCATCTTCGAAGAAACTAATGACTTGATCAGGATGGTTCTCGATTTGTTCGCAGAGGGAACTGCTGAACCTCTCGTATGCCAGAACCCACTTTCCGATTTTGGGGCAATAAGCGGTGAAGTAAACTTCGAGCACGGCTTCATGGTCCAGTTGGGAGGTCTTTTCAACGACATTGTAACAGGTCTCTTCCTGAGACGACTCTAGTATAATGAACGTTGCATCATGCGGGACAATATCATTATTGTCGCCGAGATGAAACCAAAAGGTGCCATCGACAATGCTGTCGCCTCTCTTGTAATCGAACTGGAAGGCCTTGACGATTCCACCAACGACAGTCTGCATTTGATTATATTGTTCGCAGTATTATTAGTGAACCAACGCAAGCTACAAAGGCAGTATTAGCACTATTAGAAGAAACATAACAAGCTTGCGTGTCCAACTCATGTGGCCTGGAGAGAAGTGCATGCATGCGTGCATTGTGCGGCAAACAAAAGAGAAAAATGTAGATCGAGACAAAATAAAGAGAATAAAGAGAAAAATGCGCCAGAAAACGTTGTTAGAGAGGAAAAACTAGTTAAACTATCTACCTGTGTTGCGGTGCCTTGGTTGCGCGGATCATTACGCCTCCAAGCAAAATCTCGCCGCAGGTACACTAGCCGATCAGCAAGCACTTGATAAATCCCTTGCTGCCTCGACATCGATCTGTCGCGAGTTGGGAGTAGCTTCTTGCTTCTCTGCATCAAGTTGTGTGGAAGACGAATTAGAAACGAAGAGATGCCGAGAAAGCAAACCAATAATCATATCGATGCATGCTACTGTTTGCATCCAAACCTTGCTTAGGTCGTGGTTGCTAGGAACACTCACGTCTCCTAGTCCAGCCGCGCCATGGGTGATGCGTGCAGCCTGCAGTGGGATCTATCGGAGGAGCACAAGAAGACGGGCGGAGGCGACTGGATAGAGCAGCCGAGCATGCGAGAGGAGACGCGCAATATTGAAGAAGCCGGGTGTGGGGTAGGTGCACGGCACTTATTCGCTTCTTGCATGCCAGCTCCCGTGTGAGGGAGAGGGTTGGCAGGCTTGCAGCCTATACCCTTGAGCCCCCGGGTAGGCCTGTGTCCTCTCGGATCCTCCTTGATTCATTTGATTCCAAAGGACCAAAGGAAACTCACCAGCTGCAGCTCCGCTCAGGCCAGCATGCATTCATGGAGCATGGGCACAGAAAGGCTCTCTCTCTCACCACTGACCACGCTAGCAACCAAGCTCACTTTCGGCTCTTGCCAGAGTCTTCGTAGACGGACGCGCGCACGAAAGTTGTGCTAGCTATTACGACCCTGTCGCACCCTGTAACCCCAACATTTACAATAAATAATCCATTTTTTACCACCTAACCGAGCCTGATTGTGGCCATGGAAATCAAAATTCACCTGATACTTTGACAATTAGAGTATGGAAATTGGATAAATCTAGCCTTGAGCTGGTTTCAAATGTGCGTTTGCATACACTACTACAGACCGGCACATCACCGCCGCCACCATCACCGCCGGTTTACTCCCGGGCCGGCGGTGAAGGTGCATCACCGCCGCCCGGGAGTAGGTGGCGTTCGGAGCCGGCCGGAGCTGTTGGGGCAGGCGGTGAAGGTGGCTATCACCGCCGGCCCGTGGCTTAAGCCGGCGGTGATGCCACCTCCGGGCATCACCGCCGGTTGGTGGCTTAGGCCGGCGGTGAAGCCCCCCTGTCACCGCCGCTTCATGGCTTGAGCCGGCGGTGATGTGCCCCCCTACAAAACCCTCCCCCCCTTCTTCTTTCCCGCGGCCTCCCTCATTTCTACCCCTTTCCTCTTCATTTCTTCACCATTTTGGCACCCCAATTTCACCCAAGATGGCATAGAGGCTCTAATTTGTCTCCATTAGTTTGATCTATAGTACATGACTCCCATCCACTTCGATTTCCTGCTCGTTTCGTCTGCTAGATTTGTCGTTTGGGGTGATGAGATGAAATGGGCTAATTTTGTTAATTTTTGTGTAGCTTTTGACTCCATTGGTGATAATGAGAGTTCATTGGTGAAGCAATTGCGCGTGAAGATCATTGGTGATCAAGAGGCATCGTTGTATGGAATTTTATGCCAATTTGAAAGAATATTAGAATTGTAAATAGGTTTGAAAGAATATTAAAATTATTCATTTCCCGCAGATGGATCGCAGCTGGATGTACCAACGGACGGAGGGAGGCATATTTAAGACGGGCGTAGATAGTTTCATCACGACCGCTAGGGCGCACATCTCAGCCAATGCAGCGGCTCTAGGGTACATACACTGCCCGTGCAGGGATTGCAATAACCTGAAGCAGTTCCAGAATGCCGAGCAGATCCGTTGCCATCTGCTATGCAGGGGTTTCATGCCTAACTATCAGATTTGGAATAAGCACGGGCAGCGTGGTGAGAACTTACCCGAGGACCCCTCGGTACACTCAGTGCGGTGGAGCGGCACCGGTAGCACCCAACCGGCATGCCAGCATGAAACGTGCTGGAGGGAGACACTACGCATCCAGCGGGTGATGACTCAGTGTTGCCAGAGGATGATGTTGGTCCTGAGGGGACCTTAGTAGATAAGGATGCGTTTGATGCCCTGGACCAGATGATACGTGATGTTGAGCCCGAAAACCTTGATGACCGCAAACTGAAGAAGCTGGAGCAGATGAGGAAGGATGCAAAGACACCCCTATACTCGGGAGCATCAGTGAGCAAACTGGAGGCGGACCTTATGCTGATGCGGCTGAAGTCAAACAACGGCGGTATGCCAGACAAAGGGTTCAATGAGTTGCTAGGTGTAGTGCATAAACTGCTGCCCTCAGACAATGAGCTGCCGGAGAACACGTATAAGGCGATGCAAATGATCTGTCCCCTAGGGCTGGAAGTGCAAAAAATCCACGCATGTCGCCACGATTGCATATTGTTTCGTGGCGATTATGCAGAGCTGGATGAGTGTCCGGTTTGCAAAGCTTCACGGTATAGCTCGGACGCAGCAGCCAAGTTGAAGTGCAAGCGTGAAGAAAGACCGGTGGCGAAGGTCGTGTGGTATTTCCCTATAATACCACGTCTGAAAAGGTTATTCGCGAACAAGGAGACAGCGAAGATGATGAGGTGGCATGCTGAAGAACGCGTGAATGATGGAAAACTCAGGCTCCTGGCAGATGCAGCTCAGTGGAGGACTATTAACAGTAAATACTAGAAGACTTTTGCTAAAGAAATCAGGAATGTAAGGTTCGGTATAAGTACGGATGGGATGTGCCCCTTCAACATGGTTAGCAGCAAACACAACACTTGACCAGTTACGCTATGCATTTACAACCTTCCGCCCTGTCTTTGTATGAAGTGAACGTACCTGATGATGCCTTTATTGATCCAAGGCCCGAGGCAGCTGGGCAATGATATCGATGTGTTTCTAGAGCCTCTGGTCGACGATCTACTGAAACTGTGGAACGACGGTGCCCAAGTTTGGGACGAGTACAAGAGGGAACACTTCCAGCTCAAAGCTATTCTTTTCGTGTCCATCACGAACCTGCCCGGACTTGGCAGGTTAGCGGGGCTAGCGACAAGAGGATACAAGGCATGTGTCATATGCCTTGACGATATTGATGCAACATGGTTGTCAAACAGTGGTAAGATGGTATACATGGGTCACCGAAGTTCCTACCCATTAGTCACCCTTACCGCCGGCTGAAGAAATCGTTCAACGGGATGGCCGATGACCGTCCCGCTCTGCAGTATCTCGATGGGAGGCAGATTTTTAAGATCATGAAGAAACTAAAAGTCGTGTTGGGAAAGAGCCAAGGAAGTGTGAAGGCACCGTCCGGATCTTTGTTCAAAACGAATTCAATCCTATTCAGGCTCCCTTATTGGCAGTTCTTGATTGTACGTCACGCTCTTGATGGGATGCACATAACAAAGAACCTGTGCGAGAGCTTGCTTGGCCTCTTGATGGGCTCGAAGGTCGGCACGAGCAAAGATGGACTAGATACTCGACTGGACATGCAACGATGAATTTGAGGCCAGAGTTGCATCCCGTCGAGCAGCCTGATGGCTCAAAGAAGCTTCCGGTGGTGTTGGCACTCGCTAAACACATCTTCTGAACCTGAAAATAAATCATAAAATGAACTTAGACATAGGCATAGTGCATAATACGCTGACATATTCCATGAGTTTTGGTGCTCAAGCAATGTTGCAGGTATGGCCGGATCTCACTAAATTTTACAGGTAAAAGAAGCATACCAAAGAGAAGGCAAAGAAAGGCCTGGCGCCGGCCACTCGGCAGGGCCGGCCGCCCCAGGGTGGGCTGGCCGACCCACCTCAGCCCAGCCAAGGCCAGGGCCAGGACTGTCCAAGGGCCATCCCCAAGGGGGTCAATCCATGGCACGCCGTTCCAAACCGTCCGATGCCAGCGGAAGGCCCTGATCAAGAGCACAGGGATCCAATAGCCCACCTGTCAGAGGTGATCCGTGGCACGCGATCTAGGACAACTTCAGGGGATGCATCTGAGCCGCCCACGTTACGACGGTTGGACAACCGCCATCATCCAAGGGCCGCCCGACCCCTATGGAGCCGCCCGCCCCGCCAACCGTCGCGCCAAGTCACTGCATGCTGTCAAAGTAACCGCCAAGGAAGCTCCTTGCAATCTGGAGCGTCGGTGAGGCGAACTGCCTGAGATGGAGGGCCGGCCGCCCCCGTCGTGGCCGCCCGGCCCCACCTAGGCCGGCCGACCCTATCCTCTGCCGCCCGGCGCTTGCTCCACTCCCAAGTCACTTCAAGCTATAAATAGGACCCCCTGGGGTCAGTCCTAAGCACGGAGAAGAAGAGCTCAAGTAGCACTCAAGTGTTCCAAGTGTATATTTAGAATAGAGTGTGAGTATAGAGCCAAAGAGGAGGAGGAGTAGCGGAGTCTCCATCCTCTGAAGTTGTAGCTGCAGAGCTTTGGTCTTCCGGCGTGTACCTCTTCCGGGTCCGGTAACTTTATAGTTCCAGTAATACTTTTCAGCATTTTACTCTTCTTAGTTTGTGTGTGTTTGTGGGTTCCTAGCAGCTTGCCTCGCGTACGGCGATTTCCTCATTTCGCCGTATGCCAGGGGCACACAGCGAAGCCCATTTAGCACACGGCGAAAACTTCGCCGTGGGTGGCCGACGGCGAAGCGCCGACGGCAGCCACTGCCACGGCGAAGAGGGTGTTCGCCGTGTGTCATATATCGGGCACACGGCGAACACATTCGCCGTGTATTATTCATGGCACACGGCAAAATAAAGATAACAAACGGTGTCGGCCGGAGTTGACGGTGGCGGGGTCGACTTTGCCGTGTGCTAACCGTGTGACACACGGCGAAGATTACATACTTCGCCGTGTGCCGCGGGCCCTGGGCACACGGCGAAGGCGAGAGATTTGCCGTGTGCCTACAGTGTGACACACGGCGTAGTCCTTGTTGGGGCCCAGGTGGCAGCATACTTCACCATGTGCCAAGGCCCGCGGCACACGACAAAGGCAGGTCAGTTCGCCGTGCGCCGCCGCCTGGCACACGGCGAATTGTGGTCACTTTGCCGTGTGCCATGGGCTTGGCACACGGCAAAGTGACCAGAAACAACCTGTTTTTTTTGTTTTTTCACGTTTAAAGTACCCACTCAAATCATATATCATAGATCATATATCACAACAAGAACATGCAATATATATATATATAATGACAAACCACAAATTCACAAGTCAACGCATAAATTAAGTTCACAAGTTTACAAATCCACAAATCCTTATTGAAAATCCTCCTAGCATCATCAAGTTTACTTCCATAGAGGCACAAATTAACAAGTTCATGGCTGAGGTGGATCGTCGAACGGCGGTGGGGCGTTGAGATGATGTGGCAACATGTTTTGTACGCCCGGCGACAATTCTGGCATATTCGATGCCGTCGATAGATTCTGCAAAAAATGTAAGACAGTAAATTGCAGGTGAGACAAAAACCAAGTTCTCAAGTTATAATTCATGAGAGGAGCTTAAAGATCCAACCGCTGTAGAGAGGTCGAAGCAGGTAAAGGGTCAGATGTAAAAAGAGCAACTCAATCTTGCAAGGAAAAACTTTATCCAAGAATATAACTTGGTTAACGAAAAAAAATCGCAAAGCAAGAAGCTGACAGGAGCTCTATATATATATATATATATATATATATATATATATATATATATATATATATATATATATATATATATATATATATATATATATATATATATATATAGCGTCTTGCTTTTTTCCTCCCTCATGCCAAGATCAAAGATCTAGCGATCTAGCTTCTAGGAGAAGAAATCTCATAACCAAAAGCTAAGACCTTCGAGCTCAGGGAAAGAAGATCCAGATACACACATATAGAAAGCAACAAAAACGAAAATCAAGTCTAAATATGTAAGTCCCCTAAATCGTTAAGTGAGTAATGTAAGTCACAATCTCTAAGTCTAAAGTTCTCTAAGTATCTAATACTTCAAAAGAAACTAAAGGGTTTTCAAGATACTCACCGGAGGAGTAGTAGGAGTAGGAACCACAAGGAAGGCTGGGATGGGATTACCCATTTGGACAGAAAGACTTCGAATGTAGTTGTACATCTGGGCCATCTCGGCCGCCTGCTTCTGCTCGTTCTCTTGTCGTAATCTCCTCTCTTCGGCCAACGCCGCCTCGTATGCCGCCTTTGGCGCTAGCATTTGGTTCTACAATATTTCATGACAATGTTACAATACAAATCAAATATATGTACAAAACAAACGAACTATGAATAAATAAGAAATAACCTAAATTTCCTGCACTTGGAGCTGCGACGCGGACAGCCATGGGCGTATGGCCGGGCTATTGGCCGTGCTCCTCGCTCGAATCTGGGAGAGGGTGGGAGTGCTGGCCATGTCTACAAGGCCGTCGCCAATATAGTAGCGCCCATGTTTCTTGCCTCCTCCCGCCATCATAATGACTTCTCCATCAAGGGGCTGGGTCCTCGGATCCCAGTCTGGCCCATGGACCTGTCTTCCCATCTCTGTGTACGCTTGGATACGATTGTGGACGGACGGGTTGCTGTACGCCGAGGGCGGGTCGTCAGGGTTGTAGGTGACGTTGGATGTCGCCTTACCCTTGCGGGCCAGAGCCCATCCCACGAACGGGGTGCACTCCTGGCCTTGATGTGAGGACGACTGCGAAAAAGGAAGAAGTTGATTACAAATTATGCTGAATTGAATGTTAGATTAGAGAAATGAGTCTGTGTAGTGTGTACCCATCTAGCCCTGTACTCGTCGTTGTTGAGGCTGCCTTGATGGTGCGCTGGACCTGGCATCAACAATCGCCGCTGACGGCCAGCGTCGTGCTTCTCCTTCCACTCCAGGTCGAACCACTTGTCCACTATGCGCTCCCAGCACACGGTATCATTACGACACCCCCACGCAGGAACCTACACGTGATCAAATGCATGATAAGTAAGAAGAGAGACATTTAACGATGTTTTTAATTTTATAATAAATTTAAACTTACCTGTAAGTATTGCTCTCGGATCAGCTTCAACTCTCTCGCCTCAGGCTTCCCGATCTTCCGCTTTAGGAAAAGTGCACAAAAGTTGATGACGCACTGGACTTGCACCTCATAATGCATGTCCTTGACGAGTTTAACGCATCAATTGTCAGCCACAATCGCCGCCCGCTCCTCGTATCCCTCATCACACCTATAAAAATCCTGCATATAAAGACGATGGATCATGTCATCATTGAAAAAATGTTGAATGAATGTGATGTATTCACCATTTTTTGGCGGAAAAAACTTACCCAGAGCTCGCCCTTTACCCGCTCCACCTTGTTCTCAAAGGCTCTGCTGCTCCGATCCAACTAATCGTTGTTGGCGGCGATGTAGTGGTCCCACGTCCAGGCCAGCTCGTATCGTCCTTGATAGTGGACCAGGCCTGGGAAGTGCTCCCTGCACAAAAGACCCAGGATGCCATTGACCTTGCGTTTGTGAGCACCGCCATTGAGGACAGCCCAACTCCTACAATCATTGATTAAGAGAAAATATTAGTTTGTACTGTAATTTTCGAGTTAGAAAATGAAAAAGGTTGTAATAACATGTCAAATTACTTACATATCCCAGCACGGTCGAATCAGCAGGCGCAAGGCAATAGGTATTGGCCTATCTGGGAGTCGCGAGGGACCTCGCAACCAGACAGTCGCGAGGGACCTTGCAACGATGAATTTGAGGCCAGAGCTGCATCCCGTCGAGCAGCCTGATGGCTCAAAGAAGCTTCCGGTGGTGTTGGCACTCGCTAAACACATCTTCTGAACCTGAAAATAAATCATAAAATGAACTTAGACATAGGCATAGTGCATAATACGCTGACATATTCCATGAGTTTTGGTGCTCAAGCAATGTTGCAGGTATGGCCGGATTTCACTAAATTTTACAGGTAAAAGAAGCATACCAAAGAGAAGGCAAAGAAAGGCCTGGCGCCGGCCACTCGGCAGGGCCGGCCGCCCCAGGGTGGGCCGGCCGACCCACCTCAGCCCAGCCAAGGCCAGGGCCAGGACTGTCCAAGGGCCATCCCCAAGGGGGTCAATCCATGGCACGCCGTTCCAAACCGTCCGATGCCAGCGGAAGGCCCTGATCAAGAGCACAGGGATCCAATAGCCCACCTGTCAGAGGTGATCCGTGGCACACGATCTAGGACAACTTCAGGGGATGCATCTGAGCCGCCCACGTTACGGCGTTTGGCCAACCGCCATCATCCAAGGGCTGCCCGCCCCCTATGGAGCCGCTCGCCCCGCCAACCGTCGCGCCAAGTCACTGCATGCTGTCAGAGTAACCGCCAAGGAAGCTCCTTGCAATCTGGAGTGTCGGTGAGGCGAACCGCCTGAGATGGAGGGCCGGCCGCCCCCGTCGTGGCCACCCGGCCCCACCTGGGCCGGCCGACCCTATCCTCTGCCGCCCGGCGCTTGCTCCACTCCCAAGTCACTTCAAGCTATAAATAGGACCCCCTGGGGTCAGTCCTAAGCACGGAGAAGAAGAGCTCAAGCAGCACTCAAGTGTTCCAAGTGTATATTTAGAATAGAGTGTGAGTATAGAGCCAAAGAGGAGGAGTAGCGGAGTCTCCGTCCTCTGAAGTTGTAGCTGCGGAGCTTTGGTCTTCCGGCCTGTACCTCTTCCGGGTCCGGTAACTTTATAGTTCCAGTAATACTTTTCAGCATTTTACTCTTCTTAGTTTGTGTGTGTTTGTGGGTTCCTAGCAGCTTGCCTCGCGTACAGAGGCAAGTGCGTTACCGTGAGAATAGGCATGGTGCTTAGTCTCGTAGTTTCCTAGGGAGCTACCTGGGTACCCGGTCCGGAGGTAGGTAGCAGGTGCTGACAGCCCTGTCTATCCATAGTAATCCCCACGTGAGACCTGGTCACTGGCGATCTGAAGCTTAACAGCGCTAGACTGCCTCTAGTTGCTGCGGCGGTCCAAAACAAACATTCAAGCCTAAGGAGTATTGTGTTGACTAGATTACTAGACCCTTATCTTCACTCGCATATCTAGCTGTCTTGACTTCTCCCGTCAATCCATCTCCATCTACCCTAGGTAACTTAGGATCATAGTTAGCCACTTCCGCTCCCTGTGGATTTCGATACCCTGGAATACCACCTAGGTGAAGGCTACTGCGATATCCGTTCACTTGCGGATTCATTTCTGTCGGTGATAAGATACGCCAACAAGCTTTCTGGCGCCGTTGCCGGGGAGTGACACGCTGCGCTAGCTACGAACCCTAGTTGCCAATTACCCGTCCGTCATGGACTCCACACCTATCTACACCCGATTAGCCCCACAGAGCGATCTGTTGGAGCCACCATCCACCTCATATACCATTACCGCCCCATCATATGAGATCCGCTCTGATCTCATTGACAAGATCCAGAACACTCCATTTAGAGGCGAGGCAGAGGAAAACCCCTACACCCACCTACGAGATTTCGAAGCCCTATGTAATACCTTTCGAATCAAAGGAGTACCCCCTGAGGCCATCCGTTGGAAACTTTTCCTATTCTCTCTAGACGGAGCTGCCAAAAAATGGTACGATAGATACGCTGGGACTGTAGGAGGAGATTGGGGACGTTTGAAGGAAGAATTATGTGGAAGATACTTCCCCTTATCCAAAATTCGAACGTATAGAGCGAAGATCATAGCCTTCACCCAAGATGAAGGAGAATCTCTTGGACACGCCTGGGAGCGAATGTGCACGTACTTCTACGATGGCCCAAACCTAGGTATATCCGAGTCAATCATGCTGCAGCATTTTGTTGGCGGCCTCACCCCACAATGGGCATTGACCGTCGACACTTCCGCTGGCGGTGCCTTCGTTAGCAAAACACCTACGGAAGGGAAAGAGCTCATTGAGCGTATCATTCAGAACCTCAAAGACCATCCCCCTGTAGAAGTCAAAACAGCCCAATCCGTAGACATTCCTCTACTTATCGAACCCTCTCTAGAGCCAAAACCGCCAGAGCCTCGAGAGGCCCAAGAAGAAGATTCTGGATCATTTTTCTACTGCCCTATAGAGCCCGATATCTTCGAAGAAGACATCGTGCCTAATCCGCCGCTCTCCGATGAGGAAGAGCGGGTGAGCTCTGACTTTGGCAACCTGACGGCTCTGCCAACTGAACAGGTCACCCAGAAAGGGCAGCAGTACTCAGACCCCCTGACTGAGGATGAACTCCTAATTAAGAGGGAGGAACTGAGGAGCCTCACGGCTATTTTAAGTCGGGAAATGGCTGAAGAGCGTCCCCCTGGCCTAACCATCAGGATAGAGCCTTACCCAAACACCATTCAGTGCGTCATGGCAAACACTACCATCAAAGCTAGATATGATCAAGCCGCACGAATCAACATCATATCTGAGGAAGTGAGGAAAACCCTATTTCCGGATGTCTCTTTGACATACTCAGACACACAGCTTCACTTAGAGACATCATCGCTTCTCCCAGCCTTAGGGTCCTTCGAAGCCGTCAATCTCCTCGTAGGAGGACTGCCCATCACTCTAGAATTTCACGTCTTCGAAATCCCAGACCCTTTAGGAGATTTTGTTCTTTTAAACTTCCCGCTAAAAGAACTCATCCGATCAGCAAAAGCTGATGAGCCCATCCGAGTCTCAGTAGGGAACGATTCTGTCCATGTAGACTATGCCCGAGCTCTAAACTCTAAAGTAGAATCCCCAGCTTATCACAACCCCACTGAGGATGCCTTCACTGGCGGATGGATAGAGCCCCCAGCTCTAAGAGAAGAAGACATAGCCCACTTCAACCAGGAGGAAGTTGTTGAGGACTTTGTAGACCTCGATGAAACCGAAGTCCCCAAACCCACGCAAGTAGAGCTCAAGCCCTTGCCACCCGGACTAAAATATGTCTTCCTCCATAATGACCGCAACACCCCCGCCATCATTAGTGATGCCTTGATGGAGGAAGAGACAGGGCAGCTGGTCGCCCTTCTCGAAAAATACAAATCGGTCATAGGCTACTTCCTTAAGGACCTCAAGGGAATTAGCCCATCTCTCTGCATGCACCGTATCCCCATGGAGCCCGAGCACACTCCCACCAGGGAGCACCAGTGACGGCTAAACGACGCGATGCGAGAGGTAGTGAAGAAGGAAGTCCTTAAACTCCTCCACGCCGGGATCATTTACCCTATCTCAGACAGCAAATGGGTGAGTCCCGTGCAAGTAGTTCCGAAAAAGGGAGGAATGACGATCGTGGAGAACGAGAAAAATGAGCTCATCCCACAACAGACTGTCACCAGATGGCGGATGTGCATCGACTATAGGAAACTCAACAAAGCCACCCGGAAGGACCACTTCCCGCTACCGTTCATTGACGAAATGCTTGAACGGTTAGCGAATCATTCATTCTTTTGCTTCCTGGATGGATATTCTGGGTATCATCAGATCCCGATCCATCTAGACGACCAGAGAAAAACCACCTTTACATGCCCCTACGGCACTTTTGCCTACAGGCGCATGTCCTTTGGACTTTGCAATGCAACCGCTTCCTTCCAGCGATGCATGACAGCTATCTTCTCCGATTTGATTGAGCAGATCATGGAGGTCTTTATGGACGATTTTACTGTTTACGGAAAGACCTTCGAGAATTGCTTAATCAACTTAGAGAAGGTGTTTAAACGCTGCAAGGAAGTAGACCTTGTCCTGAACTGGGAGAAGTGTCATTTTATGGTGCGCGAAGGAATCGTTCTAGGGCACCTCATCTCTGAGAGGGGGATAGAAGTTGACAAGGCCAAAATCCAAGTCATAGAATCCTTACCCCTGCCCGTGAACATCAAGGGGATCAGAAGTTTCCTTGGCCACGCTGGATTCTATCCAAGATTCATCAAGGACTTCTCTCAGATAGCACGCCCATTGACAAACCCCTTAGCCAAGGACGTCCCCTTCGTATTCGACGAAGAATGCCTTCACGCCTTTAAGACCTTGAAGAAGGCACTCGTCTCAGCTCCCATCATCCAACCACCTGTTGGAGCTGTCTTAGGCCAAACCAAGGATAGAAAGCAGCATGCCATTTGCTATGCTAGCAAAACCCTCACTGGTGCCGGGAGGCATGCCGGGTGATGGGCTACAACGTGCCCAGGGGGACTAAGGTGCTCGTGAACGCGTGGGCGATTGCGAGGGACCCAGGGCACTGGGAGAGCCCGGAGGAGTTCAAGCCGGAGAGGTTCGATGAGGGGCCAGCGGCGCCTGCGTGGACTTCAAGGGCGCCGACTTCGAGTTCATCCCCTTCGGCGCCGGCCGGCGGATGTGCGCCGGCGCGGCGCTCGGGCTGGCCAACATGGAGGTCGCGCTCGCGGCGCTGCTCTACCACTTCGACTGGGAGCTTCCGGATGGAGGGGCGGCGGCGGTTGAGGAGCTTGACATGGGCGAGGCCCTTGGCATCACGGTGAAGAGGAAGTCCAAGCTCGTGCTGCGCGCTACGCGCTACGCCACGGATCCCATGCGCGTACTGACATTCCATTCCCCCTCGATCGATCGCTGTCTGTGTATGTCGTATCACCGAACACTTAGGCCTCCTCCAATGCCTCACACAGTGCCGGCTCATGCAGACTTTTTTACCGACGTGGAAGAAAGAGAACGCGAGAAAGCAACACGCTAGCGCGCCTGCAAGAGCTAGCTCGCACAGCTCCCCGTAAAGCCCACCGTCTCTGACAAATACTGTGCAGCCGGTGATTTCTCTTATTTTATTCTCTCTCACCGCCACGTCGAGTAGCTCATGGCTACAGTTGTTGGAGGCGGCCTTAGAGCAGCTCCAGCGTGGGGTAGAGAGAAAAATAGGAACCCGCACACATCATATGGGTGCTGGGAGGATTGATTCGGTCCAGCGTTAAGCAACAGCAGGCACCTCCCGTCCCTAAATAATAAAACAATTCCACTCCCACCTTCCGTTTCTTCCCGCGGGGACTTGCCATGGTCGTCTCCTCCCTCTTCCAATCCACGCCAGATCCAATCGGGGGAAGGGCGCCACCAGCTAGATCCATCGAGGGGGAGTCGTTGCGCCCTCATCTCGCGCTGCTACGCCCTCATCTCGCTCCGCTTCCATGCGCTCGTCAAGTCCGCGTCGACTGCGTCATCCCCGACGAGGCACCGCCGCACTCCGCACCCTCGGCGTCCGGCTCCCCGCAGTACCAGTGGATGGCGCCAGGGCCGCCGGCCACGGGTACCCCAACGCGGGGCAGCGCATCGCACGTCATGCTGGGCGACATCACCAGAGTCATCCACGCGCTCGGCCAGATCTACGCAGGGACATGCATGGTATGGATTTTCAATAGTTTATTTCCTCTTCATCGGTCATCTATTTTGGTTGGTTCTGGTGGTTGAATTAAAAAAAAAGACAAGTATTCGTTGATCATTCTTGCTATTCAAGACTAAATAAGGTCACTTTCCATTAGTTCTAAATGCAAGATCTGGAGAATACTAGGGAACTAGTACAGATGGGGAGTTCATAATGCTAGATGGTGAACATAATACTACAAAGGATACAAATTACAGATTAAGAAAATTCCAAATTCTAGATCCTGAACATAATACTACACTAAGCTTATTCATCTCCAAATCTTTGCCATATATGCTCAACCAAGTCAGCCTTGAGTTGATGATGCTTTTCCCGATCATGAATGGCCTCATTTGCTTCAAGTACTCTAGAGAACTCATTAATTGGTCCATGAGCGAACCCTACCAATGGCTAAGAAGTTCCCTGCTCATAGTGCTCATTTTCTGCCCTTATGTCATAAGGCTCGTTGTCATTAAATCGAACCTGGTAGGAATCCCTTTCATCTTCAACTATCATGTTGTGGAGTATAATACATGCATACATGATGTCTGTCAGTGTGTCTTCATTCCAAAAGCGAGCAGGGCCTCGTAATATTGCAAATCTAGCCTGTAAAACTCCGAATGCCCTCTCAACATCTTTTCTTGCAGCTTCTTGCTTTGTTGCAAACAATTTATGCTTCGCGCTGTAAGGCAATGGAATTGTTTTGACAAAAGCAGCCCACTCAGGATATATACCATCGGCTAGGTAGTACCCCATATTGTATTGATTGCCATTCACTGTGAACTGGGATGGCGGAGCGCTTCCTTGTAATATGTTTGTGAATAATGGTGACTGATTCAAGACATTAATGTCATTGTTTGAACCAGGCACACCAAAAAATGCATGCCATATCCACATATCATGCGAGGCAACAGCTTCGAGCATGATTGTTGGGACCTTATGATCACCACGAGTATACTGCCCTTTCCAAGCTACTGGGCAATTTTTCCATTGCCAATGCATGCAATCAACACTACCTAGCATGCCAGGGAACCCACGTGCTTCACCTATTTGTAGCAACCTTCTAATGTCATCTTCAGTGGGTCTTCTAAGATAATGTGCACCAAAATTCTCTCTAATGCCTTTCACAAATAAGGTCAAGCACTCAATGACAGTACTTTCTGCAATTCGCAGACCCTCATCTAATAGATCAGCAGGACTACCATAAGCCAACATGCGCATAGCAGCTGTGCACTTAAGTAGTGGTGAAAAACCTTTCTTCCCGAAGGCATCTCGACGTTGACGAAAATATGGAGACCACTCACCAAGGATCTGTACGATGCGCAGAAATATATGCATTCGCATCATGAATCTCCTCTGAAATTGAGCATCGGTATACACCGGGTTGCTGCAGAAGTAGTCAGCTTCTAACCGCTTGTTTGCATCTTCTCTATTTCGATCTATATACTTTTTCTTTGTTGGCTGGTTGGAGGCAGTAGCTAGATCAACTTGGATGCTTGCTTCAATCTCTTCTTCAATCTCTTCATCTATTTCTGCTTGAATCTCTGCTTCAAGTGGGTCATTCGTGAGCTCCCACATGAGCCTGTCAAGGTCACCATCTATTTCTGAAGACATTTTTGCTCTAGTGCAGCCTCTTGCTCCTACCCTCCACACTCTTTTATAGGTGCATGCATGGTCACAACGGCTAGTTTTACAACGGCTAGTTCACAGGAATCTAGAATCCAGTATCCTATGCCTTTCTGCAATGGCTTTTTTTTCTTTTCAGCACATATACAACGGCTAGTTCAAAGGAAACACAGAAGTAACTTGCATACATGAGTTACTGGAGCTAATACATGGATACATTCAGGATACATGCTAATACATAGTACTAGCTAATACATGGTACTTGGATACATTCAGGATACATGCTAATACATAGTACTTGGATACATGACTAATAACTACTTCTCTGCAGGGAATAGCTGGGACTGCAAATAACTCAATGCACTATCATGGCCTTGTTTCCGCTTATCGCTGTACCCTGTAGTATCTTCAGCCAACAAGTTCAGGTACTTTTCCAGCATTTCGACCTTTGTCTTCTCTATTGTTGCTTTTGCTGCCTTTTCCACGGCTTCTGCTCTCACCTTTGTTGCTTCATGATAAGCTTTCATTCTCTCTGCTTTAAGGCTTTCCAAACTCATTTCTGGTGTGAGCTTCTTCTCTTTCCCTTTCATTTTAGCTTTTGCTTTCTTCTGTCCTTCTGGTCGAGATCGCTCTACAGGCTCTCCATCCTCACTTTCCTGGTTTGAAGAAGATGTGTAAGCCCCTGATTCAATTTGCTTCAATCTCTTGTTTGCAGCCATTTCTTGGTTCTCACTTCTCTTTGCCCATTTTGGTTGGTCCTTCACTGCTTTCCACCAATAGTCTAGAGTGAATGCTCTCCCCTGTGTTTCTCTTTTGTAAACTGCATGGGCTTTTGCCATAATCTGGTCGTCAGATTCTCCACTGCGATATGCATGATGCATTCTAATCCAGCATCCATTGAAATGGACCACGAGCTTATTTGTCTTGGTGTAGTGGGTTTTGCATTGTGCAACTGTTCTTCTTCTTTCAGGTCTGACATTGCTATTGAATTCTGCCACAATATTCTTCCAAAAGCTTTAACCCTTTTGTGAATTCCCCTTCACTGGATCCACAGAATGATGCAACCAAGCACTAACCAGTTTGAGATCCTCTTCCTCACTCCAATGCATACGACCAGACTTCTTTTCTTCACCTTCACTAGTATCACTCCAGACTTCTTGATTGCTGATATCTGCATTCATATTATTATGTTGTACAGGAGATATCGGTGATGCCGGACCTGACCCAACATCACCATGGCTATAAGCCATGGACTCAACTGGTGATGAAGACCGAACACCTTCAATTGCAGCTCCTCTTCCAAACATTCCAGCAGGAGGAAAGCTAAAGTTGGCTTCATATGGAATACCAGGATGAAACCCTCCATATGGGTGGTAGTTTGGAGGCATGCCATATGGACTAAAGTTTTGAGGAAACTGAGGTTGAAGCTGTGGATTCAATTGAGGAGGAAAATTTGCAAACGGTGGTTGCTGGTATCCTATAGTGGGTCTATTGCTTGGATCTCCTTGCTCTTGAGGATAGGAGTTTGAACGTTGTAGTGGATTTGGAGTTGAATCATCCATAGTTTTTTTTCCTATAGAAGGTAGTGGTCCAATTTGAACTGGATGTATGCATATTTGTAGCCAGCTCTCCGGGCCTCAATGTTTGCAGCAACGGCTACTTGTAACGGCCAGGTGAAGGGAACGGCTAGCAAGTCAACTTGCAACAGTCAATATACAAAAAAATTATATTTTATTTGAAGCACTCGGTGCAAAATTGAGCTCCGAGGCTATGGTGCAGCTTCGTAGCACCCCCTCCTCTAGCGTATGGACACAGGGAATCTTTGTCAGATGCTCCAGAGCACCCTCAAAATTCCAACGCTGGAGCTGCTCTTATTGGCTGATCTTGCTAGCCAGAACAATAAAGGATGTGGCTTGTACTTCCTCCATCCTACAATAAATACACTTTTAAAATTTGAGTGAATAGATTAATGTTAGTGTGAAACTATATATATACCCTATATCATTGCATCTTGTGAGAAAGAGAGAGTAAAAAAGAACAACTAGTTGTTAGTCTGTCCTACTGTCAATGTACACTTATTTAGAATAAGTTTCGAACTCATGAAGGGAGGAAGTAATAATAAACCATTTTAGTACTATAGGGGTTGTTTAGTTTCTTTGGCGTAAATTTTTTGAAAGAGAATTTTACTATTTTAGAGTACTAAATAAAACTTATTTACAAAATGTTTTGTACGGATGGGTTGTAAATCACGAGATGAATCTAATTAGCCTAATTAATTCATGATTAATTTATAATTAGCAGATGATTACTGTAACATCACTATTGCAAATCATGAATAAAGTAGGCTCATTAGATTCATCTCGCGATTCACAACTCATCCGTGCAAAATATTTTGTAAATATGCTTTATTTAATACTCCATACATATATGTATTCAAACATTCGATGTGACGTTTTTTATTGTATTTTTTTAGATTTAAAACACACCATAGCATAGCATAGCATAGCATGCACGTCAGTCCAAATGATGGATCTCCTCTATCATACGCAGCGTCGCATGGCATGTGCGGCTGTATGTAGTACTTGATGGATGTTCTATGGGGTCAAGGCAGACGACGCTTGATATCTGCCTTATCGATATCTCGATATAATTAGCTTTAATACTCAAAACGCATGCACATACATGCAGCTATTAGCTGTTAGGGTTTGTTTGGTTGCTGCCTGCCAGGCAGCACCATCCGACCCCAGGCCGACGAAATCGGACGCGTGGGATTGCTGCCTGGGCCAGGCAGCTTTGTCAGGGTCTGAACCAAACAAGCCCTTAGTGCCAACTGCCACTACGAAGCGAGAGAGCAATTTGTCATGGTGCGCCAAGTTTGATGAACCGCTGAAGACTGCTTTGAAGTGGACGTCCGTGAAACGATGAAGCAAGATCGACCAAGCCCATGCTCGAGTTCAGAGACAAGAGTAGAAACATTGCAACTTCTTGCTTGCTTGGAGAACTCGACAAGCTAAGGCATGTTTCATTATGATAATAATAATAATAATAATAATAATAATAATATAGTCTCTTGGATCCTGGTGAATCCGGCGGGGCCTTGTTCTTGTTCCGTTTGTTGCGACGTATCACCGCCCGACGCGACCCGTTAGCACTACTTGTCAACCAACCAGCAGTATTATTTTTTTCATACTAAATCAACACTAACTACCAACCATCAACTAATAGCCAGTCTACGGTACTGTTCTATCGTAATAAATGCCATTAGTCACAGTAAAACAAACACAACGAAGTGACGTGAGATTGAGAGCACTGTCGTCCCTGCAATAACCGCGCCAGCACAGCGGAGAGGACATACGGCGATGGCGGCAAGACACGGATCTATCTAGAGCTAGGCACCTAGCGACCGTTTGGTAGTGTACTGTGTACATATGGACGGCACTCACGCATTAATTGCAACACTTCATTGCACGGCCAAATTTCGCATGCCCTACGGCCGGTTTCTCTATCACACAATTTTCGAGAAAAAAATCTCATATGCACGAAGTACTAAACGAAGTTTATTTATAAAATTTTTTCACGGATGGGTGTAACTTTTCACGACGAATCTAATGACAGTAATTAATCGATGATTGGCTACAGTGATGCTACAGTAACCATCCTCCAAACGCGCGGTCAAATGCCTCATTAGGTTCGTCTCGCGAAGTAGCGCAGGGTTGTGGAGTTAGTTTTGTAAATTGTCTTTATTTAGTATCCTTAATTATTAGTCAAAAAAATTTTTGCTACTTGTGCTACTTCAAACCAAACGGGGCCACAGTTGAAAACGTGGAATGCCTAAATTGTGGTGAAATCATATACTACTATATGAAAAAAATACAGCATGCCAATACAGTATATCTAAATTATGGTGTAACATATGTCTAAGTTGTGAGCGCTATGTAAATACAGAATATTGCTTAAGTAAGGTATTTTCTATTTAATTTGCCTCTCCCATAATGTTAATACTACGGCCCCAACGTCGGACGCGCGTCCCCTCTACAAATGGTTACGCGGCGTGTTATGATCCAAGTATATTATTCCTCTAGTTCCGATCCTATCCAGGGTTAAATTTACCGACCAGAACCGGTCCGGAAACCGCGGTTACCGGTCAAACCGGTTCCGGTTCCGGCCGGTCCAAATTTAAAATTCAAATTTAAATTTAAAAAAATGAAAAATTTCTCAAAAAATTCCTAAAAATACATCAAGTTGCCACAAATTTAATGGTGTCAAATTTTTTTAAATATTCGTTCATTTAGTATACTTTGCGAGCATTTGAAGTTAAACAAAAAAGCGTGCATACAAAAATATACAAATACAGTGTAAAAGTAGTACAAAAGAGGGTTGGAGGGTTCGTTTAGGCTAAAACATGTTATACAAACATTTATTTAGTATACTTTGCGGGTATTTGAATTTAAATAAAAAAAATTGAATTTGGCCGGTTACCACTCAAACCGACCGGTAACCGGTCAAACCGGACCGGTAAACCGGTCCAACCGGTCGGCTAGCCGAAAGGAACCGGTTGAACATGAGTTTTTGGTTTGGATTTTGAATTTGGCCCATTTTTTCCGGTAACCGGTCAAACCGGTCCAGTATACCGCTATCGGTTGGCGACGGTTTTGTCCCACCGGTTGGTAAAAAAACCCTGATCCTATCCAAGCATCATCACCCATGCTGCTTCTATCTCTCTCTTAACTCTCTTCATCGATGGAGCTTGCTGCAGACCACCGCGGCGCAGCGCTGACACCTGGAGCGAGGGAGAGGAGAGAAAGAAAGAAGAAAGAAGAAAGGAGTTGTTTGACAGGTTATATTTTAATCGCAATTTTTTAATATTGCAGTTGCCATTTAGTGAAGTTGCAACGTTGCTTTTGTGACGGAACCGCCAAATTAAAACTCTAAATTAAGCGTAATGGCCGTCATTTGAACACATCGGGCTCATTAGCTTAATGGTTTAATTTGACGGTCCTTTCTCAACCCACAGTCCGATCGAAACATCACCGGTAGTCCCGCACGAAGGTGGGCACAGATGGTACAAGCACGACATAAATCTTTAAAAATACATACACAACCTGATATTGGATCATTTACTTTTACAAACCAAGTTCAAATAGATATATAAAATTACAGGAGTCGCATAATGTACAAACTTTACAAAAGAGATAACTACGGTTTCAAGGCAAAACAACCTATCCCTTTACCCTAACTCATCCTAACCTGCCTGCACTCAACCGGTGAGACCGGTCTGCCACAAAAACTGAGGAGCTGCACACTCTGCCCAAAAGGTGCAACCCGACGAACTCCTAGCCTAGGAGTCTCGCTCCACGACCTCCCACCCCTCTGCATCCCGGTGGATAAACTTGACACAACAGGGGCAGAAGTCAACGTCTGAGTGCCCTAAAATAAAATGTGGTGGCAACAAACCCTGAGCAGCTAATACTCAGCAAGACTTATCCGACCAGTGGGTATAACTTAGCCCACATATTTAGACATGCACGGCTTTTGGCTGGTGGTTCTTTTGCAGAAAAGTGACTAAAGTAATTCCTTAGTTTCAGTATTTTAGCCCAGATTCTATACAAATTAACTCTAATCTAATATTTGCAAGAATCAACTATAACAAACATGGTGGTGCAACCAAATAATTCAATGTGTTCATTGGCATATTTATACATATCCTCCTCATTCTATCATGAGACTACGATGCAGCAAAGAGATCAAGACCCTCATAACCGCGAGACACGGCGAATCGATTCGATTTAACCTTACAAGGTGGACCTAACTAACACGGCACGCGTATGCCCCGTCGGACCACACGCACCAACCTTTCCCCTCCCCGCCTCAAACTACAGAACCACCCCATCTTCATATAGTCAGCCGAGCTCAACGTGAGACCACCAAAAGTAAACATATGCATCCCGTTTCTCCGCGACTACTCGACTCACCCTATGGGGTGGTGATGCAGTTCTGTACTTTCGAAGCGAGGCAGTACTAGGTTTATCAGTTTCGACTACCTTCTACTCCCGGCATGTGGTTAGTACAATTCAATCCCCGATCAGCACTGCCGACAACGACCAGTCCTTAACCGACTCAGACGGGGCTAAGACAACCAGGAACCCTGTCCTACTGCCATACCTATACACCATCATCACTTCCCGTCCGATCTCACATTTCCATATCACAATCGATAACTCAAGGACTGTAATATAAACATATATAACTTATATCTCGCTAGTAACCGGAAATTACTAGACTTCTAAAGATCCTATATCTCGCGAGTGACAAGAAGTCACTCGAATTCTATCGAGAACTTATTAAGCCTAGCATTTCTATCGTCATATACATACTAGTATAACTCAAGGAAACCTAGAGATCATGAACTAGGGTTCCAAAAAAAATTCCTAAACCTAATGCACAAATAATAGAGACATATATAGGTGTCATAATTTGATATAATAGGATATGCACCGGGGCTTGCCTTGCGTCTGCTGCTCAGCACTGGGGTGAGTTGGGCCTTGGGCCGACTCCCCACGATCCTCCTGCTGCGGGGCTTGCCCCTGTGGCCCCTGTGGCTCCGCAACCACCACGTATACGACTCCTTGGGCAGCGGCGTCTACACGTATGCATATGATATGAGAATGTATGCAATATGATCCATAACTTTGAAATAAGCCTTGACCGTATACAAACACCACTATCCGAGACAACCCGACGCCCATGATTCTGCAAAACCCAAATTATCCGGATTTTATATCTGGAATATCTGGATTTTCCGGAGTGTCCGGGTTAATACCCGGAGTATCCGGGTTCTTCACAGTTTTCGCCCAAAAACTGAAACTCTGATTCCTAGCAAAACCAACCTACAAAAATCGAAACCCTTCTAGACCCTAGTAGAGGGACTCGTATGGAGATGATTGACCCAAAAGAAATCGCTTAAAACATCCTAGATTGATCAATTCATTTAGCCCTAGCTTACATACCTTGAGCCCACCTTTCTTGCCCAAAGAACTTGAAAATAAAGCCACCCCAAGGTGGAACACATAAGGAAGGGAGTCTTTCACGATGATTTGAGGTTCCCTTGGCCTTGAGATGGATTTGAGGTGGTGGATTTGAATCTAGGGCATAGGGGAGAGTGAGGGCTCGTGAGGAGGGGAGAAAGAGAGAATAAGGGAGTGTGTTACCGTTTGGAAACAGTGAAAGGACCAAAATACGTGATATAGAACTCCAGGTCCGGACTATCCGGAAGAAAATCCGGAGTATCCGGGCAAATCCGGAATTTTCGGATTGAAATCCGGAGTATCCGGGTTCACCCCGACTCCAGGAAATGAAATTGAGTTTTGATTCGATATGTGACTCGGTTTGCAACGAACGAATTAAGTCACTAAGTAACTAGTTAATCCCAAGTTTAACACTCGGGTGTTACGGCTCTTAGGGGCAACATGTTGCAAACGGGATTTTGTCATGTTAAAGTTGTGATTTCGTGATGTTGCAAGTGACAATTTATGATGTTGCAATGAGTGTTTTGGTCAACACAAGATTGAACGTTGCATGCAACATGACGCCGATGTTGTGGTGGGTTTTTCATCATCAACGGATGGCTAAGAAAGAAGTTTTTCTTATATGTATTTTCAATGTTGCAAATGTTGATTGTTTACATTACATGCGTTAGTCTTTGATGTTGCATATGTTACTTTAAAATGTTGCAAAAAAAATTACATGTTGCATGCAACACTTACGCATGTTGTGGCAGGAATGTTCGCTGCAAACCGTTCGATGTTAGGTCCGAACGTCGGACGTCTGGGCGCTTTAGCAGTATAAACAAGACACACCTCCTTTATGAACAAACCCTTTTTTAAATTGAAAAAGTCCAAATTACTCCCCTCAAGTATAACCAAAGTCTGAATAACCCCCTAAACTATGTTTTGGTTCATTTTACCCCTTAAACAATGCCATTTGGTTCATTTTACCCCTTAACGAAATTTGTTCTTTTTATTCAACCACATATAAGTTGAATCTTAATTTAAAATTTTGCATGGTAGTAGTGGACATCACAATGCATTTTAATAAAATGTATTATGAATTTTTCATCAATATGTTTTATATATTTTGAATTTCAAGAATGAATTTATTAGTAAATATCTTACTCTATCAAATAATGACGAAAAAAAATGATGATATATTTTTCTAAAATACATTATGATGTCCTCTATCATCCTGTAAAAAACCAACTTAAGATTCCACTTGTGTGTGGAGAAACAAAAAAGAGAAATTTCATCAAGGGGTAAATTGTAACAAATGATACAGTTTAGGGGATAAAATAAACTAAAACATAGTTTAGAGGGTTATTTGGACTTTGGTCATAGTTCAAGGTAGTAATTTGGACTTTTTTCTTTTTAAATTGCAACGGTATTGTATACTATTATATGAAAAAATAATTAATATTTCTCTACAATCCCAAGCCCCCCGTGCCGGCAAACTGCGTGGCCAGTCCTCCCCCTAGCTATTAGCTGACCTTCTGAGAAAAAGGCGTATACAGAAACAATTAAGAGTATATCGCTAAAGAAACTATAGAATCCCATCCGAAAGTTGCATTAATAGTTGGTCTTCGTTGGGCCTTGCAGGCCGCCTGAAGCGGCGACGACTTCCCACTCATCGGGCAGGGCCGTCAGTAGCTTGTAGCTTCAGTGTAGATGGCCCAAAATAGCATGCTTACATGGGCCTTGACAGCGAAAGCAGCAGGAACTTCTTCAATGGGCCCAGTAGCCCACAGAAAAGCCTGCCTTGGCCCTCTCTGCTGCGCCGACGTCTTTCCTGGTGGTGGTGGGGGACCAGACGCCGGAATCGATTCCCAACGCCCAAGGGAAGACCGGAAGAAGATTCGAAGTGAAGCGGAGAGCCGGCGAGAGAGCGCAGCGGGCAGCGGCAATCCAAACCCAGGGCAAGAGGGGGATCCATCCATACCCCCGCCGAGGCGGCTCCGGCTCGTCACCTCGCGGACCGCCATGGCCGCGCCTTCCCCCTCGCCGGCGGAGGCTGCCCCGCAGCTTGGGGCTGCGGACGCCGACGAGGAAGACGAGTGGGGTGAGTAACCGTGACGCGCCCTCGTCTCTTGCCGTGCTTGCTTACCGGTAGCTAGCTTCCGGTGCGGGTGGTTTTTCCGTGGCATGAGTAGACAAATTTTGAGGGACGGATGGTGTAGTATGGATGGTGGGATGACCTACCTCTTGCTGGTAAGGCGCCCATCCTTGTGGTCGGAATTTTGTTGGTGTTGAGGGATTGCCTGAGACATTGTGCAAGCATGCTAGTTATATGTGGGGAAAAAGTCTGATGTTTGTAATTCAGTAAGATATGGGTCAGTGGGGGTCGAATCCAAACTAGGGGCCATTTGAAGGGCGTGTGCAGAATCAGTTAGAGGATTTTTTTTTTTCAGGTGGTATAAGCCACATGGCAGGGACCTAATGACCCAGGGTTATAAGCAAGGACATTTGCCATTTTCAAGGAAATAAACTGTGAATTTCACCTTACTTTTCCTGCTTGATCAAACCAAGACTATGCATGTCAAATTTCAGCAGAGTATATGCCTTCCTTTGCTGATTCTGTGCATTAGTTATTCAACTCAAGAGTCAATTTCCTATGAATTGCTTCTCTTTGCTTTCATCTGTTTCCCTGTTGGATTGAACTGAGCAACCTGTTTCTATTGGACCAACTACATTACTTACTCGAGGAACTTGGATATTAACCATTTCTTTACTTAGATATTTTTTGGATTGCATGGTTAAACTATGTTATATAAAAGGACATGAGGTTAGGAACCAACTCAGGCAAACTACGAACTTCATTGAATGAAAAACGAATGGTATAAATCTTACCAATGTATGACTTGGGGTTGTTGTTTGTTATATGTAATTACAATTTAGTTGTCTGAATCTCAGATTGTGATATGTAAGGTAGTTGTTGTCCATGAATTACATTCTTTGCTGTGCTCCATGTAATCTGCACTGCTGCTATTTTACACATCCTTATATAATTTTAATTGTGCAATCACAGATGCGGATGGATATGTTGTTCCTAATTTGCTCACTCAAGATAATGATGTGATTGAGCCTAGTATCCCAGCAGCAAAAGATCCTGAACCTCTACAGGTACGTTCTGGAATGCTTTTCTGAACAATGTTTGACCTTTATGAAGCACTGGTCCATTGATGTTTGTTGTTTCATGGAGATGTAAATTCATACTTGAGCAGGCAAAAGATGAGAAGATATACTTGGGACCTCATGGAGCTCCACCATCTCAAGTAAAGCAGCAAGAGCTGAACACTGCTGGCCGTAAGCAGCGGTTCAGGAACAAGCTGAAGGAAGCAGATAGGAAACTCACTGGCAACGCTCAGGAGAACAAGGTGGAGAGCCTCAGGGAGTTGATGGGCGCCAGGGCAAGTGGTACCAGCATACCAAGGAGCTCTCCTCGTGATTGGCTTGATCCACACTGCCATGAATCTGAATTTGATAGAAAACCAACTAGGTGATTGGCAAATGATACCGCGTTTACCTAAAGGTTGATAAACTGCAATATGGGAGCTATTCCCCAATAATAGATACTCATGATCGACTAATAGATGAAAGAAACATGTTTCCTGGGGTGTAATTCATCTGAGCTCTGCTGTTCTCCATGGTGTTGAAATTCTGTGGGTTCAATTTCCAAGTCTGATTTCCAACGAATTTTCAATTATGTGTCTATCCTTTCATGTGTGGTTTGCAATGGAGAAACTGGCTGTTGCAAAAGTAGATCTGTGGCATGTAAGTCGGAGTGCACTCGAAATCTTTGTGCGCAAAATCACACTGGGATGTTGTTGTGGGTCAAAACCCACCGGCGAGTAGCGATAGGCAACACGAAGAGCCGGGAGGTCGCCGGGGCGCTGGCAGGCACTGCTCCCTCGTCAACGGCCCGCAATCCTGACACACGCCGCGGCTTGCTAAGACGCAGGGCGTGCCACCTGACCTATACCCGATCAGAAATGTGCGAACGTGCTTGCGACGATTTGCCTACAAGCACAAACACGTGTAAACATTAGTCCGAGCCGTGGTCGGCTCCCCGGGACGACTCTTGCATCGGCTTTAAAGAGCCGATCGAGTCTCGGTGTCAGATTGGATCTGCATATCCAGATGGTAATGAATAAAGCAAGTAACTGTAAAGCTACTTCAATTGAATCTAACTAATCTAATCCACGATGATAAAAACTTCACTGCTAGATCGGAACATCATACACGTAATTGGGCCTAATGAGCGTAATAAATAACTAAACCTTAATCAGAATAGAGGCCTAAGAACAAGCGAAAGCCGATTCCCGGATCAATTCCCTGTTAAGGCTAAGGCAAAGCATCTAATACATCACCGGATCATCCAACCCGTTTACAAGGCCTAACCTAGCAGATATTATGCCGATTCTTAAATATAAGAACAAACCATAACAGATTAGATCTACTAGATGGAAAAGAAGCAGGGTGTCATCTCTACACGACTAATTCCATACAACAAGAATTAGTATAAGATTAAAACATGATCGCGCAGAGATGACATGATATTCGTAGATGATAAGTAATAAAAGCACGATGAATCTACTAAAGATCATGCTACGAAAATCAGGATAACTAGCACTACTCGCCATCAAAAACGCTTCAGTACGGGTAATACCAAGGTAAAAGCAAGAACAACGCTGCCCTGATCGCAAGAAGCGATCAGGGCAGCATGGCGCTTACTTGGATGAAACCCTAGAATTAGGGGTGGCGGTGCGCCGAGAGTTGTTGTTTGCAAACGTGATGACGTCTCTATTACGAATATCATAGGGTACATATTTATAGTCCGGAGACTTGGAAAACAATCTAAATCAACGTGTCCAAATCGGACTCTATCTCTAACCCAAATTGAACTAAATCTAAAGATACATGACACACATGGCCCAAACACTCACGTTGGTCTTGCGATGAAGAACGAGGTTGGGACGGTCTTGCGGCCAACTGTCAACTCCACATTGAGGACGCCCTGTGTAACACCCCAGGTGTTTCATTAGCTAAACCAGGGTCAGTAGCACCAAATCTTGTACCTTAACCAAGAAACATCGAAACAAATGCATGTGTATGTATGAGTGTGTATGTGTATATGTGCATAGTTTGGAACCCTTAAATAATTTTTAGTCCAATGCAAGTGTGCATATGATTTTGAGTTGGCATGTCACTAACATCACGATAAATCAAAGTCTAGTTGAAATCAAAGTGAGAAAGTGAAGTTTAGCACATGAAATGACGAATCATTTGAATCAAGGTTTTAAAGGTTTTAATTGTGTTCTTTTCAAGTTTTAAAATAAATGTTCATAGAGAATAATTTCAAAAACATAGCTCAAACAATATTTTGCCTAAAACCAAAGTTGTAGCATTTTTGATGTGAACCAACTTTCATGTGCGAATGATTTCGAGTTTCCATACAAAAGTCAAAGAAAAATTTGAATTTAAATCGAATCGGGTGTTAACATACAGTTGGCGGTTTTTCAAATTAACTTGTGAACGGAGTCTCGAACCAATTGGTGCCTGAAAGGAAAAGTGTAGAATTCAAAATCCTCTACAATTTTCGTATTCAAAGTTTCTCATGTTTCAAAAAGAATCTTTGAGAAAAATTCGAATTTTGGATCAAACCTCTAATTCTCTCTCTCTCTTCTCTCTGCTCTCTCCCCTCCCCTGTCCAGCGCCGGCCGTGTGCGAGGCCGCCGGCCACGCGCCGCCCGCCCGGCCAGGCCACCTCCCCGGCACTGGGTTCGCCCAACCCGGCCCCCTCCAACCCGTTCGACCTCGCCACGCGGCACTGCCCCTTGCGCGCACGTCGAGAATGAACGCCGATGCGCCACGGCGACGCCGTGCCGAGCCAGCCGACCGCCCTCGCTTCTTCTCGCACCCTTGACTCGCCTGGAACCATCCCGCGAGCTCCACGACGCCCTCACCCCTCTCTCCTTCCTCCCTGAGCACGAGCGCCGCGTCCCGGTTGCCCCTCTGCCCGAAAACGGCCGACGCCGCCGCCATTAGCGCCGCCGCGCCCTAGGCTCCCGCGGAGCCCCCTCCTCCGCCCTCCCTCGTGCCCAATAACCCCCGCAGCTAGCTTCCTCGCCCTCCACTGGTACTCCCCGACCTGCTCGCCGCCGCCCCGGACCACCGGACCACCGCCGCTGCCGCCAAACGCCGCCGCCGGAGCTCCTGCTCCGCGGAGCCGCCGCCTCCAACCGTCCCGCGCCCAACCGAGCCCACCCTTGGGTTCCTCTCGACGCCGTGACGCTTTTCCCCCACTTTCCCCACGCCTCCGGTGAGCCCCCACGCCGGATTCCGGCCGCCCGCCCCTCCTCTGTTTCTCAAACCAGCCAGGGACCCGCGGTGAGAAGAAGAAAGAAGTCCAGGGGCCTAGATGCAAGTTTTCCTTTTCCTTTTCTTTTGTTTTCAAAAACAGCAAACTTTGAAAATTCCTAGAAATTCGTAGAAAAATCGGAAAAATGCAAATCCAATTGTTTTGGAATCCTTGCAACAAGATCTACAACTTTCTTTACATGCACATGTTTATTTTCTGTCTGTATTTTAATCTAGGAAAAAGATTAGATTTCCTAGGCTATAATTGTTCTAGGAGTTATACTTAGAATCTATAGGTGATTTTTGGTTGGTAGCTAAACCATGCTATGATTAGTGTTCTGTAAAAATTTTAGCACCAGTTGACCTTTGTAACTAGATGAAACCCTAGTCTTGGCTAGATCTAGTAAAACACTTTGCTTTTTATTTCTGGATGTTTTGACTGAGATATATGTATGAAACTTTTTATGTGTACTTATAATACTAGATGAACACTACTGTCCAAATTTCATTATTTATAGATTTGTGTAGCTATTTCTTTGTTTTAATGCTTGTTTAGTAGACTTTAATTATGATAAATAGTTTATGTTGATAATAAATCATGAAAATATTTCTGAGTGTTCTTTTATCATAGTATAGCTTGTCCATGGAGTTTGAGCTCCAGTTCATGATTAGAATAGGATCTAAAAATTAATCTTGATAAGCTAATGTATGTTTTGTTTATTTTCTCCTATTTATTTCTGTGCATAATAAATCCTGAAAAATTCACAGTAGCTAATTAATCCCTTTTTAGACCTACTGTTAAAGTTTGAATTTGTTTTATACTCTGGTCTAATGTGTATAATTCGATCTTGTTCTAGGAGTTGTCTGATTGCATGATTTATTCTGGACATTTGGCTACAAGATTTAGGATGAATTTTGCAGTATAGCTAGTTATGTTTACCTTCTGTTTGAAGTAATTTTTTCTGAATTTACTACTGTATGTGTGCTGAGTTACTGATTTATTAACTAACCATGGTTTAATTGCTATAGGAAACTACTCCCACTTGTTTAGGAGTTAGTATAGCTTTCTTGTGTTGTTGATCATGATGTCTTGTGTAGTTAGATATGTTAAGTTACTACTCTATAAACGATTGCCCAGTAAAATATGAATGAAAGTGTTTCACTCTTTAACTTCGGGTTTTGTTTGCGTTACACCGTTATTGTGAAATAATTCATGAATTAATATCATCACAACAACTCACCCATGTGCATCTCATATAGATACTACTACTCTCGCTGACGGAACATACGAGCTGGTGGACGAGTCCGAGAGTGAGCAGCGTGAAGCTCAAGTTAATCTAACTGAAGCTGCGCAAAATCCGAACCCGATTTCGGAAGAGCCCCGATCCAGCTACGCCCAGGAAGGCAAGTCCCGGAGCATGTCCAACTATTTTAAATTTATGCAACTTATTGTTGTTCCTATCTATTTGTGCATTTAAGTTTACAGGAGTTGACTGGAACCTTAGTTGCATGATCCTAGGTACCTATGCTTGAACACTAGTATGTGTAGGTCGCTAGTTGGCTATGCTAAGTGTTCGGTAGAAGTCGAGTGATTTCCTGTCACTCGCGAGAATTATAGGAGTTGGTTGTTTAATACCTGCTGCAACTATAAGGTTACGGGCGGGGCTGTGGTATTTGTGATGCCCCGTCTGTTTAGTGAAATTTGATAAGGCCGCAGTGTGTGGTAGTGGTGGTTAAGCGTTTGAACGTACTAGACACATGCCGAGAATATGGTAATCGGTAAGCTAAAGTACCTGATTGGACCGGCAAGTGGACTTTACTTTCACCTTCTTTGAACGTCGTTTCTCATGCGCGCACATGCGGGTGCAGAGTCGTCGTACTCTGTAGTCGAGGACGGTGACCCTGATCCACAACCCGGAAAGAAAGGGGAAATGTTGCACGTGTGACTCTGGGAGTAACCACGTGACGTGTGTTTAGGTCTGCCTTGCAAGGTTAACAAATTCGATTCGAATCGTCCGCTTCTCACGGTTTGGGACTGCTTAACCCTTTTGCCACATAGAGTAAGAAGTGAAAGATGATGACGATGAATATGGTTGGTTGGATGATGAAAGATAATTGTTTCCACCATGTATGCTATTGGATAGATGCTCACCTAGAACGGTTAATTGAACTAGAACCTGAAAGCTAAAATATGAAATTAAGGATCTACTCTTTACTGCTTTTCGGCAAACGAACTCCTCAAGCCAAAGGCCATGCATGTCTAGATAAAGGGCTAAATATACCCTTAGTCGGGTAAGCCTTGCTGAGTATTAGAATACTCAGCCTTGCTTGTGGCTATATTTTGTTTCAGGTGAAACCTTTGAGGATATGATTGCCAGTTTGACCTGGCCTTGCACTCTTCCGCCTGGTTGGTCCGTGGAGTGGGATGCGTCCCCGGCCAATGATGACAAGAACGAGTGATGTCTTGTATCGGGCTTTCTCGAGACATCCATATCGTCGTTAGTTCTCATGTTTACTTTGCCGCTAAAATAAAGGACTCTGTTGAACTTCTGTTACTTTGGTTTGAAAAGTACTTTGTTAAATTTGGAACTTGGTTTGTAATTCTGTTTTTATGTTAAACTCTGTGGTGTAATATATTGTGAGGTGTTGTAATCTCTGGACTCGCCTTCGTGTGAGTTATGCTGCTTTGTTCGATCCAGGTTTAAGTGGTTTTATCGGGATTTTACCCGACAGCACTGCCGGATTGCTCCGTTTTAAGTGCGTGTTAACCCTGATTGTCGTTTTGATGATGGTTAGCGCACTTAAGCCGGTTTATGTCGGGCGGGGCTGCCACAGCTGGTATCAGAGCCGAACAAAGCGTGCACCGGAGATTGTGATGAGTTTTTGAAGAATTTTATTAAAGTTTTGACCATAACAATTGCGTTTGCAAAATACGTTGGTTCGTTAAGGATGGTGCCTAGTTCGTAAAGCCCTAGGGAAATTATGGGAAGTTGCTAGGTGGCTATCTAACTTATGTCGTTATATATCTGACTTCCAGCACTTTACTTTCTGTCAGACCTTATTTTTGTGCTCAATCAACCCTTAAATTTTGTAACGACGCACGTACGCTAAGGTAAGAAGGTAAGGATCCTCAGTCAGCTGTGGGAGTCTGACCTTCCCGTCGGTGATGCGAGCCGAACGTTGCCCTCAAGCAATGACTTACTTGAGGTGCTGCCAATATACCAACTATCAGTTGACTATATTGGGAGTAAAGTATACTCAGTCAGCTGAGGGAGACTGACCTTCCCGTCGGTGATGCGAACCGAACGCTGTGCTCAAGCAGTGGCCTACTTGAGCTGCTACCAATATACCGACCTCGGTCGATTATATTGGGAGTAAAGGAACTTGTGAATACGCCGCTGAGTAGCGTATGTTTAACGTTGGCCATACGGCGGAAAATTGTATGGCTGCTGTTTCTATAGTGAATGGCAATGTATGGGTGAATATGTGGGCAACTGCATATGCGTTACCCATGTGGCGTAGGACACATGGGGGCCGTTCGTGAGTGCTGGCACAAAGGGTCCAGTCGTGGATATTTATATATTTACATTCTATGCATCTTCTGCAGGTACACTAACCGCGATTACGTTAAGTTAAGAACGGTTAGATTTCGGCTAGACATATATAGGGAGAGAGGTAATTTTGTGCTATGCTACCGGCGCTAACCCCGTAAGTCCAAAGCTATTTGGCAGTTGTTTGTTTTGTGAGGACGAATAGGTCGTGCATGCATCATGATCTTAATCTGGAAATCAATAAAAGTACATGTGATCATAGGAAAATACTGAGGTTTGCACCTGAGCACGTGTTATTTTTCACGATTAAGGTCTATCTAGACTCTGCTCTGTTTGCTGTGTTTGAATATAGGAAGTTACCGAACTCAGCAAATGACTTTATTTGCCGAAGTGCTTGAGTAGAATACAAAGGTGTAGAATGTTAATATACCCCTCTGCTGTCAAGCGTTGTTCTAGAAACGAACAACCTTTTGTCCATGTTGTTATATAAATCATACAAGTTTCATTGATCTGCACCTATTCTTTTGTATTTTTGGGACTTTGCATCCCACTTGCTTACGAAGGAATTTTTCTTATTCCAGATGGTGGGATCAACGCGTGGTAATCCGGAGGGTTTCGTGAACGCGAGTGGTAGCGGATCACAGCAGCCGCCACCCCCACCACCAGGCATTGCGGAAGTCCTGGCCGCCCAGACTGAGTTGCTTCGCCAACTTGTCCAAGGGCAGCAGCGAGGTGGACACCACGCCCATCAACCTCAAGCTGCTGGTTATCAGGATTTCTTTGCAACCCAGCCTCCTCTGTTCCACAAGACAGAAGAACCACTGGATGCAGATGCTTGGATTCGCACAATCGAGTCCAAGTTTGCACTACTTCCGGTGCCATGTTCGGAGGAAAATAAGACTCTCTTTGCCGCACAACAGCTTCGCGGTTCTGCTCGTCTTTGGTGGGACAACTACCATGGAATGCTTCCGGCCGATCATGTTGTTACTTGGAATGAATTCAAGAATGCATTTAGGGACCATCATATTCCAGAGGGTCTTATGGAGAGGAAACTGAATGAGTTCCTGGGTCTCACTCAAGGGACTCGTACAGTTATTCAATATGCCCAAGCTTTCAATGGTCTTTGTCAGTACGCGGGTTATCATGCTGACACAGATGCAAAGAAGCGTGACCGCTTCCGTAGAGGACTCAATACCAAGCTCAAGGAACGTCTGAATCCCATTAGGGTCAACACATACAATGAGCTGGTTAATCTGGCAATTACACAAGAAGATTGCATTATGGCTCATCGTGCTGAGAAGAAGCGGAAGGCTCCACCTGGACCCTCGAGTGTTCAGTCACCGAGGTATCGTTTCGTGCAGAATGTTTCTCCTACAATCCCTCAGAAGGCCCCTCAGCCAGGGCGTTGGGTTTTTAGGCCGCCACAGCAGCAGGGTGTAATGCGACCCCCTATTCCTCAGTTAACTGGCCCAAGGCCAAATGCTCCCCAGCCAGCCCGTCCAAGTGGAGGAAATCGTTGCTTCAACTGTGGGAGTTCATCTCATTTCGCCCGCGAGTGTCCGCAGCCTAAGAAACAAAACCAGGGTCAAGGTTCTACTCAGAACAACCAGAACAAGGGAAGAAGGCAGACTGTTCAGGTCAGGCAAGGGCGAGTCAACTTCACCGCTCTTGCAGAACTTCCTAAGGGTGCACCAGTGATGACGGGTACCTTTTCTATCCACAACAAGCCTGCAGTTATACTATTTGATTCCGGTGCATCCCATAGTTTCATTAATGCAAAATTTGGTGCAAAAGTGGGTTTGGATTTCTGTCACACAAAAGGGTCTTATATGATATCAACACCGGGTGGAAAAATTGCTTCAAATCAAATCATAAGAAACGTTCCAATCAAACTGGGTAGTAAAGTCATCAAAACCGATCTGATCTTGTTGGCACTAGAAGGACTAGATATAATATTGGGAATGGATTGGATGACTCGGCATGGAGTGGCTTTGGACATTCCCTCCAGGGCCGTTGAAATAAATTCCCCGATCCAAGGAGCCACTACTCTTTATTTGCCCTCCCAAGAGTGCACAAATTCTTGCGCATATGCCATGAGCGAATCCAGATTAGAAGAAATCCCAGTGGTATGCGAGTTTGCCGATGTTTTTCCGGATAACTTGCCAGGAATGCCACCGGATAGGGACATCGAGTTTATTATTGAGTTACAGCCAGGCACTGCACCTATCTCAAAAAGGTCCTATAGAATGCCACCCAAGGAATTGGCCGAATTAAAAATCCAACTTCAAGAACTTCTTGACAAAGGTTTTATTCGCCCTAGTGCATCACCTTGGGGTTGTCCGGCCTTATTTGTGAAGAAAAAGGATGATAGTTTGAGATTGTGTGTGGATTACCGGCCTCTCAATGCGGTGACAATCAAAAATAAATATCCCCTTCCCCGCATTGATGTTTTATTTGATCAGTTGGCTGGAGCTTGGGTGTTTTCAAAGTTGGATCTTCGTTCTGGATATCATCATATCAAAATCTGACCCTGTGATATTCCTAAAACAGCCTTCTCTACAAGATATGGATTATATGAATATTTGGTCATGTCCTTTGGCCTCACAAATGCACCTGCCTATTTCATGTACCTTATGAATTCGGTGTTCATGCCTGATCTTGACAAGTTTGTCGTGGTCTTCATTGACGACATCCTTGTTTATTCCAAGAATGAGGAGGACCATGCCCAACATTTGCGCATTGTTCTTCAACGCCTCAGAGATCATAAATTATATGCTAAGTTTTCCAAATGTGCATTCTGGTTAGACAGGGTGAAATTTTTGGGTCATACCATATCCAGTGAAGGCATAGCCGTTGATCCTAGTAAAGTACAAGAAGTGATGGACTGGAAATCTCCTGCTTCCGTTCATCAAATTCGCAGTTTTCTTGGTCTAGCTGGATATTATCGTCGTTTCATTCCGGACTTCTCAAAAATTGCTAAGCCTATGACCGAACTGTTGAAGAAAGGAATCAAATTTGTCTGGGATGAAAGATGTGAGAAAGCTTTTCACACTCTAAGGGAGTTGCTGACTAAGGCCCCAGTCCTAGCTCAACCTGATAATGCCAAGCCTTTGACGTGTATTGTGACGCGTCGGGTACGGGTCTTGGTTGTGTGCTCATGCAAGACAATAGAGTCATTGCTTATGCTTCACGATCTCTTCGGCCACATGAGCAGAACTATCCTACTCATGACCTCGAGTTAGCAGCTGTCATTCATGCTCTGAAGATTTGGAGACACTATCTTATGGGCACTCATTGCAATATCTACACACACCATAAGAGTCTCAAATATATCTTCACCCAAGCCGATCTGAATATGAGACAAAGAAAATGGTTGGAATTAATCAAAGACTACGATCTCGAGGTGCACTACCATCCGGGCAAGGCCAATGTAGTCGCGGATGCACTAAGCCGCAAGAGTTATTGTAATTGCCTAACTGTGGAATCTTATGACCAGACACTGTGTTCAGAAATGAGAAGACTAAATTTGGAAATGATTCCCCAAGGCACTTTAAACCACATTTCCATTGAACCAACCCTTCATGATCAAATTATCATGGCGCAACTACACGATGAAGGTATTAAGATCATCAAGCAGAAACTCTCCCAAGGGGAAGAAAAATATAAGTGTTTCCGCCAAGATCACCATGGAATTCTATGGTTCGAGAGCCGCATAGTCGTTCCAAAGAATCATGATCTCCGAAAGCAAATCCTCGAAGAGGCACACCTTTCCAAGTTCTCCATTCATCCAGGCAGTTACAAGATGTATCAAGATCTTAAACAAAACTTCTGGTGGACTAGGATGAAAAGGGAAATTGCTAAGTATGTTTCGGAATGTGATACCTGTCGGCGAGTAAAAGCCAGCCACTTGAAGGTAGCCGGCCCTCTTCAACCTTTGTCTATCCCATCATGGAAATGGGAAGACATAAGTATGGATTTCATTGTAGGATTGCCAAACACATCCCAGAAGCATGACTCTATTTGGGTTATCGTGGATAGGCTCACAAAGACGGCGCATTTTATTCCAGTGCACACTACCTATACTGCCAAGAAATATGCCGAGATTATCTCGATCGCATTGTTTGCCTACATGGCGTACCCAAAACGATCATTTCTGATCGTGGTACTCAATTCACAGCACGCTTTTGGGAACAATTGCAAGTTTCTCTTGGTACCAAACTGATTCGAAGCTCAGCTTATCATCCTCAAACCGATGGACAAACAGAGAGAGTAAACCAAATCCTAGAAGACATGTTGAGGGCTTGTGTTATTCACTTTGACAAGAGTTGGGATAAGTGTTTATCTCTAGCAGAATTCTCATACAACAATAGCTATCAAGAAAGTTTGAAAATGGCACCCTTTGAGGCCTTGTATGGTCGAAGGTGTCGTACTCCTTTAAACTGGTCGCAAGTTGGAGAACGAGTGGTATTCGGACCTGATCTTGTAACCGAGGCAGAAGAAAAAGTGAAGGTAATCCAAACAAATATTAAAGCGGCACAATCTAGGCAAAAGAGCTATTTTGACAAAAGAAGAGATCCCTTGCAATTCGAAGTTGGAAATCATGTATACCTTCGGGTTTCTCCAACCAGGGGTGTACAAAGATTTGGAGTGAAAGGAAAACTGGCTCCCAGATACGTTGGTCCCTATGAAATTATCGAAATTTGTGGACCCGTGGCCTATAGAGTGAGACTTCCTCCGCAACTATCCACCATACACGACATCTTCCATGTTTCTCAGCTTAAGAAATGTGTCCGAGTTCCCACGGAGATTGTCGAACAAGAGGATATACGGGTAGAACCGGACCTTTCCTTTGTGGAATATCCTATCAAAGTTCTGGATCAGAAAGAAAGGGTAACAAGAAGAAAAGTAGTTAAAATATACAAAATCCAGTGGAGTCATCACACTGAAGAAGAAGCCACTTGGGAGACCGAAACTTATCTAAATGAACATTATCGTGGTTTTCTAGCTTCCCTCCAAGGTACACACCTTCCACACTTAGCCTTTTTACTCGAATCTCGGGTCGAGATTCTTTTTAAGGGGGGTAGGCTGTAACACCCCAGGTGTTTCATTAGCTAAACCAGGGTCAGTAGCACCAAATCTTGTACCTTAACCAAGAAACATCGAAACAAATGCATGTGTATGTATGAGTGTGTATGTGTATATGTGCATAGTTCGGAACCCTTAAATAATTTTTAGTCCAATGCAAGTGTGCATATGATTTTGAGTTGGCATGTCACTAACATCACGATAAATCAAAGTCTAGTTGAAATCAAAGTGAGAAAGTGAAGTTTAGCACATGAAATGACGAATCATTTGAATCAAGGTTTTAAAGGTTTTAATTGTGTTCTTTTCAAGTTTTAAAATAAATGTTCATAGAGAATAATTTCAAAAACATAGCTCAAACAATATTTTGCCTAAAACCAAAGTTGTAGCATTTTTGATGTGAAACAACTTTCATGTGCGAATGATTTCGAGTTTCCATACAAAAGTCAAAGAAATTTTGAATTTAAATCGAATCGGGTGTTAACATACAGTTGGCGGTTTTTCAAATTAACTTGTGAACGGAGTCTCGAACCAATTGGTGCCTGAAAGGAAAAGTGTAGAATTCAAAATCCTCTACAATTTTCGTATTCAAAGTTTCTCATGTTTCAAAAAGAATCTTTGAGAAAAATTCGAATTTTGGATCAAACCTCTAATTCTCTCTCTCTTCTCTCTGCTCTCTCCCCTCCCCTGTCCAGCGCCGGCCGTGTGCGAGGCCGCCGGCCACGCGCCGCCCGCCCGGCCAGGCCACCTCCCCGGCACTGGGTTCGCCCAACCCGGCCCCCTCCAACCCGTTCGACCTCGCCACGCGGCACTGCCCCTTGCGCGCACGTCGAGAATGAACGCCGATGCGCCACGGCGACGCCGATGCGCCACGGCGACGCCGTGCCGAGCCAGCCGACCGCCCTCGCTTCTTCTCGCACCCTTGACTCGCCTGGAACCATCCCGCGAGCTCCACGACGCCCTCACCCCTCTCTCCTTCCTCCCTGAGCACGAGCGCCGCGTCCCGGTTGCCCCTCTGCCCAAAAACGGCCGACGCCGCCGCCATTAGCGCCGCCGCGCCCTAGGCTCCCGCGGAGCCCCCTCCTCCGCCCTCCCTCGTGCCCAATAACCCCCGCAGCTAGCTTCCTCGCCCTCCACTGGTACTCCCCGACCTGCTCGCCGCCGCCCCGGACCACCGGACCACCGCCGCCGCCGCCAAACGCCGCCGCCGGAGCTCCTGCTCCGCGGAGCCGCCGCCTCCAACCGTCCCGCGCCCAACCGAGCCCACCCTTGGGTTCCTCTCGACGCCGTGACGCTTTTCCCCCACTTTCCCCACGCCTCCGGTGAGCCCCCACGCCGGATTCCGGCCGCCCGCCCCTCCTCTGTTTCTCAAACCAGCCAGGGACCCGCGGTGAGAAGAAGAAAGAAGTCCAGGGGCCTAGATGCAAGTTTTCCTTTTCCTTTTCTTTTGTTTTCAAAAACAGCAAACTTTGAAAATTCCTAGAAATTCGTAGAAAAATCGGAAAAATGAAAATCCAATTGTTTTGGAATCCTTGCAACAAGATCTACAACTTTCTTTACATGCACATGTTTATTTTCTGTCTGTATTTTAATCTAGGAAAAAGATTAGATTTCCTAGGCTATAATTGTTCTAGGAGTTATACTTAGAATCTATAGGTGATTTTTGGTTGGTAGCTAAGCCATGCTATGATTAGTGTTGTGTAAACATTTTAGCACCAGTTGACCTTTGTAACTAGATGAAACCCTAGTCTTGGCTAGATCTAGTAAAACACTTTGCTTTTTATTTCTGGATGTTCTGACTGTGATATATGTATGAAACTTTTTCTGTGTACTTACAATACTAGATGAACACTACTGTCCAAATTTCATTATTTATAGATTTGTGTAGCTATTTCTTTGTTTTAATGCTTGTTTAGTAGACTTTAATTATGATAAATAGTTTATGTTGATAATAAATCATGAAAATATTTCTGAGTGTTCTTTTATCATAGTATAGCTTGTCCATGGAGTTTGAGCTCCAGTTAATGAATAGAATAGGATCTAAAAATTAATCTTGATAAGCTAATGTATGTTTTGTTTATTTTCTCCTATTTATTTCTGTGCATAATAAATCCTGAAAAATTCACAGTAGCTAATTCATCCCTTTTTAGACCTACTGTTAAAGTTTGAATTTGTTTTATACTCTGGTCTAATGTGTATAATTCGATCTTGTTCTAGGAGTTGTCTGATTGCATGATTTATTCTGGACATTTGGCTACAAGATTTAGGATGAATTTTGCAGTATAGCTAGTTATGTTTACCTTCTGTTTGAAGTAATTTTTGCTGAATTTAATACTATATGTGTGCTGAGTTACTGATTTATTAACTAACCATGGTTTAATTGCTATAGGAAACTACTCCCACTTGTTTAGGAGTTAGTATAGCTTTCTTGTGTTGTTGATCATGATGTCTTGTGTAGTTAGATATGTTAAGTTACTACTCTATAAACGATTGCCCAGTAAAATATGAATGAAAGTGTTTCACTCTTTAACTTCGGGTTTTGTTTGCGTTACACCGTTATTGTGAAATAATTCATGAATTAATATCATCACAACAACTCACCCATGTGCATCTCATATAGATACTACTACTCTCGCTGACGGAACATACGAGCTGGTGGCCGAGTCCGAGAGTGAGCAGCGTGAAGCTCAAGTTAATCTAACTGAAGCTGCGCAAAATCCGAACCCGATTTCGGAAGAGCCCCGATCCAGCTACGCCCAGGAAGGCAAGTCCCGGAGCATGTCCAACTATTTTAAATTTATGCAACTTATTGTTGTTCCTATCTATTTGTGCATTTAAGTTTACAGGAGTTGACTGGAACCTTAGTTGCATGATCCTAGGTACCTATGCTTGAACACTAGTATGTGTAGGTCGCTAGTTGGCTATGCTAAGTGTTCGGTAGAAGTCGAGTGATTTCCTGTCACTCGCGAGAATTATAGGAGTTGGTTGTTTAATACCTGCTGCAACTATAAGGTTACGGGCGGGGCTGTGGTATTTGTGATGCCCCGTCTGTTTAGTGAAATTTGATAAGGCCGCAGTGTGTGGTAGTGGTGGTTAAGCGTTTGAACGTACTAGACACATGCCGAGAATATGGTAATCGGTAAGCTTAAGTACCTGATTGGACCGGCAAGTGGACTTTACTTTCACCTTCTTTGAACGTCGTTTCTCATGCGCGCACATGTGGGTGCAGAGTCGTCGTACTCTGTAGTCGAGGACGGTGACCCTGATCCACAACCCGGAAAGAAAGGGGAAATGTTGCACGTGTGACTCTGGGAGTAACCACGTGACGTGTGTTTAGGTCTGCCTTGCAAGGTTAACAAATTCGATTCGAATCGTCCGCTTCTCACGGTTTGGGACTGCTTAACCCTTTTGCCACATAGAGTAAGAAGTGAAAGATGATGACGATGAATATGGTTGGTTGGATGATGAAAGATAATTGTTTCCACCATGTATGCTATTGGATAGATGCTCACCTAGAACGGTTAATTGAACTAGAACCTGAAAGCTAAAATATGAAATTAAGGATCTACTCTTTACTGCTTTTCGGCAAACGAACTCCTCAAGCCAAAGGCCATGCATGTCTAGATAAAGGGCTAAATATACCCTTAGTCGGGTAAGCCTTGCTGAGTATTAGAATACTCAGCCTTGCTTGTGGCTATATTTTGTTTCAGGTGAAACCTTTGAGGATATGATTGCCAGTTTGACCTGGCCTTGCACTCTTCCGCCTGGTTGGTCCGTGGAGTGGGATGCGTCCCCGGCCAATGATGACAAGAACGAGTGATGTCTTGTATCGGGCTTTCTCGAGACATCCATATCGTCGTTAGTTCTCATGTTTACTTTGCCGCTAAAATAAAGGACTCTGTTGAACTTCTGTTACTTTGGTTTGAAAAGTACTTTGTTAAATTTGGAACTTGGTTTGTAATTCTGTTTTTATGTTAAACTCTGTGGTGTAATATATTGTGAGGTGTTGTAATCTCTGGACTCGCCTTCGTGTGAGTTATGCTGCTTTGTTCGATCCAGTTTAAGTGGTTTTATCGGGATTTTACCCGACAGCACTGCCGGATTGCTCCGTTTTAAGTGCGTGTTAACCCTGATTGTCGTTTTGATGATGGTTAGCGCACTTAAGCCGGTTTATGTCGGGCGGGGCTGCCACACCCTGTGCCTCCGACGGCTGGCCATTAAAATCATTGAGCATCACGTTGGTCTTGATAAGATCAGCAGCAGAACGATCCAATCGGCGCAGTACTGAGTACGACATTAGATTGACCGCGGCGCCAGTGTCGACCAACATCCTGTTCACAGGCTTGCCGTCGATGAAGCCCTTGAGATATAATCCCTTCAGGTGCTTGTAGCTTTTCTCCTTGGGATTCTCGAAGATGATCGGCTGTGGGCCAAGATCCAATTGCGCGACGGCCAATTCCTCCGGTTGGGGCGCCCGAAACTCCGACGGGAGCACGAACACCATGTTTACATCAGCCGATGGCTTTTCATCGGCTCTTGGCTGCTTGGGGCGCCACTCCCTCCTTGGAGGGCGCCTTTCCACCCTTCGCGTGTGCCTGACTTGCTCCACGAGATCCGGACGCGCCTTCCTCAGCACGTCGAGGTACCTTGCTTCTGCCTCTTCGAGATTGCGTAGGCGCTGCACTCTGCACTTCTGTGAGCGGCTGAGCCCGTCGGGGCACCACCGTGGACGATGATACTTGTCTTTCTCTTCTAGCTCAAGATCGTCCCTGGATGGCCGCTTAACATGGTCGTCTTGACGTGTTCTGGGCCCCAAGCGCTGGAACACCGACGTCTCGCCTGGATGGCATCCCCGAGGCCTGCACTCCAAGCAATCATCGATAGTAGGCAATCGGCTCATGCCGGAATTCCAACAGTACCTGAAGAACGGGCAATGCCAGTGATCGCGTATAGCCTGGCGCCTTCCCAGCGTCCTCCCCGTGCGGTGCTCATACTCCTCCTCTTCCGATTCATATCGGCGGTGTAACTTGTACTGATACTGGTATTTTTCCAGAAGCCGATTGGAAGCTGGGAGTTGGTTGCGGATGCGACACACTTGTTCTTCGGTAACATGTTGCTGCTCCGGTTCGTCTTCATCCTGGGGCCATTTGCCAGAAGCGGCCTCTTTCATCTGCTCGTCACGGCGGCACATGGGTCCCACCATGTTAATCTGGAATGCTAAGTTCTGACCATCAGGTCCAAAATCCGACAGCTCCACCACGTTGGCTTGTGGGAACGGTTGACTGTCCACCTTCATCGTGTGTTGGGCCAGAATTAATCGGCCTTGCTCGATAGCCGATTGGATCTGCCGACGCAGCTCCTTACAATCATTCGTGGCATGGGTGAACGAGTGGTGCCACTTGCAGTACAACCTCCCCTGCAGCTCTTGTACCATTGGCAGCTTGTGATTCTCTGGGAACTTCAACTGCTTTTCTTTGAGCAGTAGATCGAATATCTGCTCTGCCTTGGCCACGTCAAAGTCAAAGCCTTTCACAAGCCCCTTCTGTCTGACCCACCTGCACGGGACGGAGTTTGCCCCCCGGGTCCACTCCGCCACAGCCACTTCTTGTTCTCCGCCAGAATCATCGGAATCATCCACTTGGGCCATGTTTACATGGCGCTTGAATTTCTCCTGGTACAGATCAGGGTGGTAGTGTTCATACGCCGTGAGCTTCTGCACCATGTGCGCCAGAGAAGTGAATTCCAACTGAAAAGCCGGATCCTTGATCGGCTTAGCGAGCCCCAAAACTGCCAAATCGACCGCCTCCTTCTCTGTAATGCGCGATGAGTAGCATCGATTCTTAACTTCTCTGAAGCGTTGCACGTACTCCGACACACTTGCCCCTCGCTTCTGCTTGACTTGGGCGAGGTCGGCAATCCCGGCTTCAGTAGCCTCTGAATGATACTGGGTGTGGAACTGATCTTCCAGGTGCCTCCAAGTCCGGATCGAATCTAGGGGCAGTGACGTATACCACCCAAAGGCTGAACCCGTGAGAGACTGGGAGAAGAAACGGACCCTCAGAGGATCCGACACTGAGATCATCCCAAGCTGCGTTAGGTATCGGCTCACATGCTCGATAGAGCTGGCCCCTTCTGACCCGCTGAACTTGGTGAACTCCGGGAGCCGATACTTGGGTGGCAACGGGATCAAGTCATAATCACTTGGATACGGCTTAGAATAGCCGATCGCCTTTCTCTTGGGCAGGATGCCGAACTGGTCCCTTAATATTGCACTGACCTGCTCCACACTCAGAACTCCTGGGGCCGAGGGCTCAGCACTCGGCCCGGTAGCGTACTTCGCCAGCCATGCCTGCTTCTCCGCATATGCTCCTGAAGCTCTTGTACCCGCCAGATGTCCCATGTGCGTAGGACTGATGCTGTCAGGTATATACACGCACGTGTAGCCGTGCGGAATCTCCTTAGGCGGCTCGTTCAGGAATTGGCCTTCTCCAGGGTCACCGCCGATCTTGTAGACGACGTAGATCGACGAACCTTGCGGTCCTGGGGCCGTGAGCGAGTACGACACTGGCGGCCTAGACTGAAGTGAGGCCTCTCCCCTGTGACTCCCCAAGATTGGTCCTGATGGGGAGTGCTGGTTCTTGATCACCTCCTGGACGACACGATGTGCCACACGCTCGAGCTCGTTCACCAGGCTTTCTGAGTGCCGATGAAGCGTGTGAGCCACCATGTAGTTCATCTCCTGGCGCAGGGCTCTGGTGCGCTCCTCTGATGGTACAGACAGGTCAATGTTGTCGAGAGCGCCTTCGGGTGAAGACCCCTTCCACCTGATACCATGGTTGCGGGTTCTCTCGAAAGAGCCGATGAGATCGGCTTCGAACTGAGCTTTGACATCATCATATTTTTGCTTGTGTTCTGGAGTCAACTCTTCATATGTGACAGGTTTGGTAACCGGCGGGATCGGTGCTTGGTCCTGAGGTCCTGTCATCTCTGCGGTGGGCGTTGTTGCTGATGAGGGTCCCACCGGGTGTGCCAAAATGTGTTGTGGGTTAAAACCCACCGGCGAGTAGCGACAGGCAACACGAAGAGCCGGGAGGTCGCCGGGGCGCTGGCAAGCACTGCTCCCTCGTCAACGTCCCGCAATCCTGGCACACGCCGCGGCTTGCTAAGACGCAGGGCGTGCCACCTGACCTATACCCGATCAGGAAGGTGCGAACGTGCTTGCGACGATTTGCCTACAAGCACAGACACGTGTAAACATTAGTCCGAGGCATGGTCGGCTCCCCGGGACGACTCTTGCATCGGCTTTAAAGAGTCGATCGAGTCCCAGTGTCAGATTGGATCTGCATATCCAGATGGTAATGAATAAAGCAAGTAACTGTAAAGCTACTTCAATTGAATCTAACTAATCTAATCCACGATGATAAAAACTTCACTGCTAGATCGGAACATCATACACGTAATTGGGCCTAATGAGCGTAATAAATAACTAAACCTTAATCAGAATAGAGGCCTAAAAACAAGCGAAAGCCGATTCTCGGATCAATTCCCTGTTAAGACTAAGGCAAAGCATCTAATACATCACCGGATCATCCAATCCGTTTACAAGGCCTAACCTAGCAGATATTACGCTGATTTTTAAATATAAGAACAAACCATAACAGATTAGATCTACTAGATGGAAAAGAAACAGGGTGTCATCTCTACACGACTAGTTCCATACAACAAGAATTAGTATAAGATTAAAACATGATCGCGCAGAGATGACATGATATTCGTAGATGATAAGCAATAAAAGCACGATGAATCTACTAAAGATCATGCTACGAAAATCAGAATAACTAGCACTACTCGCCATCAAAAACGCTTCAGTACGAGTAATACCAAGGTAAAAGCAAGAACAACGCTGCCCTGATCGCAAGAAGCGATCAGGGCAGCATGGCGCTTACTTGGATGAAACCCTAGAATTAGGGGTGGCGGTGCGCCGAGAGTTGTTGTTTGCAAACGTGATGACGTCTCCTTTACAAATATCATATGGTACATATTTATAGTCCGGAGATTTGAAAAACAATCTAAACCAACGTGTCCAAATCGGACTCTATACCTAATACAAACTGAACTAAATCTAAAGATACATGGCCCACATGGCCCAAACACTCACGCAGGAGCCGATTCACAAACCTTCTTTAATTCCTGCTTTAAGTCCAACTTGCTCGCGGCCCATTAATTAACCCAGTTAATTTATGGCGATAACGGATGTATTTTCCGTTCTTGTGTGTTTATCTTGGTTACTTTTTTTTTTTGTAGCTGCTGCTACCCCAGCTGCATCTTGATCAATAGTCATCCTTTTACACCTCTTCTGGGCAATTCATTAACCTGGAACACGGCGTGGGCTGAACATTAGTTTAATTTCGATACAGTATATGACATTTCAATAGCAGAATCAGTTGAGGTGTACCGGAAACCAAGACATAGTTGGACATGTGACTGTTCCTGTCAACTGCTGGTAGTACAAACCTCGTCTTGTGTGAAGAACGGAAGATTACAAAGCATTGACTCTTCATCTCTATGAAGGTAAAAACTCGCAGTGCTCTCGCTGGAGAGGATGCAGGAAGTGCCAAGGTGTTTTGCTGGAAGCTTCGCGGTGACATGGTTTCATCGTACAGGGACCTTGATCCAGCCATTGGCAAAGGCGATGACGAGGATGACGAAGGGGGTGGACATGCCGAAGATGATGATGTAGGGCAGGGGCGTCTTCATGGGGTTCTCACCCTCCCTCTCCCCTGCAGTCTGCCAGTACCTGCATTCCATCATCCCACATGGAGTGAGTGAATCAGTCACAGCTCACAGGCTGCTTTGAGAAGGCAGGGTTGCATTAGCTTACTGTTCGGGCTCCTCATCCCTGGTGATGAACTTCTTCTTGCCTGGAGGCTTCAGCTCCCCATCTCCACCTGCGTGCGTCACTCTCCCAATAAGCCTTGTTTCCCAGAGCAAAAGTAAAAGAGCTAGGGAGGATTGAGGAACCATACCAAGCTTAGCTGATATCCTGGCACGCCTGCTGATGACGCGATCACGGAACAAACTGGCACCTTTCCTGGGCGATGGCTGGGCAGTGAAGGCAGCGCCGCTGCCGACGGCGAGGAGGGAGGGAGCTACCTTGGCCATGGTTGGGCTGGTGTGGAAGAGAAAAGAACTCTCCTACCTTATGAGCATCACATGATGTAGTCGTGCATGTGACGGCGTCCAAGAGGACAGGATAAGGCGGGTGCTATCCTGGCTCATTCTCTTCCAAAGCACACAGGCCAAGGCTCACAGATTGTGGTGACGTGGTCCAGCCATATGGAACCACCTCTCATGCCAGCAGTTGGTGGCTGTCACTTAATATCACAGATGGGAAATATTCTGGATGGCAGACAGAAGAAACCAAATTGCTAACTGCGGTAGGAATGCTTCATCTCATTTTTCCATTCTAAACAGAACACAGGACATTAACTTAAGTTGATTGAATTCGGTATTCTGATTAGCAAAATGTGTCAACCATGATCAGCACAACAACCTTCCCTGGTAACAAACACGACCTGGCTAAAAGATTCTCACAGAACAGAACCATATGAGAAATCGGAAGAGCATTTGTTTTCATACTGGCAAAACAATTAAAAAGAGGCACATCATAAATTCTTCCATTTAACAAGAAGAGAAAAAGAACTTTGCAACCAGTGGCATGCCCAGGGCCTGGCGACCCTGGGCACCTGGCCGGGCTCCGGTGCAACAATTGTAAGATGCTAGCCATCAAATCTATAGTTCGTTAGTCCAATTGGAGATAAGAAGAAACAATTGCCGTGTGATTTGCCTGGGCTCCATTCGAACCCTGGGTCCGCCACCGCTTCTGTTTGCACCTCAGGAGCTACCAGCATTTTTATTATTGGACTGGGATTCTGATATGATATATTTTGCAACATCAGCACAGCAGGTAAGCTTATCAGCCTTGTCATCAGGGATCTCGATGGAGAACTCTTGCTCAAAAGCCATAACAAGCTCCACCCGATCTAAGCTGTCCAAGCTCAGGTCCTTTTGGAAATCTGCTGTCTCAGTCACCTGCAAACATTGACACAGCAAATGTGAGCCAGAGCTTAGACGCAAACAACACAATGATACTGCAGTAGATGTACAATTTGTAGAGCTGCTTAATAAGAAAATGCTAATTTTCCATAGCCTATCATCTGTATTACGGGTACGGGTAGTTTGCACCCAATTAAAGAGGAATTAGGTCCCATTGTCCGTACCACTTGCAAAACAACATAATCATAAATATGTTCTCTAAAACTGATTAGTTCTTTTACTTTTGAAAGCATTTAACAAACAAAAAAGCAATTAAGATACTCCTGTGATAAACACTCTTAACATTGTCAACCATTGTTACATACTTATGCTGTCATGAATCATCATTGCTTCCTCCATGTGCTCTTTTTATTCCTACACACCCTCTCGTGAACCTAATTATGTGGAGAGATCCAGTACTGTTGGCTTAGAGTTGGAATGCTGCTCTTCTCAATCTAGGTCTTGGATTTAAACAGGTTAGCCAACAACTTATGTATGACCTTGCCGAAGGACCAAGGCTGTGTTTAGTTCACGAAAAAGCTTGAGTTTTGGTACTGTAGCACATTTCGTTGTTATTTGACAATTAATGTCCAATCATGGACTAATTAGGCTTAAAAGATTTTTTTTCTCGAACACGCAGGAGAGATTAGGCTTAAAAGATTCATCTCATATGAAACAGTTAAACTGTGTGATTAGTTATTTTTCAACTGCATTTAATGCTCCATGCATGTGTCTGAAGATTCGATGTGATGGGTATTGTAGGAATTTTTTGGGAAATAAACAGGGCCCAAGTCATCTTTGATTACATTTTACAGTTAAAAGTTTTGAAGATACCATATCTAAAAGAAAATCCTGCAAATATTATATTACGAGCTTTCAGGAATTTATCTCTACTTGCAATGGTCAGGCAATGACAGAGAATATCCATGCATGACAGTATGGAAGTAATCTGTTGAGTATCCATGATTTCAGCATGACATTATGGAAATAATCTGTGACAGAGGGTGATGATCTATTTGTATGCTCCTTACACTTCCATTTCCACCAGAATGTGTTCTGTTACACTCAGTGCTTTGGATATTCAGCTAATTCAGACAACAGATGGAATGGAACATCATAAAATAAAATTTTGCTGTAGATTCACAGAAAATATCAGCACATAAGAGCATGAGCCTACCAAGAAAATATGAGTAAAGAGGAGCTAGTCATGACCCCTTTTGATCATTTGTATCATTTTATCAAGCTAAAGGAAAGTAATTTCATGGTGCTTGCTACAAGACAAATGTATCTGTCTCAATTAGGATACACAAAATTTTATACTGACAGTACTTATCAGCAGCTATGCTGATTTCTTTTTTGAAATTGTTCACTTATTGTATCATTTTATTTTTGAAAGAAAATGGCAGGAGTTCTGCCTTTCAATTAAGAAGAGCTATGCTGATTTCTGACATGCTCAAATTCAAGGGAAATGGAGGCATCAATCAGTTTCTGGCAGGCATAAATGAAAGTTTCCTATTCTAATCCTGACCAATTTAAATTTATACAAGATTACTTATCCGAAAAATGTACAATATCCAAAAGAAAAAAACTTTAAACAAGTTCGCCAAAGGCATGATTTCCTCAATCATACTCTGACTATTCTCATGCCACGGATCAGTTTACAAATGCAAAAGACGCATGCATCCAATCACTGATAACAACATTACTTCACAGAAAGCAGATTGTTAGAGACATCTTTCTTGAACTGAAAAGGGTGTTAGCATATCATTACCCATAATCCATTCTAGCTACTCAGTTCTGTATTATAGAGTTAGCTATGAGTCCATTTCAGCTCCCTTTCTCCTTTTATTAAGAATGTTCCAAAAGTTCAGCCCCCATGCTTCATGCGATAACCATGACATTTCATTCTTGAATGCCACTCACTGCTGTAAGACCAGAATACGAAATATCAACACACCCATGCCAATCTACGTAAGCAGGAATTAGCAACACCCACGAAGCCACAAGTGATAAATGCGCTAGCATCATTAGGGCAGTCCCAATGCAGACTCCACTCATAGAGTCTAAGCCTCAAAGACTCCATCACAAGAAATTATACTTCCCAATGCAAAGTGTGTTACTTTAGTTTATATGGCCCACTTGTCTCTCTCACATTCATTCTTGATTTGCGTGAAGATTTGGAGTCTTGATTTCTCTTCCTCTCTCTCTTCCATAAATATACTGTCACATCAGCAAAACACAATAAATAGGAGGCTTAGACTCCATGGTAGAGTCGGAGTTGGGACTGTCCTTATGTATCGTAAGGGCATTGGATAGAAACAATCTTTTGATGGTAATCTTATTGTTGCTTTCAACGATTACAACTACCATCCTAGCAAAACTAGCAGCTTAAATTGGACTATTGATGTAAGCACTGACATCCATTATGTCTCCATTCCATTCAATTACTGCACAAATGGGAGTGCAGGAGGCAGGAGCAAAGCTGCTCACGAAGAAAGAGACAGAGAAAAGGACGATGATACTAGCATAGCAGAGGCAGGAGCCCCACCTTGTCGGCGTCGATCTTGTCGAACTTCCTGACCAGCTCAACGACGCGCGCCCTGACGGCGCTCTCGGAGCCGGAACCGCCGTCTCCGCGGCCGTCCGCCGGCGCGCTCATCCCCCGCGCGAACCAGCACCGCGCCACCGCCGCCGGCCCCGGGCCGCCTCCACGGGCAGCGACGGAGAGCGGCGCGCGGAGCCGCAGGTGCTGCAGCACAAGGGCTCGCGCCGCGTGCATCTCGCTCTTGATTCCTTCACTGGATTCGATGGAATAGATAGACGATGGAATGGTGGAGGCAAGCAAGAAGAAGAGTTTGGAAGCCGCGGCAGCCGGCAGCAAAAGGGGAGGCGGCGGCGGCGGATTCTGCCACGTGCGGCTCGCGTCGCTGTGGAAGCTGGAGCCTGGAGGTGACGACGGCCGGCGCAAATTGTGAATGTGATTTTGGGCCTGATCGTGAAGCCCAAGGCCCGATGCTTCTTCCTCTCGGCGGGGCTGGACCTCGTTCATTTTGACCGACGGGCCCACGCGACGGAGGCTCAACTTTCAGCCTAGGATATGTGTGGTCGCAACAGCTATGTTATGGGCCAAGGTAGGTTGTATATTCGGCCTAGTTGGGAGTTGGATTGTTTTCTTTGCCGAATCTCAGTTTTTTTTCTTTTGCTTTTTCTTTAGTGTCTATTTTGTGTTTTTTTTACTAGTTTATAATTATAAAAAAAAGTTTAACGTTTTATGGATATTTTGGCCACGTTCTTTTCCTTGTTACTTTAAATTGTTCGTTCGCATTTTTTAGATGCTCCATGGTGTATGATGTGCACATGGTTTCAACTTTCAAGGCTTCGCTTACGGACGGTTGGCAGAGCATCCAACTCGAACCCATTCGGCCATGGGTTTCCATGGGATGATGCTGCAGGGTTTTCACCACCAAAAATTAGCTCGACCACATTGTTTTGCCGTGCAGACCCGGGAAATGCCCTCAGGCTGTCAAACACCCTACATGGTTTGTGAGGGTTGTGTTCTTTTAGAAACGCAAAGCAATCAGGGCTGGAGCTCAGACACCCTGATTTTTTTTCTTCTAAAAAGTCAGGGCTGGAGCTCATTATATATTATATCAGTCTAAAACTGATGAGGACAACTTCTCACTTGAAGCTTGAGCTGCTTCTTTCATTTTTCCGAGATCCCGCTTCCTAGGAAATGTTGGTTTCAGAAACAGGTAAAGTTGCTGCTGCGACGTCTCAGTTTCTTGTGGGAGCCATCCACGTTTGACACATTATATACCTCTTACTTAAATATTCAGAAGACACTCGTGTATCCTCATGGAGGGAGTACCATACCAGAAATGTACATCAGTAGCAGAACAAGATCAGAATCATCCGTACACTTTGCATTTCACAAACCACAAGTACGGGTGCACCAAATTTTACCTAACTTCGTTCTTTTTATTGGGGGTAGAGATTTTACTTTTATTTGTTACATGCACATTACGTGCCTCCTACCCTCAATCCAATTTTGCACGTATAATCGGGGACGTGCCCAGTAAATTTCGCTAGTATTAACAACTAATAATCATGTCCATGTACTTGGGTCATTGGGTGCATAGTTCTCTTAAGGCATTGCATACTGCAAAAACTTTTTGTTGCATTCAAGTGAGCTTTGGTACGTTAGATGTGATGTGATGTTTTATTCAAGCGAAGTCGGCCTGCCTTGCTTGCTTCGCTAGACCTAGACTGTCAACCTTCTCTGAATTAAAAAAAAAAAAGACATGGTCGGATGGTCCGATGAAGTTAGCTTGTCTTGCTTGCTTGTTTTCTCTAGTCTACTGTCTGCAACCTGCAGCCTTGTTTGTGGTTCTCTGAATCTAAGCACCTGGTCTTAGTATTATATATTCAAAAACTTCAACTCCCTTTCGCGGGTATGCACAAGTTTGTCATCTTCAAGTGTTATCTGCAATGAAGTAGCGACTAAATTGTCTGAAAATTTATGCACAAGTCGTCACTGCACGTGGGTCCAGCCACTCGTCGGGCCCACGCGTTCGACTGCAGAGGATCTCAATCCCCGCACAGCACCTCCCACCTAGGCAGCGACCATGGTCCATGGATAAGAGAAAATCGATAGGCAGAAGAAACAAAAAAAGTTGCCATGACGACGATGGCGCTGCCGCTACCGGTGCCAAATCCACTCCCAAGCAGCAGCCCAATCCTCCGCCCCCGCTGCAGCACCGCCGCCGCCGCAGCCGCAGCAAGAACCCCTGGTGTCCAACCCCTCCCCGACGAGCTCCAGCTCGTCGCCGACGTCCGGTCCCCGCACAACCACATCCGCGTCGCCGACGTGTCCCCGCGCGCCGCGGGCCACCCGCTGGCCGGCGCCCGCCTCCTCCTCCTCGACGGCCCCGGTAACATCCACTCCCTCTCTTTCCCCCGCCGCGCCCACCGCTGCCCGCTCACCGCCACCTACCTCGACGCCTTCGCCGCGCTCCCGCCGCTCCTCCCGCGCCCCTCCCTCGCCGTCCTCGGCTTCGGCGCCGGCTCCGCGGCCCGCGCGCTCCTCCACTTCCACCCGGGCCTCTCCGTGCATGGCTGGGAGCTCGACCCCGCCGTCCTGGCCGTCGCCCGCGACTTCTTCGGCCTCGCCGAGCTCGAGAAGGACCACGCGGCACGCCTGTTCGTGCACGTCGGCGACGCGCTCGAGGCCGAGGCGCCGCCCGGCGGGTTCGGCGGCGCCCTGGTCGATCTGTTCGCCAGCGGGAGCGTGCTGCCGGAGCTCCAGCAGGTGGACACATGGCGGCGCCTGAGCGGGATGGTGGCGCTGGGCGGGAGGATGATGGTGAACTGCGGCGGCGGGTGCGTGGAGGCGGAGGAGGAGGGGAGGGATGGCGAGGCGGTGAAGGACGCCACCTTGCGGGCCATGGCCACGGCGTTCGGGGAGGGGAGGGTGTCGGTGATGGACGTGGATGGGAGCTGGGTGGCGATGACGGGGCCACCCGTCACAGCGCCTGAGGCGGCGGCAGCGTGGAAGGCGCGGCTACCTCCAGAGCTTCGGAATTTTGTTGACATGTGGAGGCCGTATAATAGCAACTAGCCGGGAGATTCTTCACTCTTCTGTGGCTGGTTTCAGTATTTCAGTAAGTGAGCACACATCTGAATTATACTTTTGTTTCAGTCAATGTTCATATTTTGCTGAAGCAAGCAAAAAACACCTTATGGTTCGTTTGAGGATGCTTACTTGGCTTGTTAGTTTTGATTTACCAGCCAGTCAAAGAGGTTGTACCTATAGGCAAGCAATTGAAACCATACTAAAAAAAATGGAAAAAGAAAGAGATTTTTTTTCCATCACAGGGCACCAACACTCCCAAATAGCTAAATAAGTTCTACAGCGTATTTCAGGCTTTCAGCTGGCAGCAACAAGAGAGGCTCCAAAGATCTAGCTCAGCGGTAGGTGTTCTTGTTCTTGTTTGACTTCCACTGCATCACCAGGTACGCCACTGCCTCAGGAATCGTCCCTTTCCGACCCTCCTTCTGGTTCCACAGCTCGGGTACGGGATCCCTCTCGAAGGGGCTGTACTCGTGCATTTCAAGGAGGGCCTTGACAACTAAACCGTGCGCATCCTCACCAAATTCAGATTTTAAAGCTTGCAGCTTCTCATGATCTTCCTCAATTTTTTCCTGTAGGGTCAAATTAATATTAGACCACAAGCATCTTTCACCACATCCCTATCACTGTAAACAGGAGTTCACCAATGCCTACCCAAAAGAAAAAATGAGTTGAGGTACTTTTCAACAAGTCCAATATTGTCAGGATAGGGGAATTATCAAGGTAGCAGTGCAATCCATTCGGTTAAGGTTCAAACAGCCACCCAATCCGGGAACTGTTTCTTAAAACACTAGAAGGAACAAAGCACAGACATGCAATAGCTCATGATTTACGAAACGAGAAGCAATTGTCAAAATAAGTAACAAGTAAACTGTGCAGGGAACTAGGTTAGAGCCAGTATGAATCTGGTGCAAAAAAAAAAAAAGGCCCCAAGATCCAACCATGCATATCTGGTCAGTTTGACCCGAAAACTAGAGAAGGCTCTGGAGCAGCAGATAGTATCAAGAATTACAAGTAAACAAAGGTTTATCTTCTTCTTTCCTTCAGCATCAATATACCATTCTGGCTGTCTAATCTCATGCTCCCATTTTGAATATATAAGTGTGAACTCCACGTCAAAGTCATCTTTTGCTATTCTTTCTTTGCGTGCATCATGAAAAGCTTTCTGATCAAGCTCGCCCATCCTTTTGACACCAAAAAGCATATTCGATCGAGCTCCTAACTTTCCTGACCTTTGTTCAAGGCCTGCAATATGAGTAATTTGTTCTCAACAAACAAAGAATCAACATACAAGTTAACACAAATAGAAAACCAAGTCAATACTCATGCATACCCTTATCATCTCTTTCTTGGCCTCTTCCAGATCCTCACTAGCTATTCTTTCTTTATCAAAACAGGTCTGGTTGGTATCCTTAGCATCCTCTATTTCCTCGTCTATCTCTACAAGTTTTTTACGCATCTCATCAAGCTGCTCCTGCAATTTTGTATCTTCCTCAGCTCCCGTATGCTTCCTAACCTCTAACTCCCCATTCAACTGTTCTCTTTCCAGTTCAAGTTCATGTTTAGAATCCAATTGCCTTTCCAGATAGGTTAGCACCCTCAAAGCATCATTTGTGTCCTCCTGCAATTCTTGTTTCTCAAGGAGACGAAAAAGTTCATGATGTGCCTCTATCTGCTTCTGGATTGCTGAATTAAGACTCTCCTTCTCTTTTGCATTCTACAGAAGTTTAAACAGCATATGTTGGTTCAGATCCAATTCTTTAGTGACAGAGGAAAGGTTTTTATTATTCATATTAAGCTCCATGAAAACAGAAAGAAATCTACCTTTTCTATGTCTTCTTTGAGCTTTGTTTTGTCCACAATATTGCTTTTGGATGCCAAGTCTTCAAGTTGCTTACGTCTAGTATCTTTTTTTTGTTGCCAGATCATCAGTTCTTTATCCAATCTACGACTGTCCTCGATCATTTTGCTCATTTTTTCACAAGCAGCTTGTTGGATCTGTATTGTCCCTGTTCATCAATAAAAGGATATACAGTGTCAATAAATTCGGTGAGCAAAAGATGAACCATGCTGCGATAAAATTTAATAAGCTACGCTGTGTGGTGTGTGGTTATATGTTGTGCATTGTACACGTTCACTTTCTTCTCTCTACTGCAATGATATACAGTTCTCTTACGTCCTTATCAAAAAAAGTTCTCTTGTATATTCAAGAAAGAATGCTGATGATTTTTTTGCAGATTTACATGTGGAGCGTAAATGATCATTTTCGTATGCAGTATGCTCTAAAGTAAAAAGATTTGAAGTATTCGTACTAACTATGATTGTGCTCTTGAACCAATCGATCTTTCTCCTCCATCACCCTACGAAGTTCAATGGCCTTTTGATCTTTCTTCTGCTCCAGTTTCCAGATATCTTTCTTCTCCTCTATTTGGCAAACATAATTAGCTATACAGCTCTTGATTTCTTGTTGTCCTTCACGTTCCTGGTCACCAACACTTCTTAGACATCCATTTTTCCTTAAATGCTCCCCAATTGGCCCAGGTGAGTGATAATCGTCAAATCTTGCAAGCCATCCATAAGGATAGTCCCTTCTACAGTCTTCTTTGTTCCAATCCACCTTACCATATTTATTCTGTATGAAATGGGTTTCAAAGTCCAATGCATCATTGAATCCACTCCAATCCATAGCAAACTTGACGATAGCGCAGAGTATTTGGTCTTTGGAATTCCCAAGAATTGCAACTTCAACAGGTTTGAACTTTGACAGTTGTGTGCTTAGCCTATCCCCTTCTGTCAGTCCAGGAGGTAAATTAACCAGAATTCCCATCCACGGCCATACACACTTATCTTGTTCATTCTTTAAATTCTTTGGCACGACAGCCAGTTGCAATGACTTCCTGATGAGCTGGCTAAATTCCTCTCCAAATACATAGCAAGTGCAAGATGTGCTGCCCTCTCCTTGGCCTTGCGCTTAGAAGCAGATCCTATATCCGATGCGTGCTGCAGCAGGTCCTTCAATTTGTAATCCTGCTTCTTTTTTCCCAGGCAAAAGGGGCATCGAAAAGCTTTCTCGCCATACTTAACTTTCATTTTTCCAGCCTGCAGTTGGGCATGGATCTTCTCCTTGTATTCGGGTATATCTGAATCACTAATATCAGATTCCTCAGCAGAGCTATTCTCCATTGGAATTTGAAGATAGTGAGAAAAATACCCTGTGGATGAACAAATAAACAAACAAGATGTTAGTGTTATAAACTGATTTAATGGTAATATCGGTAAAGCAAACACTTCCTGTTACAAATTGAATGGAAAGCTAAGCTTGGAACTTGGAATTTCAATCTGATAATACCGAACAGTTTGTGAAAATTTTATGTTTCCTTTCACCTTTTGAGTCTTTGTCCCAATAGGAATATGTACGCACCCTACAAATAGACTTTTTAACACAGATAGCAACCATCTGTGATCTGTGCAAGAATGGGACAAGTACACTGTACATATGGAACATGAGGAAGACTATACGTTTCCACATTGAATCTAGTGAAACGCTGCAACATATACATGCGGTTCATAAAATTTGCTAGTCCTCTAGTTTGAACATTGCCAAATTCCGCGAAATACCATCACAAAATGAAAAGAAATCCCCACGACATGAAGTTCTCAGACCATTGCACACAAGAAAGAAAGGGGGGATTCATCAAGAAGAAAAGCCGTCGTAAAGCGATCAGAATAATTTACCACGAGGACTGGTGATGTGGATACCAAGAAGTCGGAAACCAGCTAGGAATGCGACGAACCCTGACCCTGATCAGCCTGCGGATTGAAAAGAAAAAAAGATATAGGAGCATACAAGTACAGCAAGAGGAAAGGAGCCTGGGGCATTTGGTTGGACTAATAAACAAATAAAAGAGCCCGTTCCGGAGTTCCCCCGTCATCTAACACAGGAATTCGGAACCAACGATCTCCGGGTGTTCGGGGACACAGATCGAGACACATGGAGGAGACAGGGAAGCCGCATATCTTTCGTGTGAGTGTGAGGGTGAGAGAGAGACCTTTGGCAGCAGCGACCGTCGTCTCCCTGTGCTCTGCTCCGGGGCCTAGGGACGACGGAGCGGGAGGAGGAGGGGAGTCTTTGTGTTTCTAGCGTGATGAGAAGCTGCTGGAAGGAGGAAATGCGACGCGAGTTACCAGGCGGCGGCGGTCGCTCCGTCTGCCATTGGCACTCGCAGCCAATCGCCTGGCTTTGCGAGAGGGAGAGGTATTGATGTACATGCAGCCCACAGCCTGTGAGTCCGCTCGAAGCACCACCAATTTGGTCCGGACCAAGCACGGCCCGGCCTGCTCCCCACCGTGCCCGAGCTGGCCCGGCCCGTCAACCATGCCCGGGCTTGGGCCGTCACCCTAGCCCGTGGGCTGTCCCAGCTCGGCACGGAATTTGAAAGCCAGCCCGATAGCAGCCCGCCTACCCATCAGCATCCCAACTCCCCCGGCCCAACAACCTCCGCTCCCTCCCTCAGTTCATCTGCCCGACCGCCCCTTCGCTGACCGCCCCACGCCCCCACCCCTTCCGCTCCCCAAGCAGGCACCAGCGCCACTCGCGGCTTGCGCTTGCCTCATCGCCCGCTCCGGAGCTCTCTGCTCTCCTAACTCCCTGTGCTCTAGATCTCCTCCTCCGGCGGCCGACACTACTCCCCCCTCTCGCTCCCCCTAACCCCTCCTCTCCTCCAGCTCCTGGCTCCAGATCTCCACCTCCGGCGACGGCTAGCGAAAACCCTAGCAAGCGTCAGTGTCTTCGTAGAGCGGACGAGGAAGAAGAACCCCAGGGGCGGTCCCCTCCTACTTGCTGGATGCGGGCCTGGAAGATCTCCTCGCGCCCGCGGCGGCCGATGCGCTGGACCTCAAGCTCGGCCGCGAGGTGCGTGCGCTCGATGGAGAGATCCTCGGCCAGCGCATGCTCCTCGCGCAGCATCTTCAGCAGGCGGTCGTACAGGCGGCGAGGGGGCTGGCCGGCGGCCGCCGGCGGGTTGCGGCGTGCGGGCGGCACGAGCACGGTGGAGCCACCGTGTTTTTTGGGCCTGCCCGGCACGAAATAGGCCCGTGGGCCCGTGCCTGGGCCGTCGGCGCAGCCTGTGGGCTGACCCGGCACGGCCCGCTAAGGAATAGGGTCGGGCCAAGCACGGCCTGGAGATGACCGGGCCGGGCCGGGCCGGGCGGCCCAGATGGACATCTATGGAGAGGAAAAGCCCCACTCCCCCGTTGTGTTGATGGCTTGCGCTGCCGCTGTGTTGCTGGCCAGTCCGTTCAGTTTCGTGTAGCCTTCAAATTTTATTATTTACTAGAATTGTACTTTCTACATTTCATCTTGGTGTAATGATTAAGGAGAAGGACTTTGCTTATCATCTCATTAATTATAACTCCTCGATTTAAATGTTATCTATACATGCACCAATCTTTTTTCTAGAAAAATTACTCTGCACGAAAATCGAACAGTCATCTCTACTATTCCCTAGGACTCAACTCAAATAGGACTATCAAAAGAGAATAATTTAATTTTAAAAATAGAACTACCAAAAGAGAATGGAGTAGTATCATCTAATTAATTAATAATCGCATAGAGAAGGGTATGAAGCCAATCAAATGCTTAAGTTGATATTATTTTTCTAATTGCAACGCATGTAGAGGATCTAGGGAACCAAATAAATTGTGCGGTCTTCAATCACAACTACTATAGCTAATTAGAGATAACTTTGGTCAGTTTTTCACTACTATTAATATGTCTAAAATTTTCTAAACCATTTAAGCTATTAGTATGCGCTACAAAAAAAATTTCGCGACCATACCTAGGCACGTATTTCATTAAAAGGAGAGTACGCGCTACAAAATTATCTTCTGGCATCTAAAAGGACGGAAGAATGATGCGGTACATCTTCAAAGATAAGGCAAAGCATTCAAAATACAGACATTGAAGAGCAAGCCTGCAACTTCCTCTTCTCTTACCATGTGTAATGCAGTAAGGGCAGTCCCAATGGACAATTTCCATGTTCAGTTTCTAAGAGAAAAATAGCATAATTAATGATCTTTAGAAACTATCTTCTCCAACCCATGATTTCTATAGTAGTTTGTATATAATGAATCACTTAAATACATCATAAAAAAAGACATGGATCTGCTGTGCATGGAACACAGTGGCCGCCGCCACCACCTGCCTGTTTGGGAGGTCACCAGGGAGAAATTTGCCCCTGACCACACAAGTTTATCCCTTCCCTTTCTTCTCTGTCTCCATTCTTTTCTTTCTTGTTCTCGCTCTCCTCTGTCCTGCTTGCCGCCTCCGCACCCATGGTGCATCCTAGCTGCAAGCCATATGGAGATTGATTTGAGCTTCCCTCTACTGTTCTGGCGCCAGAGGTTGATTTGAGTCTTCCTGCTCTCTACTAATTTTTTTTCACCATTTGTGCTCGATTGGGTCTTCATTTGCTTTTTTGTTTTCTTTCCTAGCACCATTTGTGCTCGACGGCGCGACGGAGTGCCTCACGATGCTGCAGATGGACCTGCTCAACCAGGCCAGCCTCCGCACCGCCTTCGATGGCGTCATCCACACCGCCTTGCTGATGCATGACAACCCCGCGAGTGCCGCCGCCGGTGATGCTCGGATGAGACTGGGAGCCAGGTGCAGGGACGATTTGGCACGGCGGCGGACATCGGAACAATGGATCCGTGAAGAAGCCGCTGGAAATAAATAGAGTCTCCCCAACGCTAAATAGCCGGTTTCTTCTTGTCTCGATTCTTGCGAGGACTTGGTTTCGTGAGGAAGAAACCATTTCTCTCTTTTCTAATCTCTCTCTAAAATTAGATTCATACCATTGAAAGAATCAAAACTTAGATATATACCATTGAAAGTTACAGTTTCAGAATTTTAGCATGGAAAGTTCCTCCATTACAACAATCTACCATCCCTGTTAACTTGACGTTAACTAGCTGAAAAATGAATCAACACAGGCTGCCGCACGCCACCGTAGAGCTTGCGAGCTTGCGAGCCTGGCCAGACCGAGCCCACAAACAAAGGTACGGGCTCGCCGGCGGCACGGCCCCACTGCAGAACCCGCACCACGGAACCTTGCTCCTCGACCCATCGTAGTATCTCTTCCCCGGGTTGTCTCTCCATCGTTGGTGGGACTCCTCGCCACCGAGAGCAACTAGTACGGTGGTTGGACAGCTCCAGCCCGCACCAGTTGGATTTTTTTTATTTTAATCCTTTTTAATCTAATATTTTATAAATAACCCGCACCAATATAAATTTTCGAAAACTAGCACTTTTAGTCACGCCAAGTTACGTGGCGTGACTCCCTAAAGGGTCACGCCACATGCTTTGGCATGATCAAGCTGCCACGCTGTCACACGCACGATGCGGCGGATGACGTGGCAAGGCGGAGTCGCGCCACATGCTTTGGCGCGACTGAGTCGCGCCATGCGCCGTGGCGCGACTCAGCAGAATATAGGCCCACCCGCTGGACGGCCTCTTCCTCCACCTCCCTTTCTTTTTTCCTTCACTCCCCACCCGACCTGAGCTCCATGGCGCCGCCCGTCGCTGTCCCCCTCTAGATCCACTCGATCTTCCACCCGATTCAAAGGGGAAACGAAGGGAAATCGATCCCTGAAGGTAGCTCCTCCACTCTATCCGATTGGTTTTCCTCCATTTCTTGGTTTTGTTAGGGTTTGAGTTGGCTAGAGTTTAGGTAGGGTTTGAGTTGAAATGGGGGATTGAGTACGAATCGGGTTGGATTAGTTGTGGTGTATCGTGCAATTGAACGATGGTGACACTTTTGTATCGTGTAATAATTGCTGCATGTATCAATTTGGAGGTGATAGTGTTGTTTAGATTTTTTTTATTACAAAGAGCTATAAAGCGTGAATAATCGTCATAGTAGCAAATCTATTTTATGTGTATTTTGGTAAAAATTCTTGTGTTATGCTATATATAGTTATATTATCTTAATCATGTATGAAGTAATGAGGTGTGTTGTACTTATAATGAAGTAATGACATCTATAGTTATATTATCTTCTTCATTTTGTGAATATGTATATGTGTAGATGGATCATTTAGTTCGTTTATTTTCGGGTGGGACGATTAAAGAAAATGGAGAGTTTGCAAGAATGAGGCAAGAAGTAGCAAGATTTGATGTGGCACCTTCATTCGATGATATAATGTGTCGAGTAAATTCATTATTCAAAGTAGAAAATAAGCATATGGAGTTAAGGCTTTGTGGTAGGTTTGATGCTGGAAAGGAAAGGTCGCACTATGTGATGATGCCAATTGGTTGTGAGAATGATTGGTTGTTTTACAAAGAGTTGGTCAGAGGTTCGCAAGTGGGTTGTGCAGAGATAGTGATTGATGTGTGCAATCGTAGTATGGATGCCCCTGCTGAAGATGGTAATGATTACCCCATTGAACATGTAACTCAAGAAGCCATTTCACCGGATCATGATTCCGATGCACCCGAGGAGGAAGATAAAAGTTATGGTGATGATCTTTCTCATGACTCAGATGATGATGACAGTGGTGATGAAATTGGGTTTGACACATGCCGTGTAAACAATAATTTCGATGAAGACGACTTTGATAATGAGGAGATCGATGATGATGACATATCTCAGGGCTCGGAAGAAAATGAGGGTGGTGAAGACGACAATGATATGGTACTTCCAGAAACAGATGGGACACATATTTGGCTACAAACACATGGGCTGCCATCGGTTAGGGTGTCCCAAGCATCTGCATTCGTTCCAAGAAGAATCGAAGCAACTCCATTCGTGGAACGAACACCAATGGGAGATGAAATGGCAGAAGAGACAGTTAGAGAACATAGATCAACAATGTTTGGAAGACATATACCCCAATTGACTACAGTTGAGTTGAGGCAGTTGAAGGCTGTGCATGTTGATGTTCCAGATGTCCCTATTTTTCATTCTATACCAAAAGGGGGTTTTTGTGATTCGGGTCTGCGTCATGCATGTATTGAGCCCGATAGTGGTGAGCAATTGATAGAGAAGGGAATGATATTTGATAGCCTTGAGGATCTTAAATTTTTCTTGAGGGACTACTCTATGCGGCACCATAGACCGTACGACGTGGTGCATTCGTCAGCTAAATTGAGGTACACGGTTCGTTGCTAGCAGGGGTGTCCTTGGAAGGTTTGGGCACGTCCTGTCGCTGATGATAGGGTGAAATGGAGGATCAGTAATATTAAACAACCTCACACATGTAGGACATTTGAGGTTTCTCAAGAGCACTCCCAATGTACCGCACGTTACATTGGGAGACGCATTGCCGCAATGGTTCATGCTGACCCAGATGTTTCTATGGCAGCTATTATTGAATCTATTCATGGTTTTACAAATTATCGGGTAAAATATGGAAAGGCTTGGAGGGCCAAGCAGCATGCTATAGCAATGTTATGGGGCGATTGGAAGGAAGCTTATGGAAGGGTTCCAAGAATATTAAGTGCAATTGCACACTTCAACCCGGGGACAAAGTGGTGCTCTCATACCACTGGCAGGCAAGAGATGCATAAGGGTTCCATGAAGCCTGTAATGAAACGTGCATATTGGTGCTTCCCGCAATGTATACAGGCATTCAGGCATTGCAAACCTGTTGTAAGTGTGGATGGCATGTTTCTTACCGAGAAGTACCGAGGGGCATTGTTGATTGCAACAGGCATGGACGGCGAGGACCGTTTGATCCCCCTAGCATTTTCGTTGGTTGAGGGTGAAAACAACGACAGCTGGTCATGGTTCTTGCATTTGGTCCGTAGAGATGTTATTGGACCGGACCGTAAGGTGTGCATTATTTCGGATCGGCATCAAGGAATTCTTAATGCAGTTGAGGACCACATGGAAGGGTACCAACCAGTCGTGCATAGGTGGTGTATGAGACACTTTGCCGCTAATATATGGCAAAGACAGAAGAGTAAAAAGGTCATAAAGCAACTAAAGTTAGTATGTGCATCAAAGGCGGAGAAGACATTTGAAACTAGGCTTGCAAAACTAAAGGGTATGATGAACGAACCGGCAACAATGTGGTTGGAGGACCAAATGGAAAATAAGTTTAAGTGGGCTCTTGCCTATGATGATGGTTCTAGATATGGTGTATGTAACACAAATATCTCAGAAGTGTTGAATAAGGTTCTCAAAGGGGTACGTGATATGCCCGTTTCTGCCATTGTGGAGTACACCTTCTACAAGGTCAATTCATACTTTGTGCATAGATGGAAGAAAGCAAGGCAACAAATAGCTTCTAGGACCAACCAAGATCTATGGGGGAAAAGTGCCAAGAAGCTCCTAACCAAAGCAGGTAAGGCAGCTGCAAGCATGTCAGCTGAGCTGTTTGATCCGACAACATATGTGTATTCTGTTAGGACAGCAACCGCATTGACTGTAGGAGGAGAGATGACTGGTGGCCGCATGTACAAAGTGGACCTCACAAGCGTCACTTGCACCTGTTATGTTCCACAGCTGTTGCATGTACCATGCTCGCATATGATTGCAGCATGCTGCGTTAGAGGTGTGTCCCACCTATCACCAGCATACATGTCACTGTTATATTCTAAGAATATTGTCTTGAAGACATGGGAATCTAGATTTGAACCGATTCTTGATCCGGCACATTGGTCCGAGTATAATGGTGATGAGTACATTCCAGATTGTAGATTGCTCAAAGATAAGGTTGGAAGGAGGAAGAAAAAACAGCTCTGTAATGAGATGGATCAAATTAGTGGTTACGGTGATGATATCTATGGTTATGGTGATTTCAACCAAGAAAGTTCGAAGGTTCGGTGTAGCATCTGCCATAAAGACGGTCACCGAATGGAGAAGCACAAGGAGGGCAAAAAATTTGCCCAAAAACCAAAGAAATAGAGTGTCAAGAAATAGTTTTGTCGTGGTAAGAAAATAGTTGTACATAATAAAGTGTTTTGATTTTTTTGAAACTTTGATTAATGCTTCATACCGTGTGAACCACTGTAATTTTATATTGTTTATGTTCAAATAGTAGTATTCTAATTATTTCCTACCTTTTTGCAGGATGTTGCCTTCACGGAAGCGTAAAATTGTGTACTCCGAATATGATGAGAATGCCCCCGTGCCTTCCCCGTTGCCAATCCTGAATTGTGAATGTAGAATTCCAGCAGAGGTGAAGCAATCAAGGCATCCGAAAACAGCTGCAAGAGCTTACTACACGTGCTCTCGGGAGTGGAGTGTGACCATGTGTTTTGGGTGTCCGATCACGTGTAACCCATGCGACTTCTTTCAATGGATTGACAGACCTGAGAAGTTTGACCCTAGAATTCGTTTATTTCCTTATCATGAGAATGAAACTAAGCCATACCATGAGTTCAAGCGATGGGTGCCTCCTCCACCAAATCCTCCTTCGATGACGCCGGAAGAGAAGGCCGAGGCTGCAAGCATCCGTGTTACAAATCGGCCATTGTGCCACTGTGGAGTCCCTTGCAAGCTTCAAAGACCTAACCTTGAACTACCAGTTAAGTTCACACTGTTCTTCCATTGCAAACTAACAACACATGTAAGATTTGTCTGCTACCTGTGTCATTACCATGGTGTCATATTTGTTCACAAATTTGCATTACTAATATTAACTCCACTCTAGGACGGGTGGCCACTATGTGATTTCGAAGAGTACATCTACGGTCCGAAAAGTCATTGGCCAACCGAAGAGGAAGTGCAAGCATTCGAGAGTGGGAAAGAGAAATGGCCATGCGAAAGGACTCCTCGGCCTCGGTGCAAGTGTGGCATCTTGGCTCGCAGAGGTGTGGTCCCGACGGAGCTTGGCTATGGCTAGTTTTGTGGAAACTCGTACGGAGATTATTGGGTAAGCAACTTGTACTATTCGCATTGTTATTTTTCAGGAAAAACTTTGATATTGTGTATACTTTTGGTTGAACATCATGTTCATGTTGCAGGAGGGGAGGACATGTGATTGGGAGACCTTTCCGGGTAGAGAAGAGCTGAGGATACAGTTGGCCCGGTGCTCGAAGTCATTGAAGATAGAAGAAACAATCAAGAAAAAAGAGACTATAAGATCCAAGTACGATGTTCCAATTCCAGACCATAACACTTTGTGGGGCCCTGTATTTGCAGATATGGTCTCCCAATATGGATCGCGTAGGTTCAACAAAACAGGCATGGCATTTGAGGAAGAACTCATTTCCTATTGGAGGAAGAACCGAATCAAGTATCCTAAACCTCTCACAAAGCAGGAGAGGCAACAAGAGCGAAAGAAGGAGGAGGAGCAGAGGAAGCAAGAGGCAGAAAGATTGAGGTCCATGGAAGTTCGTTAGGCTTATCAATTTGATCCTACGAAAGTATATCGTAGAAGCTCATGGGAGGAATACTTCCAGTTGACGGAGGCAAGAGAAAGGGGGATTGATTTGGAAAGTGCACGTCGAATGGCAAAAGAGGCTCAAATGGAAGCCATGAAGGCACTAGTTCGTGACCTGCCTATTGACATATCTGATGTTGTGGGTGCTCAGGGTGTCTTAGGGCATGGAAAGGTGAATTCGGAGATGTGCAGCGACAAGACGGCAAGGGAGGCTCAGACGGAGGCAAAGAAGGCACTAGTTCATGAATTGCCCATATGCAAATCCAAAGTCGACGATAAAGGAAAGGGAGTAGCCATTGAAAGTAGCAATGACTATGATTATGATGACGATGAATGGTGGGCAATGAATGGAGCGGAAGTAGAGCTGATTGCTTCACAAGTTGAGGCAAATAAGGCAAATCCTGCATACATATCCATAAACAAAGATGATGCAGACGATGATGATTGGGGAGATGATGAGCTTTTGATTGACCATGATTCAGATTAGGTTGTTATTATTTGTATAGTTGGACTGTGTGTGTGATGCACTATTTTTATTTCTAAACTGTGTGTGACGGACTATTTGTATTGTTGGCCTATTTGTATGGACTTTTGGTACGTATTTGTACTCCTTCGTGCACTAAATATTTGTACTCATTTGGTTGTTGTATTGTAGCATGGATTATTCTAATCTAGACGAAACCAATTCTGGTCGGGGCTGGATTGTGGAGTGACAAGCTGTCACAATTTAGACCTAAGCCAAAATTGGTCGGCATCGTGGTGTGTTACAATTGCTCAACGAGTCGCGCCGTGGGGCATGGCATGACTAGTTGGTGCCATTTTGTCCTAGGGCAAAACTGGTCGATGGTTGTGCGTGGCGCGACTCTTCATTGAGTCGCGCCAAAACGGTCAGCGCGACTCTATGAAGAGTCACGCCAACCTGCCAGCCAAACCAGATTTGCCGGGGGTCAAATGTGACTGAAGTAGTCGCGCCATTTGTCTTGGCGTGACTATTAATTGGGTCGCGCCAAAACGGTCGGCGCGACTCTATGAAGAGTCACGCCAACCTGCCAGCCAAACCAGATTTGCCGGGGGTCAAATGTGACTGAAGTAGTCGCGCCATTTGGCTTGCCGTGACTCTTCATTGAGTCGCGCCAAAACGGTCGGCGCGACTCTATGAAGAGTCACGCCAACCTACCAGCGAAACCAGATTTACTGGGGGGTAAAATGTGGCTGAAGTAGTCGCGCCAAGAGTCCTGGCGTGACTCAGTAGGGAGTCTCCCTAGGCCAAATCTGGTGCAAACGGTCGCACAGCATAAAATACTATTACAAGATCTCAGCACACAGACCAGTTTGCACTCCTCTCCACAACAAGCCACAACAAAACCACAACACACAGCATAAAATACGATTACAAGATCTCAGAAGATCATACAAGATATAAATTGTCCACAATTACTAGTGCAATACTAATAGAACGACTACAGTGCACATGAAGAGCCCATTACATGATCATAAAACAAGCACATATCCTGAGCACCGTTACATGTGCAGACTTGATGAAATGAAACTACTTCTAGACTATTTCTTGGCATGGGAGAAATGGGGGGTGTAAGGTTTCTTTTTACGACGGGGACGGCCCGGCTTAGTGGGCAGGACGTTCACGCTCCCGACATCGGTGCGATCACGTGCCCGCGCCTGCCTCTTTGCTGCTGGAGAACGTTGCGAGGATGTTGGAGCGCCCGGAAGCTGTGAGTGTCCAATCTCATCAGGGCCGTAGGGTGGATCGCTATCATGTGATCTTGATGTCTCCTCGGACTCGTCGGTGACGTTCTCCTCAGACTCCTCGCTGCCAGTTTGCCGAGGTGGTGCCTCCTTGCCCCTCCTACGAGGTATTGATATATTGACAGCCCCTAGTTGGCTGTGACGTCCTCCTACAAAACAGTATGTATTCAATATTTATATAACTACTCACAAAACAAGAAGTAGCACAAATGGAAATCATTTTAGAAATACGGAACGGAACCTGTAGATGATGTGCACAAATCTGGTGTTAAACTCATGCTCCTTCCACCACGTTGGCGCGATCTGGAAGGTTCTTCATGATCTGTCAATCCATGTCCTTGTGCTGATAAGCCGTTTAGTTTGAAGGCCATTTTCCAGCATCCCCGTCTAAACCTCTACATTACATTAGGCAACAAAATCTGTAAGAGGAAATAAATTTGCATTACAATAGGCAAGAAAAACCGTTTAAGAGTACTATTTCTCCACCAAAGACTAATTGCCAGTTCAGAGCGAAATCTAGACATTTACCTGCAAAAATGTCCTAAGCACGGTGGCCTCATCTGGAGAGCCTATTGGCACGCTCAACGCTTGTCCCGCCTCATTAGCAAAACGACCAATTTGATGACCCTGCAGGTGCATATGTCATATACACAATAGGTCACAATCTATTGCATGATTCATTGTATTCAAGTAATGTAAATTATAACTTACAATGTAATCTTCAAAGGGTCCTCTCTCGGGCTGCCTACCCATTCTCGTGTGAGCATCATACTCGTCGAAGACATCTTCGGGGTCCGAAGGCAAATCCTCGATGTTGGTAGCGTCCATTGCAACCTTTAGCTTCAGCCTTGTTTGTTGCTTCAACCACTCCAAGTATGTCTTGAACTGGGAGTCACGGTGAATAGGTCTGCCAAAAACAATGTTGTTTGCCCGGAGATTCCAAGCATTGACATGCGCAATGTGCTTCTCCTCCCAGTTTTTCATACCCCTTTGCTTGCGATGATCGATTCTACATGTAAATATTGCAAGCATTAATGCAGTTCCAGTTTATAGCAAAACATGCAAATAATTTCCATAACATGATATTGCATAAAAAAACTTACGCATGCAGCTCTTGGCTAGTACTGAGATGCTCGGGAAGACATGTCTGAAGTATTCCAAACTGGCGCATCACGCGATTTGGAAGGTGAAACTCCACAATATAGTAGCAAATAAGAGGACATATGGAGCGCCAATATTGAGTATCCATGGTGCATTGCGGACTAAGCTCCATGTTTTGCACCTCTTGGCGATTGTATGGTTGCCATTCAACCTAAGACAACATATTCAATTTTATTACAACAATGATATGGCTACATTACATGATTTGCGGTAGGGAAGTCGTAGTAGACTTGCGTGTGCAGCACTGAGGCAGTCAAGAGCATTGTTGTAGTCGACGTACCGCCTTCCTAAATTCACGTGCACGGTTTCACTATTGTTCCACAGCCAACCCACAATACCCACCGCCTCTTCCTCGTATGATGGAACAACCTTATTGAAGACAATAAGTAATGAGGTTATCCAATATTCAAGATTATATGAAGCAGACAACAATAGTGTCAAACAACTGCTCAAATCAGGTCCTTACCCCCAATACTATGCCTCTCGGGCCTTCCAATAGGAATGCGCTCCCACATCCACAATTGCAAAAGGTAAGCACAACCCCCAAGGCTTGCATTATCTCCGCTCCGCCTACACGCATCACACATCTGATGGTACAACCATCCAAGTGCTGTATTTCCCCAGCTGAAACTGCCAATGTTGTCCCATTCCTGACCAATTAGTTCTAACCACATCCACGAGATTGTGTTCCCGCTCGAATCCGGGAATAGAAACCCTGCGACCAATTGCCATAGCCACGCTCGGGCGAACCTAGCAACCACCCCTGCAGGAGCATGAGCTAGAGGTGGCGTACCAAAATGATCGGACAACCATGCTGATGTCACTCCTGTAGGCTTCTTGTCCTTTGTGTCTTTCTGGTGGTTCGGGTGGGTGCACTCCAAACAACAACTCCACTCTATCTCTCCATCCATTTGGACATATGCTCCCGGTCACAGCTCTTCCATCTATACGAAGTCCAAAGAGCATAGCCACATCTTGTAGTGTAATGGTCATCTCACCGGTAGTAAGGTGGAATGTGTGTGTCTCAGGCCTCCATCGGTCAACAAGTGCTGTCAGAGCTACATTATCCATCCTGGGGAGCCCATCCTTGACCAACCACGCCAACGGGAGGAATCTAGCCCGTTTAAGGTACGGTGCGTACCTATCGTCCCAAGTGTGAGTCATGTGAAGGCGGGGATGTAGAGGCCTCAAAACCTACAAACATATCAGTCAACATTGTAATCAACTAAAGTCGAATTAGTAATTTCACACAAAAAAATTCAATCACAAGTTCACCTCCGTACGCTCCTCTAGTATCTTGCCACGGTGCCGCTCATCATAAACCATTTGTAGGAGGGGATACCGCGGGTGTTGTGTCATCTACATTCAAAAACCGAGAAATCAAGAACAACCAAGTGATAAATCACTATAAGGTCATATTTCATATGCAGTCATTAAATATTTCATTTGTAGCTTTGTTGGTACCTTAGTGTGTTAGTCAGCCTAATTCAGTAATGCTGATCCAGATTACCACTAGACGTATTTACACTGCACTTTCGTTTCAAAAAAAAACAAGCCCTAATCATTGGCTATAGTCAACTACTGCAAGTCCATCTTCTAAGTTCTGAGCTTATAGTTCACAGCTTATAATTTTCCAGCTTTCAACTTCAATTTTCGTTAACAATATTCACAACAACGAGCCTGCACATGTTTTTTTCCTAAACCAAGAACAGAGATACAATTAGCGCACATGACAAAATTCTTATTGCACTAGTATCAGTGAAAATGCTAATCAATTAACTAGTTCACTTAATACCATCTTTCAAATATAAATGAATTCTGGTTATTGTTAGTGAGTAACACCCAATTCCAATTGTTATTTACTATTCACAAATGGTATTATGAAAGGAACAATCATGGCTGAAACAAATCATACCCACCAACTACTATACATACGCAGTACGAATATTGATTTCTAAATTTCTTCATGAATACCTTAATCGAAAAATCAGAGGAGGAAAGGAAGAAATGTACCTGCTCACTAAAAGGAGGGGTCAGGGAGGAGGTCAGGCGCTGGTGGAGGAGGGGCGGATGGTGGCGGGCCAAGGACCGGCGGCCGCCGCGGGGGGCAAGGCCGGGCCGCCGCTCGCGGCGGCGCCAGGGACCGGTGGCCTCCGCGGCGGACAAGGCCGGCCTCCGCGGGAAGCAAGGCCGGGCCCCCGCTCGCGGCAGGCTAGGGACCGGCGGCCTCCGTGGGGGGCAAGGCCAGGCCGCCGGCGGGCCAGGGACCGGCGCCCTCCGCGGACTCCGCAGGCGGCGGGACCGGTGGCCCGCGCCGCGCCCTTCCTTCCTCCCTCCGCGGCGACCGACCGAAGACCGGATGGTGGCGGCCCGGTGGAGGCGCGGGTGGTGGTTCCACCAGGCGCCGCGCGGGTAGTGCTGCCTTGGCGCGGGGTCTCTCCGCTCCGCGATGCAAAAAAATGGCGGCGGCCGCTGCCTGGGAGAGGATGGAAGAGAAGGAAGAAAGAGAAAGGTGGGCTAGTGTTTCTTGCTGGGCCGCCTAGTAATGGGCTGAGTCGCGCCACGGCGCATGGCGCGACTCAGTCGCGCCAAACGCATGTGGCGCGACTCAGCCTTGCCACGTCAGCTGCCTGGACGCTGCCTGGCCGCGGGCGTTCCAGCGTGGCAGCTTGGTCGCGCCAAAGCATGTGGCGCGACTCTTCAGGGAGTCGCGCCACGGAGCTTGGCGCGACCAAAAGGGCTAGTTTTTGGAAATTTAGATCGGTACGGGTTATTTATAAAATATTAGATTAAAAAGGATTAAAATAAAAAAAATTCATGAGTTGCCCGTCTGCGCTGTGGACAGCACGCGTCGCTACCCCTATCCGCTGATTTTTGCCAGGGTACCTTGAGCTTGAGTCCTTGACGCAGCTAGAACCTGACGTGCACTGGCATATTGTGTAACTTTGCGGTGTCCTCGTCATTGAGGCGCGGCCGCGCGGGAGGTGGAAGATGAGCAAGGGCATGATGAGGTTGGAGTTGGACGGGAAGAAGAGGTAACCTAGCAGGTTGGCACGCCGGCGTTGCGCACCGCCAGCAGCATGTCAGCACCGAAGAGATCGGCGATGAACGGATGAAGGCGAAGAGGTTAATTGGTTGTGAACTTGAGGCCCGATAGCACTGCAGGGAGCACCGGGACGGAGCGCTGCACCTCGATGAAGAGGAGCGTCTCAATGGCGGCGCCGGCGGGGAGGTCGCCGAGCAGGACGGCCGGTGGCAGGGACGCTGGCAGGCCCAAGCCCGTGGCCTCGACTGCCCCTATCAACAGGACGCCCCTGCTGGAGGTTAGGGATGACAAGTGGGCCCAGATGTCACAGGGAGAGGAAGGTGGCATGCATGTACTGTGTTAACGTTGAGTTCACGGGAATGCTATATTGCTATAACGGAGGGAACTTTGGATGCTAATATTCTAAAACTGAAACTTTCAATGGTATTTTTTTAAGTTCCGGTTCTTTCAATGGTAAGAATCCAATTTAAGAGAGATATTTGGAGCAATATATTTAAGAGAGATATTTGGAGCGCTGCCCCTCCATTAATTGTCTTGCCACATCAACAAAATGCTCAACTGTCAACATATTTAAGAGAGATAAAAAAACTACCATTAATGTCCCATTGGGACTGCCCTAATGGACGCGATGTGTTTGGAAAATTGACCTTTAATCACAGAGAGGTAAACAATAAAAAATGTATCAAATGCTGCAATCTCCAAACACGAATGAATTTATCCGTTCAACTTCAAAAACTGTTGTTTCAGATATTGCAGTTTAAGAAAACTGTAACACCCAAATAGGGCCTTAAGAGTCATTTCCCATGACTCTCCTTGTAACTGGGAGTTGGTGGCTTGCCCCCATCGATGGCTCCAGAATTGGTCAACTGCATATAATCTAAATAAGTATACTATCTCAAACGGGGACAATATCATTTCGTTCGAGAAGGAAAAAGAAAGGGCAATAACAAACCTGAAATTGACGAACTCACAGTATATTTGCATTTTGCAAAGCACATTTGATTGCCCGAATAGTGACAAGAACAGATGTCAGGGCGGGATTACAGTTTGAGAACGGAATCTAGGTACCGGATAGGCACAGAATGTTGCCTAATGGTGCTAGCTAATCGTGCCCAGAGATGGAACGAATAAAGTAGTACATTACATAATGTTTCAGCAAAGAGGCCAGGGACATGAAAACATCAATTGGTTCCACATGGTCTAGCAAGGCCCTTCCAGGTCACTCATCAGGTGTAGGATCTCTTCCTCTTGTTTGCCTTCCACTGCTTCACTATGTACGCTGCTACCTCGCCCATTGATGCTTTACTGTCGTCCTTGAAGTTCCACAGCTCGGGCAAGGGATACCTACCACTGGGATTGTATTCGTTCATCTCAAGAAGAGCCTTCACAACAATATCGCACGCCTTCTCACCGAGTTCAGCTTTCAAAGCTTGCAGCTTCTCATCATCCTCTTTAATTATTTCCTGCGCGGTCAAATGAATGTTAAGACACTGCAAACATGCTTTGCCACAGATTAGCTGAAGTAAGCATTTCATTTCATTCAGTTTCAGCTTCTGAAAGGATTTTGTTAAAAACAAGTTCCTTTTTTATTTTCTATGGAACTCTACTATGTATATATTGGATTTGGGTACTTTCTCACCAATTTCTTCCACAAGATTTGCTTGAATAAAGTGCAGGAAGTATATAACATTAACATCGACATATTTGCTGCCAAACGATTGTGTTACTGGATAACACAGAAGTACAAGGAAAATGCTATAGACAATGACTTGATTGTTTCAGCAATGTAAATTATTCTTTACTCAATCTTAATGCACAAATGGTAAAATTGAAAGTTAATTTTAGATAAACTCGGTAAACTTAAACTGAGGAGAGATTGACATTATTAAGGAATAACAGTAACAGTTGGCAGCAGTAAAGCTATTAAATTTTGTAGTCACGTTTTTTTCAATCTGCGCTTCTTAATTCCCAATCTGAACGTCCTATTCACATGAATTAAAGGTATTCATGGTTCAATCAGTTCAGAAGAGCATTCAGCTATTTTAATGTCAAAAGCGTACTATAAATTGCAGTAGGTGGCATTTGTAAAGTCAGAAAAGGGTTGTGAACAATAGAGTTCCATAATGACTACCCTAGAAAATATGTCTTCAGTACATACTTCACATTTAGTCCCACGACGTTGAGATTATAATTTAAAGACCCTTTCTTATTGACTAGCATCAAAATGACAGAAACAGCAGACAAATAAGCAAGAAATAATGGTATCTAAAACAGAAAAGAAACTATTTCCCAGTCTTCACAATTTTTTTTAAAAAAAAACACCTTGCTTTAGGAATACCTGAAATAACGTACATTGGTTCAACAATTCTCAAATGTATAACTTGAAATTTAATATGGTTACTAAATGAAACCGGCATCAATTTGGCATACAAAGAGTCGAGAGTCTTACAGACTGTCTGACCCTTTTGAAGAAACAAGTACAAGCCGGCTGTTGCTACCCATTTTCATAGGATAAGTCCACAATCTACCAATGAATAACTGAGTTCAAATATACCACTGAATGTTAGGCTGACATGTATATGTGCCAGCCTCACAAGTCACACCAGTGGTATATTGCGGAACTATGGTATTCAGTGGCAGATTGCAGAATGGCCATTTTCTTATCACCGCAATAAACTACATAAAAATGGAACAGAGATAGTATCAAGAAGTAAGGAAAATAAGCACCTTTGCCTCCCCGTCAACATTGATGACTTTGAAAGGATGCCATTCTGGTTGCCTGATCTCATCCTCCCATTTTGAGCACAGAAGTGCCAACTTAACATCTTCTGCTGTCTTCTCTTTGCAAGCAGCAAAGAAAGCTTTCTGGTCAAGCTCACCCATTCTTTTGACACAATATGTGATCTACCTCTAGACATCTTTTGTAGGTCCTACATATCAAGTAAATTGTTCTCAGAAAAAAGGTACAGTTAACAGAAGAAGCTGAGTCAGTAGCTATAGATCTTATACATACAATTATCAGTTCTTTCTTGGCTTCTTCCAGCTCATCGTTGGTTCTTCGTTCCTTAATAATCAGGGTCTGGTTAAGAGAATCGATACTTTCCATTTCATCTTTTTTTTCTTCCAGTTCTTTAAGCAATTCACCGAGCTTCTTCTTCAAATTTGTATCAGCATCTCCCATATGGCTCATTACCTCTAAGTTCCCCTTCAACTGTTCTATATCCAGTTCAAGTTTTTGTTTGGAATCCAACTGCATTTCTAAATCATATAGCTTCTTCAAAGCATCTTCTTTCTCTTGCTGCAATTTCCAGCTAGTGAGAAAGAATTTCACAAGGGAAATGCATATAAGATAGTAGGAATGCAATACCTTTTGTTTCTCAAGAAGTCGCAAAAGCTTGTCATCTTCTTCCTTTTTCTTTTGGGTTGCTAAACTAAGAAGCCTGTTATCCTTTGCATTCTGTAAAGATTTTTAACAGCAGACATATGTATAAATGCACTACATTAGATAAGAAACAGATAAAGGCTTGTCGATTCTTCTTGATAAATTCAGGAACATCAATCAGGACTGGAAAACATAACGCAAGTTTACCTCTTCTTTTGCAGCTTCAAGCTTTTCTCTGTTAGTGTTGCCTTTTTCAGCCAACTTTTCAAGTTGCTCACGTTTCTTGTCAATCTCCTTTTTACTAGTCTCCAGTTCTCCATACAATCTAATATTTTCTTCAATTATTTTCCTAGAACTCCGACAAGCATTTTTCTGCATCTTTCTTATCTCTGTTAATCAAAGAAGTGAAATAAACTCAGCCAATTCAGTGAGTACAAGATGAAATTATGCTGCGGCGAAATATATTCAGCCATTCTGATTTTGTTTTACAAACCTTGATGTAAACAAAGCAGGTAACATCATTTAGTAGTAAGCATGCTATATGATGTAAAAACATGTGCAAGATCGAAATATCTGTACATACTTTCGTTGTGCCCTTCAATCAGTCGATCATTCTCTTCCATCATCCTATCAAGTTTCATGGCATTTTGATTGTTCCTAAGCTCCAATTCGCTCATGTGATAGTTTGTTACCCCGATTTGGCGAGCATAATGAGCTACACGCTTGTCAGTTTCTTGCATCCCCTCACGTTCCAGGTCACCAACACTTCTAAGATCTCCATTTTCTCTTAGATGCTGCCCAATTGGCCCAGAAGAGTTATAATCATCAGATCTCGCAAGCCATCCATAAAGATCATCCTTTCTGCGATTTATTTTGATCCAATCTGTCTTACCATACTGCTCGACTATGAAATGCTTTTCAAAAGCCAATGCATCCTTTAATCCACTCCAGTCCTTAGCAAACTTGATAATGGCACAAAAGGTCTGGTCTTTGTCATCCCCAACCCCAAGAATTGTAACTTGGAGTGGTCTGAATCGCGAGAGCTGTGCTCTTAGCCTTTCTTCACTTTCCTTAAAAAAATCTTCGCCCTTCAACTCATATTGTAAGTTAACCACAATGCCCATCCATGGCCATACGAAAACTTCTTCATCACTCTTTGTCGTTTTTGGCTTGTAGACCACAATTTGCAATGGTTTCTCCAACGAGCTGGCTATATCCTTCTCTAAGAACATAGCAAGCCCAAGGTGTGTTGCCTTCACCTTGCCACTGCGCTTAGTAGCAGCTCCTATTCCTGTGGCATGCTGCAGTAGATCCTTGAGGTTGTAGTCCTGCTTCTTCTTCCCAGGGCAGAAAGGGCACCGGAAGACATTCTCACCATGTTTTGCTTTCAATTTTCCAGCTCGCAGTTGGGCATAGGTCTTCTCCTTGTGTTCAACAATATCCGAATCACTAATGTCTGAATCTTCTGCAGAGCTATGTTCCATTGGAATTGAAGAAGTGGGAGAAAATCCTGAGGGTGACACACAGAAAAGAAGGCAGTGTTTTTCGCGAACAGAAAAGAAGGCAGTGTTGCCTTTCGATTAAACAAAAGTAACTGACAAATTCTTGTAAAATAACCTTGCCAGTTGGATATCCAATTAACCACCACTGTATGAACTTTGCAATTAGATCCAACACTACTAAGCAGAAGATAAAAGTTTCATTTTCTTTAGACCAAGCAACTTGCTACTTGTTTGTAGGGTGCAAATTTTGGTGATACATACACACCTCCTTAACAGGCATAGCAAGTTGTTTGACTGGTTAAAGTAGAAAATGTTACAAGTTTCTTTGCCCATCACTAGAAAATATAATCAGTCTAAGAAACATAAAGCATGGCATGTCAAAAAAAAAATTGTCCTTCGCACAAACTGTTGGTATGAAGGATGACAGAAGAATCCTTTTACTACAAAATCAATTGTGTCATGATTTGGAGACTTCATCGTGAACCGTGCTATAGCAAGGAAGAAACAAAGAAATGGGCATTTGCGCTGCCAGATGGGGCGGAGGGATTAGACAGAGGAAGACAATTTATCGCCGTGGTTGGCCTGTTCTTATGGTGTCCAGTGAAATATTGTGATGCGTGTGGGCCAACAAAATTTGCTAGTCCCTGTAATTTGAAATGGTTTCGACAGCACTAAGGAAAATTATCTCCAGCGCGCATTGCCTCTAAACAGAACAATCTGTCTCATTATAAAAGCAGCCCCCTGTTATCACGATCTCTTTGAAAGAAGCTGGTAAGTCACTTGGCAGAAGCTGGTATGATCTTATCACGCAACGATATTTGACTCGATAACGTGTCCAAAGGCAGGCGAGAAAACCCTAAAGATTGATACTTTGACTCGTTGCTCCGGTTCCACTACCAAATTCCTTTGAGAGCAAAATTTTCTGGGTTGAACGAATCGATATGAAAAGGATCAGGCGCAAGAAACGCGAAAGCACAGGTAAGGGGATTAGGGGAACAAGGAACAACCCTGGCACCCTGCTTTACCCGGAGGACCGAAGATGAGGAGGCCCGGCGCTGGAAGAAGCGGGGAGACCCGATCAGCGGAGCAGGCGGCGGCTTCGGAACCTGTGGATTGATTGAGAAATGGGAGAGAGGTTAGGGCTTTTGGGTGAGTGCTATAAAACCGGGTCTTTTACATTTTTACCATTATAACAAATGACATTCATCGAATTATCACTTTTAAAATAATATCTACAACTATACCAACTGAGAGAAATTTGAGTTATATTTTTACCACATTTGGTGATGTGGCACGCCACGCCAGTTCGACACGCTAGCGCCCAGTCAGCAGACCCAAATGAAATGTCCTTTTTGCCCCTGATCTGCTCTTCTCTTTCCTTCTCTGACAGCTGGATCCTACAGATTTCTCTCACTACCAAGTGGGTCCCATCTGTCAGCTTCCTCTTCCACCTCCGGTCAGGCGTGCCATTAAATTAGATACAGCTTCTCTCAGCTGGCAGGCCAAACAAGAAAGAAAACACGGCGAAGACGCGACCGATCCTAATCGAGCAAGATAATCTGGACAATCTCGGTAAGGTCGCCTCACCTCCGCTGGCTCCGATCGCTTCCCGCTGATCCCCCCTCCCTTTTCTGTCTCCCCCTGTTCACGGGGTGGGCAGGAGCGGAGGGGGCGGTGAGGTGGTTGGTTGGATTGGACGGCGTCCTGCTGCTACTCGTACATCCCCTGACCGGGGGAGACTCAAGTCAAGGAGGGAGGTCGGGCCCACCCGGTTCCGGCGCCCGACGACCGCTGCCTGCGCGAGGGGGGCTCCCCAGGCGGAGCGAGCGAGCGGGAGCGGGAGCGGGAGCGATGGCGTGATCAATTCGCCGCGATCGCTTTCCCCTTCTGCGCCGAGCTGCCGCGGGCGGCGTGCCTGGCTTCGGGAAAAAGCAGTCACTTGGGCCCGGGCTGCGGCACCGTCCGCCGTTGGATCTTCCATCTCTTGCAAGGAAGAGACCGTTGATCGGAACCACTTGTTCAGAAAAAGGCTTGTAACAATCCGATTTTTAAAATTCAAATGAAAATACAAAATTTTATTCAAAAAATGCAGCTTACACGTGGGCCGCACCTGTCAATCTCTCACCCTCTCTTCTCCCTGTGCCGCACAGTGCTCGGTATGGAGGCCGATGCCTCCCGAAGCCCTGCGCGTGGCCGTCGAGGAGCTTCGCCCCGTTTTTCCGGCCGGCGACGTCGCCAAGTAGTCCACGCCGCCTTCCCGAGCTCGCCACCAGCCTCACTTCCGTCTACGCCTCGCCTTTCTCTTCTTCTCCTTCCTCGGTTCGCCATGAACGGCGCTTGAGCAGCTCGCGCTCGTCGGCCGATTTCGCGAGTTTCTTTCCATGGATTTCAAATCCATCGCACCCATAGCTCCCTCACCTCCCTAGTTTCCTTTCCAGCCCCTCCAAACCTAGCCCAAGCCCATCTCGCCGGGAATCGGAGATTCCCCGGCCGCCGGCCATTAGAGCCGCCCGAGCTCCACCTCAACGTCAAACTCCCACCTCCGGTCCCTGTTTTCTTCGCCCAGCAGCTCGAATCGACTCTAAGTGAGGCACTGATGCCCGTGCTCTCCACGTTCCCTCGCGTTCATGAGGTTTCCGCGCTCGTTCCACGCCATGCCACCGCCGGCCGAGCTCATTGCCGCCGCCGTACGCCGCGGGCCACGCTCACGCCACGCTTGCGCGTGCACCGGAGCCGCCCGGCCGCGCGGACCCTCACCCCGCGCCGCTCCGCCGCCGCCTGGCCCCATCGATGCCGGGACAAGCTGCGCCGCCGCCTCCCCTGATTCGCGCCGCCGCTAGGGCGCCACCGTAGCCGGCCACCCCGCTGCCTGGGGGCGCGCGCGGGCCCCACTGGGATGCTGCTGCCGCGCGGACTGCCGCCGGCCACCGCCGCCGCGGGCCCTCGGCCCTGCGCCTGGCGCGCCGCCGCACGCCACAGCGTGCGTGGCCGGGCAGGGCAGGTCGCCCTTCCCACTGACCAATGGGGCCCGCTGGTCAGGGGGAGTTACAGGTGGTGTTTCTTTTATTTTGGTGTTTAATTTCGGCTGTAGTTTGTAAAAATCCATGTAAAATCAAGGAAAAATGTGAAAAATGTGAAATAAATTTTGTTAGATTTGTTAGCATAAGATGTATGGAGGAAAAATATCCATGCTGGCAAATAACCTTTTTACCCCTGCAAAAAATTTAAATTGTGTTTAGGCTTAATTAATTAATTTCTTCAAATCTGCTAGTCCAAAAATTATGAAATTTTTGCGGTACTTCATTTTATGCATGTGTAGTCCACTATAAAAATTTCATGTCCAGAAAACATAGTTTGATATGTTAATTGGGTTCTCCATATCTTAGTATATCTATAAATTAAGGAATAAATTATATGTAAGAAAAATCTTGTTAATTTAAATTCGAACACTGTATCAGTAGCTGTTTCATGCTAGCTTTTGCTCATCGCTAGAATGTACTCATGATCTACTTTAGTAAATCTATTTTGCTCATGGTGAATTTAGCTAGTTTGTATTAAAAACATATTTTTGGGGTTCATGCCAAAATAATTTAGTTAGTTGCTAATAATTATTGTATGCTTCATAAACTTGTTTAATTTAATTAGGACTTAGTTAATTAAAATAGTTTTCTTGTTGTTAGTAGATATACTAGTGTTGCCTCTTATAGTGGTTTAGTAAATAGTTAGTGGTTCGGTAACTGACTGCCCTATCCGTTGGTTATCGAGTAGTCATCGCACTTTACTGTGTAGTTTATGTTTGTTTCATAAATGCATGCATTCATCCATTGCACTCATGCATAGCATTTTATCATTCATGTAGAGCCGGAATATGCACTTATCGTTCACGAAGTTGCGGTTGATCAATCTGGAGTTCACCCAGGTGGAATCGCCATGGATCAAGCTCGGCGTCAAGCAAACTAACTTAACCTGCAATTAAGGCAAGCCCCGGTGCACATCCTATTATTTGAAATTATGACACCTATATATGTATTTATTACTTGTGCATTACATCTCAGGAGTTGATTGTAACCCTAGTTGCATGATCCCTAGGTTTCCCTGAATTATACTAGCATGTATAGGACGATAGAAATGCTATGCTTAATAATTCTCGATAGAAGTCGAGTGACTTTTTGCACTCGCGAGATATAGGATATTTAGAAGTCGAGTGATTTCCTATCACTCGCGAGCTATAGGGCAAAAGTCGAGTAATTTCAGGTTACTCGCGAGATTTATAGTTATCTTTATATTCCAGTATATGAGATATGGAATACAATATGTAATGATTGGAAATTTGAGACCGGACGGGGAAATGATGATGAGATATAGGTATGGCAACAGGACAGGGTTCCTGGTGTCTTAGCCTCGTCTGTGTCGATTGAGGACCGTACCGTTGTTGACCCTGCTGATCATGTTTGAATTGTACTAACTGCATGCCAGGAGTAGGAGGTAGTCGAAACCGGTAAGCCTAGTACTGCCTTGTTTCGAAAGTACAGAACTTCTACCCACCCCTTAGGGCAGTCGAGTGGCCGCAGAGAATTGGGATGCATATGTTTACTTTTGGTGGTCTCTCGTAGGGCTCGGTTGACTATATGCAGGTGGGCCGGTTCTGTAGTTCGAGACGGGGAGGGGAATGGTTGGTTCGTATTGTCCGACGGGGCAAATACGTGCCGTGTTGGTTAGGTCCACCTTGCAAGGTTAAATCGGATCGATTCGCCGTCAGTCGCTCTCGGATATGAGCACCTTGATCTCCGAGTCACATCGTAGTAAGGAAATGAAACAAAATGATATGATACATGTTGATGTTATTTAATCAATTATATTTTCACATTGATTGTTATAGATCTGCAAATCATAGATGTGTAGCAACTTTATAACTATAATTTGGAGCTAAAATTTTGAAATTAAGGATCTACCCTTAGATACTTTTCTGCAAATAAATCCACCAGCCAGAAAGCTTTGCATGTCTAGATATGTGGGCTAAGTATAACCAAAAGTCGGGTAAGTCTTGCAGAGTATTAGTATACTCAGGGTTTGTTGTTTACCCTGTTTCAGGTATAGAAGCTAACCAGGATTCGCATCAGTGTGCTCGATGTGACGTCCTCACGTGTTCATAGTTATCGTTTTATTTTATTGGTTCTCAATCAAATTTCCTTCTCTCAGGTTATATTCTCTTCCGCTGCTGTCATTTATTTTATGTAAATTCTAAATTTAAAGCTGTTTTGTAAATATTTATGTTATTATCTATTTTTATGAAATTATATTATGCTGGTACCGTCTGTGCTCGCCGTCGCGCGAGACTTCTGGTGTGTTTCGATCGGCCTGTGGGTTGGAAACAGGCTGTCAGGTTACACTTAATTAAGCTAATGCGCCCGATGCGTTCAAATAATGGCCATTATGCTTAATTAAGCCGTTTAACTTGATGGTTCTGTCACAGCTGGTATCAGAGCTAAAATGCACCAGGGAGGGTACTAGCATGATTATTTTTAGTGTTTTCAAAATTAAAAATGAGTTTTAGAAAAATACATTTCTTTGCGCTTAAGGGATTAGGAGAAATTAGTTCGTAAGCCCTATGTTTATAGTTGTGTTATATCAGGTGGCTCTATATAATAACAACTAACTTCCAGCACATTACATTTATATCAAAACTTACTTTCTTGCATAACCTTTATTTAATATTGTATCGACGCACCTACGCTAAGGTAAACAAGGTAAGCATTCTTGGTAGTCCCTTAGAATAGCACACGTGTTTCATACGTGCGCGGGTCCCGTATGATGAGCATACGAGGAGGTGATAAGGTTCTATTCAAATGAGCATGTCGCTATCTGCCGCCTGATATGGAGTCCGGACTTCCCGCCGTGTGATTGCAATCACGGCCATCTCGTAAGGCAATGTTACGAGATGTAAATTTGTCATGCGATTGGCCATGACCGTGTACCTTGGGACACATTTATCCTTGGGTGTCCCGTAAGGCGATTTGTACGGGAAGTGAATACATTGCCTCGGTAACGTATAAAGCGCTGTCCATGCAGCATTGAACGCATGGGCGCCATCTCTATAGTAGATGGTGATGTATGTATGAATATGTGTGCAACTACATATGCGTTACCCATGTGGCGTAGGACACATGGGGGCCGTTCGTACGTGCTGGCACGAAGGGTCCGGTCGTGGATATATACATATATATTGTGATTTTTTTTCTACAGGTACACTAACAAACGATTACGTGAGATAGGTCGAGTACAAAACGACTAGATGTATAATAGGGAGAGTACATATATATATGTCACCGAGTATTCACGTATATTGCCATATAATTATATTGGCAAATTTTGGAGAGGACGAAATTAGACGAGCATGCATCATCATATCATCATGTGTGGAGTTTTGGGTGATTTTTTTCTGGTGCATCCAATACTCACTGTTCACTAAGAGCATATATCGCTGTTTTGAAATTTTGCGCTGCACTACTGTCGGTCCAGCTTTTAGCCATCTAAATATTTTTTCCTGTAAAACTTAGTTATGAGAAAGATGTGAGAAACTATAGATTTACATGATGTAGAAGTTTTAACGACCTTAGTGAAATGTTCAGGTGGATCCCTAGACTAAGATTGGCTCTTTAATCAAGTGCTTTCGATGCTTATAGTTACGACTCGGTAGTAATGGTCAGGTATTTCTTAACATTCTCTTTATCTTCGAAAGTCCGAATAAGGATATTATCCTAAGAAGAATCTCCTAGCCAATTTTCTTAACATACCATTGCATGAGCTAAAATTTTCCTATCTGTTGCTCAATGATCCTTCCAAATTATTCAAATATTGGTGTTTTCTACATTTGGTCAGTGTTAATTGGAAATCATATGTCCTCATCTTTGGGACTATTTGTTCGACCAGCTATTCTTGGTTTAGTACTTTATGCACATAAAATACCTCCACTAGAGTATTTAATAGTTGTTCGATCAGCGTCTGGCGCACTAGTTTTATTTGAACGTAGGTCATTTCTCAGCCTCAAGGTCAGCTCTAAGGAATAATCTAGTAGTTCTAGTAACTGAGTAGTAGAGTACTAGTGTTTAGTACTATTATTATCTCTTGGGATGGAGCAGTTAGTTTATGCTTATGTAGATATTTGTACCTGACACGTGGACTCGGGCCAGCTGTCATGGACCAAAAGCTCATTGCCATGTCCGAGACCGACCGTCTTGCTTCTCTCATCAGTGACTCTAGTGGTGATCCATTTGTTCCAGCGCACCTCCGGCTATTCTCGATGATCAGAAGCATCATGTTGTTCTTCTAGCGTGCATATTCGTTCAATTCTAATCATCTTGATTCATACACCTAACTCCGATCCGCTTACATTCTTGCTCAAATAAACATGAATGAGGTCGCATATTTGTTGCATGGCAACCACACTATTGCATGACTTCACATTAGGGAGCTGTTCGGCGACATCTTCTGTGATCCCAGCGCTCAAGACATAGAGACTGATCGACTATCATGCAGCAGCGCATGTGCTCGACGAGGCGATCAGGCAGAGAAAGACACAAGACACCTTCAGGCTTCTTCAATCTGTTGGCCTTGTGGTGCTGTTAAGTTGGTCTGAACGTTCTCCGAACTTTCAGTCTCATCTCATACTCTCACGGTCCTTAAGGCTGAAGCTTCAGTTCCTCTTGTAGAAAGAGAGAAACGTGATTGCCAATATCAGCACATCACGTGTTACGTGTTATATATAGAGGATCTCAACATTGAGTTCTTAAGGATTACAACACGGTTTACAATTCAGAGTCCAAGTAGGTTTGAATAAATCTAAACCTGCTAGTCATACTTTATCACGATCACAGTCGTGGTACACAAGGATTCCTTGTTACAAGAAGCAAACATTGTTTAACACCCTCCCTCAATCTAAACTATCTTTGTCTTGTAGATTTAGATTGCGCTTAAACTCTTCAAACTTCTGAACTGGAAGGGCTTTGGTGAAACCATCTGCCACCTGATCCTTGGACGGAATTAGACGAACCTGCAGTTGTTTTCTTGCAACACGTTCACGCACAAAATGAAAATCAATCTCTATGTGTTTAGCTCTTGCGTGAAATACCGGATTGGCTGATAGATAAGTTGCTCCCAAATTATCACACCACAAGCAAGGGGGTTGCTGCACATGAACTCCAAGCTCAGCAAGCAATGATTCCAACCAGATTATTTCAGCTGTTGCATTAGCCATCGACTTATACTCTGCCTATGTACTTGATCTTGAAACAGTGGCTTGCTTTCTAGCACTCCAGGAAATAATATTTTCTCCATAATATACAGCAAAGCCTCCTGTTGATCTGCGATCATCAATACTCCCAGCCCAGTCAGCATCTGAAAATGCACTGATTAAGGTAGATCTTGTTCTCTGAATTTTGAGACTAACTCCAGCAGTAGCTTGTATGTATCTCAGAATTCTTTTGACAGATGACCAATGTATAGTAGTGGGAGCATGTAGAAATTGGCACACTTTGTTGACAAAATAAGCAAGATCAGGCCGGGTTAAGGTCAAGTACTGAAGAGCTCCAACAATACTTCTATATTTTGTGCTATCTTCAGAATTTAGCAATGTTCCTTCAAACTTGGACAATTTTTCAGAGGCCGGCAAAGGTGTAGGAGATGGCTTGCACTTTTTCATACCTGCACGAGTAAGAATATCCTGTGCATATTTTTCTTGTGACAAAGAAATCCCATTCTTTTCTTTCTTGACTTCAATTCCAAGAAAATAATGTAGGTCTCCCAGATCTTTTAGAGCAAAATCCTTCCTAAGATCCTGAAGCAACGCTGTTACAGCCTCTTGAGAAGAACTTGTCACAATAATATCATCAACATAAATTAGCATAAATATTGTCACTTTCCCTTTGCAATAAATGAACAATGATGTGTCTGATTTGGAAGCCTTGAAACCAAGATCAATAAGTTTCGTACTCAACCTAGAATACCAAGCTCTCGGAGCTTGTTTCAAACCATAGATAGCTTTGTCTAGCTTGCAAACAAGCTGTGTAGAGCCTGACTTTTCAAACCCAGGTGGTTGTTTCATATACACCTCTTCTTCTAGAACACCATGCAAGAACGCGTTCTGAACATCTAGCTGACGCAAACACCAGCCTTTTGATACTGCAACAGATAAAACTAATCTGACAGTAGCTATTTTCACGACCGGACTGAACGTATCCTCATAATCAATGCCATAACGTTGCTTAAATCCTTTTGCTACCAATCTCGCCTTATATCTATCTATCGACCCATCAGCTTTCCTTTTAACTTTAAACACCCACTTGCAATCGATTAGATTTGTACCTTGTGATGCAGGTACGAGATGCCATGTCTGATTCTTTATTAGAGCGGAGTACTCCTCTTCCATAGCCTTTCTCCATGTAGGATCATCTAAAGCTTCTTGCAAATTATGTGGTTCTACTGTAGAACAAAAATTTCCATAACGAATTGTGCCATCAGTGAATGTTTTTTTCTTAACAATACCACTTTGCAATCTTGTTCTCGGCCGCTGTAAGGTTGGAGGTAATGGCGATGCCTCAGGAGATTCAGAAGGCGTAGAAGAGCCGCTCACAGTCCCATGATTGGCTGGCGTACTTGTCTGCGCTTCCGGCTGCTGTCGTTGGCTGGGACCTGGAGAAGTCGATGTGTGCGGGATAGTCGAGACAGGCACACTTGTCTCCCCCCCCCCCACGTGGTGAATCGAGGATGCCCATGTCAGATACTGACGCCGGTAGTGAATTAGCACCAGGATTGGAACCTGATCTGATCATTGAATCATCCTCGGAATCAATATTCAGATCATCTGTAGTTGCTGCAGCTGTATCCACATATTCTCGAGGCAAAACTCCATAATTTTGTACCAAATTTTCTTCCTGTAAACCTGCTGCAGCACTAGACAAACCAGGATCAATAGTAACAAGTTGGTCAGTACAACGTACACCCCCAAAATTTGGATTGCGCATCTCATCAGGTAGAAGAAGAATTTCTTTTCTTAGCAAGGCACCAGCATTAGGATGAAGCTCCGAAAAGGGAAAAATTGTTTCATCAAAAACAACATCACGTGATATGTAAACACGACCAGTAGAGACCTCTAAACACTTGAACCCTTTATGAATAGAGCTATAGCCAAGAAAAACACATCGAGTTGAGCGGAAAGCAAGTTTACGAGTGTTGTAGGGTCTAAGGTTTGGCCAACAAGCACAACCAAACACACGAAGAGAGTTATATTCAGGTGTTTCCTTGAGGAGAAGCTCTACTGGTGTATGAAAATTTATGACCTTGCTAGGAAGAAGGTTAATAAGGTATGTGGCAGCAAGAAAAGCTTCATCCCAGAATTTTAAAGGCATTGAGGCACTTGCAAGAAGGGCTAGACCAGTTTCAACAATGTGACGATGTTTTCTTTCAGCGGAGCCATTTTGTTGATGAGCATGAGGACAAGAGACACGATGAACAATGCCTATTTGTTGGAAAAATGAATTTAGCTTCTCATATTCGCCTCCCCAATCAGATTGCACGGCAATTATCTTCTTATCAAATTTTCTTTCGACCAGACTTTGGAAGATTCGAAAGACTTGAAAAACATCAGATTTCTTTCTCAAAAGATAGATCCATGTATATTTACTAAAATCATCAATAAAGCTTACATAATATGTATATCGACCAACAGAAGTGGGCGCCGGTCCCCAAACATCAGAAAAGATGAGATCAAGGGGAGCTTTGGAGGTACTGCTGGACTTTCCATAAGGGAGCTGGCGACTTTTAGCCTTTTGACATGAATCACAAACAGACTCGATGTTTTTATCATTTAAACAAGGAAGCTTATTATCTCTAACCACACGCTCAACAATAGGAAACGATGGATGACCTAGACGACTATGCCATCTTGAAGTAGATGGCTTATTGACTCCATAAACTTGTTTACTGGGACTTGATTGGGTGGAAGACGCTCCTAAAGAATAGAGACCGCCTTGACATCTACCCCGATGAAGGACTCTCTTGGTTCCCTGATCCTTGATAAGAAAAAAGTTTGGATGAAATTCAAGGAAGGTATCGTTATCAGAAGTTAAACGATGCACTGAAACAAGATTCTTATTTGTGCTAGGAACATGGAGAATATTTTTAAGATGCAAATCCTTAGATGGGGTATATAAAGTTGTATGTCCAATGTTACTGATTCTCATACCTGATCCGTTGGCTGCTTGAACACGATCCTGGCCACTGTATTTGTCACGAACAGTGAGATTCTCAAGGTTGCTAGTGATATGATCCGAAGCACCACTATCCACATACCAATTTGTGTCAACTCCATAGCCAGTTGATGCTGATCCTGCCACCTTCTCATTTGCTGGCTGATAATCCTCGTCATAACGGTACCAGCACTCTAGTGCTTCATAATTAGGCTTCTTGCAGATCTGACACAATTGCTTCTTATTGTTAGAGCTTTGCTTGGACGAGGTACTTGGATTGTTTCTGTTATTGTTGTTGCTGTAACCACCATTGCCGCGACCACCACTGCGCCCGCGGCCTCGATTTCCTCCTCGTCCACGATAGCCTCCACGACCACGGGTTGCTGAGTTTGCTGAAGATTGGTGCTGACCATAAGTTTCCTGCAACATCTGAAGTCGCATGTCATATGCAAGCATCTGTGCATACAGATCACTCAAGGTGATTGGATCTATTCGACCCATAACTGATGATACTAGAGAGTTGTAGTCGTAGTCAAGTCCCGCGAGTATGAATGAGACCATCTCATCTTCTTGAACCGGTCGACCAGCAACAGCTAATTCATCTCCATATGCCTTCATCTTGGCAAAATAAGCAGCAGCAGACATCTCTCCCTTCTTGCAGGATGATAGCTGCATGCGAAGGTTTGTGACCCGCGCACTAGATCGCGCTGAGTACATACCTTCAATTGCTGTCCACACCTCAGCTGAGGATTCCAGCATGACCACTTGGGCCAAGACTTCCCTTGACATAGAGTTGAGAAGATACGAGAGCAGTTGTTGATCTTTTGCCAACCACTTCTCATACTCAGGGTTGTCGATAATCTCCTTGGTCTTGTCTGGCTTCTCGATCTCCAGCTTGGTAGCCGGTGCACGGGAAGTACCGTTTAGGATCCCCGTTAGCTGCGCACCCCTAATAGCCGGCATGACTTGAGCCTTCCATAGGAGAAAGTTCTCCCTCGTCAGCTTTTCAGAGACGGGAGAACCGAGCTGCGATGCAGCTGATGTTGAGGAGAATGCCATGGAATCTCCTCTGGTTGATCTAGTCGGCTAGATGTATGTTTGGGAAGAAGTGGCTCTGATTACCATGTAGAAAGAGAGAAACGTGATTGCCAATATCAGCACATCACGTGTTACGTGTTATATATAGAGGATCTCAACATTGAGTTCTTAAGGATTACAACACGGTTTACAATTCAGAGTCCAAGTAGGTTTGAATAAATCTAAACCTGCTAGTCATACTTTATCACGATCACAGTCGTGGTACACAAGGATTCCTTGTTACAAGAAGCAAGCATTGTTTAACACCTCTGAATGCAGACTTCAGCTCTCGACACGCCAGGACGTCACCGTCGTTAGAATTCTAGGAACGGCCCCTCTGTCGCGTCAGCGAGTTGCATCGGACCCAACGGATTCAGCTTAGCTTGCAAGTTGACTGAATTTCACCGCGTAGCATACAGTTGGTAACCACAGCGCGTGGAAATCTGCTGTGCCTGCACGGCACGCGGCCTGTCAGTATTTGATGATTTGCTCCTGACTAGGCATATGCACCGGCAGGTTCCGTGACACTTCCCAGACATATGGCGAGGCATATGCCGGCAAGAATCTGAAACTGCAGTTTGTTTGCATTGCACATGGTGCTGTAGCACTGTCAAGCCTGTATAAAACCCTCGACAGGTTGCTGTCCTTGAGGACCCAAGCAGCAGCAGCAGCCCATCTCTATCATCGAATCATCACATCCTTCCTCCTCCCTCCTCTAATCTGTCTGTCACCACCTGCAAGAACACTGACAGCATGGATCACATACTGCAGCTGCACGTCGAGCACCATAGCAGCAGCCTCAGCCTGGAGCGCTGCTGCGACCCAAGCGTCGCGAGGTTCAGGAAGGGTGTCGACGCCTCGCGAGCCGTCCTCGCCCTCGCGTTGGCAGCAGCCGTCGCTTCCCTCGCCCTGATCCTGACAGCATCCTTCTACATGGGCGGCAGGCCGCTCCCTTCCGCTTCCACTCTGCCACCGGCTTGGCTCCTCGCGGCTGCTGGGAGCCTGGTCACGACCAGGACGGCGCTGTTCTTGCTCTCCAACGCCCTCCTCGCCCTCCTCGCCGCCGACTGCCGCTGGTTCTTTGCCGCCGCCGCCGCCGCCGCCGCCGCATCCCCGAGCGACGTCGCCGATGCTTGCGGACTGCCCGGCGATGTCCTGGAGAAACAACAGGCGCAGCGCCATCAGGAGGAGGCGCGGCGATGTGCCGCGCAACAACCGTATTCAGACTGTCTTCTTCAGGACAAGAACGGCGGCACTGCGTCAGAGGAGGCATTCGCAGAGCCAGTAATGGTGTCGGACACTGGCAGCACGACGACACTGGAAGCGCTAGAGGAGCAAGGAGATGCACCGGTGACCTCGGCGACGGAGTTGCTGGGGTTGCTGGACGAAGGAGATGGCATCGCCTTGGAGTTGGAGGCTGTCGCCGGGGAACCAGCCTGCGAAACAGGGGTAGGGCTGGACGAGTTAGAGATCGACGAGCTGAACAAGAAATTCGACGAGTTCATCCAAAGCAGAAGAAACAAGTGGATAAAGGAGGAGGCCTACTTGCAGTGGCACCAGGCCTGACTGACATGCTGAGAGCCGGTGTAATTTTCGCTCAGGCTTTAGATACTGTCATCACCTAGTAGGTGGCTAACGATTGAGTTGAGCCGAGAACTTTGGTTTCGTTTTCTTCCAAATGTTTTCATGTCCATAGCTAGCTAATTAGCTACTCTAGAATTCCCCCAGCAACCCTGCAGTGTCAGTGTGTGGTGATTTGTAGCGTCAGCTAATTTTGGTCCAAATGCAGAATCTGCAACAAGATAAATCAAATATCTCAGTGTAAAAGGAAAATTGTTTCACCTTCAAAGGAACGACTCCAGCTAACTATAAGATCGAACTTCTCCCACCACTCTATTCATCAGTGTTGTTATACGTGGTTATGCCACAGTTCGTTTTATGCTAGATAAATTATGTAAAATTTTGATTATCATGTAGGCAGTTAGAGGTCGTAATGAAATGAATCAGGTGGGGATGCTCTCAACCTGTTGACTACCGAGATATGGGATTGCACTAATCATATACAATTTTAACAGAAGAAATCCCTCATGTAGTAAAGTGCCACAAAGAGAATTGAGACACTGAAGAAAAAGTGGCAGACCGATCGGTCATATATTACAGTTAGAACAATTTTAGAGTTTCGGGCTAGCATGAACTAATCATCGCAGGCTGCCACGGCAGCTTAAGCCCCTCCATCAGTCAGCTTTGGAGGTGTATGGCGTCCTACATTCTCAAAACAGGGGCAATAATTAACACTGTCACAACGATAAGTCTGTAAGGGTTCGAGCTTCTTGGCCTCGTCCTACTTGATGCTCTGGTTCTATCTTGTCAGCGTCTTCATTTCCATATTAGTTCTCGTCTGCCTCCGCTAACTTCATCAGCTCATCTTAGACGTGAGCTTGAAGTTTCTTTCCTTGGAGATAAGCCCTCCTGTAGTGCTCATCTGGAGCATTTACTTTGTTAGAATTTAGAGCATTGAGCACTGACGAATACAATGGGCCTTTGTAACCGTCTTAATAGTATCTGCCTGTTAAGGCTTGTATCATTTGTATTTCTTTCCTCTTAATGAAATACGTGCCCAGACCACATTCGCAAAAAAAGCACCGACGAATAGAAGTACTGATGTGTAATCTTAAGAAGCTTACCTATTGTTTTAAGAATGTCATTGTATGTAGCCTGGAAAATGAGATCAACAAAGCAGTTAGGTGTATGTTCTATATATGAGGAAGATAGTACAAGGGTACGTGTGAAAAGAGCTTCTAGCTGACTTGGTTAGATGGCTCCGGAGCACTCCTCAGGTCTTGTGTTCGACTCAGGAGCAAAAAAAAACATAGAACTATTAAGCGAAAGTTGTAAGCAAAAGCACTATAATAAATCTGCATTTGCAATGTTGATCCTTCAAGTGAAAGCAGAGAAAAGGGCAAATCAATCCTCATGTCTACTGTAGGAAAGGTAGGATGCGTATAATGCGGTCGATTGTATTGCAATGAGCCCCTTGGGCGGTATATATAGGAGTACAAGACTTGGAGGGCAAGGCACCTCCCCTAGAGATAAGGAAGGCTATCACGGGATTACATCAATCCTAAACTATCATATCTGGAGTTGCCGAATATACTCTAGCATCCCCCCGCAGTCGTAGCGGTAGCAACACGAACGGTCAGACTGGAGAACAATGGAGACGTATCCCCCCTGCAGTCGGAACGTCGGTGCGAAAGCTTTGACTGGAGACTCATGCAGATGATAGCCCTTTAGTGTCGTAGTAGCCGAAGTCGAGGTGGAGGGGGCGCAGGTCGAAGCGTCGTCGAGGTGCTCGAGTACGCAAACTCAGCAGCTTCTTGCCGAAGATAGCAGCAGGACGGTGCGGCGGATGACGAAGGTAGACGGCGCGGTTTGCGACTTAGGTCATGCTCATGACAGGGGTGGCGACGGCACACGTTGCAGCAAGTGTCGCGCTCAGATCAGGGGTGGCGACGACGTCTTCCTTCAGGAACATCGGCGGCGATGTCCGCGCGAGAACGGCTGGAGATGCGGAGGTGGATCGAGCGCCTGCTTGACGAAGACCAGCGGCGAGTGACGCCACCGCCTGAAAAGGCGACGGCACCGGTAGGGTGGTTTGATCATGAACGATGTCGCTGCAGCCTGGAAGGGCCTAGCGACAACCTCGTCCTTCGTGGGTGTCGACGATGAAGCGGCGATGAACGGCAAGGCGACGCAAACCGATCTTAGATTGGAAAAAAAACAGCAGCAACTGGTGAGCCGCGGGTACAAGCTCGGGTGCACCTAGCAAATGTCCCTCCCCTCCCTTATCCTTTCCCAATCGTGGTCAACCACGGGCAGAAAAGGAGAGGAGGCGAGAGGCCGGCACCGGGTGCGGTTCGAGCGGCGCCTCTACTCCTGCCGCACGGGAGACCGGCGGTCAGAGGAGAGAGAGCCGGCGGGGAAGGGTGGAGCCCCCATGGCGCTGTAGTCCGCCGGCGACGGCGGTGGAGCAGCGCGACGACGGCGCGGCGAGGAGTCCCGATGCGACCGTCGGCGATGGATCTCGACGTGGTGCCGGCGACGACGTCTGCGGTGCGGCGACTGGCCCAACCGCAGTAACCCCGATGGCACGGCAGCTCAACGCCCCTCGTGCTTCCTCCTGCTGCAGCACGCCCGCACCCAAGGCAGCGGTGGTGGCGGCGCAGGGGGAGAGGGGCGGCGCTGGGCCAGCGGGAGGGGGGCGACGTGGACGGTGGAGGCAACCTGAGGAGATCCAATCGACCATGGGGAGGTAGGTCCCCTGTTGCTACTTGACGACGACGACGGAGATCAATCTCCCCGGGGGCGCGCGGGTGCAGCGGAAGCGGCGGCGCGGCTAGGGTTAGGATCTCGTAACCTAGGGCTCTGATACCATGTAGGAAAGGTAGGATGCGTATAATGTGGTCGATTGTATTGCAATGAGCCCCTTGGGCGGTATATAGGAGTACAAGACTTGGAGGACAATGCACCTCCCCTAGAGATAAGGAAGGCTATCACGGGATTACATCAATCCTAAATTACCATATTTGGAGTTGCCTAATATACTCTAACATCTACTAATACTGGTTGGGACAGTACTCTATTTGCAATCCACTAGAGCTCAATACAAATTGTTACTCTGCTCGAACACAGTACCTCACCTTGCTGAAGTCAACTTTTTTCAGAATTCCAACTATGGTACTTTCGTAATTCATCCTTGTTGGGAAGAGCTTTTTCTGCTTCTGTTGATTTGCCTTTACTTGTTGTCAACCCTTCGCCTAGACAAAGCTAATTTTATATATTCCAAACATATTTTATGTGTTTGAAACAAAGCTAATTTTCCAAGTTACATGACACATGACAATAAGGAATGTTACGAAAAAAATATCCATCCAACTTATGAATATGCAGAACCTTTGGCAGTTGTATGTGTAGTAACCTCTACACGATTTGTATGAAAAGAATGGTTGCCAGTTGGTGCTACCTTCATTTATGAGATTTTGACATCCATATTTATCACAACTTTGAAAATCGAACCGTGAACGACGTAAACCGATCGAACAGAACACATAGCGGTGTCAGAAATCAAACTCGAGGCTGTGTTTAGATCCGTAAAATAGTGGGAAAAAAGTCGTATCGTATACTGTAGCATACTGTAGCACTTTTCATTTATTTGTGGTAATTGTTGTCCTACCATGACTTAACTAGGCTCAAAAGATTCGTCTCGTCATGTACATCAAAATTATACAATTAGTTTTTTTTATTTATCTACATTTAATGCTCTATGTATGAGGCAAGAGATTTAATGTGATAGATAAATAGTGAAGTTTGGAGAGAGAAATTTTATAACTAAACACAGCCCGAATCGAGTTTGATGTTTGAACCGCGAGCCACGAAACCGGGTTCCATTAAATTAGAAGATATAGGGATGGATGGTGAGGGAAGAAAGCGCTGTGCTTTTTTATGTACTTTTTTTTATTACACAGTGGCCATGTTTAGTTCCAACGCAAAAAAAATTTGCGATGGAATCTTGCTAATTTGAAATACTAAATGAAGTCTATTTATAAAACTTTTTACACAGATGAGTTGTAAATCGCGAGACGAATTTAATAATGCTAATTAATTCATGATTAATTCATAATTAGCGGATGGTTACTGTAGCATCACTGTTGCAAATTATGGATTAAGTAGGCTCATTAGATTCATCTCGCGATTTACAGCACATCCATGCAAAAAGTTTTGTAAATAGACTTCATTTATTACTCCATGCATGTGTCAAAACATTCAATGTAACGTTTTTTTTTGCGTTTACGGGGTTTACGGGTAAAGATCTAAACATGGCCAGTATAACTTAGACACTTATAAGGCACGCACACTCACCTTCTATAAATACACATACACAAAAATCAACCCCTATAAGCATCTTCGAAGACTAAGCTAACAAATCCTCGAGAATGACAAAGTCACCGCCTAGCTGTCGACGTTCTCATCGCCTACCACTGACAGCACAAGACACTTATAAGGCACACACACTCACCTTCTATAAATACACATATACAAAAATCAACCCCTATGAGCATCTTTGAAGACTGACCCAGCAAATTCTCGACATCGACAAAGTCACCACAAACACCTAACTGTCGACGTTCTCATCGCCTACCACTGAAAGCACAACACCGTAAAATCCTGAAAAATTCACTCCCACAGGAAGTCGAACCCAAGACCTCATATGCTACTGAGGCTCTTATAACCACTAGACTATAGACTCTTTCGCTCTTTGTATATTTTATTATTATTGTGGATCCTATAAAAATGATTTTGCACTGCAGCCCCCCAATCGAAGCCTAGTCATCAAACTCTGCTAGTTCAATTCGAATGCAACACTGAGAGCCCGTTTAGTTACCAAAAATTTTCACCAAAAATTTTCACCCCCCTTTGAACACATGTATGAAGCACTAAATGTAATTAAATAACAAAATTAATTACACAATTTGGATGTACACGACAAGACGAATTTTTTGAGTTTAATTAGTGCTTGATTAGCCATAAGTGCTACAGTAACCCACATGTGCTAATGATGTGGTCAAAGGCCTCAAAAGATTCGTCTCGCGGTTTCCAAATGAGTTCTGAAATTAGTTTTTTAATTAGTGTTCGAAAAGCCTTCCCAACATCTGGTCAAACATTGACGTGACACCCAAAAATTTTCGCGTTTGGGAACTAAACGCCCCCTGAAGCTGCCCTTGTAGGGGTTATCAAATAAATACGCGGCAATTTGCGTTTGAAAATTTTTATGGAGTGGTTCGAGTAAGATTTGCTTGAAAGAAAATATCTCCACCTTCTTACAACCTGATATATAATACATCACAGGCAACCCATATGGTGCATGTGCCGTATTTTAAAATCAGAGCGTGAGATTGATGGATAAAAATTACAAAAACTTCATATATTATTTAGTTACATACTTTTTCTTATTTTAACCAGAAAGTAATCGCACTGACAACGCATTGATCATAGCGCTGCGACAGCATAGTGGGCAGTCTCGACACCCGATTGATGAGGACAGATATTACTTACACTCAAGATTTTTTAAAAAAAACAGCTACTCAAGTCCATAAAAATGCAATTTTTGCTTTTTGATAAGTCAAACAATTCAAACTCTAAGTAAAATTATATAAAAATAATGACGTTCATGGTACAAAATAAGTATCATTGATTAGTTATAGAATTTATTTTTATAATATATTTATTTGGAGACATAAGCGTTAATAGTATATACTATAAATTAGTCAAAATTGAACTAATTTGACCGCTACAACAGATTCCATAATTGCTTCATTTGTGAATGGATGGAGTATTTTACATATAAGTTAGTCTACCATCTAAGAACAAGGTAGTGCAGACACTACTATAAATTGCTAGTAATGGACACATCCGCTAGTAAAGCTATAATCTATATTGATCTAACATTGTCCACCGGTAGTCAATACTAAAGGCAGTCCCAATGCAAAAAACCATCGCAGTTTTCATAGCATAGGATATCCTACCAAGAAACTACTTCACAGTGCAAAACTTTCTACCAAACTTCAGACAAAATATGGACCAATCATCTACCATATTCCAGTATCTGCTCTCCGGATCCTCTGTGCGCGGCGGCGTGCGAGTGCGCGTTGGCGGCGTGCGGGTGCGCGCGCGGCTGCAGCGCACTGGATCCGAAGGATGGCCTTGGAAAGCGGTCGTTTCTTCCCAGTGGGTTTTCTCTCGTTTATTTGCGTCTTGGTACTAGTGACGACATCGTTTCTGCCTGAGGAAACGATTTCTATCTCTCTCCGTGATAACTACTTTGACACATCAGCAAATGGGTGAGTTGTCACCGTAGTTAATAGAGATAGAAACGGCTATAAATGCGGCATTGGGACCAGGGTTCCCCTTACCGGTGGGACCGGTCCGGTTTGACCGGTTACCGGTCAAACCGGTCCGGTCCGGTTCCGGTTTGACCGGTTACCGGTCAAACCGGTCCGGTCCGGTTCCGGTTTGGGCCGGTACCATACCGGCCCAAATTCAAAATTCAAATTTGAATTCAAAAAAATGAAAAATTTCCAAAAAATCCTAAAAATACTTCAAGGTGCGACGAATCTAATTGTCACACCCGGTTTCAAGGACAAAACCGAATGCATAGCTATATGTATGCCAGGATCAAGTTTCATACATATAGAGACATCATAAGTGAATAATCAGTACAGTATCACGAAAAAAAGAACTAAAACAAATAAAAGACTATCAGAGTTATACAGCTTATCCTGGAAACGAAGGCTCCAATTTCACAGGCAATCGACTGGGGGTTGCGTACGCCTAGAACTCAGCATCATCTTCAAAATACTTCTCACACCTTCTTCTTCTGAGCAGCAGTAAGCAAGGGTGAGTACACTTATGGTTGGTACTCAGCAAGGCCACAAGAAATAACCAGAAAGTGATTTATATCCATCTTTAAGTTTATTAATCATGTGAGGGTCCAAGCCACTCTTGACCGTGAGCACGGCTAACCGGTTAGTTTTAACTCTGCAGAGGTTGTACACTTTCACCACAATTCGCGTAAAAGTTCCGAAGAACTTTGAACCCAACCACGCAATGTGCTAGCTAGGCACAATACCACACTTCCGAGGTGTGATTGCATAGGGACGCTACGAGGCCTTTACAAAGATTCCCTAACCCATGACAATCCGCTAAGGTTTCAAGTCAAAGCGGTCATAACACTGTCCTAATGAGGTGGTACCTTGCCAAAGGACCATTAAACAATACCAATTGCCCCAAGAGGACCGAGCTATACCCCGTCGATGCATCCCCTCTTGCCCTTTCGGTAAGACTGTCACAAGCTAGAGTCTCTAATTAATCAGCCAAGACCAGAGCCATATAGTATTGTGGTTGTACTGTTTTCTTGGGTGGTTCTCCATGTTCCAATTAAATCATCATAATACTCTTGTAAATAAGCATAGATAGAAAGATGGTTAGGGTCACTTGCCTTTCTCCAACGAAAAGCTACTCTTACTGCTCTTCAACTTTTGCTCACTTGGAATTCTTGATCTTCAATCTTCAAACAATGATCCTTCTACTCGAAGCAATCACCGAGCAAACATACAAAGCAAATAATAAGAACAACTAAGAACAATACACCAAAACAAAAGAAAGGCTTAAAAAGAACATACAGAAAGATAGGGCTCGTTGCTATGGTTACGAGAACGCAAGAAACACAGAAAACGGAGCTACGGTTGAAAAGATACAACTACCGAAAGATTTGTATTATAAAAGAAAACAAAAGAACTTTACTTTATTTATTTTAATTAGAAACCACATGTGAAGGACATTCAAAAGAATTATTCTTGATTATAATTAACTCACATTATATTTGAATTTATAAAAATAAAGTAAAACTTAGTCAAATTTTATTTAAGTATCTATGTATAAATTACTATTTTAAACAATTAATTAGAAAGAAACTGGTGAGAACATCTAAACGCATAAGTTTATATGAGTGGTGTCGAACTAAACAAATTAAATTACAAACACATTTGAGTTGATATTTAATCAAGTTAACATTAATTATGAAAATTGGAGTAGAACTCTAATTTGCTTTTAATTAGAAAAGCTAAATGAGAGATCATTATTCAAATCAAATTTATATTTATTTTTAAAACAAGAACTACGACACAACGACGCTGCAACACGATAGCTTACGCTAAAACAAAGCTAACACAGCAAGAATGGATCGATACGGATCTAAAACGGCGATTCTACGCAAGAAACAAGCTGCAGGGATCTAGTCGCGATTAAACGTAGACTACGAGGGTTAGCTGCTGATTTTTACAAGACACAGGAAATAGTGCTCGCAAATTCAGCAAAGGTTAGGGTTGGATCTGAAAAAAAAAATTAGGGATGGGCCTAGGCTCAAAAGACCTAATAGATCTAGGGGGTTATTGATAAAATTTACAATACACATGAATTAAGTAAAGATTATAGGCTTCTCTAGGGGGTTTCGTGCAAAGCTTGTGGATCTCAAGGCCATGGCGTACAGATTTCTGGTGGTTCCCGTCGCTGGTGTTTTGGGGTTGGGAGGCTATGGGGAGGGGAAAAGAGAGAGGAGGAGGAGAGGAACTCGTTCAGGTGCTCACCCATTGCAAAGAGGTGTCGTGGTGGCCGGATTTTGTCTGGGACGGAGAAGACGGCGCATTGCGTCACGGCGAGCTCCTGGAACCGGTGCTGCTGGGCAACACGGGGATGTGCGCAGGGGAAAAAGGTTATTTTAGGGATTCCCAAACAAAGAGCCTCCCTATGGGTAGTCTATATTTTTGTGTGGAGTTGCCATGAGAGGTTGATTTAATATATAGGGAGAAAAATCTCACCATCCCACATCAACTCGCAATGTGGTACTAAACCTCCCTCCCATGCTAATGGGCTTTAAGTGCCTTTAGCCCATTAGGGAACACATGAATTGACCCTTGAGGTCCATTAGAGATTTATGTACTTTTGATAGACTTAGCCCATTTAAATTTCGGAATTAATTATTTTCGAAATTAAAATAATTCTAGAAAAATCTAGAATTCATATTTAAAGTTCGAAAAATATTCCAAATGGCCCGAAAATTCTAGGAAAAATCCTAGAAATATATTGGGACCTAACGAACTCAAATAAAATATTTGGAGCTCATGAGAAGATTTGGAAGAGCCTCTAAAAATTAGAGTTTGCTCTAGGGAAAATGGGAAAAGAATCCAGAAAAATCCGGAAATTCCCGGGAAGAAATTTTGATGATAGAACACGTTTTGAAAGGTTTTCACACTCAACAATACTATGCATGTGACATGAATGCATCACCAGAAGAACAACATCATTTAATTTGAAAAACAACCAATATTTATTTTCTTTTACACTAAATTCTCTGTGAAGAAAAGTAAATATTGAGAAAATTTTAAAACTGAGAAAATTGTTTATTTTTTTTTAATTTTAATCACAGCCTGAAATCCAAAAATTTCAGGGTGTGACACTAATGGTGTCAAATTTTCTCAAAAATTCGTTCGTTTAACATACTTTTCGGGCTTTTAAAGTTAAAATAAAAAAGAAAAGGAAAAAATGAGACGGCCTATTAAGGCCCACTTGGTAAACCGGTCAAACCGGCCGGTAAACCGGTCTAACCGGCCGGTATACCGGTCCAAACCGGTTACACATGCGATTTTAAATTTGGATTTGAATTCAAACCGGTCGGTATACCGGTTGAACTGAGTTTTTTGAATTCAAATTTGAATTTGACCGGTTTCTACCGGTAACCGGTCTGGTTTACTGGAACCGGAGGGCGCCGGTTTGGGTAAACCGGTCGGGAAAAGAAACCCTGATTGGTACTGCCCTAAGGTGGATTCCACACCGAATAGGAATATCTCTTCTTCTCTAATTTTCCACACTCAACCGCTGAGGGTAGCATTAATTGCTTGAGTTGATATAAATAAAATAACATATGCTCCAGATGTTTAAAATTAGTTTTTTTATTTATCTACATTTAGTACTCCATGCATGGATCATTTGTTATATTTAATGTTTCGATGTGATTTCGATGTGATGGAAAATTTGGAAAGTTTATAGGAGTTGGGGGAACTAAACACAGCCCATATTTCAGTGGATGAGAACAAGCAGAGAAAGGGGAATGGAAAGACTCAGTGGACCTAATGAGTTATCTCTTGCTCCCACGCTAGCGTTGAGTTTTCCCACTCTCTTTTCCATCGCTACAAGAATCTGACGTGACTTGAAGATCCCCAACGATCCGAGGCTCCGAGCAATCACCGGCGTATAGCTACAGTATTTGGAGGTCGGCACAGTACTTCATAGTAACTGGGGATCCATGCGTGAGAGAGAAAGCCACCTCAGGCTCTGAGTGACACTAGCGCTTGCAGACGGGATCGGCTCTCCATCTTGACACTATGCACCGATTAAAAAACTTAGGAGCTACTCCCTTCGTCCTTAATTAAATGTCGTTCTAACTACTGGATCGGGAACTAATACAATGATCAAAAGACCCTAACACCCTTATGTTTGTCAGCTGACACATTTGGAGACGCACCATTAATGATGTGAAGAAGCACGCGTGGCACACACAACATATTAAAAGAATCAGTTGTCACCATTACTTTTTCACAATTAAACATGTAGCACAATGTTTTTGGAATTAACAAATCGAAGAGGCCAACCCATGGTGGGGTGCAGCAGCTACGGTAAAGTTGGCAGGGTAGACGCCGACACTTAATCAGGGACAGCTAAGAGCAGCTCCAATGTATATCTCTCATATAGCAATAACGGTGGATCCTTACAGTCGGCCGTAATTATGATCTATTCTATAATGATTAAAGCTTCTTGGGGAAACAAGGTGGGCCAGCTTAGGGAAAAACAATTCATGTTTCTCAACCACCATCGTGAAATCCCTCGAATCTACTCCGACAGATCAGCAAAAATATTGTACGTATTTTATATCTTATGCCTACACCTTAATCTTATGATGTATTTTTATTGGATGTTGCTTGTGGTTCATCCCACATTGCTTGTGGTTAATAGCTATAGCTGCATTTAATGCTTAAGGTTACTTTTTTTTTGCACATTGAAGCTACTCTGAGAGCAAATTTAATGGGTACGCCGGCTGCTGGTTGCAAGCAATGGCGGGCCCTACAAATATTTATTGAATAGCAGGGAGTTCAGCCAGTAGCGGCTGTCGCAGCAACTCTTCGCCCGCTGGAGCGAACGTCTGGCGAGGCATCCGCTCTATTCTCTCTTGCTTTCTCTCTCCGCCACATCTGATTTCACCGGCTTTTTACCCATTTTTGCTCTAAGCAGCTGACGACACCCCACCGCGGTACGTGGGGAGGCGAGCATGAGGCTGCAGCGGAACCCGTCTTCGCATTCGGAAAGGCCTACTCCGTGGTCACCATACTCTCCTGCAGTAGTCTCGCTGTAGTGCCTGCGTGTGCTGCACCTGTGGGCGGTGGAAGCAGGGTTAAAAAAACCGGCCGGAACCGGTCCGGTAACCGCGGTTACCGGTCTAACCGGCCCGGACCGGTTCCGGTTCCGGCCGGTTTCAAACCGGTCCAAATTCAAATTTTAAATTTGAATTCAAAATATGGAAAAATCCCAAAAAATTCTTAAAATACTTCCAAGTTTGCGACGAATCTAATGGTGTCAAATTTTTCAAATATTCGTTCATTTAGTATACTTTGCGAGCATTTGAAGTTAAACAAAAAAAACATGCATACAAAAGTATACAAATACAATGTAAAAGTAGTACAAAAGAGAGTTGGAGGGTTCATTTAGACTAAAACATATTATACAAATATTCATTTAGTATACTTTGCGGGCATTTGAATTTAAACTAAAAAAGAAAAAAAATTTGAATTTAACATAAACCGACCGGTTACTGGTCAAACCGACCGGTAACCGGTCAAACCGGACCGGTAAACCGGTCTAACCCGGCCGGTTAGATGTTCGAAAACCGGTATAACTGTGGGTTTTGAATTCAAATTTGAGTTTGGCCGGTTTTTACCGGTAACCGGTCCAACCGGTCCGGTAAACCGGAACCGGTGGCCGGCGGTTCGGTCCCGGCGGTCGGTAAAAAAATCCCTGGGTGGAAGTGGGATTGGAAACCGCGGCGCGGCGCACGCAGAAACGCTCCGCCCCGCGCTCCGTTTCCCTCCACCCACCTCGCGCCGTTCAAATTTTGAAAACGGGGGGCGAGTCACCCGGGCCTTTCCGCGGGTCAGCCTAGGGCTGGGATCCTCCTGCGGCGGCGCGGAAGGCCGGAATGCGCCGCGGCGCCTCGGTCGACGGGCCCAAGCCGCCCCCGCTCCAGCGCCGGAAGCAAATAAAGGAGGAGAGGGGCGCGAGAGGGCGGGCGCCCGTTTCCGCAAGAAAAACTCCACTGCTGCCGGCCGGCTCTCCCTCTCCTCACCGTTTCACACTTTCTCCAGCCGGCTATGTCGGAGGAGCCGGAGGGGGTCGCGGCCGGGGACAGCGGTGGTGGGGAGGTGAAGAAGACGGGGACCAAAGGGCTGGGGAAGGGGGCGGCGAGGGGGCGGGGGAGGGGGAAGCGGCGGGGTGGCGGCGACAGGTCCGTCGCGGCGCCGGCCATGGACGGGGTGGCGGTCGGGGACAGGGTGCTCCGGGAGAGGAGGCACCCGCCCAACGTCTACTGCGAGCGCGACATCGGTGACGATGAGGTGGGCCTGGAGATGATTTCCTTTCCCCTTCCGTTCCCTCATTTGTTTTCACTTGGGATCTCCATCGTTTTCGAGCGCCTCCTGGTTGTTACGGGTGTTCTCCACCATATTTTGCAATTATGTGCGGGAACATGAGCCAAGGAACATTAATTTTTGGTTGGGTGCAGGAAAATGGTAAAACAACATTATATCATTTCTTATGATTTCATGGTTCCTTTAAGAAAGATGCCCCTTCTGTTTTGAGTAACCGAGTAGCAACTTTTCTGAAGACAACTTTTCATGTACTACCCGATGCACCGCCGGGGGTGGGGGGTACAACCTTGCTAAGTAAATGCAGAAAATTAGAGATGCAACTTTTTGAGGGAGCAGTTGAGTATTCTTCAATCAATCGGTGGATTTTTCTGAAGATTCTTTGTACTACCGATGGGTAGTAAAGGAACGGAAAAACGTTTAGCTTTGACTACTTCCTTGTTCCTCCTCCCGCTCCTCCATTGACATAGTACCAATAATTCTTTTACCACACTGGTTGCTTTATTACTTCGTTTGTACGTTGATTTTGTAGTATCTTGTGTCCCATTCTTTGAAATACGTCTACTTGCCACTGTATCGGTTTAATTCTTGCTAGGTATGTTTCGATGCAGTTGACTAATTCCTGTTTTGGCGACGTAATAATTATCAGGATGCTCCCAATAACCAAGTCAAGCCCAAGAGGCCCAAGATAAGTGATGCTGGCAAGAAGAAGAGGTCTAGAAAAGCCAAAGTAGAGCAAGTGGATAGCAAGGCCCACTTCCCCAATGGCAAAAACCAAAGTAAAATGAATGGGGTATGTTACTCTGCATCCTCACCAACAGTTTTGTACCCATGTTATCATATATCTGACAGTGTTAGACGACAAATTATCTTCACATTTTTTGTAATCCAAGCACCTCATCACAACTTCCAGGCATTGTTCCAAGTGGTTTAGAACTTTGCATAACTTTCTTATTTTTGTATTTGGCTTAATAGAAATCAAATTCTCGATGCTTAGTAAACATGCTCTATTTATATGAGCTTATTTGCTCACTGTAGCTAGCAACTGCACAATGATCAGAAAATTGTTTGTGATTATTGTGTGTTTTCTCTTGTATAAATTTTCCTTTCTCGTTTATCATCCTATTTCTGTCATTCATTTGAAGAAAACTAGATAACATTGTTTTCCTTGTACCTTGCTGTAGCACCCCTGTTTTGTGTTTTTGAGTTTATATTTCAATTTTCATCGGTGAATGTTCTGGGGTTTTTACTACTTTGGTCATAGGATGTCAAAGAAATTTCCTAGTAATTATGTCGCTATCTTGCAGTAGCATCCCAGTAATTCTTTGCAGGATGGTGAGGTTTTACAGAGCACAAAGAAGCGGAAGTACAGGGATGCCGGGAAGGTTTCTGGCACAAAATTGCTGAAGAGAGAGGGTGAAGAACAGAAGGTCTCCTCCTCCATGCATGGTAATTATGATGAAAATAACAGGGTAAGCTACTCATTCCCTGGCATAAGCTGTTTGTGGAGTGATTTTCTGTAACTCTTTGATAAATGCAAGTGTTGTTTCAATTTCCTAGAAAGGGAAGAAGATGTTGAAAGGGAAAGATGCCCTAATGTGCCACCAGTGTCAGAGGAATGATAAAGGGAGGGTGGTCAGGTGCAGTTCATGCATGAATAAGTGATTCTGCGTGCCCTGCATTGAACGATGGTTAGTCAAGTTCTCACAGTGCTGTTGTCCAATAATATGATTGAACATCATGAACAGTGTCCTTAGAATATGTCATTCAGATATATAAACTAAACATATGCAGTTTAGTCAGTCACTATATTCTATATGCATCCACTAAGTTTTTGTGCTTTATACAACTGCATTTTTCTCCTGTGCTACACAAAAAGGATGCCTTCTCCTACCAAAATTTCCATTCCATGAATATAGATGTGTGGCTATGTTATCTGATCTTGTTTAATATACAATTCTAATCTGCCTTTGGTAAATACTAAAATAGGTACCCTGATATGTCAGAAGATGAGTTTAATGCAAAATGCCCATATTGCCGCAAGAACTGTAATTGCAAGGGATGCCTACGAATGCGAGGAGTTGAAGAGGTATGCACCTAGCCCCTATTTGCCTTTACATATGACCTTCACTTATTACATTATTTTATGTGGCAAATCTTCCTTTTGAGTTTTCCTTAATGATTTCTCATCCCTCATGAGCAGCCTCCAAAAAAGAAAATTTCTGAAGAAAATCAAATCCGTTATGCATGTCATGTTTTGCGCTTGTTGCTTCCCTGGCTGAGAAAACTGCGACAGGAGCAGATGGAGGAAAAAGAATTTGAGGCTAAAATAAAAGGTATTGTATTCTGGTGTTACACGACACAATCTGGAACTGAGTTTGATGTACATGCTAATTCGTTTTATTTTGCAGGTGCTTCAGTGGACAAAGTGCAGTTGGAACAAGCTGAATGTAATCTAGATGAGCGTGTTTACTGGTTCGGTCTACCCATTTCCTTTGTCATTTTGCAAAAAAAGAAAATATTAATAGCAACAATAATCTAAAGCGTCTTCTTATTCTTCTAATGCAGCAATAACTGTAGAACTTCTATAGTTGATTTTCATAGAAGCTGCAAATGCTGTTTTTATGATTTGTGCCTTGCTTGCTGCTGGGAGATGCGCAAAGGAGATGTTCCTGGAGGAGAAGAGGTACAGTGGACGGAGCCTGAAAAGAGAAGCAGGGATTATGTTTTTGGAACTACTCCTAAGTCAAAGGATGGAAATGAAAGGGTCTCCTTGAGTAGTCACTCCCCAAATGCTGAGCCTTGCAATGGCATAGCTGCTATAGAGGACCCAAATAACCCTCTGCTACTGTGGAAAGCAAACAGTGATGGTAGCATAACTTGCCCACCAAATAAGCTAGGAGGTTGTGGTGGTTCGCTTTTGGAACTCAAATGCTTGCTTCCAGAGAAAATGCTTTCTGAGCTAGAAGAAAAGGCTGACAGAATTGTTAGGAGTGAAATATTTGCAAAAGCAGTAGCCAGAAGCAGTGGTCAGTGCCCTTGCTATGATCATTCAGGAAACATAAGAGCTCAGGATTGGCGAGAGGCTGCAAATAGGAAAGGGTTGAGTGATAACCACCTCTATTGTCCAGTGCCACCGGTATCAAGGAGGATGACTTGGAGCACTTTCAGGTGCATTGGGCAAGGGGTGAGCCTGTAATTGTTCTGACACCCTTCAGTTAACCTCTGGCCCTAAGTTGGGAAGCCATTAGTTATGTGGCGTGCACTGCGAGAAAAAAAGACCAATGGCAAAGTAGAAGATGAGCACTTTGCTGTCAGGGCAATAGATTGCCTTGATTGGAATGAGGTTAGGAACTCTATTTCCCTTGGTTTCTGGTTGCGTTTTAGTGAACACTTTATTGTTTGATTTATGTCAGTTTTTATTTCAACTATTCCATTGGATATGCTGTTTTCCTTTTTGTTTCCCATCCTAGGTTTGTTTAGGCCTTTAGGAGGGTGTTCATCACCCCTCCTGGTCCCCCACGTTGATTTTAATTGTGGTGGTACAATACAACATGGATAGAAGATTTCTTGATTATTATGTCAAGAAACATTGTCTGTGTAGATAGACTGGTGTTATTTGTATGCTTGCAGATAGACCATCCTCTGTTGTTTACATTTAAGAGTAAAATTTTTAAGCACTTGGCGATTGAATTTTATGTGCAGGTGGAATTAATATACACATGTTTTTTGTGGGATACACGCAAGGCAGAACTCCATCCCAGCCCACATTGGCCTGAGATGCTTAAGCTAAAGGACTGGCCGCCATCTAGTTCATTTGATCAGAGATTTGCCTCGCCATGGTGCTGAGTTTATCAGCGCATTGCCATTTCCTGAGTACACTGATCCTCGATATGGTCCACTAAATCTTACAGTCAAGTTTCCTAATGGTGCCCTGAAGCCAGATCTTGGGCCCAAAACTTACATCGCTTATGGATTTAACCAAGAGTTAGGCTGGGGTGATTCTGTGACCAAGCTTCACTGTGACATGTCTGACGCGGTATGCTTTGTTAATGGTGATCCTTTTTCTCATATTGTAACATTTGTGGTTGTTTTGAAGGGCGGGCCTAGTGCAGCGGTAGAGCCTACTGTCTGTAACCGGAAGGTCCCGGGTTCGAGCCCCAGCCTCTGCACATTTGTGTGGGTAAGTCTTGGGGCTTAAAAACAACCCTTTCCCAGACCCCGCACAGTGCGGGAAGCCTACGGCACTGGGTACACCCTTTTAACATTTGTGGTTGTTTTGTACCTTCAATCCAATGTAGAATAAAATTGACTTATGCAATGCTTTATGTTGTACTGGGTAACATGCATATCACTTTTTTTTACATCGCTTTCTCTGACCTAGCTTTCTTAAGCTTTGGCTGTACACCCAGCTGGTAACAAGTGATGGTTCTTTATTTTTTTCTTATCTGTCAGTTGCTTGGGTTTCACTAGTTTATCATGGCAGTAATTAATTGTGACAGGTGTCTTTCTTTGATCAGGTAAATATTTTAACACACAGCAGAAGTACCCTTACGAGACTTATCCACTTAAGGAGATAGAAAAGGACCCAGAAGAAAATGAAAGAACAAGATCTTCAGGAACTTTACGGTGTTTCAGAATCCAGCATTGAACACAACCTATCACAAACTTTTACTAATTCCAAGAATGTAACTATGGATGAAACATCAAAGAGCTCATGTAATGATAGTATCTGTAAAGATATTTCTGATGGTGTGTTGTACATATTGTCCTTGATTTTTAACTTAATACAACATTCTTGTTTGCACTGTGCAGGTCTGGACACCAATGCTGTAACACCTACTGATAGTGAAGGTGATGTTAGGATAAACATCCATCTCATGAATCTAAGGTACAAAGCAAGGCAGCCAAGTGTTTTCCAATTACATTGGCAATGTAGTTCGGCTATGATGCATAATGGAGCTCATTGTATTTCGACAATCTGGAGAGTGGAAAGCATGAGAGAACTGGTGGCGCCTTGTGGGATATTTTCCGAAGAGATGATTCTGACAAGCTACAAGATTATCTTAAGAAACATGCCTCGGAATTCCGGCACCTCCATTGCAATCCTGTGAAGCAGGTATTGTTTTCCTTGTACTCGTGGGGAGTTTATTTTCCCTGTTTTTCCTATGCTGACCAATAGTTGTGCTACTGATGCAGGTTATTCACCCAATTCATGATCAAACTTTTTACTTAACTGAGAACATAAGGAGAAGCTAAAGGAAGAATATGGTTAGTGAACTATTCATACCTCAGAAATGCAGCCTTTCGTGCTGCAGCCTTGTTTCTCTTATGTCATGGCATGCCTGTTATAGAGGTGTGGAACCCTGGATGTTTGAGCAGAAGCTAGGTGAATGAGCGGTTTCATCCTGCTGGATGTCCTCACCAAGTCCGAAACTTGAAGGTAAGAGAACTTGACCAGCCCTTTTTTTCATTTTACTTGAATGTAGCAATAGTTATCCCATTGCATAAAAACTGAATCCATTCTATTCGCGCAGTCTTGCATCAAGGTTGCAATGGACTTTGTCTCCCCTGAAAATGTCGACGAGTGTATTAAACTAACCGGAGAGTTCAGACGACTTCCATCTCATCACAAGGCTAAAGAAGACAAATTGGAGGTTGGCTACCATATGTTCAATGCTCTGCTTATGATTTCTTACTACTTGATATGAAGCTAACCACGAGTCAACCTGATGCCTTCAGATTAAGAAGATTGCTCTTTATGCTCTGAACCAAGTTATAAATTTCTTGGATCCTCCCTCTGATGGGTAAGCAGTAGCTGCAGTAACCCACTCTTAATATTTCACCATAGAATGTCTGAAGCTGCAATGGAAACTGATTAGTTTTAGGGAAATTTTGATCACTATGGTTCTTTGATTGATCAGATCGATGAATGAGGCTGGTCAGTCCGCCATTGAATCTGCTGATGGGAAGAAGCCTAAAAGTGGGGGTGGTCGCCGAAGGGGTAAGGTGAAGAGGGAAGACAAGTCCATCAATGACGCTGCTGGCCAGAAGAAGCCTAAAAGGAAGCGCGGTCGCCCAAGAGGTGAGACAAAGAGTGAAGACAAGCTCAACAATGACGCTGCTGGTGAGAAGAAGCCTAAAAGGAAGCGTGGTCGCCCGAGAGGTGAGAGAAAGAGTGAAGACAAGTCCAACTACGATGCCGCTGATGAGAAGCCTAAAAGGCAGAGGGGTCGCCCGAAAGTCTCTGGCAACCGCAGGTGATTGACCTGTTTGCTTCTGACAGGGAAGGTGGAAAGCATAGTAGTTGTGGTTGCTAAGGCTGTACTGACCGACCTGTCGGTAGTCATTTTGGAAGAAGGTTGTAGTGTAGGCCGCTGAGGCATAGGCCACCACTAGACGCTGTTGCAGCGTCTGGCTTTTGTTCATATGTGGTGATTGCCGGCTGACATCTTGGAAGAACCATGTTAGATGCCCGTAGTACAAGACTCTTCATGTAGTGGGCTGTGGTGGTAGCCTGTTCAGCACATGTATGCTGCTGATATTCTGGTAGTAATTGATCTGAATAGATGTGGTCACTCAAGTTTGACCTGTACTAGTACTCTAGAGCCTGGTGTGTATATCCAGTCCATGGAATGAAGCTTCTTTTAGCTGACGAATGCAACTGATTATAGTGCCCCTGCAATGCATAACCAGATGGGATAGCAGCAGGGCTCCTATAGTTTAATTGATTGTCATGTGTACCCACAGCTGCTGTGCACACAGTTTCGTTTATAGACCAAGCGATGCAAAATGTAGATGTAGTTTGCAAGAGGTGCGATTGTGAATTTGACCATTTTTCCATGAGGTTTCGAAGCATTGCATTGTGTCTGACTGAGAAAAAAATAGTTGGGAAGGTCGAAGGGATAAGGGGCTAGGGGCCCTGGGTTCGATGGACAACCTTTGACGGAGTTTTTTTGAATCGTCACGTACATTCATGTTTCGTACGGGGCCTCGCATTGCTCAGCTGCCTCAGCCTTGCCTCCATCTCCATGGAAAAATAGAGCTGTGCTCAGGCACAGCAGCAGGCGCGTCAAGTGTTGGAAAGGTGAGATAACACAGCAATACTGCCACAACAAAACATAACGTCTGCAAGTCCAGTGAAGAGTCCCGCTCCCGCAGGCAATGCATACCACAAATACTATTCCTTAATCCACTATCCACAGTAGCAACATGCTAAATAAAAACTCACAGAAACAATGACAATTACAACCTAACACGCCCGTCCATGTGTTATTCAAACCTATCATAAACTATTTCAGTACATGCTCTGCCACAGGAAATGCAGAGTTTCAGACACCATTTGCAAATCTAGAGACAAGTTACCTAGGAGTACCTCTCCAATCAGTCAGCTAAAAGGTGTGGGGGGCTCAGGGCTGCCTACACGTCTTAACATACACAATCAAAGGTTGGGTTCTCAAGCTGGCGGCGATAATTAACATAGTATGCCTGTACAAGGCAAGGCATGCATATTAAGTACAGGATAATTAACAGCGGGTACTACGGCTACGGGGTTCCAGGAATCCTCAAGCCTCGACCTCCTTCGCTTGAGGCTGCTGCTGTTTCTTCCCAGCGTCTTCATTTGTGTCTTCATCCTCATCTGCCTCTGACATCTTGGTTAGCTCATCTTGGATCATAACTTTGATGGCTTCTTTCTTTGGAGTCAGATCCATTTGGTAGTGGTTGTCTACACGATGAAGTTTGTTAGTGCATCTAACATCACCGAATCAAATTACAGCAAAAAAAAAAGCAAGAAAGAAACTTTGGGGATCTTACCGAGCTTCTTAAGAATGTCACTGAAAGTTGCCTGCAAAATCAGGTTCCAAAGCGATGTCAGGTCTTTGCAAGAAACTTTGATTACAACAACAAAACCTTTTAAACAGAAATGGAAAAATTTGAGGGGAAATCAGGGCTACTCCAGCAGTTGAATCGCTGAAATAAAAGGGGAATGCAGTAGAGCTGTAATTGAGAAAGTATTTCTGTGGACTTCTCTGGAACACCAAATGTAAGTTAAGAGATAACATACTCTAGTCAGACAAAAAGAGTCTCTTATGATAGAACATAAGTAATTTTGTCCTCAATTGCCCATGTATTTGTAGCCAAAGACAAATATTGAATGTTAACATACTTCACGGAAAAAAGGAACATCAACATACTGGTGTCCAGAATGGATGTGCCAAAGGAATTTCATGTACGAAAGTATTCTTGACAGCAACTAGGGTGCCATTGCTCTATCAACATTGTCTATGTTTTTTAATAAATGGTAAACTTTGAAAATTAATTGCAAATAATCAATAGTTGTAACATTTTATGTCCTCTACATTAAAAGTTATTCACCGTGTTGAAGTCAACTTTTTTGAGGATTGCAGTAATGGTCTTCCTCAGTTCGTCCTTGCTGGGAAGATCCGCTTCGGCTGATTCACCTTTACCTTTTGTCACCTTTTTACCTAGATGAAATACAACATCAAAAGGTGAAATATATTTTCTGTGATCATGTCACAAGCAGAACAACAATCATATGTAGTGCAATGCAATAATCACATGATAGTCTATAAAAATGGCAAATAATAAAATCATACTAGTGCTTATTCATTCGCCAGCAAAGAAAAATAAGACAAAAGGACAATTCGACCAGGACATGAACAGAAATGATGATCCAGTGGTGCAATATGAACTGAGGTGGAAATTCCCCAACATCAATAAAAAGGAGCAATTTGGGATGCTTATGACGGTCACAAACTTACCTGCTGACTTTTTTTCTTTGATATCCTTTTCACCCTTTGCTGTAGGTTTCCTCTTCCTAGAAAAGACCTTTGCACTGTTATCAGGGCTTTCTTTATCCTCAGAAATCTTGGATGATGCTTTTTTTACTGGACTTTTGCTAATTGTCTTTGGATGACCTGTTTTATAGCCACTCCCTCTGTCAGTCTTCTTTTTGCTTGAAGATTCTTGTACTTTTGGGAACTTTTTCCCTGCCTTCTCTTTCCCAGAGTCATAGTCGTCTTCGTGTTCTTCTGCATCTTCATCTCTGTTTTCCTCACTGTCAGACTTCATGGAATCATCATCATCAGTATCGTACTTAAGTGCTTTCTTCCGCCTTTTACCTGAAGTGGAATCATTGCCAAATTTCTGCAGAAATAACAAGCGATGAGAATGGTAGTAATACAATGATGAAGGCAGGATGACTGCGTGACCATGTCTGTGTTAACATAACAAATCATTTGTATGTACATGCATAGACTTGCTTAGGATTAAATAGCCACCAAGCAAAGCTACATATTATCTTAAGTCGTATTCAAAGCTTTTGATTATAGACTTGTAGTACCCGCACTTTATACGATAATTTTGGCACTATACCTTCATCGACCTACTAGGTGTGTCGTCAGGAGTCTTACTAGCGCTTTCACCTCCTCTCTTGCGTTTCCTAGAATTTGATCCCTGGCCGGTGGAAAAGGATAAAGCATATATAGAATGATCATGTAAGTTGTAGATTCCGATTAAATCTGATTTCAACCATAAAACATCAGCGACAGTACCTAGCTGATACAAAAACAGAAGCACATTGTAGGAATTCCTGTTCTCACCTGTTCATCAGACAGCCCAGAATCAGCTGCAGAGTGAGGTTCAGCAATGAAGTCCAACAGCTTTGACACAATATCTTCCTATATGAGTTATCTCAAACTATATTAGAATCAAGTACTGAATTATCTGAAATGTAATTCCAAGAACAGGGCTTGAAAATAAAACCTTTCTAAGGTTTGTTTTTGGAACTGGAATAGCAAGCATCCAACAGAGGTCCAACAGTATGTCTTTTACACATTTGTCAAGCTTATCCTTTGCCTTGGCCCTCTGCTTTTCCTACAAACAAGAAACTCTCCAAATTAATCAAGTAGAATCAGCAAAGCCATTTTATAATTTTGAGAAAAGAAGCTTACATCACTCTCATGCCAAACAAATCCAGAGAACTGGAGTATATGTCCTTTAAAGTCGACGCTCTAAACATAAAGAGAACAGTTAGAATTCAGCATTTATATCATTCATGAATAGTGACACATTTTGGACTTGTTGTAAAGTAAGCAAACTGCAAACGGAATAATACAGCGGCATACTTCACTCTGAGAATCCAAGCCAACAACAAGTTATCTTTTAAATTGCTAGGGCTGAAAGTTTATAAAACCATCGTACAAAATGGAAGTCAAGTAATCAGTGAAGCTAGCCTCTCGATGTAAAACCTTAATTTTGCTACTTATATATACAATCCTGCCATACAGCAGCTACGACCATACAAAAAACTCGGCCGGGTGGGGAAAGACCGCCCCACCGGTATTATCTAAGAGAAGACTCGGCTTCCCCGACCGAGAAAATCCCCGAACCCTGGCCCCGCCCTGACACTGGGAGACGTAACCCCTGGGGACTACCTGCCTGGGCCATGTAAGGGTCCTCAGGCCGACCTGGGGCCGGCTCACAACTAGTGCTTTGGCACACAGGGCCAGCGAGGGGATTTTTTTAACCTCAGCCTGAAATTCGCTCTCACGGGGAGTCGAACCCAGGACCCGAGGAGTGCCGCTGGGTTCCTCTAACCATCTCAGGTAGAGGCCCTTTGGCTACGACCATACACGCTGAGTAAAAATTCACTTTAGCAAGCATTTGGAACTTGAAAATTCTAATCAGTTAGGGTGCTGCATTATTTTATTTTATTCTTGGGTGGGTTGTGGGGGGGGGGTAGAGTTTTTGTTTTGTTTACTTCTTTGGTCCCAGAGGGTTAACACAAGTACAGAACCCACATGACATACATTCATACTTAACCGTGCTTCTTTTTCTTCAAGAAAACTCTTAAATGTGCTTCTATGTGCAACTTATTAGGAAATTCACTGTGGCAGTTTCCATGCATATTTACAGCTGCCCTTGGTACAACTAAGTTCTTGGGTAATACATAATCGGTAAATTTTGCATCAGGCAGATCTAAAGGAGTCTTCTCCTGTGTCAAAGATTTTACCTTGCCCTTCCTCCCAAAAAGAAGATTGTGAAGAAATTTAAGATCACCAGGTTTCTTCCTCGATATTCTGTGTGCCACTGTTCATAAGTTAAAAAAAAAGGCAAATCAGTGAAAGAGAACATCAGAAAACTACATAAATTTCAGACTTAAGCATTAAGTGGAACCCTAAAAAATAGAGAACAAATGTTTGTGTTAATCAAAGAGACATTGGGAACAAAAGAACTAATGCATAAAGAGAGATAACAAGTGAAACCGAAGTAGTAAATTAGCGTGTTATCAACATATTTAGCCCTTGGATACGCCAATGATAATTCAGCAATGCTGGAAGATAAACTATTCATAACAGCAATAGGAACAACAAAAAAGAGAGTACATAACGTGGAAAATGAATGCACCATCGCCAATCAGTCAATGAAAAGAAAGAAAACAATATTGCTTAATACTCCCTCAGTTCCAAATTACTTGTCACTTTAACTTTGTCATAAGTCAAACTTGTCTAACTTTGACCGAGTTATAGAAAAAAAGTAGCAATATATACAAAATCAAATTAGTTTCATTAAATATACCATGAAATATAGATTGATAGTGCATTTATGTGGTATTGTGGATATTTATACATTTTATTGTAAGCTTGGTCAAAATTAAAGACGTTTGACTTAGGACAAAGCTAGAGTGACAAATAATTTGGAACTGATGGAGTACATATCATTTTCATCTACACGAAACAATAATAAATTCCACTTAGCAAGATGAAATATTCAAAATTGTTGCTTCCTATTTAAACTTCAGCAGTAAAGATCATAAAATACAAATGAAATATAGTGCTTATCTAAGGTAATGAAGAAACAAAACTAAACTTGCTATGTGCACACCTAAGCTAATAGGATCCCATGATTTTTTGCCTTGTCTTACTACTGGTGGACACACCTTTAGAGCAGATACCAGAGACAGAGTTCACAAAGGATATCCAACACACATAGGCACATGCCACCTATATCGGGGCTTCAATAATGGTTCTGTGCTGATTTGAATATGGGGCACCAAACAGCTTAGTGGTAGAGCATTTTTATGGTTGAACAGTAGGTTTCAAATCCCCACCCTCCTAAAACTGAAGATGCACAGTAACATGGTTCCCCAGGATAATCTCTCTTTTTTAGGATTCTGCATACCTTACTATAGTGGTTCTGCTTTGATCTAACTTGTTCTTCTTTTTTGCCTTACAGCTCAATTTAAAACACTACAACCTACTCTGTTCATATGACTCAACTAACATATCAAAAGGTTCTTTTCTCCAGTTAGACCACAAGGATCTGTTTTTTTTTCTTTTTCCATAGTACATAATCATTTATCAAAACAGAAAATGAAGCAAAACACAGGGAACACGATTAGAGTTCCGCTCTTACGTACAGACAACCAAGTTTCAAAACATGCTCTATCAATAATTCAAGAATCAGTAAAACATAACACATCATGTGTAACTTGAAAGAATCTCTCTGCCATAGTAAAGAACAGCGGAGATGACCTACTATGAGCCTAACAGATAGAAAGAAGCAAACAGTGCAGAGAATGGCAAGAATCACATACCATTTGGTATATCCTTCAGAGGAGTCCCACGTCCCTGCGATAAAAAAGCAACAATTATTACACGCTGAAATGAAAAAAAGGGACACAATGAATGCAAGCAACAAACCTTCTCAACCACGAAGTTCCTGTTTGGTTCCTTCTCAATCACCTCAACCAACCTCTCCACTGTTTTCCTCTCGCGTTGAGGGCGATCAGTCCCATATGGGCTCGGGGTCTCCAGCAAACTTTTAGCTTCCCTGGATTTGGACCCATCCTGTTTCTTCTCCTTTCCCTGGCTTCTATCCCTGGCACTCCTTACTTTCTTGTTCTTCGGAGTCTCCTCCTTGTTCTCTTCCAAGTTGTCAGCTTCATCTTTCTTATCAGCAGAGCCCTTTTCTTCTGCTTTCTCTTCCTGTTGCTTCTCATCAGCACCATCTTTCTCTTCTTTTGCATCTAACTGTTCGGTTCCTTCCAGTTGCTTATGCTCTTCCGTTTCTTTTCCATTGTTTTCCTCTAGCTCTGCAGAACTATCTTTCTCTTCTTTTGCATCTAACTGTTTGGTTCCTTCCGGTTGCTTATGCTCGTCCGTTTCTTTTCCTTTGTTTTCCTCTTGCTCTGCCGAACCATCTTTCTCTTGCTCCTTTGATTCATCCAGCTTATCCACGTTTGTGTTATCAACTTTATCTTCCTTCTCTTCTTTATCTTTGACCTCCGCATTTCCTTCCTCGGCCTCAGTCATCTTGACATCTTCGCCTTCTTTCTTGGCATCAGTATCTTCCTTTGCATCTGCATCCATTTTGACATCCTCAGAATCCACCTGCTTTGCCACAGCTGCATCACCATCACCTTCCATTGCATCTGCATCCATTTTGACATCCTCGGAATCCACATCCTTTGCTGCAGCTGCATCACCTTCCTTTGCACTCTCAGCCTCTGCCATCTTGACATCTGCATCTGACGGGCCCTCGGTGCCATTTTCTGAGCCTTTATTATGTTCTTCAGCATCCTTATTCACTACTGCAGGCTCCATGCTCTTGACAGCTTCTTCCTTATTGGTGCTATCCTTGTTATTATCCGGAGCAGCGACATCATCAGCTGCTGTGCCATTTGCGACGGCCTTCTCCTCCATTGCAGGCGCTGGGTCGGCCTCAGGCAACCAAGGCGACCCTTAATGCTCTAACTGCAGATAAACGGTAACCCTAGTAAGGAATCACGAGGTACATGATCCGAAAGGGAATTCAAAACCGAGAAAAGGTAATTCACTGTATACTACGGCCCTACGTTAGTACTGTTAGTCTGTTACCAAGATCTGAACTTTGTCGCACAGTTCTTTCGAGTAGAAAGCAAGAAGGTAAATGGAACAATAAAAGCACATCCTCATGGTCCTGGCTCCAAGGATAGAAAGGATGCTAAAAGGCCAACAGCAAGGCAGCTCCCGTGGAGCGGACGGCAATGCGAGATGAAATCAAATTGCCGGCACCGACGAAAGGGTCGACACACACAGGTAACCCAATCCGTTGCAGCAACCCCCAATTTCAGTGAAACTAGTAGGCAGTTGCACGCAGAACCACACGAACCGAGGAGTAGCAGGTACGTGCCCGAAGCAGGGCTCCAACCCCCCCCCCCCCCTTCCGCATCCATACCCTAGCGATTCGGAGACCGAAATCGCCCAATCCGGGCGCCACCAAACAAACCCCAGCTTCGCCGCGAAAACAGAGACGCCCCCGAGCTCAGAGAGCCGCGCTCCGCAGCCACACTCCACCCCCAGCACAGAAGCGACGCCGCTGACCCCCTCGTCCCAAAACCCTAGAAACCCCACCCTCAGCCTCCCTCGGCCGCTCCCTCGCGCCGGCCCCACCCAGCCCGACCAGCAGCACCGCCCCCGGCCCGGAGCGGCGGGGAGCGAGCAATCTCGAGCGAGAGCGAGACGGCGGAGGAGTTTACCTGCGGAGCTGGCGGCGCGAGAAGCGACGGCAGCTGGGTGCCTGAGGGGGGAGAGTGGAGTCGCGTCGCCCGCCTCCTCGCCTTCCCCCGCTTCCTCCTTGCCCTCGCGAGAGAGAGCGAGACAGAGACGGGGAGAATTTTCGCGTGATTTTTTTCCGCAGGGATTTTAAGATTTTTTTTTAATTGCTGGGCGTCTATCAGGAGCAGGGGTTGCGTTGCGTCGTCGCCGGGATCGGACCGGACCCCAGCCCGGAGAGTCCAATCCGCTTGATTCGCCCGCGCGCGCTGGAGGGAGCGGGCCCCGCTGGCGCGCGAGGGGCTGTCACGTGGGGTCGGGCGCGCGGGGACGCTGGGTGTGGGCCCCGCGCGTCCTCTGCCGTTCGTGGGCGCTTTGGGCGTGCCTCCTGGCTGGTACGCCGTCCGTGGTGCCCTGTGTGGGCCGTGGTCGGGGGCCCACGAGCGTCCCTTTCCGAATCGAAATCCAGTACTTCGCTGCCGTTGAAACAAGAAGGGCGCGCGCGCAGCACAGATCAAGAGCCCAAGCCGATCGGCCAGGATCCATTAGGATTATTTAAAATAATTAAAAGAAGAAACATTATATAGTGAAAAAAGTTGTATGAAAATTAAAATTCAATTATTTGGATGTGAATATTTGTTGGGATTTGTACGTTACATTGGAATGGTTCAAGGCTTTTGGTAATTTTTTAAATATGTATTAAAGTTTATGATTAGTAGTATTTGTGTGAGTGTAGTTGTGAACAGTATGTGGGTCATTGTAAATAGTACCGTGCGATTCGTGTTATGAATTATGAAAACCAATTATTAGAAGGAAATAGATTTATTTATGTTAGATTAAACTGGTTCATAATTTTAATAACTCTTATAAATATATTTTTAGTTTACGGTTGTGAGGTGTGGGAAAAAATTAAAATGGTGTTGCATATGACTTTTTGTATATCAATTATTAGTATAAGAAAAGAGAAAAACAAAAAAAAAATGAAGAAGGGTAATGTAGAAAGAGAAGGAAGCATTGAATTAAATTTAAAATTACGTGGGTCCCACCTGAATAGTATGTGGAGTCCCATGTGGGTCCCACCTAAATAGTACGTGGGACCCGCATGAACAGTATGCGGGTCCCACGTGGGACCCGCGTGAACAGTGCACAGGGCCCACGTGGGGCCAGAACTCACGGGAGACCAGCAATTCTTGGCCCGATAGTATAGTACTCAATTGGACTAGCCTTGATTCTCCTCGTCTGGTGCTTTGATTCGACGTACATACATTTTAGTTAAGTACGCGCCGGCTGCTGGCTGCTGTTATTAAGTGTCCAGAATCGCTTAAATCAATTGGTAACTTAGAGCAATCTCCAAGAATCTTTCTAAATTTAACACTCTAAATCATTACTTGATGAGTCATGTACATAAAAATCGCTTTCTATACATCTTCACTCTCCAACTGTTTTTCTATATCTTATTTACGAGAACCATTTTCGCTATCTATCTTTGACTAGCGAGAAATCCGGAATAGATGATGGTTATATTTGGATAATGTCGGTGTCTTGACCCGATGGTCCGGCACTAACTAGTGATGATGCTGCGTGTTCTTAGTCCCAGATGGTTGATGCAAAAGGCAACACAGTAACGCACGGATTTATACCACCAAAAGTTACTTAAACCACTTCTATTCTATGTAATCTCAAACTGATAGTCTCCTGCCCATCCAACTGCTGATCTTTGCAATGAGAAACAAATTGGGGAATCAAAGTGTTGATAGCTTTACGGATCTATTTCTATTAATCCATAATTATATTTTACGCGCTATATGCTTCCAACTCCTAGAAAAAAACAAATTAAGGAATTAAACTTCTATTTCATCTACTCTGGTGATCCTAATGGTCATCCAATTAGCCATCATGTACACACATTGTTACATGCCAATATGGTAAAGTAATGAAACTGGTGAATTAAAGTTTGATACACTGTTTATACTTGTATTTTCTTAATCGTTCATTCGTCCTCCGCAATTAATATGCCCGCTTGCTTTTAACTCTTTCCTATAATGGAGTTCCTCTAATGATTTGTATGTTAACCTGATGCGCTTTCTCAAGTCGAATAGCATGCCGACACTATATCAGCAGCAAGTCAATTGTTCAATTTGTCAGGGAACACTGCAAAGTGATAAGCAATATTTCGAATTTCACAATCCCGATTCCCAAAATCCCAGGTGGCCAGGACGCCAGGTCACCCCGGCCCGAATCCGACGTGGCAGGGGATTCCCTGATCCTGGGACGGATGGTGCACTTGAGTTAGTTGACCGACTTCTGCATTTTTTTTGTTTTAAACTTCCTTCAGATTCGTAGCTGATCTTCTTGGGGGCTGCTTTTTTGTCAGCAAGAAACGACCTTTTTCTTTATGAAGACAATATTTGCAAATTAGCATGGAGGAAGCAAACCTTTTTCAGGAAATGTGAAAACTGAAAAGGGGTAGGGAGGGAGAGAGAAACTTCTGGGAATCAGTCTTTAGTAGCTCAGGGATGAAAGAAGATCTGAAGATGCAACTAAAATTAAGACCGACACGTAAAGTAGCATTTACAAACTTTTTACCGTAAAGTGCATGCTGCATGCCAAAGGCCATGCTCGCAGGTTTCTTTTCATTTTTTAAGTGACTAAAACCAGGTTTTCGCCAAGACTACGGCAAAGTTCCAACACGGGAATTACATATGCACAGAGATACGATATACCACACGGTAGTATGCCGGTTTGATAAACCATGTTACTATATACTACACTGATTTCTCAGAATCTATGCAAATGACATAATTGCTAGTCAATTCTAGCACTCTGTTGCCCTATAAAATCATGTGGCTCTCAATAAATTGCTTAATTGAGTCTAGTACACTAGCGTGGAACGGCAGCATCCTTCAACATTTGGTTGTTTGTAAATGCTTGACTATAAGCAAGCACCCTTGTCCACCCCAAGCACTGAGGGCACTGAGTTGCTGCAACATGCAGCCTAGGTCCTAGGCACCACTTGCCACTTAAAACCGTGTGAAGGACAAAAACAAATTAACAGCATATTCAGCACAATTTTGAAAAAAAGCAGTATTTTATACTGTCGTGCTATTTGCCACAAGAGTTTCAAAATAAAACCACACTTATATTCGGAAGTTCTTCATTCTCGATATAATGATATGTAGCACTAATGTGTGCCCGAGAAAAAAAAAGTATATCGAAATGGTATTTCCTCGAAAAATCAATTCTTGGTAAAAGAATACACTGTGTATTTCAGAAACTTGCCTAAGGTTTAAACGACTTACGAAACTGAGTTGATTAAGTGGGCTACTGATGTGCATACTGTAAAGCTAAGAGAGTATGAATGATGTAAACAGGGCCGAGCCAGTTCATTGTTTTTTTCCCTTTATGAAAGATATAGTTATTCCACCACAAGTGTGTCTACTACAGTTTCTGAAAATCAAATCAAGTTTCTTAACATTCAAACTGAGACATCAGATAAAGCAAGCTAGTCCAACGTCGTCTCACGGAACAGACGAGGAGATCCCGCCGCAACATTTACAGCGCGACGCTGACGCTCTCTCCGCCGTCGGCGCCGGCGTCCGTCCAGATGCCGACCTCGGCGTGCCCGGCCTCGGTGGCGCACGCCCTGAACATGGCGGTGGTGTTGTGCGCCATGCACACCTCCCCGCCGCGCGACACGGCCACCAGCCCCACGGTGCCCCGGGGCGCCCCCGCCACGACGCGCGCCGCGGCAGGCCGCGGTGCTCCATCAGCGCCGCGACGTCGCGCGCCACCGTGTGCCGGATGATCTCCTCGCCCTTCCCCGTGGCCGACACCGCGCACAGGGCGTTGGCGTACGTGCCGGCCCCCACCACGGGCGTGTTCCCGATCCGGCCGGCCATCTTGTTCACCAGACCGCCCGTGGACGTGGCCGTCGCGAGGTTGCCCGCGGCGTCGACGGCCACGCACCCCACCGTGCCCGTCTGGCTGTTGTCGTCCGCCGGGGCCGGGACCGGGGTTTCCTTTGGTGCTTGCTGACCTTTCAGTGGCTGGGTGTAGTCAATCTGAGAAGCCGGAAAATAGGAGAGGAAGGGTCAGCTATGCATTACTTGGATCCTTGAAATGTGAATAATTCGACATTTTTTTATTTAAACAATGCTTAATCTCAAATCAAGCGATACTGTTGCTCAGATAAATCTCTTATACATCTGTCCAAGCAAACTTTTTTTTTTACTAGAGGAGCTCGCTACTGCTCCCGGCCTCATTGGAGGCTTAATAAGCGGTGCAGCGCCACGGGTTCGAGCCCGGGCGGGTGCGCTCCCCACCGGGAGGCCGCACCAACCGAGCTACGCTCGGTCTGCCTGTCCAAGCAAACATGATTCTGTATCTGCTGAACATTCAAACTTAAAAGTTGCACAAATGGTTGAATCTGTATGCACTTGTACGTCCCTGCAAAGTGCAAACACACATGCATGGGCCCTAGATTTGTCAGAGTCACGAACAAGATAAGATGTGAATCAGCCTCAACAGGCTAAGAGGATACCGAGGTGGCGAGGTGCCGAGTGCGACACGCCTAAACTGAACAAGGGGACAGAGAAGTTTTGATGGTACCTGCACCCTGTTGGCCTCTTTGGCCTGTCTCAGTCGCTCGATGTTGTGCTCCGTGATGAAGTGGCTTGGATCCTTGGTCTCCACTCCCTGACGAATGACAGGTGACCACCAACCAATCAAACGGGAAGCGTGTAATGTGTAGAGCAGATTCTGAAGATATTCAGCTGGACAGATAAATATTCATGTAGGATAAAGAAAAAAACTACTCAGAATTTTGATTGAGAAACATCAAGTTAACAAGAATGGTCAGGTCGCACTATATATTGGTGCTGTTCATCAATCTGAAAGGAAAGTTTAACCTTTTTCTATTTTGTTTCGTTTCCTTCCATGAATTCTGAACGCAGTGCACGGAGGGAACTGAACCTGATGGTGGCTGTCACTTGTCACTTGTCAGGCAGCCAAAAACTACAGGAGATATCATGCGGCTACTAGCTAGGATCTACTGACTGCTTCTAGGAAGGAGAAGTTGGAGACGAATCGAACACGTACGATTGATGAGCACGAACGCACGACGTCACGATTGACGAGCACGCAGCCACGCACGCACGCACGGCGTACCTGGTCCCTGGCGAAGGCCTCGGCGCCGTCGAAGGCGAGGTAGATGTGCGGCGTCCTCTCCATGACGAGCCTGGCGAGCGAGACGGCGTTGGCGACGGTGGAGAGGCCCGAGACGGCGCCGCAGCGCATGGTGCCCTCCATGACGCACGCCTCCATCTCGACGGTGCCGGCGGCGGTGAGCACGGAGCCCCTGCCGGCGTTGAAGTGCGGGCAGTCCTCCAGCTCCCGCACCTGCACGCCACGTCGCCACCCACCGTCAGGTGATCGGTCGGGGTCGGGGGTCGGGCCGGACATGAACGCGCGCGCTCGCGCGGCACGGCCGGGGGACAGGCTGGAGAGCGAGAGCGAGGGGTGGGGGAAGGGGACGAAGGGCGTACGACGAGCTCGACGACGTCGAGCGCGGTCCGCCCGTCGCGGAGCGCGGCGGCGCCGAGGTCGAGGCAGCGGCGGAGCGTGGCGAGGCGGGGCTCCCTGAGCTCGGGCGGCAGCGTGCGCGGAACGTCCCCGGCGCCGCCGTGCAGCGCCAGCGCCCACCCCATGCCGCACCTGCTGCAGACCTGCTGGCTCTCGTTTCACCCTGTCACGGAGGAGCACCCTGCGTCGGGCACGGTCACGGACTATTTCCCAGCGCGTGAACCTGCCCGCGCCCACCCGCGCTGATTGCGCTCCGCTTCGGCCCGTCGGCCGCCGGCTTCCCCGAACGGCAACAACCGAGTAACTGACCCGGCCGGCAGAGCACGGCACGGCATGGCAGTGGGCAGTGGCACAGGTGCGCAGAAACGCGAAAGCAGACAAGCGAATCAGCATCTCGGTCCGTGAGGAGAGCAGGTGAGGTCAGGCTCGGCGATGGCGGCCGTTCGTTGGCTGGCGCAGACCACGCAGACTCTGGTTTGGTTTAACAACTCCAAACAACCTCTCATGATCTTATCCCAAATTTAGAGGATTATAATTCAAAAATATACCTCTATTTTAAGGAGGCCTCTAAATTCTCTCCTCCACTCTCTATTCCTAGATATCTCTAGAGAGTCTTTATTGTAAGTTAGAATTGAAAACAGTGCTGGAGTTAGAGCAAATTTAAAAACTCCTGAAGGAGAGGCAACCCTCATTTAGCATTTGGAGGGTGTATTGCTGGAGTTGCTCTTATAAAGTGCTTTTGCTATTTGAAAAGGCCAACAAACAACCAAACGAACCGTCTATGGCTAAGTCTAAAGAAAAAATAGCCTTTTATCCGCAAAATTCTCATAGCCATCCTTTCTCTACTTTCATCGACTGTGAAGCGTACTTTTCGCCAAAATTATTTGCCTGCCATTGTTTCTTTTTCCCAAATCCTCCTCCTTTCCTCACAAGCGAGAAATTTGTTTTTTTTTGCCATCGCAAATGTTAGGTTTCGCAAAATTACCATCATCAAGATTGGCTTCATAAATTCGCCACTTAAAATGTTGACAGCTAGATTTCCTTACCATTATGACTCTTTAATTATTTTTTCTTTTCTTTTCTTTTCTAGTTCTAGGGTACTGAGTTGGCGATTCTGCCCTTGGCTATATGGTCGCATTAGCTGGTTCAATTAGGCGCCGTCAATTGAAGGATTTGTCTATCCACAACTTGAGTGTTTTGATTGGCCCAAACACACGATACAGAGCAACAATAAAAATCGAGTGCTCCTGTTGGATCTGACACAAAATTTCAATAACCTCAGACGGTAGAAATTAAAAAATATATACTAACACAAAACTGCACTCCAATACTAATTGTACTATAAACCAAACTTCATCTAAAAATCAAAATATATGGTCAAATATGTGCATTTGTTATTTGATACTCCAAACATATGTCAAATTTATGAAAATATTAAATCTGTCAATCAAAATTGAGTAAAATCGAACATTATTAGATTAAAGATATGACAAGTTTAAGAAACCAAACAAGCTGCAACTAAATAGCAAGTAATGACAGAGATCATATTTCCAAGTTCATAATAACATATTCTGGCATCCATTATGCTAAGGATCTAGGATGAGAATGGAAACTATTTGTGCGAAAAAGGAATTAAGAATATTAACATCCTGATAATTGATATTGGTTCACAGAATAGCAACATAATATACAGAGATCATATTTCCAAATTCATAATAAACATATATTGACATTCAGAGCATCCTAGATCCGAAAATTGAAACCATTATTATTGGTAATAGTATTCATCTCTAGCAAATTCTGGTAACACTTTTGTACTTTCCAATATCTAATTGAATAGGATGAGACAAATCTTCTTGATATAACCTAAATGGGTAAAACTGCTGTCCATCTTGATCAAAAGGAAGGAACAAATCTTCTTAACATAGCCTAATAAATCAATCGGATCATGGCCAACCCGAAGAACTCTTCCATGCAGAAACTCAGCAACCCATGGAGGCAACGAAAAATAACAGATATACTATAAGGTATAAGATAAATTCTATTGTTAGTCAAAGTATTTAGGTTTTGGGTTGGTACTGAAACCCATCAGATGCCCCAAAAAAAAGATCATCATAGAAATAAATAGGATATTTCCAAATAATTTTTATGGTTAGTCAAATATCAAATTTTATGTTTTTGCTACGGCAACCATACTGATGAAAAGGAAAGTGGATAGCATAGGCAAATTAAAATATTAGTAGCTAATTACTATGGCCAGTCAAAATACAAATTCTTTAGGTTTTACTATACGAGGAAAATGGAGATCATAAACAAATTAAAAGTTAACAATTGATTTCTATTCTCAGTCCAAATAAAAGGTTTTTGGGGGTCTTACTAAAACCCAACAGATGCAAAATGTCAATATTCAGATGGATTCTATGTGCAATTGATGCCACTACCATATACATGAACACTAATATACAAATTACAACTACCATTGTTGATATAGAAATACAAAATATGTAACTAATGTTGCAATTGCAAATGCTAGTATTAAATTGATTACTGTATAGACACAATGAACTGACAGTGATAATATCAATGTAAGTTGAGGTAAGGGGCTATACACATAGCCAAAAATGAAGAATCTAGTAGTATTTTATTTATAACAGCTTAGACTGAACTGATAGTGCCATGATTAGTGCAAATCAAGCAAGAGTTAATGTTCAAAAATGAAAATAATAATAATGAATAATGCCCCATAGATGCAGATGCAAATTACTCAGACTTTTGATGGGGGTTTCATTACTCAAACAAAACAGTTGTGAATATATGGGGAATTCTCTAGTGACACAAAAAATTGTTCATTTGCCTCCCCTATAAAAAAATTCGAGGGTCTGTTTTGTTAGGTTGTGGCTGTAGAAAAAAATATATTGTGAGATATGAGTTGTGAAAAAGCTGAAAGCCGTTTGGTTGAATTAGCTGTCAGTCCATGAAATTGGTACTCCCTCCGTTCTTAAATATATGACACCATTGACTTTTTTTCTTTATTTGACTATTCGTCTTTTCTATAAATATTTATGCAAATAGCCAAATCTTCAAGTTAGATTCAAGAGACTCTTGATAATAGACGTAAAGATACTCATTTTATTTCATTTAACTAACTAATTAATTAAATATTGTTGGTCAAAGTTAAAGAAAAAAAATCAACGGTTTCATATAAAAAAGAACCGAGGGAGTATGAAATGTCTATAGTGCCTCTAAATTCCCGTGAGAGTTTATATACGAAAAATGATCGTAAAAAAACATTGAAATTGTAAACCGGCCCGAAACAGGGGAGGTCGGCCGCGCCGGCCCACCACACGGCTCGAAGCGATGCTTCCGGCGCTGCGGCCTGGCCGCCGGCTCCCGGTCTCGTCCCTCCGCCGCCTCCTCTCCGCCGCCGCCGGCGAGGGCGGTACCCCCGTCGATGCCGAGGTAGCGGCCGCGGCCGCCACCGCGGCGAAGGCCCGTGCGGAGGCGGCGGCGCGGGCTCGGATGGAGGCGTACAAGCAAGTCCAAAACTTCGACTGGAGCAGCGGCGCCGACTGGAAGACGGCCGCCAACATCCTCTTCACCGTGCCCCCCAAGCGCAAGGAGTTCGGGTGAGCGGCCATCTCCCTATCATAGGGTTTATGGGGTTTATTGTGGGTAGCAATTGCATTTTGCGGCGACATGAGATGGAATGGGCATAGCATTGGGGCAACGAGATGAGATGGAGTCTCATTTCGCCTGAAATGTTTCTGTTTGCCTTGCTTTTGACTTGATATCCTGACAGCTTATCACAAGTTCAGCAAATTAGCCAGAAACGGGACAAATGCCTGTATAAGTTTATTAGGCATCTTTTTATTTCGAATGTGCCAAATAGCCCTGTAAAGCACTGCAACTGAATAACCCCAAATGAAAATTAAGCCCAGATCTATGAGGAACCCATTCCTAAATAATAACCAGGCACCTAGTGCTTGCATCCAAGTTGCATGCTTCTTTGATGCAAGATCACCGGAATCTTGCTATGAAGCAACCACATAGATGCTGATGTGATGTACAGTTTCAGGCTTGGTATATAGATAGAACACAAAATTGAGCTCACTGCCAGTTACTTCTTTTTCCTGTTTTTTATCGTTCAGCAGATTGGGTCTTGAACACAAAAGTTTCTGTGCATTGCAGCTTTAGGTAGTCCTCAAAGTCAAGTATCTATACATAATGGTTTGTATACTATCTGCACTCTGCACTTGTCTAGAGACCAGCGAACCCTTGCCTTCATCCTCAGCTAACAAGGTAGTTCAACATATTCAGTAGTTCCCACATTCCAAAGATTTATTGCTGTCATATAGTGTGCAGAACTCAATCTCTCATTCCCCCTCCTTAATTGCGTAGAGAAATGGAAATAGTGTTGGAAGAAGGACATAATGTAATCAAATATCAGTCCAAGACCTTGTCTACCTGCTAGTGAATCACACTACCCCTTCTTTAAACAGGTGACCATTCACAAATGCTTTCAGTTCTCGAGATGCACTTAATGAGAAGGAGTTAATTCAGAACCTTATATTTAGCATATGTAGGAGGCAAGCCTCCAAAATCCATTCTCATTTTTCCATATGGTATTTAAATTTGTCACTTGCTCATTTCCAAAGGAGCCTGGATCTAACAGTGTCCGATTTTTGTTGATCTCCTATTTGGTTCTTGGAAGGATATGTATCTTACCTGTTTACCATCATACTTGTATCAAACATGTCTAAAGGCTAAAGCTAAACATAAGAATACCACTGCAAACTGTGGACCACTCGATCTGAAGAATTTGCTTGGGTTGCAGGTTTTGGAGATGGCTTCCATTAGAAACAAATTCCAGTGATATGCTTCACTTATCTATCTTTCCTTCTCCATTTCAGGCTTGATTTCCACCTTGTGCAGCTCTTCTTTGTCTGCATGCCCTCACTAGGTTTGTTTCATGAGAAAAGTCCATTTTCTATTAGATGCATGATTTGCATGTTGGAATGCCAACTTTGGTTCTTTTTGGGAGTCTTATCTTATGCTTTTGTTTTGTTGTGCAGCTGTCTATTTAGTGGCACAATATGCACGGAGGGAGATCAAAAGGATGGAGGCGGTAATATATTGTGACCTGTTATGAACAGTTATAAATGGAATAAAGTAACTGAATTGGAACAAATATGATCTTTAACAACCAAGTGCAGAATTATGAATTACTTGTATCATAGGCTGTAGCTTATCATAGCATTGTGTTGCACCTTGTTTGCTTAACTGATGCATTTAACTGCAATTGTAGAGTCGAGACTGAAAGAGCTTATCTGTTTGACATAAGAACATATTCAGTTGAGTTTAGCCTAGGTCATTCACCTTGAAAAGCATACTTGAGTTGATTATCTATGTGGTGTCAATTTGGGCAAAGCTGCCATGAACCATTCAGCTTGTTAGGACAATTTTAAATGGTTAGATGATGCATATTAGACTTTATGATTTTAGAATGCTGAAAATTATGGTGATCAGGTGATCAGCTGCGCTTGACAATGGTGCCACTTAAAAGACTAGCAAGCATGTGCCATCAGGTTACCAGAAGCACTTTTATTGCAGTTGCATCTGTTATTGAACATTTACACTGGAGAACTTGCAACTAGATACTCTATTCTGTACTTCTATTTGTTTGCTCTGTAATTTTATAAATGCAGATCAGCCTTGTTACTTTGCAATTTTTTCCTTCTACTACCAATTACTGTGCAGTTTTCATCTGGAATTGCTCATCTCTCAAGAATGTCACATTTCCTGTTTCTTTACTCATTAATGGTCTTAAAATTGTTGATACATTGAACTCTTAAGGTTTGATATTTGCTCAGCTTCAAGTAATTTTGTATTACAGTCACAATGAATTGCTATTTAATGATGGTATTACAATGGTTGATAAATCGAAGTTTCAAGGTTACATGTTTGCAAACGCTATATGTTGGTATACTTTCCTCTATGTTTATAACCAAGTTATTCTATTATTTCATTATAAAAAATTATTCTACTAATTATCAAAGATATGGGTTTATCGACCAAATGGCCAAGTCTCAAAATTGTAACACAGAAGTTTCTTGTACAAAAAAGAAGGCACACGCATCATACATAATTTGACTAAAATATCATGCTTTATATTTCAGGAAGCAGAAGAGAAAAGGAAAAAAGATGAGGAACTTGAGAAACAAAAACAGTTTGAGGAGGAATCTAATAAGGAGGATTCTGACTTAAAGCTTTCAAAGTTATTAGACAGGCTAGATACACTGGAGGGGGTTGTAAAGGAAATTGTGGATGACAAAAGGAAAGTTCCTTCTGCTGATTTACACACCAAAGAGGAGGTTCCAAAAAAAGATGAAGCATCTCCGAGCAAGGCTTCCGATTTGAAAAGCAGCGCAAGTGATACTCAGCCAGCGACAGTCATGAGTAAGGACACCAGTCGTGCTTCCAATGCTCCAGCAAATACCGCACAGCCAAACAGTAAGGGGAATCAAGATAAGGCATCTCCTACTGAGTCCAAGAGCTGACAATTCATGTTTTTTCTTGGGTTTCTTTTATATGAGGTTTGTAGCAAGGAGTTTTCACAACCTCATGTACGGCGGGCCTTCAGAGAGTTACAGTGGGCTAACTTTTTGTAGCTTGTAGCACCTTTGATGATTGAGGCCTGTTGGTCTTAGCCGTGACAGATCTTTCTGCTTACTCTTTTGTACTAACTAGGACGAAGCAAATGTATTTTTTTTAATAAAAGAAGCAAATGTACTTGTTTGCAACTCGTGACATGAAAATTCATTGAAATTGTCTGCTAACCACAAACGGTTGAAAACAAAACCATCTGTTTTATATGGAGAAATCGTAGGCCATTTTCTAAACGAAAATCCTGTAGGAAATGTTTTTTCTTTTAAACTGATGGTTCGTGGACAATGATCTGTCGGTAGGCTTGATGGCCATTTTTTACAGGCTCGTCACAGAATGTATCCTTTAAATCACGCCAGCAAGACCCTTACTGCCTCCGTCCCTACCATCTTGTGTTTCATTTTGCCCTGGCGTTGTAGAGAGGAAGAGGGGTGGTCATTAGAAAGTAGAATGTTTCTACTGTGGATGTATAACAGTATAAGAGTACTTATCTTTGGTTGGGTAAAGCACAAATAATACTAGTAACTTTTAGGAAGGACATATTGGGAAGGATACTGGAGTTTACTGCATAACGTGGTTTATAGGGAGGATATACTCCTACTCCTTCGGTATTATGAAGGAAGTTATTTTAAGTTTGTCTTAAATCAAATATTTTAAATTTTAACTATAAATAAAATTTTTTAGGTTGAGTTTGAAAATTGATAGCGATGTAAGTAGATTCATCTTGAAATGTAGGTTTGTAAAAGTATATTTTGACTATATTGTATAAATTTTTAATAGTAAAAAATAGTGATCAAATTTTTTTTTTGGAGATTGTGTTTATGTCTGAAGGGAGTATATGACAACCTTCCAACAGGGGCGGGCCCATGGTGTATCAAGGGTATTCAAATGAATACCCATTACTTCTGACAAAACCTTATATATATAGTGTATCATATACATATGATGCAAAAAAATACATATATTACATAACATAACAGGCTTTAAACTTCTAGTTTCTCATTGGTGCTGAAAAATCATAGCAGCCCACGTCCCACCCTTCCCCACCCGACGGTCCACAGGTCCATTAGCGGTAAGGTAGCTAGTGAGTCAGTCTAACAGGCAGGCCAAGCACCTGTGCGTCCCCTCGGTCCCTCGATTGCCAATCCCAAGATCGCAAAAACCTAGCTCCTCGAATCATTGATGCCGACAGTGAGGGCGTGATGAAGCCAGACGGACAGACAAAAGCAGGAGCTCATCGGCCGAGAAGACGGACAACGGTAGGGGCTCCACGGCCAGGCAGATAGATAACATTATGGGCTTGGCGGCCGGGCGGGCCACGAGATGCGAGTAGCGGCCAGACCAGTGGCTCAGCTAGGCAGGGGTGCAGAGCTCGACCGTGCATGGCGTGGCGCGCGGGGCTAGGGCAAGGCGTTGCCGCTTTGCCAGGATAGCAGCTGTCCGTGCCTTGTGGGGCATGGGCGAGCAAGCAGAAGTAGTTCTGAGCAAAATCAAGTTGAGCGCAAGATAAGCTGACTAGTGATAAATTTGATCTTTATTTTAAAATTTTTTATTGTAATTTATGAATTTGGGCTATCAAAAAAACTTTTTTACATCTTTTGAAAATTTAAATACTCACCTCTTAATTCCTGGGCCCGCCCCTGCCTTCGGAGAATTGAGCCCTGTTTGATTTCACCGTTATAGGATTTTTCTAGGGGAGAATCTTGTATGCATGAACTCCTAAATAAAGTCTATTTGCAAAATTTTTTCACGAATGTGTGTGTAACACCCCGGTGTTAATTTTATGCTGAATTTGCTAATTATGATCCTAATTTGGTCATTAGTGTTAATTAAGCATGCGTAGTATACTTCGGTTTAGCTGAGTTCGATCCAGTTTTTCTCCCTGATCCGAGCCTCAAATCAAGTTTCGCCTAAAATCAAAGTTGTAGACCTTCTCTTCCTCTACAACTTCTATTTTGGCCAAATTCCAAGTTCCCATATGAAATTTTGAGTTATGGATGGTCAAAATTGGATCAAAACTTTTCAAACGTGGGCACTATGCTACCCTGTTCTTTCCTGTGCCCGTACACGCGTGCCCATGCCGCGACCCCGCGTCATCGCCGGCGGCTCCACGCGTCGCGGCGCCGGTGATCCTCGCCCTCCGCGCTGCGCATCCTTATCCCGAGCACGAGCCTCATCCGTTTAACCCTCCCCTTCTCCCTTCTCCAGCTCGGGTCGAGCTCGTCGAACCGAGCTCATCGCCGGCGTCGATTCCGGCCGCCCCTCGCCATCCCGCCCCGATTTCCACGCGCCCTGAGCCGCTCCGCCTCGCCCCAAACCTCCTCCACCCCTCCACGAGCTCGGCCGAGCCCCCACCCCGGCCGCATCGGCCTGCGCCGCCGCGGCCGCCATTACCGCTCTGCCCAAGGTTTGCCCCGATATCGATCTCCTACCTGCGGCCTCCGTTTTCTTCGAGTGACCACTCAAATCGACTGTATGTGATCCAGGGAAGCTCAGGCTCCCCTTCGTTTCGTGTGTTCGGCGAGTTTCCATGCGTGTTCCCAGCCATGCCGCCGCGCTCGCCGCCGTCGCACGCCATGAGCTGCCCTTGCGCGGCCCTGGGCCGAGCCTCCACGCGCGTCGACACCGGCTGGCCGCGCTGGTGCTCACCCCGCTCCACAACGCCGCCGCTTGGCCCTGTGCTAGCCGGAGCCACAGCGCTGCCGCCGCACACCATGGCCGCCGCCGTCCCTAGGCCGCCATCGAGATCCCTCCTCCTGTCTCTCTCTGCCCCAACCGACCCTGCAGCAAGCTTCCCTTAGCCCTAGTGAAGCTCCACGGCCCGGCGCCGTTCGCCTAGCCTTGCCGGAGCTCGCCTGGCGCCGCCGCCTTGCGCCGCCTGCCCCTGCTCGCAGCAGGCAAGCCGTGTCCGGCCGTCCCCAACCCCGATTCGACCCACCACCAGGTAGCTCTCTACCTCCTCAAGCTATTTCCCTACTTCCCCCTCGCCGCCGGCGAGCCTAGAGGCCGAAAACCAGCCGACGCCGCCCTCCCTGCGCCCCTCCCCTGTTTTGGCCGGCCAAGGGCCAATTTGCAAGGCCTAATTAATTCAAGGGTCCCCGGTGCAAGTTTCCAGGGGCCTGTTGGCAAAGTTCTTTTTCCTTTTCTTTTTCAAAAACAGTGAGTTTGCAAATTCAGCTACAAATTGTAGAAAAATCATAAAATAGCAAATGAAAATGTTTTGGAATCCTTGTAAGTAGATCTACACAGTGGAATCATAATATGATGGTTTTTAGTTGAAAACGTTTGCTATAAAAATAGATTATGCTTGTTAAGGTTTTAAATGCTAGTGTTGCTTGTCTTTTTCGTGACTGAAGTTCTAGTGCTCCAAATGATGTAAAAATTTGGTGGTAGGTGTTGACGCTCCTTAGCACCCCAATTTATGTACTGCAAGCGCACGGATCGTGGTAGCCTTTTCCTTAGAGTACTCCCCCAAGGTTTATCAATCCGTGGATCGAAAAAGAACTACCTAAGGTTTTCCATCTAATCTAACGGATCTATCCTAACATGAAGCATAGATTGCATATAAACTGAACACTTGATAGATATGAATGAAGCATAAGTGTTCATCACACCCACAACCGTAGATGAGATAACACAAACAAGGAGCTAGGGCCTATCGTCTCTAGGTATGGTTCTAGTAAAAAAGGTGATCAAAACACAGATTGCATCTCAATTAAAGGTACACGGGATCATCTCTCAGAAAGCCGGCTCGCAAGAGGCCTACTTTCCCAAGGTCGCCGGTGCGAGGTGCGTGTTGACGCCTAAGGTTTCCCAAAGCTTTACCCCAAACGCCCACCAAGTGCTCTAACTCAAAGCTCCTCCTCTTGGTGGCCGTGCAACGACTCCCATGGTACTCACCATCGATCCTATTCCATATCATGTCATCGCTAGAACTTTTCCCTCTGCCATGCTGTCACCACACCGGGGTAATCAACCAACTAGCTAAAACACGCTATCTCAACATATCCGCAAGATATAGACTAATCATCATGAATAGATCTAATCTTACTATGAACATATGAATGCATCACATATGAGAAAGAAAGCATGCATTGAAGTAGACCAAAGTCGAGACAACTAGAATAAAGAGTAGATTGATGTCACCATCATATGTGTACATACCCCGACGAATGTTGGGGATGACTCCCGAACTCCACCATGGCACAACCTCGCAGGGAGGCCATGGCAGCTAGGGGTGGCCTAAGCCATCTCCTAGGTACCCTCGAAGACTCGCGGCGGCCGTTAACCTCCTTCGGTGTTGGCCCTAGATTTTCGTCGAGTTCTGGGTGGATGGATGCTGCGAGTTGAATAAGATGAGAACTATTTATGAGCCGAGGAAGCCACCGGTCGAAGGGGAGGCCGAACCGCCTCGGAAACGGGCTAGGCCAGCCGGCTCATGGGCCTAGGCCGGCCGGCCTACCCTCTTTCGGGCCCGCCTCGGTCTCATCTTTCGTGTGTAGACTCCTCGCATCTTCTAGAGTTTATGTCCTTTACGATTGCACCCCTTTGGATGTCGTTATCTTGGAGATATCTTCGAGGAAAGGATAGGATAGAGAATCCTTCCTTAAATCTTCATTTGCTTTGCTTAATCCCGAAGTATCTTGATCTCATCTTCGTGGGCTTGGTCCTTTGGGCTCTCTTGGAGGATGGATGTGCATGAATGGGTTTCGAATCAACATGGGCTTTGGTCCTTCCTTTGGGCTTTGGCCTTCGTCTTTCTCCGTGTTAGCGCTCGATCACGAGCCTCGTCATTTCATGCTCCAAAATAGGCCAAAAACCTGCAAAAACGAAGTTCCTCCAAAATATATGTGCAAATGTGAAAATGACAAATAATTAGGCTGGGGTTAGGACGGTTAGTGATTTTGATATTAAATTCATGCCATTATCAAGGATAAACAAGGGATAAAATGGATACTTAAGGAGCGCCAACATTCCCCCATGCTTAAACCTTGCTCGTCCTCGAGTAAGTCCAGGAGCTTTGCTTATAAAGAAATCAGCGTTGCCCCTCAATGTCCTCTCTTCACTTAGTCATACATAACAATACATATTGCTCTCTCAAGTATTTAGCATTTAAGTTCATGTTGTGACCGGCTACTTTTTCATTATGGAAGATAGACTAGCAATTAAAGAACAAGCCACAATAATAAATAAATGGAATGCTCTCAAACTTAAGCGAACTTCAAATCTTTACCTTGTTTCATTGTGAAGAGTTTTCAAAAGAATGCATATCAAACATAAGTGAGGTTCTCTTGCAAAAGATCGTGGAAACACTCATCTCATCAAGTCGCTCAAGACTACATTAGATTGTCTTCAACATATTCTACTCATATATAAAAGTGGAAGGCTTATGTGGAGCTTGGTAGGTAAAAACAATCCTAGCAAAACATTATACTTGAAATATTATCAAACTAAGAGAGAGATCTAATGGAATTACCGAGACTAGTCAAAAAGGCCATTGGAAAATAATATTGGAGAGGGAGAAAGATGAAACACACACATTTAGATAAGTGGACATGTGCAAGTGGCAAGTGAATGATCCTGAGGCACGAATGAAGTCCTCGTTATCGGATTGCACATGGTTGGAAAAATTGAGTATGGATCAATCCTTAATCTCGATAGCACTTGGAACTTTAATGAAGCTCGAAGAATTGAGGAGCACTTTTATTTCTTTTTCCATTTTTTATTTCTTTATTTCTTTTTTTCTTTTTCTTTTCTTTTGCTCTTTTTTTTCTTTTGCTCTTTTTTTCTTTTGCTCCCTTTTTTTTCTTGCTCCTCAGAACTTCTTGCAACATAGTACTCACTCAGCAAAAGTCAAAAATAATGCGATGACTCCCCCCATGCTTAGATGATGATCATCGAGCATGAAAGGGAACAATGATATATTGCTGATGTGAGTATCAAAATATTCGGTCTCCAACAAAAATTAATCTACTCCTCTAGAGGGGCTTCCACACTTTATGGGCACCTCTAGGTCTTGATCTTCTTGAAGGGGCACTCATTAATCTTCTAAATCTTGAACTAGATATTTTTCCATACTCAATAATAGGTTGTGGTCAAGGAGGTAGTCACAAAAAGATATTTTGGGTTTAGGTTGGATGTCCAGCGAGGTTTGCGAAATTTCCAGTGTAGGAACTCACAATGCATGGACAAAAGGGCTAGCAATAAGAAGTTACGCAAAATGGAACGACCAGCTTCTAAGTTTCATACCACATAAATCAATCTTAATCCAACTCATCAAAATATAAGTTTGCAAACTAAAGGTTTCATCATGAAAGAACTTATATGTGTAAAGGCTTTGGTAGGTAGAACTTTGCAAGAGGTTCACGCATGTAGGTAGCATAAAAGTCAAGTTTTAAATAAAATAATACAAGATATAAGGTCATCGGTAAACTTGAATCCAAGAGCTACATAGAGTATGTGGGTCTAGAATTTAGCCATTTAACCTCCACAAATAAAAGAACTGGTATTTAGTCAATTTAAGTTTATTTTAAGAGAGAGCAAATAGTCAAGTCACATATAATATTGTGTAGGTAAAACAAAGCGGCAACTTTCATCACTTTTCCATAAGCAAGAGCATATAAGAATATCATCGTGGTGAGCTCAAGGTGATGGTGGTTATCATTTATTGAAAACAAAAACAAATCTAGATTGTACTTCTAGTAGCCATGTTATTATAGGGAGAGATATACAAAGTTTGCATCATGTCTATGGTCGAAGGCTCATATACACAGGCATTTAGAAAGAGATGGACAAGAGAAGGTGTAGGAAAGGTTTACCTTTTGATGCTTATGAAGAGTTGTAGCACAGCCTCCCCCGTGCTTAAGCATTGTGCTTAGCATGGAAGAAGGAGAGTTAGCATCTTCTAGCGATCGTGATCTTCTTCTCATCAGTTCCCCCATGCTTAGCATTGTGCTAGGCACGGGAGGAGAGGATGAAGCTTGTTCTCCGTATCCAGAGTTCGTCTTTATGCGTCTTCACTTTTGTCGCCTTTATTGTCCTTCAATTTCTCCTCTTTTCCTTTCATGAAAGCGTATCGTCATGCCTGCAAAACAATTCAAGTGCACAATCTACCCCCAAGGTGACAGTTGGGAGTAGAAACAATTGCCAACAAACCAAAAACATCCCCTAAGACACTTAACTTGTGGCATAATTAGTCTAGTGAAAATTAAACCTAATGGGTGTATGTGAATGCAAGTGGGATGTGTGTGTATGCAAATGAGAGGAAGGTGCATAAGCAAAGACAATGTTTACACCTAATTCTAAGCACCATGCTTATCCATGCTTACAACTAGGTTGCTGAATCTCCCTTGGCCATAAAGATTTATTAACCAAAGGTAGAACACCATGTTTATCCCGAGGTCAATAATTCTTCGTAGCACAAGAAAAACCAAGCGCATTGCAAAGCTTATATACCAACCAATGCAATATGGAAGTTAGCAAGGTTTATTAAATTAGATGATGATGGTCCACAAGCAAGTTTAAACACCACGTTTACACAAGATTGCTAAGGAAAAATGCCCATGAAGCATTAACATAGATATGAAAGCATTCATCATATTAAGTGTAGCAACCAAGCCAACTATATGCAAAGCATGTGTGGAGTGCAAAAAGAAATATGACGGCAAGATGCAATGCATGAATAAAATAAATATGAACATGATCATGGTGATGGTCTAAAAAGAAAATCAAAACTAGATTAATTAACCACAAGCTTAGAATCAAGGGTAGTGCAACACTTAATATTTCCCTCTAAAAGGACACAAATAAAAAGACTCTAAACACTAATAGGCACACAAAAGGGGTCTACAAGTTTCCCAAGATCAAATAACAAAGTGTTCTCTCAATAAAAATTAAAACATACAACATGATGTTGTGGCATTTATTAGAGCAATGGTACAATGTTACTTGATGAGTTCAATTTAAGAGCACAATATAGATCGTCATCTTATATAGATAAATAGATAAATAAAATGAACGGGTTGCCACCCGCAAAGCGCTTCATTTAAAGTCATAGAGCTTGACTTTCTCACATACCTTCTCATTGATGTGAGGCCATGGTCCTTCGTGCGAGAATTCGAATTGTCCATGCAGCTTGTATTGATGTCGCCTTTCGTAATCCATCGTGGTTCGCTCTTAACATCTTCATGCGTTGAATGTTGTCACTCGTGCCTTCCTTTGCCAATGTCCTTGAGGCCCTTATTTTGTCCTGAGCTTCTGAATTCGATCATGTATGCTTGATGAAACCACAGCCCAAGCTCCTCTTCATTGTTGTCATCCTTATCTCCTTCACCTTGTTCTCGTCACGTTGCTCTTCACCTCTCCTTCGTGGATTTTCCCTTGTGTCCAGAATAGAGCATATACAAAAATACAGCTCTATTGAAAAGTTTATGAAATTACCTTTCCAACGAGTGGTCATTCATCTTAAAGGAGCTCGAATGAAGAAGTTATGCCCATTTCAATTCAGCACTGCGTGCTGTCTAGAAAATTTCAGAACACACGACCGATGTTTTGGCTATAACCGCTTGTAGGAATCTCCGATTGACTTGGTTTTTGATTCGTTGGAACCAGAATTTCATGGGGATCCTTAATATCCAAAAATATTCTGTTGCTTTCTTCAGAGGCCTTGCAGAATTTAGATGCAATCAGTACCTTCTTGTGAATTGATCCGGAGATTTTGATGACCTTGATCTTGTGGTCTTTGAGCATCGTGTTGTGTATCCTCAGGCTTCAAGTTCATCACCATTGATCCACCAGAGAATAGCATGGCTCCAATGATGTATCTTCTCCATTGTTCTTGTATTACCCAGGGTGTCAGGATCATAGGGGGCTCAAGGCTCTCTAATCTTCCTTCTACATCGTCATCGCCTTCTCTATTGTTTGCTGCTGTCTCTTTTTCATTGAATTACTCTTCATCCAGTGCAGAAAATGTACCAAACTTCCACTCCATTGCAATGTGTATCAAATTCCCTTTTCAACGAGTGCTCATTCACTCCAAACGGACTCCGGATGAAAGAGCTATGCTCGTATTACTCCGGCACTACAATCTGTCTTGATGGAGCTTCATAATCTTCAATTTTCCTCCATGGTACCTCTCTAATTATGGGTTAAAAACTTGGTCATAACAGCGACTCTCCAAAGATGTTGATGATCGGATGTCACGACTTCTTCGGGGCTTGATTCATCACCTATGGCTTGGACAAAGAAATCTCCAAGAGACATTAGCCAAAATTGACACGGTGACATACCTTTTTCATCTTTACTTGTTTTGAGTGTGGGCTCGATAGCGGATGTTGGGCCACTGACAAAAGTTAGCACCTACCATTAAAGAGCGGGTCTTCACATAGCCATCAACTTGCTTGGGTGAGATTGGACTTGTCAAAGTACGGACGTTGAGAACTTCTCAATAGCTTTGTGTCTAGGGTTTTACCTGCATTCATGGACACAAACAAGAAACACAGGATATATGCAATAATAAAATTAGGGTTAGTCCAAAAAGATAGATAGATCTCCCTAGGGTTCGTGTTGCCGATCCCCGGCAACGGCGCCAGAAAAGCTTGTTGACGCTCCTTAGCGCCCCTATTTATGTACCGCAAGCGCATGGATCGTGGTAGCTTTTCCCTTAGAGTACTCCCCCAAAGTTTATCAATCCGTGGATCGACAAAGAACTATATAAGTTTTTCCATCTAATCTAATGGATCTATCCTAACATGAAGCATAGATTGCATATAAACTGAACACTTGATAGATATGAATGAAGCATAAGTGTTCATCACACCCACAACCGTAGATGAGATAACACAACCAAGGAGCTAGGGCCTATCGTCTCTAGGTACGGTTCTAGTCAAAAAGGTGATCAAAACACAGATTGCATCTCAACTGAAGGTACACGGAATCATCTCTCAGAAAGGCGGCTCGCAAGCGGCCTACTTTCCCAAGGTTGCCGGTGCGAGGTGCGTGTTGACGCCTATGGTTTCCCAAAGCTTTACCCCAAACGCCCACCAAGTGCTCTTGCTCGAAGCTCCTCCTCTTGGTGGCCGTGCAACGACTCCCATGGTACTCACTATCGATCCTATTCCACATCATGTCGTCGCTAGAACTTTTCCCTCCGCCATGTTGTCACCACACCGGGGTAATCAACCAACTAGCTAATACACGCTACCTCAACATATCCGCAAGATATAGACTAATCACCATGAATATATCTAATCTTACTATGAACATATGGATGCATCACATATGAGAAAGAAAGCATGCATTGAAGTAGACCAAAGTCAAGACAACTAGAATAAAGAGTAGATTGATATCACCATAGTGTGTGTACATACCCCGACGAATGTTGGGGATGACTCCCGAACTCCACCATGGCACAACCTCGCAGGGAGGACATGGAGGATAGGGGTGGCCTAAGCCATCTCCTAGGTACCCTCGAAGACTCGCAGCGGCCGTTAGCCTCCTTCGGTGTTGGCCCTAGGTTTTCGTCGAGTTCTGGGTGGATGGATGCTGCGAGTTGAATAAGGTGCGAGCTATTTATGAGCCGAGGAAGCCATCGGTCGAAGGGGAGGCCGAACCGCCTCGGAAATGGGCTAGGCCGGCCGGCTCATGGGCCTAGGCCGGCCGGCCTACCCTCTTTTGGGCCCGCATTGGTCTCATCTTTCGCGTGTAGACTCCTCGCATCTTCTTGAGTTTATGTCCTTCACAATTACACCCCTTTGGATGTCGTTATCTTGGAGATATCTTCGAGGAAAGGATAGGATAGAGAATCCTTCCTTAAATCTTCATTTGCTTTGCTTAATCCCGAAGTATTTTGATCTCATCTTCGTGGGCTTGGTCCTTTGGGCTCTCTTGGAGGATGGATGTGCATGAATGAGCTTCAAATCAACATGGGCTTTGGCCTTCGTCTTTCTCCGTGTTAGCGCTCGATCATGGGCCTCGTCATTTCATGCTCCAAAATAGACCACAAACCTACAAAAATGAAGTTCCTCCAAAATATATGTGCAAATGTGAAAATAACCAATAATTAGGCCGGGGTTAGGACGGTTAGTGATTTTGATATTAAATTCATGCCATTATCAAGGATAAACAAGGGATAAAATGGGTACTTAAGGAGCGCCAATAGTAGGCTATTGTTGTGATGTGTGTGTTGTGGTAAAAATTTCAAGTTCATTGAGTGCACTATGACCGAGTTATTGATTTAACTCGTTGAATGCTGAGTAAATGGTTTATAAATAATAGAATTGTGTATATATATAATGAGTTTCCTCTGCCCTTGGATGGTATTCGTATGCCTTCTAAACATTTAACATGGCCATGTGCTTACAGAAAATGTTGCGTTTGTCTTTATTTTGCTCTCATGTGTTTAATTTCAATTAAAACTTGTTTTGTGGGTGCTAATTAAGTTATAAATCCTGAGATGCAATATTTATATAATAGCCTCGTATTTACATGTGTATTTCACTGTAAATTCCTAGGCTCATAATCTGTATGCATGTTTTTAGATCTTTCTTTGTCAACTTGTCTTGCTAAGTCCAAAACAAATATTGGTTGCTATTAATAAATGTTGGAAAAGTTTTATTCCATGCTTTGTCAATAGCTTGTTTTGCTGGTAAATGTGTGTTATTAAATCATGCCTGCAAGTTATGTTTTTGCCTTTGTTTAGTTCCGAGCTATAGTCCTTTTCCTTTATTCTTGTTGTTAGTTAATTATTTCAGGCATGTGCAATCTTCATAAAATAAACTCCTGTTTTGATCATTCTAAACTTGTAGGACCAGGTTGATGCTTGTCTTAAGTACCTTGCCTGGGTTTGCTTGATAGTAATTGCTGTTAGGTCCATAATTTAATCCATGTTGCTCTAGGGTTGTGTTTAATCCTCCGAAGCAAGTTTAGTAGCTATTGTTTGGAGGAAACACTTCAGGCTAAAATAAATTGAACCTGAATTCTCTTATTGCAGCACCAACCCTTTTGCCTTTTGAGTTTGTTTGTTGTGTTTACTCGATAAATGATTGCCCAGTCATGTCTTTCCTTTAATCGCATTGCATTTGCATCGTTGCATATCATCTAGGTACGCTAGATGTGCGACACATGGAACCGGAGGGCAATATTGAAGCCTAGCCAGAAGATGGTGCACGGGTGGACCAATCCAGAAGACGGAAGGACCGACTGGAGTGCATGCTTGGACTGGGATGATGTCAAGCCGGTGCAAGACTACAAGCTAACTAATTGACTTTGTGTCAAACCCAGGCAAGCCCCGGAGCATAACCCTAATTTCAGTATTCAATGTTTATTTAAGTATTTGTGCATTTACGTTCTAGGAGTTGTATGGAACCCTAGTATGCATGCTTCTTCTTAGGTATATAGGAGTCTATACTAGTATACAGGTGTCATTAGAAATGCTTTGCTAAGTAGGAACTCGGTAGAAGTCGAGTGATTCCTGTCACTCGCGAGATATAAGATCTTGATACTTATGGCAAAGTGGTTTGAGAATGAATCTGTGAGAAAAGAAAAATGGAGACCGGGCGGAGAGGAATTGGATGATGGATATGGAATGTATGGAAAGTGGACCTCCGCCTGTGTCGATTGAGGACCGTACCGTTGTTGGCCCTGATGATCGAGGATTGAACAATACTAACCACATACCGGAAGTAGGAGGTAATCGAAACCGGTAAATTGTGTACCGCTTTACGACGATACTTTGAATTCCGTCCTGCTACGCTGGGCGTGGGATGATGGCGGGTGTTGGATTGGATGTCGCCTCCGGGTTCTCCGGGAGTTAACCGTGTGGGGCCCTTCACCTGGGTTTTAGCAGGCATGGTTTAGATGTCGTGGTAATGATGGGAACAGCTGACGCGTGTGGCCCGGCGTGGTTTGCATGTGTCGTGTGAGTTAAGCTCACCTTGCAAGGTTAAATCGGATCGATTCGCCGTGACTCGCGGATATGAGAGCCTTGGTCACTGCGTCACATCGTAGTAAGGAAGTGGAAATGAGAAGAGAAGTATGATGAGATATGTTTGTTGTACTCTTGGAAAATATAATGTGATATATCTTGGTTGCTCTAGATGTTTATGCAAACCTAGTTGATATTTATACATTAAACTTGAGCAAAAATATTGAAAGTAAGGATTCACTATTAGTCGCCTTTCAGCAAAATAAATTTCAGAGCCAAAAAGCTTTGCATGTCTAGATAGTGGGCTAAGTATACCCATAGTCGGGTAAGCCTTGCTGAGTATTAGTATACTCAGAGTTTGTTGTTACCCTATTTTCAGGTAACTGCTGCTGGTTGGAGCTAATCCGGATTCACGTCGGTGGGCTCGATGTGACGTCCGCACGGCATCGTAGTTATCGTTGTTTTTCTAAACTAAACTCCTATTTAATTTCCGCTGCAGGTTGAACTCTGATAACTTTATTTAAACTTATTTGTAAAACTCTGCATGTTAGCCTTAAATTTGAGGACTTTTGTCTGCTTGTAATCATCTGTGCTCGTCTTCGTGCGAGACTTCCAGTGTTTTCGATCCTTAACCCAACAGGCTGTCGGATTACACCGTTTTAAGTGCACGGTGATGTGATTAATACTTAAGATGATAATTAGCGCACTTAAGCCGGTTTAATTTAGACGGTTCTGTCACAGTGTGTAACTTTTCACGACGAATCTAATGATGATAATTAATTGATGATTGACTACAATAATGGTACAATAATTATCATCTAATCACGCGGTCAAAGGCTTTATTAGATTCTTCAAGGTTCCTAGCGCAGGGGTTATGGAATTAGTTTTGTAAACTAACTTTATTTAATATTCCTAATCAGTGGTCAAAGTGATTTATAGGATCTTCTAGGAACAAACGAAACGGGACTCCTCTTCATGGATCATTAAGGCCCTGTTTAGTTTTTGCGTTGGAATCTTACTAATTTGAAGTACTAAATGAAGTCTATTTACAAAACTTTTTGCACAGATGGGTTGTAAATCGCGAGACGAATCTAATGATGCTAATTAATCCATGATTAATCAATAATTAGCGGATGGTTACTGTAGCATCACTGTTGCAAATCATGGATTAAGTAGGCTCATTAGATTCGTCTCGCGATTTACAGCTCATCTATACAAAAAGTTTTGTAAATAGACTTTATTTAGTACTCCATGCATATGTCGAAACATTCGATATGACGGGTTTTTGTGTTTACGGGGTTTAAGGGTGGTACTAAACAGGCCTAAAAATGTGCCAGTCCCGAAAAAGTCTCTAGACCAGACGGGCAGCCAGACCGTTCCCTTCCTTGGCAAGCCTTGCCAGCTGAGGTTCACATCTTTCAGTCTCAGCTCTGCCAAGTCAAACATGCCCTGCCGTGGAGTCAGAAACCAAACCTCCGGCGGTGCGCCCCAAAGTCCCTGAACCTGAAGAAAGCTCGCGTGCAAGGAATCGAAGGAACGAACGCCATCCACATCAACAATCCCAACATCCAAAAGGCAACAGGATCGACGAGATGCCTCGCCACAACTTCCTATGAACTCGATCGCATGGAAAGCCAGTACGTACTTGAGGCTACGGTCCAGGTACGTACAGCTAAGTAAATCAGATCCGATTTATTTGTCATCTGGGATTCCAAACTTGATTCGCATAATTATTAACTTATTCCATGATCTGATCTGGACAGAAAAAGGGGATGCTGGACTTGGCGTGAATTAAGTTTGTGCATTAAGGATGGTATGAATAACGTACGTCGTTCAGCTGTATGGAAGGCAGGGTTTTAAAATCTCGGCGATCCATGTTTCAGGTTTTCGAATGGTTGGGCTTTGCTGTTTCGAAACCTCCAGCAGGAAATGGAAGGGTTTTAGAGCCAGCTTTGAATGACTGCTTGTTTAATTTGGCAGCTGTTGCTGATTCAGTTTCCATCGCTGACTGAAAACTGGAAAAGAAAAGGGGGCTATCTTAAGCAGGGGATTGAGATCGCTAGTACAGCAGTACAAAATAAAACTAGTAGAAATAATAAAAACAATCAATATTCTTCTAAATATTCAGTTCAGTTGACTTTTAGCGATCGAAGAACAACAAGAAATGGACAAGTACTCGACAAAAACAAAAACAGAAATAAAAAGGGATGGGCAAGAATGAAACAAGTGCGTCCAGATTCCAGATGCATGACAAATTAAACTGGCAAGAAAGACAGTTTTTTTAATCACTTCCATCTAGTTCGTCTAAAAAAAGATAATATTACATCTACAGATAAACCCTGGCTTAAACCTTAATCAGCTGACCATGCATGACTTAATCTGAGACAAGACGAATCACTACCGGGAAGAGCAGCTACACGACAGAACAATCACCCTCCATGTCAACATGAGCTTCATCAACAAGCAATAATTTCTAATGGTAACCCTGGGGATCGGAGCTACAGCCTCAGGTTCAGGTCTATGTTGCCGCTCTGCGCCTCCTCCTGCTGCTGCGTCACTTCCTGAGCGCCGCCGTTGTCGATGCCGGCAGAGGCACCGCTGGCGACCCCAGCCCACCGGAGCCCGGCCATCCCGGAGTCGAGGACGGCCGGGGAAGGGGCCCTCGACGAGGCGCCGTAGCCGTAGCCGGGAGGTGCGTAGACGGGGCGTTCGGCGCCGGCGTAGCGGGCGAGCCCCGGCATGGACGGCTGGCCGTGAGCATGCGCGTGCGCAGCCCACCCGTGGTGCAGGCCGTAGAACGGCGCCGCAGCAGCGGAGCCACGGCCGAGCCCGAGGAACGACGACGACGCCGGAGGCCTGCCGCCGCCCGCGGAGTACGGCCAGGCGTGCGGGAACCGGAGGTGGTGCGGCGGAAGGAAGGGGTCAGCGCCACCGTACAGCCCGCGCCCCGCCGCGGCCGCAGCGGCGGCGGCCGCTGCGGCGCCGCGCTTGGCGAGCGAGCGCTCGCGCTTGTGAGCGTTCTGGTGGCCGCCCAGCGCCTGCGAGGTGTAGAACTTACGCTGGCAATAGTTGCACTTGAACGAGCGCTTCTTCTCGCCGCCGCTAGACGCCGGCGCCTTCGTCTCCTCCTCCGCCGCCACCACTGCCTTCTCCTTCCCCTTGCCTGGCACCACCTCCTGCGCCTCCACAGCCTTCACTTCCGGCGGCTCCGAACCGGGCGCGCCGAGGAGGTCGAGCTCCTTCGCCGGCGCCTCATGCACCTTCCCCCTCGCCTGCACCACCTCCTCCCCGTCCTCCACCTGCAACCCCGCTCCCTCAACCTCCATGGACGCGGTCCGGGAGCTCGATCCCTTGTCCATGGATCTGGTTTCTTTCACGTGGCACTGGTGTGGAGTTCTTGGCCGGGGTTAATTAGGTGCCTACTTATACAAGAAGAGAGGGGTTAAATGTGGAGATAATCTCAGAGGAATGCAAGTTCACCTGCCAAATTTAGAGATCACGCGTGATCACAAGGTGTTAATGTGGTGGAGATCACGGCCTTAAAGCTTAGTAATCATCCATCTGATCGCTGTTGATTTGTCGCTGTTGATTTTGCTGTGTATCTGCCTCTATCTCTATCCTTCCCTGCCATCTGGCTGTTGATGCATGCAGGATGTGAAGTGAATGCTTGCCTCTTCCAGTCTTGCATGGAGAGATTACCAAATATCAAAGGTGTTGCAAGTTTTGAACTGGATATGCGTGCCTTGACGTCTATCATGACAGAGTGGACAATGGCAGCACTTCTTGTCAGCTTCGTCTTCACTCTTCACATGAACTGATTTTCTTTTCATTAGAGGATTGATTGAGCAAATAAATAATGTGGACTATGGCTGGTGCGAAGCATCTGGCACACTTCATTGGTAGAGTGTGAGTCTACTTGCGAGCATGTTTTTTGCGCTTTAGCTGTGTGCTAACTTCTGTATAGTTTTTTAGCCCTCTGGCTTTCCTTCGTCTTATTAATATAACAGGCAGTTCTCCTGCCGGTTCCGTTTCAAAAAGATTGAGCAAATAAATGAAATCCATGGGCCAGGTGCACAAATTCTCAAGTACTAGTGATGCACAGAGTTCTCAAGTAGTTTCATGTGACGCTTGTATCAAGCATATTCCATAACACCATCATATCATGACCACTGGGAAACGAAATGTATGTTCCCCTTATTGTTCTTTAGTTTGCGAAACGTCCAACTTATACGGTTATACTATGTACTTCTAAACCAGTTATCTTAAATCTTACAGGTGCAAAAAAAAACGTTACACAATTAACCACATCCAAGTGTAAGTATGCGGGTTAATTGATTGATGCTCGCAATCGTGAAGGGGAACACTAATTTATTATACTTCAAACACTATTTGGACCAAAGCTTTGTATTTATGCTAGACTTAATATTGTTTAGTGACCTTCTTTAATACGAGCCACACAAATTTCTCATACATGTGCAGCCGCACATTGCCTTTTGATATGATAATGTCCTGTTGGTAAACTTATTTGCACATGAGAACTAAGACCCCGTATCACATAAATTTAATTTAATCTACTCTTGATATAGCATTCATATTATTTGAATATTCCCTGAGGTGCTCATAGGTTCTCATGAATGATCTGTGTAATATGGCTATTTCTATTGGATGAGAATGCACTTTTGAAGATTTTGTTACGTTAAACGAATTAATTATGAAACAATATGGTGTTGCAAAGTTGTCGTGCATGGGTTGGTACATCCCCTATTAATTGATTTCCTATTTGAAAGTAATAACATTGTATGCATACCTAGAATATATATTAGATTCTATGAACTAACTTATGGAGCTAAAGGTTATCACCAGGTCGTTTCATAAAGTAATGGGTGCTTCTCATACATGTGTTTACACATGTATAAATTAGATTATATGAACTAACTTGTCGAGCTAAAGGTTATCGTCTGGTCGTTTCATAAGGTAATGAATGCTTCTCAAACATGCGTTTGCACATTTATCTTCAAGCATTTTTTGAACTGGTATGAGTGATATATGAAGCAACAAGAATACAACAGAGTTAGGTTTTCTTGAGAGTAAGTGAATTTTCTTGTACTTCTATCAACATTTGCAAAAGAAACGATTGCTCAAAATGTAGCGTTGGATCAAAAATTGGATTATATGTACCAAGATAACCTATCTCTTTGGCATTCAATGTTACATGCATCTTATTCATTATGTGTAAGTAAATTCATTACACATGTTATTTTCTCATATTAATTATATATGGATTTAATCAAACTTCTCGCATATATATTTCACAAGGAGATCAACCTCATCTTTCCAATGACATAAATATTCAAGTTTAATTGAATTACATTTGAACAATAGCTAATATCAATATGAAATTATAATGTTCCATTTTTGTAATGCAATGATCTACTTTCCTCAGTTTCTACTACTATGCAACATTAATTAGATAATAAGGAGATATTCCATACAGTGAGCTAGAGACTTGATTAGGAACACTTGATGCCCTAATTATATATAAAAAATAAAAATTGTATGCACTGACATGTTAGGGAACAATTGGATGCACAACTCAACTAGATAACTTAGGTAATAATTAAATGTTTAGAGAAGGATTATAAACATACATATAAATGTCAGTGCATTAGTATATTTTCATATGCAGTCAAGTTTTGTATTTCCCATGTTTGTTGTCACTTCAGTTTTGCAAGTATTTTATGTTACTATTATTTGTTCCTGATGTTAATTATGAGAATATTCTATGGTGCACTGGTATTTTGAATTTGAGGGGCAAACTTTGGCACTTAAAATGTGTAGAGATGATTTACACATGTAGTTGTGGATCCTATTACAAGTGAAATTAAGTATGCAAAAATTTCACATGCATGATGTGTACTAACATGTCCTATGTTTAAGTATATAAATTTGTGCAATGTTCACTAAAGTTTTCCTAAAAGTTTAAAATTAACTACTACATCTTTATTTTGAAAGCATAATAATCATTTATGTCTCAAATAAATTTGGTTTTCATGGTTGCATCCAACCTCATGTTTTGTTAAATGTCGTATAATTGATAATTAAGCACATCTTTCTCAAGCAAAATTGAGTAATAGTGCGCAAAGGTTGGTTTGCTAATTATAAGTTGCAATTGAGGTTCTTATGTAGCACGACGGCACTTATTATGCTAACAGTAAGAGAATCTTCATTATATAATATTTTACTACCAATTAACAAAAAACACTAAAGGTCCTAAATTCATCTTCCATCAAAATGTTGAGTTAATTACACAAGTTTATTGAGTACTCTGGAATTCTAGCTTCCAAGTGGTTTTATGGATTTCATGTTGCCCTAAAAGTTAAACTTCTTGAACTCGTACAAACGTACTGGTGTGTACTTCAAAAATAACAATGCTTGATTTCTTTAGTATTGGGATTCATACAAACCTTAGAAATATTCCTATATAAGATGATTTTTTTGTCGATACAAAATATTTAGGAACATTTAATAGTATCTTAAACATTGTAGAATAAAATCATTTATTATATAGTGGTCGGACTAATAGTATAGTATCGTTATTAGTCATATATCATTGTAGCAACAACGTAGTTGTAACAATAGTTTTGGTATTAGTGGTATGGTTGTATTTGTTCTATTTTAGATAGTTTACATAGTATGGTGGTACTACTACTATTACTTATTGTTGCCGGTATAAGTAGAAGTGGTCTTAGTACATTATAATAGATGCGAGTATTATAATTTTTTCACAATAGATTATGAGTACTACCTCCATTCGTAAATGTATGATGCCCTAGAAAAAATGGACCATTGATTTGAGTGGAACTATTTGGATTTATCATATGAAAAATAGTATAACTTATTTTTAGTGAAAAACCTTCTTAAATAGTAATTATGTAAAAATAATTATCATATTATGTAGGGACTTTTTGTCACAGTTGCACATTGGAGACCATCTAATCCAAAATGTTAACGCTTGCAAATAAAGGAAGCATTAAGTAAATAATCCATCATTGGTGTCATACAATATTGGAGGCAAATAATGTACAATACAAAAATATTCATGAAATATATTTGGTAGAATGTTACTGTAGATTATGTAGGATGTAATTAATTTGCTACAATGTTTCTGAAGAATGCAGTTAATAAGTAAACAATATAGAATCGTTATTGTATTACAAATATAGAAATATTTTTGGTAGCAAGATATCGTCATTTTTGTAGTAGGCAGTTATGGATTCTTTATAAATCTCAATATTAATTAGAAGAGGTTATCTCATATGTATGATATTTATGTTGTTGTTCGCCAAGGTACCTTACCAATAAGTTAATTATTATTATACCAAAAAAATATCAAAATGATTTTGGGGATATCATCATCGAAGTATGAAATATTAATATTGATTAATGTTTTAAGCTACAATTGCCATGTTTAGTATTTGCTTATTGAGTACCTACACGGTGATATTTCAATTCGATTACTAGTTGCGTTTGCTCCATTCTTAAGGTACTGAATCTTGCCAGCCCCTTGTTGGCACGTACTCCATCAAAGTCCAAGTTCAATGAACATTGTTATAGAGTTTGTTTACTATGGATGATAAAGTTTCTAACCGGTGTCTGCTTTTGCTTTGTTGTCATCATTCTGTGTGTCCTCTTGAATATATGTTGCTTCAAACATTATTGCTTCTGTCTCAGTATCCACAATGACAACATAAGTTAATTATTTTAATATTGCGTAACATTATGAACATTTCATTGCCTCCTCATTAATTTTGGATTAACACTTTACACTTATTTCTGGCTGAAATGGACTATGCTAGCCAATGCTATGGCGAGTGAACTCCAACATAAGACAACTATGTATGTTAGAGTGTAGAATGATTCACTGATGGATATGTCTGGAGTCACATCTACTTCGTGTTTTCTATGATATAGTACCTCCCCCCCCCCCCCCACACACACACAACTTGTACCCTTTGGACACATGTAGAGAGGTATACCCGTATCATGGGAGTATCTCATATTTGGTTTCTAACACCCATAAAATACAAGTCCAATTGATAAGAAAAATAATATAGTCCAAGGTCAACCAAAATGGTGTCACTTGAATCCCCTTTTATGGCCTTATCTCTCTCTCACATAAACACTCTTTTAAGAACTAAACTTGATAGACTAGACCAATTTACAAAAGTGATTCTGACTAACCGAAGAATGCATTCCACGGGGAAAATAGAATCTAAATAGTAAAATGATAAACTAGATCCTGGTCAAATGCACCCATATTGGAGCAGTTGTTCTCTAATTTCTCATTCGCTTCCAAGAGGGAAAAGATAGTGTCAAGCTTAATGCTTGCATTGTTGCACCACCCGTGACCCACAAAAGCTTGATGTGAATAATCATGTTTCTTTGGCACTTCTTTGATGATATGATCAAACTCAGGGTCACACACAGAATACTATCATCATGGAGCAATGCTGCTTCTTCCTTCAACTACTTATTTTATTGAGCTGCTGGCTTTGGATTTGTTGTAGTCCACTAGGAGTTTCGAATGTCCTTCGAAAGACTTTGTAAGGCTGCAAACAAAAGATGGATTGAGATAAGGCCAAGAGGGAGATCACTCAAGAAGCTTTCCCTGCTCAAGCCCTACACAATATACATGCATCACATCTCATCGCATCATCCATAATGAAATGATTGACCAGGCCTTCAAAAAGGCAGCGAAAGAAAGAAGAGAATTTGAAGAACTTGGGATGTCCAGACACACAGGATCTTCAGGAAAATGTTGGACCTTTTCCCTGTTCAGAAAGAAAGCAGTGACTTCCTTTATCATTCTTTCTCCTATCTCCGAAAGAAAGCAGTGACTTCTTTTCTCATTCTTTCTCCTATCTCTGAGACATTCCTATCAGGAACTGATGGGCACAGCAAAATCTAATATCCAGCAGAAATGGACACAGCATTAACAGGACAAAAAATTGACAGGGCATGAATCTATACATATCTTGTTCCAACAACCAGGAAATCATGTTGAAAAGAAAAGGAGCTGTTTTGCCATTGCAATCTGCAACATCAAAATAGCACCAATATGAGGTTCCAAGGGGGCCACAAAGCATTTTTTTTATCGAACACGCAGGAGAGCTGCACAACTTTATATTAAGAGAGGAAAAAAGTCCAAATATACACCCGAAAGATACAAAAAGGACCAGACCAATACTAGACAGCTTCTAAATAGCAAGTAAAGCGCTCCCTTGGCTTAGAACAGTAAGCCCTTTGGCACCAGCAAATTGCCATAGATGAAGCTCATCTTTGAAGGCTTGAAGAGCTCCCTGCAGGTTTGGTGTTGTTCCATCAAAAACACAGGCATTTCTATGTTTCCAAATGGTCCAAGCACCAAGGATCACCAGTGAATTAAATCCTTTTCGTAGCTGTTTTTGCACTCTTTTCCAAGATTTTCTCCACCAATCTGCAAACAAACCAGCTGCGCGTCCAGGAACCAAGCAGGATAGATTCAGTGGTTGAAGGATGCTAAACCAAAATTGTCGGGCGAAGACACATGTGGTGAGTAGATGTTGGACTGTCACTTCTTCTTGGTCGCACAGCGGGCAGCGAGCAGGGTGAGGGAGCCCTCTTTTTTGTAAACGGTCAGCCGTCCAACACCAGTTACGAATGGCCAGCCAAATGAAGGTTTTACATTTGCTAGGGGCCCAAGATTTCCAAAGCCGTTTCCATGGCTCAAAGCTCACTGATCCTGCAAAGAAGGCCCTGTATGCCGACTTAGAGGAGAAATTCCCTGAAGCTTCGAACTTCCAATGATGGGTATCATTAGTGCCATGTAAAATAACATCAGTGAGCACATCCCAAAGGTCCAAATATTCAACCAGACCCTGCCAACCAAGAGCTCCACGGATGTCTGACACCCAGGTTAGCTCGTGCAAAGCATCCTTCACTGTTCTTGCCTTCCTCAATCTTGCAGGTATGCACTTGAAAACATTAGGTGCAAGGTGTTCTATGCTGCAGCCATCTAACCAGCGATCAGACCAGAACAAAGTATTTTTCCCCATTACCAACCGAAGTGACTACCGACACAGCGAACAGAGCAACAGTGTTGGAGTGAACTGGGACCTCAAGACCAGCCCAAGGCCGATCCGGTTTTGTTTTCTCAATCCAAAGCCAACGCATTTGCAGCGCCCAACCCATAATTTCAAGGTTATGAATTCCTAAGCCTCCCAAATCAATAGGTCTCATGACCTTTTCCCAAGCCACTAAGCAGCTGCCACCATTGATTTCTTTCCTTCCTTTCCACAAAAAACTCCTCCTGATTTTGTCCACTGCTCGGATGAACCATTTGGGCACTCTGATGGCGATCAGCAGATAAATAGGGATGGCAGTGATAACAAAGCGCACCAAGACCGCACGACCAGCCAAACTCAATAAAGGGGCCTTCCAACCAGGAAGCTTATTGGCAATCTTCTCGATCCAGATTAATAAATCACATCTTCGTAGCTTTTTGACCGAGATTGGTAGCCCTAAATAAGTGGTGGGGAAAGAGGTTGTAGTGCACTGTAGGGTATTGTTCACAACCTCCACAATTTCATCATCGCACTGAATTGGGATCACACAACTTTTCTGTAGGTTCGTTCGCAACCCTGATGCCTTCTCAAAAACTTGCAAGATATTCTTAGTAATCTGCAGATCATCTTCTTCTGATCTTATGAAGAGAGCCACATCATCTGCATACAAAGATAGCCGCTGACCAGCAGAATGGAGAGGTAGGAGCAGTCCCTCCTCTTCCGCTTTCATGAAAAGACTGTTTAGGACGTCCATTACCAAGATGAATAACATGGGGGAGTATCCCACAAAGCATTCCATCATGTAATAGACCAATAATCTCCTGTCACTCAAAAGCATAAACCTATTCGTCAGGAAAAAGGGATTAGACACAAAGAACGATTTCGATTGGACAACCATATTATCCACAAGTGAAGTGAAATATCCTGGCTGAGCAGAGGAACCATTCACAAATAAGATGGCAACCAATAAATGATCCTGATTTGGAAAGTTACTGTCAGACCCTCAAAGTACTTTTTAGTCTTAAGATGATATGCAGAACAGGATTCTGGAATGCAACAAGCATTAACAACAAGCGAGAAGTGACTCAAGGTACATATCAATCAATTTCACGATAGAGATGAGCTTCTCTTTTCCATGTGTTTGGAAGATCCTGTATGTTATATCCCAAACTCATGTGACCGACATAGAGCATGTATATGTTTCTGCTGTTGCCTCAGAATTGCTATGCTTGAGTTGCTTCTAAGTAACAAGCAACGTCGAAATTCTTTTTTCCTATGAACTTTACAAATTGACTAAATCACATAATCAGGGAAAAATCAAGGAAATAGTTAGTCAGATATGGAATTAGGCTACTTCTGATGGAGATAAGATCAGCAGGAACTTAAATAGCATTGTAGCAAATTATTTGGACATGGGAATGATAACAGAAATGTCCAAACACCAGGTATCAAAGCCAGGGACAATCTTACTGATTCATCACAGAATTTCAAAGCTATCAAAGCCAGGAATAATCTTACTGATTCATCACAGAATTTCAACACCATTTTTTAAACAAGGCTAACATCGTTCGAATCACTAAACATACAAATTCAATGATTGCACCAGAATCCTTGGATGACATAAGCCCAGTATGAAGTATGGTTACACAAAAATAGAGCAAAATTGATATTACTATCTGAGTAACCAGACAGGTACTACTAGATTTATCTTGAGATTCCCATAAAGTCAGTGCTGAAAAAAACTCTGATGTATGGTCATATTTATGTTCTTCGGACATCATCAATGGCATGTTCTTGAGATTCCCAAATCTTCCCATTATGCTTAGTTATGGCAATGGAGAGGCCTGGAAATTTCCAAAAGAAATGCTGACAAAAAAGTGCTAGAAGAAAATTTGATGAACATCCATATATTGTTACTAACCTAGATAAAAATAATAACAATAATAATAACATAAAGCTATCGAATTATGGTACTTTAGATGTATGCACAGTAGTAGTAGTAGAAGGCAGAAGGCAGTCATGGAATTAGACTAGAGAGAATCATGAACATAGCTGTCACACACACATAGAATTGAAACACAGGTTCTTGTCATAGCCGTAAAAAAGGCATGTTTGTGTTATCCTGTACAAGTAATCCATCTTAGCATTTTCTAAATAAACCGTGATTTCAGGTCATAGTTCCTTAACAGTTTAGAAGACTACTTTCTGCTTCAACATTCATAAGTGGAAAACAGTAAGTACTTTGTGGATAGCTATCAACATTGTTCTAAGGGAAAGAAATAGCTAGTTTATAAGACAACTTCAAGTGGAAAATGGTAGGTACTTTGCAGATAACTATCAGCGATTCACCATTGTTCTAAAGGGAAGAACTGGCTAGTAATTCTCAGATTTTATAGCTATAAGAAGATTTCATAAGCATTTACAGTACTTAAAGAACTGCATGGTTAGTAAAACACGATATACCTCATTTCTTTACTTCAAGGGTAGCAAGTCCAGTAATATCAGGATTCTTGAGCTGCTCAAGCTGCCTCTTCCCTCTCCTCAGCAAGTACTCTATGTATACAAAGTTCCTATGATCAACATTCCTTGCATTGTCACGGAACTCTGCCGAGACAACAGACTCGATCCTGCGCCGCTCTTCCGGGGCTTTTAGGCGTGCTGTCCGAAGGAATCCCCTGTACAGCGCCAAGACCTGCTTCTGAATACCAGACAGCTTTGGACGGGAGGCCATCTCATCCTTGTGGAGCAACCATCAAAGCCTGATACAAATACTACAAATGAGTTATCTATAGGCGATCCATATGCTCTCACGATTAAGAGATACTAGAAGAATCATTTTCAATGGATGGAGCATCAAGCAATGCTCTTCCTCAGTTTCTCTAACAGAAACAAACTGGGCTGCTTCAAAATTAACTGCCACAGAAAACAAACCATGGCAACAACAGGTTTACGCAAATCCAGGAGAGACATAACAGCCTAACGGTGCATGGAAATTAAGAAAAAAGGAAAAATAAACTACAGCCCCACCTTAATTGGGTACCAAGAACTAATGTCAGTAACTCAGTATGGGGGCAATGAAAAAGAATAGCCTAATCAAACTACGGATCAAAGGAAGGTCAGCATGCAGCAATGAATCAATAGCTAACTGAAGGGAGAACAAAATTTTGGATAGTGTTTGGTACTTTGGTTCAGCCAATGGGGTGGTAACGGTAATGTTATCAGCTACCCCTGCTATCTGTTACAGAGTAATGATTCCTAGATTTTGTTTGGTTACCTCGGGTAACGTTAGTCAGTTTCTTTTCTGAGTTTGACTGGAAACAACGGTAACGGACAGCAGCATGCTGCTGATTTGAACTAAACCTTACAGAAAAGCACATACATAACAAAGTATCCATGGTCTCCAAATCAGCAGAACATTTTATCGAGCTTACAAGACAGCAGGCTCCTGATTCTATTGAAGAGAAAAGCGGCTGGGCAGGTCAATTAACAACAGTCGAGGAACATTTAAATTAAAAACTATACTATATGTAAGAAGTTCCAAGCCAAAATTAAATAAAGTTCAAAAGTTATAGCAAGTTCTGTACTGAATATGTCTTGAGCTTCAAAACGATAAAAGATTCAGAAAGATGACACAATAACATGTCTTAGAGCTTCAACTTCAAATGCTTGGCAAATTCAGAAGCTTATATGAACAATCTAGCACAAGGTTCATCTGGTACAATGGCTTCTGAAATTCTTAGCGAAAATTTGACACTTACTCGTCACTTCTTCCTTTGAGCCTCTTCTAATGAAGAAAAAAAATATTACAGACATATATAAGTGCAAGAAGGATTTGGATATGTAATAGAGACAAGGTAAAAATGACAGTATCTAGATGATAGAATTAGCAAGGCAGGATCGGGCAAGTTAAAAATATTTGGACTAAGCCGCATTTTCTTGGGATCTGACTGAATGCAGGTCTCAGAATATGTTAATTGCTCATTAGGTTAATTAACCATGAGGTATCAGAAACACTATCATTAATCATCAGGTTATTTCAATTATAGAACCTCTACTCAAAGAAGTGTTTCATTCTTGATGTTGAATCAATGCAAATACATTTTCAAAGACATATTCAATACTATTTAACAAATGAGATGCTTAGAAGTATATTCAGGTGACATATTAAGTAGATACAAAACCATATTGCATCAATTACTAACTCACTTTTATACCGAAAATTCCATTCAGTTCTCTCTGTGCATGCAGTAGCAAGGAGATCAGACTGCATAGAGTTTGATAGCTACTGAAACTAATATTATTTTGTCTGATAATCAGTGAAAACCATTCCAAAGAATCAAGTCACCTAGTGATGAAAACTTTGGAACAACAGGGTCCGCAACTACCTACAGCACTAGCAAAGTGTACCCTGTTCTAAAGGATTGTCTAATTCCAGACTCGATGTACAACAGCCTCATCTAATGAAGAAGTAAATTTAGAAAGGGGCCATAATACTATGCTAAGTTACACGGATACGGATAGGCGTATCAGTACCGAGGCTGATATGGATACGCCGATACAATACAGCATCCCCGCCCCCCTCCAAAAAAAAACTCCGATACTTTAATACTTTTAGATTTTTAAAAATAAATAAATAAAAAACAATGCATAGCAAAGTTCACAACAAAAAGAAATCGAAGTTCAACATAGGCAAATAGCTAGCGAACTTCTCCATTGAGCAATACTTGCATTTTCAGAGAACATTGCCGCCTCCTGATTTAGGCTTCTCTGTAATGTTAACATGAGCCCACAGTGAGCATTTATATCAATCGGGACTGCAGATCCTACACTACCACTAGCACTTGCGCTAGCACCACCTGCAGCAGTATGCACTATCATTGCTCGATGTCGCCATCTACAGAAGAAAGCAAGCACAGGTCTCTAGATCGGGGAGAAGGAAATCAGAGAGGAAAAAAAATGGGGGGAAGAAATCAATAAAGAGTCCGGAGGACGACGAGAACGGAAAACTCACCGGAGATTGCAGCTGGCGCTCCTCCTTGCCGACAGGTGGCAGCTCGTCGCCGGCGACAGGGAGCGGCGGCCGCCCGAAAGGGGGAGCCTGCGTGCGTCCGTCCGAGGGCGAGGGTGCTGCGCGTGCGTGGGGGTGAGGGACTGAGGGGGCAGGGGCTGCGAGAGCAGGCTGAAGTGCTTCGTGGGCTGGCCGTGTCCAAGAAAGTGCAGATACGTGTCCGGCCCACGTGAATGGGCCTCTTCCCTTTAGACAACTTTAAGAGACTTTTTATATTCATCCTAAGGAACAGAGATTTTGATGGAAAAATAGCTCCAAAAGCTTCTCTAAGTGGTTCTCCAAATATAGCCGTCATCTATTTCGAATTTCTCGCTAGCCAAAGATAGATAGTGAAAATTGCTCTCTAAAGTATAAACAAGATATAGAAAAGGAGCCTTTTACCTACATGCCATTATAAAAGATGCATGTTACCTCTATGCCATCGAAATTTTAAAATGTTCCTCCATACCATTGAATAAAGTTCCTTTTAACTGGGTGCCATTGCTGTCAAATTCACCCCTAACATCAGTTAACTTGCTGCGGAAAAGACCATTTTGCCCTTGCTCGTAGAATGCAGCAATTTTACTATTTTTCACTCTAGTGGCATTGTACAGGAACACATGTTATATGTTTGCATATGAAAATTACACCCTCATCACAGAATTGAGATATACTATAACCGGATAGGAAAAACTGAATATTTGAGACACCAACAATTAGTATTTAGCACTGATATATCACTGATGTTATGCAATTGAAGTCAGAAAAGAACTCACCCACCTAGAAGCCAAGTTGGCCGTTCGTCCACCATAAACTGAAGCAAATCACACCAAATTGCACCAAATCGGACCCAAGCAAACTGATCGCCGAGCCACGCAACCGCTCCCCGCGAGGCGCGCCAGGCGTCGCGGCCCCTCCCACGCGAGGCGCGTGTGGGTGCTCCGCCGCTCCTCCAGCGCGAGGCGAGCACGCGCCGGTCCCACCCTCCCGCGCGAGGGCGTGCGCGCCGGTCCCGCCGCCCTGCCGCGCCCAGCACGCCGGCACCCGCTGCCCTCTGCCGCGCGAGCCGCCCTGCAGCGCGCAGCACCCGCCGCCCTCTGTCGTGCGAGCCGCCGCGAGGGAGAGCACCCAGGACCCGCCGCCCCTGCCACGCTCAGGACCCGCCGCGAGATTAGATCCTGATTCTTTTAAGATCCGGCGCTTAGATTATCTAGACAAAAAAAAATTAAGACCTTTTACCACGATTCCCACCGCAACATTCGCAGTGCAATGCTGACACTCCATCAAATTGTCCCTGAAGATAATTGTTTGAAACTCAATGTAACTCGCGAGGACGAAGCTAGTTAGAACTCAGAAAGTCAGAAGAGACCGTTCTGCATCTAGTTGAGGCCTTGTTTAGTTGCGAAATTTAAAATTCCAAATCTATCATATCGAAAGAGAATCTTATATGTATGGAGTATTAAATCTAGACAAAATAAAAAATAAATTGCATAGTTTGCTTGTGAATTACGAGACAAATCTAATTAGTCTAATTAGGCTATGATTAGACACTAAATTGCTACAGTACACATGCTCTAATAATGGATTAATTAGTCTCATTAGATACGTCTCGTAGTTTACAGACGAGTTCTGTAATTAATTTTGTGATTAGTCTATGTATATACTTCAAATGTGCAAAGATTCTATTTTTGCAACTTTACACGAGCAACTAAACGAGGCTTGAGTACATATACTAAAACTCAGAATTGGAGCAATTCCATGACTTGTGGCCCCATGTGGGACCCATACACTGTTCACACGGGTCCCATGTACTATCCAGGTGAGATCCACGTGGGACCTACTACTATTCAGATGGGACCCACATACTATCTAGGTGGGACCCACATACTATCTAGGTGGGACCCATGTGGAACCCATGGACTATTCTAGCAGGCCCACATGGGACCCACATATTATTCTGATGGGATCAACGCACATTATTTGGTGAGACTCACACTTCTATTAGGTGGATTCCTATATATTAAAAAAATATTCCTTCAATTATTTGATAATATAAAATATATTTAACTACTTTCTACATATAAAAATAGCAACTAGACTTTGTACACTACTTCCACATGCAGTAGACGTACTAGTTTTTTAGCTTCAATTCCACTTCATAAACTGACAAAATATAATTAAATTATTTATTTATTACTAATCTTACTTTTCGTCCCTATCAATATCAATAATCAATATAAACCAATCCATAAACTATATCTACTAATACAAAAAAAATCCTAAGGAAAAATATATGTACCACTATACTAAAATTCTTTAGATTGACGCGCTCTCAGACTCTGAACTACTTTACCATTTTATTGTAACTTTTAGATTTGATTCATTGCTTCGACATTGTAGCGAATAATATATTTTTATTACTACTTTAAGTCAATAGGCGCACATAGCGCGCCAACCTAGTATCTGCTTAACATTGCAGTCAAAGATGATAAAAGACTCATGTTTTTATGTCTATCTTCCCGCGCGAATACAAATTCAAGAACCGTATCTATCTTTTCCGGCCGAAGGCTGATGGACAAGGGAAGCTGAGGAACTGAGACGGTACCTGCACCCTGTTGGCTTCTTTCGCCTGCCTCAATCTCTCGATGTTGTGCTCCGTGATGAAGTGGCTTGGCTCCTTGGTCTACAGCCCCTGACAATCAAATCAAAAGCATAATAATGCAGGAGCACTTGAAACGTACTTGATGGTTTTATCTCAAGTGAAGTTATTATTAGTAGTGTCCTTTGAGATGGAAGTTTTGGAGGAGGGACCAACGAGATGACGGGCACGTACCTGGTCCCTGGCGAAGGCCTCGGCGCCGTCGGTTGTCTCTAGTCCGCGTCGGGGACGGATCATTGCCGTGCGCGTCTCGATCGCGGCCGGGCTTTCACAAGGGAATACGGATCGGGAACGAATTTTGGTTCTGACGGACGAAACTTAACAAGGCAGAGCGTGAACGAATTGTAGCAGATCGATAAGCAGGGCAGATAGATCGTGATCATTGCAGCTAGCTAGCTCCTAGGATCGCAGACGCGGGACGAAACCAAAGCAACAATCCCCAAGATGGGACGACGGCAGGAGGAGGAGGAGGAGGATCCGGCGGCGCAGCTACTCCCCGACGACGTGCTGGCAGCATCCTCAGCCGGCTCGCGCCGCGCGGCCTCGCCGTCTCCCGCTGCGTCTGCCCGGCGTGGCGAGCGCTCATCGACGGCCGCCGCCTGCTGCGCGCAGACCTGCTCCTCCCGCGCTCGCTGGCCGGCCTCTTCATCAACTACAACAACCTGCCGTCCGCGGAGCTCTTCTCGCGCCCCTCCGCGGAGCCCATCACCTACCAGCATCTGCCTCATCACACGACCGTCAGAGACCACTGCAACGGCCTCCTCCTTCTCCACGGCGCCGTGCTCAACCCCGCGACGGGGCGGCGCGCGCCTTTGCCCGAGGACGACCCGCCTCGTCAGAGAGGGATGGAGTGTTTCTATCCGGACATGTTCCTCGTCCACGATCCCACCGTGTCAGCGCGGTACGAGGTGTTCGCGATCCCCCCTGTTCCGGACAAGGATGAATTGCCATAGATGAATCACCACTAATAATAGACTAAAAATTTGTTTTGAACATGCTGGTACACCATATAAAACCATGGTACATCATATGAAGAACATATGAACACGTGACCATAGGTCTTGCTCATGAAAAGCAATATCAAGAGAAATAAAAAATTCCATGTACAAGGTTGCTCAACTGAACATATTAGCTTTACATACATTAATACAAAACATGTACATACTGTACACGAGATCTGGCTTTGACCTTATCTACCAACACCTTCTAGCATTCACCTTGCCAACAGCAAAAGAAAAGAAACGAAAGAAATTGTTTGCATCATGCATAACCACGGGCACAATCACACAAGAAGCTAGGGTATAATCGCAGACGAGAGGTCCATGAGCTCGCTGTACTTTAAGCAGCGGCACCCATCGTCATAGAGCTGAGCGGGCCTTCATTTCTCTTCTCTTTCGGCAAGAACAGCGGCTCTACAAGCAAGAAAACCAGCTGCTCCCTCCCCAATTGGCAAGAACAGCGAGCCAGCAACTCACTCCTCCCTTAGAACAGCTCTTCTTTTTCCGATAAAACAATAGGCAAATCAAGAACAAAAAAAAAAGAGTTGGAGAGGCAAGAACAGGAAGGGTGGCATGGAAACCTGGAGGCTCGCCCTGCTCCGCGCCTGCCTCGGCCACCGCCCAGGCCTTGACACCGAGGACGTGGACTCCAGCGACAGGTCGAAGTCAATGAGCATGGTGTGGCCGTCGGCGCGGATCAGCACATTCTCCAGCTTGAGGTTGCGATACACAATGCCCATCATGTGCACGTACGCCACCCCCGCCGCCGCGCGCTCAAGATTCTTCTTCTTGGCCACGACGCGCCGGTCCACCACCTTCATCGCATAGAGGTGGCACGCGCCCTCCCTTGCGGCGCCCCGGAGGCGGGAGAGGTACACGGCCCCGTTGTCGCCGCCGCCGACGCGGCGCAGCAGCTTGAAGTCCCAAGGCACTACATCATAATACCATATTAGTGACGGCTGTAGACTAACATTAGTGACGTCTGAAATTAGCGTCACTAAATTTTCGTCACTAATGTGAACCACATCTGTGACGCGCGAACACCCGTCACTAATGGCGTCTGGCCCGCTGAGGATGTGGGGGCGCCGGCGACGGATCCTGGCGTCTCGCCCAAGAGGGCGCGGTGCAGAGGGGATGGGTCCCGGCGTTCCTCCCGTGGAGGGCGAGGCGGGGAGAGAGAGAGAGAAGAATTGAGGGTGGGAAGCGGCTTGCAGAGGATCAGGGCGGACATGAGGTAGTTGAATTGGATTGAAAAGAAATTTTGGGTCCGGACTTGGGTTGTTACAGCGACGGGCTCAATAATTCGAGTCACCAATGAGTGACCATATCAGTGATGGTGTTTTATAAAGCCCGTCTCTTGTCTCCAGATTAGTGACGCGTTTCATTGAACAACGTCTCTAATAAATGTAGGAATATGAGGTAGTAAAAACTAAAAAAATTCTACCGCATAAACCAGGATTGCTGCAGTTATAGATCACAGGATTACCACTAGACGCGCGGTTGCGGAACTTTTGTAGCGCGTCGGTGTAGTGCAGATGGAAGCCGGCAGTGCAGTTGCGTGAACCTCCTCACGAACGGCTCATCCTTGTGCAGCAAGCGCATCAACTCCACGAAGTCCACACGTACGGGAAGAAGCTTCGCACTCCGGATTGCTAGATCCGCGAGAACAACTAAAGCTAGATGCACGAGGAAGTGAAGCAGGGAGGAGGGGGCGGCTAGGGTTTTTAAGGGGGGCGCCCCCACCTCTCCCTTCTCCTTATATAGCCATGGAGGCGCCCCCTTTGGTGGGCTCCTATGGGCCCCACCTTGGGCGCCATGGCCCCCACCTTCGGCATCCCCTAATGGGCCAACTGAAGCCCATTAGTGCATCTAAACCCAGTCTAATTTGGATCTCATCCTCATTAGACTTTTGGCCCTTAAGTGTGTGACTCTATGGGCTCACGCGCGAATAGACATGGCCCGAGTACTCCTACTCGCCAATAGTTGATAGCGGTCTCTAGCAAGACGTGTCAACTCCTATGCACACACGAATCATATCTGTTGAGCCGTCACAATCTTATATATAGTGTTCCCTTTGCCTCACGATATTTGGTCTAGCTTGAAGCCGACCACTCTTTCTCGATCCTGTGATTCGGAATCCTTGGTTAACTCTAAACCCTAGCATGGCTATGCATTTCTTGATCCGAATCACTCGAGGGGTCCAGAGATATCTCTCTCTTGTAGAGGGGCAAATTCCATCTTGACCAATTATTTCTCACAACATGCTTTTTGACAGACCCGAAAGCCACCTTTATAACTACCCAGTTACGGTGTAGTGTTTGATGGCTCCTAAGTAAGTCAATTCACATCTTGAGTACATACGACGATCTAAGGTCTTAGGACACAGCGTACATATTGTGTAATGAGAAGTCATCATCTGGTATTGGGTCAGTTCTATCTCATGTCTCACATAAACTCACATTATTAGTTTGACATCCCCATGTCCATGACTTATGAAACATAGTCAATCAACTAATACATGTGCTAGTCTAATATTCATGTGTCTCCTCACATGAACTCCGACTAAGAACATTTTAGAATATTTATACAAGAGTTTCACAAATACTTCACATAAACATTAATCAATACAAATTGTCATCCATGAATATTCAAGGAACACTTTATTAATCATGAATACAAGTAAATATGATTGTCTCTAGGGCATATTTCCAACAATAAATCTATAGTATGGGCATTTTTATCTGGTCAAAGATAATAGTGACATGTAGTAATTGTAGCTGTCACTATTCTTATATTAGTGACGTGTTTTTCTTCCATGTCACTGATTTCAGTGTCTCCTTTGTTGTCTTTTTACGTAGCGGGGCCCGATCAGCGCGACGGCCGACGTGGACGCCGCACGGATCGCCGCCTATGCCGCGTCGCCCGACCGGTGCGGCTGATAGGGAGCAGTCGAAAGGGAGGCGAGACAGGTTGGAGCACCGCGGCAGGCTGCCGGTGCTGTTGGCCGAGCTGAGGCTCGAGTTGGGCGCCGCCAGGACGCGTCGGACAGTCACACATCCCCCACCGCCGCAAGACCTCCAGCATCGCGATGGGGCATAGCCGTAGCACGGCCTCAGCCCCATGTGCGCCTCGGCGCGCCCGGCGCGAGCGAACCCCACCGCCGCCATTTCGTGGGCAAACGCCTCGGCCACCCAAGGAGTACGTCTTGCTGGCCACCACGGTGAACGCCGTGCACGAGTCCGCCACCATGCCTCCATTGCCGGCCGAGCTCCGGGCCGGCTGGGATCCTTGTCGCGCTCACCAAGATTGGCTCCAGCGCCACGGAGTAGATGTACGGGTGCCTCGGGTTGTGCAGCAGTGGAGTGTACATGAAGTCGCCGGCCCCGGAGGCGGCGCCGAGGCCGGCGGCGTCATCCGGGTTGCGACCCCGGATGAGGGGCCTGGGGCGGATGAGCTGGTCGGCACGGGAGTGGGAGACGAGGCAGTAGGAGAACCTGCCGGAGAGCGATGGGGGAGCTGCGCTGCCATGCAGAGCGAGGCGCGCCCGAACCCGGCGACCCCGACAGGCTCGCCCAAGGCTGTGTGCGCACACGCGAAGGTGAAGTTCTCCGCGGCCACGGACGCGGCCAGCCCGACGCGCCCGCGCCGGAGGTGCGCCACGAGGCTACCATCCCTGTGCGCGTAGTAGAGCAGCGGGCACGGGTGGGACGCCGCGCCGCACTAGCCCGTATCGATGTCCTCCAGTGGCATCCTGACGCTGCATAGAGGTCGGAAGGCAGCGCCGAGGCATGCGCCGCTAAGCAGAGCGGCGATGCACCTAGAGTCCGATGGCGGCGGGAGAGGCGCGGAGCCGTCGGGAGCACCATGGACGCCACGCCGCCGGGGGCTGCGGCGTCGTGCCCCAGCCTCCACGCTGAGGCCGCCGCGCCGTGCCACCCGGGCCGCAGTGCCATGGCCCGACCTCCGCGCTGGCGGATGATGCCCAGGGGGCCGGACCTTGTGCAGATCTACGGCGGCGGTGCCGAATCTTGTGCAGATCTACGGTGGCGGCCGATCTACGAGGAGAGAGAGGGGGCAGATAGGACTGAGCAGATGAAGAGAGAAAGTGAGAGAATTCAAATGATTTTGAAATGCTCACCAACCGGACCTATTCAGTATTTTAATCTCATGTTCTCGACTCGTACAACACGGAACCTGAAATACGTATGCATACAATATGAAAAAAATATTATACACCAACAGGACATAAATCTGACAAGAACAGGTACATCACACATCCCCAAAGAGGAATGGATGGTCCACATCAGATACATCATGCTACTAGTGTATATTATCTTGGTTCCTCAAACTCCAGCAAACCGTTGGTTGCTGCTGTGTGCTGTCGAGTCACACACATGTGGGAACACAGACACACACGCTATGGACTATGCCATGATGGATGTTAATGTGCCAGATGCTCTAGGATGCTCCTCTCCTCTCCTCTCCTCTCCTCTCCTCTCCTGAGAAAACGAAATATTCGAACGAGCCAGAATCCAACTGACGTAGGATGAGGATCTCTTTCTGGAACTAGAAAGCTGACGCTGCCAGTGTCCAGTGTCTCTGCTGATGGCGTTCTTTGCTAGTGCCCGTCGTTGTTCAAACTTCAAAGAACAACGTGTACTACTACTCCCGTAGTAGTAATAAAAGTGTAAAACCCGTGAATAAAGAAACGTGTCGGCACCGCGTCGAGATCAGCCCGACCGGAGAAAAATGTGACATGTGGCAGCTGTCTCCGATGAGGAGTTTTAAGTTGCTTAATCCAAACTGAAACAAGACACGTGGCACCGGTGGTTGATAGATAAAGAATCTATCAATCGATTGACGAGGAGGCACACCCATAGCTTTAATTTTCACCTTAACCAGCAGGCATCACTGCTGACGGGATATACATGCTGCCCGTGTGTCGCGCGGTGGCGCCGGCCGGTGGCCGGTGGGGAAGCTGCGCCCGAGTTTACCTTGCCCCCACTTCGTTCGTTCGTGTGGCCTTGGATCAGTCATCAGTGTGACACCGTGATTGGTGGGATCTGCATGCTGACTGCACATTCGTTTTTTTTTTCTGTTTCCTTTTGTCATTTTGTCGTTAGTCGCTCGCTATAGCTAGCTGGCTGCCATTTGGGGCTAAAAGTAGCACACCCGAACGTGCGACACATGATCCGCTCCCCTCCTTTCTTGCTTCTTTTAGAAGAAGCTAAAGGTGCGTTAGTCTCGGGCAGCTCTTGGTACGCAGGTTTGGGCAACAACTTTACAGTGGTATACTGTTAAAATATGGGGCGAATGCTAGACAAATGCGTCCACCAGCTCGCTTAATTAATACACGCATTTTACCGGTGTTCAATGTTAACCGCGTGATTATGCAGAAAGATTGGCTCATCATTGCCGTGCCATATACGGGGGCGTGCTTAGTTATATGGACAATAGGAAGGCACGCTTAAGTTTACATGCCAGGTATATATGGTGTATTCTCTATGCATGTTCTTAAGAGTATATATGAGGTTCTTGGCAAACTAAATACATGATCCTTTCATGCTGAAGGTTATGTCTTTTTCTCCTTTCAGCTACCCACATGCTAACAGGACGTACCTGCAGTGGCATGTCCAGGATAATTATTAGGAAATGCTTTCTTCTACCTCTAAATAACTTTAGCCTCTCCATGACTCCATATAATGTATTTATGTCAAAAAATTATAGGAGGAGTTCCATGAATCCATCGGCGATAGCTAAGAGGGGCTGAAGCCCCCTCCAGACCCACTGCTGGATCCGCCCCTGCGTGTACCTGTACGTGCATGCGGAACTCCCCAACAGTTTTGCTGCCCTCAAAAAACATGCTGACAGGACGTACGCGTGAGACGTTTGTAAACCAAAAGTTAAGCTACTGCACACCAAAGGTTTTACCTAATGCACACCAAAGATTTTACATACATGATCTGGATTTCGACTACACACACGCTTCGAGGCGAGACCGTGGACATCAGCGTCAAAATCACTGTAGACGGCTGCCACCTACTCCGCGACCAAACCAGCTACCCAGCAAGCTGAGCATTATATATATAAACCAGGTTTAAGGTAAGCAACGTACCGCACATCTGCTTGCTGGTTTGCACTTCGCCCCCGCCGATAATATATGCCTCTCCTGCTCCTCGTCCTCCTCGCCGCCGTCTCCCTGGCCGCTTGCAGCGGCGAGCTAGGGCACCGTCGGCCACACGCCCACACACACCAGAACGACCCCAGCATGTGCCACAAGTCCCTCCCGTGCGGCGGGCACATCGACGTCCACTACCCTTTCTTCCTCGCCAACGCAGCCTTGGCCGGCGGCGGCGACGACGGGCACCCGGCCGCGGCGCGTTCCTACTGCGGGTACCCCGGCATGGCCGTCACCTGCGACGGCGGCTGCGCGATCCTGAGGCTCAGTGGCCACAACTACACCATCCTGGACATCAGCTACGAGAACCACGCCGTCAGGCTCGTGGACAGGGACCTGCTGCTCAGCAGCGGCGAGTGCCCGAGGGTGACGCACAACGTCACCGTCCCGGCGACGTCGAGCCTCTCGGCCGCCACGGCCAACAACGAGGACCTCTCCTTCTTCTACGACTGCGTCTTCACGGCGGGCACTCCTGCGCCGCCGCCGGACATCCCGCCGATCAACTGCAGCAGCTTCCCGGGCGGGCGCGGGGTGTCTTTCGTGGCGCGGCGGTCTGACATGGAACGGCAAGATGCTGAGTGGCCGCGGGCGTGCAGGACGGCGGTCGTCGTGCCGGTGCTGAAGGACTGGTGGCTACCGAGCGCCGAGTACCATCAGCAACTGCACAGCGACGGGTACGGGCAGCTGCTGAAGCGAGGGTTCCAGCTGAGCTGGGAGCCGAGCGCGGGGCCGTGCTACGTGTGCGAGCAGACCAAGGGGAAGTGCAGCTACAACCACAGGGGCGAGTTCGTCGGCTGCCTGTGCTCCGACGGCAGCGTTCGCACCTCGGATTGCAGTAAGCCCGGACTCTGGAACACATAAACCTATTATTTTTCTTATTAGGATCTAAGGAAAGTTTTGAATCGAGCACACTAAGCTGGTCTATATAGCTTTCATAAGAAATTTGCAAGTCACATTTAGAATATTTTTTTTCTAGAAACCTAGTTTTCGTACTAACATTTTTCCATTACTACAGAAAATCAATCTGTAGTTCTGTACCGACAATCTTGCAGGCACAAGAGAACGACCGACAGGAACTATCTTTGCTGGTTCTATGACTAAGACAGCCTCACATGTTGCCTCGTAAAACAAACCATCAAAAACAATCTAGGGTATCCGGTTGGGGCCACCTTTCTCCCTAAAATCCAAAGTCCAATCCACCCCCACTGCTCTCCATTTTCTTCCTCCACACACTTCCTCTCTTCCCATTCTCATCGCCAACCATTACCACTTCCTCGTACATGACATGACATGCCTTGCTATGATGTGCCCTAGCTATATAGGGTGGTATTGATGCTGGGTCGGATCTATATGCAGCGCAGTTAGGCTGCACTATCATGCTGCTACTTTATGGGCTTTTGAGGCTCACATGCCGCTGCTCTGTTGGATATAGAGGCCAGTTTACTCCTTTTATCGTAAAAAATGCGGTTGCTCTAATAGCATGATATTGTCGGTGCTATAATGGTAGCCGCTTAGATGGGATCATGTGGTCTTGCAGGTTCACCTAGCGGGGCTGCCCGGCCGTATTGTACTGTCTCTAAAGTGAATTACACTACAATCAAACGATGCTATAGTAAAAACGACGTGTTATTCTAAAGGAATGTGCATTTGATGACCTGGTGCATTTGTGATGCTTTTGATAGCATTGTTCACCCTTTTTACTATTTATGACCACAAACTTAATATTAGCTGGACTTTGTTATGAGTTTATGACCAAGTTAGTTAGTATGTAATATAGAGGTTCAACCTAGCTATGTTTTAATTTGGATTGATGAATGTTATGAGTTATGTTTTAATTGCTTCATTGAAATATCGGTTAGACTATGTAAATTTTGATGTTGAAGCAGGAGTAGGATTAAAACTAAGTTTTAAACTGCTTTGTTGAAATATTCATAATGGTGAATTGAAAAATGATGAAATGGGTTCATCAAAGATGAATGTCTTATTTTTATGTCTTATTTTTATTATTCTCGCATGTTCCAAAATCCAAATGAACAGTCAGTATGATATGCATTTATCTCCAAAATTGATACATTTGCATTTTCCCCACTCGTTCAATTTGATATCTATCGATGCCTAAACTATGATGCCTTTGGTTCTTATCTATTTTGTTAGTGAATGATTGATGATAATATCCTCAGGACATAACATGCATTCTAAATGATTTCTCAATTGTTCTAAATGAATGCATTATATTCCATTTATTTTTAATAAGTATTAATTGCATCTAGAAGCTGGTGCCTATTAAAAGATGCAATTTCATATTTTGATTTGTAAGAATTACTCAAAATTGATCCCTCTTCCGTGGAATGTGTATTCTTATTACTGGTTCATGGTTATGCACGTCTTGCTGATTCGTCGTTATTCACTAAGTGAGCTTGAATGGATGTTGATTATCCTAGCTAACTGGTTGTGCAATCGGCAGGTGTGCTCTGTGTATCCATAACAGCTAGTTATGAAAATTGGTAGGGATGGGAATTATAGGAACACTTAAGGATACAATTTTAGGAATTGTTGTGTAATAGTAGTTGTTACATTACAACATTTCTTCAGGAACTTAACAAGATATGCTACGTGTTGCAGGACATAGAAGCTCAAAGAAGAAAGACATAACATGTAAGGAAAAACTCTCAGATGACAACCATATGACTTCCTCTATTCATATCTATTATATCATTGCGATAGTTGTTACTGCAGATATGGTATCGGCTATCTCAGGTGCAATTTTACTGTCACTTCTCCTTTGTATATGTGTCGTATACTCCAAACGGACTCCAACCATTGAATCATTCTTGCAAAATCATGAAGCTCTGTACCCAAAGAGATATACTTATTCAGAAGTGAAGACACTAACCGAGTCCTTCGCCCACAAGCTAGGGAAAGGGGGTTTTGGTACTGTATACAGGGGCAGCTTGCCAAATGGGCGTCTTGTAGCAGTGAAGCTTCCCAACAATTCGAAAGATGATGGCCAGGAATTCATGAACGAGTTAGCAAGCCTTATGAGAACTTCTCATGTTAATGTTGTGACTTTGCTAGGTTATTGTCTCCAAGGACCAAAAAGAGCTCTGATCTACGAGTACATGCCAAATGGTTCACTTAACAGATTTGCATTTGGACGAAACTCTGAAGGGGAGAAGTCACTAAGTTGGGAGAAATTGTTTGGTATTGCAGTTGGCATTGCCCATGGACTTGAGTATCTTCACCGGTGGTGCGGTACTAACATCGTGCATTTTGATATTAAACCCCACAATATCTTGTTGGATCAAGATTTGTGCCCAAAAATATCTGATTTTGGATTGGCAAAATTGTGCATGGCAAAAGAGAGCATTATCTCTATTAATGGTACAAGGGGAACCATCGGCTACATTGCCCCAGAGGTCTTCTCACCGCAATTTGGACAAATAAGTAGCAAGTCTGATGTCTATAGTTACGGGATGACGGTCCTTGAGATGGTCGGAGCAAGGGAGAATATCAGTAAAAATTCAGAGACTAGCAGCAAATATTTTCCTCAATGGATCTACGAGAACATGGAGGAATACTGCCTGAATGCCGGTGGGATCAGTGCTGATAATGAGATTGTCAGAAAGTTGATAATAGTTGGATTGTGGTGCATACAGCTGCAGCCTAACAATCGCCCATCTATGACTAGAGTAGTTGAAATGTTAGAATGTAGGGAAGGTGATTTGCATATTCCACCACAATCTCTCTTGTGCTGACAGAGTGGAAGTTTCAGTTTAAGCCTATCAGTATTTATGTACGACTGTACCTCCAGCAAAATTAAGATTAAAACCATACATTCTTCAACAAAACAAAATGTTGTTTCTTCTTGAGTTCACAGAGGTAGAATTGGATGTTTTGAGAAAAGAAGCTGGATGGAAAGAATTTCTTAAGAAAGTCACTTCTTTTTGTGAGAAGCACAAAATTAAAGTTGTGATATGGATGGAAAGTATACTCCTATACAAAGATCGGCTAAGTTCTATAAAGGTGCCACTAATTACAATCGGTTTCATACTGATATGTTTTGGGGTGTCATTGATAGGCAACTGGTGGAGCTGAATAATAGGTTTGATGAGATAAGCATAGAGCTACTTAGATGTATGGCAGCATTCAATCCAGCAAACTCCTTTTCTGCCTTTGATATTGAGAAGTTGGTTAAGCTTGCTAGGTTCTATCCTGATGACTTTGATCTTGAAGAAATTAACCAACTTCGTTTTCAACTACGCCTCTATATTGCTGCTATGAGAAATGATGAGAACTTCAAAATTTTGAAAAGTCTAGCAGAGTTATCTATGATGATAGTTAAAAGAAATATGGTTTCTCGGTATAGCATTGTGTACAAACTTCTCAAATTGGTTCTAGTTCTTTCTGTTGCAACTGCTAGTGTTGAGATGATCTTTTCTGCAATGAACACTATCAAAAACAAGCTAAGAAGCAAGATGGGATTTTGAATAATTGTTTGACCACATTCATTGAAAGAGAATTCTTCTTGCAAGCGAAAGATGAGGACGTCATCAAGTACTTTCAAGCCATGAAGGAACGTAAAGTTATCTTGTAGTTTGTAAGCATCATTATCAATGCTATTTATCGTTTTACAATTTTATTCTCTATTTATTTCATATATTCCCACTCTGATATGTTGATCATTTAGTACATCTATTATATATATCTACTATATATATGTTGAGCCATTTCAAATTATGATTAATTTGTGTTATCGGTACTCGATTATATGCTACTAATTTGTGCTTTGAGATGTTAAAAAAATAGTACGCTTTACAATTTTGAATACCCAACTGCTAAATCCTGAGCCCGCCACTGTCTGTACCTCCAGCAAGATTAAGATTAAAACCATACATTCTTCAACAAAACAAAACATGCCTTCCCTCAAACTCTAAAAGCGGTTAGACCTTTTGTACATTTATTCACCTGCCCACAAAATGGGCAGAGACCATCTCAAAAAAAAAAGGGGGGGGGGGGGGGGGAGCAGAGACTTCAGGCGCTGATATCTGAAGACTGCGAACAAAGAGCAGCTGGCTAGCTCTTTGTTTGGATGGTTGACGATGAGGTGAAGTACCACTGAGGCACTGCGTATCAAATGCAGGAGAGAGATTACGAAAACGGCAGCCGTTCAACTCCGGCGACTCTTTCTCATTCCCCATCCCTTCACTAGCGAGGATGGCGGGAGGCGATGGACATGGAGGCCGGCAGGTGGCCCGCTGCCGGAGCGGCGGAGCCTTGCCCCAGCGCCTGCGTGAGTTGCGAGCGCTGGGCGGCTGGGCGCTGGCTGTTGGGGGATGGGGCCTGGAGGAGAGACGGCCGGGGAGGCGGCGGCCGGCGACAGCAGGGATGCGGCGGCTAGTGCAGGCGAAGGGGAATGGGGAGGGGAGCGAGACCAGACTGCGTGTCTGGGTCATGATTTTTGGGCCGTGTCCGTGTGTGTGGCTAAGTGGGCCGGCAGTGGGGATGGGAGATGGACTGCTGAGGGTTTTTGGGCTAAAAGAAAGATTGGGACTTGAGAAGCCCGTTTTGTTTGTATTATTTTCCTTTTTTTGAATAATATATACATAGGATATAGTACTATGTATACAATTCTTTTGTTAAAAATAATAGGGTACTTAACTGAATACCCTTGAGTTACATTGGGCCAGCCCATGCCCATGGATAAAGGTTTTAGTAAAGCAAAGAACGAAAAAAGAACTCAAACAAGTGTCGAATTTGACAAGTCCTAGTGAAAACCCCTAGTGATTTAATCTGATAACTTTGTATGCTTGTATCATCTGTGCTCGTATTCATGCCAGACTTCCAGTACATATTTCAATCCATGATTACAGTGGTTCAATAGGGATTTACCCAACAAACCGTCAAAATTTTGCTGTTTTAAGTGCATATGGATCCGATTAGTTCTAAAGATAGTGGTCAGTGCGCGTAGCTGGTTTAATTTAGGTGTGAGAATGTGACAGGAGATCTGTAGATCACCAATTTTCCATGTTTGTTGATCCTTTGTCTCTTTTGGCTAGGTTATTGGTGGGCTCAACCACTTTTGAGTCGTGCAAACGTCTTTGAAAGTTCTGGGCACCCCTTAGATATGTAAGATGTTGTTTTGGTTGGTCATGCTCAACAGATGCTGGACGGCGGATCGACTTGAACGTCGCGGGCTACAACACCTGGACAGTTGTCTTCTCTGCGATCAAGAGGAGGAGACAATTCAGCACATCTTCACGTCTTGTGTCTTCACCAGACAGGTTTGGACAGTCGTTCTTGGAAAGGTCGGCTTGCTGCACCTGGCCCCATCATTGGGCTTTGACATTTTCAAAGATTGGTGGAGATGGGCTATGCGCAAGGCTCCTAAGGCTGCTAGGAAAGGGCTGAACACCTTGGTGATCCTCACATCTTAGTCGATCTGGAAACTCCGCAACCGTTGTGTCTTCGATGGTTGCCACCCGGACATCCAACTCGTCCTGCAGGAGATAGCTGAGCAAGCAACCCTATGAAAGATGGTTGGGGCAAAGGCGTTGGGGGAGCTGCTGCCGTAGTGATGTGCTGTGGCAAGGAGTGTGTGGTTGTCCCCCTTTTTCAGCTGGCGCGATTGTAATAAAGAACTAACCCGTGGATTTGGCATTGTAATCGGACCGTTCTTTCTTCCTATTAATACAACGACGTGCAGTTCTCTTGCAGGTTCGAGAAAAAAAAAGTTTCCCGGTGCTGCCCAATTCTACATGTATGTTCACACCCTGCATTAAACTGAACATATAGTGCCCAATCAGTACCCTGGAACGCAAATCTACAAATGCAGGGAATATTTCGCCCAAAGCGATGCCATCTCTTGTACAACATGATTCATGTTGCACCAACTGACATACTACTATTTTGTGCCAAACTCTTCAGAAAATAGGGAACATTTCGTCGCCAGCCTACCTGACTGCAACTCCGAGGCTCCAAACTGGACCAACTCCCCAGCAGCGATGGTTCCTGCTATAGCCGCCTTTCTAGCAACATCTGAAACGACGCCTCATCTCCTGAGCTCGTTTTGTCCCTAGCTCTCCTGCAGGGAACCAGATGACGAATTCAACCGTACTAGGCCGTAGCTATCCACGCTGGAAACCTCGTCAGGCTCACCGCTGATCGCCAACTCATGCTCTCATGCTGCAACCTGACATTGACTCGCTCTCGCTTCCCTCGGCACGGCTGAGTAACGCTAGCTGACTGCAGGCCAGAGACAACGCTAAGAGCCCATAGCCATAGGAAAGTTGCATCCTTGTTTTCCTTCTGCTCACACCTCAGGTTGCCATTCCATCTGGGTCAGTCGTCTTCACGTACGTCCGGGTGTTGTCCAGGCCTCTGCGAATTCCATCGGGCGTGTTGTACCTGTACCTGCAGGAAAACAGTGGTAACACTCTCTTCCATCGACTAATATATGTGCATGCCTAATCGAATGGCTGAATAAACAATTAGTGATTGAAGTGGTTATCTCAGGAAATGATTTTTTTTTCTTGGCAAGTAGGTGTGTCATGATCTGACAGAGTAATAACATGAAGGGTGACACATCTTAGTTCGTTGCTGTCCTAAATGCTAGCTAGCTCTTTCATGATGATGTACAGTATAGGGATACAATATATTAGCTGCCTCTAAAGTTAATTTTGGGATTTAAACTTAAACCCAACAATTTTGTGCTTATGCAAAACATCAGAATTTAGAAAACTGTTCTTCACAGGTAGGTAGTTAATTTGGTGTTTCCATGTTCCTGGGATAATATTTTCTTCTTGTAAAGTATGGCCAGGGAAGGATTGCCATGCTTTTCATGAAGAATTTCTTTATTTAACTTTTAGGAAATTATTTTGCAAGTTCATGCACATGGCACTCTACAGCTTTGTTCAATTCACTCCTTTAGCAAGTCTATTCTCTTCAGCATAGTTTTTTTTTGGTGGTTGGATTGGGCATTTCATACTCTTAAAAGACTGAAATTAAAAACTGCTTTGACTACTTGGACACTGGTACTCCATATTCTACATGTACTATATATTACTAGTGTGGTTCGGTGCATGTTTTCAGAATTTATTTTCAAGAGAATATTAAGGAAATGCAATTCCACTAATATATTTACTTCACAAAATACTCTAGTTTAGAAGGATATATGACACGCCAAAGGATGCTAACCCAGTTGGTTAGTCACTCCGGCGGCATCCCTCAGGTCCTGAGTTCGACTCCCTGTGGGAGCGAATTTCAGGCTAAGGGTAAAAAAATCCCCTCGCTGGCCCCGTGTGCCAAAGCACTGGTTGTGAGACGGCCTAGGTCGGCCTGAGGACCCTTACATGGCCCAGGCGTAGTTCCCAGGGGTTACGTCTCCCAGTGTCAGGGCGGGGCCAAGGTTCGGGGATTTTCTCGGTTGGGGAAGCCGAGGCTTCTTCTTAAGCTAATACCGGTGGGGCGGTCTTTCCCCACCCGGTCGAGTTTTTTTAGAAGGATATATGACACAATTTGTTTTTATTTTCGCAACCGTGCCTGGGCTCGTTTTTCATTAAGAGGGAAGACACAGTTTGTTATCTATTTTAGTTTTACACATATTAAGTTCATTGTTTGCAGGGGGCTTACAAGGGGTTGACTTTTTGTAATGATCAAGCGCCCCACCAATGGAGTTCAATGACAAATCTAATACTAATTTTGATGATTTCTCAAGTAGCTTGTTGAGTACTTCAGGAAGCTATGCCCCATCTCAGAAATTTGTTGATCCAGCCAATGAGTCTAATGATTTGGAGTTATTTTTGCACCCACCAAACTCCACGAATTATTACCCTCCTGTTTCAAGCACTTCTAATGATGAAGGACATTTTACATCGAACACCTCCTATTCGAGTTCGAGTAAAACATATGCTCCCCAATTCTGCGAGGTCAGTAGCAATGTGACACCAGATTGGTATGGAATCAGTGTGGCAGACTCTTCCAGAAGCAGTTGGGTCAACTCAGATATAACCATCAACTACATAAATAAGTTGTTGATGCAGGAGGACAATGATGACAAGGTAAAATTACATCATGGAGAGTATGCCCTTAGAGCTATGGAAGAGCCTTTCTATAAACTTCTGGGGCAAAGTAGACCAGCTTATCCTCTATTACCACTATGTAGCAGTGATCATCTGAATAACCTCGACGGCTGCATGAACAAGTCTTCCGGGCAGTCATCCAGTAGCTGCTCTGCTTACATGGACCCAACTAATAATCATTCTAATGACAACCTGCAAGCCGTTGAAGCTCCATGGAGTCTGTCTGACATTGTCAAAGAGACAAAACATTTCGCTCAAGGGACGCACAGCATGGAGCGTGGTTTGGACGTTGATGGGCTTTCCGTTGCTGAAGAGCGTAGCCGAGAAAAACCGGTGAATGTCGCAGACAAAAGAATGGACGTATCATCTGAGGTTCAGTGTCAAAATGATCCACACACTGAAGATTTTTGTTTGTTAGAAGGAAGGAGTACAAAGCAGTTGGCTATTTCATTCAACGGGCCAACCCGAGATGAGATGTTTGACAGGGTTCTACTCTTCTCGGAGCATAAGCCTATGGACGAAGGTATTGTTCTGGGAGAAAAGAGGACAAACAAATCAGCACATCAGAATGATCAAGGAAGAGCATCATCAGCTCGGCGGAGGACAAAGGGTAAGAAGCAACAAAAGAAAGAGGTGGTAGATCTGAGAACCCTTCTTATCCACTGTGCACAAGCAGTATCTGTCAGTAACTACACCTTAGCAAGTGACATACTGAGCATCATAAGGAAAAACTGCTCAATAAGTGGCGATGATACCGAGAGGCTAGCATCTTGCCTAGTGGACTGCCTTGAGGCTCGATTGGATGGAACTGGGAGTCAGCTGTATCAGAAGTTGATCACAAAATTCAGAAATGCTATGGGATTTTTAAAGGTATTCCAATTAAGTTTAGCAATAAACCCTTTCCAGATGGCAACATATCATTTCTCAAATAAGACAATCCTTGAAGTCACAAAGGGAAAGCCAAAGGTGCACATTATTGATTTTGGCATTTTCTTGGGTTTTCAATGGCCATCATTGTTTGAGCAACTCGCAAAGAGGGAAGATGGGCCTCCTAAGGTTCGGATCACAGGTATTGAGAAACCCCAGCCAGGATTTCGACCAGATCAAATGAATAAGAACACGGGACATCTGTTAGCTGAGTATGCTAGCATGTTCAATGTGCCTTTTGAATATCAAGTAATATCATCAAAATGGGAAACCATCCATGTCGAAGATTTCCACATTGAGGAAGATGACGTGCTGATAGTCAACTGCCTATACCGAATGGAGCAACTCGGTGATGAGACGGTATCCATTAACAGTGCCAGGAATAAGGTTCTCAGTACCATTAGAATGACGAAGCCAAAAGTTTTTGTTCATGGAGTGGTTAATGGATCATACAGCGCCCCCTTCTTTCTAACACGTTTTAAAGAAGTCATGTACCACTACTCTGCATTGTTTGATATCCTTGATAAAACTGTCCCACGAGATAATGAGGCAAGAATGATCTTAGAGAGGGATGTCTATCTATGTTCAATTCTCAATGTCATTGCATGCGAAGGATCAGACAGGATTGAGAGACCAGAGAGTTATAAGAAATGGAAGTCACGAAACCTGAAGGCAGGCCTTGAGCAGCTCCCACTGAATCCAGACATTGTGAAAGTAACAAGAGACGTCGTCGGACAATATCACAAAGATTATGTTGTTGGCGAAGATGATCAATGGTTACTACTAGGATGGAAGGGAAGGATACTGAAAGCAATATCCACATGGAAACCTAATGAGTCGTACGAAACCTAAGAAGCTTGCTATTGTTGCACAATAAAAGCAGAGGTTTGAGAATTTTGTCCATCACTGTTCTGAACTTGTGATGTACTCATAATATGTTTTTAATTGTATGCTGGTAATGCATTGCAACTGTCTGACTAGCTCGCATAAATGGGCTTCCAGAGTCCAAAACATCGCATAGGCAATGTTGACCTGTTAAACATTTGCATTGCCAATGTGAATATATAATTTCTTATTTACAGAGCCAATTTGTTCTGTAGCCTTCCTGTGCTATAATCTATGGTATTTGCATTACAGTTCGCAGTTTCGTCTGCTACCATAGTTTTACTTTCCGGGTAGTAAATGGCTATTCACAACCTTTGTTCATATTTTGGCAATATTCAGACACCTTTACATCCAAGCATGTTCTATTTGTATGGAAGTAGAGGGAAAAAAAAGAAACTAGTGGAGGATGGAATGCGCAAGTTAATGCTGAATTACTGATCCTCATGGCAAAATACCATCACCAGTTAAAAGCAATTAGCAGTATAACAACAGCAAGGATGCCTAGTACCTGGCGTTGAATGGTCAAGTGCATAGTACCTGGCGGAGTGTGGAACAAGAACAACTACGAGTTCTCCTTGGTTCTTGGAGAATGCCTGATTGTCTGCAAGGACAGTGGGGGCGCCCAGCGTCGCGTCCTCCTATCGTACTTGGCGGGCATGGCCCCACGGTGCAGGACATTTTCAATTCTAGAAAAGCCAATTTGGAATGGAGGAAATATTATATATTATAAATTTACTTAAATTTGCATCTCCAAAGACTCAAAAAAAAAAGTGAAGATTATACCAAAAAGTTAGATGGCAAATGTCAAAGACTATGCTAGATACAAGATCAGGAATAGGATTGTTGCGCTTAAAATTAATCCCTCCATCTCAAAATTTAAGACACACAAACAGCCTAAAATTCAAACATTTCAATCTTTGACCTACATCTAGTTTAAAAAATTATATATTATACCATACAAATTTGATACCATTGATTTGTATTTGAAACACTTTTATATGATATTGATTTTATGGTTGCATACATACAATATATGAGGTGTTGTTAATGTTAAAACAAGACGTTGGAGACCACACAGATCAAATGGTGCTAGACATGAAGAGTGCATATTGGAGAGTGCAGTGTACTAGACATGAAGGAAGCAACTAAGGTCGCGTTGCTCTAGTGGACGCTTTGCATCCTATGTTTGAAACTAAGCAACTTTGAAGCAATTATGGTCTTCTTTTCGGCTTAAACAAGTGCCAGCTCATACCAAATCCAACACACGAGGATTAACAGGGCATCTTGCATTTATCACAAGCGCAGATGGAAGATGACGAGCGTCAAGCACGTGAGTTTTGATGCAGACACGAACAGAAATTTGCAGAGACAGACCAACTCCAACTTATTGCCAGCTTGGTGCTCTCCTCTGTCCAATGCGTCGCATGGCAGTGAACTCTAGGCGTGAGACTTACATATCACTAGTAAAAAAAAACTAGAGAAAATGACAGTGTTTTCTAGATGTCGTGGGCACCTGACTGCAAATCAGAGGTTCCCAACTGGAACAGACGTACTGATCCCAGCAGCTACATCTGAAACAACGCCCTTCTCCAGAGCTTGATTTGTCTATTAGCTTTCTTCACAGAAAACGACGACGGGTTCAGCCGTAGCTATCAACCTGGAACCTCGTCGGATTCGCCAGTGAGCAACTCATGCTGCGAGGTGACGACATTGACTCGCTCTCGCTTTCCTCGGGCAGATGAGTAATCGCCAGCCTGATTGCAGGCTAGTGCCAGTGCCGAGGCCACTAAGCCAGGCCATATAAGAGGAGCTGCCTCGTGGTAGTTTTTGCTCATGGCTCAGTTCGCCATTCAGCTCACCATCCAAGTCAGCCTTCGCATCTGGAACGCCAAGCCGCCATTCCATAGTGTGTGATCGATCCCTGCAGGAAATAGAAACACAATGGTAAGGCCCTCTGAACCTCCTCATTCATTATCAGCTCCATGTCAAATGCCATCAACGAATGTATGTGCATGCCTATTGCAAAACTGAAGAAACAAAGAATCAGTGATTGAGATGCCAACTGCAAAGCATGATCTAACATAGTAATAACATGAAAGGTGACACCTTAGTTCGTTACCGACATAACCGTTTTACCCATGGAAGGTAATCTCTGGCAGGGAGATCTGCTGAACTAGCGGTCTCTGAGGCTATATTTGGTATTTATATTTAAGCCACCCATATGTAAATGCTTATGCAAATTATATACTATATCAGATGGTAGTTACTACCTACTGAGATGAATTTCCACCCCATGTAAATTATGACTTAACTGTACTTTTAATAAACTACCTTTACGAGTTACTCCACTCTACAATTGATTTACGAGTTACTCCACTCACAACTTTACTCAATTGACTCCTTAAATTCATAGTTTAATTATTGAACCTTCTGCCCTATAAAAACTTTACAGAAGCGATTCACTACATTTAACAAAAAAAAATGCAACTGTGAGATGATTCATTACATAACCAAGGTCCATTCTCTTCCACCTATTGTTTGCGGTTTGATTGAACGTTTCACACTCTAATGGAAACCTGAGTATGTGCTCTGATTACTTGAAGGTTGATAGCTCTAAGTCAATAACTCATAAATTTCCTTATACAGTGCGTGTTTTCAGAATTTCTCTTACAAGAATACGATTAATGGAAGATTAAATTTCTCTTATATTTAGGCCTGATAGAAAAGACAGAGAGTAGAAGGATATATGATGTACTCTACATCAGTTTTGGTTTCACATACTAAGTTCGTTGTTTACAATGCAGTTCTAGACAATGTTGTGTATGGGACAGTCCGACTTTTGTACAAAAATCAAACACCCAACCAACCAGTTGAGTGCAACGGCAGATTTAGTTCCAACTTTGATGACTTCCCACACAGCATGGCAAATACTCCTGGGTGCTATGCCTCTTCTCTGAAATTCATGGATCCAACTAACAAGTATAATGATTTGGATTTACTATTCCACCCAACAAGCTCCATTGACCATTTTCCACCAGCGGCAACTACGGTTAACAATGATGGCTATGTTGCATCGAGCGCATCCTCTTCGAGTAAAATACATGCTCCCCAATCCTGTGAAGTCAGTAGCAACATGACACCAGATTGGTATGGAACCAACGTGGCAGAATATTCAGAGGAAAGTTGGATCAACTCAGATATAACCCTCAAATACATAAACAAGCTGTTGATGCAGGAGGACAGCGATGAAAAGTCTAAATCACATCATGGTGAGTCTGCACTTAGAGCTATGGAGGAGCCGTTGTATAGACTTGTTGGACAAAATTATCCAGCTAATACTCAACTACTACCAGTCTGTAGCTGTGATCACCCGAATACTCTTGACGGTAGCATCAGTAAGTTTAATGGGCCGTCATGCAGTAACTGCCCTGCAGCTATTAGCTCAGGTAATAATCACTACAATCACAACTTGCAAGCTTTTGAAGCTCCATGGCGTTTGTCTGACATTGTTGGAGAGACAAGACAGTTCACTCAGGATACATACACAACGGAGCTTGGTTTGAATGTTGGTGGACTTGCCATTGTCGAAAACAATAGTAGATATAATCAATCACTTCAGTTCAATGTTGGAGTGTCAAGAAAGCATGCAGAGGCTCAGTGTCGGAAAATGAATTCGCACAAGGAAGACCTTGATTTGTTAGAAGGAAGGAGTAACAAGCAGTTTGCAACTTCTTTCAATGAGCCGACTCGAGACGAGATTTTCGATAAAGTTCTACTCTGCTTTGAGCATGAACCAGTTGATCAAGGTATTGTTTTACAAAAAGCTATGTCAAGTCGATCAACCATAAATTCACAGACTGACCAGGGAAGAACATCAGCTCAGCGAAATAAAAAAGGTAAGAAGCAACAGAGGAAAGAGATGATGGATCTCAGAACCCTCCTCATCCACTGTGCACAAGCAGTATCTGTAAATAATCATACCTTAGCGAGTGACATTTTGAGCATCATTAGGCAACATGCTTCAACGAGTGGGGATGATTCTCAGAGGCTAGCATTTTGCCTAGCGGACTGCCTTGAGGTACGATTAGCTGGAACTGGAAGCCAACTGTATCACAAATTGATGGCTAAAAGAAGGAATGCAGTGGACATTTTAAAGGTATTCAATTTGAGTATAGCAATATGCCCTTTCTTGAGGGCACCATATTATTTCTCAAATAAGACCATCATTGATGTCTCAAAGGGAAAACCTCAGGTGCACATTATCGATTTTGGCATTTGCTTTGGTTTTCAATGGCCATCACTATTTGAGCAACTCGCAAAGAGGGAAGGTGGACCTCCTAAGGTTAGAATTACAGGCATTGAGCAACCCCAACCAGGTTTTCGACCAAATGAATCGAGCAGGAATGCAGGACAGCGATTGGCTGATTATGCTAGCATGTTCAATATATCTTTTGAATATCAGGGAATATCATCAAAATGGGAAACCATAAAGATAGACGATTTCAATATTGAAAAAGATGATGTGCTCATAGTCAACTGTATATACCGCCTGAAGAATCTTGCTGATGAAACAGTATCCATAAACAGTGCCAGGAATAGGGTTCTCAATACCATAAGAACGATGAAGCCCAAAGTTTTCATCCATGGAGTTGTGAATGGATCATACAGTACCCCCTTCTTTCTAACACGTTTTAAAGAGGTCATGTACCACTACAGTGCACTGTTTGATATTATAGATAAAACTCTTCCACGGGATGATGAGGCAAGAATGATCCTAGAGAGGGATATCTATCTTCCTGTTGTCCTAAATGTCATTGCATGTGAAGGTTCAGAAAGGATCGAGAGACCAGAGAGTTACAAGAAGTGGAAGCTACGAAACAAGAAGGCGGGCTTTGAGCAGTTACCACTGAATCCGGACACCGTGAAAGGAACAAGAGCTATGGTGAAACAATATCATAAAGATTTCGTCACCAACGAAGATGATCAATGGCTACTGCTGGGATGGAAGGGAAGGATACTCTATGGAATAGCCACATGGAAACCTTGTGAGTCAAACAATGGCGACTGAGACCAAAGATGTGCTACCGAACCACATATTCTATACCTGTGGTGTACTCATATGGTTTTAATTGTACGCTGGTAATGCATTGCGATTGCTAACTAGATGATAGAAATGGGCTGCCAAAGTACAAAGCACAGGATACTGGTAATGCTGTCCTGTCAAAACATTTGCATTTCTGATGCGTATGTTTCATCTCATACTTAAAGAGCGAATTCGCCAGGTTGCCTTTTCTGTGATATGAAATGGTATTTGTATCACATGTCAAAATGCTGCCTTCTAGCATGAGTTCTGGTTAAGCTAAACAGTTCATATATGGGCGATACTTGCAAGCATGTTCTTTTCTTTTTTCCTTATGAAAGTAGGCGGAGAATGGAATGTACAAGTCAATGCTGAATTGCTGTTTCTCAGAGCTATATAGGAAAACGGTCATGAGTTACTAGTAATGGAAGGCAAGGCGCGCGCCTGCCGAGCAAGCAAGAAACGGCGGAGGCGTGGAATGGACAAGTTCACAGTACCTGGCGGACTGCTGAACAACCACGTCTTCTCCCAGGCTCTTGGCGCGCTTGGCCTCCTGCTACGCCAGAGCGCGGCCGCTGATCGCCCGTCCGAAAGTGCATCACCTGTATTTGGAGCCGGATTCCAGTCAGGCATTCAATCGAACAGTTCCATAGCAAGAGCATCCGCTCCCGCCGTTGACGTCAGAGGCCCTGAGAGCGTCCTCGTCCTCCCGCCACACCACCATCCGTCAGCGCGCGTGTCCGGAGACGAATCGCGCCGCTTCTCTAGGCGCAGGGTCCATCCCCAGGACGGGGTCCGACGATCTCGACGGCAGACCGTGAAGGAATGTTTGGGATAGCCAGAGACGGCCCCCCTAGATGCAGGGCCGGAGGAACCGGTACGGCGAGGTGCGGAACGCGCAATGCATTGATTCCTCCGCGAGTAACCCCTGCCAATCGCCGGCGGCCCGTCCCCGTCCGGCATCCGCCATGGCCGTCAGCCACCTCTGTCCTCGCTGGGAACATACGATACGAGGAAGGAGATGATGAGACGGCGAACCCGTTATTTGGGACACTGCTAATGGGCCTCGATGTGGGCTGAGACCTGAGACTAGCTAATACCCCCAGCTTCCAGCCCATATACTTCCCCTACCGCCAGTAGCACATTTCCATAAGGTCACGGCTGATGTGAGCTTTCTGAATCTGAAATGTTGGCGTCAAGGCGCTGACGGCAAAATGTAATCATCATCACTCCAGTAAAGGCAGATACTTCTGGAAGCAGGTGACGATCTTCGTTAGCGTATGCATTGTTCTTTGACGCTGATCGCACCATGCATTGTTATTTGACGCTGATTGATGAAACATGCAGAAACGGCAAAGAACATGGACTCTACTGTCGCTACCGGATTCACTGGCTTTGCCAAGTGCCGGTTACACTCGGCAATGGTCAATTTGCACTTGGCAAACTCTTTGCCGAGTGTAACACTCGGCAAACGCCACTCGGCAAACGCCACTCACGGCAAAGGGGGCTTTGCCGAGTGTCAGATTATGGTCACTCGGCAAAGATTTTGCCGAGAGCCTTGGCACTCGGCATAGGAGCCACGAGGCGCAACCCTGGGCGGGCTCTTTTTACCGAGTGCTTAACGGCAGGCACTCGGCAAAGTACTAAACGTTGCTGAGTGTCGGCGCTTGGCACTCGGCAAAGTGGCCGCCCAGGGTCCCGCCGCGTGGCCGCTTTGCTGAGTGCTGCATCCTGGCACTCGGCAAACTTTAAAATCTTTACCGAGTGCCAGGACTTTAGCACTTGGCAAAGTGGCTGTTCTGCTGACTTGTGAAGGCCACTTTGCCGAGTATTTTTGCATAAGCACTCGGCAAAAGTTGCCAAATTTTTATTTTATTTTATTTCTCTATTTTTCGATATAAATACAACAAATATATATATAAATACAGGGACATTACAGGCAGTTATAACAACAAATATATAATTGACAAATACGAGAATAGCATCGATACAAATAACGAGTCCATCACATATATCACCAGTCCGATATACAATACATCACATAGAACGAGTCCATCACATATATATAGTCAAATACATAAAATATGTCCACAAGATAATGTCACAAGCTAAGAGTCCATTGACGCGCCAAGTCCACTAGTGTATAAGCTACGAGCAGGTGTCACTCACGGTCAGGTGTGGGGGGTGGGGGGGGGGGGAAGATTGCCACGGGGCTACCGGCGAGTTCTGGTCCAGAGGAGGGTCGTTCGATGCGTTTCACGGCTGATTCTGTAAATAGAAACATATAAATTGAGTAAGAATAACAAAGATATAATAATTAATATCTATAAACAAAGCATACTCACGGGAGTGTCAGAAGGTCCTGCAGGAGAGTAAGGCGAAGGGAGGAGGCGGCGTCGCATAGTTCATCGATGCGCCAAGTCCTTGCATCCAGGTGACCATGCTGTGCAACATAACCGACTACTCTTCCCTCAGCTTCCGCTCCTGCTCCAGCTTGGCCTCGATCTCCATTCGGCGCCTCCTCTCCTCCTCAAACTTTGCCTCCATCTCGGCCTACAAGATTTAAACCTCCATGTTACAATACAAAGCAAAGTTTCATTTTAATCATAGAACGGCAACTAAATCTAAACTAACCTGTCTCTGGTGCACGCTGGCCACTGAAGTCTCAGGCCGTGGGCGTATAGGCGGGGTCGAGTCGGTGGTACTTGCCCTAAGCTGCGAGAGACTGGGCGTACTCGCCGTGTCGACCAAGCTGTTGGCGATCAAGTACCGCCCGTGCTTCTTCCCTTGTCCCGCCCTCATGATGGCTTCTCCAAAGAGTGGCGCGGTGGTCGGATCCCAAGTCTCCCCGTGGAGCGCCCTTCCCACCTCTGTGTACACATTGATGCGCGCGTGGATGCTTGGGTTTGTGTAGGTCTCTGGTGAAGCTGCCGGGTTGTAGGCCACGTCCGACGTCGCCTTGCCCATGTGAGACATGGCGTACGCCGTGAAGTCGTTGCAAGACTGGCCTGGATAAGACTCCGACTGCCAAGAAGTCAACAAGATGATTAGTAAGAATTCAAAATATAGCTTTAGAAAGAATGAAGAAATTAGTGAACTTACCCAAGTATTCTTGTACTCGCCGAGGCTAAGGCTCCCTTGATGATGTGCCGGACCCGGCATCATCAAGCGGCGCTCCCGGCATAAGGCGTGCTGGCGGGCCCATTCCTCGCTGATCCACTTGTCCACCATCATAGACCAGCACTCGGCCTTGTTTGCCCATCAGTTAGGAGGCACATAAACGTAATGAAGTGTATGACATATTGTAATATCAAATACAAGATAAATGAGTAGAGATGTCATTTATTTACCCTTAAGTACTGGTCTCGCGTGAGGAAGATGTCCCTTGCGGCTGGTTTCTTGATGCTCCTCTTCTCGAATTCGGCGCAGTACACAACGACGGCCTGGACACACGCCTCGTAGTGCATGTCCTTCACCAGCTTCTAGCAAGTCTCGTGAGCCTGCTCGTTCGCTTGGGCCTCATAGCCTTCCTCGCACCTGTAGAAATACTTCATATATACCCACAAGATAATTGCAATCATCATTCAAAAAATTGAAACAGAATGCGATATTTCGACCATTTTAGTGCGAGGATGACTTACCCACAACTCCCACACCACCCGCCTCGCTTTGGTGGTGAAGTTCCTTCATTTGCGATCAGTAGCATCCGGGCTGGCCATGTAGTGGTCCCACGTGTATGCCGGCTCCAGGACCCCGGCATGCATCACGAGCCCGGGGAAGTGCTGCCTGCACAGAAGACCCAAGATACTATTGGGCTTTCGTTTGTGCTCACCAGGCTGCACAAAAAACCACCCCCTGCAAGAGTGTTTAAGGTAAAATTTTAGTTAGTATTGCGATTTTAAATATATGTAATGCATAATAAATAAGTACTAACATACTTACTTAGGCTCTAGTGGCCGAATCATCGGGCGTCTCGCTAGAGGTATCGGACGTCGCGGGAGTTGCGACGGTCCACGCAACCACACTACCCACTCACCTCCTGCCGCCCCCTCCTCGGCCTCCTCCTCGCTCCCCTGGTCCTCCACCCTCTCCTCCTCCTCCTCCTTCTCCTCCTCCTCCTCCTCGTCCTCTACAGGAGAAGGGGTCCTCTCCCTCCTCCCCCTCCTCACCTTACCTCCTCCACCACTCCCACTACCTCCTCCTCCACCCCTCCCTCTCCCTCTCCCTCTCCCTTTCCCTCCCCCTCCTCCACCACCTTTGCGAACACTACGGCTCCCGGACCCCTCGGGTGTGTCGGACCCACTACCGCCTCCTCCACCAGTGCCCCTGTACAAGGAGCTCAGCCAAGTCATCTTGTGACCGCTTGCCATCTTTGTTTAGTTACCTGAAATCAAAAGGAGTGAACGAATTAGTCAATATAAACAATACTTACAAATAAATAAAAATAAAGAAAATATAACTACAAATTAACATAATATATATTAAATATTGCGAGTCCTACATGTTTTAGAAGTAGTCATCATAATCGGGATTAGCTGGATCGTAATCCTCATCATCACTATCAGCTATGTCAACATAACCAGCAGAATCTGAAGGAGGAATGTGGTCTTCACTGTCTCTGCCTAAACATAGTCGCTCTAGTAATTGTAAGTCCTGAATATTTTGAACCTCATCTCCACATTCCTCGTCAACTTCCCTTTCATTATCGACTTCCATTCCGATCTCGTCGGATAAGTCTATCTCGAAACTCCCTTGTAGCTCCTCTTCTTGAAAAAACTCTCTATCATTGTTGTAATCTTCGTTGTTTGGGAGAGGTAGTTTGCCGTGTGGTGATACTTTATACACAATATCCCAACCCCGAAGACGGTGGTCGGTTTGGCATGGGTATGAGAGATAATAAACTTGTATGGCTTGTTGAGCCACAATGTACACATCATCGCCTTGTAACATTGAATCCTGCCGAATTTCGACTAGGCCAACACTAGGGGTATGTCTTGTTAATGTTGGATCAAACCAATAGCATTTGAAAATGACTGGAGTGAGTGGTACAGAACCATGAAACTTGAGTTTGTATATTTTTTCAACTCTTCCGTAATACTCGACTCCGTCTTGACCTGGCGTAAAAACGCCGGTATTAGTGGTTCTTTGATTGGGTCGACTCTGCTCGTATGTCATTGTGTGGAAGCGATATCCGTTCACGTCATAAACGTTAAACGACTTGACCCTGTAGCTAAAACCATCGGCAACCTGTCTCAATTTGGCACTTATGGACGAATCAGTTTGGCCCTGCAAGCGTATGCAGGATAGTTTGTCATATAGTTCGAGGACAACGAAATAGAATAGAACTATGAATTCAAGACCACCTTCTGTTGAAACCAATAAATGAAATCGGGTTGTGAATTTCCCACGCCATTTTTAAGAAGACTCTCCATTTCCATCGGGGTTGGAGCCCTTGACCGATGCCAAAATAGTTGTTGAAATTCCCTGTATCAAAAATGACAAAGGGGGTTGGATGCTAAGTAGTGGAAACTTGTGAAATGGAAACTCGTGAATTGGGCACAATGTTGAGTACTTACGCAATATACGGCTCCACCTCGGAAAGGTTGGTCAACTCGTATAGCATGATATGGCGCCACTCTTCATGGTTCAAGGTCTTGTACCTCGCATCACTTGCACTTCCAAGTTGTCCTCGGAAGATGCTGAGACTCGATTCATTATCGCTAGCATTGTAACGAGGGGGTGGATTATGCACGCTGGGAAGATTGTCACCATAGTATTTGGTTGTGAAGTTTGACACCTCCTCCAGAATATATGACTCTGCAATAGAAGCTTCAATTTTACATTTATTTTTGCATTTTGTTCGAAGGACCTTCTGACATCTCTCAATTGGATAGCACCAACGGTACTGCACAGGCCCCCCCATCCATGCCTCGTACGGAAGATGTAGAAGCAAATGCTGCATCGGATTGAAGAAGGCGGGTGGAAAGATCTTCTCCAGCTTACATAGCAACACAGGGGCCACTTTTTCCATGTCCAAAATGATGGCCCGAGATAACTCCTTAGCACACAGCTGACAGAAGAAATTGCTCAACTCTGCCAACACTCGCCATATATTATCAGGGAGATAGCCTCGAACCATCACAGAAAGAAGCCGCTCAATCCATATGTGGTAGTCATGACTCTTCAGCCCGTTGATTCGCATCGTAGTCAAATTAACTCCCCTCCTCAGATTCGCTGCATACCCATCTGGAAATTGTAACTTTTGGATCCACTCTAGTGCTTCCTTTTTTTGGGGCCTCGTTAGGACGAAATCCGCCGGAGTCTTCCTCCATTGTCTCCCTGGTCTCGGAGTCTTCATTTCGTATCTTGGTCTATCGCACAATGTTGCCAGATCCACTCGAGCCTTGACATTGTCCTTCATCTTATCAGGGATGTCCATGACAGTTCCAAAAAGAGCATCGCCCCAATTCTTTTCAGTGTGCATGGCATCAATGTTGTGTGGAAGGAGGAGATCAATAATATAGGGAAGCCTCCACAAGCTAGAGATCTGAGTCCAGGAATGTTCTTCGCCATATCCCACAAAACCACCTGCATCATTGACCTGGAGAGCATCTATCTGAGCATGAAGCACGGCACCCGTCAGCATCTGCGGTGCAGATCGTGTAACTACGACACCTTTAGTGAAGTTCTTAATGTCTCTTCTAAATGGATGATCAGCAGGAAGGAATTGTCGATGTTTGTCAAACGACGAATACTTGCCCCACTTTCTCAACCAAATGAACTGCAGAGTTGACTTGCATGTTGGGCATGGGAACTTTTCATGAGTACACCATCCGCAGAAAATGCCATATGCTGGGAGGTCATGCAGGGAGTAGTGGTACCACACATACATTCTGAAGTTTGTCTTTGTCGCTCGGTCGTATGTCCACACCCCCTCCTCCCATCCTTTGATCAACTCATCGATTAGATGCTCCATGTAAACACTCATTTTATTCCCTAGGTGCTCAGGAACAATCAACGACACAAATATGGTTTGTCGTTGAAAGAGAACGCCGGGGGGGAGGGGGAGATTCAAGGGAATAACGAACACGGGCCAACATGAGTACGATGCGGCCATCATACCATAAGGATTGAACCCATCGGTTGCCAGTGCAACACGTACATTACGAGCTTCTTTAGCTTTCTCATGATGAATCTCATCAAAATGAGTCCATGACTCACCGTCGGAGGGATGCACATCTTATCTGGGTTGTATCGAACACCTTTTTTGTGCCATGTCATCTGTTTCGCGGTTTCCTCGGTCATATAGAGTCTTTGGATCCTCTGAATGAATGGAAGGTAACGTACGATTTTCACAGGAATCGTGAGCTGCCTCTTAGGCTGACCGTCACCAGCATCCACCTCCAGGAACCTTGAGGCTTTGCATTTTGGACAGTAAGTTTCAGCCTCGTGCTCTTTCCTAAATAAGATGCACCCATTAGTACAAGAATGTATCTACTCATATGGCATCTTCAGTGCACTAAGAATTTTCGTCACCTAATACATTGTCTTGGGCAGAATGTGATCTTCCGGAAGCATGCTCCCAAAAACGGTCAATATACTATCAAAGGCGTCTCGGCTCAGGCCAAACTGGGACTTTAAGGCCATAAGGCGTCCAATGCCATCCAGCTGAGAAACCTTTGTTTGGCCGTGAAGAGGTTTCTGTGCCGCCTCCAACATCTCGTAAAACGCTTTTGTGCTTGCCTCTGGCTCCTCCTCCTGCGGTCCTTCACCGAAATGTGCCTCCTCATAGTCGTCTAACATGTCTTCAATCCCACCAGCAGCATCACATTCATCAATGCGTTGCCTCACGACCTCGTCCCTCATATGATGGGCTTCACTGTGAAAGATCCACCAGGTATAGTCTGGCGTAAATCCATAATTGACAAGATGTTCGCCCATGACCTTCTTTGTCTTTCGTTTCTGGTTTCCACAACTCTTGTAGGGACACCACATGAATCTCGACCCTTCAGCTTGCGCCCATGCCTCTTCCAATAACTCGTTAGTCTTCTCAATCCATTCATTGGTCATGCTAGCTTGAGTTACCCGGCCGGTGTACATCCACTCACGGTCATCCATCTTCCAAGATATCAGCGACTACTATCAAAATTCGGCTTAGAGTCTAGTAGGTAAAGATAGGTTCTAATCCCACCTGACCATGCGTAGATGCGGTCAGCTTCCATGATCCACTCCTATCCGAGACAGAATTTCGGCAGCACCTCCCCGCTGTTCTCCAGATACACATCCCGAAAGGGAGATTGTGTATCCCGAGAACAACAGGAAGGTGATGCCGAAACTCTGACTCGGATCGGAGTGGACCATTGAACCTGACCCCATCTACGCATCCTCGGGCTGTCCAAAGAAGTGTGGACAATTCGAAACAGATACGATTAAAGATATGCAGAAAAAACTGCATATCTCCAGTCATATCTCTTCCGAACGGGAGACGCCTAACTGGTTTGCGTGATCTACGAACATGATTTACTAAATAAACTAACTAAATATCAATATCCATTCAAATAAACTAAACTCTAATTTAGTTATCAATATATCGGTTGTAAACTAACATAAACTAAATAAATATCTACTTCACTAAATAAACTAACAAATTAAAAATATACACTAAGAATATAAACTAAGTTCTAAATAAACTGAATTCTATATAAATTGAATTCTAAATAACTATCTCAAAATAAACTAACCTAAAACAATATAAATAAAATATAAATAATTATCTAAAAATGAACTAAATAACCTAAATTCTACATACACTAAATAATTAAAAATATTCACTAACAAAATAAACTAAATGAAATTTAAAAAATTACCTTAGCGGTGTGCAGGGGCGGCCGGTGTGGAGGGGCGGCCGGCAGCGCTGCGGCTCGGGGCCGCGGTGCGGCGGCGCGGACGGCTGGGGTGGCAAACGGCGGCGGCGGCGCGGCCCGGGGCGGCACACGGCGGCGGCGGCGCGGCGCGGGCCGTGGTGGCGTCGAGCGGCGGCGCGGGCCGGGGCGGGGAGGGTCGCCGGGGCCGGGGCGGATGGGGACACCGGAGCAGCGAGGTTCGCCGGGGCGGGGCGGGGTGGTGGGGGACGCCGGAGCGGCGGCGCGGGTCGGGTGGGCGTCGGCGCGTGCGTGTGTGTGTCTGGCGGGGTGTGTGGCGGGCGGGCTTGTGGACGGGGATAAATCCTGGTTGAAGCATATTCGCCGAGTGTCAGATCAGCTTTGCCGAGTGCCTCCGATCCGGCACTCGGCAAAGCATACAAGAAAAATTAAAATATATCTTTGCCGAGTGCCCCGGATCAGGCACTCCGCAAAGACTCTATGAAAAAAAAATTCTTTGCCATGAGCCGCCGGTTAGGCACTCAGCATATACTTGTAAAAAACGAAAAAAATGTTTGCCGAGTGCCTTCCCAGCTAGCACTCGGCAAACTTTTGCAGAATACCTAGTATTGTGCAAAACAAATTGTTTTTCACATTCCAATTCATGAAAATCCATTATTTCAAGTATTATTATTTGAAATTCAAATTAAAACAAGGGGCATTTGGTGTTTCATGATTCTTTGTAAAAAAACTAATATTTCATGTGTTTCCAAGTCCAAATTAAATTGTACCAACTAATTCTTTTTGATTAGGTGTATGACAAAATTTTTATGAAGATTATTTAAATAACTTACGAAAATCATTTAACTATTTATGATTTATTATTTCATGCAAAAAATTCTATTATTTCATGCGTTTAAAACAAAGCTTCTTACTAAATACATTGATTTTGAATGAGTGCATATATATATAACAAATTAAAAAATTAACCCAATTTTCACAGGACACATATTTTGTTGTTCTTTGTCTATAGAAAAAGTATCATATTCAAAATCCAATGCGACTTTCATTTCGAGTACAAATCATGCCGAATAATCCGCATCTCTCCGAAACTTCTTCGGAGATCCTCCGGTATCTAAGCAACGTACTTTATCAGTTGTTCGAAATGCTGTTAACTTTTTTCACACTATCCTCACATAAAACCATGACATCTCAACAAGTCTCATGATTTTCAGACATTATTTGCTATTTCTTGTTTTTTTCCGAACGTCCCTGCACAAGCTTGCGATCAAGTTTCGTGATAAAGATGCTTCAACTATTCAGTTCTTTCACGCATGCGGCATCAGTTTTGATTCCAGATACATGAATATCACTTTTTCTTTCAAAGGTTTCGAAATTTCGAACCACTTCTAATTTAAAAATAACTTCAAAGAATATTCCCCGCAAACAGAAAAAAAATAACAGAATACAGTAAACCAATGAATGAAAATATCATATGCTACTAGGGATTAAGTTTTCAAATTTGAGTTGATTATAAAAAATTTTGAATGAAAGAAAAATAAAAATAGAAACTATTTGCCAAGTGCCAGGAGGATGGCACTCGGCGAAAGAGGCTTTGCCAAGTGCCGAACACAGACACTCGGCGAAGTTTACACTTTGCCGAGTGCCATCTTTGCAGCACTCGGCAAAAGATAACGGCCGTGCGCCGTGCTGGGCACGTGACCTATCTTTGCCGAGTGCTCGCCTTCCGGCACTTGGCAAAGACGCGGTATGCCGAGTGTCGTTCTTTGCCGACGGCCAGCACTCGGCAAAGTGTGGGCATGCCGTGTGCCACATGTTTGTCGAGTGCCCGTGGTCTGGCACTCGGCAAACCCGTAGACACTCGGTATTTGTGCGTTTTCCGGTAGTGTGTCGTCGTGCCGGATGCTCCGAATCTTTCTGAACATTGCTGTCCAGAAAGAAAAAAGAACTTGTGAACGTAATCGACCACTTGCGAAGTCGACCCGGTAAACTTCGACCCTGCCGTGCCGTTCTCCAAAGTCCAAGCAGAGGTCGGGTAGTCGAATCCAACATGGTATCATCGATCACCTGCCGCGGCTGGAGATGAGGATAGAAAATATGCCGAGACGGATGGGGCAAACCCAACTTGGCAACGGCCTTGTTGCTCCTCGTCTTCTCCCTCATCCTCTCAGCTGGCCGGTCTCTCAACACACAGCGCGGCGGAACCGTACACGAGACGCCTCGGGGGATCGGCGATAGGCCGGACATGCATGGCACCGGATAGATTCACACGCTAGGATCGGACGGTCCGCCACGCACCCGCCACTTGATGATGCGCATGGCGGATCGATGCGCCGCCGCCGCCGCCGCCGCCACAACATCACTTGCCAAAGTTTGGTTCTGCTTCGAATTTGGAATTTCTAGCTAGCTCGCAAGTCTCAATGTGCAATCGCAATGCAGCAACTTGGTCCTTCGCTCCTTCGGGAGGCAGCTGATCGAACGTGGAATCGTGGAAAGCGGATGCTAACCGAGCATCGCCATTTTTTTAGATAAAAAGGAAAAAATTCCACACATGAATGTCAATCGTTACAAGAATTCTTAGATTCTATACCTTAAACGAGGATCTAAGAGTACAAGAAAGAAACCTCTAGTTTTCATAGAAACTCGAAATCCGATCCATCTGATGCCGCTGAGGCCACTAAATCATATCGAAAGACCTCCAAGACGACGGTCCAAGTAGGCAACACACACATGAAGATAACCACCCCTGGTAAGTCTTAGGAGCACCGGACCGTCAGTAGTGGAGGTATGGAGATATCCCAAGACGATGCCCTTAATAGGAACATAACGTACCAGACACCATCGTTGCCAGTCCAAAGCACGACGAACATGTTTTTCACCAGTGATCCATCCTCCATGCTAGAAACCGCTGAGAGCCTGCCCATAAGCGTGGCAACGGCCGAGCATCACCATGGCCCCGTGATTCGACCGCCGAGCTTGTTCACGTCAGAACTCGCAAAGGGGAACCGATTTCCCAGCATGCAGCCTGCAGTGGCAGGCTAGGCTCGTGTGTGTTGTGGAAACCTTTTGCCATTGATGAGCATTGTTCTGATTTCCTATCCTTGGTCAAGCCTGCTAGTGCTGATTTGTTGTGAGAGAAAAGTACTGCTGACTGGTGCTGATTTGGTGTGAGAGAAAAGTTCTGCTGGCTGGCTGGTGACTGGTACTGATTTGGTGTGAGAGAAAAACACTACTGACTGATTGGCTGACAAGCCAGCCGAACATAGTCCTCTAGCTCATTATGAGTCAGCGACACATCATTGCCAATAAAATTAATCTTTTCAAAGACAGGAGGAAAGTACCTAGTTAATTTTTTTTTCTTTGATACTTGTCTTGAATCTTGATCCAATAAGATCACCATCTGATGCTGCTGCGAAACAGCAGCCAGCATCATGCATGCAGGAAGTAGGGAAAGTAGTATAAACATCCAACCAGCAAAAGGTTTCATTCATCTCCTGATTCGTGGCAAAGCACTCGATGAGTGGCTAATCGATCGCATTATCTGCACAAATCGTCGGTGGGTCTGGTGATGACTCACAAACGTCCACTTGCCGCGCATTGCTAAATGCACAACTTGCCTACTACTACTACTACTACTTCTTTGGCCCATGACCTAACCGATTCATCATTCGTTCAGTGCTCAAGATGGCACGCTTGGACTTTAATTTGCAGATTAGCTAGACACCATCTAAAACAAGAGTTTGTAGAGTGTGGCTGTTTTCTTCCCTGCATACTAGCTAGTTCTTGAGATAATCATCATCATGTGGTCCAAGTGGGCCCTAACAAGAAAGAAAACTATGCCCTTAAGATATAAAAAAACGCGGCCGGAGGGGTGAACGGACCCCACCATTTTTCATTAAGAGGAAGCAACACGGCTTCTCCCGGCCGCGGAAAATCCCCGAACCCTGGCCCATGCCCGTGAGGGCCAAGCCTTACGGCGAGCACAGCGAGGGGATTTTTTTACCCACGGGCGGAAATTCGTCCCAACTGGGATTCGAACTCGCGACCTCGTGGGGACGACCATACCTCAGCTCCTCTAACCAACTAGACTAGAGGAGCTTTGGTTATGCCCTTAAGATATATACTTGGAATTGTAAGCGATGTGAAATTTCGTAATTACTCCCTCCGTTTTTGTTTATATGTTATATTAGATTTATCTTAAGTCAAACTTGATTAACTTCGATCAAGTCTATAGAAAAATATAGCAACAATTATACTATATCCAACAATTGCACTATCAAAATATACTTCACGGTGGATTCAATGAAATAAATTTGGTAGTATAACTATTATTATTTTTTCTATAAATTTGATCAAAGTTCGGTAAAATTGACTTAGGAAAAATCTAGTACGATGGAGAGTATATTTGTTCCAAGTTGAGGAGTGGCCATTTTGAGGAGTCCGCACAGTGCGGGAAGCCTACGGCACTGGGTACACTCTCTTTTTTTTTTTTTTGAGGAGTGGCCATTTTCCGGTGTCATGGAACCAAATTGTCCTCTTTTACTACGAGTGCAACTTGTTAGGCTGTGTTTAGTTGCCCCAAAAGTCCAAAATCCAAAAAAGATTCTCTATCACATCGAACTTATGGTACATGCATGGAGTACTAAATATAGATAAAATAAAAAACTAATTGTATAGTTTAGTTCTAATTTGCGAGACGAACGTTTTGAGCCTAATTAGTCAATGATTGAACAATAATTACCAAATACAAACGAAAGTACTACAGTATGCTACAGTGTGTTTTGGCACTCCAAAATTGGGATCTAAACACAGCCTTAGTCATAAAGTGATGTGAATGTCCTTCTTCGAAAGTACCAAGGAAGTTTTTTCTGTTGGCCGGTAATGACGTGACTGGACCATTAATTACTCCATGGCCTACTCAGACGCTGATACCGATCGATCCTCTTCACCTTTACAGGCTTTCCTCCATGGTAACATACTAACATGTCACTGTCGTCAACCGTATCATGGTAGGGCTGCTAGTTAAAGTGTCTACACTCGCTGTGTTTTGCTTTGATGCTTGTCTTGTTCAGTCTGGCCCTCTATCTCGGCTAACTCCAGAATAATCTTCTATAGATCAGGTGAAGAGCTGACAGAATATTGGGGCACGGGGTCATAATTTTATGGCGGGCCATTCCCAGTTCAGGACGAATGCAATCCCCCAACAGAAGTTGCACTATCTTTTCATATAGTAAGGGCTAGCTACTAGCTGAAGTCATTTCCAAAAAAAAGCTACTAGCTGAAGTGCTGAACCTGAATACAATAAACCCCAAACGATTGAACTCCGAGCAAATTTATTTATTTAAGCTAATTCCAACAAGCACTACCGGATGCCTCTCATTTGCCGTGTGCCACACGGCAAAAGCCGTTAAACACACGGCAAAAGTTTTGCCGTGTGCTACACACGACAAATGACTCACGACATACAACAGCCGGCAAAGAGACTAATTTCCGTGTGCCTACTCCATGGCACACGGCAAACCTTTTTCCAAAAAAATAAAAAAACGGCAGCCGCTGCCGCCACCATGCCGACCGCCGCCACCACGCCGTCGGCCGCCACCACCAGCACCACGCCGGCCACCACCACCATGCCGCCGGCCGCCACCACCAGCACCACGCCGCCGGCCGGCCGCCGTCGCCACCACCACTACCACGCCGGCCACCACCGCCACGCTGGGCACCACCACCACCACCGCCACGCTAGCCGCCACCAGGAGAGGAGAGGGGGCGGCGCCCGCAGGTGGCCCCGCCGGCCACCACCGCCGCTACTGCCCCAGGCCGCGCCGCCGCCGCTGCTCGAGGCCGCCGCCGCCGCTCGTGGCCGCCGCGCCCGAGCCCGAGGACTCCGCCCACCGGCGGAGAGAGAGAGGGTGGGGTTGGCTTATCTATCCATGCGATGGGGAGGGAGAGGGGAGGGCAGCTAGTGCCACCTCAGCCAATCAAAAGCCAGCATTGCAGACACATGGATTGCTGATGTGGCTATTATGTTTTTTCTACGCGCTTGTAACGAAATTTTGGATGGCTAAATGAACTCAAATCTAAAAGTTGTAAACTATAAGATTTTAGATCTCAATGAGCTCTACAATTTCGATATATAAATTATTTACATCCGAGGTCATTTAAAACCGGCATTCTTGGAATTTCCGGTAGTGCGTGTTTAATGAAATTTGATTGAACGAACTTTAAATACTTTTGCCAAAGTGAATAAACATTTGATGTTTGATGATTCTTTGGAAAAAAAACCATTATTTCATGTAGTTAAAGCATAATTTAAATGTAAATCACATGATACAGTTTAACTTCCAAAAAAATTTAAAATTAAGAAACAGATTCGAAAAATTACTAAAATTTGGCATTAAGGGATCTAAGTTGGGTATTGGATATACAAAAAGTTGTGAACTAAAAACCCAATTCGATCGTCACTTTGACTCGAAATTTGAACGATTCCTTCTCGACTCTATGGATCTTCTTCGGATATGTTTCGATCTGTAGGGAACATAGGTCAAACTTGTTTGAAACCTTCTCAATTTTTCACCATATACTCAGCACATGAAATTATGATATCACAATAAATTTTAGGATTTTTAGACTTCATATGTTATTTATAGAATTTTAGAATGATTCGGCCTCATGTACCCGGTCATGGCTCGCGAAAAAGATGTTCGCTATTGCCTCCCATTTCATGGATACGGCCTCAGATTGGACTCAATAATATGAATATGATTTTTCGATGAATTTTACTCTGTTATTCAAATCATTTGCAATTCAAATTGGACTTAATTCCAACAAATGTGTTTAATGAAATTAAATGACTAAATATAGAAAATAGACTTAAAAAATATCATGTGTTAATATAAAGTACCATATGCAATACTTGTATACCAGAAAAAGTTGGAAGTGTGGAATCAATTTTTTTTGAACAACTTTGTCGTGTGCTTGAGCTTCTGCACACAACAAATTTTTGAATTTGCCGAGTGCCTGCTATGGCGCACAGCAAAGAGAACGGACATCCATAATGGCATCAGCTGCGTCAAGTTTGCCGTGTGCCTTAATGCAGGCACACGGCAAACATCTATTGTTGCCATGTGCAACAGTTTTCGCCGTGTGTTGTGCTGTTGGGCGCACAACAAAGTTCACATTTGCCGTATTCATGTACTTTGCCGTGTGCCTCCCTTGCAGCACACGGCAAAGAGGGCCTTTGCCGTGTGCCCGATTTTGAGCACACGGTAAAGTGGCTGCACACGGAAGCTATGCCGTTTCCAGTAGTGAAGAGAACAACACATATATGTATATATACACAAGCTTATCAATAAGCTCGATCGGTATTATATGGAGACACCGTACCGATATTACTTCTCCAATTCAAAGCTTTTTCCGGTGTCAGCGATCCACAAACAAATCAAGTTTATACAAAGCATTATTGGGGTAATGTGGACCATGAAGGTTTCTTCCCAATGCCACTAAGATTCTACTTTACAGAAGCAAGTGGCACTTAGTAGTAAACACATATGCTATGACTCAGAATGTTCTAGTAAGATTGATCCCGTCGTTTGCCGTTTGGGGTAAAAGAGCAACATGGCCCCTTTTTACTGTTGGTGCTAGCTAGTATAAATGCAACTTGTCATAGAAAAGGTCTGTCTGAATATCCTTGCAAGTACCAAAGGTAGGTGTCCTTCTTTTCTTCTAACTAATTCACTATGCAGCTAATCACTCCATGGCCTGCCTAGGCACAGCCTAGTCATACCATGACATATTTATTCTATATATGTAGGCTTTCTTGCAGGGTAATGTGTCATTATCAAGCTTGTCACGTCGTGGTAGTACGTACTAGTGAAAGTATCCGAATCATTCTGTTCTCCTTTTGATGCTTTGTCTTGTTCAGCAACCAACTCAGGTTATTACCAGAATCTTCAGAAGATTGATTAGGCGAACCTCTCGTGACCAAGGTTAACCTAACCGGTGGGAACCGGTCCGGTTTGACTGGTTACCGGTCAAACCGGTCCGGTCCGGTTCCGGTTCCGGTTCCGGCCGGTACCCAACCGGCCAAAATTTAAATTTTAAATTTGAATTCAAAAAATAAAATATTCTCAAAAAATTCCTAAAAATACTTCAAGGTGTGATGAATCTAATGGTGTCAAATTTTCTCAAAAATTCATTCATTTAGTATAGTTTGTGGGAATTTAAAGTTAAATCAAAAAAGAAAAAGAAATAAAATGGGCCAGCCCATGAAGGCCCACCGATCAAACCGGTCAAACCGGCCGGTAAACCGGTCAAACCGGTCGGTAAACCGGTAAAACCGGCCGGTAAACCGGTTGCACGGGAGCTTTTGAAATTCAAACCGGTCAAACCGACCGGTAAACCGGTAAAACCGGCCGGTAAACCGGTCGGAACCGGTTGCACGGGAAAATTTGAATTTATTTGAATTTGGATTTGAATTCAACCGGTTTCCACCGGTTACCGGCCTAACCGGTCCGGTAAACCGGTACCGGAGGGCGGCGGTAACCGGTTTCCGGTTGGGAAATAAAACCCTGCTCGTGACTCATCAGCTCTGGGGGCTGCTGAAAAGTAAGGCGATTAAACTTTGTGTTTTCATTTGAGCACGCGTGCAACGTAACGTCCTCGGACCATTGTGTTACTTTATTTTGGCAGGTCCTGGTGCATCATATTATTCTAATTAGTACACACATCGACTTGGTAGTAATAATAATCGTTCTACAAGAAAATTTTTACAGGAATTTGTAATGTCAGTTCTTTTTTCTCTTTTTTGAGAAAATGTTCATGTCATCTGAAAGTGATCGGGTGCTCTAGCCTAAAAGGGGGAGGGGGTGAATTAGGCACTAATAAAAACTTAAACCTATGGCTCCAACTAGTTTGCACAAAATTTAAACTAAAACATGCTATCTAGATGTGCAACTAGGTTGTTCTAGTGTGAAACCCCTATCCCAAAAGAGTTTAGCAACCTATAGCCTTTTCCTATCAAGAAACTATTCTATGAAAGCAAAGGCACACAAATTGCTAGTATGAAATGCGGAAGCTTAAAGAGCGGGATAGGAGATAGCAAACTCTTGACGCGGGTGTTTATCCCGTGGTTCGGTTAGCCACAAAGGCACACCTACATCCATGTTGTTGTAGCACTCACTAAGAGTATTGCTACTCGGCCACCAAGTCTCTTCCGTGAACACAATCACAGTCACCTTCGCCCCGGGTTCCACTAAGGAGCTTCTCCACAAAGGATGAGAGTCTCCACGTCCCCCGCACAAAGATGTCGTCGCCGCTCCACACCAAGTCGGAGGGTCGATGACGTTGCCGGCGAGCTTCACGCTCCAAGGTGCCGGCGCACCAAACTCTTGTTTTGGTTCACTAGAGAACCACAGCACAAAGGCTCTAAGCCTTGCAAACTCACTCACTAAGAGCTAATCCTTTACACAACACTCTCAAAGTGTGCTAAGGGCTAAGGATATGATCTTGACACTTTTGTATGGCTTGGAGATGTTCTTGGGTGTGTGTGGGATGTCCAGCAACTCCAGCAAGCTTCAAATGGCCGGGGTGAGGCGTATATATAGGCCACCAAGTCTTGTAGCCGTTGTTCCAACGGTCAGCTGAAATTCTGCGTATCACCGGAAGAACCGATGCCTCTGGCAGGGGTAACATCGGTTCTTCCAATCACTCATAAACCGAAGTAGCTGACGCAGTGACCACCGGTTGAACCGATGCTTTGTACCGATGCATCACCGGTTCATCCGGTGCTTAAGAATCTTCTTCTGGGCGCTGACGTCATTGCACCGACGCAATACTCCGATGCACCGTCGGTTGAACCGGTGCTGAAGAATCTTCTCCTGGGCGCTTGACATCGTCTCTGGAACATAGGACGCCCAATGCACCGATGCCCCTTTTTGACCCGTCGGTTCAACCGGTGCCTATAGGCTGACTTGGCTTCGAAAAACTTCTGCACCAGAATTCCATAGCGTCGGTTCTTCCGACTACCATCGGATGCACAGATGCCCTTGGCGTCGGTTCTTCCGGTGCTTCTGATCCGAAGAGCTTTCAGGGCGCTGCCCTGAGACCCGCGAGGGGCAGCTCCCCCTCGACCCCCGTCCGCTAACCGGGTAGCGGAACCCCCGTAGGGGCGGCCCTTTGGGCCTTGCTACACCTATCTTCTCTTTTTTTTGTCATCACTTGAACCTAAAAGCAGAATGATCATCTTAACAATCATATTAGTCCAAGTGTTGTGTTGTCATTCGATCACCAAAATCACTTGAAATGGCATAAATGGTGTCGTGTTCCTTACATCATCAGTTGTTCATGACAAGTTATATATCTATTGGAAGAATTATCGATTTGCTGTGCCTATGATTAGTCAGTATTTCTTTTAATGAAACAAGAAAGAATGTCCGTTTCTATAGCAAGGAGAAAAAAAAGGACATATATGCGAAGAGAGTACATCCTTCGTTGAGTAAGCCTGGGACCGGGAAGCTTATAATCTGAGAGCACACCTCCGGAATTCAAGTCACTAACCTAAAAACATAACAACGTCCTTCAATGATTTATGGCTTGGTCATTGAAATACTGTACTTAATCATACATAATATAACATAGGACATTCGTGCTTATAGGTGTTGGGGTTTGCCGATCCGGATGAAATTCGGATAATCCTATGTAAAGATATTGTTCTTTTTTATGTTAATGACCCGTTAAAAATAATTATGACCCCGGTGGCTGTAATTTCTGGCTTCGCCCCTGCTTATAGTGGATATATGAACCTAAGATAAATACAACACGTCTATAATTTTTTCAACCGAGTTGTCTCTATTGAGTTGCATGCACGGACCAGTTCAACCGGAAAGGTTAAGTTGACGGGGAGAGGTGGGCACTTATATTCCAAACTTATATTCCAACACTCCCCCTCACGTGGAGAGAGGTGGGCAATTCACTTATATTCCAACACTCCACACTCCCTCCAACACTCCACACTCCCCTGACGGGGAGAGGTGGGCACTTATATTCCAAACTTATATTTGAACACTCCCCCTCACGTGGAGAGAGGTGGGCAATTCATTTATATTCCAACACTCGCCCTCACGTGGAGAGAGGTGGGCAATTCACTTATATTCCAACACTCCCCCTCACGTCTCAGACGTGGAATAGGAGAGAGCAGCAATTATTTTATTAAATTGCGCTAACTAAGATTCGAACTCGAGATCTCTGGCTTTGATACCATATTGAGTTGCATGTACCGACCAATTCAATCCAAACGCTTAACCTGATGGGGAAACGTGGACAATTCACTTATATTCCAACAGTCTCCTTTAATTTTGTGACACCCTTGAGAATTGATCGAGCTGGGACTATCCCTGCCGCTTGATTTTGTTTTGTTCTTAATTTTGCGAGTTCATCTCCTAATTGTCGGTAGTTTATAATACAACTTGTGCCCTTGTTTACTTTATTTTGGACTAAAGACGTTCCGAGGCATTCTTATACCTAATTTGTACTGAAGAAAACAAAACCCATCATAGAAAATACCATGCCAAAAAAGAAGAGGAAACTACAATCAGACATGACAAAGTTCTAAAGAACGGATCCATAGAAACATTTACAGAGTGGTGATTTCCATGAACCCATGCCTCTGATACACTAGTAGTAGAATAATTATAGTGGAGTGTTTTGCTCAAGAAAAAAGATGAGAGAGAGAGATAGAGAGAGAGAGAGGAACAGACACTAGCAGAGTGTGAATCCGCCGCCCCCATGCGTGGCGCGAGCAGGGGCGGCCAAGTACCCCTCCCGCTCTCAACGTGGCGGTTGGGTTGCCGGAGGGGCCGTGGCGCGCCAAGGGAATCGGGAGAAGCCGGGGGGCGCGGGCGCAAAAGCGGCCCGGGCATGTGGAAGAAGCCGTGGTCCAATCCCAGCCAAGATTTCAGGGGAGGGTCGGAGGGAGGAGGGGGCGGGGGCAACAGCAGGGGAAGAAGCGCACGGCGTGGCGCAACGACTCGCTCCCCGGCGAGACGAGGCGAGGGAATAGCAGAGGCGGGCGCCCGCAGCCCGGGCCGGGCCATCCCATTCCCACCCCTCTCTTCTCCACCACCTACTCTCCCCTCTTCTCTCTCTAGGTAGGATCGCCGACAGCCAACCACGCGCGCGCGCGCGCGCGCCCGTCCCCCCGCGCTTTCCACTGCGCGCGCACAAATACTGCCGGGAGAGGAACAGGAGGAGGAGGAGGAGCGCTGCAGTGCCGGCCTGACGGCCTGTCTCTTCCCTGCTGCTGCTGCTGCCGGTGGCTCCGTTCTCGGCCTCCCCCCGGCCATGTCCTCCATGGGTGGGTATCTCTTTCTCTCTCTTCTTGCCCCCAAGAATCTTTCTTCCTGCGGATTGGCTTGCGGGCTTGCGGCGCCACTCGTCGTCGTCGTCGTCTCTTTCCCTATCTTCTCTTCGCTGCTGATGCTAGGGTTCAGTCTTCAGCCCCGTTCCGTTTCCGCCCTGTGCTCGGTTCTTGGAACCGGCCGGGCAGGCGCTCGCAATCCGTGCCTCCTGTTTGTTCCTTGGAAATAAATGACCGCCATAAGATTCTCCCGCTCGTCTCCCCTGTAATTCGTTTCTGTTTGAATGAATTCCAGATGGTGATTTTATCCCTGTTTCTTGCCGTTTTGAACCGTGCATCGAGGGAATTGTGCGGGAGTTAATGGTTTCCATGTGCTTGTCCTGGCTGTGGGCGCAGATGAGGGCTACGGCCCTACTTGGGACAGCGACGACGAATACGACAACTTCATACGCAAGATGAACCCGCCGAGGTGCGCCCCCCAATTATTCACATGCCGCCGCCTCTCTCCTCTCCTCTCCTCTCCTCTCCTCTCCTCTCCCGCCACAAGAATCACACCCCCAGGGCAATATTACTAGTGATGAGAAATCACACGTGCCATGCCTAATCATGGTCAATTTGGTGATTGCAGGATTGTGATAGATAACGAGTCCTCAGCAGAGGCCACAATTGTCAGGGTACATTCTTCTGGTTCGCTGTATCGCATAAATCCCATTTCTGCGGTATCGAAAATTAAGGTTCTGATGTGTCCTCCATGTTATTACGATTGTAGGTGGATAGCGCAAATGAATATGGGATATTGCTAGAAGTGATCCAAGTTATGATTGATCTCAACCTTGTCATAGGCAAGGCATATATTACCTCTGATGGTGGATGGTTCATGGATGGTGAGCTCGCACTATGCACAGCCTGATCGCGCCTGTGTTTTGTTTTGTTCAATTTTTGCCTAACCAGACGCAGGCTCGGTAACTTAGTTTCCCGCTCGTGTTTTCAGTCTTCAATGTGACCGATAAGGAAGGGAAGAAGATCAAAGATGAGGAAACCCTGGTGCAGATTGAAGACTACATCATAAAGGTATGATCATACAACCATATTGATCAATCATGCCTTCTTTGTAGTCTATTCCTGCAGTTAGTAACACGTATTGTTGGAACATTCATAGTCCTTGGGCGCCGATTCAAGATACATACCTTCAAGACGGAGATCAGTAGGCGTTGCTGCCGCAGCTGACCACAATGTCATTGAGTTGATGGGGACGGACCGGCCAGGCCTTCTCTCAGAAGTCAGCGCGGTGCTTGCCAGCCTCAAGTGCAATGTGGTCAGCGCCGAGATCTGGACTCACAAGACCAGAGCTGCAGCCGTGATGCGGGTCACTGACGAGGACACCGGGCTGGCTGTCACAGATGCCGAGAGGCTGGAGAGGATCAGGGAGAGGCTTTCATACCTGCTCCGGGGAGGCGACCTCTCCAGGGGAGCCGCCATGGCGGTGTCATCCGGGACTGCCACCACGCACACCGAGAGGAGGCTGCACCAGATGATGCTTGACGACGGCGACTATGAGCAGCTCCAGCGGCAGGCTCCAGAGCAGTCTCAGAGGCCTAATGTCACCGTGAGGAACTGGAACGACAAGGACTACTCGGTGGTGACCATCCGGTGTAAGGACAGGTCCAAGCTTCTGTTTGACACGGTTTGCACTCTGACAGACCTGCAATATGTTGTTTTCCATGCAAACATTGATGCCAAGGATAATCAAGCTTACCAGGTGAATAAAGTGACCCGGATATCTCTCACTAGTCATTGACATTATTCTTATTCATCAATTTTTTTGGTTCAAGAAAACACACTCATTTATACTGATGCTTCCCTTATGAAGGAATTCTATGTAAGGCATGTGAATGGATCACCGATGAACACTGAAACTGAGAGATTGCGAGTCATCCAGTGCCTTGAAGCAGCTATTGAACGGAGGGTATCCGAGGTAACAATGCCATTCACTTGTCTGAAACTACATTACCAAATATGCAAAACCACTAGTCGTGCATCTTGAAACTGAAAGTTACCTTTTTTTACCCTCATTTTGGTTGTCCTAGGGTGTCAAGCTTGAGCTGTGTACTACTGACAAGGTCGGCCTGCTATCTGAGGTCACCCGCATCTTCCGTGAGAACAGCCTGACTGTTACTAGAGCAGAGGTGACCACAAGAGGCAGGATGGCTGTCAACGCGTTCTACGTCCGCGGTTCTGCAGGCGAGGCGGTCGATCAGAAGACAATAGACTCCATCAGGCAAGCCATCGGGCAGAACCTCCAGGTGAAAGGCCAGCCTGAGCCACCGGAGCCACAGAAGAACGAGTCCCCCACATGGTTCCTCTTCGCCAACTTGTTCCGGCCGAGGTCTCTCTACAGCTTTGGTTTGTTCATGCGCTGATCATATCGCCGCGTCCTGAAAACCACCATGTAAATTCATTAGCCATGAAGCAAAGTTCAGGAAAACCGGGGGATCAGAAAGAACAAGCGTTCTCTCATCAGCTCTAGTAGTGCAGGATATATTGGGGTCTAGATAGCATATGGGGATGTTCATTCATATATCATGGTTCTCTGTAAATATAGTCAGTTTCGCCATCCTCGTGTTGTACATACATTTAGAATGTAGATAAAGGATGTAAATATAAGCTGTACAGTACAGAATATGATTGAATCCCAGATGGTTACCACCTCAGAAAGCCAGTGCCTTTTTCCAAATATTTTAATGCGAAAAGAGCATGAGGCAATCTCTTTATATCTTCCACGGAATGAGAGGCCGAATCGGCTCGCTTTGCTTCCGAATTATTGCAGCGGTCCTTGGCCACTGGAATCTGCATGACAGCAATGGCCGCCTCACATTCTGTGGTTGGAGGCTAGATGCAGGTCAGTAGTCATTAGTCAAAACGCATGCGGTTATCCCCTTGTCTGAAGCTTTGGCGATGGGGACGCATTGCATCAAGTCGGTGCTGATGGCCTACAGGCCTACCCTGCTGCAGACGAAACTGTATCAAGACTTCAAGACCAGATCAAGCTTATGTGGCTCATCTGTGACCATGTCATCCATCACAAAATCTCCGGTATTCAAATTGATCGATGACGAGGCGGTGACGTCGCATCCTGCTCACGGCTCACATTGCCTAGAGATGTGGTGGCCTGGCCTGTGCCTGTGCCTGTGCCTGAAAGTTGAGTGGAGGGCCAAAACGGGTAGCTGAAATGAGGATCTAGAAACAGGCAGCTGAAGGGTCAGCTGAGAATGTTTGTCACAGTCTGGGGCCTCTGTAATGACTACTATGCTACTCCCTCGGCCCATCTCAATAGTGCTGCTTTTGGCCCCTGCGATGATTGACTGATAGCGCACACTTCCGCTTTTGATTGGTGACATCTGATCCACAAAGGCGGCTGCGCACTAATAATGCACATCGAGGTCAGAAAGTGGAGCCTTTCAGCAGCACGAAGTTGCAGAACAGGAAAGCAGCTTTCTCCTGCATGCTTTGCGCCGAGAAAACCTGTGCGAATGACGATTAGAAGCACGCCAACCTCACCAGAGTTCCAGTGGAATGGTCTCGACAATGGCGAAGTGGCTTGTCTTGTAAGCAGTTAGGCAGATGGGACTGTCAATAGCCAAGCGGTCTAGACTGTTACCTTGTCGCTCTCCTCATGTACTGGTAATCAATGCACTAGTGCATATTCAAAGCACCAACACAATTCCATGGAATCCTTAGATACAGAAGACAAACCATGCGTGATGCGAGTGTTATAACAGATAGAGAAGTTCAATTTCAGATGAAGAATCATTTGCTGAAAATTTGGGGGAAATGACGAATACAAAACTGTGTTCAGTGTCAAAATTGCCATACCCATACAGCTGACATGTTACAGTACAAGAAAACCGAAAAATAACAAAAACTCTTCGCTGTGCTAAGGAAAATTACTACCGCACGAGTATACCAGAGCAGGGCAACTAGTAAGTAGCGCTCTGGAGTACAAGAGAAGTAAAGCCTTTGCCAAGTATGGTAAACAATCAATCAACGAGACCTTGTGAAGTGCTCAAGGCCTTGCTGATATAGCTATGTGGTCACTCTTCAGGCAAAGCTCCATACGACATCTGTTCGGTGTCTCGACCAGCTTCAAGTTAGACAAAGCAGCTCACGCTGCCTCCAGTACAGCAGGAGGATGCACAAACTGAGTTGCAAGGGCAGCATTACCCGTATATTTACACCGGCCAAACTGCTGAACATGAAGAATGTATCACCGCCTCCTTTTTCTGCCCTTTCCTTTCCCTAGCTGTCCAGATTTGAAAGCACTTTCCTGTTCTTGAAGGAATGCCATGGCTTTTCCATACTTCTCAGCTCTCTCTTGCTCTTGCTTAATCCTCTCTTTCTCCTTCACAGCAGATAGGAAGTAATTATCTTTGCGCAGCTCACGCATTGCCCCTGACTTCTCACTCTTGAGACGTTTCTTCAGCTTCTTCATTTGTGCCCTTTCTCGATCAGGATCATAATCGAGACCCTTTATGTAACTGCAGAAAATAGAAATAAATTGGTAAAAACAGGTGAGAGAATGTCATATACTGATACTGACAACACAGGAACCAACAAATACATACTTCTCTTCGAATTTTGGATTCAACTGCTTGATTGGTTCAGGCTTCTTCTTCCGCATTCGGAGCGGCTCTCTTGAAGCATGGTGCTCATCACTTCTCTTTTTAATCAAGTCAATGACTTCAAGGAAAATGTCTCGTAACAGGCCAGGCACTTCAGATTTATCCAAAATTTCTTGCAGCAGAGAGGATATTGGAAGGAAGATTTCTGGGAAAGAGCTTAGTTCTTCATGTATAATAACAAAGCCTCTTAAACACTCGGCCACAGATAAGAGTACACCAGCCCTGCCAGAAAATGAACTGTGAGATAACAAGAACAAACAATATTCAGTATCCAGTAATGAACAGACACATGCTTACTTAAAATCATCCGATGAAAAATAAGGGGCATCAGGATCCATGCCCATGATTTCTAGTACATTCACTGGATTCACCTCATGCACTTGCTCACGGATATTGAGCCATGGTTTCAGTGTCTTGAGCTCCATAAATTGATCATTAATCTACAATCAAGAGGATATTTGCCTTAATATCAATGAACAATGAACTATCAGAAACTATGCTCCACACCTGAATTAGAATTCACCTGATTCTGCAGATGAGTTCCTACTTTTCCTTTAAGAGATGTTACCAAAAGAGATTGCAGAAAAGCAATAGCTTCAGGGCAGAACTTCTTTGATTCTTTAGTAGCCTACAGATGTCAAATTTGCAGAGAAAATGATTATACACTATTGTAAAAAAAGGTATGGAAAAACTTGGCCATACATATGTTAATACAATAAAGAGGCATTGAGAAGTGATTAATCACTTCTGGATAAGTTTATGATCCTCCTTGGAATATGAAACAGAGATTCAGCTACAGCTTCAATGTTCTAAATATAAATATCCATTCAATTGGGTAAAATATCTTGAATGACTCTTCAACATACAATCTCTAGCATTTCAGGTGGAAAAAAAAACAAGCTTAAGAGCATACCATAAGCACCATGGAACACAAGAAAGAACCGACAGCAACATCTCGACCAGATTGAATAGGGCATCGCATCAGATATTCGCACATAAGTAGAAGCATTGGAGTTGCTACAACATGGCGGAAGTCAGAGGAGGGGAAAGTTAGAGACCATAATCTCAGGAGAAGTAACGTCTTCAGATTTGGCCAGCTGCTCTTTCCTGTAAGATTTAAAGGATTCAATATGGTAAGATACTGCATTAGTGGGAACAGAATCAATTTCCCATAAACCATGCAAGTCTCATCTCACGAACCTGGAACCTTAATATCTTCACATAGACGAGTGCGTGTATGAATAAGTCGCTCTCTTGCACAGATAGCAGCAAAATATGGAGTCTCTCCGCTCATCTCAATTAAAGGCTTAACAAGTGTGTCGATTATTTTGAACTTCACTGGACTCTGAGTAGCTAAAACTGCGAAGTACTGCAAGAGAACACCATAGAAAACCTGCCAAAGGAATGTGAACATTAGAGAACGAGCATTGAAACTATAAGGTCTGATCTGAAGTGGGAAACACAAGTACTTCAGCTATCAAGCGCAAGGCTATCACATACTTGCATTTTCCTTCGGTTTTCAGCTGCAAGCCTTATTGAATTGCATGTGCGTATTCGACTAATAATCTCAATTATTTCAGTTTCAGAACGACAATCGAGCAAGGAGGATAGATCTTTCAGGTTATTTGGTGCATCGATAACAAAAGGAACACTGCCATCCTTGACTTGCATTTTCACATTAGATTCTTTTTTCAAAATTTGTGCATCTCTTTTCGTCACTTTACCACTGATCTCTTGTTCCTTCTCATGAACATCCTCCATTTCATCGTCCCCTGCATCAACTTCATCATCATCACTTTGCTCCCAATCTCTAGCAGACATATTACCGAAGTCATTTGAATCATCCTCTGCATCAGCATCATCGTCATCATCATCAGACTCATCATCATCGGCATGTTCGTCATCACTTTCTTCATCATCGGATGCTGCTGCATCATCACCAATCTTTCTACCCTCCTTTTCATAGATTTCATCAACCCAACCCTTTTTCTTTCTTATTGAATCATCAGTGAAGGAATCGCCAAGATCATCACCAGATATAGGTTTTGAGTTATCCAGCTTCATGTGGTTATCATCCTCATTGTCATCATCCTCATCAGATGAATCAGCAGTTCCAAGCATTCTTTTTTGGCGCTCTTCCTACAATGGAGACCAGCATCAAGAGCAATTTCAATACCAGGAGTACTTCATTGCTCCACAAACAAAGAGACCAGACATGTAGTAGCATTACAAGCATAAACATAACCATATAGACTTTTGGATCAGCAAAATATACTCGCACTAGAACAAATTCAGATAAGAAACTTAACCCAATCTTACATACGTATAAGAAAATTCAAGCTCAACAATGGCTGAATTCATTGTAAAAGTAGTAAAGTACTATTGAGCAAACCTCCAACTTCTCAAGACGTTCTTTCTCTTCTTGTGCAATTTCCTCAGGGGTTTTAGTCCTGTCTGATGGACGAGCACGTTGATCCATCACCATTTCTTTCACCATTTTTTCATATGTGTCCGACTTTGCCTGTCATGTAATAAAATAACAAAATATACACAACTTCAGTACAACAAACTCAAAGAATACCAACTCCACAATGTAAAACATGCAGATTGTCCATGAAAACAACCAGAATCTGGGAAAAGGGTGGAATAGCCAAGTGAAAATAAGACATCCTGTGAAACCACTCAAGTTACGCATCTAGATCTTACATGCATCACAAGACAATCACTTGAAGAAAAATGACTGATGACTCATTTATCCTGTCAGTCTACCGTTCCACCCATACTACCAGACTGCCAGAACATTTTGAGTCATGCAATCGTGCAAAGAACAACTACCTTTGTAAATATCTCCTTCCCTGTCAAGCCAGCACTTGAATCACTTTTATTCGCCTTGACCTTAGTTGACTCTGTCAAGGACAATAGCGCCTGTGTCTGGGCCAATGATGCAAAGTCGCTGTCTAACTTATCTACCAGATGCTCATCCTCTTCCCTCTCCTTGGCTTTTTGGGCCTGCATCAATAAAGCAAATAGTGTTTAAGCCATGCTCTAAATGTGAGGCACCACTAAGAATTGTAGGTGAAATCGTGTAATCTAAGCACCCAAGGACTGCACGAACTATGGTTTAACATAAGGCAGCAGAAATGTAGCATAATTCATTAAAACAAGTATGTATTAGCATAGTTCATAAGTGGAAGCCTTGGTCCGTGCATGATAAACATTGTCAGGGAAGGCAAGACATGCAAAAGTTAGATTCGAGTTTCTTTGGTATGTCTCTAGGGGAAGAAGTCATAAAAGTTGGCATATACCTCAGAAAAAGGTATGTGCATTGTGAAAAGAAAAGGTACCAATTGTTAAAACACATTCAATTAAACCATCAATCAATATATAGTAAGTACAAACCAAATATCTAGTTGTTTCAATTTTGACACTTCACAGTGACAAGAGGAGCGATGTCAGCAGAAGCCAGAAGGGCAAACATAGAATGGATCCATAGGTTATACTAAAGGGAAAGATGTTCTAGGTAACAGTATCAGAGCAAAAAGGCATCAACCACATAGGGAGACACTGATCCTAAAATAAATATAATATATTCGATGACAATAACTAAGTGACATGTATATTCCACCTTATAAAATTTACTCTTTGAAATAATCTCCATCATAACTTCCTTCTTGCTCTTATGCCCCTGCCAACACAAAGTAACTAGAATCAGGCCACAGCATATGGGTTGGATAGTTGAGTTTACATCTGAATTTCTAACTGTAGCTATGAAACTTACATGTGTTTCCTGTGGCAGATCAGTCTCTGAAGGGCGGTCACCACCTTGGAGAGATAGCCGCTTCTTTGAGAGAACCATTTTATCTGAAATTATCAAAAAAAAAAAGTTTGAAAGCGCAATGAACAAGATAGAAACAATAACATCAACTGATATTGGTGGGAACCTTTTAATGCCATAATATGACATCAGAAACATTTTGTCAAGTGATCCTTCAGGTTACAAACTCAAAATATCAGAACTAAATTCAGCAGATGTTTAACGCAAGGCTAATAGGTAACTTCAGGACATTCAAATATCAAACTGTCATGCGTACTCATGCCAAATTTATGCATCTACATCAAAAGGAATTTTTGTTTTACTTTCAGTATTCAGTATCAACAAAAATGAACCAATATATGAGTGTGGAGAACTGGTGAAAACGATGATCCTATTGCAGCCTAACAACCAGTTCCCACTAATGCTTCTATAGTTCTATGCACAAACTCGTGAGATAAAAAACAGAAAACTTATGTCCATACCACATATAATGATATAATGCAGATATAAAAAAACAATAACAAATATTGTGGACTGTACAGGGTAAAACGGCAGAATAAACTGAGGTGGATTGTACTCCAATACAGGATACAAGACAAGCACAAGCGTACCTTCCTCATCACTCGCATCATCAAAAGGCACCTCTTCATCAAAATCGTCCTTTTCCGAGAGCAGGTTATGAACATTGATTTCGTCTTCATCCTCATCAGGTAGATTGTATTTACTTTCGCGTTTCAACTTCGCCTAGAATTCAACAGAAAATAGGAAGGTTGTGAAACAATGGCACAACTTAGCATCTAGTATTCTAGTTTATACTTGTACTCTTCAAGTCAAAGCAAGCCAATGTCTAGAGAAATGTTAAAAATGCGGTGGTGGCTTCAAAAGGAGTGTAAATGCACCATCTGTTGGCGCAACATACCAATCGCTCGCGCTGCTGGCGGAGGATGGCCTTGTCGAACTCGGGCAGCGTGTCGTCCCTCTCGCCGATACGCCGGTCGTGGAACACGGAAGACTTGGCGCTCTCCTCGAACTCCTTGAGCAGCGTGTTCTCCCTCTGCGGCGAGGCGATGCCAAATCAGGCACCAAATCGAGCGACGGAGGCGCTGGTGAGCCGAAGCCCAGCTGCTGCTTACCTTGCGGATGGCCTCCGAGCGGGCCCGCGATACGCGCCGCTCCTCGCCCTTGCGCTTCTTGCCGAGCACGTCGAACTTGCGGCGCGACCAGATGGCCTCGAACGGGTTGCTCCGCTCCTCCGCCGCCGCCGCGCGCGCCTTCATGGCCACCTTGGCGGGGCCGTTCTTGCCCTTCTTCTTCCCTTTGCTCTTCTTCTTCTCGCCCGCCGCCGCCGCCATGGGCTTCGTCTTCGCCATGGCCGGGAGCCCGGGGCGGGAGGGAAGGGGAGTGGGGACGACGGCCGCTAGGGTTTATGGGAGTTTGCGATACGACTCCGTCTAATCCCCAGGGAGCGGCGCAGCAGAAGCAGGAGGTGCAAGGCAGGCCTTTCTGTAAGCTACTGGGCCTGCTTTTTTTGTCAAGGCCCATGTAAGCAGGCCTTATTGGGCCGATCTGCATTGCACTGAGAAAGTGAGAAGCGAGGTCGCCGCGTCGAACGGCTCGGAAGGCCCAAAACTGAAACAAAATCACTCTCCAGTCATTTTAAAAAAAAAATTACCTGTCATCTCCCATTAATCATTTTTATTAAATATTAATACCTTTGCTTGACTATATTTACATAGTACTAGTATCTTGATGCATAGTACTTATTGAGTTGCATGCACGACCAGTTCAACCCAAATGTTTAAGCTGATGGGAAAAGGTGGACAATTCACTTATATTCCAACACTCACCCTTACCCGAGGTGGGCAATTCACTTATATTCCTACACTCACTGTCACACCCTAAAATTTTTGAATTTCAGGATGTGATTAAAATTAAAAATAAAACAACAATTTTCTCATAGTTTTAAAATTTTCTCAACATTTACTTTTCTTCACAGGGAATTTAGTAAAAATAAATGATAATTGGTTGTTTTTATAAAATTAAATGAAGGTGCTTTGTTTGTTGTGCACTCATGCTACCCTTGCATTGTTTTAATGTTGTGGTTCAATTTGAATTTGAATTCTTCGAATTTGAATTCAACTTGAATTTGTTTGAACCATTTGCAAAAAGGAAAAATAGGAAAACTCGTTTTCAGCCCAAACCGGCCCAGCCCTCCTTTTCCTCTTCCCTTCCCGCGGCCCAGGAAACCAATGCCGCCGGCCCGTTCACCTCTCCCCCGCCCCAAAACACCTCCATGCGCCGGCCCACTTCGTTTCCACCGGCCCAGCCTGCCACCTCACTTCCCTTCCCTCCCTCTCTCACTGACACGGGGGTCCCGCCCGTCATCCCCGAGCTCGGGACGGGCCAGGACTCTCCCCGAGTCCGAAAGGAGCACCCCCCCCCCCCCCGCGGCTTCGTGGCCCGCACGCCAAGGAGCCCTGCTCCACCCCTATTTAAGGCGCCGCACCCCCCTGAACCCTATCGAATCGAGCCGCCGCCTTCTAGTCCTCGCACAACCCTAGCCGCGGCCGCCGCCATTGTTGGAGCCCGAGAGCTCTGTGCCGCCGCCGATCCGCCGTTCCATCGCCTATCGTCGTCGGCCACGCAACCCCGGAGCTCCGCGTCGTGGTGAGCAACGTCTCCAGCCCTTTTCCCCCTCCTCTCTCCCTCTGTTTCGCTCGCTTGAGCTCGCCGTCGCCGCAGTTCCGCTCCTCGACGCCGCGTGCCCCGGTCCGGCCTTCCCCTCGACCACCGAACCCCAAGATGAGTTCCCTGTCTCTCGCTCTCGCTCCTAGGCCAAACCGCGCTCGAACCCGTGCCCGGAGTGCCGATTTTAGCAACTCCAGCGACCCCCACCGCCGCTCGCCGTAGCACGTCGTCGCCGGCTCTGCCCAGCGTCGAGCCGAGCCGCCGCTCCGCTGGACGAGCCATATCTCTGTCTGCAGCCGAGCCAGCCCGCCAGCCGAGCCGCGAGCCTACTCCCGAGCCGCCCTGACCTACTCCGCGCCGTCGGATCAAGATCCAACGGACGAGATCCAATCTAGCCCGAGTCAATCCAAACATACCGGTCAACTCTCGTCCGTTTTGCAGAAAAGCCCCTCGAATTTACGGAAATAAACCCGAGGTCCAATCCTATCCAAAAATATTTACAAAATAGCCCGGTTTCTTCTGTTTTAAACCCTGTGCTTTTACAAATTAGAACCCGCCGTCCAGGACCCTTTCTTTTGCAAGCTAGCCCCTATAGTTTAGGTTTAATCTTGTTTTAGTCCCTGGTTTCTTTAAAGCTAGCCCCTGGAAGTTCAAAACTCTCACAAACAAGTCCCTAGTGCACTGTTTTAGCCATATCTTTCACGTTTTAACTCCGTTTTCATTGATTCTTGCGCTCACGTGATCCTTGCAACCTTGTTATCCTCTGTGAGCACAGTTAGTTGTGTCTTACAAATCTTTCCCGCTAGTCTTCAACTCTATAGTTAATCGCGACTAGATCCCTAAAGCACCGTTTAACCCATAGAATCGCCGTTTTAGCTCCGTTTTCCGTGTTTCTTGCACCTTCGTAACCGTAGCAGTGAGCCCTATCCTTTAGTTCGTTCTTTTAAAGTTTTTATCTTGTTTGGTTCATTGTTCTTAGTTGTATCTTGTTGTTTGCTTTGTATGTTTGCCCGATGATTGTTTCGAGTAGAAGAATCGCTGTTCAAAGATTGAAGAATCAAGAGTTTCAAGTGAGCAAAAGCTGAAGAGCAGTAAGAGTAGCTTTTCGTTGGAGAAAGGCAAGTGACCCTAAGCATACTTCTATCTATGCTTTATTTACAAGAGTACTATAATTTAATTGGAACATGGAGAACTACCCAAGAAAACAGTACAACCACAATACTAATGGGCTCTGGTCTTGGCTAAGTAATTAGATGAACTATATGTTGTGTTGGGGTTGTTTCGCTTGGTGGTTATGAGTTTGTGTTGTGGAGCGGGTGAAGGAAGCTGTGTCTTCTGAGGGACCGCACGGCAGGGACCAACACATACATATAGGGATTCTTTGTAAAGGCATCGTAGCGTCCCTATGCAATCACACCTCGGAAGTGTGGTATTGTGCCTAGCTAGCACATTGCGTGGTTGGGTTCAAAGTTCTTCGGAACTTTTACGCGAATTGTGGTGAAAGTGTACAACCTCTGTAGAGTTAAAACTAACCGGTTAGCCGTGCTCACGGTCAAGAGCGGCTTGGACCCTCACATGATTAATAAACTTAAAGATGGATATAAATCATATTCTGGTTATTTCTTGTGGCCTTGCTGAGTACCAACCATAAGTGTACTCACCCTTGCTTACTGCTGCTCAGAAGGAGAAAGTTGTGGTGAAGTCTTTTGAAGATGTTGCTGAGTTCCAGGCGTACACAACCCCCAGTCGATTGCCTGTGAAGTTTGGAGTCTCCGTTTCCAGGATAAGCTGTAAACTCTGATAGTCTTTTATTTGTTTTAGTTCTCTTTTTCGTGATACTGTACTGATTATTCACTTATGATGTCTCTATATGTATGAAACTTGATCCTGGCATACATATAGCTATGCATTCGGTTTTGTCTTTAAAACCGGGTGTGACACTCACCCTTACTCCTCTTACCCAACAGGTTGTTCCAGCTAGATACCGTCAAGAATTCCTGACTATTGTATGGGAGAGGTGGCCCCCAAATACTTAAGCTGATGGGGAGAGATGGGCAATTCATTTATATTCCAACACTCCCCCTTACCCCAAATGCGCAACAGGGGAGAGATGGGCAATTCATTTATATTCCAACACTCCCCCTTACCCTTACTCCCCTTACCACGCCAAATGCTTAAGCTGATGGAAGAGGTGGGCAATTTATTTATATTCCAACACTCCTCCTTACCCTTACTCCCTCTTACCCCACTCCCCCTTACCCCAATGCTTAAACTGATAGGGAGAGGGGGTCAATTTATTTATATTTCAACACTACCCCAAATGCTTAAGCTGATCCAACACTCCCCCTTACCCTTACTCCCTCTTACCCCAAATGCTTACGCTGATGGGGAAAGGTGGGCAATTCATTTATATTTCAACACTCCTCTGACGTGAGGCTCCCTTAGGCCTCAGACGTGGAATAGGAGCGAGCAAGAATTATTTTATTTAATTGTGCTAACCAGGATTCGAACTCGAGACCTCTAGTTTTGATACCATATTGAGTCGTATGCACCGACCAGTTCAATCCAAATGCTTAAACTGATGGAAAGAGATGGGCAATTCACTTATATTCCGACTTGCATCATATTAGTTCTAGTGACTGAATTAGAATGACATGCTAGCTACTCTGCAGCAAGCTTGGCGATCAGGTCCACCGGAACAGAGGGGCAGCTCTTGCTCAGATGCTCGAGGCCGTTGGTCTTGACGACCTGTCTTAGATTTTCCTGATCACCGAGGAATCGCAAGCATGCCTCCATAAGCGCATGGCAATGGTGCTCACCGGCGAAGGCGAGGATCACCGCCACGGTCCTCGCATCCATGAGCTCGCGCAGCCTGTCTTCACATAGCAGCCTCAGCTTCTCCATCCCGTACCTGTTCGCTGCCGCCACCAGGTCCGGGAGCATCGCCGCGGCCTCCCCTTGTTCGCCCATCTCCGGCAACGAGTCGGTGTACATGTAGCGGAGCAAAGCCTCGAAGTCCTGCGCCTCCATGTCCTCGACCTCGACCTGTATGGCGGCGATGGTAGGGCCGCCGCCACTGCCGGCGTCCGTGCTCTCCTCGGCCGCCGGCATATGCTGCCGGAGAGCTGGGCGCGGAGCACCGGTGACCGAGCCATGAGCATGTAGGAAACGGCTCAGGATTGCATGCCCAATATTTGAGAAAACTAGAATAGACACACGACAACTTCTCTTGTTTATTGGAATCACATAATGACTCAATTCAATACAGGTTCCAGCACCAGCTATAAATAGAACGCATGCAGCAGTTCAGAGGTCACAAACTGACCAAGATCATTATTTCAGCAAACATAAACTCACGCACTAACACTTGCAAACTGTTCACTGCAGCCACCACTATGAAGACATGCAGTCGTCGTCGTTTGATTGTGCTTTGTTGGAATTGATCTCCAACGGCCAGATCCAAAGATCTGGTCAATCCCTTGATTTGCGCCCTGATCGGAGGCGTTCAGCCAAACATGGCTGGTGGGCCCTCGTCGCCCGCGCTATAAAGAATAGGGAGAGGGCCCGGGGCACGGAATCCCAAGTTCACCGCCGCCACAACCCTCTCCCACAGTCCCTACCGATCTAGGGTTAGCGCGAGGCCGACGGGAAGCTCCGCCACCGCAACCACGACGTCCTCCTCCGCCAACCCCGTCATCGGCCAGTGCCGGTGGAGGCCTGAAGGACGCCGGGACTTGCGCCGTCCACTGCCGCCGCCGGATCAGCGCCTCGAAGAGTCGGACTTCCTCGCCTCCATCCTCGGCTCCATCGACTCGATGGCGCCCACCGGCAACGGCTCCTCTGCACCCACTCCCGCGGATGGTCTGTGTCTCTCATCCACCTCTCTCTCTCTGTCTCTCCCTTGTACTAGGTCTAGAATGAATCTCTTGATATTATACCTAGAACTTATACCCTAGTACTCGATTCGTACACTAGATGTGATCCTAGTCCAGAAACAGAGAAGATTAGAACCTAACATTGGTATCATTCGCCGATCTAGTTGTAGATCGAAGTTTTTGGGGTAAGAATCCTCAGATCAACGAACCCAGAAAAGAGAAGGAGATGAAAAATCTTAAATCGATCACGAATCGATGAACCAGAACACAGATCGATCTCGAATCGACCAAGAACCCAAGAACCCTAACCCTAGCCAAGAACAAGAACAGTGGGGCTTACCTAGTCCCTCCGCCGGTGCGCACGCCGGCCACCGTCGCGTGCGCAATATCCCGGTCGCGGCAGTGCACACGATGACCGTGCCGCCGCTCGCCGCGGCCTACAAAATCCAAGGGCGGCGTTGCCGCTCGATTCCCTCTGCAGGGGATCCCGGCCGCAAGAACACGGCAAGGCGCCACCCACGGCCACCTCGACGGCGGCGCGCTCGCTGGGCGAGCGTCGCGCGCCGGGGAGGCAGCCGCGGCAACGCCGCCGCCTCCCTCGGGCCGGCCGAAACCGGCGCCGCCGCTCCTCGCGAGACAGAAGGGGGAGGAGAAAAGAAATGGCGCTAGGGATTGGCACTCGTCGCCGGCTGAAGTTTTGCTCACGCGATATGCGCGGCCGGCCGTCCGATCTCGTCTCGTGCAGATCGACGGCCGGGAGCGCCGGTAGCAACGCGGGCCAGATGAGAACCAAGAGGGCGCTCGCGGCGCGCCACGCCGGGCCGATTCCGCAGCCCAGTCGTCGGCTGCTGGGCCTCGGGCCCAGGCACGGGGGAGCGGCCGCGCGGAAACGGGCCGTGGGCCGTTTTCCATCTCGGGCCGCATGAACAGTTCCAGAATTTGTGTTTTCTTTTATTTCAGAAGCATTTTGAATATGAATTTGAATGAATTTGCTTAGAATTTGATCTCTGTAAATAAATGCACCAACATGTATTCTTTTTAGAATAGAAATTTACAAGAATTATGCTTCTGAATATTTAGAATTATACATGTTTCCGCTGCAAAGAATTTATTTTGTCTCTATGTTAATTTGAACCAACGAGATAATTGATATAGAGGCTTATAGAATTTATTTCTCAGAATTTTCAGTATATTATAATGTTGTAATTTCTGACCAAAGTTGATATTGCAATATTATAATTTTGTTCAGAATTTTGTATACATTATATCTTTTTCTGCCCAACGGTGATTTAGATTTAATGTACAGATTATTACATGTCTTAATTTTGACCAACGTTAAATTGATACATGCATTTATTGTTGTCCTCACAAATTTTGAATTCAAATTTCAAGCTCCAATGCTATGACTTATGTGAATGTCATTCCTGAACTGGATGGCAACAACTATGGAAAATGGTACCAGAAATTGGAGATAGCTCTGGCGATGGCCAATATAGATTTGGCCATCACAACGCCAGCTCCACAAGAACCAGAAAAGCCCGTAAGGGCACAGAATGAAGAAGCTGCTGCTTGGGCTATCCGAGAGAAGAATTATGACTCTGCTATGACCAGATATGATGCTGACAAGACACGTTGGAATGATTCCAACCGCAAGTGTCTTATGGTCATGAAGGGTTCCACTTCAGATGCCATCAAGATGGCGATCCCAGATTGTGACACCGCTTCAGAATATTTAGCAAAGGTGAAGAGTCAGTTTACTGGTTCTTCCAAGGCTTATGCTGCCATTCTTGCTGAGCAGCTTATCACCAAGAAATACACTGGCGGTGGCATCAGAGAACATATCTTAGAAATGAGCCACATGGCCAACAAGCTTAAGACGATGGACATGCCTTTGTCAGAAAAGTTCATTGTTCAGCTGGTCTTCAAGTCCCTACCAAAGGCGTTTGAGGCATTTCATGTCAACTATAACGCTTTTCCAGAAGATTGGGGTATTGACAAGCTGATTGGCATGTGTGTTCAAGAAGAAGATCGCCTTAAGAACTCCAATGGTGGTGAGCTTGCTTTTCAAGTTCAACACAAGAAAAAGAATTTTCAGAATAAGAACTTCCAGCATAATAAGAGACCTTTCCCACCAGGCAAGAATCAGCATGAGAGTGGTCCTTCCAGACCACCTCCACAGAAAGACTGGGAAATTTTTCCAGTTGAACAAGACCAGTGCCTGAAGTGCAAAAAGAGAGGGCACTACAAGAGGGACTGCCCAGAATTCCCGAAAGAGTTGTTAAGAAAGGGTGAGGACACCATTACTTTTGTAGATGAATCCCTGTATTTAAGTTATGACAAATCCACTTGGTGGATTGATTCTGGTGCAACTACTCATGTTGCTAATTCTTTATAGGGATCAAGTATGAGGAGGACCCTGCCAAGAGGCGCAAGAAGAATTAAAGTTGCAAACGGTGTAGAAGCTGAAGTCGAAGCCATTGCAGAATTTCTTTTAGAATTACATAGTGGCTTTGTACTTTGTTTGAGAGATGTTCTTTATGTACCGTTTTTGCAACGAAACTTAATAAGTGTGTCTAAATTAGATGATGACGCTATTGCTTGTCATTTTGGTGATGGCAAGTGTAAGATACAAGTTAATTCAGAATGTGTTGGTCTTGCCTTCCGACAAGACAAATTATATTTGCTTTCATTATCTGAGAATGTGAATGCAGTATGTTCTGAAAATAAAAATGCCTCCTCATATGAGAATGTTACTAAGAAACGCAAACGAATTGATGCAATTTCGTCGAAATTATGGCACTGTCGTTTAGGCCATATTTCGAGGGGGAGAATAGAGCACTTAGTGACAGCATCAATTCTTCCACCGTTAGAATTTTCAGATTTAGAACAATGTATTGATTGCATTAAAGGAAAATTCGTTAAGAACATAAAGAAAGGTGCCAAACGAAGTGCGGGAATTCTAGAAATAATTCACACAGATATATGTGGACCATTCCCTGTCACTACTGTAGATGGTTATGTTTCTTTCATAACATTTACAGACGATTACTCGCGTTATGGCTACATTTATCCAATTAAAGAACGATCAGAAGCTTTGGATAAATTCAAGATATTCAAAGCAGAAGTAGAAAACCAACATGATTTAAAGATTAAGATAGTCAGATCCGACTGTGGGGGAGAGTACTACGGTCGACACACCCCCTATGGCCAAGTTCCAGGACCTTTTGCAAGGTTCCTTATGGAAAATGGCATAGTTGCCCAGTATTCTACACTGGGCGAGCCTCAGCAGAACGGAGTAGCAGAAAGAAGAAACCGTACCCTGATGGATATGGTCAGAAGTATGATGAGCTACTCCACGTTACCGATTAATTTGTGGATGGAGGCATTAAAAACCGCCATTTACATTCTTAATCGGGTACCAAGTAAATGGGTGCCGAAAACACCGTATGAACTATGGACAGGAAGAGAACCCTCGCTTAATCATTTTCGCGTATGGGGCTGTCCAGCTGAGGCCAAAGTGTTTAATCCAAACATTGGAAAGCTAGATCCCAAGACAGTTAGTTGCCATTTTATTGGCTATCCAGAAAAGTCTAAGGGATATCACTTTTATTGTCCCGACAGACACACTAAGTTTGTAGAAACAAGACACGCTGCCTTCTTAGAAGATCAGATGATCAGGGGGAGCATAGTAGCCAGAAAAATCGACCTTGAGGAGAAGCCGGTATACGTTCCCACTCCGATGATTCAAGAGCCTTATTTCTCGTTACCTGTGGTTGTGGCACCGATAGAGCAGGAAACTGCAGTGCCAACACCTGCTGTCAGTCTACCTGACGTTGCAGTGCAAGAAACTGCGGTGCCACCACCTGTTGTTGGTTCTCCTAGCTTGGCATTAAATGGAAATGAGGACCCTGTTCCTTAGGACCAAGTAGAACCCAGTTGCCATGGATGAGGGGGAGCAACAACAGCCTCCTGTGCAAGAAATACCAGTCGCAGTGGCCCCGAGAAGGTCACAAAGAACTAGAAAACCTGCTATTTCTAAAGACTATGAAGTCTATCATAGTGAAGAAATACAGAATGAGGGTGATCCCACCTCTTTTGAAGAAGCCATGAAAAGCGCCAATTCATCCAAATGGTTTGCAGCCATGGAAGATGAAATGAGATCCATGAATACCAATAAAGTTTGGGACTTAGAAGAAATTCCCAAAGGAACCAAAACAGTAGGCTGCAAGTGGGTCTACAAAACGAAATGTGACTCCAAAGGGAATATAGAAAGATATAAAGCGCGGCTCGTGGCAAAAGGCTTAACGCAAAGAGAAGGAATAGATTACAATGAGACATTCTCTCCGGTCTCATGTAAAGACTCTTTCAGAATAATAATGGCCTTAGTGGCACATTATGATTTAGAATTGCATCAGATGGATGTGAAGACGGCATTTCTAAATGGGGATTTGTATGAAGATGTCTACATGGCACAGCCCAAAGGTTTTGTCATGGAAGGCAAAGAAAATTTAGGATGCCGCTTGAGAAAATCGATTTATGGCTTGAAGCAAGCCTCGAGGCAGTGGTACTTGAAATTTGATGAAACAATTAGAAAGTTTGGATTTAAAGAAAATGAAGAGGACAATTGTATTTATGCGAAGTTCAAGAACGGAAAATTTATTTTCCTCATCTTGTATGTGGAAGACATTCTGCTAGCTAGCAGTGATGTTAATCTACTACTGGAGACAAAGAAATTCTTGTCCTCGAAATTTGATATGAAAGATCTTGGTGAAGCTTCGTTCGTCTTAGGAATTGAGATTCACCGAGATAGAAGAAGAGGGGTTTTAGGATTATCACAGAAAGCATACTTAGAAAAGATATTAAAGAAATACGGTATGCATGCGAGCAAGCCCACACCTGCTCCAATAGTCAAGGGCGACAGTTTCGGGAAACATCAGTGTCCCAAGAACCAGTATGAGCTCGAGCAAATGAAGGCAGTGCCTTATGCTTCAGCTGTCGGAAGCTTACAGTATGCACAAGTGTGCACACGCCCTGACTTAAGTTTCGTTACCGGGGTACTTGGCAGATACTAGAGTAATCCAGGCATAGAGCACTGGAAAATGGTAAAGAAAGCTTTGCGCTATGTGAGGGGCACAACTGGCCTCATGCTAACATATAGAAAATTAGAAACTTTAGAAATAGAAGGGTATTCAGATTCAGATATTGCAGGAGATGCAGATGATAGAAAGTCCACATCTGGATACATCTTCACTCTTGCAAAAGGAGCAATATCGTGGAAAAGCTCCAAACAGACAGTTACAGCATCCTCCACGATGTATGCTGAATTTGTGGCATGTTATGAGGCCTCGGGGCAGGTCACATGGCTAAAGAAATTCGTACCCGGATTGAAAGTGGTCGACAGCATAGAAAAACCATTGAAATTATACTGCGACAACGAGCCAGCAGTATTCTATGCTCATAACAACAAGTCGAGTGGTGCTGCCAAACACATCGACATCAAGTTTTATGTTGTTAAGGAGCAAGTCCAGGATCAAACTATTTATCTAGAACATATCAGAACGAACAAGATGTTAGCGGATCCACTTACAAAAGGCCTACCACCCAATGTGTTCAGAGAACACTTAGCCGGTATGGGTTTAAGGGAAAGCCTATGATTCCTGGACAAAGATGGCCCTAGAATAAGAATCTGTTTCAGACCGGAAAGGTGATTGTGGCTGTTAATCTGATAGTAATAATTGTCATGACAAGGCACGCCCTATACACTGATCTGCGATGGGATGGATAAACTCAGATACAGAACAAGAATAAGAACAATGAGAGATCAAGGGGGAGAATGTTGGAATTGATCTCCAACGGCCAGATCCAAAGATCTGGCCAATCCCTTGATTTGCGCCCTGATCGGAGGCGTTCAGCCAAACATGGCTGGTGGGCCCCCGTCGCCTGCGCTATAAAGAATAGGGAGAGGGCCCGGGGCACGGAATCCCAAGTTCACCGCCTCCACAACCCTCTCCCACAGTCCCTACCGATCTAGGGTTAGCGCGAGGCCGACGGGAAGCTCCGCCACCGCAACCACGACGTCCTCCTCCGCCAACCCCGTCATCGGCCAGTGCCGGTGGAGGCCTGAAGGACGCCGGGACTTGCGCCGTCCACTGCCGCCGCCGGATCAACGCCTCGAAGAGCCGGACTTCCTCGCCTCCATCCTCGGCTCCATCGACGCGATGGCGCCCACCGGCAACGGCTCCTCTGCACCCACTCCCGCGGATGGTCTGTGTCTCTCATCCACCTCTCTCTCTCTGTCTCTCCCTTGTACTAGGTCTAGAATGAATCTCTTGATATTATACCTAGAACTTATACCTTAGTACTCGATTCGTACACTAGATGTGATCCTAGTCCAGAAACAGAGAAGATTAGAACCTAACATGCTTCTCTTTTATTTCCACAATCAGGAGTAATTACTGCAACAATCTCCCCCTTAGTCCTGGTGTGGTTCAAGATCACGGACACCAAGCAGGTGTCGCATTGTCGCTAGTCTTGCCGCTGCCAGCGCCTTCGTCAGAGCATCTGTTCTCTGTTCTTCTGAGCTAATGAACTCCACAGCGATATGTCCCTCTTCAACACAATCACGTATAAAATGAAACCTTGTATCAATATGCTAGTTGCGTCCACGAAAGACTGGATTCTTCATCAAAGCAATGGCAGATTTGTTATCAACGAACAGCTTGATTTTCTTAAGCTCTTCCCCTGTCAACTCTGCGAGTAAACTCCTGAGCCACAATGCTTGACATGCTGCTGCTGTCGCAGCCATGAACTCAGCTTCGCACGATGACAATGCCACCGTTTTCCGCTTCTGTGAGTTCCACGAGATCAAACTGTCATTCAAATAAAATACCATACCTCCTGTGCTCTTCCTGTCATCCATGTCACCAGCCAGATCGCTGTCTGAATAACCAGTGATAACCATTTCACTGCTCCTCCTAGGATACACTAGCCCATAGTGCACCGTCCCCTTGAGATACCTCAAGATGTGCTTTACTGCTTTCTGATGAAGGATGGTAGGCCTTTCCATGAATCTGCTTACCACCCCAATAGCAAAGGAGAGATCTGGCCGAGTATGAAGGAGATATCGCAGGCAACCAATTATACGTCTATATTCAGTGGCATCAATAGGTTCTCCATCAGCATCTTTGTGTAGCTGCAACTTCTGCTCCATGGGGATTTTCACAGGGTTGCAACTAGCCATGCCAAACTGATTGAGCACCTTCTTTTCATAAGCACTCTGCTTGATGGTGATTCCTGCTTTTTGCCGCTCCACCTCAATCCCGAGGTAGTAAGTGAGAAAGCCAAGATCACTCATCTCAAACTCCCCCATCATCTGCTTCTTGAAATTTTTGATGGCCACTGGATCTTCCCCTGTCACAATAAGATCATCAACATAAACACCTACAATAATTCTGGTGTTAGTACCGCCCCTTGTGTACACAACTTGCTCCTATGCACATCTTCTTAAACCAAATTGTTTCAGACTTCCATCAAGCCGCATATTCCATGCACATGGCGCTTGCCGAAGCCCATAAGGAGCTTTGTTCAGCTTGAGCACTAAGTGCTCCTTGTCTTTAACAGTGAACCCCACCGGCTGGGCCATTAAGAAATGCAGACTTGACATCAAGGTGATGAACCTGCCACCCTTGGTTAGCAGCGAGGGCGAGGATAACACACACAGTGTCGAGGCGAACAACCGGTGCAAATACTTCATCAAAATCAATGCCCTCCTGCTGGACATATCCCTTCGCCACCAAGCGAGCTTTGTGTTTGATCACCTCCCTGGCTGAATTCTTCTTCAATTTAAACACCCATTTGAGCCCAATCGCCTTGTGCCCAGCTGGCAATGTGTTGAGAGACCATGTTGCATTCTTCTCAATAGCTTCAATTTCTTTAGCTATGGCGTCCTCCCAAGCTGGCTGTCCTGCAGCCTGGTGATAGCCCAATGGCTCCTCAATCTCTGTCAAAAGGGCCTCATCATTAGCATCCTCTTTACCTAGGACCATACGTGGTCCATTGCGTATTATACTATCAAGGAACCTGTACCGAACAGGTCCGTCATCACTGCCATCAGTGTCAACAGACTGTGGCATTGATAGATTTCCATCTGGCATGGCAGGCTCTCCTGCCTGTGATCCAGATGGAGGCACTTGTGGTGAGGCTGCCATGCTTGTAGACCCATTCGCCGTGTCGGTTGGAGCTGCTGGAATTGGTATAGATGGGCAAGACTGAGACACGACTGACGGCACACCAGCCATCTCTCCCGTGAGTGGTGTCGTGTCTGCTGCTCCAGTAGTCGTAAATATATCTTCCATCACATGGAACTCAGATGAAACATCACTTTCTGCAGTGGAAGACCAATTCCATTCCACATTTTCTTCAAAAACAACATCACGACTCACATGGATTTTACTGTGTCGTGGATCATATAGACGATGAGCCTTGCTTCCTTCTTCAATACCAAGGTAAACAAACGGCTGGTTCCGGTCATCAAGTTTCTTCAAGTGTGTCGGCGTCTTCACATGTGCTGTACAGCCGAACACACGCACGTGTGCCAGGTGCGGCTTTCTCCCTGTCCATGCCTCAAACGGGGTGCGATCTCCCATTGCCTTCATCGGTAGACGATTGAGAAGATATACGGCGTGGCGCACCGCCTCCCCCCATAACATGTTCGGCACATTCATACTCTTGAGTAGGGACTGTGCCATTTCCATCACGGTTCTGTTACGGCGTTCCACCACACCATTTTGCTGCGGCAAGTACGGTGCAGTGAAGTGCCGCTTAATCCCTGCCTCATCGCACACCTTCGCAAGTTCAGCAGAGAGAAATTCCACACCACGGTCAGACCTGAGCACCTTGACTCGATGCCCACTTGCATTTTCAGCCAATGCCTTGGTCTTCATAAATGCAGAACATGCCTGGTCCTTGGATTTGAGCACATGCATCCACATCCAACGTGAGAAATCATCAAAAATCAGCATGATGTAACGGTTACCTGAAGGTGTTGATGGTGTGATCGGCCCACATAAATCAATGTGAAGAAGCTCGAGTGGCTGCTTCGCTCGGTATCTCGCTGCAGCCGGAAACGGCAGCCTTGCCTGCTTTGCCACGAGACACGCATGGCACAACTGATGGGGATGCACGATCTGAGGCACACCAGCCGCCATCTGCTTGTCGACGAGGAGTTTCAGGGCTTGGAAATTGACATGTCCAAGCCGTGCATGCCACAACCATGCTGGTTCCTCCAGCCTAGCCAGGAGGCTCACTGGACTTGCTATCTGCAAATTAATGTGGTACAGATGGTTTGGCGTTCGTTTAACTTTCATCAATCGACGCCAGGGATTTTTTATGAACACCTCAAGTTCATCTTCATCCATGACAATTTTGTGCCCTGTCTCAGTGAGCTGACAAAGGCTCACCAAGTTGCTTCGTAGTCTGGGAATATAATATACCTCCTGGAGCATCCCCTGATCACCATTCTTGCATGAAAACAAAATTGAGCCTTTTCCCATAATTTGCACCGTGGAGCCATCACCAAATTTGACATTACCTGTGACAGCTTCATCAAGTTCACAAAACTTCGCCTTGTCTCCAGTCATGTGGTTGCTTGCTCCATTGTCGAGGTACCAAAAATCACTTGGCACTACAACATGCTCTCCTCTCTACAGCTCCGGCCACACCTTTTCTTCATTTAGGAAGACAACCTCCTGCTCCTGCAGAACTGGTGCTGACTCCTCTGACACAGCAAGGAGCAAGGCTGGCTCAGTGTTCTCTGCCTGCGTGAGATGCGCTGTCTCTTGCTTCTTTGGAGACTTGCAATGAGATTGATAGTGCCCCATCTCGTCGCAATTAAAACAACGAATATGACTTTTATCACGGCCACTGCCACTAGAGCTGTCTGCCCCATCTTTGCATGGCGAATTGCCGTGGCCACCTCGACCACGACCTATGCCGCGTCCACGGCCAGCCCGGCAGCGACTTGAGCTATCTGTGGAGAGCTTGTACCTTTGGCCTGACGACGATTGCCCACCATCCTTCTTAGTACGTGCTTCCCACTCAGCCTGAGTAAGGAGCACCTGCCCATCGGCAGCACGTCCGCCGCTGGACACACGTGGATGTGTGCGCTCTTCATATGCCTTCAACCGCCCGACAGCCTCTTCGAATAACATAGTGTTGAGGTCGCAGAATTGCTCAATGCCGGCGACCACACTGAGGAAGCGATCAGGCACGGTGTCGAACAACTTCTTCACGAGGGCAGCGTCATTCAGAGTTCCACCAAGATCTCTATACCTGACAGACCGAGCTTGCCGGCATACTGGTCCAGAGTCTCCCCTTCTTGCATGTGCAAGGCGTCAAAGTCACTCTTCAACGATTGCAGCCGTGCATCTTTGACACGATCTGCGCCGACGAACCTTGTTTTTAGGCAGTCCCAGACCTCTTTTGCCGTCGTCTTCTTTGCCACCTGCATGAGGAGGTCCTCTGGGAGGGCTTGGAGAAGATGCGACCTCGCCGTCTTGTCCTTCCTCAAGTCAGCGGCCTCACCGGCGGCCGGCTCGATAGCCTCCCAGACTCCTTGGTCCTCCATCATGGCTTGTACACGAATCACCCAGCTGGTGTAATTCGTTGCCGTCAACTGCGTGTATTGGAACATACCTCCACCCCTACTCTGCTGCGCCTGCATCGATGCACCCGAGATGATCGACATCGGATTTCAGCCGCAGCACTTTGGGCATGCAACTGGCTCTGATACCAATTGTAGGAAACGGCTCAGGATTACATGCCCAACATTTGAGAAAACTAGAATAGACACACGACGACTTCTCTTGTTTATTGGAATCACGTAATGACTCAATTCGATACAGGTTGCAGCACCAGCTATAAATAGAACGCACGCAGCAGTTCAAAGGTCACAAACTGACCAAGATCATTATTTCAGCAAACATAAACTCACGCACTAACACTTGCAACTGTTCACTGCAGCCACCACTATGAAGACATGCAGTCGTCGTCGTTTGCTTGTGCTTCTCTTTTATTTCCACAATCAGGAGTAATTACTGCAACAGAGCACACACCGGTGCGCCATGAAAGTCTTGTCGTCCACCTCGAACACAACGTCCGTGGCCTCCCCGGTCGCGAGGAGGCCAGCCAGGTGGCGGTGCAAGTCCGGGTCCGGCGGCAGCGGCGCTACCGTCGGGGCTGCGCTGGCGCCAACGTCGACGCTCTTCGTCTGGATCTCCTTGGTGACCGTGACGTTGCACCTTATCGTGAAGCTGTTGCCCCGGAGGTGCTCGGACCCCTCGAGCTCGCTCCTCCTGATGAAGGCCGAGGTGCCCCAGTCGGTGAAGATCTTCTTCCCGCTGTTTATGAAGTACGGCACCGGCTTCCCCTCGCGGCCGAGCAGGCTGAACGTGTGCCGGACCCAGACGTCCTGTGGGGCGCCGCCATCGAGCTGGAGGAAGAGGGAGATGTAGTCGGACCAGGCCGAGCTGAGGCCGTTGGGGTAGTAGCTAATGCAGCAGCTGTGGCCCCCGACGCTGAAGGGCGGGGACTTGATGTCGCTGCCGGTGGGGACGTCCATGGTGTGGGAGTAGCCGTCGATCCTCAGCAGGTGCTGGCCGCTCTCGGCGACGGCGACGATGGCTGAGGCAGACCGCGACAGCCCGCCGCCGTCGCTGCTGGTTGTGGACGCGGCCGTCGCCATGGGAGAACTCTTTGGTTCCTCAGGAGTCTGGCCTGGGGAGGTCAGATATCACTCAATCACACTAGTCGGTGAAGTTTGGCTTCAACAGATTTTGTCGTGCACATGCATCTAGTAGGTTTATTTCTCTTATAAGATACTACACCCAAATTCTCCAGCTTTCTTGCAAGCAACCAAGCAAGGGATGGCCGTGTAAGAAAACAACTGAATTCGAACGGTACTATAATCCAAGGAGAGAGATGCCCAACTGAACTGCAAGCTTCCGAAATCCTGGAGCCTCTGCAATCCCTTATTCCTGTCTTCAGTTCTTGTTTATTCCTTATTCAGTATGGTTACACTTACACTAGCACGCACTAGCATCATGAAATCAAGTTTATATTCTAGAGCGAATTTCATGAGAATCATGGTGCAAGTTCAAATGATTCAAGTTAAGTTTGAATTTCTTGGGATATTAAAGCCCAAAGTCTAAACAAAATTCTTCCTCTTTTTATCTGGGCTGATCCCAACCCCAACTCGGCCCATGTCACGTATATTTAGGCCCATTTCGGCTCGAGAAAAAAAAAAGAGAAGGAAAAGGCCTCATGGACCAAAGATAGAGGCAGTGCTGTGGGATCAAAAAGAAAGAGACCGGTTTGGAATTTAATTTTAGACTAAAAATCAGTTAAGGTTTAAGTGATATGGAACCATGAGGTGTAGAAGCCCGTGTGTTTTTTTTGACATATTTAAATTCACAAAGAGTGCTTCTGGAGAAGGGCTGTGACTTCTGAAAAAAAGCATGGATCTAGTGGCACGGGTTAATTTTTTGTTCCAAATTTTAAACTGCACAAAGAGAATTCATTCCGGTTCCATATGTTTGAAATTTGAGAAGGCCTCCGTTTTGGACAGAAAATTGAGTGCTTTACACACCACACCGAGCAGTTCTTCGAATGGACTTGCAGTTTGCATTGGTTCACTGTTTGCCGTTGGACTGCTTTACAGATTCACCAGCCAGAGATGATAGCCTAACTCGCTCATGATTAAGCTACTATACCAGCTGACACTTTCTTTTTTCCATTTCAAAGTAAGAGGAAGCTGCTGCTCGATACTGAGTTGGACTAGGCGAGGAGCCAGAAGTCCTTGTGGCGCTTGCTGGAGACGAGGTAGCCTATGATACGCGGATACTTTGCAAAACTCACGTACCGGTATCGGATACCGTATCGGATACCCGTACTCCACGGATACTCCCGGATATGTATCCCGTAAGTATCGGACTATTTAGGTATTTTCAAATAATAAAAATAAATCGGATACTCATGGGATACCTGTGGATACCTGTCTGATACCTTCAAACCCTAACAACACCACTCAATCACTTCATATAAAGGTCATCCGTTCAGCCGTGCCACCCTCATATCCCCACTCGCGCAGCCGCAGGCCCGCAGCAGCCTCGCACGGCTCGCGCGGCCCGCGCGGCCGCTAGAGAGAGAGAGTATGAGCCGCAGCCTCCGTAGAGGGAGAGGAGGAGCCGCGGCCGCCAGAGTTGGCTGCTACAGAGAGAGTGAAAGAGAGTGCCGGAGGTTGGGGAAGAAGACGACCGACATCCATTCGTGGAACAGACGAACAAATAAGAGAAGGTTGGTTCTTTTTTCCTTTGCCCCTTCCCTTTTCTAATAATTATAGAACATATGAATATATGAGTTTATGACGTATTATAGTCCCTGGAATTTCTATTTTCTCACATTCTAGTTCCTGAAACTTTTATTTATTTTTATTTTTTATATATATTGGCGTATCCCCGTATCCTTGTTTTTGGAAAAATGGTGTATCGGAGTATCCCCGTATCGCGTACTGGTATCCGTATCCGCATATCCGGGCAACATAGGAGGTAGCCGCCGGAGCTTCGCCGCCGCACCGCCAGCGCCACGCACGGCGCGTGCTCGATGCAGTACTCCACCATCCCGCCGGGGGAGCCGGAGCCCCCGCGCCGCCGCCGCCGCCGCCGCCACAGCGCCTGCAGCCACCGCGCCACCGCGCGGCGCCGGCGCTGGCCCAGCACAAGCAGCGACGCGCCGTGCCGTCTCGCCGCCTCCACCACCGCCGGCGCGCGCTCCTCCGCCTCCACCGCGCACGTCTCCACCTTCACCTGCATCGTGATGCCAGCGAGAGCCCGCCGATTGACTCCGAGTCCAAAAGGAAATAAAATTGCGTTCTTTTTTTTCGCACCTAGCTCCATGAAACCCGTTAAGTGGCTGATTGCTTTCCATCGTGGTGGATATAAAGTAATAATTTTCTTCTGGAAGCTGGGATCAATTTCACAAGATTTATGTGGAAAATTTTAAATACCTCTGGCCTTGTTGATTCGCACAGGGTCCTCAAGGCGTCAAGGTGCTGCTGGCTCTTCGTCCCCAGCATCTTGACACACGAATCGCTAACAGCTGAATGAAGAAATGACCATTTATTACGAGAAGAACCATCAACAAATTTCATCGCTCAAACAAGAAATCAGGAGAAGAAGGTGTCACACGAGCTGAGACTGACCGTCTTGGGCGAGCGGCTTGACGACGGCGAGGAGGACGACGGTGTCGTTGCTCCGGACGGCCTGCGACAGCGCCCACTGCAGCGCGCCGGCCGCCTCGGCGCGCCCGTCGGCCAGCACCATCACCCGCCGCCCGCCGCCGTCCTTCTTCTTCTTCCTGGCCCCCGCCGCGCCGGCGCCGCCCACCTCCACCATCAGCGCGCCGTTGCCGTCGACGTAGCACCCTCCAACAACTCCTCCTGGACTACCACCCTTACTACTGGCCTTATTGCCGGCGCCGCTGGCCAGCGCCGCCACGGCGAGCTTGGAGGCCGGTGAGGAGGAGCAGGCCGCCCGCTTCCTCCTCACCCGCGTCGTCGCCGCCCGGCCGCCGCCGCACAGCGCCGGCAGCCTCCTGCCGGCCATCGTGCGTCGTCACCGCCCAAGGACACTCCCAGTCTGCTACTACCGCCGCCGCGTAAATGAAGTTGAGGCCCTACCGGCATACCCTACACATACACATTGTGCAGTGCCAGTGGTTGTATATATAAAGAAGGCCTGCATCTCAGATACTGCATGGAAGCATGTAGTGCTCGCGCCCTACCACTACCAGGCCAGTAGTTGCTCGGTCGTCGTACTGTACGCGTGCAGTCAGTAGACGTGCAGGGCATGAAGTGGGCAGTGAGTGGTGGTTAGGCAAGGAGCCAGCAGTTGGGTCTGGTCTGATCTGATCATCTGAGACCGACCATCAGATCATTCCTTCATTGCCACGCACACGTACGCATGCCGTCGTGCACGTATGCCAATCAATGCGGATCCCAAGTATATATCCATCACATGCATGATTGGCGCGTTGATCGATCGGGGATATAATTTTTGCCGATTTCCCCCGGCTGTCAGCGTCCTAGCTCGATCGGGGAATCGGGGATACGATTTAGTATTACATATATGATATATATGTATATATATAGTCACAGCTGGTTGATCATATATCCTAGCTGGCAACAGGCAACATAAGATGTTTATTTTTTGCGCCAACAGCTGCCAACTAACTACTCCAGCTATGCAAGCGTACGTGTACGAGCGATCCCCCATCTGCGTGCTCGTGCATACACGGCCCACGATGCCTGCAGCTGATGGGTTCGTACGGTCGTAAATTATACATACCATATATTCTTACTTGTCAGCCCAAATTATACATACGGACACGGGCATCCAAATCAAATCGATCTGACTGCATCATATCGTGTTTCTTACCACACGAAATCTGCAAAACAAGATCACACTTGGATGACTTTTGTGCCGAATAATTTTTTGAACGCGGGACAATTTTTTTTGAAGCTGGATTGTTCCACCAATATAAAAAAATATTACACCTTGTATATATGATGGTTTGGCTAACGCATATAAACTAGGGAACACTACTATAAAACAAGCCATGGGAACCGGTTGGAAACAGCCTTAGGCACCGGTTTTCCAACCGGTTCCCCCAAACCGAGACCAATGGCATCTCCCTAAGACCCCGAGTATTTAACTCGGTGCTATAGGCATCCATTGGCATCGGTTGGAAAGACCAACCGGCTTTCCAACCGGTGCCAAAGAGACTACCACACTGACGCAAGGTGGCAGCCCCTTTGGTACCGGTTGATCTTTCCAACCGGCACCAATGACTTTTTTCCCTTTTTTCCCGAATTCCAGTTTTATATGTTTTATTTATTACTGTTTATTCTTTTATAATTGCTAAATGCACTTGAGCTCTACAGTACTATATGTTCATTGGTCGTACGTACGTGTTCGTTTTCAGAGAATATTTGAAACTAATTAAAAGTGAAATGCGAGCATATAATTAAGCTAATTAGATGAACTAATATATTTACAAATATACAAACATCAAGGCATCAAGTTTAGAAATATATACAAATGTACAAGTTATATTTGTAGTCCAACTACTGGGCCCCTCAGGAGGTCGATAGAAGTCCTCTATGGATGTGACCGTCATGGTAGAACTCGCCTCTAGGATCCAGGATCTCGTTCAATATGAATCCGGCGAGCTGCTCGCACATGGCGTTGATCCGATCAGTAGAGTAACATTCATCCCCCATTTGAGACATCTATCATTTAGGAAAAAAAGAACTGATATATTAACATCATATGCGTTAGTATAATTATGAAAATGTACTAGTGAACGGTTTGGACGTACTCTCATGTCCTCCGTAGTAGGCTTCCCGCAAAGAGTCATGATGTGCAAGTAGTCGCATACGTAGTACCCGCACCAATCAGTTCCTTGTTGTTGTCTCGCACACTTAAGGAGAAACAAATAAATTACTCAATTTAGAATAATTTGGGATTACTTAACTAGACAAATCATTGTGAATCAACATACTAGATAATCCATTTTAACATTCAGTTCGGGCCTCCATTGACCACGTCCTTTGTTCTTTTTCACAAATTTTTTCCAAATCCTGCGCTCAATGTTAGGTTTGATATTCAGGAATTGTTATTAACAGAAAAAGGATTTGATTGAGCAAACTGAACTTACCTGTTCAAGGGGTCTATGATATGTTGGATTGCGGACTTTGGATTTCTCATTGAGTCAAAGACTATAAGATTGCCGGTCTCTACGGAAAGTATGAGTAAAATCCAATGATAACTGCAGATATAGATAGGATATATACATACATGCATTAGACGACTTAGTATTTATTTAGTAATATAACAGATGATTGAGTCGACCAAGACTTACCCAAAGTTGTATGGTATGAATATATAGGATTTGTAATTTTTCCTAGTCAACGAATCGTACATGTTTTGGCACGTTTCCGTGTAATTTTCGTTGAGCATTTTCTAGTTGACTAGCAAAGGAGACATGAAGCCGATCTGATGGTGCCATCCATGTTTTCGGCTTCTTTGGGTCTCCTGTTTAAACGATACAATAGAAATTTTATAATGCACACATATAATTATGTTCTTGTTAACAAAAAGTATTAATGTAGAGGTAAGTGATACTTACAAAACCCAAATGATGATGATAGAGGCGTCGAGGGCTTCTCGATGGTAAATGTGATATAAATCTTTGAAGTACACCCAGAAGTCGTCCTCCCCGCGGAAGAAATCATGGTCACGATACTTGACTCCAAACATTTTCCCTTCGTCATTCGACATTCGCAGGTACCATCTATGAAAATTGAACATCTGCGTGCCTAGACTTTTCTCCTCTTCCTCAGTGACAAAAGGTTTTCCATGCTGGAATGGAGTAAGAATGGAAGCGACAGGGATTTCCGCCTCCACTTGCCCCGTTGCCTGCTCTAGCGTTAATCTAGTTTCAGAAAGAAATATCACGGCCTGTAGGTCCGCCTGGAGTTGTACGTCCGCCGGGTGTAGGAGTGGCAACCCTAGCACCCGGAGGGCTCTAGTTCTTTTTGTTGTGTGCCAAGCTGAGGAATGGTCTTGCTACATTTTTTCTTCACATTTCTCACCTTGTGTGGCTTTGTCAGAGTACGTTCATAGTCCGAAGGTAAGCTTTTCGGTTGTGGTGGGTTGTCTAGGCTCGCGAGAAGCTGTTTCCCTAATTCTATAGGTACATTTTCCCTCGGCGGGGGACTTTAGACTTCAACTGTTCTTGTATATATCGAGCAGTGTCCTCTTCCAACTTCTCAGCGGTCTTCTCGTAGGTCAATTTTCTTTCGACCGTTTTCTGCTTCGTCTTTGAGGGTCCAGCCGCTGGGAGGGATGCAGTCTTTTCTTTCCTTTTTCTGGTGCAGGAGGAGTTGGAGTACTCGTGGCCCTTTGTGCCTGCGGAGACGGTGGTGAGGGAGTGGTTGTGGGGACGGCGGTGAGGGAAGCTGCGGTGACGGGCGATCAGTCTGTACGGGAGCCGTTGTGCTTGCAGTAAGTTTGATGTCGGCCTTGTGCCATAGAACGATTCCGTGCATTGCGTCTCCCAATGTCTTCTCTCCATCCCCTCCAACGAAGTCGAGCTCAAGATCCTCATTGTTTCCAACTATTTGCTCGACTGTGACAGAGGTGTAGCCAGGGGGTATCGGCCTTCCATGAATTGTAGTACAAGGATTCAGGGGCAGGGCTGACCCGTATGTGACATGAATGGATATATTCTTTGCTCGCACATGAAGCTCGCTCGGTGTTGGCATGGTGACATCATTGTAGCAGATCCGTCCAAATTAAACCGGCTTAAGTGCGCTAACTATCATTTTAAAGAATAATCAAGTTACCACACAATTAAAATGGTGTAATCTGGCAGTCCGTCGGGTAAAACCCAATTAAACTAATGTACTCCAGGATCACAATTGCACTAGAAGTCTCTCACGAAGACGAGCACAGGTGATACAAGCATACAGAGATCCTCAAATTAAGTTACAACAAAGGTTTTACATAAAATCTTTAAGTACAAACTACAGAGTTCAAATACACAACGGAAGTTTAAAACTGAGTTTGAAATAAAATACGTAAATACAAACGACGATACAAGATGAGCTCCACATCCTGCCCACCGATGTGATGCCAACCTGCCCGATCTTCACGGGGAAGACGGAACCCACTCGACGGTCCAACCCGGAGGAAGCGGTTGTCCAATCCAGGACGCACAGACCTCCTCGAAGTCAGCAGGAACACAACCTGCTCAGAAGTGTTACAACAACAACCTTGAGTATACTAATACTCAGCAAGGCTTACCCGACTCTGGGTATACTTAGCCCATTACCTAGACATGCAAAGCTTTTTGGCTTTGGAGTTCTTTTGCTGAAAGGCTGCTAGCAGTGAATCCTCACTTTCAATATTTTAGCTCCATTTAGTATAGCGAGTATTAACTAAATTCACTTAAATATCTAGAGCACACATGGTGGATCAGATTATCCTTCAGTAACTCACAAACCAACCTTTTCCATTCCGTTCTCATTCCACTTTCTTACTACGATGTGACACAGTGACCAAGGCTCTCATATCCGCGAGTCACGGCGAATCGATCCAATTTAACCTTGCAAGGTGGACCTAACTCACACGACTTGTGAAAACCCCGTCGGGCCACACACGTCAACTGTTCCCATCATCACCCCGACGTCTGAATCACGCCTGCCAAAACCCGGGTGAAGGGTCCCTCATGGCGAACTCCCGGAGAACCCGGAGGCGACATACTATCCAACACCCGCCATCATTCCACTCCCAGAGTAGCAGGTCGCGATTCAAAATATCAATGCAAATCAGGTAATTAGCTTACTAGTTTCGACTACCTCCTACTTCCGGCATGTGGTTAGTACTGTTCAATCCTCGATCAACAATGCCAACAATGGTACGGTCCTCAATCGACACAGGCGGAGGCTTACTTCCATCCATTTTATATCCAGAACCCATTTCATCTCCGCCCGGTCTTCATTTTTCTTTCCTCATTGATTCACTCTCAAACCACATTGCCACAAGTACAAGATCTTAATTCTCGCGAGTGACAGGAAACACTCGACTTCTACCGAGATCCTACTTAGCAGAGCATTTCTATCGACACCTGCATACTAGTATTGACCCTCGGTACCTAGGGAGAACATGCATACTAGGTTTCCATACAACTTCTAGAACGTAAATGCACGAATACTTAAGTAAACATTAATATATATATACTGAATTTATGGGTCATGCTCCGGGGCTTGCCTTGTAGGTCAGCGGGGTTAGCAATTTCTTCGGGAGCGTGCTCGACTGCATCCTCCTGCTATTCTCCTACTTGTAGCTCCTGGACCGGCTCAACAACCAGCTCGTAGACGGCTTCGTTCGTGGCATCTACATGTATGAAAAAGAATGTCATGCACTAACTAAAATGATGCATGACGGCCAGGATGCAATGCAACGCGATTAAAAGATGACATGATTGGCAATCCTTTAACGAACAACAAGGAAACCAAGCGATAAAGGAAATGGCTTGGCGCTGCTAGGTAAGTTTAGTTTCCAACCTAGTTTAGCCTGAAATGTTTTCTTTCAAGCAAAGCTATTAAACTTACTTAGGACGACTAATCGCACATCTAGAGCATAAGTAAAACATAAACTACGGACTTAAAATTAACTAACCACAAGAATAAAGGATAAACACTGAAGCTAGGAACTAATTAAAGATCAAAACTTAACATGCCATAAGGATCTGGTAGCACAACTTTTCTATCATGAAAAACTACTGATAAGGAGTGCATAAATAAATTACTAACAATTATTGATATAGAAAAGTATTTCTTTTAGCCCTAGAATGGAAATCAAGCAATATTAGATCCACAAACATGCACATAGGCTATGCATCTAAAAAATTTTTAGTGGACTTCACATACAAAGAGTAATCTACTGAATAAATTTCATAATTTTTAGAGCAACGGAACAACCGGTATTAAATAAACTAGCTTAAATACAAATCAAAATTTTAGCTGGGGCAAAATTGTCATTTCACATGCATGAGTATTTTTCCTCTGAAGATCTTAATCTAAGAAACCCAACAAAATTTAGTTTGCATTTTTTGCATTTTTCTATAATTTGTTACACATTTATGAAATATCAGCCAAATTAAACAAATTTGAAATAAAAAAACAACCCTAAATAGGGGGCTGACGACTGGGCCCCGCCCATTAGTGGGAGGGAGCCCAGCCCAGCTCCCCTGCTCGCGCGCGCGCGGCCAGCCATGGCTGGCGCGGCGGCGGCGCGGGGCGTTCCCCGCCGACGGGAGCCAGCCGGCGGCGCTGGCCCGCGGCCAGGGCAGCTTGCCGGCCTTGGGGCGCGCAGCGGTGGCCCCGCGGTGGCGAACCGGCGGCGGTGGCGGCAGTTTTGAATGGGGAAAGGGACGGGGAGGATGAGGAGAGCGTGGGGAAGCTCATGGGGCGTTCGAATCGGGCGGAGGATGGCCGGAGGGGTTAGATCGACGAGCTCGGGCGGAGCTCCGGTGAGCGGCAATGGCGGCCAGGTTCGGCGGGCCCGATTCCGGCCGGGTTTGGGCATGACCGAGCTCGGGAATGGGTGGAGGAGGCAAAGGGCGAGGCGAGGGAGGCTCTGGCGCAAGGGATCGAGGCGGGGTGGCGAGCTACAGCTGGCGCGGCGAGTGGCGGCACAGCTCTGCTCGGGCCAGCTCGAGCTCTCCTCTCAGCTCGAGGAAGAAGATGAGGACGGGGCGAGAAGCATCCAGGGCACGCGAACGGATAAGGTGACGCGCACGGAGGGCGAGGATCGCCGGCGGCCGCGACGCGTGGAGTCGCCGGTGCAGCGCCGGTCGCGGTATGGGCGAGCACAGTGCCGAGCACAGGAGAAGCACAGTGAACGATTTTTGACCAAAATTGACTCGCGTTTGACCTCCCAAAACTCAAATTTTCATATAACAACTTGAGATTTGACCAAAATAAGAGTTGTAGAGGAAGAGAAGATCTACAACTTTTGTTTTGGGCGAAAGTTGATTCGAAGCTCGAATTAGGGAGAAAAATGGAATCGAAAACGGCTAACTGGATGTTTACTATGCGAACGCGATTAGCACTAATGACACGCTTACGCCATGATTAGTGATTAAACATGTGATTAGCGAGCACGATAAACACAGGGGTGTTACAATCATCTACTAGATACCTCTGGTCATCTACCACCGTTGGCTCAATCTAGGCTTGCTGTTCAGCTTGTACGTCGGGCGCCGCCGTGGATGCACAGCTGCTGCGTCGCTGAGAGTCCGGGCTTATCACAACATCCGAGTGCCACCCAGTAGTGCCCCTTTGGCTCAGAGCTAGCGCAATTGCCTCATTGAACCTGGCGTCCATCTGAGATTCAAAGGACGCAACCTTCTTGTTCATCTCTTCTTGTATGGCACGGAGTTTCTCTTCTTGTTCGGCTTTGCTCTTTCGGTGAGTCTTGTAAGAGGAATCTCCGGCCCAAGCAACTTTCCATGGGACCACGCCGATGCCGCGGGCTCGTCCAGGGTGTTCCGGATTCTTTAATGCCCTTGTCAGCTCATCATTCTCCCTTTGAGGCTGGAATATTCCTTGTTGGGCCTTATCTATTGCAGCAACCGGATCGCGGGACACTTCTTGCATTTGCTCGGGCATGACCAAACTTCCATCCAACTGGTTTAGTGTCATACCATTAGCAAATAACCACCACTTGAATCTATCCAGCCAATCCCAAGTCGTTAGCATGATGCCTCTGTCCATAAGGTCCTGCTCCATCTTCTGCCATTTTTTTATTTCCTTCTTATACCCTCCAGCCCCAAGGTGGTGGCTGTACTTCTTATTTGCTGCATTCGCCTTGTCCTGTTGGGATTTTTCTTGGGCTTCCTCTGAAAGTATGTATTGTTTGAACTCCTCCCAATATGGTTTAACTTTAGGAAGATCGTCCCAGATCGGCTCCTTATGCTTCTTGATGTAATTGGTGTACAATTTCTTCTTGAAACCTACAAAGGCAAGGGTCATCTTTTTCAAGGCACATTTTTTCACAAGATCTTGGTCAACTCCTTCAGGAAGAGTGAACATATCCTTGAGTTCTATCCATAACATTTCCTTCTGATGTGGAGGCACGGCGTGTTGCTGTTCTTCTGGTTTGCTCGATTTCCATAGTCTTGTGGTGATTAGAATTCTCGCCCGAATAATAACTCCACATTGATTGACAAATTTCGTGCTAGCAGCCTCTGGAGCACTTGGACAGCCCTCCGCGTCTACTTTTGTGATGACCTGTCTTCCCTCCATTTTCTTGGTTGGCCGGCGTCTCCCTTTTGACTGGCTCAACGAAGTCGATGCGGAGGTCGACTAAATTATAGAAAAGATATGTTAATTGCAAAATTAATCTACCGAAGTCACCATGCATATAGTTTTAAGATTCGTACTGGAATATGCTGCTGTTGATTGGGCGGCGGCGCAAAGTCATCATCTTCTTCATCGGCATCTCCAGACATATTCAGGAACGAATCAGCTGTCCGAGCATCTTCTTCACCGATTGGATGGGTGGTGTTGGCTCCAGGGTTCACCTAACCGGTGGGAACCGGTCCGGTTTGACCGGTTACCGGTCAAACCGGTCCGGCCCGGTTCCAGTTTGGGCCGGTACCAAACCGGCCCAAATTCAAAATTTAAATTTAAATTCAAAAAATGAAAAATTTCCAAAAAAAATCCTAAAAATACTTCAAGGTGCGATAAATCTAATGGTGCGACAAATTCCTAAAAATACTCAAAAAGTATACAAAAGTTAAACAAAAAAAAGCGTGCATACAAAAGTATACAAATACAATGTAAAAGTAGTACAAAAGAGGATTGGAGGGTTCATTTAGATTAAAATATGTTATACAAATATTTATTTAGTATACTTTGCGGGCATTTGAATTTAAACAAAAAAAGAAAAAAAATTGAATTTGACCGGTTATCAGTCAAACCGACCGGTATACTGGCCAAACCGGCCGGTATACCGGTCAAACCGGTCGGTTCCCAAATGCGCCGGATGATTTGAATTTGCACTGGGATTTGACCGGTTTCTACCGGTTTCCGGTGAAACCGGTCCGGTTTACCGGAACCGGAGTGCTCCGGTTTGGGGTGTCCGGTTGGGAAAAAAAACCCTGGTTGGCTCTCGTATCTTCGTTTATTGCGTCCAACATGTATTGCTTGGCAGCCTCGTCATCACCGAAGGGGCCCATCCTTAACTAAAACCGTAAAAATGTGTTAGAGTATGTGTCCATCCTTAACTGTGTATGAGAGAGAAAGAGAGTGTGTGTGTCTTTGAGAGAGCGAGAGTGTGTGTGTGTGAGAGAGAGAGTGAGTGTGAGTGTGTGTGAGAGAGTGTTTGTGTGTGTGAGAGTGATTGTGTGTGTGAGAGTGTGTGTGTGTGAGAGAGAGTTAGTGTGTGTGTGTGTGTGTGTGTGTGAGAGAGAGAGAGAGTTAGTGTGTGTGTGTGTGTGTCGTGGAACTGGGTCAAGGAACGGGGTCGAGGAACCGGGTCGAGTAACGGGGTCGAGGGTTGAGGGTTGAGGTCGAGGGTCGAGGGATGGGGTTGAGGGTCGGGGTCGAGGGACGGCGAATGCGTGTGTGAGTTAGAGAGCAAATACGAACGGGTTCGGGCTCAAGAATTAATTTAAATCAATCTAAATTACAAATGCAATATATGTAATCAAGAATTACAAAATAAAATAATAAATACTTGGTAAATTGAATTCTTTGAATACAAGTACACATATGTCGTCATTACTCGTTGTCATCGTCATTACATTATATAGTGTAATAAAATTATACATAAAAGTAATAAAATTCTAAAAAGCATTATTGTATCTAATACTAATAGTAATAGTTAAAAGAATTATTTAAAAATTCTATCAAATAGTAATAGTTAAAAGCATTATTCTATCTAAATACTAATATACATAAATTATATACTATATACATATATAATACAAACTAAATTCTATCTAATTATATAATTATACAAACTAATTAAAAACTAAATTCTATCTAATTATACAAACTAATATAATAAATTATATACTATATATCTAAATTGTATACTACATACATATATACATATATAACAAACTAATTATACAGAATATATAAATAAATAATACAATAAAGAAAAAAAAGGGGCGGCGAGCGGCGGAGCCACCATTCCTTACGTCGTCGGCGCGCGCCGGGGCACTGCAAGGCGCAGTCGAGGGGGGTGAGTCGCCGGCGCGGTGGTGGGGGGCGAGTCGCCGGCATGTTGGAGGGGGGGTGGCGTCGAGGTACTCACCGCCGTAGGGGAGAGGGCCGCGCGCGGCGTCGAGGCAGGCCGGGAGGGTGATCGAGGATGGCGCGAGCACCGGAGAGGTCGAGGACGACGGCACGAGGGCGTTTCCCAGCTGGGCCAGGCGCACGGAGTCACCCGGAGTCGACGTCGACGTAGATGTCGGCGCGGGCGAGGGCGGAGGAGGAGCGAGCGCGGAGGAGGACCACCGGATATGGCGGCACGACGATGCGGCGGTGCGCGGCGAAGGACGGCGACAGCGGCACGAGGATTGGGGTCGACGCAGTGGTGGCGGAGGCAACGAACAAGATCGGGGAGGACTTAGCCGAGGAAGAAGAAGGGAATGGATTATATAGGCAGAGCCTTTGGTACCGGGTGAAAACATCATCCGGTGCCAATGGCTGCCTTTGGCACCGGCTTCTGTATCACCCGGTGCCTTTATGAAGCCTTAGGCACCGGTTTCTATTTCACCCGGTGCCTTAGCTAGGACCCCAACGGGCGGGAAATGAAATACACTTTGGCACCGGGTCAGGAAAATAAACCGGTGCCTAAGGCCTCTTTTGCTTTATCTAGACTGGTGGCCATATAATATTTGAAGTCAATAAATAGCGCAATGGTAACTCAACTTGTTTTGAGCGTGGGAGCCTGGGTTCGACTCCCGCCCAAAGCACCTTTTTTTTGACAAAAAAGTCTTTGGTACCGGTTGAAACTATCAACCGCCGGTTGAAACTATCAACCGGTACCAAAGGAGTTTTCTCTTAATTGCCACATAAATGATATATTTGTCTACTAATTACCTAATAAATCATTTAAGGACATAATAAATCATTTTAATTGCATCATAAATCAAATAATTGCATAATAAATCATTTAAATGCACAATAATTCTAATTATTACATAATAAATCATTTAGGTGCATATGTAATCATTTTAATTGCATAATAAATCATTTAAATGCACAGTAATTCTAGTAATTGCATAATAAATCATATAAATGCCTAATAAAGCTGATAATAGAATAATAAATAATTTAAACGCATAATAAATTGGATAATTGCATAATAAATCATTTAAATGCATAATAAATCGGGTAATTGCATAACAAATCTGGTAATGTTCACAAAAAATATTACAAGACATAATTATTGAACTAAGGGAATATTAACGATGGTTCGCTTTACAATCGTCCCTTCATTATGATCATGACATGCGTAGGGAGCCTCTTCTTCTGCTAAAAGAATACTTGTGTCAACCTCCACTGCGAACGGAGTCATATCTTCATCCTTATTGTATTCTTCTTCATCTGTGATATCGTCGACTCCCACAATTTTCCTTTTTTCTGCCAGAATAATATGGCGCTTTGGCTCATCTCCGGCTCCTACAAAACTTGATTTATTCCTGGACTTGTCCTTTCTCAGTTTGCTAGACATGTCCTGCACATAGAAAATTTAAGTGACATCTTTAGCTAGGACGAATGGTTCGTCTCGATAGCCAAGCTCTTTGAGGTCTACCGTTGTCATTCCGTACTCATCGATATCGACACCTTTTCCTGTGAGTTTAACCCATTGACAATGAAATAGAGGGATCTTGAACGGTCCATAGTCGAGTTCCTAGATCTCTTCAATGTAACCAAAATATGAGTTCGTTTGGCCACTAGAGTCGGTGGCATCTATACGGACACCACTATTTTGATTGGTGCTCTTGTTATCTTGGACTCTTTTATAAAATATGTAACCATTAATTTCATATCCTTGGTACATCAGGATTGAATTTGCCAGACCCCTGGCCAGCCAAACTAGCTGCTCATGTATTTGATTGTTGGCCATGACTTCCTTCTGCAACCAGGTGGCGAATGTATCATTATAATGTTTTGTAATCCATGTCTCAGACTTCAAAGGGTACATCCTTTGCACAATTTGCATGTGCTCCTCCATGTATGGAGCCACTAAGGCTGATTGTTGTAGAACTGTGAGATGTGCTTTGCTCAACGTGGCATGATCTGTGGAATTTACTGATTTTCTTCCAAGTGTACCCTTTCCAATCAGCCGCCCCTCATGACGTGATACTGGAATCCCAATTGGGCAGAGTTCTTTCACATAGTCAACATAAAACTCAATGACCTCCTCTGTGACGTAACCCTTTGCAATGCTTCCTTCTGGACGAGCCCGATTACGAACATATTTCTTTAGGACTGCAAAGTATCGTTCAAAAGAGAACATATTATGAAGGAAAACATGACCGAGAATACCAATCTCCTTGACCAGGTGAACTAGAAGATGCGTCATAATATTGAAGAATGATGGAGGAAATACATCTCAAGACTGACTAAACTTTGGACAACATCCTGTTGTAGCCTGCTTAAACTCGATGCATCGATTGCCTTCTGAGAAATTGTGTTGAGAAAGGCGCATAACTTTATGATTGTTGCTCGAACATTAGCTGGTAAAATACCTCTAAGTACAATTGGAATCAATTGCGTCATCAACACGTGGCAGTCATGGGACTTTACGTGTGAGAATTTCTTCTCTTTCAAGTTCAGTAGCCTCTTTATGTTTGAAGAGGAGCTTGATGGGACCTTGATACTGTTCAAACAGTCGAACATACTTTGCTTCTCTTCCTTACTAAGAGTGTAGCACGCAGGACCTAGGTAATGACGTCCTTTATCCCTTTTTTCTGGATGTAGTGCGGTCCGTTGTTTCATACGTTGAAGATCTTGTCGTGCTTCCAATGTATCCTTTGGCTTCCCGTAGACACCAAGGAAGCCTAGAAGGTTCACACAAAGATTTTTCATCACGTGCATCACATCAATTGCGTGGCGGACCTCTAATACTTCCCAATAAGGTAACTCCCAAAAAAAATACTCTTCTTCTTCCACATAGGTGCACGACCGTCATCACTCTGCACTGATCTGCTTTCAAGTCCTTTTCCGAATACTACTTTTATATCTTTGACAATTTCAAATACCATTTTTCCACAACGGTGCCTAGGCTTGGTACGATGATCTGCCTTTCCACCGTAGTGAGCATGCTTCCTCCTTAATGGGTGCTTGATCGGAAGAAATCGACGTTGGCCCATATACACGATCTTCCTACAGTGCTTGAGGTACGTGTTGTCGGTTTCTTCTAAACAATGGGTGCATACCCTATAACCTTTATTGGAATGTCCGGAGAGGTTGCTTAGTGCTGGCCAATCGTTGGTGGTTACGAAAAGCAATGCACGAAGATTAAAATGTTCCTCTGCGTGCGCATCCCACATACGAACACCCTCTTCTTTCCACAACAATAGAAGATCCTCAATCAGCGGTTTCAGATACACATCTATATCTTTACCAGGTTGCTTCGGGCCGGGGATAAGCACCGATATCATAATAAATTTTCGCTTCATACACAACCAGGGAGGAAGGCTGTATATATAGAGTGTCACAGGACAGGTACTATGACCACTACTCTGCTCACCGAAAGGATTCATGCCATCCGTACTTAAGCCGAACCTTATATTCCTCACATGATTTGCAAATGTTGGGAATATTCTGTCCACCTTTCTCCACTGCGACCCATCAGCGGGGTGTCTCAACATATTGTCTTGCTTACGTTCTTCTTTGTGCCATTGCATCAATTTAGCATTTGTTTTGTTCATGAACAAACGTTTCAGACGTGGTATTAGAGGGAAATACCACATCACCTTGGCAGGCACCCTCTTCTTGACACGCATCCCCTCAACATCGCCTGGATCATCTCGAGGGATCTTATACCGGCATGCGTTGCATACAGGGCATGAATCCATATTTTTATAGTCACCTCGATATAGGATGCAGTCATTAGGACAAGCATGTATCTTCTGTGCCTCTAATCCTAAAGGACAAACAACCTTTTTTGCCTCGTATGTTGTCTCCAGCAAGGTGTTACCCTCAGGGAGTAAGTTTTTTATAAGTTTCAGCAACTCCTCGAATCTCTTGTCAGACAAACCATTTGATGCCGCCCATTGCAATAATTCCAATGTGATACCCAACTTCTTTTGGCCTTGTTTGCAACCTGGGTACAACAATGTTTTGTAGTCCTCCAACATACGCTTCAGATCTCTCGATTCCTTTTCTGTTTCACAAACTTCCTAAGCTTCGCACAGCATCTGACCCAGATCGTCTTCTACAACGTGTCCTTCAGCATCTTCTTCAGGCTCACCAATTGCAGTGTCATCGAAAAAGGCATCATAATTGGCTACAAAGTCAGAAATCCTGTCCTCTTCTTCATTATTATCCAGCATAATTCCTCTTTCTCCATGCTTGGTCCAAACATAGTAGTTCCACATGAAACCACTATTGAACAAGTGATTGTGGATGGTTCTTGATGATGATTCTCATTCTTACAGAATTTGCATGGACAACGAACGAAACCGCTATACTTGTGTTTCTCAGCCGCTTCTATGAATTCATGCACGCCATCAATGAACTTCTTTGAACGCCGGTCCGCCATGTACATCCATTGCCGACTCATCTGGGTCTACAATATATTTATATACATCATTGTAGTGTACAAATAGTTCATTCATACTACCAATTTATAACTAACATTGAATACACTATTAATAAAATTAACTACAAAATTATAACTAACATAATTAGAATGTAAAAATAATAAATTAAATAACAATCTGTGTTCACAATTCATTTATATACATAATTAAAGTGTCAAAATAAATTATTCATTACAAAATATAAATTTTAAATACCATCATATTACCATACAAAATTTGAATTCAAATATATAATTGATAATGCATATAACTATAATAAATAGATACTATTCACTTATCAAATAAATTGATAAAACATATAAATACAATAATTTGATAGTATTCGCATATCAAATAAATTGATAATACATATAACTACAATCAGGTACTACAACTAAAAATAAGTATCACATGTATAAACTAAATTAAGTGATAAATGTTTCTAAAAACCAATTGCTAAGTTATGGAGAAAAATAACTAATATTTTTTGAAAAAAAATAAAAATTCGCATCCCCTCCCCTCACTCAGCTGCCATGAACAGTGAGTTCACGGCAGCAGGGAGGGGGAGAGGTTGGGGTATTTATAGGCGTGGGCCAAAGACACCGGTTGGTGCTCAACAACCGGTGCCAAACACTAGGCATAGGCACCGGTTGAAGTTACCAACCGGTGCCTTTGTGGTGGGCACGTGGCTGCACCGGGTCATGACAAAACTAGGTGTCATTGTCCGCTAGCTCTTTAGGCACCGGTTGGTGCCACCAACCGGTATATACCGGTTGGTGGCACCAACCGGTGCCTATACTGGGGTTTTGGTACCGGGTTATGCTTTAACACGGTACCAAACCCCTTACCTTTGGCCAAAGGTACTAGCTGCTTTTGCAGAGGTACCAGTTGCTTTTGCAGCCGGTACTGATGCGTGGCATTAGTACCGGCTGCAACAGCAGCCGGTACTTTTGGCCAGAACTTTTTGCCTGTTTTCTAGTAGTGGGAGGTGGCTAGAATTGAGCAGCCCATGTTCCTTGGCAGCACTCGCCGCCTGATCGATCGAAGGGCATGCAAACCGGGGTGTGATCCTGGCTTAGGACCTTGACAAGCAAACAGACCGGCGTTGCATACTGTCTTTGTTCTTAAATATATTATTACACCATTCACTCTTCTCCAACTTTGGCAAATAGTATTATTTAATCGACTAGTTATTAGCTAAAGTAAAATGATCACTACTATCCATCAGGTGAAAGTACTCCAGATTTAACACGTATATTTATCTAATAGTCAAATGTTCATAGAGATGAGTGTTTGAGTTGTATAGTGTAATCGTAAAAAAAAAACAAATATAGTATTATGATAACCAATCTAGACACTTATTAGCCACATATTATATGCACTTGTCCGTACATTTCAAATTTATAGTCACCGAAACTATTTGAACCCTCTGAGGTGTCCTTTCATACTTGACACTATCACTGTCCACGTACTTTGTAAAGTCCTAGAATCATCAAAGCGGTTTTTATGCTTTAATTTGATATATTGGTTGCAGATATTATTGTACCAATACTTGAAATTAAATTATTGAAGGGAAAATGCAAACCACTGGTGGTAAATAATCGACCACACATACCAGTTTCCTCTCAGAAAAGAAAGAAACCAGCCACACTTATATATTGCTGCATGGCCGCATGGAGAAAGATGCTGCTTGTCATTGAAGTCTTCGGCGCCCTGTAATCACGGGGTGCTCACCTGATTTTTGATACCCTCCGGAGGCATGCTGGACTTTGTTTTCTCTAGTGCCCTCTCCCTCTTCCCTTTTTCAACTTTGTGAAACGTGTACAATTGCTCTCGATGGTCCCGGCTCGTACTCTCAATCAAGTCCCACCATGCATGATATCCCCTATCATGGGCAATACCACAAAATAATTTTCTTTCCTTACAAAAAAGGGCACAAAAAGTTATGGACGCGGCTAACTTACGCCTGACACTAGCCACACTTTGGCAGGGACACATTCAACTTCCTCTAGCAGGGATATCTTTATCTGCAGCAGTAGCAAATGGCTTTTACAATCTTGTTGGTCTTAAGCGACACTTTTTTACAATATTGGAGATTGGGCAATATCCACAAATAGCAAGATTATCAAGTTTTGTACTTGGATTTTACATGTCTTAGCAAGTTAATCCATACATAAAAAAGGTTCTTGGTCGACTAATAATTTGTCACCTGGGCTCCACTTATATATGATAAAACCCCAAATGTATATGTTTTTTCTAGTTTTGAAGATGCATTGAGATGCCAAATAGCTTGGCTAACGTTCTGCAATTTGGGATTGTTCACCTAACTTACTTTTTTTTTTGTAAACACTAGCACAGAATACATACACATATACTCCCCCTATATGAACGGATACACACCAACATACTCAATTACCATCAACACCTCAGGCATTGATAATTGGTTGTCCATGCTCATGATGGCATGTTTTCTGGTCTAAACTTCATTGGGTAAAAGTATTCGTATTAAACTGAAATATTGGTTTTCAATTAGAATTTGAAATTTCCAACAGAAATATTCTTGAGTAGAAATTTGAAATCTAATTTCAGAGGGTCAATCTTCAATGGAAGCCTTAGTTTTAAATATCAACACACAAGATGGGTGTAGACATAGCTCACCATTCGTGGAAGCAGATAAACCTTGAAAATTAAACTCCTAAGCATCAAATTCCACATATTGAATTATATATTTATATGTTGTGACTTCAGAGAGAGGAAGAAAGAGACGTGAAGTGTTTTGTTGTATACCTCATCATCTTTTAAGATGGGCCAAAAAAAGGCATTCATTTTGGGCCGAAAATTTATACCCATACCACTGTCAGACCCTTTTCCGGGCTGGGCTCCGGCTTCTTCTTATTTTTCATGAAAAAGAATAGGGAAAAGTCTATTTTACACCCTCGAACTAGCACGATGGTCCGATTTTCAACCCTTAACTACGAAACCGGGTAACCAGTGTCCTCGAACTGTCCAAACCGTGTGAAATACAACCTTGATCACTGTAGCAAGCGGATTTCAAGGCGGTTTTGCTGCCGTGGCATATGGGACCCACATGTCAGCTCCTACACACTTTCTTCTCTTTCAATGACATGTGGACCCCTCTCCTGCTTCGTCATCACCACCCCTCCCTCTCCTGCGAGCCGCCGCCGCCATACTCTCTTGCCCGAGCTCGGGCCGCCATGCTTGGGCGCTCGGCCGCGAGCTCTCCACGGGCCCCTCTCCAGCTCTGCCATCGCCACCCAAGCTTGGGCCGCCATGGGTGCTCGACCGGCCGTGAGCACGCTGTGGGGCCCCTCTCCTGCTTCGCCACAGCCACCTCTCCCTCTCCTGCGAGCTTGCCGCGTCGCGGGCGCGGTCGGTCCCTGGGCGCGGCCGGCCCTAGGCGCCTTCGTCTTCCTTCCTCTATCGGAGCAGTGCGGCGGGTGGGGGCCGGAGCAACACGGCGGATGGGGGCATGGCCCGGAGTTCCCGCCCCAAGGCTGCCGCCTGGAGGCGCTAATCTGGCGGTGGATTGGAGCACGACGGGGAGGAAAAGGAGGTGCGACCGGGCGGCCCCACGGTGGCGGCTGGAGGCGATGGCGGCCACAGCGGTTGAGACGGGGGGAGGCCCGGTGGCCTGGCAGAGGAGGCGGCGTAGGCTGCGGCGGCCGGACAGAGGAGGCGGAGGCTGCGGCAGCCGGCGGCAGCAGGGGGCGGCGACGCAGGCCCGCGGCAGCAGAAGAGCAGCGCCGGTGGCAAGGGCTGCAGCAGGGGGTGGTGACGCAGGCCTACGGCAGCCGGGAGCCGCACTGCCAGCCGCCGCTCGTCCATCCCTGTGGACATGCCGCACGCGGACGCGGCTCGCCGGGACCAGTCGGCCCCGCTGCTGCCCCCGCTCCATGCCCGCTTCCCGCCCGCCGCTCTGCGGCCGCGCTGCGTAGCCGTGCCACCCACGTGCGGCTCGCCGGGACCAGTGGCGACGGCGGCGGTGGAGGAGCAGGGGAGCGATGGAGGTGGCGGAGGAGCAGGAGAGCGAGGGTGGCGGAGGAGGAGCAGGAGAGCGAGGATGGCCGAGCATGAGGCGGAGGTGGGCACGGATGAGGACGTGGCGAGGACGGCCGGGCGCGAGCGGAGGCGGACGCGACGAGGGCGGCCGGGCAAGAGAGCATAGCGGCGGCGGCTCGCAGGAGAGGGAGGGGTGGTGATGACGAAGCAGGAGAGGGGTCCACATGTCATTGAAAGAGAAGAAAGTGTGTAGGAGCTGACATGTGGGTCCCATATGCCACGGCAGCAAAACCGCCTTGAAATCCGCTTGCTACAGTGATCAAGGTTGTATTTCACATGGTTTGGACAGTTCGAGGACGCTGGTTACCCGGTTTCGTAGTTAAGGGTTGAAAATCAGACCATCGTGCTAGTTCGAGGGTGTAAAATAGACTTTTCCCAAAAGAATATCGCTTAGGCTGTATGGATCTGTACCAAGATGCAGAGAGCAGTTGAGCAGCTGTGTATATTGATTAGTACATACATGTACATATGCTATTTTAAAGACGAGGTAGAGGCAGGCGGTGTCTATTTTACGGTCGTCCGTTCCAATCCATTCCTATGGTCGATTTCGGACAAAGGCCCCAACTTGGCCTTGTATTTCTGTTTTTTGACAAAACGTGCAGGACCGAAGTATTTTTACACGAAATTTTTTATACCAAAAATTTTACACGGACTTTACATCAAAACTTTTACACGAAAATTTTTTATATGACAAAAATATATATTCAGAAAATCATATTGAAAAATTATAGAACATTATAATATTTTGAGGAACAAACTTTACCTGGTTGCATAAAAAACCTTATTGAAAAACTTTTACATAAAAAGATTTTTACACGAAAAATACACAAAAAATTTACATGGAAAATTTTTATATGAGAAATTTGAAAACCAAAAAAACGAGCGGGAAGTGGGCCTGAGAGGCTAGGTGTGCGGGGGGAGTGGGATTGGGAGACTTGGGGCTGTTGCGACAAGGTTAAGTCTCCCCATCAGAGATGACAATTTTTGGGCACCTAGAAACATGGAATCCCAAGAGTATGACACGATTAGATGCCACTCGTCCTCTGAGACCCTGCCTCATTGGAATATGTAAGGACATGCCAGCATGGATCCGCTAAGAGAAGCATGGTTGCAGGATGAGATAGCAGGGACTTCTCTTGACACTCGCAAGTTCTCTTATAACATCTTTTGCTGGAAAGCACTACACAAATTTCGGAAGGGCGAGAGTAAGAACACCAAATGCAAGCCATGCTTCAAATTGCTGGTGCTTCTGGCAAGACCTCTCACCCACCTTTTATAGCTGCGTGGAGCTTCACTGGAGGACAACCCGTGACGCTACAGTGTCAGCAATCACGGGTGTAGTAATGAAGATTCTCCGCACAGTGAAATTCCATGTAAGCCCACAGTAAGGAGATAAACATCCCTATTATTTGAGGATATTACAGGTGCAATCAGCGTGGCATATCCAATCGTATCATTTTTCTGGGAATCTACCCGAAAAAGGGATCTTTTCGGATATTGGATCTGATTAAACATACAGATATTCTTAGGAATAAAATTTAATGCCACATCTTAGATCCTTAATTCCAAATCTTTGATCGGAGGCTATTCGCAAGATATGAGATTTTGATTTAAAGCTCGGGGACTGCGGGATATGTGCATCAGTGATTTATTTTTCAATTTTTTTAGAAAATAAAAAGAGAAAAAGACTGAAGTGACCCTCAGCCTGATTCTGCGATTCAACCTAAAGCTCGGGGGCTACTCTATATGGAGAGCGAGTACTTCGCGCAGCATATATGATCAAGATTTCGGGGCTTGAGCACCTCACAGCCTCGGAGCAACCACGAGTACTTAAAAAGACTACTCGACGTACCTGAAGGAAGACCCAGAAGCAACTAGAAGGATATTCTGACTACTTGAAGTACTCAAAGATGCCCTGCCAAGTACTCGACACCTGCAGGACTCGGCTACGAAGAGCTCGGGGGGCTTGTCAGACCCGGGCAGCGGGACTGTTTATAAGCATAGAATATTCTAGAGTAAGGGATAGCTCATGGATGTACCTTACCTCTCTTGTAACTACCTGAATAGGCATAGAACTAGCTGCAGTACAAAGGAAACTATCCGATTGTGTTATAGTAGTACTCCAACTGTACTCGGCTAGGACTATCCATATAACCCTGTCCCCCCGGATATATAAGGGCGGGCAGAGACCCCCCTCAAAACATCAACACCTAAGCCAATACAAACAACCACACAGGACGTAGGGTACTACACAACTCGCGGCCCGAACCTGTCTAAATCTTTGTGTTCCTTGCACCATCGAGTTCTAGAGCAGTCGATCCCTACCTACAACCCTACTGCTAAGGGTATCCCTGAGCAGGCTTGGCGGTAAACACCGACAGGCTCCCTCAACAGTAGCCCCTCGAGACTGCGGGTGCTCCTCGGAGGACCCGAAGGCTCGACAACTCGGCGCATGAAACGCCGCCTCAAGCGCCACTCTTCGGACGGCGAGCGTACGAGGGCGACCGGAAAACCTGAAGGGAGACAAAAATAGAGGAAAAAGCTGCAGCTTCACCGTGGGTGAGATTACACTTCAGGGTGTTGATATGTTTGTCAAGAAAATAAATAAATAAAAGAAAAGAAAAAAATTGAAAACGATGAGGCGGTTAGGCTTCCTGGCGAAAAGACGATGATGTCCCTGGGCTGCTCCGACTTCCTTCGCGCGCTGGGAGGGGTACGCTGGTCTTTTCACCTTCAAGCGGCGCGCTTCTCGGGGCGCTCGAGTCGAGCAGCCCGGCACGAGTCAGAGCCCCACGCTTTCCAGCGCTGTAGCCCTGATTGGTCTTTACCTTTTGAAATTATGTGTGATGCTAGTGATTATGCTGTAGGAGCAGTGCTAGGACAAACTAAAGATAAAAAGCATCATGCCATTGCTTATGCTAGTAAAACTTTATCAGGGTTTAATTATGCAACTACTGAAAAAGAGCTCTTATCAACTGTAGGGGGTCCGCAATCAAAATGGTGAAGCCAGTAATCAAGCCATGAAAGAGGCATGTACATATATATAAGTATATATTATATTAGGAGCTCATATATACGTACTCCATCCGTCGCAAAATGAATGTTTTTTTAGACTTTTAGACATCGAGTTTGACCGCTTCGTCTTATTCAAAATTTTTATACAAATAATATTTATTTTGATATGATTTATTTATCATTAGAGATACTTTAATATTGATGTATTTATTTTATAATTTACATAAAATTTTTGAATAAGATGAAACGGTCAAACTTCATATCTGAATGTTTAAAAAGAATTTTTTTTGGACGGAGGGAGTACCACTTAGGGCACATACAACGAGTTGTCGAGTGTTCGTGCTAATCGAGACGATTAAATGAGGGAAGAGAGTGTGGTCGTCACCTGGTTCGTCGTCGGCTTCGGCTCGTGCTCCCAGGTCAGAGCAACGCCCAACTCCCCGTTGTACGCGTTGATGCGAGACGTCGCCATCTCGCCCTGATCCGGTGCTCCACGCGCAGGCTATCCTCCGCGCTTGTGTGCCCATCACCTAGCGTTCGCCAAGTGCTATGCTGCGGCTTGCTTCGTCGTGTTGCACCTCACCGCACGAGGAGCCGCACCTCACCGCACGGGAAATATCGAGGTGAAAAGGGACAGTACAATCTTTACAACCTTTTATTTTCTCTAATTTTTTAGACATGATAGCGTGAAAGATGAAAAGAAGTTTGTTAGAACTCCATAGATATTTGAATGAGAATTCGACTACAATCGTTGTCCAAATATCGGAAGTGAATACAAATAACAACCCTAATTCATGCTTTGTGGAGAGGTGCTTCATAGAAACCAAGAATGATTTAGTTGATCACATATGGTAGTGTTATGGGCAGAGGGAAAATCAGAGCAAAATGACCAATCAAATAGTGACTTTATTATTATATCAAATTGTGTGTATTCCTGAGAACATATTCAGATGAATGATGAATCTGTATATCATATGCATGCTTGTTTTTAAGAGTGATGCGAATTATTTGAATGTATTGTGTATTCTCTCATGTATGCTACAAAATGACTACAAAGATCAAATTATGCACTAGATCACCATAATTTGTGTGTCAAAGGACAAATTAAATACTTTGCAGACAGCTAAACAAACGACTTGTTTTGATAAAAAGACAGCAGCTATCTAAACTGTTGTACTTGCCCTTAGTTGAGCCTGTTCTGCTTTCTTCTTCTTCTTTTTTCTTTTTTTGATTCTCATGTTCTGCATTCTTACACAAGTTTGTGGGCGAGGATCAGGATTGCCTCCTGGTATACCAAAAAAAAAATCATACCGGATCGTATGCCCTTGCCTAGACCTGCCACTGGGGAGGGTATGGACATACCCACTCTTGTTCATGTCTAAAACCAATTATATATTACCCAATCCTCACCCTCCCCATTTCCACCCATATCCAATGGATAATTCATTTTGTACTAGCTACTATCTATATCTAATAAATAATCCCCACACTATACCCTCCCCATTTCTAATGGATAGTTATTTTTCTACTCATACCCTCCCCATTTAGGACGGGTGCGGATTTGGATATGAATTATGAATATCCACCAACAGCCTGACCCTTGCCAAAATAAATCTTTATATTACACAAAAAGTAGGAGTAGAAAATGTTGAATCACCCAATAATACTACTCCCTCTGTCCCAAAATAAATACAATTCTTTGACTTTTAGAAACTGTGTTTGACCGCTCATCTTATTTATTTATTTTTTATATAAATATTATCACTTTTGTTATGACTTATTACATCACTAAAGATATTTTAATAATATTTTATTTGTTCTATAATTTATATAAAAAATTTGAATAAGACGATCGGTCAAACATACTTTTTGAAAGTCAAAGAATTGAATTTAGACGGAGGGAGTAGAACAGACTTTGCTGCTGATATCATTGACCTTGAGCTTCATCCAGAGAGAGAGAAAGGTTGTTCGCTGAAGGAGCCAGAACCTCCACCGTTGTTGTCCCCTGTGAAAGTGTGCCCAAACATCCAAGTCAAGATACCATCAAATAAGACTACTCCCTCTATTCCAAAAAAAACATGCAAATATAGGAAACGTGTCGGTTAAACTTTATCTCCAAATAAATTTATTATGAAAATATATTTCACAATTAATCTAATAATGCTTATTTTGTCCCATAATAAATGTTAGTACCTTTTCATATAATTTCAGTCAAAGGTCATTATGTTTGACTCCTTGGGATGTGAGAATTACATATTTTATATAAACCATATCTAGGGTTCGAGGTTAGGGATGTTTTCATATAAACCAGATCTAGGGTTTGAGGTTAGGGTTCAAGGGAAGGAAGCAGCACGAGAGAGCCAGGGCCAATGGAGGAGAGCAAGGCCGAGCCGGCGGTCTCTTTGATCACCAAGGAGACGGTGCCCCAGTCCTTCATCGATAGGATCAAGACACGTCCCTCGCGCAAGATTCCTCCTTTCACCGAAGGACTGATCGAACTCTACAACGACGTACTCCCCGAGGCCATTGCACTGGAGGAGGAACACGCCATCCACTGGAACTACTTTGTGGACCTGGAGCAGGACTGCGTGAGCCAGTACGAGGAGAAGGGGTACGCCGAGGTGAGCGTGGACTTCACCAACGGAATGAAGCAGATCTTCATCCTTCCATGGGAGTAGGCGGGAATCATGAGGAAAGTGAATACAGGGTTTCGTGTCGGTGGAGCAATGGGTGTCAAGTGTTATTAGTTCGCCTGCTGTGACATCAATCTTTAGTACAGTGTCGTTGTCTTTGTTTCTATCTAGTCCGCTATCAGTATGATAATGTTGCTACTCGTATCTGTGATGATATCAGTATGATAATGTTGCTACTTGTATATGTGATGAGTTTTCAGTATATGACTCTGTTTTGCATTGTTTTGTCCCTGATCAGCTATAAGGCAAAATGTTGAGATGTGATACTGAATGTCATGATCGATCAGTGTTTAAAATAGCAGGCTAAGGCATTTAGTGTTTGGTATTTGTAGAGGCTAAGAAAGGCTATAGCGGTCTATAGCCTAGCTAATCCATTTAGCATTTCTATAAATACCATGAGTTGAGAAATCGGCGCCCCTAACCTTGACACTGACTAACGAGAAGTTGTACCTAAGTAGTTTGATATCACTTCTTCCATGGATCCTATGCGCACACTACACCAAAAAGACCTTCACCTAAACACTAATATGAGAGAACAACTCTATATGAAAATTTAACTCTTTATTCACCATAACTTAGTACAACAGATAACTCTGGCACTCTTTATGTGGCTACCTACCACGACACCACTACACTACATGGCAACCTTGACATCTCCTACTTGAGACCTCTTATGCCATGATATGACAAGAGGGGAGGGGAGTATCCCTATTTATAGGACACCATGACTCATATGTTTTTTTCCATATGTCCATCTTCTGCACACTTCTTTACAAATATCTAACTCTAGAATTTTTCTTCATACTTATCTAACTATATAAATATCTAATTTCTAGAGTATTTCATATTTCACCAAGAAGCATGGTGACCATTGTTCATGCATACTCTCTAATCTTCTAGGAGCTTCTCACAATTATGTATTTCTATTTCAACATCATACATAAATTTTTGAGTAATTTTGCATATAAACATAAAATTCAGAAAATTTTATGAACTGAAGTACGTCTTGGACTTCATTCCCTCATTTCATCGTTAACGAAATACTAAATTTTGTAAATGACAAAGTTGAATACTAAAGTAACAATAAATAAAGACTAATTATATGATTTAGCTAGCTAAATAACCCTTAATTTAGCAGTTATAGCGGGATATAACCCGCTATTAGCGGATTTAGCCTTTTAGAGCTAAGAGACGGATGTCCTAACTTTCTCCTCTCCTAAAGGCTATAGCAGGCTATAGCGGTAGCTATAGCCAGCTATTTAGAACCTTGCGATCGATCCAACATGCATGAGCAATTTAAATGACAGTTCTGTGAATTCTCGTGCATATGTTTCAAACATGTGGCTGCTATTAGTTCCAGCATATTTATTAGTTTCAGTAGTTGCTCACTTCACAACTATATGTTGGGCTGTTGACAGTGTTCATGACATTTCCCTCACTGCATAACTTTCATTTTGAATTGTTCATTTTCTGGAATCAGATCAACTGGTGTTTGTAGAAAATTATGCTTTGTTGATAGTGTTGATTAGTATCTCAACGAGCTTTAGCCTTTAGCTGTATGGATGCTCACTTCCATGGACCTTCCAGCATATTAATGGGATATATGAGGTTACCATGGATGTTATATGAGCTGTATTATTTTCTGTCTATTTGGCATCTATTTGCATGAGTTCGACACTCTGGTCGAGTCAGTACCTACCTGTAGTAGCTACTTGTGTCCTGCTCATCGTCACCTGCATGGATGTTAACTTGGCTTAACCTCTGTCTGCATTTCTGATGCAAATATCTGAAGTAACAGGCAGTCATCACTTGCCACCCTTCTTACGCACCGTACTATGTAGTAATACATGCTTCTTGGTTGTATAATTCTGAACACTGAATAATAATTTTGATAAGAAGATTTAGCCCTTGTTATTACTATTTACCAACATGTACATACTGTAGATGCTTATATGCATGTTGTTTCCTTTATATTTGGTTCACAGTTGCATAAAGTATTGTGTTAAATGTGCTTTTGGTGTGTTGTGCAAATTTGAGCCCTGAACATAAATCTTAGTGACGGTCAATCAAGTTTTGCAATCTGCACAGCTATGAATAACTGCGATTTAGACCACCATTTTCCCCATGATTCAGCTGATGCATTGGGTTGTTGGGCATTGATGCTTCTATGTGGCATGGTACTTTACATTTTTATTGACTTTCCATTTTTATTCTTAATAAATGAAAAAGAAAAAGAGGGCAGAGCTCATGCCATATGTTTGTTGCCGCCAGTTATTATAGAATAAATCAGCAATGCTGTTAGAAGCTTGTTATTGTGTGGGTCAAAATCTGGGTGTTATTGTGTGGGTCATGATCAGTAGACTGCATATTTGAAATGATATCAGTAGCGAGTACTTACTAGTATCTGGGAATTGGGATTCTTCCCTTATGAGGAGTGGGCTTCGCCAGAATGTCATCCCGCAATTGGGCTTCGCCCGTTTACCCTCCTACATTGTGCCAACACGCTGAGGATGCCATTAGAAATTTTTCTTCCACCGTTGCCCCTCCTTATCTCATATGACTGCAGAAAGTGTCAGACCCGGGGTAGCGGGACTGCTTATAGGCATAGAATGTTCTAGAGTAAGAGATAGCTCATGGATGCATCTTACCTCTCTTGTAACTATCCGAATAGGCGTAGGACTAGCTGCAATACAAAGGAAACTACCCGGTCGTGTTGTAGTAGGACTCCAACTGTACTCAGCTAGGACTTTCCATGTAAATCTGTCCCCCCAGATATATAAGGGTGGGCAGGTACCCCCCGAAACACATCAACACCTAAGGCAATACAAACCACCACACAGGACATAGGGTATTACGCAACTCGCGGCCCGAACCTATCTAAATTTTTGTGTTCCTTGCACCATCGAGTTCCAGAGCCGTCAATCCCTACCTACAAATCCTACTGCTAAGGGTATCCCTGAGCAGGCTTGGCGGTAAACACTGACAGCTGGCGCGCCAGGTAGGGAACTCGGCGAGTTCATCGGCGAGCTCGATGGCCACCATCACTTTCAGCACCATGGCGCCTCCTCAAGGTGTCACCTTCATCTTCGGCTCGTGGGTCTGCATCGCCAACGGTTCGGGCGGCTTTGACAGCCACCTAACTAATTCTCCCACACTGAAGATCACCACGTCGGAAGATCCCAACAAACTCGCCGGATCTGACGATCACGGCATCATATTGCTACTCGACCTCGCCAAGGAGATCGAGGCAAAACTCGAAGACAACTCTAGTTCCACTAGGACTCAGATCGATTCCAAACTGAAACCTACTCGGATTGGGACTCCTCTTGCTCAACCCGTCTTCGGCTTGCGCAATTCATCATCTGCTTACAAACAGATGATTAGATCCATCTATGAAATAGCTTGGATCATCTGCTCCGCGTCGAAAACCACTCAGTCACCACTAGCCGGGAGGCACCCATTTTCGATGTATACCTAGGTCCAGTCGAGTCACCTCAAGACAGCCTGGATTTCATCACCAATGCGCTGGCTAAGATGCAACTCAAATCTTGCCGAAGCCATACCCTAGTGGAACTACTCGACAACCTGCAGGAAGTTGCCAGCATTGATGATCTTCCGTTCCAACACGGTCTTCCCCTCGCAACCGAGAGGGAAACTGGGTCCGGAGAAACTGTCCTAGCTGTTTATGATTTAGACCTGGAAAGCTTCTCTCCCGAACGACTGGTTCCAGTGATCATCCAACAACCTGAAGCTAGTCAGCACGATCGAAATGAAGCCTTGGATCAGATTTCAGCAGACAATCTGACCCAAGACGCTCCACAAGATGAAGATGAAGTTACTCGCACAGCCCGCAGGGCAAGAAATCGATGTAAAGAGGAGCGCAGGGTTCATGCGGCCGAACATGCTCGTCTTCCTCCGCTCAACCTCAACAACGAATTCAACAATGTCACGGACCCTGTCTTCAGAACACCAATTGCTGCGATGACAGAAGCAACCCTGCGACTCATGCAAATGCCTCAAAATTCGGACTTGGAACGAGTCATAAATCTTGCCAAGAATGCTGTTGAACAACTCGAGAGACAAAACCCGCTGTCCTCGCTTCATGGTACACGGTCAAGGGCTACTGCAACAGTCATACCCCAGGCAAGCCATACTCCCAGAGGCCACAATCGTCAACAACAGCCGGAGCAGCAAAATCAAAGGAATCAAGACGATCAGGAAGCCACAAGCAGCCATTGCCCTAGGGGTGACCAACCACCGGCAAACCAAGCCCCTGGGCCTCAGCCAAACCGCAACAATAATAACCGCGGGTGCAACAGGAAAGAGGTAGCCGATTCCATCATGAACGCACGAGACATCATCAATGCAAGACACAGATCGCATCTTGCAGACAACTCCGACCGCTTCCAAGCCCTAAGCAGAGCTTTCGACAACATCGAGTACCCAAAGGATTTCAAGCCTACGAACATCTAGAAGTACGACGGTAAGCAAGACCCTGCTCAATGGCTACATTTATACTCAACCGCTGTTAGTGTTGCAGGAGGAAACACGAACACCAAGGTCCTATACTTCCCGATGGCCCTGGAGCCCGCACTCCTCACGTGGCTCGAAAGCTTGACGCCCGAGACCATACACTCATGGGAGGACCTCAAGAAGGCCTTCGTTGACAACTTCCAAGGGTTGCTACATCAAGTAGCCACCCGTCATGCCCCGTCCATGTGCAAGCAGGAGCAAGGCGAGTCGATCAGATCCTACGTCAAGCGCTTCTTCGACACAAGAGCTACTATCCCCAACGTCGCTGACGACAACATCATCGACTACTTCCAGAGCGGCATCACCGTCCAGTCTCTGTACCGTGACTTTGGGTGCAATCGCCCCAAGACGGTAGTGGAGCTACGAGACATGATGCAGCGCTGGGCGGATGAGAAAGAACAAGAACGCAGTCGCTTCCCGCGCCGCAACAACGACAACAACGGGAAGCGCCACAACGACCGTGGAGGGCCCAGCAACCAGCGGGATCCTGCGCGTAAGCGCAAGCCTGACGACACTGTCGGCATTATGGATCGCACCCCACGTGGTAAGAAGGGCGACAAACCGCATGATCAGTTCGACAAGATTCTTCACAACAAAAGATGTTCAATCCACCCCAAGCGCAACCACTTGATGTGGGAATGCACGATCCTGCACAAATCCTTCCAGTCGGCACTTGCAGACGCTCCTAAGAAAAAACAGGGCAAAGATGACGAAGATGACAAGAAAGACCATGACGGTTTCTAATAGCAACAAAACATCGTCAATGTCATATTTGGAGGAGATCCTAGCTTCTCCAAGCGAGCCCAGAAGCTCCTACTTAGAGAGATCCTCTCAGTCGAGCCAGCAATTCAGAGGCCACTGAAATACAGCGAGGTCCCTATTACCTTCTCTAGAGAAGAATAATGGACCAGCTTCTCTGAACCTGGAAAGTTCCCGCTGGTACTCGCTCCATTTGTCCAAGGCTCCAAGCTTACTCGAGTGCTCATCGACGGCGGAAGTGGGCTCAACTTGATCTTCGCAAGCACATTGGCAAAGATGGGCCTTAACTACATGAGTCTGCTCACTCCATGCAAGGCTCCATTCTACGGTATTGTCCCCGGGAATTCCTCTACACCAATTGGCTCGGTTACTCTCCCAGTCATATTTGGTACGGAATAGAACTTCCGGACAGAATACATCAAATTCGAAGTAGCCGACTTCGAATCTTCCTACCATGCTATCTTGGAAAGACCAGCGCTAGCCAAGTTCATGGCAGTACCACATTACGCGTACTTGCTCCTCAAGATGCTAGGCAACACAGGAGTACTTTCATTACGTGGTTACCTCCTTAGGTCCTTCGAGTGCGACAAGGAAGCAATAGATCATGCTGCCACAATCCGGGTCCCTAGCTCTGTTAGCGAAATACTTGCTGCTGCTAAGAAACTCTCACTCAAGGAGTCGATGCCTTCCAAGAAGCCAAGCCAATCATCGGTTAAACCAACTGGTGATGTGGGCACCAAGACTATCCAGCTACAAGAGGGAGACGACTCCAAAACTGCCATCATCGGAGTAGGATTGGGCGACAAATAGGAACTCGAGCTCGTCAACTTCCTTAGGGCCAACCGAGACGTATTCACGTGGAAACTAGCGGATATGCCAGGGGTGCCCAAGGAGTTGATCGAGCATGCCTTGAAGGTCGACCCTAAAGCTACACCAAAAAAGCAACGGTTGCGGCGTTTCTCACCGGACAAGCGAGAAGCCATCAAGAAAGAGCTGGCGAAACTACTCACAGCAAGATTCATCATGGAAGTCTACCATCCTGAATGGCTGGCTAACCCTGTTCTTGTCCAGAAGAAAAATAACAACGAGTGGAGGATGTGTGTCGACTACACCGATCTGAACAAGCATTGCCCAAAGGATCCTTTCGGGTTACCACGTGTTGATCAAGTAATCGACTCCACAGTAGGATGTGTCCTATTATCCTTCCTCGACTGCTACTCAGGGTATCATCAGATCACCCTGAAAGAAGAAGACCAAATCAGGACGGCCTTCATTACCCCTTACGGGGCATACGCCTACAAGACCATGTCCTTCGGGTTGAAAAACGCTGGCGCTACCTACCAGCGTGCGATACAGTTGTGCTTCGCTGACCAGCTACATCGCAATGTTGAAGCCTATGTTGACGACGTTGTTGTCAAAACCAAGATCCAGGATCAATTCATTACTGACCTGGAAGTGACCTTCAACAGCCTTTGAAAATTTCGCTGGAAACTCAACCCAACCAAGTGCTTCTTTGGCGTACCCTCTGGAAAACTACTGGAATTCATCGTCAATAACCGAGGAATTGAGGTCAATCCAGAGAAGATCAATGACATCATGGCCATGGATGCCCCAGCTACTATCAAGGACATCCAGAAGCTCACAGACTGCATGGCAGCTCTGAATCGATTCTTGTCCAGGCTTGGCGAACGAGGCTTATTCTTCTTCAAGCTCCTAAAGCGACAAGATAAATTCGAGTGGACTACAGAAGCCACGGAAGCACTCGAGAACCTCAAGTATTATCTGCAGTCATCGCCGATTCTAACAGCTCTACTACCTGGTGAGGAACTACTCCTCTACATTGCTGCGACTACTCATGTAGTCAGTACGGCGATAGTAGTCGAACGCCCGGAGGAAGGCCACGCCTATGGCGTTCAGAGACCAGTCTACTTCATCAGTGAAGTACTCTTTGAATCAAAGGTTAGATATCCATCAATTCAGAAACTTTTATATGGAATTCTAATCACCTCCAGGAAGCTCCGATATTACTTCGATGAGTACAAGATCTCAGTAATAACTGACTTCCCATTAGGGGATATACTCCACAATCGGGATGCCACTGGACGAATTTCAAAGTGGGTAGTTGAACTGGGAGCCTTGGAAATCAACTTCAAGGCAAGAACAGCAATCAAGTCACAGGCACTAGTCGACTTCTTAGCTGAATGGCGGGAAAATTAAATTCTAGCACCTCATAACATTCCAGAACATTGGGTGATGTACTTTGACGGCTCACTCAAGCTCGACGGAGGCGGCGCGGGAGTTTTATTCATCTCCCCCAAGGGAGAACAATTGAAGTATGTATTCCAAATCTTGTTCAAAGTCTCCAACAACGAAGCTAAATACGACGCACTGCTACACGGCCTTCGACTAGCAGTTTCTCTTGGCATCAAGTGACTACTTGTCTACGGCGATTCACTACTCGTCGTCCAGCAAGTCAATAAAGAATGGGACATCAACAAGGATACAATGGATGCATACATTGAAGAAATCAGAAAACTCGAAAACAAGTTCTCAGGATTAGAAATCCACCACGTAGACCGCAAAAACAACGTGGGAGCCGATGTCCTTTCCAAACTTGGATCTACTCGAGCAGCTGTTCCACCAGGAGTTTTTGTCCACGAACTTCATCACCCATCAGTCAAGGTACAAAGCCAACAAGCCACTGATACAGAGGCCCCAACCACAGTCAGAGAAGTACTGATGATTGAAGAAGACTGGCGGACTCAGTTTATCGACTTCATCAAGGAGTTCAAGCTTCCACCACATGTTGATCCTAAAAGCGCCGAAGCTACCCGCATCATCAGGCATAGCAAGGGTTTCATCCTAGTCGGCGACAACCTATACAAGCGCTCTGCTTCTGGCATCCTCATGAAGTGTGTTACCCTTGAAGAAGGCAAAGACATCCTCAGAGAGATACACGAAGGAGTTTGCGGCAATCACGCCGCGTCAAGGACACTAGTCGGCAAGGCTTACAGGTCAGGTTTCTTCTGGCCAACAGCCATTTCAGATGCAGAAGACCTTGTCAGATGATGCCCTGGCTGCCAATTTTTTGGCAAAAAGACTTACGTCCCAGTACACAACTTGATAACAATCCCTCCATCATGGTCGTTCACCTATTGGAGTTTGGACATGATCGGACCATTAACCGTAGCTCCAGGAGGATTCAATCATGTGCTGGTAGCAGTCGACAAGTTCACTAAGTGGATCGAGTACAAGCCCATTGTCAAGATCTCATCCGACAGAGCTATGGATTTCATCTCTAACATTATCCACCGATTTGGCTTCCCTCACACCATCATTATGGATCTTGGCTCTAATTTCACATCACAATCTTTTAGGGATTTCTGTGACAACTCCTGCATCGAGGTTAAATATGCTTCAGTAGCTCATCTTCGGGCAAACGGTCAAGTAGAGCGCATCAATGGATTAGTACTTGACGGCTTCAAGAAAAGACTCTACGACGCCAACACCAAAAAAGGTGGCAAGTGGATTCAAGAATTACCCCATGTGGTCTGGGGGCTGCGAACGCAGCCTAGCAAAGCAACTGGACAATCTTCTTTCTTCCTCACCTATGGGTCAGAGGCTATACTACCCACATATATCATGTGGAGATCTCCAAGAGTAGAAGCCTATCAAGAAGGAGAAGCAGATGAAGCTCGACAGCTTGAGCTAGATTCAGTCAAAGAGGCCAGAGTCAGCGCTTTAACTCAATCAGCTAGATATTTTCAAGGAGTTAGACGCTATCATGATCGCATGTCCAGCAAAGATCTTTCAATGTTGGAGATCTAGTATTACGATGGATCCAAGATGAGACGGGACTGCACAAGTTAAATTCCAGATGGGAGGGTCCTTTCATCGTAACCAAGGTTACAAGACCAGGATCATACAGAATCACTGACGCAGATGGCAATGAGGTACCGAATTCTTGGAATATTGAGCACTTGCGCAAGTTCTATCCTTGATCCAAGCAACAAGGTGATGCTAGTTGATTTCTTTAATAAAGAAAGGGTTTTTTACCAGCTCATTGACTACATTAAAGGCAGTTTTTTAAATTGACAGCATCACCTGTTCAGGATAGCCCACATAGTTTTCCACCAGGACAACTACACAAGCCACATCCTTGTCCTTAATATAAGGGCACAACCTACTCGCCTAACTCGAGAAGGTGTATGGATACCTTAACTAGTTGTCCATCTTGGGTAACTCGACGGAGTTCATCCTAACAGGTCAACTATAAGAAACTCCAGCCTAGCCTTAAAAGGCAAAACTACTCGCTCACTCGAGTATGTTATGGATACTAGTACACTTTGTCCATTTTGGGTAACCCAATGGGGTTCATCCTAACAGGTCAATCTTATTAGTTACTCCAGTCTACAAGTTAGACACCCTATTCGCGAGCTCGAATAGGTATTGGATATCTTTAAGATGGTTTCATCTTAGATAACTCGACGGAGTTCATCCTAATAGATCTACCTTAAAAATTACTCCAGTCCTTGGTCAGGACACACTACTCGCTTGCTGTAGTAGTTTATGGATATCTTTACAGTTTTTTCTATTTGGGTAGTCCGACGGGACTCATCCTAACTGATCAACTTTAAAGATTACTCCATGCGAGCATTCTACTCGATTGATCGAGTAGTTCATACTTATGCTACGGTATCAGACCATGCTTCTGAAGACACACCAACAGGATGCAAGCTATCAACAACGACAAAATCTCATTGAAGATTACAAGAATTGTTACAAGCAGTTTACTCTGATAAGTTCTTCAGAATCTCCCCGAGGCGCCGCGCGATCGTTTTATCCCCGGGCTTCGGTTTCGTGGGACGCCGCATCTTCGCCCGTCATCCGAAGGTGGCTCCGCCAACAGGGGCGCGGGGGATTGTTGACCAGGAAAGGGAGACCTGGGCCCGAAAACCAAAAAAAAAAGGAAAGAGAGTCCGTGCGGATACTACCACTAATGGAAACGAAGCACATGGGTTGGTCGACCGGGAGAAATGTTTTGTGCGGGCAACGGTAGAAACAATATTGGGTACGTTATATGTAGTCATAGAAGCGCCGAGGACTCGACTACCTGAGTGTCTGCATCAATCTTAGAAACCAGCATTGGCATTTTGCTGATCCAACAAGCAAGACCACTCAGAAAATGCCGTTCAGTTCGCACTGCACGATGGGGACTTCCGGCACGTCAAGATGAAGCTAAGCTGAGCCGCAGGTTAGGTCGTCGTCGCTTTGGTAACAAGTGAGTGCGTTGAAGCCTGCCTGCCCGCCGGCCGGCCCAACAAGCTCTGATTGTTGATTTGTCGATTACTGGAGAGTTAGTAGATGACAGACGACGTTGCTGTCAGTTGGAAGCTAACCTCCCCGTTCGGTCGAGACATTTGATTACAGTCGTGATCAGTGAAAAGCTAAGCATGGTCCTGGAGCTGCTTGCACGGCCCTTCATCGACACCGACGCCGATAGCAATCGCATTGTTTACTGTAATGCAGGTTCAGTGAATGACACGGTGCGCTGATGCAGCTGGCCTGGGGAGCACCTGACCACGCTGTCTAGGTCGTATAGCAGGTTTGTTTTCACAGCGAAGTTTCAAGTTGGGAATGAAACTGTTGTCCTGCAGGTGCGAAAAGGGCAGTATCTCACTGAGACATCAGTGTGAAGCACTTGAGCAACTGACGTGCTACTTTTAGAGGTAGGTCTCCTCACAATCCAACTTATTAGCCCTATTTTAGAGCTTAACTTTTAGATTATCTAGACTAAATTTTAAAGCTCTTTACCACTTCTAACTAAATTCCATTAAAGTGATATTTATTCTGTTTGGCTACAGAAAAAAAAAGCCAGTTGATTTTTCGGCTTATTCAATAGTATTCTGTAAGAGAGAGTAAACTAAGCCGGAATAATTACGATCTGAAACTTACGGAGAAATGACTAGAAGTCACGGACTAACCGTTTAGCTGCACGGAACGCAACTATAATGGAGGGATTAGCACGCAAGTAATGGCGTTTCTTATTATCAACAAGTTGGACCGGATAGAAACGAATGATATATATGAAGTACTCCGTAGCTAGCTAGTGTCTGTCATCGTCCTTAACTATGTTGAATAATGGGCCTCTGGGTGGCAGACAAATACAATGTACTAGAAAAATAAACACTCTTAGATGGCTGACATGAGACAGTGCAGTTGCGGCTTGGGAGCGCTCACTGCCCTGCCCTGATTGGAGAATGAACGTGATTAGACTGAAGGATTTGATTACTATGCGACTCCACCACTCACGAGGGGCTTTTCCGGGATGCAAAGATTATTGTGCACGTTGCAGTCTGGCCGCCATTCTTCTCAACTAAAAATACCACCGTGATCAACAGCTAGCGAAGCTGCCCGTCCAAGCAAACCTCTCCTTTCTTTTAGACTTTAGTAGGTGGGAAATCAAATGCATGAATGGATGGACGATGAGGAATTGATAAGGATAGTCATGTAGTACAAAATTACCTCCATTTACTTTTAATTTTCCGGAAATATTTTGGCACTCAAAGACTGTTTCAGACGGTTTACTTGCCAGTGACTAGTTGAGATGGCATTTCAGTACTTGTAACACATTTGATATTTCCTCTGGCCCACTTGTCAGCGACTAGATGCTCTGCCTATCAAGCATACTACGCTAGATCTTATAAGAAGATTTCAGATGGTTCACATGTCGTTGTCCTGTTTATCTAATCGTTGTTGGCGCAAACTAGGTTAAAATGGAAGACACCACATTGACTTGGATCGATAATAAACAGGTGGGTCCATTAATCAAGGAAATTGAACGCGGTCAGTCCTGCATCAATGAATTGGGGCCATCCCAAGCATAGTACGTTGATGCTATGCTCTGGGCCCCATCTAAATTTCTAGGACACTGCTCTTACTTTGAACACCACTTGACACTAAAAATTCAATTTTCTTTTCACGTACTTAACAAGTTAGTAATTTTATTTTGGTTTCAGTGTTTACAGTTTCCGGTGATCCAGGATATCTGTGCAAATATTTTTGGGACTATGTTTCAAGATCTTTATGTGAACTATGTTTGTGGAATTGTCATTGCAATATTTCTTAAAAAAGCATTACGTGAGGTTCATTAATAATATAGGAATCGTGATGCATATTCATATTATGAATTCCTACAAAATGATACTATTTTGGCAAATAACACACCGCAATTTGAAATAAGCCCAATTAATAGTTTACTGATATTAGTCAAACATTTACGGCAAAATCATTAAGCATATAGTATTTTCTTCCACCTGTTAGTATTTTCTTCCACCTATTCTTAAGTCCAGCAATTGTGTCCACCATTAATCTCCCCTTTTCCCAGCAGGTAATCAGGGAAGATTTGGACTTTGGTGCCATCATTAAAAATAGCAATTAGCACCTTCAAAAGGTGCTACAAAACAGTAGGCTTTTGTTGTTAGCAAAAGCAAGGGCTAATCTCGTCATTAGTAGGTCTGATCATGGGTCACCCGATCCGATAAACCCGACCCGACCCACCCGAAGAAAAACCGACCCGACCCGAGCAAGTGACGGGTCAGGTACGGGTCGAAATTTTTGATTCGAAACTCAAAAAAACTAGATTCAACTCAAAAATTACACACAAAATTGCAGACCAACCCGACCCGACCATGTCATAGGCCGGGCATGGGCCAACATTTTTTGACCCGAAATGACCTGACCCGACCCGACAGATGACTGGCCTAGTCACTAGCGTCCTCACCAAGATTCTCTCTCTTTTATTTTCGTTTTTATTTTTTTTCTCTCCCTCGCTTTGCCTCTCTCTCTCTTCCTTTCGGCCCCTCCGTTGCGCTCGTTGTTCGGTGCAACAGCAAATCGCAGCTCGCAATGCCTTGCGTGCCACCTCCGATCTCCTGACCCCAATCCAATCCGCACCCCCAATCCAACTCCACCTCCAACAAACAAATCCGTCTCCACCTCCGATTTTCAGGGACCGTTGCGCTGCCAATCTGCGTGGGGGGGTTGTGGGTTTAACCTTAACCCGATCGCTCCGCGGTCTCTCTTCCAAGTTTCCAATCTGCCGCCTAGAACTCGCAGTAAGAATCCAGTCGTGAAAAATTACCCTTTTTTGTTTATTTGTTGAGTAAGTTGCTGCAGCGGCAGTAGCACCAAGTCACTTGTGCCGCCGCACTCGCCGCCGTCGCCGCAGTCGGAGCCTCGGCGACTGATCTTTTAATCGGCAATTGTTTCCCAGCTACGCGCGACGAAGGGGAAGGAAAATCTGCGTTGATTCGCAGCAGCGAATTGTGCCCCACTCCGCCTTTTTTTATCGCGAGCGGCCGGATTTGTTCTGTTCTTCTTCTTCTTTTTTTCCTCCCTGAACGGGCGGTGGCGAACAGGGGAGAGTCCAAGAATTGGAGGCGCCGCGCCGGCGCTACTAGAATCCTCTGCCTGGTTCGAACTTGGAAGGGGGAGGCGAGGGATGGGGTCCCTGCTGTGCTGCCTGCGCTACCCGGATGACGGCACGGCGGCGCCGCCCGTCTGCTGCTTCTGCCTGCCATGGCCTTTTGCTTACCACGGCATCGACTCGGTATGCTTCTAGCACTGCTATACTGCTGTTTATCTCTCATCCGTTTGTCACTGCATGACTGCAACTGTATTGGGTATTGGCGTGTTGTGGTTGTAAGGCCTGAATGTATTTGTGGTGCATTCAGTTTAGTGTCTGCATGTGTGATTGTGTTCTTCCGATGATGCTCGTGGATCCTGCAAAATACGTGTTAGCATTTGGGGATCCATGCCAGCACTGTCAGGTGGTGCCCGCCTCCATGTTCTCTGATAATGCATGGCCGTTTCTGAGATCAACTTCGGAGTTTCAGCTTACATCGTTGGATGGAGCAGCAATGTTCGTCTCATTAAGGAGGTGGTGTGGAACAGAAAAAAAAGGATTATAACTTTCAAGTTCTAGTAGAATGCCATAATTTGGCTGCAGCTCATTCAGTTTGTTATCAGTGACTTCGGCAACACATTTTGAGATCTATTTTTGAAGTTTGAGTTCACGTGACTTAATGCATTTTCTGGAGTCATATAGTCCAAGTATAGTGGACTTAATATGTCACATTTGTTTGATCTGTTAACATACATTTTCACTGCATCTGGTCTTTCAGTCAGCTGTTATGCAGCCTCTTCTAATCACTTCCAACCCAGGGCTCTGCTGCTCGTCACAGAGGCGATACACGGGTCGCTCCTGATCGAGGGAGGATTCCTCTTGCAGCTCGCATCTCTGAAGGACAAATGGATTCAATGGATACTTTCCGTGCCCCTCCAAGGCCTTTGCCTTATGATGATCCTCAATTCAGTCCTCCCAGGGTGCAACACCCAACTGTGTCAGAACATGACAAAGCATCAGCGCATTTCCAGAAACCTGGACAAATTACAGAAAGAAAGAATACTGATACTGCATCAACTTGCACATCTCAAAAGGTTGATGGGTCTTCAGTAAAACACCACTCAGGAGGTTCGAGAATTGATGGAATACAAGCCTCTGATTCTTCTGACAATGAGGATGATTGTCCGATATGCCTAGATGGTTGGTGGAAGCCATTGGCACTCCTCTCTCTCTCCTATTCAGATTTTTGCTCAGCAGATACTGGCTTTACAATTTACAGGTTTGAGTGTCTAGCATGATGAATAAAAGGAGATTAGTTAAACCACGTGATTTTAGTTACAGAAGGAAATACTACATGCTCATTCATTTGAATCATTCTAAATATGGACATGCCTAAGTGCTTAAAGGTTATGATGGATTGTTAGATTATTAACATGCTTCAATGACAATATGAGCAGAAGAACATTTTAGCTAATTTATAGCTTGAAAAATATGGGTAACTGTGTTGGAAAGATGTTCTAACTCTCGTAATATAGTTTATGCACAAAGCCATGCATTTATGACTTCAGTATTTCTTGTGTTCTGAATATTATACTTTATCTGCAGAATATGATTATGAGAATCCAAAGATTGCATTGCAGTGCAACCATAATTTCCATCTTAGTTGCATTTACGAGTGGATGGAAAGAAGTCAAGCTTGCCCTGTCTGCGCAAAGGTACGTATCTTCTACCAGAAAATTATTTCACTGAAGATTACTTGTAATTGATCAACATTTGCAATATCTCTAACGATGAAACCTCCCACTGCAGGTTATGTTGTTTAACGAGGATGAATGACCCTGCTGAGGCAAAGTCTTCACCTATGGCAAGCGGAAGATTCAGGCAGGCTAGATGCAATATGTTGTGTACATAGCACTGATGGAATACGGTCGCTAGATTGTTTGTTGAAACTTCCAGCGGCGCGAAGTTTCAATTTTTCTTTAAAGAGTAGAGAATCCTCCCCCACTTTTTTTTTGACAAAGTTGATGGTTTGTGCCAATTTACATATGATATTTCAAACTGATGGGGTCATTGATGTTACATGCTCAATGATGTTACATTTTCAAGAGGTTGATTGCATTAGGTTTTAACACTGAAAATCTTAGGTTCCAGAAACCTCAGTTTGTTGCTGATAATCGAAGTCAATTGACAAGAAACAGATCAGTGGCCATTAGTCACATCTTGGCCAATAATTTGCAAGAGGATCTGTCTGAAGGTTTTTGACAAATATAGCCATTGCAGAAATTTCTCTAGGTGAAATGATATATTGGACCAGAAAGATGATGGAAAATTTAGTGTCACTGACAACAGATTTAGACACTGTTGCGTATGCCAGGGCTTCTCCATTCCTTTCAAATTTGTAATCAAAAACTGAATTTTGCTGACAAAAATACTGAATTTTTCTTTTGACAGATATCTTCCGCATATCCCATTCCCATCAAATATGAATACAGAGTAGATTCAGCTTTTGCGACATTCTGGCCCCTCTGCCATATCCTATCACCTCAAAAATTTATTCAAATATGTTCACCACTAATTATCACCACATCAAAATTATGGAAATACAAATAATTCCACATGTTCTTTCACAATCAGCTAGAAATTAATTGTACTCCAACTTTATTGTTAAATTCTGGAATCCAATATTTATCACTTCAAACATACACAAGCATACTTGGAGTTCCTTAGATCACAGTCAAGCTTCATCTTTTGCAGCCATCTCAAACACCTTCATGAATATACTTGGAGGCTGGCCACCACTGAGTTGATATTTTCCATTGATCTGAATGGTAGTGCAGTGAACAACAGATGGATAAAATATGCATACATTGACCAGATAAAAGATGATAAATATTATCACAATCAATTAGTCCTCATACCACAAAGTGAGGGATCCCGGAAATGGCAGATGAGTACTTGTTGAGTTCTTCCTGAACCTTTTGGCAGCAGAAAAGATATGTGAGCCCTGTCATCAAAGGGATATGGAAGGGGGCAGAGTTCACGGGAAAGCGTACTGCTTACCTCATCAACTCCTCTGCTAGGGTCTTCAAGCAGCTCTTCTGCCCCTTCTATGCCCACCTTTCTTGCAACATCCAGCAAAACCTGCCTGCGATACATGAAATAGTTTAATTAGCTGGCTCAACATTAATGATTAATATAGAAAAGAACATTCCAACATAGGAAGGATACAACATGCAAAATTCCAGTTTGCACGATAAATCTGCGGTTGAGGAAACTGGAAAAGAGAACCTCAAGCATTGAATGCTCTTGCACTATTGACACCCAGCACCTTAATGGAGGTCCATCATGATTAGATATAGTTTGTAGATTATGATGCAGGTCATATGGATCCAGAGAATATCACAAAAGGGGGCCAGAGACTATATGCTTTTTTCTCAAAGTCTCAGTACAAAATGAATATCAACCGTACCAGAAAAATAGATCTAGCACATGACCTACTGCAAATTTGTCTTATTCATCTGTACATTTTCAATAAAACTTGCACTGAAGTGCTTCAACTCACAATTGAAATATGAAAATATATACTTAGATTAGATAGTGCAACAAATACTTCAACCATAACGTGGTAGAGTTTTGAGAAAGAGATCGTGCAAATCACTCCCAATATTGTCAGATTACCATCAGAATATACGCATCAAATGTAAATTCTGAAAGTCTTATTTACACAAATTGATGCAGCTTCAAGATTTCTAGTGGATGACCAATGACTCAAAATATGAATTTTTTCATATGGACCAATTCATAACAGAGCCAGATAAAAGATGATCTAGGAGAATTATAAAATAAATTACAGAATATACAGGCTAACAACAAAAATGAATGCACAATAAAATATTATGATCAATACAAATAATCAACAAGTTCTATGTGTACTCACTTGTCACCAATATACTTTCCTTGGCAAAAGTAACTCTGGAATAATTCTTCTACAAGAGCATTTTGCTTGTCATAGCCTTGATGTCCAGCAAGTGTTATGAGCCTATGGCTATCCATCGTATTCCCCCTGGATTAAAATCGTTGCTTCAGCAAGTGTGATGTTTGCATGACAAGAATGTAAGAAGCAATAACTTTAAAACCATGTACTTACGTCAACCCTGACATGTCAAATTCAAATCCAAGTCCTCGAAATATCTGAAACGCCCGCATGCCAAACAGCTAAATCCATTTTCTGGAAAGTGAACAAAATCTACCATGGCAAGGTCAAATGAAAGAACCTCTGTCATGCGAGATGTTGCACGCTCAAATTGAACAGGGCCAAATTTCATCTTGTAGAAGTCAGATTTCCTGACGCCTTCCTTAGGTGCGTCAGGGTTCAGAAAGAATGGATGCCAACTGACCTAGCAAGCAATCATGTCCAGGCTAAGTTAACACTGCATAAACAAGATTGTGAACCCAGATCATGATGGTGATTTAAAGGAGAGTGAAACCTCAAAATTATACTTGTCCATGGTTTGCTCCATTGCTCTCTCGAGGTTCTTTTTACCAACAAAACACCAAGGGCACACTGTATCTGAGCTCACATCAATCTGCATGAGCTTCCTCCCCATGTCTGAAGCCATGAGTTTTGTGCACCTACAGTTTGCAGAGCAGTCAGCAATCAAATCGGTCTAGCTTCCCCCTAAGAAAGTTTTGATCGACAATTTGGTAATCAGCAGTAATATGCTTGTTAATCATTCCTTTGGGCTGGAAATTACTAGACGAAAAATTTGAGAATTTCGATGACAGCAGAAGTGGGGGACTTTCCCCCCTTCCAGTAAGGATGCATATCTTTATGGATGCATTTTGGTTGTAGGAATCGCCTCATGCATGACAGATGATAGATTTGTCTCATAATAGCACAATCAATCCCATGCTTCTGTGAGATGGCCATCCTCAATTCAATATCTTTTTAGCAGTGTTAGTTTCAAAAAAAAATCTTTTTACCAGTGTTCTGAAGCCAAGAAAGTGTTTAATTCAGAACTAGGATCAAATTGTTCTTCACTGCCAGGTTTCTGTAACCTAACACCCAACAGATAACACATCAAGATGCAATCATTATCAACATGCCCACAAAGAATCGTTCTCCATCTTTTTCCTAAAGTACTAGCAAAATTATGTGGCAGAAAATGGCATAATTTCTTGCTGCGGCCAAGGCCAACTAGTACCCCTCACCTAGAGCAACTAATTAATTAGCATAACTGACGATTATAACACAGACAAAATGAATAACAAACCGAACCTGAGAGCGCTGGGTTTCGCGGGGGACGGGATGCGAACAGAGAGGAGGCGACTTGGCATACACAAGCACAGAGGACTCTCCTTCCTTCGTTCCCCCCACACCCCTGTTATTGCTAGGGATTTGATCCGCGCTTTCCTCTCTTGTAGTTTGTGGAAGGAGGGAGAAGCAGGTAGCTGACGTCAGAGGAGGAGTTTGGTGGGCGTTGGTGAGCTCGGTCTACGCGCTGTACGCTCCCGAGTGGCCGTGCACCCGACGACCTACCAAACCAAACCTCCCCTGGACCGGGCTCACGTTGGGCACGTGACCTCCGCTCTCTGCCGTTCCTGTCTATCCTTTCCCAGGACCTCGGGAATCCCGGGATTCCAGAAAAATCCGGTGGTCGGTGCCCATAGACAAGTGTGTGCACCACGAGGAGGAGGAACAAGGAAGCGAGGCCATTCCGGGGGTCAAACGAAGAGAAGCAAAGCCGAGCTCCCACCTTTCGCAGAATCCGCCCGAAAGACTGCACCGTTCTTCCTCCTCCTCGTTCCTTCCCTCCAGGTGAGCGCCGGAGCCTCCTCTGCCCTCTCTGATTTCTTTTCTGCAGCGCATGGTGTTGTTTCTTGCGCTTATCGACCGCTGAATTGCCGCCTGATTGATTTGGGGAAACAGAGAAGCTGGGTAAATCTAGGACCTTGTATGTAGGGGAAAGATTGGCACAATTTGTTCTCTCTTGTAGATTTGGAAAATGATTGCTCGTTGTATCCGGATTCCTGAACCAGTTGCATGCCCTGATGGGCATTTCGCGGGTTATTGGGGGTAATGGTTATCGATGCCTTTAGCTTGTTCTTTCTGCAGCTACCTGTTTGCCTATGTTGAGCTGCGGTGTCGTATGCTCGTATCTCGTATAGCTTCACCGGTTGCACCATCCTGAACAAGTTGGCACCTTGCTAGCCAGGGCGGTTCAGCTTGCAGCTTCGCAGCTTGGTACCTATGAACTGGAGCAAGGTTTTCTCATCCTATCAAATTTAGTGGTGAAAATTGGTGGTGTCCAAGAAAAATAAAAAGTAGGAAGATGAAAGTAGGAGCCAGGGAGTTCCATGATGGAATGATGAGAGCACACTTTTTTTTATTTTTTTTCTTTCTTTTTGGACATGAGGCTGTGAAAGGAGACAACCATTCATCAAAGCTGGGAAATTTTTTGGCCAAATTGCTTTGCTTTATCATTTTAGGCTATGAAATGGCAACTCTACAGACTCACCTTCACTGTTCTGTCTGTTTATTGGTTTAATTGGTGCACTATTCTGTCTGTTTGTTGACCTATTTGTCTTTTATGCATCATAATCAGCCAGGGGCCATGGATATAGATGATGTGCTCTGCAACCTGCGTGTTGTCGGTGTGCCAACAAAAAGCGCAATTTACATTTGGGGTTATAACCACAGTGGTCAGACTGCACGAAAGGGCAAGGAGTGCCACTTGAGGATCCCCAAGAGCCTCCCTCCCAAACTATTCAAATTGGGGAAGGGAAAGAGCCTCAGGTGGACTGATATTGCATGTGGCCGTGAGCATACTGCTGCAGTTGCTTCCGATGGATCACTCTTCACCTGGGGTATGTCCTTTCTGCTCAGTTAATTCTCAGTAGGTGTATGTTAGAGTGCCTAATGAATTAACGACATTGAAATGGGAGAGATAGCACCATAATTGTTATATTGGACTTAGATGTTACAGTTGATCTATATCTTTATTTTGCCAGTAACGTTAGCATTGCAACTGTATATAAATTCTCAATAGTGAAAAAGATATCTTCCAATCAAGAAAGAGCTATTCTTCTGTTCATGTGTTCTTTGTGCATTTGTATTTCTTAGAAATTGTTTTATATCGCTTCTGCTATCAATGATGCTTATGTCTTTAATTTCACTGCCTTTTTTGTTCCCGTTAATTCTACTACCTTGTCTGCTCTTTTAAGAAAGTTCTTGTTATCAATTCCTTGCTATTGTGCAACCCCAATATGTGTAATTTGGTAACAAGTACGTGTAATTGTGAACACTACTATTATTCTTCAGAAGGCGCATCTAATTTAGCCCTGAGGATTAGAGCATGGGGACCTTTTTCTACTGGAGTGCTTCATCGACAGTGATGAAAGGTACTGCTTGATGTTCAGGTATTCTGTTTGTGACTGAAATGAGTTACTTAAATGCATACAGGTGCTAATGAGTTTGGCCAGTTGGGAGATGGGACAGAGGAGAGTGCGCAGGAACCCAAGAAAGTCAAGTCACTGGAGACCGAGCTTGTAAAATCGGTATCCTGTGGTGCACATTGTACAGCTGCTGTTGCTGAGCCTCGAGAAAACGATGGCACATTATCCAAAAGCAGGCTTTGGGTGTGGGGACAAAATCAGGTTTTCTGCAATAACTTCTCACTGGGTCAACAAGCCTTGAGAAGTTAATACAATTATTTGATATTTCACTATTTGCATGCTTGTTACAGGGTTCTGATTATCCTCGCCTTTTTTGGGGAGCTTTCACACCAAACACAGTAAGTTCATTTTAACAACTTATGGTTCAAGTATTAGTAACACATTGCAAATAGTATTAGTAACATTTTGAAGCAGTGACATGCCTAGTCAGTATTCAATTTCCCTGTTAGTTTGCCAAGCTCTTTCGATTTGAAAATAAAAATAAAAAATTGTTCTAACATGCTGCATTGCATTAGTAGTTGGATTCTCATCATCTCATGCGATCTGATAACATGATTTTCACCACACGACCTTGGATGGAGTACATGATAGCCTTGCTGGGTGGAATGAATTCAAATATCTCATGAAATTATTGTCTCTTTGCTCATCCTGTTTGCTGAGTTTACTTTCACTAGAAAACTTTATGATATTTACTCAATAAAAGCTTGTGTAGAATCCTCATCCGTGGAGAATGTCTTTATCCTTGTGTTTTAATTTCATCTCCGTTTAATACTCAAGGTGTCTTTGTTTCTTTTTCTCTGTATCTGTTCCAGTCGACAAACTTGCTCGTGAGAAAGTGCCAACTTTATATGTTTTCTATTCAGATTTAATGTATTTTGTATTTCTGATGTTCTAGAACCATAACTAGGTGGGTCTAGAAAAACCACATCTAGATGTACATTCTGGCATTGTAAATCAATAAATCGAATAAAAATATATTACTGCTGGGTCCATGACATGAGCAAGTTTGAAGAATTTGAATAGTTGCATGGATTTTCCCACAGTGCCACTATTCTCTCCCTTGTTTCAGTAGACAACTCTGGTCTTACTGCTAATTTGTGTACTCAATACCTATATCGTATTCAGGTTTGTGTCATAAGTCTTTAGATGTTTTAGCTATGCTCAAGTAATTCTGTAATCCAGAGGGTGGACATACTCTTCCTTCTTAATATATTGATATGCAGATCTCCTGTGTGTTTGAGAAAAAAAAGGGTGGACATACTTAAAAGTTAATGATACTGTGCATTTAGTGTGTAATTATTTTATGCAATACTTTTTAATATGGTTTGCATATCCCAGGTGATTAAGCAGGTTTCTTGTGGAGCTGTTCATGTTGTGGCTCTATCTGAGGATGGTCTACTGCAAGCATGGGGTAATGTGCAACCTGAGTCTTAAAATACACTTTTCATACTCTTGATTTTTTTTAATGCAAATGTACTGGTCTGTTCTTTACTGCTTGATCCAAACCTTGCGAATCAGCAGCGATATAACTTAATGTTTAGGCTATCAAGATGTTTTGCTTTGACTATGTGAAAGTCACTTTTGTAAAAACCAACAATTAGATGACTATTAACGGGGTATGTGCTATTTCTTACTAACCAGGCTACAATGAGTATGGTCAGCTTGGCAGAGGTTTTACTTCTCAAGGACTTCAGGGAGCTCGTGTGTTAACTGCTTATGCAAGGTTCCTTGATGACGCCCCTGAGCAAGTGAAGATTGTTAGGGTGTCATGTGGCGAGTACCATACAGCAGCTATATCAGAAAATGGGGAGGTGTAAGTCATCTCAAGGGAGCTGTTCTCTGCTGTCAGTGATTGTTGTGTGGTTTCTCGCATGACAATAGAAGCATTTGGAGTATCGAAGACTAACCACAACTAACTGTTGGGCTAACTGCAAAGAGAACAAGAAAATTAGTTTTAATTTCTCATTATAGTATCAGTGTTGTTCCATGCACTTTTGCTGCTATTTACAATCTTTGAACACGGAGATCCAAGTGTCTCCTCTTGAGCATCCCAATTTCAACAGAGAAATGTGTCTAATACTTTAAGAATTAAATAACTACATTACTATAGTTGAATAATAACTTGTTGATTCTCAGCTGAGTCTGTCGATTGCTAACCTAGATATTCCTGAGATTGTTAGATTTCACTTTTTAGATTGTTAACATTAAATCAAAATTGTAACCATTTCATGTCTTAACTCTCATCATCACAAACCTATTCCAAGCATGAACTTGATTAATTTTCTAATTATGGTACCTTCGGGTTTTGCAGGTATACTTGGGGATTGGGAAGCATGGGGCAGCTTGGGCATTGCTCCCTCCAGTCTGGAGATAAGGAGCTGATCCCTAGGCGAATTGTTGCCCTTGATAGAATAGTGGTTAGTGACGTGTCTTGTGGAGGGGTCCACTCTTGTGCTGTAACTGAAGGTGGAGCTCTCTATACGTGGGGCGGAGGACATGTGGGCCAGCTGGGAGTCGGGCCTCAGAGTGGCTTCTTCTCTTGCTCTTTTAATGAATCTGACATGCTACTTCGCAACATCCCAGTCCTGGTTATACCGTCAGGTGTTCGTCTTGCTACCTGTGGGCACTCACACACACTGGTATCTATGAAAGATGGCCGTATATATGGGTGGGGCTACAATAGTTATGGTCAGGCGGCAAATGCAAAATCTACTTATGCTTGGTTCCCCTCTCCAGTTGATTGGTAGGTTCCAATTGCACCATCTCATTTCCTTTTTTTGGGTTTAAGCATAGACCGTTTTGTTCCTACGGAGCTTTGTTAAAACCAACTCTAGGTTCTTAATTATCTTTCGTGTGATGCAGGTGTGTTGGTGAGGTGAGGAGACTTGCTGCTGGAGGTGGGCACTCAGCTGTTCTGACTGATGCATGTTCGCTAAAAGAGCTGTGTGAGTTCAAGCTAGCAGAGACTGTAAACCTTTCTAATGCTGAGCTAATAGAAGATGTTGCATCACGGACTGGTGCTGATGCCTTGGCACGCTTGTGTGAGAAACTAAGGTACACAACTACACATACAGAATTAAGGCAGGTCATAATGGTTTTTGTTGTTTTCATACTGAACTTAATTATTAGTTATTTGGGAGCTAATTCCCAAGCTAAGCAAAAAAAAAAACCTATGATATAGTATCATAGGAAGAACTGGTTTTCTGTGATCGGTTAGTGCAGTACTGGAAAATTTGCAATAAAAATTTTATTTTTCTTTTTTCAGGCTTTCATTCATTGTATTTACCTAGCCAAGCGATCTGTTCTTCTATGTTACCGATTTTTGGCATTGTTGCAGGGAACATGTGCATGAGCGAGGAGAATGTGAACTCCTGGAAAAGCAGGTTCCTGAAGAAGCAGAAGCTAAGGCCGGTTAGACCACTGATGAATAGTTGAAGCAGTCAGAGGCTGAAGCCAATTAAACCATGGCAATTCATCTCAGCCTTAATATCTTGACCTCCCAGTAATGTTATTCAGACAATTATTGTTACGGTCTATGCGATTGTGTCTGGACTCAGCAATTGATTCTGATTGATCTGTAAACCCCCATTTGTGTGCCTCTCAAGTGTATCCGAGGGCATTCAGGTCGCTGTAGAACCTAATTGAAACGTGTGTGCTTGTATCTTGAAAGGCTTGTGCGTGCAATTGTAACAGTCAGGTTACCATGGGACCTAATGGAAACATGTGTGTGCTTGTTACTTGATAGGCTTGTGCGTGCAGCTGCAAGTGTGATAAACTGAAATCTGTGACGATGCTTGTGCAAGTCAGGAATGGCTGCTACCTTTATTATCTGGTGGCTGTTGCTTGTCTATGATTATGTTCGTGTCAATTGGTAAGCTGTTTGCCTGTGGTTTCTGGGTTTCAGGCGCTACGCTCCCATGTTCATGCACTTGGTAATATCTATATGATAGTTATAAATCCGTTTCCGTAATTATGCAACAAGGTCGTTGTAGTATAGTGGTGAGTATTCCCGCCTGTCACGCGGGCGACCCGGGTTCGATCCCCGGCAACGGCGATTTTTTTTATTTTGGAAACCGTTTTACCTACTCGCCGAGTACTTGGGTCATCGAAGCCACTTTTTTTTTTCCCGTCCCGTAGGCTGCTTAATGTGATCAAAGCTTGTCGAATTGATTACAATCGAGGTGAAAGTCTTTTTGAAAAACGAAATCGAGATGGAAGTCTGACAGGTAAAGAACATCTCTGAAGAAAAGGTGAAAGATTATCTTGCCCCCGTCGAAGACTAATCTCCTGTTCATGTGGTGACTCACCTACTGTCTAAAGCCAAATCAAGCACACGCAAACATCTCGCACATTCCATCAAAACCAGCAAATGTGAGTAGTCATCTAAGGGCAATCTCAATGGGGGGTTTCATGGTGTGTTTCCAAGACTGCCAAGTTAGTGTGATACTCAAATGAAACCACATCTCTCAGCGCATAGTTTCATGACACAGTTTAATAGACAGCTTACAACATTAAATTGTGCAATGACGATGTGATCAAATGTGTCATATTAACTATGTAACCTTTTGTAAAATAATATACTAGGATATAGTTCATTTAACAAACACTAGCATGAATAAAATACAGAAATCTCATACCTATGACATTCTGTTTTGCATCTCGAAGTCACAGAATGTCAAATTATCCATCAATAATTTGATCAAATTTGAGATTAAGATTGTGAAAATACTGAGGTGTAAATGTTCGGAAATGATATACTTGAAGGAGAGCTGACGGCGGCCTTTCAATGCTGCTGCTTTTCAATGTAGCGGCCTTTATAAGCTGCTTCACATTGCACCTTTATTGCACAGTCCGATATGGTACTGGTACTAGCTGTATTTCATCATGTAAGAATGTGTCCCAGTTCAGAGCTGACAAAACACTGCCCCTGAACATGGCAACAATTTTGAAAGCTGAACTTGTTGCCACCTCTTGCTACAATCCTACAGGCAGGAAGCTGGAACCCTGGAAGGACTGATTATGTCCACATAAGACAACAGCAGCAGTGCAAATTCCACCCCACATAGACACAATGCTTCAACACAAACAGTGCTTTCATTCTCAAAATTACACGATAAATTATTGTCTTGAATTATGTAAATGATAGTAACGACAAATCCCTTTCATCAACTACAAAAGAACCACGGTATCATAACAACAAAGAATTATAAAAGCTGCTGCTGAATTAATCTCTCTTCCCTCTCAAAAAGAGCTATATCTATGGGGCCTAGGCAGGCCCCAATCATACTTTCATCACTTCGAAGGGGAAGTGAAGACCAGGGACTCCCTCTACTTGGCCTTGCCGTTCGCAGCGGCGGCGGTTGGGTTCAGCTCATCCCAGGCCTCGATCCAGGTGACCATGGCGTCGGCAAGCTTGACGAAGTAGGGGTCGATCTTGCCCAGCTTCTCCTTCACCTGCCCAGAAAGGTAGATGTAGCACTTCTGGACCGTGTCGCACTCCTTGGGGATGGTCACGTTCTGGAAGAAGGGGATGATGTCCTCCTGCCAGAAGATGCCCTTGTATTCCTTCTTCAAGTTAACGAAGGGGTTGCTAGCCTTGCTGTGCCAGATGTATGGCAGGCCAGTCTTGACACCCAGGCTCAAGTGGTCGCAGATGACCTGAATGTTATTTGCTCAGTTGTTAATACAATGGCGTCATTAGAAAACATGTGATTTGCAAAGAAAGCAACTGATGCAATTGCGGCAGAAAGAACAGAATGACCACACACCTTCACACACCACCCAGCCCACATGTCGTCATAGCGACCAATAGGCTGGCCATCACCCATGAGACCAAAGTACATAGCAGGGCCAATGAGATCCCTGTCGAAGGCAAGGTTCATGCCGCACATGGGGAACAAGGTTCCCTTGGGGATTGTCATGACAGCATCAACATACCTGAACCCAAAAAAAAACAGAGTTAGCTACAAACATTGATGTAAAAAAACAGTTGTAATAATGTAATGTATAGGATCAAAATGAGAACAGACTGCAGTACCTTTCATTCCTCTCCTTAGGCTTGACCAGTTGTGTGGGAGCATCATAGTCAGGGATGTTCAGCCACAGGCCGTGGGAGACAGCAGTGTGGGCGCCCTCCCTGAGGCTGAAGGGGTACCCACGCACAAAGTCAGCACCATCGCGGTAGGGGTCATACAGCGTGTTGAAGAAGAACGGGGTGGATGGGCTGAGGAGGTTCTTGATGTGCTGCTCAAGAGCATTGATGTCCTTGCCAGATGGATCCTTGGCAACCTAAATGGCAAAAAAAAGACAATTAATGTGACAAAATAGAATGAGTGCAATGATGCTGCTAGTTATAATCATGATGTTGCTAGTTCAGATGATAAAAACTCCTAATTTGAGTGCATCACTGGATATTACTGTCAATGTTTCAACAGATCACAGAGCTGCTAGTTCCACCCTCAGCATTATGATCTAGGTGTGTGGATCTTGCAAGGTGAAAGGTGAAAATTTAAACTGCGTCTGGCTCGTTTAATAAGAGCTGATCGTGGTAAAAGGTGAAAAATTTTCCCTCAGAAAGTGTGTATTAGGAGGAGCTAAACCTAATGTTGACCTGAATTGGGCCTACTGCTCGGATCAGATCTGATGCAACTAGATCCGATGACATTAGAGCATTCTAAATACGTGTTGATTAATACATGCCAGTTTGTGATCCACGACGGGATCCCATAAACAAGGACCCTGGCCAAATGAAAAGGACCCCTCCTCAACGACAAAGGCACTAACAACCAGTACGCTGCTGGCCCTGTTCCCTCGGAACAAAGCCGCTACAGTACTGAGCATAGCCAGGTGCTACGGATCGAGGTCCGCAATGCGAAACCACCACCGACGCTAAGGATCAAAGGCAATTAACCGCGCGAGCCGAGATCCAGATCTGATCGGGCCGGATCTGGGCGAATTGGACCCAGATCCGGCGCCAAGATCCCGCCTTTCCGTCGGATCCAAGAGTGAATTTAACAGGAACGGGAGCAGTAAAAAAAAGAGAGGAAGAGGTCATACGAAGCAGTCGTCGTCGATGGTGTAGATGTACTTCTTTTTGGAGACCATGTAGCCGAAGCAGCGGCAGGCGGAGTCCTTGAAGGAGATGCAGGAGGCCTTGGGGCCGAGGATGCGGTTGATGTCGTTGCGGTTGTAGAGCTCGTAGTCGAAGCCCTCCGGCACCTTGATGGTCTTGGTCGGATCGCCGTCCTGCACGATGATGAGGTGGTACGGCTGGAAGAAGGGCCGCCACATCTCCAGGAAGTCGAGGTTGCGGATCGTCGGGATCACGATGTCGAGCTCGTCCTTGAGCAGCGGCGTGGAGGGGACGTTCGCCCCCGGGACCGTCACCGTGCCCGCCATTGCTGGTGCCGCGCCTCCTCCGGATCTCGATCTCTCTGCGCCCCCGCGCGCTGCTGCCGGGCCGGGAGATGAGGAGATCTTGGGAGCAGAGGAGGAGAGAGGGGTTGGGAGGCGTGGGGTGAGCGGTGGGAGGAGGCGGCGTTTATATAGAAAGAGGCGCAGGGAGGAAGAGGACCTCCCCTCTCTGTCTCTATTCTCTACTCTTCCCTGCCCTTTTCTTGTTTTTATTTTTTTTTTCTTGCTGAGCTCTCTTCCTAATGGGTCCACAAGAGGTTTGGATCTGGGGGCAGGCATGTCGGTGCGTCGGAAGCTGCGTGTGGAAACGTTTTGATTTGAATTCATATTATGAATTTTCACGGATATAAGTGTGCCTCCATCACATGGTACCATTTAGTATGTATCGAGTTTAAACATATTTGTTAACATCTGTATATTTTTTCCATTCTTTTTTCCCTCGAATAACCAATTGTGAAGTTATCTTCTTGTGCGGCAAAATTCACTGGAACTATTCATTAAAAGGATACTAATCAGTGAGCCTTCACTAAGAGTGACAATTATAAATGACAGTTAATAGATGGCAAAATTAAAATTGGCATTTAATTGTATATCTTTATAAATAGACTTGCATAGATGGTATGTATTAAAACATTAATGAGTATACTTATCTAACTGAGCAATTATGGAAATTAGAATGCCTCAAGATCACTATAAGTAAGAGATTAGGGTCTAGAGGTTTTTAGAGCAACAACTGCTTGACAGTGGAGAGATAGCAGGGGTTAATAATATGTGGAATCTTTTTATGGTTATTTGTACAATTATTTGTAAATTCAACATTTTTTAGCAACTTGGGAGAGAAAGAACATTAGCATAAGGCAAAGCATGCTTATTAACATATGTAAAATCTTAACATAGACATTCATTTTAAAAATTGTAACTGTTGCGCGGGTCAATGTTTATGTAAGTTATGCTTATGGTCACTACTTATCCATTACAATTTTGAAATGATCAACAGTCCACCAAAAACTGTTGTAGTACGGTATTAAAGTCCCGTTTTTCCCTACCATTTGTGATGGCTAATTTTCATGACCCGGAAAAAAAAGGAAACTAATATGTTATTTCCGCCGATGGGGTGAATTTCTGCTTGTGGCTAAAAAATCTCCCTCGTTAGAGATAGCCAAGCGAGATATCTCGATCGGCAAGCCAGTTGCTTCCTCTTCATGAAAAATGGTTGTGGCCGTCATATCCATCCGGTCGAGTTTTTTAAAATTATTTTCTCACCCTCAAGACATATTTGTAGTGTGTTTAGAACCTATTGACTCAATAGGTTCTATTCCGTTCTATTTTTTTTGCGGGGGGGGGGGGGGGGGGCTAAGAATCGTTGTGACGCTGAACTAGTCCAAACGAGTTGACGGTGCGGGTGAAGGAAACTGCGCAGAACCGGGCAGTCCGGCTTGTTGCTCCCTGGGAGAGGCCTGGGCCGACGCGTCGCGTCGGAAGCAGCCAAAGCACGCGTCCGCCGCGGCGACAGCGTGCTGGTAGCAGGCTGGCCGGGTCCGCGGGCGGGGGATTGGGGTGTGGGGGGTACGTGGAGTGGGGAGGCGGCAAAGGGGGATCACCGCCGGCGCCGCTTGCTAATAGTAGCAGCTAGCTGCTCGGCTGTTGCGGTCGCGGTGGGCATGTGGCCTCGCACTCGGCCGTGGACCTCGGCTAGTCTGTTAGGCCTGGTTGGGTTTGGTAGGCGGGCGGGGCGGGGCGACGACCCCGGCGGGCGGCTCGTGCGCTCGCTGCTGCTTGGTCCGTCGGGCCAGATCTCGGTGTGCTCACCGCGTCGCGCGTGCACGAACGGGTCAAACTCCCGTGCCGAACGCTCGCCCCCCCCCCCCCCCCCACCTAGCTCCGGCACGGCAGTAGAGGGAGGGAGTCGTCCACTTGACTGGTAGTACTAGAGCCAGTCGCTTGTCGCATCCCTCTCTCTCTGGGCTCTCCTTTTCCACGCTGGCTGGCCAGTTCGGCAGTTCCGCTTATGCTAAAAAAAAGTTCGGCAGGTCCGTTCCGCTACCGCACCCCGGGCAGGCCGTCGCAATCATTCAGACCTCTGCTTCTTCCGCGATCCGTGCTTTTCCTTGACCTTTATGCGTGATAGACTACAAGATACTCGCCAAGTGCCAAATATTTCTAGAAACGGATCGGATACGTATGAAATCAGATTCGGATGTCGCTTTTTACTATATTTTAATTCAGATACGAATGCGGATACAAATATTCTCGAACACGGATACAAAACGGATACCTCGGATTCGGATTCGCATTCGGATATTTACTCAATTCAAAGCGAAACGAATATCGCTAAATTCAATCGAGACAAATAAGATTAATCATCGATAGCCAAAACGAATAAAAATCAAACTATACGTCTAATAATCTCCCAAGTCATAGTTAATTAAATCATTGGCCATAATATTTAGTACGTGCCAGATCAAGTGAAATAAGTGCAAACAATGGTAACAGGCAAATACAGAGATCCCTAATCAAAATACATGATACTGAGCTTGCAGATCAAAGTACATGTCATTTAGCTCATAGTAGTACTGAACTGATAAAATTAAGCAAAATACATTCAACAGTAGGCAGTAGCACTCCCAGCAGGCCACACTTTCTGCTAGCCTACAACCCCAAGATGGCACACAGATTAGTCAACATTTTATTACTGCATTTGAAAACACACATGTTCATAAACTGAGAACTACAGAAGGCATGGAAGTCACCTGAAGCGGAACTGCAGAAGTAGTCCTAATTTTCTTCCTCTTCCAGATCCATAACATCGTCACCATCATCAGCAGGAGCAACTACAACAGAAACAATGATATGTACAAACAAATAAATGTGGCCATCTAAAACTAAAACAGCATGTAAATTCTAGCTAAGACCAGCCAAATCAGACCATCATCATGTCCGGCATTATCAATGATACTAAGACCAGCCAAATCATCAAGAATGGATGATACACCACTGCAATCTGAAATAAATGGACAAAAACATAAGGTGAAATCAGTAGTGACTAATCTCTCAACTAGGCATACAAATACAACACAAAGAAGTAGAGCAGTCACGATTTACCTTCCCTTGAGGCTGAAATCCAATTCTTGGTGCAAACAAGTGCCTCAACAACTTGAGGGTCCAATCGGCTACGATATTTGTGAACAATTCTTCCTCCAAGACTGATCATTCGAGCAAGGATAGGATACCTTATACCATGGGTCTTCCACCAGCTTAAAATATCAAAGTAATCACCTTCTTTCCAACTCAATAGTGGTTCATTGCAATACTGATCAAGGTCCGACAGCTCTTGGTTTGTTTCGGTGTTGTCCCTTAGAAATAAACTCAATCTTTTTCTCTTAGACTCCTCATTTAAGTCCACATAGCACTGAGAAGTTCTAGCAGTTCTAGCTTGACTGTTTTGCATAGGGCTTATTTTAGAAGTAGCATATGTGGAGTAATATGAATCATAAAGCTTCTGCACAATTTTTTTAAATTCGTACATATCACCAAATCCATAATCATCTGACATCTCACTATAATAAAATTCAACCACCTTCATCTTGTAGCGAGGATCTAAGAAGCATGCAACTGCTAGAGCAACATTGCTCACCCCCCCCATACTTGTCAAACTTCTCCTTCATGGACTTTGCCATAGAAAGAATGAAATTGTCCCTACTTTTGTTCCACTCAATAAGCTTGAGGTTGATTTCACAAAAATCTGAGAAGAATAAGTTTGCTGTTGGATAATGAGAACCCGAGAGAATTTTTGTGGCTTCATAAAAGATCTCTAAGCATTTGCATAGAACAGTAGCATTACTCCAATCTTCTATTGTAGGAGCATGTGGACTATATTTATCAGGATAGAGTAGAATGAGCCTTTGGAAAACCCGTTTGAAGTGAAGAGCATCTGCTAGCATTAAGTATGTCGAATTCCATCTAGTAGGCATGTAGCAGCACCGTCCAAATTAAACCGGCTTAAGTGCGCTAACCATCATCTTAATACTTAATCAAGTTACTGTGCACTTAAAACGGTGTAATCTGACAGGCTGTCGGGTAAATCCCGATTAAACTACTGTACTCCAGGATCACAATTGCACTAGTAGACCCGTATGAAGACGAGCACAGGTGATACCAGCACACAGAAAACCGCAAATTAATTTACAACACGAGTTTTACATAAAAGGTTTAAATACAAATGACAGAGTTCAAAAACACAGCGGAAGTTTAAAAACCGAGTTCGAAATACAACACGATAACCACGACGACGATACAAGGCGAGCTCCACATCCTGCCCACCGATGTGACGCCAACCTGCCCGATCTTCACGGGGAAGACGGGGCCCACTCGACAGTCCAACCTGGAGGAAGCGGTTGTCCAATCCAGGACGCGCAGACCTCCTCGAAGTCAGCGGGAACACAACTTGCTCAAGAGGGTTACACAACAACCCTGAGTATACTAATACTCAGCAAGACTTACCCGACTTTGGGTATACTTAGTCCATTACCTAGACATGCAAGGCTTTTTGGCTCTGGAGTTCTTTTGCTGAAATGCTGCTAGGAGTGAATCCTTACTTTCAATATTTTAGCTCCATTTAGTATATCAAGTATTAACTAAATTCGCCTAATCATCTAGAGCACACCTGGTAGATCAGATTAATTCTTCAAAACAACAGATAACATTCCGCCTTCACCTTTCAAAGCTTATTCCACTTCTTACTACGATGTGACGCAGTGACCAAGGTTCTATTAACCGAGAGAGACGGTGAATCGATCCGATTTAACCTTGCAAGGTGGACCTAACTCACACGACACGTGAAAACCCCGTCGGGCCACACACGCCAACTGTTCCCATCATCACCCCGACGTCTGAATCACGCCTGCCAAAACCCGGGTGAAGGGTCCCTCACGGTGAACTCCCGGAGAACCCGGAGGCCACATACTATCCAACACCCGCCATCATTCCACTCCCAGAGTAGCAGGTCGCGATTCAAAGTATCGTTGCAAATCAGGTAATTAGCTTACCGGTTTCGACTACCTCCTACTTCCGGCATGTGGTTAGTACTGTTCAAACTCGGTCATCAGGGCTAACAACGGTACGGTCCTCAATCGACACAGGCGGAAGTTCATTTTCTCATCTATTCCATATTAATACTCCAACTCATTCCCGCCCGGTCTCCAATTCCCTTTACTCATCAACTCATATCGAAACCATAGCTAAGGAATCAAGATCCTAAAACTCGCGAGTGACAGCAATCACTCGACTTCTACCGAAGTCCTACTTAGCAGAGCATTTCTATCGACACCTGCATACTAGTATAGACCCACGGTTACCTAGGGAAAACATGCATACTATGGTTCCATACAATTCCTAGAATATAAATGCACAAATACTTAAATAAACATTGAATATACTGGAATTTATAAGTTATGCTCCGGGGCTTGCCTTGCAGGTCAGCGGGGTTAACGAGGTCTTCTGGAGCGCGCTCAACGGCGTCCTCCTACTGCTCTTCTACCTGTGGCTCCTGGACTGGCTCAGCGATCAACTCGTAGGCGACTTCGTTCGCGGCGTCTACACGAATAAAAATATGCCATGCAACCGTTATGACACAGTGCGATGCATGAGTGCTTATGATGCGATTCCAAAGTTCAACTCATTTTAGCCTAAAGTGTTTCCTTCAAAACAACAACTACTAAACTTGCTTAGAGAAGCATGGAGCGAGACAGAAACTAGCTTTGCTGAGGTTTCACATGCATGAAAGAATTAACTAACAACATTTAATAAAAAAAGAGCATAACTAGGGGCAAAAATAAAAGCAAAAACCTAACTTTCATACATGTTCTAGCAACAAAAATTTACCAACATAACGTGATATTGATAAAACATGCCATCTAATTTTTCCAACATTTATTGCTGCTAACAAAGCATTTAATTAACCCTAGCAAGGTAAATGAAACATAAATAGATCTACACAAAAGTGCACAACACCAGCACATGAAATTTTTACAGTGGATTACACATATAAGGAGTAATCCACTGCGAATTTTTCATAATTTTTAGAGCAACAAAACAACTGGTAATAATTAAACTAGCTTAAACACAAACTGAATTTTCATCAGGGCAAAAGTGACATTTCACATGCACAAGTATTTTTCCTCTGAATATCTTGATTTTAGAAACCCAACAAAATTTATTTTGAATTTTTCTCATTTTTCTATGAATTGTTTTGCAATTAAGAAATTTCAGCCGAAATTTAAAAAAAACAAAACCTATCCTTAACCCCCCCACCCTCTCTCACTGACCTGCGGGGCCCACCCGGCAGTGGGACAGAGAGAGGAAAGGGGGCTCTCCTCGCCTGCTTCGCTGCCGCCCCGGCCTCGCACGCCGGCGGCGCCCCGGCGCGCGCGTGCGGCGGCCGTGGGTCGGCCGGCCGGCGGCGTTGCGCGGGCGAGCTCGCGCGCAGGGGGGCCCCACACACCCACGGCCCGCGCAGGGGCGGCACAAGGTGGAGCGAGGCGGCAGCGCCAGGCCAGAGCGGCGGCGGCTTGCGGCGGCGGCGGCGGTCGGTCGTTCCGGCCGCGGCGGAGCAAGGCGATGGCGGAAAGGGGCGGCGCGAGCTTCAGGGAGGCCAAGCGGCCTTGGGGCGCGCGGTGGTGGCCCGCGGGCTGGCGCAGGGCTACCCCGTGGCGGGCGCGTGCGGCGCACAACGCGTTTGCGGCGGCGGCAGTGGAGCCAGAACCGAGCGGGGAAGAGGTCGGGGAGCACGAGTAGGCCGCGGGGAAGCTCATCGGGGGTTCGTTTTGGGCGGGGAAGGGCCGGAGGTGGGTCGTCGATGGAGAGGGCGAAGCTCGGTGGCGGACGACGATGGCGGTGGCGGCCTGCGGGCTCGATTCGGCCGATGTAGGGCACGGCCGAGCTCGTGGAGGGGTGGAGTGGGTTCGGGGCGAGATGCAGTGGCTTGGGGCGCGATGAATCGAGCTGCGGCGGCGAGGATTGGCCGGTGCGACGAGCGGCGGCGGCTTCGCTCGGTTCTGCTCGCTCGAGCTCGACCTGGCTCCGCGCGAGCGCAAGAAAGGGGAAAGGATGGACTGGACGGGAAGCTTCGAGGCGTCCGCGAGGAGAAGAGCGGCGTCAAGCGCGATTGCCGACGCGTGGAGGCTCGCCGCCGGCCACAGTCGCCGGTATGGCGGCGTACGAGCACAGTGCCGAGCACAGTGAACCACTGCTTACTCGTTGAACGATTTTGACTCAAGTTTGACCCGCTGAAACTCAAAATTTGATATGGGAACATGAAATTTGGCCAAAATAAAAGTTGTAGAGCAAAAGAAGATCTACAACTTTCGTTTTGGGCGAAAGTTGATTTGGAGCTCGGATCATTGAGAAAAACGAGATCAAAAACGGCTAAGTAGATGTTTACTAAACGAACGCGATTAGCGCTAACGACGAACTTGAGTCCACGATTTGCGAGTTAACTCGTGATTAGCGAGCACAATTAACACAGGGGTGTTACAAGGCACATCTAAAGAAAGGCCTCTTTCTGCTACTCCTAGTTCAGCAACATGCTTCAAAAATATCTCTTGTTGTTGTGGTGAACTCTTGACAATAAGGACAAGTGCACGAATGTTTCCAATAACTTTTGAAATTGTGCTCACACCATCCCTAGCAATCAGGTTGATAATATGGGCAGCACAACGCACATGAAAGAATTTGCCACCACAGTGCAAAGAACCATGATTCTTAAGAGTTGAAATTATTGTGTCCACACAAACATTATTTGAAGATGCATTATCCAATGTCAACGCAAATAATTTATGATCAAGGTTCCATGAGCCCATATTTTGCATGTATAAAAAAAGGGCGTACCCAGTGCGTAGGCTTCCCGCACTGTGCGGGGTCTGGGGAAGTGTTGTTTTTAAGCCCCAAGCCTTATCCACACAAATGTGCAGAGGCTGGGGCTCGAACCCGGGACCTTCCGGTTACAGACGGTAGGCTCTACCGCTACACCAGGCCCGCCCTTCTCATATTTTGCATGTATGCAACACTCAAATCAGCTCCTCTATGACTTCCTCGAAGATGCATGAAATTTATAATTCTTTTCTATAATTTTCAATCATCATCAATGAAATGACAAGTCACACACAAATACCCCTTATTTTGATTAGAAGTCCACCCATCCATGGTGCAGCTGAAGCGACACTTATAAGAGGCAAGATAGTCAAAAAGTTTCTTTTTCTCATCATAAAAAATAGCCATTATCCTGCCCCTTGAGTCTTGCGGCACTTTATTGGAAATATTGGGCACAAAGATCTAATGAAATCATTTGTATACTCATGCTCAGAGAAGCTGAATGGATATTCATGCATAATAATTGCCAGATAGTATTTTCTTAAACTAGTTTCCTCATCATACTTCCAATCAGCTCCTTTCAATTTTGTAATGTTAGGTTTCTCTTTATTTTCATCATGAAATGAATGGTAATGATTCCATAGACGCGTGATACCTTGCTTACTTTCGGCACTAAGAACCTCTTCACAAAAGTTGCATTTTGCCATCCTCTTCAGGACAACCATGTCATCCACCTTTTCTTCAATAAGCAGTTCAGTGAAATATTTCCAAACAGGTGAAGTTTCTTCTTTGGACGCTTCATTTTGGTGACCGACCTTCTTCCTATTGAAGGCACCTCCTCAATTCCATCACCAGCTGCACCAGTAGCCTCTATATTAGGCTCTGTCTCAGTAGCATTTGGTTCTCTTCCATTTTCAGATGGCGCACTTGTTGCCTACAAGAAAAAAAAATACAAGCTCTCAGGAATTTCACTTTCTCATCACTTAACTCTAGTACTCCACTGTAATTCACACACCTACTTATTTCTCGATGACCTTGCCCTTCTTGAAACCATGGTTATTTATCAGCTTCACTACACCTTTTGCTCCAACCTGTAGTTAGACAATAGAGGGGCAGATCGGATCAAATATTATCACTATCATTTAGACGAGAAAGTCTGTTACAGAATGCAACCAATGGTCCCAGAAATAAATTTCAATCTATCACAATATATCAACGAACAATCCTGTGGCAGCTAATTCAAGAAATAAATTTCTTCTAAACAATCCTACATTGCTACTTGCTAGTCCCAACTCCCAAGGCCAAGAAGTAGTCATCGCCCAAAAGCAATAATGAAATTAGAAAGTCACCTTTGCTGGTTCAGCAGCAGATCTGAAGGGGCAGCAGGAGGAGAGGCCACAAATGCACGATAGGCCTTCAACCAGGCTTGGCCTCGACCCTCGAATCAAATTGGCACTATGCTCTTGACCGTCGCAGCAAGAGGGGGAGAGTTGCTGTGGGAGTGGAGCCGCGGCCCACCGTTGCGGCCACCGGGAGACAACTTGGGAGCACGCCAGCACGGAGCAGAGGTGCCTGCCGGCAACAGCTGCAGGGCGCCGCCGGCGCCCAGTAGGTAGGGTGCGAGCTGCAAGGGTTTGAGATGGGGAATTTTGGAACGGGAGAATAGAATGACTGAATGGTGAATGGGAAGGGCTGGATGGATGGGTAGGTTCGCGCGCGCACAACGGCAGGGCGGGAAATCGGCGCGGGAAACCGCGAACAGCGAAGCGGCGCCGGCGCGGGAAACCGCGAACAGCGAAGCGGCGCCGGCGCGAGTGCGCGAGCACGGCGGGAGGCTGAAATATCTGCGACGGATACGGATAGTATCCATTTTCACATCCGTATCCGCATGAAATTCGGATATCCGGATCCGAATCCGGTTTTGCAAAATGGATACGGATACATCCATTTTGCCATCCACATTTGAAACGAATACGGATACGGATATCCATATAGAAGTTTTAGCGGATACGGATATCGAATAATTCGGATATATGATGTCTGTTTCCCATCCTTAACTCCACTAGTTATTTTTTTTTGCAAATTTCCGAGTGTAGTGGCGTTGTGCTATGCCTCCAAGAGCCAGAGGCCCAATCTGCCACAATGCTGTTCATCAGTTCGAGACTCCCATCGAGTAGCAGTGTAGCGCGCAGGGTACGTCGCCTGTGGTCCTCACAGTACCTTTTAATAGTTTTTTTTAGCAAAAGTACCTTTTAATAGTTAGGCCCACCATTGCATTGCGTGCATCTTCCTGAAGCACATGCTTTTTTGATTAGCTGGGTATTATCGAAGATTTATTAAGGGATTCTCTAAGATAGCCCGACCCATGACAGAGTTGCTTAAGAAGGAAAAGAAGTTTGTCTGGACAGAATCCTGCGAAAGGAGTTTTTAGGAATTGAAGGGAAGATTGACAACCGCTCCAGTACTAACCCTACCAGATATCCACCGGGACTTTGTCATCTATTGTGACGCATCCCGCCAAGGGTTAGAATGTGTCCTCATGCAAGACAAGAAGGTAGTAGCTTATACTTCCCGACAGCTCAGGCCTCATGAGCAAAATTACCCAACACATGATCTAGAGTTTGCAGCCGTAGTGCATGCCCTCAAGATTTGGAGATATTATCCAATTGGAAATAAGTGTGAGATCTACACCGACCATAAGAGTTTGAAGTATATTTTCACCCAGCCAGATTTGAACTTAAGGCAAAGAAGGTGGTTAGAACTAGTTAAGGATTATAATGTGGAAATTCATTACCATCCTGGCAAACCTAATGTGGTAGCCGATACCTTAAGCCAGAAATCTTATGGACCCAAGGATACCCATCTGCAGGAAGAAATGACACGATTGAATGTGCACATTGTCCATCGAGGTTCCATTCGCAAGATGAGCATTCAACCCACTCTGGAGGATAAAATCAGAAAGGCCCAAAGTTCGGACAAGGACTTGATGAAGATCCGAATGCATACTGGAGAAAATAAGGCACTGGACTTTAGAGTGGATAATGAGGGAACTTTATGGTATAAAAATAAGATTTATGTGCCCAAGAAAGGAGATTTCCGACAGATAATTATGGATGAAGCCCATAACTCGGCCTGCTCCATCCACCCAGGATCCACCAAGATGTATATGGGTTTAAAACAAAAATATTGGTGGAAGGGAATGAATGCGGATATTGCACAGTTTGTCGCCCATTGTGATACTTGTCAAAGGATCAAGGCCGAACATCAGAAGTCAGCAGGATTGTTGCAACCCTACCCATCCCGGTTTGGAAATGGGATGAGATAGGAATGGACTTTGTAGTGGGTTTGCCCAGAACACAGAAAGGACATGACTCCATATGGGTAATAGTGGACCGACTCACTAAAGCGGCTCATTCCATACCCGTGCGGACCAATTACGGTGTAGAAAAGCTAGCTAAACTTTATGTGGAAAATATAGTAAAGTTGCATGGTGTGCCTAGCATAATTGTTTCAGATAGAGGGATCCAATTCACCTCTAGGTTTTGGAAAAGTTTGCATAAAGCCATGGGCACCAAATTGGATTTCAGCTCCGCCTATCACCCACAAACGGATGGCCAAACAGAAAGGGTAAATCAGATTATGGAGGATATGTTAAGAGCATGTGTCCTTACCTATGGCAAGGATTGGGAGCAGAGTTTGCCCTATGCGGAAATTTCATACAACAACGGTTATCAAGCAAGCTTGGGCATGTGACCATTCGAAGCTCTTTATGGGAGAAAATGCAGAACCCCTCTGATGTGGTCAGAAGTTGGAGAACGTGACCTAGTTGGACCCGTACTCATAAAGGAAGCGGAAGAAAGAGTGGCCGAGATTAGAGAAAAGCTGAAGGCCGCCCAGTGTCGACAGAAGAGCTACGCAGACAAGAAGAGACAAGAAATAAGCTTCAACCCGAGAGAGTTCGTCTACCTTAAAGGTTTCACCTATTCGGAGAACTCGAAGATTTCAAGTACACGGAAAGTTAGCCCCTCGGTACATTGGACCGTACCAAGTGCTAAAGAAGGTCGAAAAAGTAGCCTACCGACTCCAACTACCAGAGGGAATGTCAGACATACACCTGGTGTTCCATGTATCTCAGCTAAGGAGATGTTTGAGGGTACCTGAGAAAGAGCATGTGCCAGAAGAAGAAATAGATCTACAAACAGACCTTCGGTACCAAGAAGTACCTGTCAAGATTTTGGACACTGTCACTAGGAGGACAAGAAACTCAGAAGTACGGATTTGCAGAGTCCAATGGAGCAGACACGGAGTAGAGGAAGCTACGTGGGAACGCGAAGATGCTCTGAAGAAGGAGTTTCCCCATCTCTTTAGAAGCCAGCCGAATCTCGAGGAAGAGATTCATTTTAAATGGGGTAGGTTTGTAACATCCCAAAAATTCTCCCAAGGAAATTACTCGCTAAAAATAAATTTCGAAATCATTTCAAAATTTCTTTCGTCGTTGAGCTCAAATTTCCTTGTCACCTAGATTCTATCTTTTGCCTAAACCTCCATTTAGCTATTCTCTCTCATCATATACGCTCCAGCTAATTAGCTTCCTCCCTCACTATTCTCTCTTGTTTTGTTTCTCACCTATGCACTCTCACGTACACAAGTTGCACTCGCGTAGCAGCTTTTAATCACCTGCATGCAGCCTTAGCATCAAGCTAGCACCCATGTGTGCATGCAAACTTTGCATACCGAGGCTTTCGCTGTGCTCGCTCTCGCTGGCGCATGCAGCAACACTTAATCGCATGCATGCTGCCATTAGCTAGCACCCACGCGCAGCACAGTGTGACCCCGACACCCTGCCGCACGCATCGCATCACCGCAGACCGCCGCGCATCACGCTGCCGGCCACCAGCTCGCTGCTCCACGCACAGCAGCAGCACATGGCCATGGCACGCCGAGCTCTCGCACGAGCGGACAACCTGGCCAAAAGCCGGAGACCCCAGCGAGCTGCTGCAAAGCGACGCTGCCCTCTGCTCGTGCCATCCCATCTCCTCTACGCCATCATCACCGCAAGTCCGCGCGTGCTCGTGCCGTCCCATCACCCAGCCGAGCTGCTCGCCGTGCCAAAGCCGCGCCGACTGCCGGCCGCCGGGGCGCCTGCCCGCCCCGTCTCTTCACCGCTGCAGCCCCGCCGCCTCGCCGTGCGTGCCGTGCTGTCGCCTCACCGCCACCGCTCCACTCGGCGACGCCCACAAGCCGACGCCCGGCCACAGTCACCGCCATTAATGGCGGTGGCTGAAGCTGTGAGTTGTTGCCGCTTCTTCGGACTATAAAAGGCGAGGCCGAGCTGCCCTCCGTTGCCACCTTCAACTCACCGAGCAGCCCAGCTCCACCACTCACCGCCTCCCCTCCTCCCTGAATCAAGCTCGCTCTGCTCTCCCTCCCGAGCCGCAGCAGCCGCTCGTCGATCTCCTCCTGTAGGCAGCCCCGCACCAAGGTAAGCAGCTGCCGAGCATCTCCACAGCACCCTCGGCCTTCCCCAACCAGCGCCCCTTCCTCTGCCCGCCACCAGCGAGCTCATAAGCCGCGGCCATGGCTGCCACGCGGCCGGACCCGACTTGCGCCTTCCATGCTCGAAGCTATCAAACCGGAACCCCCTCGCCCTCCTCTTTCTCCCCATATGCTCAGTTTCACGTATAGTAGCCCGAGCTACTGTACGCCAAGCTGGAGAAGCTTGGTCTGCCTCCCATGGTGCCCGGGCATGAGAAGCATGAAGCACTGACTACCAGTGCCTGCCCTGTCTACCCGTGCCTCTCCTATTTTCCTTCCTCCAAGCCCAAACACTAATCAAGCCCAGAGCCCAATTACCAATCGCACATGCCCAGCCCACCAAAAATAAATCACGTGCAAGCAAGCCCCGGGTTTTCAAAAGCAATGTAGGGTTGATCCACATAGGATCCCAGTTTTAAGTTGCTACCGGACTCCTCATCCGCCGTAGCACACGGCACAGCTGCCGGACACTTTTCCAAAACGACTCACGCCAACCCATCCATTCCCAGAAGAAACACTACTTGTGTGACCAAACCGTAACTCACCCAGTACTGTGGGCACGACTATTCGAATAGATTTTAACTCTGCAGATGTGTGCAACTTTACCCACAAGCGGGGTACCACAGCACGATCACCTTAGTGTCGGTGCAGATCCCAACAAAGCCATTACCCACCTTAGTTAGACCTGACTAGCTACCACGGGATCCACCAAGGGGCCATTGACCTATCTCTGAGGTTTAACCGGGGCATAAGCCACACAGAGTTTATCCCTTCTCCTTGGTCACCCGTTGCTCTCAGCTCTCCTGATGCTATCAAACTAACTAGTGGGATTTATGCTAAGCTGTTGTCACATACAACGGTCGAATGGTTTGCACGATAGTGGAGTTAGGCAAGATGACACATCAACTCGGTCCTTAATTGTGACAAGATGGATATCTCCCAACTTTGCTCAACCACACAGGTACCAGCACACCTTTTGGCAATTCACACAGAAGTGCCATCCATCTCGTCTTTCTTTTGGTTTCCAAAAATTCCACATTTTCCCTTCCCACACACTCACACATTTTCCTTTTAAAAACAAGTTGTATTGTGTTTAAGGTCCTAAGCGTTCTAGCAGCGATTAACGTCCAAATAGAACAGATCACATTCAGACATTAATCTGGGTGGTCAAGGAATGGTTATAACAAATCAAGGGGTGGCTATCCAACCATGTTTTCAGCAATCAAAGCATATGCAGTTTTGTAAAACAGGCCAATAGGTTGAGTTTATAAAACTGGGACAAAATATGCATCAAAGGATGGGATTGAACTGGCCGTTCTCAAAGCCTTCCGGGAAGTCCTGATCGAGGTACTGTCCTTCGGGTTCGGGGTCGCACACTTGCTCGCGGTACTGCTTGTCGATGGGTTCTCCCTCGTCCACACCGTGATCTACGACGCACACAAACAAGCACACAATAAGGAAAAAGAAATGAAGGTTTTATCGTTGAGCTCGAATCGGGAACAATTAAGATATGGAGATGGGAGTAATATTTTTGAGCGGTTTTCTAATGGTACGGCCGAAATTATGTTAGAAACGGCGTGGTAAAGTTTCAAGTCAATCAGAGAATGTTTGGCGCATGAAATGATAGGTTAAAGGAGTGGTTAGGGCTAAACCGGGGTTCAGGGGCCTATTTGTAAATAGTTTTGAGGGTGGAAGGACTTGATTGTAATTTTAGAAAATACCCGGCGTACTCTGAAAAAGAGCAGGGATATATTTGGAATTTTGTTTATATGGTGGAAGGGTTTGTTTTGGAATATAATAAAGGAGAGGGTTTCTTTTGCAAAAAGGATAGAGAGAGTGGGAAGGCTCTTTAGGAAATAGAAGGAAAGGCAGGGGGTTAAGGGCAAAAGTGCCCTCTTCTACCTCTCTCCCGCGACCGAAACAGGGGAGGGGGAGGGGGCGACGCCGGCGGCGCCTGGCCGGCGGCCTTGGGGCTCGACGGCGCTCGAGAAGTGGGGGGAAAGGGATAGGAGAGTGAGAGGATCCGATTCCCTACCGCAGCTCGGGCGGAGGTGGTCCGAGGCGGCCTGGCCACGACGGCCAGCATGCGGCGGTGGCCCTGTGCCGGCATCCTGGAGGCGCGGCGGCGGTCAAGGAGAGGGGGAGAAGCGAGAGGGGACCCAGAGGGTGCTATCCCCTACCTTGGCTCGGGCTGGGGTGCAGCGGAGCGTGCTGCCCACGGGGGCCGGCGGCGGCGGCGCTAGAGGGCCGGGGTGGAGAGCTGGAGGTGGTGGACCAGTTGTGGAGCTCGGAGGCGAGATGAAGGGCCTACTTATAGGCGGGGCAAGGTGGTGGAGCGGGCGGCGACACGACAGCTCGGGCAGGGAAGGACGCGCAGCGGAGGACGAGCACGTGGAGGAGGGGGGCGGTTGTTGTGCTTATCGCTGAGCTCTGCTCGCGAGCAGTGCGGCTCAGCGTCGCCGAGGCGGGGCGCTGTGCTTTGTAGTGCGGCTCGGCGGCGCGAGCGGCGAGGCAGGCATAGGAAGGCCATGGCGGTGCTGATCGATGGGAGGCACGGCGAGCAGCGGGGTCGCGTGGAACGCGTGCTGCGCACAGGGCGCGCGTGCGGCGCGTGGACAGGCGACGGGACGAGTCGGCAGCGGCGAGCGGCGCGGCCGCAGGAGCGCGCGTGGCGCGCGTGGGGAGAGGGCGGCGTGGCGGCGAGCTGCTCTGCAGCGTGCTGGAGAAAGGAGGGAGGGAAGGAGAAGGGGAAGGAAAAAGAAAAGAGAAAAAGAAAATGGAAAAAGAAAAGAAAAAGGGGAGAAGGAAAAGAAAAGGAGGGAGGAAAAAAAAGAGGGGCGCCGGCGGATTCGCGGCGGCGACCGCGGCTGGACGAGAACGCGCGCTGGTCGGCGACGCGCAGCGCGTTGCACGGAACGAGGGAAAGAAAGAGATGGGACGGTGATTGAATTCGGGTGTCGGGACGGTGAAAATTTCCGGGAAGAATTTTTCGGGAGATTAGGGTTCGGACAGGAAGGGGTTTAGGAAAGGGTTGAGCTTAGCGATGAAAAAAAAATTTGAAAATTATTTTTATCGCGTGGTTTAACTTGGTAAATTTTTGGGATGTTACAGGATCTGGCGCTGGAGGCCGTGTTCCCGGTGGCGGCGCGCCGGCGGGGTGACGGGACGGGCCAGTGTGGCTGGGGAGGGGAAGAAAGTGGGGTGGTACCCACTGATGAGAGGGGTATAGGAGGGTTGTATTTCTGGGGGGCTTGAGACTATAATTTAAAGGGGCATGGAAAATGAGAGCCTATTTAGGGGCTCTACTGGAGTTAGATTTTTGTCCAAACTCCTAAAATTTAGAGTAGGAGTTCAAGTATGGGCTTGGACTGGAATTGCTCTTAGGCTTGGAAAGGGAGCAAAAGGGACGCACCACCACCACACCACACCACACCCCCCGGCGGCCCCGGGTGCGGACGCGCGCCAGCACCAGCCAAACCCAGCAAGTCAAAGCCTCCCCGGCCCGGCCGGCCAGCAAGTCCAGGAGCCAACCCGGCAACCCGTATGGGATCGTCTTATCGGAAGAAGAATGGCGCCGGATGTGCTGGCGAGACGGGAGATACAGGTGTAAAGCCGCGCGCCTTTTCCAGCATCCCGTGACGGTGGCAAGCTAGCAAAACCACCGGAATAGTGGAGGACTGGAGGTGGAGGTGGAACTGGAATGGGATCAAATCACACGCCCCGCCCCGTGCATGTTCGTTCGTTTCACATGCGCCCAAACTCAGGCAGGAACACACACCAACATCCGGTGCCCAACACGGACCACACGATCTGGCACGCACTCCCTCTCTCTCTCTCTCTCTCTCTCTGATAGAGTACTGCTGGTATGAGAATTAATTATTGTATCGACCCGGGTAATTTGTTATCCTGTGCCAAAGGTCGCCGACTCGCCGCACATGGCGACACGGTAGCCTCTCTTCATTTTGATTCTCGTGCGTCCACCTCTGGTTGGCTTTTTGTAACCGTGGAGTACAGTAAAAGAAATTGTTTTTCTTTTCTCGTACGTACTCTAGCAGTCTAGCAGTAGTACTAGTTAATTAATTACGACGCGAGTTTATATATAACTATGACCATGCTTCTGTTCTTCCAAGGAAGTTACCACACATACGTACCTTAATATCACCATGTGCAGATCTCCTGGCCCGGGGTAGCAGTACTGCCACTGTAGAATAAGAAAGGCTGGCTCCACATGATGGACGGCATGGATCTCCATATTCCGGCAGTAAAGTCTCGCTCGCGGTCCACATGGAATGGAACCACAGAGAAAACCGATCGAAAACGAACGCAGGCAGGCAGCAGCTGGGGTGGGGCCGACGGCCGACACCCATGAGGCCATGGCCAATCCATTCTGCAGCTAGCTAGCCAGGATCGATAGATGATGATGATCCAACCTAATAACCAATCCTAGTTTAAAATTGATTAAGCCGAGCTCGACGCACGCCTAATACCCGGCCCGCCACGTCGGATGAGTGGCAGCTACGTGGTCCTAATCGATCAAGACCTACACTAGTACTCCGTCCGGCCCTCCTCACCACCACATGCGTCCCTGGTACTAGCTGTACCCATCCCATCTCCCCCCCCCCCCCCCCCTCGCCTGTTCAGTTCAGGTTCAGGCAGGCGCCTTTGACATCTCTGTCGCCTCTCCTCGGCCTCGCCGTTGAAGAAGAAGAACAAGTGGGCGGATCGGAGCAGCTAGCGTAGCGGAGCTCCCGGCTTTCTTTCTCTGCCTTTGCGCCTTTTCCACGCTGTACGTGCCGTGCGTGGATCGGGATCACCGGCGGGGTGCGGTGGCGTCTCTCGGATCTGATGCTGCCCATCATGCGCTCCCTCGCCGAGCCGATCGAGCCCGCAAGCGGAACGCGCATGCTGCGCCCTGCTTCGTGGCCGATGCAGCCGGCCGGCTCGGTCGATCGCGCGCGACAGTTACCTTTCTCCACCGACACCACCACAGGGCACAGGCCGCGCTCCTCGCTCCGATTCGCTGTGTCCATCACTCCACTCCACCCCACCCAAAGTTTATCCGTGCACTACGTTTTAGGATCGGACTCCAAGAGAAAGCTAGCTAGCCCGCGAATCATCCCTGCATGCATTGACCTCGCTCGCTCGTCGACAGCAGCGCGTAGAAAAAGAAAATAAATTGTATCCACAAACTCTTGCAGTTAAGGTCCTCCTCCTCCCCTAGGTAGCACGCAGCAGTAGTACTCAGCACCAGGGTTCAAAATTTCGGTCGATTTTCGGCGAAATTTCGGTATTTTTCCCGTTTTCGCTAGACACCGGGAACAGAAATTTCGGTAGATTTCGGGATTTTTCGTTTCGAAATTTAAAAATTCAAAAAAATTTGTAAAAAAATATGTAAAAAAATATGATAAAAAACTAGGTATTTTTCTGAGCGAGTAGCACTTGAAATAATTGAAATATAAGTTGATTTGGTTGGTTAAATTGACTAAATGGGTTCGGACCCGTTAACAATTAAGAGACCCGTTAACATTTATAACCTACCCAACGCCCGTGACTCCGCCCACGGCCTTTCCCCACTCCCCTCGTCGCTCAGCTCTGTCGCTCCTGCGTTCCCCAGGCCGCCCGCCGCCGAAGCAGCTGATTTCGGCGTGGTGGACCGAAATTTCGGCGGTAAGACGGCGGATTTCGGCCGGTATCCACCGGTATCCACCGGATCTCTGGGCCGGGAAGGCGCGGCGGTTTTCCGCCAACATCCCGGGCGGATTTCGGTGAAATCCCGGCGGAAAACCGCCCCTTCGGGCCGGATTTTTCCGCGGACACCGGGAAAAAAGGTATGAGATGTTATTTTGTGATGGTGAAGCTTGTTGTTGTTGATCTAAGTGAGTTAGTTTTGATAAATGATGAACTTCATACTATTTTTGCAATGGGGAAGCTAGGGTTAGAGGGAATGTTAGGATTTGTTAGTTGTGTTTGATATTCTAGTGACAATGTGAAATGTAATGTATAGAAAAAATTATTCCAACGTTTTGGATATGAGTTGTATTCAATATTACTGATGAAATTAAGAGCCGATTGATTCATGTCACCTAGGTAGTAAGTGATATAGAATAGTATGTAACCATAAAAGTATTTATATATATGGACTTGCATTATGCTACTATATGATATTCATGAACTTACACCGTGCTATTTTTCTGTAATTGTAGGATAATGCCAGACGTAGTGTGGGAGCATGGCCAAAAGGTCGGGGGTGGTTTCAAATGCAAGTATTGCAGGGAGGAGAAGGGTGGGGGAGGAGCAACACGATTCAAAGAGCATTTGGCACATAGGGGGAAAGATGTGAAGGACTGCCCTTCGGTTCCGACCGAAGTTAAGGAATTCTTTAGTGAGCAGTTGGACAGGAACAAGGTTAGAGCAAAAGCAAGGGCCCGAGAAAGAGTGCTGAGGGACCAAGCAGCAAGGGGGCGGCACACTGACCTAGAGGAGGAGGGTGGCCAGGGGCACGACGAGGATGCAGAGCTACAGGCTGCCTTACACCAGTCCCGCCAAGAGTATGACTTTATGCAGCAAGCTGGGCCACGATACGAGAGGGGTGGCGGATCTGGAGCTGCTTCTGGATCTAGAAGTGGTGGTGTTGGAGGCAGTGGTGGACCACAGCCTTCGATGTTCAGGAGTCAGTCACAAGTCCCCGAAAGGGTTAGAGACTACCACCTAGGTTTGAGCAGTGCTCCACGGCAGCAAAGGATTGATACCGGCCCATGGACTGTCAAGGGGAGGACATCAAGAGAGCTTCTAGGGAGGGCATGGGCGAAGGCGTGCCATGCTGTCGGTATTCCCGGCCGGAAAGTCGATGACCCATACTTTAAAGCTGCGATCGTGGAGACCCAGAAACAAGGTAACAATGTATATTTTGAGCTACATTACATATCCTTCATTGTGATCTTAATGCTTTCTCTTCTATGACCGCAGGTGTTGGAATCAAAATACCATCAGGGAGGGAGATAGATGGAAAATATTTGGATGAGAATGTGAAGGAGATAGAGAAAGAGATAGAGAAGTGGAAGAACAAGTGGGATGAATGTGGAGTCACGATCATGTGTGATTCGTGGACGGGGCCTATGCGTAACTCGGTCATTAATTTCTTGGTGTATAGCGGTGGCACCATGTATTTCTTGAAGTCCATCAATGCGTCCGACAAAATACAGGACCATCAATACTTGTTGAAGGTAAGTCCATGTATCGATGCATTGTTCTCACCTTGGCATAAAATATAGAACCATACGCATATCACATTGGCAATGTTGTGCAGGAGATACGAGCAGTGGTCATGAAAGTGGAGCCTCACAATGTGGTTCAGCTTGTCACGGATAATGGTTCGAACTACAAAAAAGCCTGCAAAATTCTTTGTCACGAGTTCCCTACCATTGCATGGCAGCCTTGCCTTGCCCATACCATCAACCTTATGCTGAAGGACATAGGGAAGTGGCCGGAGCATGATGCTTGTATTCGAAGCGTGCAACGAATTTGCAGCTGGCTCTACAACTCCAATAGTTTACACAACATGATGAGGGAAGCCATCGATGGAGAGTTGGTCAAATGGAATGTAACAAGATTTGGGACCAACTACATGTTCCTTGAAAGCATGTATAAGAAGAAGGACCAGTTCATGACATGGTTAGTGTCACCTGAGTTCCGACGGTCCCGCCACTTCAAAAGTGAAACTGGAAGGTACATTTACGAATGCATCACAAGTCTTGAATGGTGGGCGAATATGGAGTATGTGATCAATGATGTTGAGCCTCTGTACATGTTTTTGAGATTTGCTGACACAGACAAGACACCTAATTTGAGTGAGGTGACAATGGAGTATCAAAACATGAGGCAGACATATGCCAGCAAGTTCAGCAGTGACTACCCCCGGTTTGAAAAGATCATGGCTGTGATAGATGCAAGGATGACCACAGTGATGTCAGGCACATATATGGCCACTGCTTGTGCTCTTAACCCTTATGTGCAGTACAGTTTGGGCACATCACAGAAATTCATGGCAGTAATGCGCAATGGTCTGGAGAAAATGTTGGATACTAATTCAGCAGCAATTGCATTGCAGGAATTTGAAATATTCAGGACAAAGCAAGGTGAGTTCTCTAGTGACATTGCTAGGCGAATGGCCATTGACCGGAAAACTTCACCAGCTGCTTGGTGGGCTACATTTGGGGGAGATACACCAGTGTTGCAAAGGGTCGCCCGACGCTTGTTGTCGCAGTGTGCAGCCTCTAGTGGATGTGAAAGGAACTGGAGCACATTTGCTTACATCCACACCAAACTGCGCAATAGGTTGAGCCACCAGAAATTGGACAAATTAGTCTTTGTGAACTACAACCTCCGCTTGCGTCTGCAACGTGCTACTAGAGGGGTCGATCCATATGACTATGATCCAGTTAGCAGTTTCATGGATCTTTCTTTGTACCGGCAGTCATCAGCAATTCAAGATTGGATGAAGCAATCAAGGTCCAATGGAGACCCAGCATTTGATGAAGACTCAGACTTCACTGACACTCCATTGCCAAGCCAGATGTTCACTGACATAGGCTCTTCTCATGGTCACGATGAAGATGTGGAGACATGGGCCGAAGAAACAATTGGGGACACACATCTGGGAAAAAGGAAGACTAAGATTGGTCCCGAAATGAGAAAAGGGAAGAAACCACGCACTGAGGAGGAGTTAGGTAGTGACGATACCACACCTGAGCCTAGTGGTGGTGAGGACATTGGTGATGATGATGATGATGATGATGATGATGATGATGATTCCAGTAGCAGTGAAGGTGATGGCAATAATGGCAACGAAAGTGGTGGTTATCGTATATCTCCTACAATAAGGTTCACTGGGGAGGAGGACTTCACCCATGCAACACAAGATACAGATCATGGAGCACCTACTTCACAACGACAAACAACATCGACACAGCGACATGGTCGACAGGCCCCACTTGCATATGATGAAGATAGCTCCAACTCTGCCTCCAGTGGTCAGTACTACAACCCTTACAGTACTTCTCCCCCTGCAGGGGGCTTTCTGTGGCCACCACCAGGGGTGGTGAACCCGCCACTTCCGCAGGCAGTTGCAGCATTGCCTTATTTGGATTATCACGGCTACCTACCATATGGAGCTCCACAGTTGCAATATCGCCCACCTACGTACGTGTATTTGCCACCAACAGACGAGCCGTATGAGGGACCACCGGGAGAGAGATTTGAGGACTGAAGAATGCAGGTACTTATCCTATCAACAGGACTTATCTATACGTTTTGCTTCCTCTACTTATTCAATTTATTTCACATAAATATTTAAATACAGAGAATATGCTACATGGATTATTCTGGACTATGTCTTTGCCTCTGTTGTATCTTTCGATTGTAATAATTCTAAGGGACTTTAGATGTATTGCGTTCTATGTGTGGACTTTGGACATGAGTTATGTGTAATAATTCTAATGGACTTTGGATGTATTACGTTGTATGTGTGGACTTTGGACATGAGTTATGTGTTAAATGGTGTATTTGTCATTGTTTTGTGGAGTTATATATATGTTATGCATTATGAACTGTCAATATACATATAATCAGGGGAAATTTTACCAAAATTTTCAATTTTTCCATATATACACATCATTTTCTGTTAATTTGCATCATTTTACGGTGAAATCACCGAAATTTCGGTCGAAATTACTGAAATTTCGGTCGGGATTCACCGAAATTTCGTTTTTTGAATTTGAATTCTCTTTCCGTTCGGAATTAGCGAAATTCGGCGAAATTTCGGCCGAAATTTCGTTTCCGGGAGTGGGCGGGATTCGGTAGAAAAACGAAAAGGTGAACCTTGCTCAGCACTCGAAGAAGCAGCGGCACGGATGCGAAACTCTAGCCTTTTACTGCGAATTTAACGAGGCTTGTTTTGCTACCGTAATACAGTGCTCATTACTATCGCGACACTAATTAATTTGGTGAAGGAAGGAAGGAAGCGCCTGCGCCATGATGCAGCCGGTACGTGACCGTACCTACAAGAAAATTGTGTGGGGGGCGGCCGGGGGGCCTCTCTCTTTCTTCCCTCAAAAAAGAAAAGGAAAATGAAAATGGGGCCTCTGCCACCTGCCGGGAGTTGCTGCTGTTTGTGTTGCTGGTCCGCGGTTGCGGCCCGCGGGAGATGAATCAGGGCCCACGGGCTGGTGCTGAACGACCATTACATTAGGCCCGATCTAAGGAGCGCCGCATGATCTGATTGGTTATTACCGTACCTACTATTGCCATCAACCACACTCCCAACAGCCAACAAGCCACATGCACCTTCGTGTAAGGTTAAGCATGGCAAACTGCGACCAACAACAGACCCCAACTCAACAAAGTATATATCAACTGCTGAATATGTGCTTAATTAGCAGCAGTGGCAGCAGCACGTGTGTCAACTGCTGCATCAACCAAATTAATTAGAAGTAGCTTTTTTTCTTTATTAGGTACAGCAACCAAATTATCGAGAAACACCAAACGAGTTAGAACGGAAGGGCTGATGGCTGGTGCACCAGCGGCCCAAAAAGCGTCTTGTTTCGACCAATCGTCATGGGCATGGGCCCCAGTTCATATCCAGGCCGATATTTATGATAAGTTGGGTCACACAACCGCCAGGCAGGCCCGGGATCAAAATATCAAATATAACATCAACCTTTTGCTAGTACACAACTATAGGATCAAGAACACCGACTAGAGAGGGGTGAATAAGCGGTTTAAAAACTAAAACCACAAATACTAGATAAATTTAATTAGTAACAAAGAAAAGCCCTATGTCATGCTATACTATCTCTAGTTTGGGTTTGCAACCTAGGGTGACAAAATACAATTCAATCTCTAGTAAAGTAAATTATTCAAATGTAAATACAAGAATTGAAATGAGCAAAGAAATAACCAAGCTTGACACAAGAATTTATCCCGTGGTGTCGATGACTTGCCGGTCACCCCTAATCCACGTTGAGGTGGATTCCAAGAATCAACTGCTCCTCTATCAAGAACTTCTTGATCTTGAGCCGGCTTGAATCAAGGAACCGCTCCACACCTCGATTATACTAGAGTTGCTCTTCACCACTCTAGTGAGGTGAGCACAAGACCTCTCACAACCGAATTTGGGGCTCCTCAACAATCTCCTTGGAGGAGCTCCACGAAATCCTCTTCTTCAAGCCGTCTAGAGAGCGGCAACTCCCAAGAGTAACAAGTCGAAGACGCTTGCTTGAAGTTTCCCTAGTGCCACAAAACTCAAACTCTTGATGCAATGCACTAGGATGCTCTCACACTCTCAAGAATGCAATCTCTAAGCAAGTGTGTGTGTGAGAGGGGTGGCTCAGCTCTATAGTGTCAATAAAGTGATCCAAATGGCCAAGAGAGTCACCCAATGGCCGGGCATTGGGTATAAATAGCCATCCCCTAAAAAACTAGCCGTTACACTATTTTCTGCGAAAACGCGGACCGTCCACGGTTCAAAAACCGGACTGTCCGCCATTATAAACCAGTGAGTCAGAGTGCAATCATTGTGTGTCAGAACTAGCCGTTGGAGCCTTGGCGGACCGTCCGCGATTAAAAGTTCCACACCACCAGAGACAAACATCGTCTCTAGTCACTTTTGAAAATGACTGGCGGACCGTTCGCGCCCCAGGGGCGGACCGTCCGCCGTTCAACCTTGAAAACCAACAGAGACCAAAACGTCTCTGGTACAATTTGTTAAATAGCCGGCGGACCGTCCGCGCCCCAGGGGCGGACCGTCCGCCGCACAGATCATTATCCCAACAAGAGAAACATCCTCTCTGGTACATTCTTGAGTTAGAGTGGCGGGCCGTCCGCCCACTTGGGCCGGACTGTCCGCCATCCAACTCAAATTCCCACATGAGTTCAACAGGCTCTCTGGTACAGGCGCGGATCGTCCGCACCCCAGGTGCGGACTGTCCGCCCTTAGGCAGTCAGCTCTCAAACTTTAGATCTTTTTCTAACTTTTCAAAACGTCGTTAGACCTCATGCATGCATCTAGATATTTTGAGCAAAATGGCACTAAAGACCCGTCAAACACGAGTACATGACCCCTCTTGATAGTATGGCTATCTATCCAACAAATTCGGTCATTTTTCATCCACTAAACACCTTATGACTGGTAAAATTGCAAAAGCCCTATTTGATAACTTTGTCTTGAGCCCAAGCTTTGCACATAATCTCCAAAACTCCATACGATCACAATCAAATCTCTTTCATCCGTGGATCAACCTAGCTATGCTCATTATCTCAAATGAAATCATTAATCCAAAAACCGTTGTCATTAATTATCAAAACTCGAATTAGGGGCCTAGATGCTTTCAACAACACAACCATAACGTGAGCGCAATTTCCTACATGAAACAACATTGCTGCTGGATCGGAAATGGGTGAAACGGCTGGTGTGCTGGACAGCACAACCACTCAACGGATGATCAATAAAAGCAACTCAAAATCCAGTATTTGTGGATGGAAGCACGATTGTGACCCTTCATCCAAGCGTGGCCCTAGCACTCCATCTGACCCATCATTTCATTTTCCCAGTCCCGCCCAATTCTAGCTGTTCACACCCTGCATTGAACTGAATCTCTAATGCCTAGCTGATTGGTAACTTGGAACTCTACATGCATATCCTTTCTGTTGTGGTGGTTCTGTCCATCTATATATATATATATATATATATATATATATATATATATATATATATATATATATATATATATATATATATATATATATATATATATATCACCATACTCACGTAGCAGTAGAACTGTGTGAAATGTGGACATGCGGGAGGAAATGTGGAGGTAACAATGTGGACTACTAGATATTCACAAGGTCATAGTCGTAGGCTTGTGGTAGTATATAAAGAGATACATTGGGAGAAGGCCACTAATGAGTATAAATGCATGTTATTAGGAAGAAATAAATGTGGGAGATAAAGTGACATGATATGTAGGTGGAAATTTACTAAAAAAACACGCTAACGAAAATGGAAATCATATGTGGCTTGGGTTTACTCAATAAGAAAACCACCATCTACAAAACTGGTGGTACCTCAACTGATAAGATTTCTTATGGTGAAACATGCCCATCTAGTATCGAGCCCCTAACTGATGGTCTTTTTTTTCTTAGACTTTTTTTTGACACGAGGATCCACTTCATTACCATTAAAGAATGGAAATTCCGAAAGTACAGAGGAGTCAAGCACAACACAGAACCAGGAAAAGGGGAGGGGGGGGGGGGGGGACGAGCAGCTAGTCTGATTCAGCCTAGAACTCGAAAAGAAGTGTGACCCAGGATTCCCAGGTCGAAGCCCCCAACAGACAGCGTAAAGATGGCCTAAAAGACCAGATACAGTACCACAACATGAAGCCAAACAACCCAGAAACCAAAACACCCATGCGTGTGAACAGTGGCGGAGCTAGGTGGTGTCCAACAGGGAGACATCCCCCTAACGAGGTTAAAGTTGTTTAAACCTCTCACTGCAGTGCAGTTAGTTCAAATAATACACAACAGCAGCAGCCATGCGTACGCGGACGCGAATCTGAAGAAACAAAAGCGCTGGTTTCATTCGCTTGTGATCAGCCAACGGGGGTACCCGGACGCGGATCGAGTTCGCTGGGACATGCATGGTTCCTGACGCTACTTATCCCAAGCAAAACTGAGCTTACATCTGTCTGAAATATAGTATATTTGCAGGTCTAGTTAACACCTGACACCGGGAGGCATCTATTTATATAACTAGGTGATACCCGCGCGTTGCTGCGGGATTTCTTAAATAAAATTTTAACGTGAAATTTGAAAGTAGAAAAATTAAGATGATTGCATGGCAACATTCACAAAAAAAATCGATGGAAAACATAAATAGATGGCCCTAGTGGACGTTGATGTGGCATTTGATATAATGGGTTCCTATATGATGCGGATAACTTGCATGTTAAGAGAAATAGAGTTAATGACTTTAGTGGGTGTCATCTATATAGGCTATATAGATGATATGAATTTTACTTGCATGTTATTTTTTATCAGGATCTGGTAGAAATCGATAAACTAATAGAAGTAACATCAATAGAATATTTGATCACATTATAAAAGAATAGGTGCTCAAAGAAATAGAGTATGTATATAAGTCTTTACGTTAATAGATTAAACATTAAAAGTATTGCAAAAATAGAGTATGTATATGACTTTACGTTAATAGATTAAAGATTAAAAGTATTGCACATAGTAGAGGTCATATGGACATTTTCTTGTTTATTGAATCTCGTATAAATCGATAAGATAAAAGAAAAACACTAATAGAATATTTGATCACATTATAGAAGAATAGGTGATGAAAAAATAACATATGTATATGATTTTACTTTATTTAATTAAAGATTAAAAGTATTGCATATTGTAGAGATGACATGAATATTTTTTGTAATTAATAAGGTAGTTGAAAGGTGGTGGGACACTTAGCGGAGAATGAGGTGGACACTTTGTATGAAGAGAGAAATAGTTAGTGGGTGCTATCTATACTTTAGTTAATTAAAGATTAAAAGTATTGCATATTGTAGAGATGACATGAATATTTTTTGTAATTAATAAGATAGTTAAAAGTTAGTGGGCCGGGATACTTAGTGGAGAATGATGTGGACACTTTGCATGAAGAGAAAAAATAATTAGTGTGTGTTATTTATATAGGATATATAGATAAATACAAGAGTGAACGAGTGATGACGCTTGCGTGTGTGATTGGGCCATGGCGCAGTGCGCTGCGCCGCTCTGGGCCTCTAGCGGGCCGTGGTGGCTTGATGAGCCGTGCGACACACCGGCAATTCCCGCTCGAAAATCCTATCCATCTTCCACTAGATTTGTAGTCCATATATCTTCCAGTATTAGAGATTCGTGCTACGGTTATAATTACATCCGAGATAGCGCTGCACGTGGGCGCCAGGCATATACCTGCACACAGCAGCATGCGCTTGGAGCAGGGGGCAATGAATATCCACGTGTCACAATCCAAAGAGAGAGAGGATGGGAAGTTTAACAGATTCCCAAACTTCAATCGACGTTTTCTTTTCAACCATAGATCTAATTAAACATCCATTTGAACCATAGTATCCGTTGAAATTAATCCAATAAAATGAGATCCAATATGCTATTTTTATTTTTTTAATCGAACAGTTTAACATTTTAATATACTAGTTCAACAATTTAATATATAATTATAACATTTGCAACATACTGTTTCAATATTTTTCTAAAAAATGTTGAATTAATTTTTCCAAAGTGTCAAATTATTTTATCTAAAATGTTGAATCGGCTTGACAATATTGTTGAATCCATTAAAAAAGTTAAGTAAAAGGACAAAGTACTAGACTAGTCTAGCTTCCGTGCTTGATGACAATACCATCACTGTTTGTTGGCTGCCGCTTTACCGTTGCAATGCCTTCTCTCCCCTCTCTCATCGTTCTGTTGTTCTCGATACAAGCGCAAGAAGACTGAGTTGGGCTGGGCCGTGCGGGCAGGTGAGCCGATCTGGACTGTGCGACAAGTCGATTAACTATCTTCCGGACGACACATAGGAACCCCCATTCCAACCGACCACAAAACTCTAGCACGCGTTGCGTTAAGCAGTAACAACAAATGCAATAGCGCACTGCTGCTTGCTTACATTAATAACGAAGCTAAGGCCGGTTTCAGTGGGGACCAAGACTATGAACTAGTTAACCGAGCCAGAGGAGTGTCATGAGGATGATACTTCTCTCATATCTTATGATACTCTCACTTCTCTCTCTTGTGCCATATCAGTAAATTTAATATTTATTACACTTCCATGACACTTTCATTGAGATTAACCTAATAAGGGCAGCGTCTGGAGATATTAGTATGCGTGTATAATAAGCATGTATTGGATCTGCTTTCACTACTACAGACCGGCCCATTTGTCCTGGTTCCAAATGGCCAGTTGTCCCGATTTTGGAACCGGGATTCGGCTGCCGGGAGGCTTTTGTCCCGGGAAGATAATAGTATGTGTGTATAATAAGCATGTGTTGGATCTACATTCACTACTACAGATCGGCCCATTTGTCCCGGTTCCAAATGGCCAGTTGTCCCGGTTTTGGAATCGGGATTCGGCTGCCGGGAGGCTTTTGTCCCGGGTGGTAGAACCGGGACTAAATATCCCTCATGCTAAATTTTTTTTGCATCCCGCGGGATTCGAACCTAAGACCTATTGCCTAGCGCATGGTTTTCTTACCAACTCACCTAAATAGTACATATGACTCAGTAAAGACCTAAATAGTACAAATGACTCAGTAAAGAGTAACTTTCTTTTAAACTATCATGTGGAGAGGCCTTTTGTCCGGGTTGGTAACACCAACGGGGATAAAAGGGTCACCCTTTAGTCCGGGTTGGTGTTACCAACCAGAACAAAAGGGTTGGGCCTTTTATCCCGGATGGAGCTCTTTTGTCCCGGTTGGTGCCTCCAACCGGGACAAAAGTCCTATGTCCCCCGCTGGCCCGGCTAGCCGTTGGACCCGGGACAAAAGCCACCTTTTGTTTTGGACCTAAAAGCAGTCGGGACAAATGACTTGAAACAAAGACTTATTCTGTAGTAGTGATTGAAATCCTCTCATCAACTCAAGTAAACTTGTACAATAATTTTCTCAACTTTTAATTTGTTAAAAACTGAAAATCCCATGCGTGTGAATGTGCTGTCCTTGTAGTGCCACTAGCATACGCGTGTCAGTGTGTGTGAACCATCGCGGGAACCAAAAGCAACCGGGCGCCACCGCGCCAGGGACCAAACAAATCGCTAGTAGACAGCACATCAAAACCACGCATTATTTATTTCATGAAACAGTGCTGGCTTAACGTCTGATCAGCCAAATCAGCCGGAGTACCTGGACGGGTGTCAGGACCCTGTAGTCTACCGGGGGAGTGGGCGTGAGTCTGAGTTGGGCTGCGCTCAGCCTACTAAGGTCAGTGCTAAGAATAGTACATGGCCAGTGCAAGCCAGTCTGCTGACTCTTGAGCAATGCAATAGCTCTCGTTGGTTGCCACGATACTAGTAGGTAGCCCTGGGAATGGGCCATAATCCTGCCCCAACCCTGATCTAGCCCTAGCTAATTAAATAGTTGGCCCTATTCTTATCCAGTTCTTCAAATAATTAGTTTTATTGTATCCAATCTCATCCTTTAAATAATATCATCCTAGTCTAGCCCTAATCCTATATATGCCCATGGGCCAATCCATTTTTACTAAAAGAGCACAGCGCGTGGTTTGTCAAAACAACAGTACAATGGATTGGCATATGCGTGAGCAGAGCAATGGATGACCTCGCAGCCCGTGAGCTGTCATTCTGCCACCAACAGTACAAGCCAGCGTGGCTCAACAAAACAAATATACATATCAGGTTGGTCCACCACACGTCACAAATAAATAGCAAACAAAATAGCTGTCAACAATGAGTAACCAAATAAATTAGAAAATTACATCCACACCATCTTAAGGAACTTAACAAAGTTAAAAGATACAGCCCACATGACTGTACTAGTAGATAAGTATCGGATTCCATTGAAGATGGTCTGTTCTTAGCTAGCCTACTACAATCTGTCAACAATGAATTGGTCAGCAGCTGGACTACATAGATGCAGAAACATCTCTCTCCCAGATATGACGTCAAGGGGCAAAGTCCAAATCCCCATTGTTGGAAGCATCACCAGTGTAAGCCATTAAATATATCAAAAAGATACCACACATCCATACGTGCAAGCAAAAATGGTAGTAAAGCAGAAATGGTTAGTAAATCATACATCCACAGACAGGTTCTTCAACGGTACCATTTGACACACAGCAGGTAGAGGCAGGGGCGTAGACAGGGGGGGCAGGGGCCTGGCCCCCCTATGGCTCCTAAATTTACATTGAAAATTTGAATTTTGATTAAAATTTTATATAAATTAGTATGGTTGGCACCCCTAATAATGAAAAAAATAAATTCCTGGCTCCGCCCCTGGGTAGAGGGAGCAAACACAACGCAGCAAGGGCAAAGCTCCACGCAGCCCTGCTGCCACGTGCACACATCAGCAGGCACACCGCCAACAGCTTTCAACATATTAGACAAACTAAGCCATAGTCCACAGAGTGGATGCAAAAACACTAGCAGAGGATCTACAATATCATCCTCTTCCTCTGGTGAAGCAGATGCTTGTCAAGGAGCAAAAAGGAGTGTGAGAATGCTGGGTGCTCACACTTCAAAGGGAGGAGTGTGGCTGGTTGTCCTTGGTGGGGATACCCTCTCATAAGCATCGGACGGTGATTTCAAGTCTGACGCTATAACAATTGTCTATGAGAAAACTGATAATACTTTTCCATCAATACATTCACTACGGGAACCAGTGTGTTTGCCGTGTGCCGGAAGCACACGGCAAAGGCTCAAATACACACGGCAAAACCTTTGCCGTGTGTTGCACACGGCGAACAGGCATCGGCAAAGACGACCTTTGCCGTGTGCAACTTGTCGGGCACACGGCAAAGGCTTTGCTGTGTGCACTTTTGATACTCGGCAAAAAAATGGACCAGAAATAAAAAAATCCGCCCCGCCCCGCCGCCACTGCCCCACCCCCGCCGCTGCCACCACCACGCCGCTAGGGACGCCACCACCAACTGCCCGCTGCTGCCCTGCCTGCCACCGCATGCCACCAGGCCGCCAGCACCGGAAGTCGCCGCCCGCCGCTGGAGCCATCTCCCCCTCCACCGTCGATGTTGAGCACCGGAGGAAGAGGTCGTCACCGTCGCCGTCCCCTGGTGCGGCCTCCCGCCGAGGAAGGAGGGTCCTGGGCCGTGGATCCGGCAGTGGGAGAGGAGAGGTAGGGGGCCGCGCGCCGGAGGAGGAGGAGGAGGAGCAGGGGAAGCCGCCACCGTCACCGGAGAAGGAGGACCAGAGGCCGCCGCCATCGCGCCGGGAGAGGAGAGGGAGGCGCCTCACGGCGAGCCGGCTGGAGGAGGCCGGCTGGGCGCCAGTCCTGTCCGCGGCGCCCATCCAGATCCGGCGCTTTGTCCGCGGCGGGAGAGGAGAGGGAGGGGGCTGCGCGCCGAAGGCCAGAGCAGCCACTCCGTGCACGCCGGATCTGGATCCGACCAGAGCAGTCGGGGCGGTGGCGCCGGCGGAGAGGAGGGAGGGGTGGCGGTGGCGGCGGCGGAGAGGAGAGGAGGAGAGGAGGGAGGGTGGGGGAGGGCGGCGGCAGGAGTGGGAGGTCGAGGGGTAGGGTTTTATGGTGGGAGAGGGGCGTGTGTGTTGGGCCGGGCTGGGGTGTTTGTTGGGCCGGATAAGTTTGCCGTGTGCCCCACATTAAACACACAGCAAAGACTTTCCCGTGTGCCCTAGGGTCTGGCGCACGGCAAAGATTCGTTATTTTATGCTGTCATTTTTAACTAAACCATCTCGAGTTAAACTAAAATTTACTGAATACACTTTAAATATCTTGAAAATCTAACTCAACATTTTCTATTTCATTATTAGATTGGAAAAAATCATTATTTTATGCAAAATTAGCTAAAGTTCAATGTATTTCCCATGATATTGTTTAATTGCAAAAAAAATTAAAATTATCAAAGAAAATCGAAAAATAGCCAAACTTTGGCATGGATGAATGTAAGATATGTATTACATGCATAAAAAGTTTCCAAGTCAACAGCCAAATTGACCGCCACTTTCGCTTCAAATCTCAACGCCTCATATTCAACTATATAGATCCTTTATGGAGGTGCTTCGATTTATAAGGAGAACAGGTGATAACTTGTGCGAAACTTTTTCAAATTTTTACCATGGCGTCCACGTATGAAATCATGATATCATTACAAATTTCACATTTTTCAGACTTCATTTGCTTTTTATAGAAATTTAAAACTGTCGGGCCACATGCTCGAGGGCATGGTTCATGATCAAGAACTTCAAATTTTCCATTCATTTTTTGGATATGGTCTCACATGGGATCTCATGATGTGAATATAATTTTTTTGTTTCATTATTACTCCATGTAAAAGTATTGCATTTCAAACTTCACTTATTCTATGAAATTTCATTTCTTTAAATAAAAAAGTTAAATATAGCAAAAGATCAAGAAAAACTACCAAAATATAATTTAGAGTCCCACATAAAATATCAAGTTATCCATAAAAGTTGCAATGGCAGAATCAAGATTTTTGGAGAATGTTTTGCCGTGTGCCAACACTTTGCCGTGTGTTTTTGATGTAGCACACGGCAAAAATGTAACCTTTGCCGTGTGTCTTTTGTTTGCCGTGTGTCAGTCGTCCCGGCACACGGCAAAGCTAGGCTTTGCCGTGTGCCCAACTCTTTGCCATGCGCTGCACCTTCGACACACGGCAAAAAAGGCGTTTGCCGTGTGCCCGACATATGGCACACGGCAAAGGCTTTGGCACACGGCAATCAGGCCGTTTCCCGTAGTGATTATACATTAGCTGGGCACCGCTGGAACAGTTGTGAAAAAGATGACAATGAAAACTGCAAGAAACGACCAATAAAAATCAACACTCACCTTTATAGCAGCAGCTAACGCATCTAGTTGGTTACCATCAGAACTGACCACAAGTCCATCAATGTGTACAGATCCCAGCATACCTTTCCCTCAACAACAATTAGGGATGACAGATCAATTGCAGCACCTGAAATATGATTTGATGCATTGTAGTCAGTTAAATGGCAACAAAATATTGATGGTATGAGTTTGAATTGAAAAGAAACTGTATAAAAGCAAACAGGCGGTAACAAATGAGAACCAATCTCTCGTCAAAAAATTTCTAAGAACATTCACAGCTACGGGAGGTCAGTAACTAACAGCACACGCAAATCACATTTATATGAAATGTATGGTGCCTGGCAGAAGTAATGGCATGCGTTGTGACTTTGTGTTTGTATACAACCTCTTATTATAACATTAAGTACTACACCTGGAATTAAATAGGCATGAAACTAGCAAGTGATTGTGAATTTAGGATGACGTGTGATACGGTTCTAGCTCGTTTGTCCAATTAAATTTTCTTAAACAGAATGAAGTCTGAAAAGGAGCAAAAGTAATATTAAGTGCGTTTTACAATGAAGTCTGTGAGGGGCTGAAAATGAAGTCTGAACACACGCAAACAGAATGAAGTCTGAAAATGAAACCTGCAGATAAGCCAGGCAGCCAGCCGCGGCTCACTGTGAGGAGATGAACACGTGCGTGATCTCGACGCCTGGAGCTTCTTGGTCACCTGTGGAATCCGCCGGGAAGGGATCGGAGTTGTTGGCTGGCCTGTGAGCTCCCTCAGGTCCTCAAGCAAGAACAGCCGCCGCCTGCAGCCTGCAGATCCAGATCAAAAGAATTAGGGGCGGGTGAATGCGCGTGGGGATCAAGAGCAGTAGCGTGAAATCAAAAGAATTAAGGGAGGATCTCAGCCTTTTCCTCACCAGCCGTGGCGCCCGAGAAGGTGCAGGCGGCGAGGTCCGGAGCCGCGAAGTCTAGCGGTACAGGAGGGAGGCACCGCGCCGGCCTTCTTGGGGTCGACACCGCCGGATGTCGGACGGGGAAAAGAACCGCGCGACGTCCAGGAGGGAGGCGAGCGCCAGCAAGGCCGTCGATGGCCGTCGACGAGGTGGAGCCGCGGAGCACACGCGAGCGGCGGCGGCGACGGCGCCCTCGCAGACGCCCAGCCTAACCCTACCACGATGAGGAGTCATGTTGCCGTTGGATACCCTTACCCATTCTCCAAATCCACACCCCGTGAAACGGGTAGGGTATGGACACAAAATAATACACCCATTTATAGAAGGGTAGGATATGGGTATCCCCGTCATAGAAAGGGTACGGGCAGGGTCCCCGTCTCTACCCGTTGCTCCATCTTCTTCAACGTTAGTCATCAGTTGGTGGCTCGTGTGCAAGAGCTTACCTGTCTCCATCGCCTCTTCCGCGCTCGTCCAATCCCACTGCGTCGCTCGCCGTGTGCACACCTGTGCAAGCAGGCAAGATCCATGCGGAGCTCAGGCAAAGCTAGGATACCTCTGCAGACATCATCATACTGCAACGGGAAATCCTAGGCTCGAGTGGATGGGATAAGGATGAGAAGCAATGGCAATAAGCACGAGAGCATGCAGATGGCAAGAGACGCGAGAACACTGAACCATAAACGAGGGAGGATTTTATAAAGAGGAACCATTGATGAGTTCACGGGTGCTCAGCGCCAATGGGTACTGATCCGTCATTCGGAGCTCTCGATGCTGCCGGCCGGCTGGAGCAGGTCGTACTTGGCAGGAAGAATGAAGAGCATCTCAATGCTCAGCGCCAATAGATGCGGCTCAGCATGAAGAGCATGGCCGCCATGGTGCCCTGCAGATAGATCGCCATGGCCACACGTCCACTGCCGCTCGCGGCTGGCCGCCGTGGTGCCCTGCAGATACGATCGCCATGGCCACACGCCCACTGCGAGCACGCCGCGTCCGCGTCCGGCGGACGGAGCGGCGGCGGGCACTACTGCGCCGCCGGCGAGTTGGTGAAGTGCGGCGCCTCATGCTCACGATACCTCGGCCAATGGCGCAGAAAATGCATCAGATGCTGGAGGCTTTAATTCATGAAAGTATATTGATGTGTTGCTGGAGGCTTTAAATTTTATCCAATTAATTATCTGCTATCCAATGAGTATGGATAATTGGATGTGGATAAATTTGGGGAGGGTATAGAATGGGTAATTAAATTCTGGATAAGGGTGTGGATAAACGCAAGATTGCCCATACCCTCCCCAACGGCAACGCGAAGGAGGAGTCCTTTTCTATTATCCACGGGCCAGGCCCTTAGTTTCTATCCATGGGCTAGTATGGACCAAGTCCAAAATTCAGACTGCGCCGATTCTTTTGAAGCACGGCCCAATCCAATCCTACCCTTCATCTGAAAAGCCCAAAACAAATCCTAAAATCGTTGCCCATTAGTTAGGAGGCCCACGAGGCCCTCGGATTTTCACGGCCCACCATTAGGCCTACTAGTAGGTCCAAGCTTGCATTGGTTAAATGATGTTTGGTTTGGCTGGCTTGTTTGGGAACAATCACCCTCTCTTTGGTAAGGTGAGTTGTGGCCAGCCGGTCGGCTTGTGACCGCGCTTTTTTTATTTGAGATCCTGTGCTTTGCCGGGTATGATGAATAATGAACGAATCGATCCCCCAACTTGCTTCTGTTCTTCATCTTCTGGCTGCTGTTCTTCCTCTATCCACTCTGATTTCCCCATTTCTTCCCTCATACTCTAGCTTCCTACACCAGATAGCACAACATACGTTGTAGTAGTAACACCACTTCAAAGCGTTTCCACATGGGCTCGTAAATATGCTTCATGTGATGTTTTTGAGAACATGTCAAATTGTCACGATATTAAAGACGCTTATTACATCAATAGTGTTGTAAATACATTTCTTAACATGTTATTTGATATCGTCTCAAAATGACACACACTTCTAAGCATTGTTAATCTATAGACACATTGTAAAACGTATCAGACATTCGTCTATATTCATGTAAATGCGTTTTTTTGACATAATTGTAAAAAAAGACAAATTGATACAAATTTGGACATGTTTTCAAATGTGAGTAGTGTGTTGACACGTTGTAAAACATATCAAATAACTTTTGGCATTTTTAAGTCACAAAAATAAATGGAAAAATAAAAAAGGATATAGATAGGAATCGAACCTGACAGATGTCTAGGGTCAACACAAGTAGAAGATCCAACCACCACACCACTAGTCCTTTTGAATTTGTTTTTGGCATTACACTCATTTAACAATGTCCAGTGGAGCTAAAAATGGTAAAAATAAATGTCCAACAGTGCTAAAACAGTAAAAAGGTGAACAAATAGCGCAGACAAAAGATTCGAACCTTCAACCTTGTGGCCGTGTTTAGTTTGTGAATTTTTTTGGCTTTAGCTACTATAGTACTTTCGTTTTTATTTGGTAATTAGTGTCCAATCATGAACTAATTAGGCTCAAAAGATTCATCTCATCATCTACAGATAAATTGTGCAATTGGTTATTTTTAAACTACATTTAATGCTTCATGCATGTGTCTAAAAATTCGATGTGACGGGAAATCTTGAAAATTTTTGGGAACTAAACAGGGCCTCAGCAAAGATGATAGGAATCACAAAAATGGGTTTTTGTTAAATTTGGCGCTAAAGCATATGTTGACAGCCAAAATTGGCATCAATTGGTCTGACCAAGCGGTCTGACCGGTCTGGTGCTGTAGTTGATCCGGCAAGAGCCCGACCGGTCTGATCGGTGGGTCCAACCGGTCGGACCGATCCATGAGGAGAACGAGTACAATTAGGGAATTTAATAGATTTTGATCTGTAAAAAGAATTTTTTGCGGGGTAAGTCTTCCCCACCCTATAAATATAAAGGGCCATGGCCGATTGAGGGATGCAACCCAATCGAATATATCAAAAACACATCTTTTATCTTTTTACCTTACTCTCTTTACCCTAGCTTTTCCAACCTCGACATGCTGTTTTTCCCTCATCTCCATGGTGTTTGAAGACACCCTAACTGGCCTGCCGAGCCTAGGGCAACCCTACGTGTGCTTGCCCCGACGGGGTCCCTCCTAGGTGAGCGTTCGTCGGATCGTCGTCGTTCTGCACGGTGACCGGTCTAACCGCTCCACGCTGGAGGTGCTGCAAGGAGCCCCTCCTCGCGTCGCGCAATCTTGCGCATTCGTGTGTTGACCAGAAAAGGCGTCAACAAGAATGACTATGCATCTAACTGCGATGACTCGCTAGAGCTTCTTATTAAAATGCCTCGGCCCGCTTTGGATGAAAATAGCTAGGCATCAGGATGGGTCTGGTGTGGAGGTCGGACTCAAATTTGACTCTGTCTTAAAAACTTAAAATTTTGCTATAGAATCTATGCACATAAAAATTCTCTAATGATGTACTTCTAATATGTATCACGCAGTTTAAATTTTGTGAAACATGGAGCTCATCTTGATGCTTTGAAAATTCAATGAAGTTTGAATGCTTTCTTTCTTCAACATTTCAAAGTTCAATTTTTTTCTGAGTATCAACTTCAAAAGGTAGTGAAATTGGGCTCTGTGTACTCTCCTCCACCACTATATGTCAATTTTTATAACTTTTTTATCCATGTTGCTACCTCAATTGAGTGAAAAATAGGTAAGAAAGAAAAACCCGATAAAAAGAAATGCAAAAATCGCTTGTGAAACCGCCGAGGGAGGTAAACAAATGATTTTAATAGTTGGGGGAGACTAGATACCCGGATTTATAGTTGAGAGTCCCAAATCAGACTTTTACGATAGTTGAGGGAGGAAAAGTAATTTTTCTTTCCAAGTATCAAATATAACATCAAGCTTTTTGTGAGTACAACAGCCATCACGTAAGTTCATCCGAAAAAACAACAGTGCTGCTGGATCATCAGAATGGGTCAAACGAGTGGTATGCTGGACAACACAACCACTCAACGGATGATTGGCAGCCATGGTGAGCCTTTAACCAAGCGTGGCCCCATAACTCCGTCGTCATTTCATTTTGTCCCCTTTCATTTTTCCGGTCCCGCCCAATTCCAGCTGTTCGCACCCTGCATTGAACTGAATGCCTAATGCCTAGCTAAATTGCATTGGTAACTTGGAACTCTACATGCACATCCTTTCTGTTGTGGTGGTTCTGTCCATCCATATATATCACCATACACACGTAGCAGTGGAACTGAGAAATGTGGACATGCGAGAGAGGAAATGTGGAGGTAACAATGTCTAATGTGGACTACTAGATATTCACAAGGTCGTAGGCTTGTGGTAGTATATAAAGAGATACATTGGGAGAAGGCTGCACGTGGCATGAGTATAAATGCATGTTATTAAGAACGAATAAATGTGGGAGATAAAGTGACATGATATATAGGTGCAAATTTACTAAAAACACATTAACAGAAATGGAAAATCGTATCTGGCTTAGCTTTACTCAATAAAAAACCACCATCTACGTACAAAGTGGCGGTACCTCAATCAGTGTTTAAAATAGCGGGCTAAGGCATTTAATGTTTGGTGTTTGTAGAGGCTAAGAAAGGCTATAGCGGTCTATAACCTAGCTAATCCATTTAGCATTTCTATAAATACCATGTGTTGAGAAATTGGCGCCCCTAACCTTGACACTGACTAACGAGAAGTTGTACATAAATAGTTTGATATCACTTCTTCTGTGGATCCTATGCTCACACTACACCAAAAAGACATTCACCTAAACACTAATATGAGAGAACAACTCTATATGAAAATTTAACTCTTTATTCACCATAACTTAGTACAACACATGACTCTTGCACTCTTTATGTGACTACCTACCACGACACCACTACACTAGATGGCAACCTTGCCATCTCCTACTTGAGACCTCTTATGCCATGGTATGGCAAGAGGGGAGGGGAGTACCCCTATTTATAGGACACCATGACTCATATGGTTTTTTCATATGTCCATCTTCTGCACACTTCTTTACAAATATCTAACTCTAGAATTTTCTTAATACTTATCTAACCATACAAATATCTAATTTCTAGAGTATTCCATGTTTCACCAAGAACCATGGTGACCATTGTTCATGCATACTCTCTAATCTTCTAGGAGCTTCTCACAATTATGCATTTCTATTTCAACATCATGCATAAATCTTTGAGTAATTTTGCATATAAACATGAAATCCAGAAAATTTCATGAACTGAAGTACGTCTTAGACTTCATTCCCTCATTACATCGTTGACGAAATACTAAATTTTGTAAATGACAAAGTTCAATACTAAAGTAACAATAAATAAAGGCTAATTTATATGATTTAGCTGGCTAAATAACCCTTAATTTAGCGGTTATAGCGGGATATAGCCCGCTACTAGCGGATTTAGCCTTTTAGGGCTAAGAGACGGATGTCCTAGCTTTTTCCTCTCCTAAAAGCTATAGTAGGCTATAGCGGTGGCTATAGCCAGTTATTTAGAACCTTGACTGATAAGATTTTTTATGGTCAAACATGCCCATCTAGTTTCGAGCCCCTAACTCAACGCGGATGGTCCTTTTTCTTAGATTTATTTCATGAATTAACCAGTGCCTTTGTTTAGAGGTACACAACGTGTCATTTGATAGGGAGAAACATACGGTGATTTCGTTATTCATAAAATATGCTGGGTTAGTTTCTACGAGGTACTAATAAAAGCACAATTGCATGCGTGTATCCTAGAAATGAGTGTGCATGCATTTTTTTTGAGTGTGCCCGCTATACCTGACGATTGATAATGTTTAGAAGCGCTATAGCAACTACAGTTGGGTTGATATAATCCACTAGTTTGAAAATGCCCAAGTTTCAATTTGTATGGAAAGCTCTCAACTCAACACAAGTTGCTCAAGTTTTAGTTTAAAATCTAAATTCCGTGCGTGTGAACTATGGCAGAGCTAGGGTTTCGAGCAGGGTCCAAGAATTCATTTTTTAAACCTCTCACTGCAGTGCAGTTAGTTCAAACAATAATCATAGGCCAAATTCATTTTCTGCTAATATTGACTATTAGGGTTTGGTCAACTGGTTGAGGATTTTTTTATAGGAGCTATTTGGAAAATTGATTTTTTGAAAGATAACCATTGTTCTCAGTCTACCAGCAGTTTCAATTACAACGATGCCTTGTATTTTATACGGTAAAACTTGTTAAGATAAGACTTCAATACAAGGAGATCAATCTTCAAGTTTGATAGTGTGAACATGAAGTGCTTGCAATTGCAGCGCTGCAGGCCAGCCACCCACATCCTAATGCGTGAGAGAGTAGTTCGACTGAAGGTGCAGCCAGCGCGTGGCGCTGCGGAGACTGACCGACCGAGGAGATCGAGTTCGCCGGGACGAGCATGGTTCCTGATGCTACTCATTCTGAGCAAAACTGAGCACACAGTGAACTCTGAGACTCTGGCATATAGTATATATATATTGAACTACAACTTCATATAGTTGCAAGTATAGTTAACACTTGATATCGGGAGGTGTATATTGTATGCGTGTAAACATATATTGGATCTGCATTGAAATTCTTTGACCAACTCAAGTAATAAACACGCATTTACAATTTATTTTAATAAATCTCTGAAAATCCCGTCCGTGTTAATGCGACGTGCTTGCAGCAGTGCTAGTAGCCACATGCGTGTCAGTGTGCGTGAACCATCGCCTCAACCAAAAGTGGCTGGCTGCTGGTGGCTGTGTGGATCCGTGGCCCAAATTAAACCGGCCGGCCGCCAGGGATCAGACAAAATAAAAGATGTCACGCATTTATGATCTTATTATTTGGCCAACAAATGGAGCCTTCATATTCGCTCTCAAGGTATAGAAATTTCCACATTAATCAGAGAAAAATAAAAAAATAAAAAATACCCACCACTGCCATTATGATAAAAATTAGCCTAAAATACCGCTGTGCCTATTAAAAATCACCCACCAATACCATTAAAAAAAGTTAAATATAAAATACCATTTAGCTATGTATAAATTATAAACACATACTATTATTTTATTATTTGGCCAACAAACCGAGCCTCCACGTTCGCTCTCAAGGTCTAGAAATTCCCACGTTAATAGGAGAAAAATAAAAAAATAAAAATTACCCACCACTGCTATTACGATAAAAAATAGCCTTACCCACCACTGCCATTACGATAAAAATTAGCCTAAAATACCCGTGTGCCTAACTAAAAATCACCCACCAATGCCATTACAAAAAATTAAATATAAAATATCATTTAACTATGTATCAGTTACAAACATATACTATTAATAAAATCTAAAGCTAACAACAATCAATCAAAATAAAAATAAAATAAGAATAATTATATGTATAATATTATTAAAGCTAAACAAATCAAATTGTTATTACAAGTAGATCATATTTGAATTGTTTTAACCAACAATAAGACATAATTTACGATAATGAATAGGGTGATGTATGGTAACAAATAGTATAATTTTTCAAAAATAGTAAGGATACTATGATACACAAATTTTAAAATTTTTAATACTACCCGCGCAAATGCGCGGGCCATGCGCCTAGTTTTCTAGTAGACAACACACACTGACTATTTGATGAAACAGTGCTGGCTTAAATTTTCATCAGCCGAACCGGACAGTTCCCGGCCGCGGACAGCAGAACGCACCACCAAGAGGTGAGGCGTAGCGCAGGCAGCGCAACAACGCCCAGGCGGAGAGCGATGGACGGACGTACACACTTGTCTCTGCACTGCTAAGTGCCTGCTGCACGAGCAAGCGTCTGCACTGCTAAGTGCCTGCTGCACGAGCAAGCGAAGCTTGACGAAAGGCGCCGCCATTAGCTCGCTCTCGCTGAGACATGGTTCTGATGCTACCCATTCTGATCGATTTGAGGCAGGTGCACGGAAATACAATGTCTACATTTGACCCCAATATATTGTTACGAGAGGAAATATATATGAAAAATAAATTGAACTCGTAAAAAGGTAAATCGGTAGGCAAAATCATTTACTGATGGCTGGTCTCTCCAGTCCCGCCGAGGAGCACCAAGGTTCTGCACAACCTATTCTATCTATACAGTCGTTCTGAGCATGGGCCCATCTTGTAGTATTATTTGTAGGAGATTGATGTGGGTTAAAATGGAAGTAATAATTGAACGCCTATCTGTATTCCTTATTCACTTTGCTATACTTGACATTTGCGCTTTTCACTAAGTTTTCTCTAGCATATGATTGCGTTTCTAGACAGCCATTACCAGAGACGACGAAGCGCGTGCTCATCTTTGCTTGATGGGAGCATCTTAATTAGTTGGATCAAGCGTTAAGCTAGAATCGAGCATGCTGGATCAAGCTGAATGGCAGACTCGAGTGCGCGTTGCATGTAACATGTCTGTGGAGATGTGGAGTGTGGGCTGTCATGGAACTGCAACAATCGCTGGGATGTGGTTGCTGATGCTACCCATTCCGAGGAAGATCGAGCAAGCTTAATTGTATCCGTCTCTAACATATAATATGAAACTGCATGCCATATAGCTAGTATATATGTTACGAGGAGTGAGGGAACTGACACTAGGCGGGGTACATATATATAGGAGAGTGTAAGGATGTAAATCAGGACAAAGGCAAATCAGTAGCTGAAATCATTTACTTTCTCTCATAGGATCACCGGGCATGTGTGCACATGTAAATTTTAGGGTCTGTTTTGGTGCGTAGACACATCTTGTACTCTCTCTCTAGTAACCCATTTATTTCTTCACTCTATTGCTTAAAATTTATATTACATTAGGTCCACCTTAATTTGACAACCATTGACCGAACAACATGTCAAAATTTGATCATCAAGTTACAATGAAAAGAGGGCAATGTGAAAAATGAGGAGGTATTTATATCTCCAACCTTCGTTACAAGATTCCCCAAATACCCCTACCTATCCGAACTATTTAGAGGATTTCTGGCTAATGGGCATTTCAAAAGCTTATAGTGTACAAATTGCCTACTCCTAGCGAGTCACGCTTCTCATGTGAATTCGAAGGTAACCCCAGTCTCAGGTTCACATTCTTTACGTGCCATCACCTTCGAGCAATCATGACAAGGCCTCCGCACCATCGGAGGTCACGGAGCAGTCCTGCTGCCTTCCGATGGCCCCCGAGAACCTCCAATCTTCGTTCCATAGGGTCTTCGGTCAGCACCGAGTCTCCATAGTCAGGTTCGGAGGTTCCAAGGGACCTTTCCCCGGCTCTGAGGAGTTCGCCAATAATGTCTGATCCTCAGCTGATTTTATCTGCAACAAGAAACAAGGAAGAAACAGTCTTCGAAGGGGCTTTATCGCTAACTGGAAGTTACTGCCATGTTGTTAATGCGTCCTAATGCTTCGCTAACCTCCACCGAGAGCCTATCGGAGGAGGTGGCAATCCCTAGCAACAGAACTAGTGGCTTTAGTTATTAGTTCAAAATAAATGACGCATTTGTTTGTAGAAACTAGTGGAGATGTACGTGAAAGAAAATTTATTTGAAAATAATTGAATTACATCAAAAAACTACTAAAATTTGAACTTATTTATCAATAATTTATTCCTTTGATGTAAGTCTATGTGTAAATAAAAAATACCTTTAGTCGACAATACAGAAAACTTAAATATATTTCTCAATATTCGTGTTCCTTATGGAAGGAACAACGTCTCTTATATCTTATGGAATGTTTAATGCACTGTCATTAAACTTACATTTCAAGACTTCAATTAGGAACCATTTTCTAACCTCTGAATCCTGTTGAGTGATAATGGAGAATATCTAATGGATTCTATTACTGACCACATGGAGCATCTCAGGGTCACTGGCCAAGAGAAGCCAGAACCGTGATCATGTCAACTTAGGATCCATGCGTCACTGAAAGGGCTTCATCCATGGTTATGAAGTCTCAACTATTACTACTAACAATATGAAGGAATATATGGTTGCTCTATTTTTTGGTGAAGCGTGACTCCATTTGTAGTTATTTATAATTAGAGAGCGGTATGCAACCAAAGGCCCATCTGAAGAGATATTTCCCGGCAAAATATTTTCAAATGGATAGAATTACTATTATAGAATTTACCACCCTACACGACTGGATTAGCAGGATTGATTTGGTCAGTCAATTCCTTTCCTGATCGAGTTGAATGGAAGATTTTGATCTATCCAAAATCGGCCAATTACTTTCCTTGAAAATTTCGCAACACATCATTGCCTTCCATTTACCTTCTTTTTATTTGCATGTGTGCAAATCAATAGGTGAAATCATTTACTTCTCCTATAGGATCACTAGGCATGTGTGCACATGTAAATTTTAGTGGTCCGGTTTCATGCATGGACACATCTCGTACTATCTCTTTAGTAACCCATTTATTTCTTCACTTTATTGCTTAAAGTTTGTAGTACATTAGGTCCAACTTAATTTGACAACCATTGACCGAACAACATGCCAAAATTTGATCATCAAGTTACAATGAAAAGGGAAATATCAGTGTACAGTGAAAATGAGGAGGTATTTATAACCCCGACCTCCGTTACATGATTTCCAAAATGCCCCTACCAGCCAGAAATATTTAGAGGATATTCTGGCCTAATGGGCATTTCCAAAGCTTATAGTATACAAATTGCTTACTCCTAGCGAGTCACGCTTCTCTTGTGAATCCAAAGGTAACCCCGGCCTCAGGTTCACGCTCTTTACATGACTTCACCTTCGGGCAATCATGAGGAGGCCTCCGCACCATCGGAGGTCGCGGAGCGGTCCTGCTGCATTCCGATGGCCCCTGAGGACCTCAGATCTTCGTTCCATAGGGTCTTCGGTCAGCGCTGAGGCTCCATATTCAGTTTCAGAGGTTCCAAGAGACCTTTCCCTCATCCAAGGAGTTCGCCAATAATCTTTGGTCCTTAACGGATTTAATCTGCAACAAGAAACAAGGAAGAAACAGTCTCCGAAGGAGCTTTATCGCCGATCGGAGGCTACTGCCATGGTGTTAATGCATCCTAATGCTTCGCGTAACCTCCACTGAGATCCTTTTAGAGGTGGCAATCCCAACAGCGGCACTAGAGGGTGTAGTTATTAGTTCAAAATAAATGACGCGGTTGTTTAAAGAAACAGTACTGGTCTCACTTTTGATCAGCCAACGGGGATACTCGGACGACAAGAGACATCTTCTCTGATGCATCAGCGAGTTCGACGGAATGTGCAGCGAGTGCGTGGCAGTGCGGGAGACTCACCGGCAAAGGAGATTGAGTTTTGCTGGGACATGCATATGGTTCCTGATACCACTCATTTCCAATCGAGCAAAACTGAGCATAAAGCGATCTCTGAGACTCTAAAATATATAAAAAACTTGTACTGTGTATAGTTGCAGGTATAGTTAACACCTAACATTGTGTGTGTGGGGGGGGGGGGGGGATCTATATATATACAAGACTTTACTAGTCCCTTGAGTCGCGACAAATGCAGTGACGCACTGCTGCTTGCTTGCTTACATTAACGAACCTAATAGGGATGCGCCCGAACAAGACTAGTATGCAAGTAAACATGTATTGTATCTGCATTGCAATAATCCTCTCATGAACTCAAGCAAACATATGTACAATTTGCTCAATTTTAAATTTAAATAAATCGGTGAAAACCCCATGCAGGTGAATGTTGAGATGTGCTTGCAGTGCCGGTAGGAGTAGCATATGTGTGCCAGTGTGTGAGCCATCGCAAGAACCAGAAATTAATGGCTGGCTGGTGGATGCGGATCAGTGGCCCCAATTAATAAAGGACCAGGAATAATACTAAGGTTCGGTTCATGGCCACAACCGGCTGCCAGGGATCAAATAAAATTACATAAAAGATGTGAAGGTTTTGATCAGCCGAACCGGAGTACCCGGCCGGACGACAGCACAGTGCAAAGCCAAGAGACCCAACCGGAGGACCCGGCAGGGCAGCATGACCCAGCAACGCCGAAGAGGAGAGCGATGGATCGGCGTGAGAGCAAGCCAAGTTTCACTAAATATGAAGGGCAAGTGAACGAACGTAAAATGAGGAAATATAAAATTGTTATTACAATGAGGAAATATAAAGAGGTATATATATATATAAGATCCAAGAGAATGGCTATGCATATTGGTCTCTTTTTTTTCCGATTTGGAGCGTCGGACTCGACGCAGTGAGTTTTAAGTCGATTGTACCTACTATATCCCTGCTGGTGAACTAGCCGGTGTAAATATGAAAATTAATTAAACTAGCAAAAGAGTAAATCAGTAGGCAAAATCGTTTACTGGTGCTTCTCTCCAGCCGAGGAGCGCCGAGAGATTCTACACAATGTATTATATTATTTATACAGTGGTTCTCACCATGGACACATCCTGTATAGTTGTAGTACTATTGGTAGAAGATGGGGTTAAAATGCAAGTAATTGGACGCCCGTATGTTTCTTCTTCACTTTGCTATACTTGACATTTGCGCTTTTCACTATTTTTTCCCAGGCACGATTGTGCAGCCATGGTAGACTGTTTGCAGTATACCGGAGAGGACGAATCTTGCTCGTCTTTGCTTTTTGAGAGCCCCGGTTGTCCAAGTTTCGAGTGAAAACTTTTATCTCTTTGCTCTTTTGATTTTCTTGCGGGATTAAAGAAGCGGTTGCATCATCAGCTCCCATTTTGTGCTCCTGGTTGTTGATTCCAGGTTGTGCAGGTTGGTTCTTTGAGAGTGTGGTCGGAAGAATCTTTGATTCAATGTGCTGATTAAGGACTGTGGTAGGCTTTGAGTTTTATTTACCGGTTTTCATTCCAAATCCGATGGGAAAATGCACTGGAGTAAGCTAGTTATCTTGGCTGATCTACAACTACTTATCGGCTCTTTCAAGCTTATCTTGTGAGGACTTCTATCTTGTAGGTAGATTCTGATTCAGGCATCAAGCTAATTGGCACACTCAAGTGTGCGTTGCGTGGAACAGGTTTGTGGAGACGTAGAGTATGGACTGTGGTCGAACTACCATACGCGCTTGGACATGGTTGCTGATGCTACCCATTCCAAGGAAAAGCGAGTCCGTATCCATCTCTAACATATAAGAAACTACTAGTATGTTGTGAGGGGTGAACAATTGACACCGGTCGGGGTACATATATGTAGAAGAGTGAATTAGTGTAAGGATGCAAACTAGCCCAAAGGCAAATTGGTAGGTGAAATCATTTACTTCTCTAGGATCACCGGGTTTGTGTGGCTTACATGCACATGTAAAATTTAGTGGCTCTGTTCCGTGCGTTGACACATCTTGTACTAACCTATTTATTTCTTCGCTTTATTGCTTAAAATTTGTAGTACATCATGTCTGATGGGATTAAAGAAGCGGTTGCATCATCAGCTCCCATTCTGTGCTCCTGGTTGTCTAATGGGGAAATGCACTGGAGTAAGCTAGTTATGTTTGTTGAAATGTAGCTACTTAAAAACTCTTTCAAGCTAGTTATAGGGTAGGTGATTCTACGCTATGAAGTTGGATCCAGGAATCAAGATGATTGGCGCACTCAAGTGGGCGCTGCAAGGAATTGGTCTGTGGAGATGTAGAGTTTGGATTTTGGTCAAACGGCCAGACTCGCTGGGACATGGTTGCTGATGCTACCTATTCTTTGGAAGAGTGAGTTTGTATCAGTCTCTAACATATAAGAAACTACTATTATGTTGCGAGGAGTGAACAACTTGATACCGGTCGGGGTACATATATGTAGAAAAGTGAATTAGTAAGGATGCAAACTAGCCCAAAGGCAAATCGGTAGGTAAAATCATTTACTTCTCTAGGTTCACCGGGCTTGTGTGGCTTGCGTGCACATGTAAAATTTAGTGGCTCTGTTCCGTGCGTGGACACATCTTGTACTACCTCTCTAGTAACCTATTTATTTCTTCACTTTATTGCTTAAAATTTGTAGTACATCATGTCCAACTTAACTTGACAAAAATTGGCTGAACAACAAGCCAAAATTTCATCATTAAATTACAAAGAAAAGGCCATGTCATTGTACATTAGTCCAGTAAGATAAGCGTGCCTAGCACCTAGCGCGGCCAGTGGCGGCAGAGAGGAGGGGTCTAGTGCACGTGCATGGCCTTCATGTTGCCAGCGAATGGCATTATTGTGTGGCAAAATTGGGCCCCGTAATGTTAATGCATGATTCTCAATTGATTTTAGTGTAGTCCTGTCTGAACATGTAAAAATGACAAAGATTTTTACAAATAACTAAAGTCTACATGACACTCGTAATCCATGAATTGGATGCATAATTAGACAAAATCTGAGATGCATATGGAGTCAAGTACGAACATGTGAGCGAATGAGATCTACAGATTAAATAGGAGAAATGTACCGACGATGAAATGGCAAACCAGAAGAAAGACTATCAAACTGATTGTTGGATTCAGAGAATCACAAATCTCTTGTTTACCAGCGTCAACTCTCGGTATGATAAACCTTTGCTACGCGCCTACACCCAAGAGGTACTAGTAGTGTTGACAGCATGGACAAATATAATTGAACCTAGCTGTCCAGGTGCTCATTTTCCTAAGAAAAATTAGCATCCACAGAAGAATAAACTCCTTGACAGTGCATGGGCAGTGGCCGGGCTGCGTGTTAGCCTTGTGTCGGTTGCAGTTGCAGCAGGCCGCAGAGTTTTGGAGCGGGCCTGCTGATAGTTCAGACACTTGGCCTCTGTTCATTACTTTAGTACACTTGGTTGGTAATTCAAAGCGGACACAATGACATGTGCACGGTCCACTTCCGGCACTAGTTATGTAGACCTGAATCTGGTAGTAGCCTCATATACCTTTTTCCCCTTGAAGCAGATTTGTAGTTGTATTCTTGGGTTTCCAAGACAGTTAATATATGATGAGATTCACATATCCATCTTCTCTTTCTGTGATGTGTTAGAGAATCAACAATGCCATGTGTTAGTAGTGTGCGCATCAACTAAAATGGACTGGCTGGTGTATACATCAGCATGAGCCAGGACCTGTGATTGACAAATTTCAAGCTTTTCCAGCCATCGGGTCGGTTCTACGGAATAGTACCAGAAGAACCAACAGTGCCGCTGATGACCCAGAAAAGATAAGCTACAAAAATGGGAAGACGCAGCGTGTTTGGTGGAGCGGCGCAATAGCATCGCATGAAGAGTTGCAAGGACAAGCGTCGGCCTCGGCACTGCTGCACGAATAGATTGCCTGAATGGACGTGGCGCTTCAAATCCGAGCAACACAACATAAAAGATATGCTAGTACCCGATTCCTGATGCTACCTATTCCGGGCAAGTGAATAATGTAAATATATATCTAATATCTCGTCTCCTGCATCTGAAACTATGGTTGCAACTTGCAAGGAGTAAACATCCGGAGGTGTATACATATAAGGGTAAACTAGTAAGGACAATGATGCAAATGAATTTGCCAAAAAAGCAAATTGGTAGGTGAAAGATGATTTACTACTAGTTCATCGAGAGCACTGCACTGAGGTAGCATGCATGTGTATTGGCAGCTTGAGCACATGTTCTTCTCATTGTGCTGGCCCAATTCTATAGGGTTAAATAGGGTGGTCTAGACTTGCACAACTAAAAGGACTAATCAATTATTGGCCAAATCAGAATATCAGCTTGAGCCGGTATGGTGTTTGGCCATCTCTTTCATGTCGTGGGCTACTGTACTAGTGAAACATCACCAAGCTGTCTGTTTGATTTTCCCGGTACCCCCTAATTCTAATACCTAGTTAGTTACTTGCAATTGCATATGCATTACATACCCTTTGTGGTGGTTCTATGCACATGATGTGGCAGTGGATATATGAGATGTGGGAAGGCTGAAGTGTGGACTGGAAATTATCATTGGTTGTAGTATGTAGAGAGAAACTGGCTTGGGTATGGGTGATGTGGAATATAATCATCAAGCCAACATCAACAAAAGTATGTGATGTATTCGCAGTGCCCACACCAACGAAATTGGCTAGCAGACATATCGCATTCTTAGTTGATCAAAAGGTCCAACCTTCCGGCTTATCAGATGATGCTGGCTCATGAGGCGACCAGCCGATCGATAAATGACAAGCTTGGCATTACATGCATAGGTTTTACTCCCAGAATGGTGCTGCTGGCTTAGCTTTTAGATGAACTAGCCAACCAGCAGGGCACAGGTATACCTGGATCCGTGCAAACGATGATCGTTAGCAGAGCAACTATTCTTGGATGTCATGCTAGCATGCTTTGTTCAGCCGTGAAACGGTGATGGTTGGAGCAGTGGAATGATGGGCGCTGGCCTCTGCACTGCTGTGCTAGCAAGTGCCTTGAGGGTGTAGCGCGAGGAGCCGATGAAGCCAGCTTGGACCAATTTGCTGATGCTACCCATTCCGAGGAAGTGAACGTAAATGTCGTCCCCCTCCATGGCTGCAATGAGTAACGTGTTAGATATAGGGGTGGTAAAGGGCCCAAAATTTTGAATTAAAATATCTAAGGGCCGGGCCCTAAAAAGATCGGGCTCTAATCATATACAATTTTGACCTAAAAAATTTTAAGAGCCTTGTTGGGTTGTGAAGAGGCCACTAGGGCCATGGCCCGTTACCACCCCTAGTTAGGTATGTATATATACGGCTAGCTAGCGTAAGGATGCAACTAAGTTGGCAATTGGCAAATTGGCAGATGAAATCATTTACCGCTAGTCCACTACTCAAGGTGAGCAATGAGCTGAGTCAGAAGAATGGATGTGTACATTGGTCGCTTGTGTACATGTATGCTCGTTGCCCGATAAAGTTTTGCTTTACATTGCTCAATGGGGTGGTCTGGATCGGACAAAGCCCAATTAAGATTGTGTTTGATAGAAGGAGCGGTAATGCAAACACAATCAAAATCAGTTCACTGTGTAATCGAAGGTGGGATAAGTGATTTCACACTGTGTTAGGTTTGAAATTGTAACGGTATTAGATAACACTTCTACTAAAAAATTCAGCTACTAGCAAGGCTTGTGTGCTTGCTTCCGAGCTGCGGTGCTTGCGTCCGCCCCCATGGAGGAGGCAACGCAATGTGTTAACAGACCATGGCCGGCGGTAACGAGATTGAATATTCCGGTAACCAATTCCATGATAATTGATTACACACCAGTCATACCACCTCCAACCAAACGCAAATAACATGATTGTTTTCCGCCATAATTTGATTACGTTGCAAAATGGGGTGATGCCATGATGGCGGCACCAGAATGATTAATATTGTTGCGCCAAAATGTTCTTAGTAGCCTAGGTTTTTCTTAATGCATCGTGAACATATCTACTAAGTTTGGGCCATTCTGAATCTGACTGCAAGTGCAACCACCGCAAGTAGAAATAGATAAAGCTCACTCTAATAAGGCGTCTGGAGTCAAATATTTCCAACTCTGATCTACGGAGAAGATATAAGAAACATTGACGATTCCTCGTTACTCTGGTCATAATCTTGACCACAAACTGAGTGCTTGTTCATATATGTTTACAAAATGTTTAACTCGGTAGCCAATATCTAATATTGCAAGCAGACATACGTGGTATTGTGCAGAGAGGAAATACATGTCATCTTGCTCGCTAGTGCTATTACTAACGGGTGTCCCACTATTTTCCCTCACCAAAGTACGTAGTCAAGGCCATCATTCAATACCAGTAGCAATCAGCATGTGCGGATAATGGACCACATTGATTGGACTTTGGTGGATCGGAGTAACAAAACATATATGACCATGGTTATTTGAATCGACTTATGTTAGCCTTTGCAAGTTCACTAGAAGTGAAGTGTGTGGCACTGTCCAGTCCCATTTAGGACCTTCAAAGTTGAACGTCATCTAGGACATGATTCCCAATGCTACTCATTCCGACCATAAAAGTTAATGCAACCATCTGTCTCTACTATATGAAATGATAGTTGCAAGGAGTGAACACAGGGATGCATATATATACAAGAGTGAGCTAGCATAAGGATGCATGGTAGCCAAAAGGCAAATCTAGGTGAGATCATTTATTTCTCCAAGGAGCACCGAGGTATTCCTGTGTGGCTTGTGCACATGTACTTTTTGTGGTTATGACCGTTGACACATCTTGCATCTCGGTAGAGGTTGTACAGACAACCAAACATTACAATCTTGCATCTCGGGAGCCTGGTTGGGGGCATATACACCCAACCAATCACGCCCATATAGTCATCCCCAGCATGGGCCTCATGTTGGTAGGGAATTCAATGCTTTGCTCTGCCAGTACAGACACCGGACCGGACGCATCAAAATTGGGCCTTAGTTCTAGCTACACAGACCTGACCCAGATGAATTTTGTTTTTTTTTAATTTTACAGTAGAAATGGTGTGGTAGACTACAGCTACACAAGAAAATGACTACTTTTTGTGAATCACAAGAAAATGACTATAATAGATTGAGCTAGTGGAAGGAACAATAGCATGCCCAATATGCACTTAATTCGTGATGAGTTAATGTTGAAATGACAAATACTTCTACAAATCAGGTTTGCATTACTCAGAATGTAGCATAAGAAACAAAAATATATAAAGTTCATGCTAATAAGGTGTCCGGAGTCAAGAAGGAGCAAATCGATCAGATCTGCAAAATCAAAGACAAAATGAGGAGGCTATGGCAAGTCATGCTCTAGTCAGAATCATAATTACGAGAAAATTAAATTGACTGTTCAATTCACTAGTTTCCTGTTTAATTGTCAACTCGGTAGCAAAAATCTACTTGGCATTGCTTCCTGTAGGAGAGAGGTAAAGGAATCTCGCACTCATGTTTCATTTGAGAGACTGGGCTCTTCAATGTGCTTGAAGCAAGAAGCCCAACCTTAGCTTGAGGTGCTGTGCTTTACATCTGCAATTGACTAATCGACAACAACGGCAACAGACTGCAATAATAAGGAACGAGAGTACTCTATCCTGCCTGTGATGAGTGAATTGTCAACCGTGAGGTATGATCGTGCGCTTGGTCTTTGGATTGCAGGTACACGGGCGTCGAGTGTCGACGGGGAGCTGCCGTGGAGGTGCTGTGGCCGATGGACCGTGCGGTGGACGGCGGTGAAGAGCAGCCGGGACCGGAGCTCGGACCGGGCGGCAGCTGTGGCGTCCACTCCTGGATCGAGGGCGCAAGCGGCGACGGAAGGCGGGTTTCTTGGTTTGCGCCACAAAACCAAGGAGGCGGACGGCGGTTGAAGACGCCAAGTCGTGGAGGCACGGGCGTCGGTCTCGGGACTGACGGAGGCGACGGGCGTCGACGGCGTCTAGGGCCTCGCTGCGGGCGAGGATGTGATGGGCGTCGGGCGGCGTCTAGGGCTGTCAGAAGGCCGAGGCGGGAACGGCGTCTAGGGCCACGGCGTGGAGGCGGGAATCTTCCCGCGCGTGAGGTTTTGGCGGTTTTCTCAAAACCGGCCATCTACCCGGGTTTCGCGGACCCTCCAAAACCGCGGACTGGATCTTCATCAAGACGGCGGCATCGTAGAGAAGACTTCGTTCCGAAGAAAGAACCTCGGCCGTCGGATGAGATCGTGTACAGGGGGTGCTGCAGGCCAACCGGTCTGACCGGTCCCTGGCACCGGTCTGACCGGTCTAACCAACCGGTCTGACCGGTCCAGCATACCGGTCTGACCGGTCCCGCGGGTATAAATACCCCTTCATTTGTGTTAGGTTAATTGCGACTTTTAGAACTTGTCCGTGAATTCTTTGTTTCCCCAGGCCGCCGCCCCTGCGTCTCCCTCCCTCTGTTCCTCTCGTTTGAGTTGATTATGTCCATGGATTGTTGAAACCTTGTAAGGGATTTGATTTGGAAAGGAGGCCCTATCCTCCTCATGCCCTTTGGGCTTTTGATTCGATTCAATCCCCTGGTTTTGTGCCTTGTGCAACGGATTTTCGATTTCGTTTTTGGCTCACTTGATTGAGAGGAGGCTACGAGTTCTTTGCTGTGATTCCCGTGCTTCTAGCCCTGTCCTAAACCCTCTGGAATCACCAGCTCGTTCGAATTCGATTTCTTGAGTTCTAGAGAAAATCCCATCCCCTTTGATCTCCTCCATAATTCTCAAGATTCGATGATCTTTAGGACGAGATCTTTTGGGGATATGTTCACGGGGTAGGGGCGAAGCAATCCCCTAAGTTTCACCGATTTTAATGGTCATTTGTTCGAGATTCACCGTTTGAATCCAATTTCTCGGGGGTTTTCTGGGTGCTACCGGTCAGACTGGTAGGCACGACCGGTCAGACCGGTCCAGCGCACCGGTCAGACCGGTCCTGGCAGATCAGTTCTGTAGTTTTCCCAATTCGCTTCCGATTTGCTTCGTGGTTTCGCTCGCTCGTTCGAGGCCTTTTGTGTTGGTTTAGCTTTTCCATAGCTATTCCAAACTTTGGCCAGAACGCTTGAGGGCTTGGGTGATTTTCCAGATATAGACCGACGGTTTGAATTTCGGAAGAAATTTTGATCGGCTCCCATTCACCCCCCTCTGGTCGCCGGCTTCGGTCCCACAAATAACAAAGGTTATTGTGGTAACTGTTCACCCATGTATCCTAAGTTGTTAAATGAAAAAAGCATGACAGATTCATGGATGTGCACTAGCGTCATGCTTCCTACCATTTTCCCCATGCAAAAAGAAGAACGAGACTGTATATCAAGAAGAGTTTCATATGCCATGGAATCAACTATGAAGGGATTGAGGGTGATTCATGGACAGATCGTGCTCTGCGTGCTGATTCTTTCCAAGTTTCCTTATAGCTTTTTTACTAGGTTTTATGCTCTGAAAGTGCATGATGTTATCCATAGGACCTGAACCCCGCTCAATTTTGTACTGTAAAATGCAGAGCTTAATACTGTCTAGCCTTGGGCGAACAGAGGATGCCTTCCTCCATGTGCTCCATCCACAATTACAAAGCAGGACAGGGCCTAGCCATCACATTGACCCCAGTGAGACAACTAATTGTTCACTTGATTGGATTGGCAGCCTCATACATCTTATCTGGTACTTGATGCACCAATTGAAAATAATTATTGTTTTGCTGTAAACAGGAGACACCTATGGCCAGTTTCACTTTGATTCAGTATGTATGAGAACCATTCCATCCATGAGAAGGGCTGGCTAGTGGATCAGTGTCCCAAATAAAGGTCCCGCTCCTATTCATCGGATGATGAGTCACCAGCTCTCCCAGATCTTATCCAGCCCAATACTATGATAGGTCATCGTCCTGGACGAAATAAAGTGCGGCAGTGCTAGCTTGGTCTTTCATCTCTAGATCAAGGAACAAGTGAGTACCGGCCAGCACAACCATGTTACCAACGGTCGAGAGAACAAAGCGCAACTCCACTTGTGTACCGCACCGTATTTACTAGAGCAACGTATCTGTAAGGAAGATGGCATCTTTTATGCCATTTCGAGTGATTTTGGTGATCGAATGACAACACAACACTTGGACTAATATGATTGTTAAGATGATCATTCTCAGTCTTTTAGGTTCAAATGATGACAAAGAGAAAGAAAAGATAGGCGTAGCAAGGCCCTGATGGTAGTCGGAAGAACCGGAAGAACCGACGCCAAAGGCATCGGTGCATCCGATGGTAGTCGGAAGAACCGACCCTATGGAATTCTGGTGTAGAAGGAAATCGAAGCCAAGTCAGACTATAGGCACCGGTTGAACCGACGGGTCAAAAAGGGGCATCGGTGCATTGGGCGTCCTATGTTCCAGAGACGATGTCAAGAGCCCAGGAGAAGATTCTTCAGCACCGGTTCAACCGACGGTGCATCGGAGTATTGCGTCGGTGCAATGACGTCAGCGCCCAGGAGAAGATTCTTAAGCACCGGATGAACCGGTGATGCATCGGTACAAAGCATCGGTTCAACCGGTGATCACTGCGTCAGCTGTCAGGAGTTCAACGGCTACTTCGGGTTATGAGTGACCGGAAGAACCGACGCTACCTCAGCCAGAGGCATCGGTTCTTCCGGTGATACGCAGATTTTCTGCTGACCATTGGAGCAACGGCTACAAGACTTGGTGACCTATATATACGCCTCACCCCGGCCATTTGAAGATTGCTGGAGTTGCTGGACATCCCACACACACCCAAGAACATCTCCAAGCCATACAAAAGCATCAAGATCATATCCTTAGCCCTTAGCACACTTTGAGAGTGTTGTGTAAAGGTTAGCTCTTAGTGAGTGTGATTGCAAGGCCTTGAGCCTTTGTGCTGTGGTTCTCTAGTGAACCAAAATAAGAGCTTGGTGCACCGGCACCTTGGAGCCTGAAGCTCGCCGGCAACGTCATCGACCCTCCGACTTAGTGTGGAGCGGCGACGACATCTTTGTGCGGGGGACGTGGAGACCCCATCCTTTGTGGAGAAGCTCCTTAGTGGAACCCGGGGCCAAGGTGACCGTGATTGTGTTCACGGAAGAGACTTGGTGGCAGAGTAGCAATACTCTTAGTGAGTGCTACAACAACGTGGATGTAGGTGTGCCTTTGTGGCTAACCGAACCACGGGATAAACACCCGCGTCAAGAGTTTGCTATCTCATATCCCGCTCTTTAAGCTTCCGCATTTCATACTAGCAATTTGTATGCCTTTACTTTCATAGAGTAGTTTTTTGAATAGGAAAGACTATAGGTTGCTAAACTCTTTTGTGATAGGGGTTTCACACTAGAACAACCATAGTTGCACATCTAGATAGCTTGTTTTAGTTTAAGTTTTGTGCAAACTAGTTGGAGACATAGGTCTAAGTTTTTAGAGTGCCTAATTCACCCCCTCCCCCTCTTAGACTAGAGCACCCGATCCTCACAGTATCAATGGTGAACGCCGTGCTGGACTGGCATCACGATATCCTCTGCGCAGCTGCGTCAGTGAACGCCGTGCTGGACTGGCATCACGATATCCTCTGCGCAGCTGCGTCAGCAAACTTACCAAAGGCCTCGTGCATGCAGGTGATGCTAGTCATCAGGAGATGGTTCCTGATGCTTCTCATTCCCAGCAGGTGAACATATCGTAACATATGGGAAACTGGGAATCCATATATAGTCCATACTTGCACCGTCAGAACTCGGACAGGCGCCCAAGGTTGCTGGATCACCTTGGGTCCACCCTGCTATGAGGCACCTGATTTGGGTCTCTTATCTTAGATATATTTGTTTTTCTGGTGCCACCTAATTCTTGCTAATCTGATCACATGTTGCATCGAAATGAACTTCTATATAATGCCTGACTAATGCTAATAACTTTGAATTGGATCACCAACACCCTTGTTCATTATGGTTCTCTATGTTTTTTTGGCATTTTGGAGGTGGAAATATGAAATGTGTGGGATGAAATGGAGGGGCAGACATGCGGATAGGAGATTCATATTGCTTAGTATATAAAGAGATAAAATGGGAGGAGGCGCATGAAAGAGTATAAGTATATGTTAGAAGCGAATAAAGTAGGGAGGTAATTGCCGTATATATAGCAGGTGCAAATTTGCTGAAACAAACACAAACAGCAGATGCTGTCTAGCTTGATACTGGCAGTATCAACCAACTGCAAACATCATGAGCAAAGAGTATATATGCATTCCATGAAGAAGCAACTGAATACATAGTACGGAAGCTACTATGCATCCGCATCCTAAACAACAACAAAAAAAGATGGTACAGTTAATTTAATTACTATTCTTTTTCTGGATGAATCCGGCATTGTGTATGATAAGAGCATGATCGATGTGCCCTAAAACCTCAGGCTATTTAATTTGTTGGAGGATGAACCTCATCATGCCATTCTCCCCTTGCAAACAAAAAAGAAAGGACATGCTACACCGTGTCCTGAACATGTGCATGCGCGTAAAATTCTTAGGCATCTAAATCATGAAGACGACCTGTGTACAGGTGGTAAACACTACTATGGCAACGCCCTGGTCAAGTCGACCTTTTCAACAATCTCAAAATTATAGTCCCAGGCACCAGCATGAATACTGACCGATGATTTTGCAACAGCATGTTACTAACTTCAGAGCTACTAGTGTCCGGACATCCGATATAAAATTTCACATCAGACGCTTTGTTGCAATATTAAAATTAACTACTGCAACAATCAAAATCAATACTTGACACATTTCAAAAATATATGTAGTTGACTTTATTATCGATTTGTATGATAGAAAATTCCCACCGCAATATGACACTATGTTTCATGCAACATGCAATGAAAATGACAATATGTAGAAATAGAATTTTGTAGCATGGACTCTTACCTTTTGCAACATTTATAGATTATATTTGTAATAGTTTTGAACTACAGTTGCAACATTCAACAGAATAAAATTCAAAAAACTTTATAGAAAATAGAATTATTCAGTTATATTAAAAAAGAGGTGTAACATGGCAAATCAACTATTTAAACATTTAGCAAACATTTATGCAATATCCTAAAACAATTGTTGCAACATCACCTCACATCTTAAACATACTGAAAATGACCACTGCAAGATCAAATGTCGACCCATTGAACAAATATTAAATTAACTATTGCAACATCAATAATCTACTAAAATACCCACTATAAACTTAAATTCTTGATGTAATGTCATCGTATGCACATCGTAACAAACAATCATATAAGAAGTTTACCGTAACATTTGTTACTAAGGTTGGAATGACTTTTCCGATGCAACATCAAATTATACCTATCGTAACAAAGTTACATGTAAAAATATCCACCGCAATATTTTGCGTTGGCTAATAGCATCCGATCGTCGGACACCCTAACGTTAGCATTACTACACTATCTTAACTACACCGTATCCTAAGCATGTGCGGGTAACATTTTTAGGCATCCCCATCATATCCCTCTCATCCTCGGCATCCTGCTAGTGCTAGCGGAGGGGAGTTGCAGACGGACACACCGTAGGAGTCCGAGTACTCATGCTTCTCAAGGTTGATGTTCGCCTTGGTTTTTACGTGCCATAATCTTTTGAAGTGGACAGCCCGGGTGGCGGTATCTGGCCACATGAATGTTGTGGCAATCTCAATTGAAGCACAAGATCTTTCCTTGTTCCATATATTTGTTTTCCCGGTGCCACCCAATTCTAGCTCTAATGCGCTTTGAGTTGAACATCTAATGCCTCATTAGGATTTTGCTACTGCACCACCCGCACACCTTCCTTTCTATTGTGCTGCTGGTTCTATTCACTTCTCCACACAGCTTGGCATGTGGCTAGGGGTGGTAATGGGTCATGACCCTAGTGGTCTCTTCACAGCCCAACAAGGCTCTTAAATTATTTAGTTCAAAATTGTATAAGATTAGAGCTCGGCCCTTTCAGGGCCCGGCCCTTAGATTTTCTAGTTCAAAATTTTGGGCCCTTTACCACCCCTACATGTGGCAGGGAGAAAGATGGAATGAGTGGGAAGTGTATATCGGAAATCCGCATGATCGGATTATATAAAGATCAAATGTGAGAAGGCGACTCAAGTACAAATCACCAATTAACGCCAACATGAAAACAAGTACCATGCATGTAGTCTTAATTGGTAGGGTCCTTTCCTCGATCATCCATGCCGTGAGAAGGTTGTTTTCAGCTATATAAACTGAAATGAATATATTTTCTTCAATATTTTTGTTTTCGTGTTGCATGCGTACAGAAATTTTCTTAACTGAAATGAGTATGGAACAGAATGAAATTAGTTTTGCATCAATAATTTTGACCCTACATACATTTTTTGGTTTCCCCGATCATAACCTCCAGAGTTTGCTAGCTAGTAAATCAGTTGATACCAATTTTTCACCTATTTAAAATTTTCCAGTCGTCGTTCCAACAACTGATGGCGAACACCTCCGTATATGATCGTGCACATATCAGCTCCTAGCAAACTTTCTCCTATTAAAAATTTCCCAGTTTCTTATAACTTTCCATTACTCTGAAACTGCATATTATCTGCAGTACCTAAACCCTGCCAACCGAACTGAACTACACTAGGTACCCGCATATGTCCTCTTGTTTCCCTCCAACTACAAAGGCCACCTGAAGAGCTGAACTTGCACGAAGAGGATAAACTATCGCCAAAGATGCCAAGGGAGAGTAAGGATGAAGCACAAAATGGTGGCAAAGCATCCACCGAAAAGCACGACCACAACGGCAAAGCATCCACCAGAGTAGAGGAGCATCCACCAAGCTTGAAGTACACACAGGTGGCAAAGCATCTACCAAACAACACGACCACGTATGACGGCAAAGCATGTACCAGGGAAGAAGCACGACAGCAATGCATCCGCTAGCCAACTATCCACAAAGGCAACCAAGACGACAATGCATAAAATGAAGAAAGGCAGGCGCAGAGAGGAACAATGGTTACGACATGCGTTCATTTTCCCGGTGCCACCCATATCTAGGTTTCCACAGCCAGCATCGATCCTGATTGTCTAATGCCTAATTATTGATTACTAACTTAGACAACTGCATCTTCAGTTGCATCCTTTCCATTGTGGTTGTTCTATGCACTTCTTTATTTATATGATTGGCATATTGCAGAGGAAATATGAGATGTCTGGGAAGAAATATAGGTAGCAGGTACAAGGGAGATATACTGCCATTATTGGTGCAGATTTGCTGAAAATACACATTAACACTGAAAGCCTTATGCTCTGGTTCTGCAATAATGCTACATGCACTACGGGAAACGGCGTATTTGCCGTGTGCCCTAAAGTTTGTCGTGAGCATCTTCTCGGGCACACAGCAAACAACTCTTTTGCCGTGTGTCACCCAAAAACACATGGTAAATATTGGGCACACGGCAAAGCCATTCTTTTCCGTGTACTTTATTTTGGCACACGGCAAAGCCATACTTTGTCGTGTGCTTTTTACCAATGCTTGTATGACGTGAGTGCTTTACCGTGCATGACACACGACAAACACTTTGCTGTGTTGTTTTGGGCCTAGGCTGTGTACCTTTGGCACACGGCAAAGTATGTGATTCCCGTAGTGATGCGATCTATTCACTTGCGTCACGGAATGTTCAGCAAATAGTAATAATGTTCAAATATTTAACTAGCATCTTTTGTCAGGCAATTTTCATAAAGCTTTGTTTGGATAAACACATTCCCTCCCAATGTATAAGGATTGAAGAGGAAAATGAACTAAATTTCCACCTCAATCCCTCCCAATATTTATGAACTGAAGGGGATTATAATATATATCCAAATAAGGACTGAGGAACAACAACATGAGAAGACTGGCCTTCATAATTTCACTAGTTGCATTGCATCAGCCCCCACTGATTATTGCTAGTCTGAATCCTATTATCCTATAAGAAACCCTTAAATTGACCCTTTTAACTTTTGTGGAGTTTGCCAGGAGAATGGAAGCAGAGATTACAATCAGAGTTATTTCAGTTCTGCATATAATAAAGATTGGTTCCTTATCTAAAAGGGTATGGTCCAGCCGCGTACCTCAAGCTGGGAGATAATCTGGAATAAATATTTTAACTTCAGCATGTCTAATTAGTGATTTAAACATTTAACTATCAACTGCATAACTTATTCGGGAGCCGAAGCTGAGCCAGGCAAGTGGCCACGGAACTGATAGTGACAACAAGCGCCGCGGTAGTCGGATGTGGGAGTCGTATATATACTATATATATAGCACTGTTCTTTTTATATAGTAAGTAATAAAGAACAGAAATATGAGAACTGCCCTTGATTTTGCATCGGTTAATGATGAGAAACAGGGAGGTGTATCATCATATATAGGTCGTTTAATTTAGTGATGTTTAGAAGCTGATCTCAAATGATCCACTACAAGAGGATATATGGCCGGCTACTATTGCTACCAACACATCATTAAGCGAAGGTGCAGTTCGCGGGATTGCTGAACTCCGCTCCAGGCTCTTGAGACACACTGGGACATGTTCCTGATGCTACTCATTCCGATCGAGCAAAATCAACATCAATACCTACCAGGGTCCAGGGGCGGAACCATGTTATGTGAATTCTGGTTGCGGCCGCACCTAGAAAAATCTATAATCCCTTCACCATATTTCGTTGAATATTATAGATATGCTATGAAGTGCAGCACCCCCTCTATTCTACTCTAGCTCCGCCCTACCTGTCTCTGGCATATCTCGTCTCATGGAGCTATCTATATTGTTGAAAGGAGTAAGAAGCAGGAGGTAACGGAAATATAAGCACCAACTAGTGTCTAGTGTAAGTGTACAAATTAAGAAGCCCAAAGAAAAGGTGTAGGCGGACTCATTTAATTGTTCTCTGTGAAGCACTGAGGTGTGTATGTATGCAGTAGGACGCATGTGTGTGTATGTGCCTTGTGAACATGTCATGCATGTACTTTCATCCACACGATAATTGATTAACTGGGATTAGTCACATCCTTGTACAATATAACTGGGAACTTGTCATCTATCAATGTATGCACTGGCCCTATCTTCAATATGCACTTCAAGAGTATGGGACCCGGCCTATGCTAGCTGTGTGCTGCAGGGTGGTCCTTTTACCAAGAATGTACACCCGCATGCATAGCGAGTAATCGACAAAGACAGGGCTGGTACTCTGTTAGTCACTGTTCATTTCCGGATCGATCCTGCACGTTGGATGTTCAAGGAATATGCCAAGTAAAAAGGAAGTCGTTGATTTGGTGTGTGTGTGTGTGTGTGTGTGTGTGTGTGTGTGTGTGTGTGTGTGTGTGTGTGTGTGTGTGTGTGTGTGTGTGTGTGTGTGTGTGTGTGTGTGTGTGTGTGAACGCTCCTAGCTACTGGATGAAGTAGTTTTCTCTTATTAGCGATTTGAAGCCTGAAACATGGATGCGTCCAACATTTGGTTTCTCACAGCAGGAGAGCTGTTGGAAGCCCAATATATGTATACACATGCGTCCAACATTCTTGGTTGGCATTTCTTCTGCATTCTTGAACCTATATTGTATGGTGAGAAGGTAGGAGAGAGGCTCTTATGAGAATGCAAGATTTGGCTTTTGCCGAACGGAAAATTCCAAGATCGATTAAAGGAAAACAAGAACGGGTCATGCATGAAGCAAAATAGCAAATGTAGGCATTGGAGGCATTGGGAACCACATCATCCCCTCTTGCTTGATTTTGGTAGGAAGGCAAGTCTCTGAAGGCGAACTAGATAGTATTTGATTTACACATAGGTAATGCAAATCACAAATATTAGGAGTCACACACGCGGGTACCATCGAACTCGTCGCGACATCCACCGGGTTCGGGGAGGGAGGCTGCAGAGGGGCTGCGGAATCCGGCAGCGCCGGAAATAGATGGAGGCCGGGGGGGTGGCAGGAAGCTTCGGACAGTGGCGGCCGGTGGTCAGAGGTGGTTGGTTGGCAGTGGTGGGGGCGAGCTGCAAGGATACGCGCTCGCTCGCCGTCGCACCTGTGAACCCCCGAGCAGCCCCATGCAAACGGTATGGGAAATGGATTACTGGGTGATTAGTGTCGTTTGTTGCGCAAGATGTAAACGGTATTGATTAAGATAACAATGTCCTAGCTCACCCTTCAAACACTACGTACCTATATGCAGCTGCCGCCGTTTCTCCTAGGCTTCTCATAGTCGCAGGAGTAGTGAGTTTGCACGCAGCATTCGCAGCATGAATGCATGATACAGATGTGTCAAAGTACGAGTTGGCGATGTGCAGAAAACGTGTTGATAATTATTCTGCACGACCAAACAAAATGAAAAACATAAGCATCCCACGTTGAGAAAAGAAATGGGTTTCCTTCATGGCATTCTTTTATAATATAATTCTATACGAGGCGGTCTATCTAGGACAAAAAGAAAACTTCATGGCATTTTGCCTGATAAAAGTTCAGTTTACACACTCCAATTATCATAAAAAAATTATTTTCAACCTTCAACTATAAAATCAAAAAACAAGGGCTATCCAACGGTTGAAATAGGCTAAATTTGATCCCTTGAGTGATTTCAAAGGAGATTTTTCTATTTTTATAAATAAATTCAAATCAAAATAAAAAACAGAAATTGCACTTCTCTCTTCCTAGTAGTTTCTTCCGCGTTCATGAGCCATACTACCACAGTATATACATGGACTGATTGGAGACATGCTATGATTTGGTTTTTCCAAACTGAAAATCCGAGATATAAGAGAACTGGACATACTATGCAGCATGTAGATGTAGGCATGGGAAGCACATGGAACCAGTCGTTACTGTAAACCCTCTTGATTCTCTAGACCCTCTAGCATGCATGCAACATTTGTTTCTTCACGGCCCTCATCATTATCAAAAAAAAAAATCACAGACCTCATGCTGTCTGTCTCTACTCTGTAGTCTGTACAGCTTTGCATTTTGGCTTTCATCCAGTAAGCATAGTGGGCACTGGGATCATCCATATTTTGTCTTGGAGAAAACTCCAGTATACACAGTTCTGACGTATCTCATTAGCTGGTCCTTTTGATCATCATGACTCCAAGTGGTGCGACTCGCCAGAACCTCGTGAGCATCGTCGAGAAAGAAACGTCGGCAAACAGAAAGATGCAAGCTGTCCTAATCGTCTAGTGCCAGAGCAGAGTGCTCACCATGAAAAAAAAATGTGCACTTCGAATATTGGTGGGATGTAGTATGACCTTATCGCAATCCAAGATTAAGATTAAAGTCGGCTTGCAAGTTGCCATATGTAATGATAAGTGTGTATATATTACTGTTCATGAAAATGTTGTATTGTGCCTATGCTTTGCTTGGATGACATTGGTCCATGAAAACAAAAGCCCTCCCTCCGTAACTAAATGCCATTTATTTAAACTACGAAGTGAGTAGTCAAGTATATATGGGCTGCCGCTTGAGTATGAAATGTGGCTGATGTTGAGGATTGGATGCTATTTAGGAGCTCTTGCTGTAATGATAGATTGCATCTATTAGTAGAGCCTATATCAGTTGATGAAAAGCGAGCTAGCTAACTCCAGCTGAGCTATCAATGCGCATCCAAATGTTTCCTCCGTTCAGCATGCTATATTTTTAATTGGTTGATACTTGTGTGTATTGGTATTGTTATAGATACATTTAGATATTTTTACATTTGTAAGTATTAGCAGGCAAAAGTTTAGGCAAGGTAACGGCATCCCTCATCAAAAAGTTCATGGGTATCGACATGTTCATCCTTTCATATAGTCTCGAGTTTTCACAAAATGATATTCTTTTAGGGAAATTACAGCACAAGCAGCCTAACCAAAATTGAAAGAACTTAATTGATAGTCTTCTGTAAAAAATCTTTTGCTGGGGTTTCCTTATTAATGTATTAATGTGCAACTTTTTTGTTGGTCCCCCCCATCCTATCTCTGTGGTAGGAGATATAAATATCATGAACCAAAAACTTGAGGGCATTCTTGGTTGTGCGTTCTTGAACCCATATTGTATGGTGGGAAGGTAGGAGAGAGGCTCTTATGAGAACGCAAGATTTGGCTTTTGCCGAACGGAAATTCCAAGATTAAAGGAAAACAAGAACGGGTCATTCATGAAGCGAAATAGCATTATAGCAAGTGTAGGCATTGGATGCATAGGGAACCACATCATCCCCTCTTGCTTGATTTTTGTAGGAAGTCAAGTCTCTAAATTAAAGGCGAACTAGATAGTGTTTGATTTACAGATGTGTAATGCAAATCACGAATATTAGGAGTCACATGCGCGGGTACCATCGAACTCGTCGCAGAAGACCATCCTCCTCGCGACATCCACCGGGTTCGGGGAGCAAGAGCGAGGCTGCTGGGGGGCTGCGAAATCCGGCAGCGCCGGAAATTGGAGGCTTGGGGGTGGCAGGAAGCTTCCGACGGTGGCGGCGGGTTGAGGGGTCGGCGCGGTGAGGCAGCGGGAGTCGCCGGTGGTCGGAGGTAGTTGGTGTTGGCAGTGGCGGGGACGAGCTGCAGGTGGCCTTCTGCGAAGCGACGCTCTCGCTCGCCGTCCCACCTGTGATTCTGTGAACCCCCGAGCAGCCCCATGCAAACGGTATGGGAAATGGATTACAGGGTGATTGGTGTCGTTTGTTGCGCAAGATGTAACGGTATTGATTAACAGAGCAATGTCCTAGCTCCTCCTTCACATTTGGCCCATCCAAATTCCAAACACTACGTACCTATATGCAGCTGCCGTTTCTCCTAGGCTTCTCATAGTCGCTGGAGTAGTGAGTTTGCACGCAGCATTCGCAGCATGATACAGATGTGTCAAGGTTGAGTGTTGACTTTCTAAGCTTCCACATTGAGTGTTGGCGTGCGCTTCATCATCTTTCAGATTACAGATGTGCCAATGTACGAGTGGGCACTGTGCAGAAAACGTATTGATAATTATTCTGTACGACCAAACAAAATGGAAAACATAAAGCATCCCACGTTGAGAAAAGAAATGGGTTTCCTTCAGCTAAACAAACAGCACTTGCAACTACTGATAAAAGCATGAATTTGACAAATGGACACGGAAGTAGCCCATGTTCTCAAGTCTGTATCCCAGTTCTTAAGAACTCTGTGTTTCAAGGCCTGAGCTTCTGCTGCAGCCATGGATCTCATCTCCCTCCTCTTCTTTCTTGCCTTCTGTTTCGGCGGCCATTTTCTCCCTATACAGCTTTTATGCTACTTGCTTTGCCGGCGCACACTACTTCGCCTGCAGCCGCTGCATCTACTCTTCTCCTGCAGCCTTGCTCTGTAAGCCCTTGTTTGGCTTGTTGCATTTGTAGCTAGCATGTATTACGACAGAGACTAAATAAACCGATTGATGAAAAACGAGCCAGCTAACTCCACTTGAGCAAACTGAGCTACTCTGTTAGGTAAGTTCATTGAGTAGATTCCACCGTAAGAAATCTAACCAACAAATTGAGAACCCATTTTGTAGTGTTCTAAAAAAAGAAAATACTTTCCAGGTTTCTCATAAAGTTGAATTAATGTGTATTTTGTTGGGTGGCCTCTCTCTGGTAGGGGTGGACTCTTATAAGGAAATATCATGGACCAAAAACTTGAGGGCATTCTTGCCTGGCTTCGTTCTTGAACCATATTAGTATCATAGTAGAGTTCTTATGAGAATCTAAGATTTGACCTTTGCCAAACAGAAATTTCGAGATAAAAAAATGAAACTGGGCATATATTATCATGCACCATGTAGGTACGGGAGGCATAGGGAACCAGTGCATCAGAAGGTCAACGGCTACTTAGGGTCTGAGAGTGACCGGATGAACCGACGCCACCGCAGGCAGAGGCATCGGTTCATCCGATGGTATGCTGTTTTTTGCTGACCGTTAGAGCAACGGCTACAAGACTTGGTGGTCTATATATACACCTCACCCCGGCCATTTGAAGTTAGCTGGAGTCCCAAGACATCTCATACACATCCAAGAACACCTCCAAGCCATCCAAGAGCATAAAGATCAAATCCTTAGTCCTTAGTACAAGCTTTGTGAGTGTTAGTGCTAGGTTAGCTCTTGAGTGAGTGATCAAGCAAGATTAGATCCTTGTGCTGTGGTTCTAAAGTGAACCAAAGTTGTATCACGGTGCGCCGGCCTCCTTGGAGCTTTGGTGCCTCGCCGGCAAGTCTACGAACTTCCGGCTTGGTGTGGAGCGGCGTCGACAATATTGTGCGGGGGACGGAGACCCCTACTTCGTGGGCAATCTCACTTAGTGGATATCGGGATCAAGGTGACCGTGATTGTGTTCACGGAAGACACTTGATTGCCGGGAAGCGATACTCTCCGTGAGTGCTTCAACAATGTGGACGTAGGGGCGCCTTTGTGGCAATCCGAACCACGGGATAAATCCTCGTGTCGAGAGTTTGCTTCCTCTCATCCCTCTCTTTAAGCTTCCGCACTTCATATTGCAACTTGTGTGCCTTTACTTTTTAGTGTAGTATCTTGCTAGGATTGGCTATAGGTTGCAAAACTCTTTTGGGATGAGGGTTATACACTAAGGTGAACCATAGTTGCACATCTAGATAGCTTGTTTTAGTTTAAGGTTTGTGCAAACTAGTTGGAGCCATAGATTAAGATTTTAATAGTGCCTAATTCACCCCCTCCCCCTCTTAGGCTAGAGCACCCGATCGCTTTGAGGGTAGACTCTTATAAGGAAATAACATGGACCAAAAACTTGAGGGCATTCTTGCCTGGTTTCGTTTTTGAACCATATTAGTATCATGGTAGAGTTCTTATGAGAATCTAAGATTTGGCCTTTGCCAAACAGAAATTTCGAGATAAAAAAATGAAACTGGGCATATATTATCATGCAGCATGTAGGCACGGGAGGCATAGGGAACCAGTCAACCACATCTTTACTGCCTGTGTTTGATTCTGTTCCAGTACGCCAAGTATGAGGCTGCTGGTTTCGGATGCTCACAAGAGTTGTGCTGCGCACGCGGCATTTCAAAGACTTCGGATGTCTGCGTCCATATTTGAAGTTTTTGGTCGTTTGACATATCCTATTTTTTTAACACTGAAGCAACTCGAATTTACACCTAGACAAAAAGTGCCTTCCATGCTGACTATTGCGGATACCACGTCATTACTACAAAGCCCTAAATAGTTGAAAGCCTCCAAGGGAGGGCAAAGTGGTTTGTCTTGCCACTTGGTATGCTAACTGCACACTTCAACATACAAAATTTAACCCGCATATCACTACATGTTCTATCAATATGCGAGTGTGCAGATAGGGGTTGCACCTTCAATCCTCTTTAGTTCAAATATTTGTACTACAAAATAGGAAGTAGTATAAATATTTGAACTAAAGAGGCCCGGCTGCACTACTTGCAGCTGGCTGGGCTACTTGCAGCTGGCTGGGCTGATTCCGGCTGCAGGCAGCCGTTCGGCGGCTCTACATCGGTCTAGCTATGCGCTCACCAGCAACAGTACCCGCCACAGTCGCACCATCGCTCAACAGCAGCAGCCGTGGGCGGCTGCTGCAGCCGCAGCTGGTGCAGCCGAATAGGGTGAGAGAGTTGGATGTGCACCTAAGGATCACCAATTTACACCCCTATGTGCACATATTAGTCTATCAGAAGACCAAACAAAACAGAAAACACAAGCACTCCACGTTAAGACAAATAGGATTCTTTCAACTAAACAAACAGCAATCCCAAGTTTAGCATGTTAGTTAGTCACACCTTAACCCCTGCTGAGAAAAACATGTGTATTTGACAAATGGATAGGAAAGCAGAAGATGTTCTGAAGTCTATATCCAGTTCTTAAGAACTCTCTTTCAAGGCCTGAGCTTCTGCTGCAGCCATGGGATCCGCTTCCTCTTCTTTCTCACCTTCTCTTTCGGCAGCAAGTTTCTCTCTATGCAGCTTCTCTGCTACTTGCATTGCCGCACGCTGCTCTGCCTGCAGACGCTGCATCTCCTCTTCCTGCTGCTGCCTCTCGAACCAAGTGTCCGCATCAGCCCAAACTGAATAGAAACAAGAAATTTGTGAGCAATAAGGTTATCTATAATTGCAATCATGTTGATGAAAGACTGACAAAGATACCTACAAACTCAAAAAAGTGAACCCTGTACAGCACAGCACAGGACAACTCAAAGGTTATCTAATTACGCAGAAGTTTATTTTGTGTCGTACTATAAGCAATAATTAATACTGGAGAACTGCAGTAACAAAAAAGTATGCAGCAAGTAACCGTGCTCTTTTTTGGGTAAGAGATAAGAGAATCAGCAGTACATTTTTTTAACACACCATTAGTTCGATTCATTAGAAGTAAGGTTGGTTTGCCAACTTGGTCTCATTGGAGCATCACAAATTCACAATATTAAAATGAAAGGGATACATATCAAAGGTTTCAAGGAAATAATTACAATCATGCTAACAGGCAAATTGGATGAAAGAAATGAGTCAATCTGAAGTTAAAACTATCATAAATCCTTCTTCAATGCTTATATTTCTGTTGCAGGGGGCAAAGGGGAATACAGACATTTCTTCAAAAGCTCATAAGCCTAAAGCTACAGTTACCAATTTTTCCTTCTCCAGATGATAGGGGGTGTAACTTATTTGTAAATCTATTCAGATTATTTGTCAATATTATATACGGTTGGGGTACTCACCAAATGATTTCATCAAAATAATAACCATTTAAATGCAGTAAGAATACAAATTTTCAAACACAAATCATTCTTTGATCAATGTGCAATCCTAACAAATGTGTGAAATGTGATTTTAGCTTAAGGGCCAACAATGGTGTATAGGGCAATAAAAAACTAAAAGGTCTATAAACCGAAACCTATGCTTATCTGTACCCTCTTATCTCGATAAAGAGGTGATAACAATGGTATCAATACATAGTAAGGCCTTTGCCCTATGTTAAACAACCTGTTCCTCACTTCTTAACCCACTCTTTTTCAGATTGTATAAGTTGCTTTGTACTATCCTAATTTTTTGAGCTACATAAATCATGTCAGGTCACCTTGGTGCCAAATCACACATAGTTACTGACATCATACCATAGAGACTCAGTTCATCAGTTGAATGGTACAACATGCAGATAAATGGTTCGAGCAGTAGTTCAAATCATTATAGTTAAATATTCTTGAATTTGATACATGTAAGCATTTTAATTATACTTTTCCGGCTCCGTAGCAGGAAATCAGATGGCCATCCACTCATCGACTAGTGTGTGAACTAGTGCATGGAGGGGTGAGGTTGCAAGTTCAATCCTCCAGATAGCAAACTACTTAGGCATATTAGACCATATTTTCCCTTGATTTTCTACAAAATGATCCTTCAGCTTCAGGAAAACAGGACCAGGCATGGTTCTGTATCAGATTATTTTCCAGATGAACAAGCAAAGTAGCAAACCACCATGGTGACTGTTGCCAGCCAGAGCATCACTTCACTTCATATAATGTGAAGGCATGTGGTAAAAAGGTTGATCTACCATGGGACAGCTTAGATTAGGATAGGTGGATGGTGAAAAGATATGAGTAACCCAACCCAATCTGTCCTGGTTCTCCAGGTTGAAAAAATGGTGTCTAGTTTGACAAATCAGGCTTGAATGAGAAACATAAATATATGGGACAAAATTCAGTATCTACTAAATTCACTCCATCAATCCCAATGAATGGTGTTGATCAAGGTCACATGCTAGATGAACAGCTGGTCAACTAACCTATCTGGTTAGATAAGTCCCATTACTAAGTTGGGTGACGACAAAGGAGCCAATGGGAACTGCATAATACGCAGATCCCCTATGTTCATTAAGTGCTACTCCCTCCGTTCCAAATTGTAGGTCGTTTTGGCAAATCTATAAATAGATTTTGCTATACATCTAGATAAACACTATGTTTAGATGCATGGAAAAAATTAGGCATCTAAATTTGCTGAAATGACCTACAATTTGGAACAGAGGGAGTACTATAACATGCATCTTTTAAAAAAGTAAGTCTAAGCCAATGAACCACTTGAGGACACCAATGGATTGCTGCAGCATGAAAAGCATGAACCATGTTACTATTAGCACATGTAACATGGTAATGCGATGAAGATAAAACCTCTCAACTCCTAATGGTTTCTTCAACAATATCTTCTAAATCATCATATAACACAAAAATATTTCTTTCTTTCTGCAATGCTTACCACAAGAAGACACATATTGAAAGATTTGGGACATTCCAGACGATAACAGAACTTCAACACAGGGTTTTGAACCAAACCAAGCAGAGGTTGCTATTTCTATCATGGAAGCAACCAATCAGGTAACTACAAGGACCTAAAAGTTGCAAAGCTCCAAACACAACCATCTGGCTGTTCATTGCTACTAAGTACAAAGAATTACAACTGAATGCTTTAAATGAATAAATCAGGATCTTATATGCAAATGCAAAGAACATTCAGCAACTACAACTTGTTGACATTTTCAAAAAGTTCAAGCACAAGGATTCATCCTGCTTGTGCATGTGGGAAGAAATTTGTTAATGGTTGAAACCAGAAGTGACTACAGCTGAATAACATTTGTAATACTGTACTGGGATGATGTGATTAAGCATTTATTTCAGCTTTCACTTTTCACATAAACCCACTTTCCGCAGGTAAATAGGATTTCAACAGTTCTTACCTTTTGAGTTTTCATGAACGCATTCTCATTTTGTCCCCCGGAATATCATCACAATTATAGGTATATACCAGTCTCAAAAACAAGAAAACCAATGGACGCCCGCAAGCATATCACGCCATTGTGCAACGGAGCACGCAAGACGGCGGCCGCGGCAAGCAATGGCTATAGCCGAGCTAGCACTCTGGGAGGGAAACACTGATACACACATATGGACAGACAGAGACACCCTGCCAAGAATTGAAGGGAGAGGAATCTAAACCCCTACAAAAATCCAAAGCGCGATAAATTGTAACAAAATCTCAAAACCTTCTATTAGCATAGCAGTACCTACAAATCATAAGCCTCGCCGCCCCAAATCCTACAATTTCCTCACCCTTAATGTTCCAATGATGCTTTTGAACCGCATTGCAATCAAAATATCAAATATTTTGTCAATCAAGAGGAATAATACTCAGCGTTGGCAATTCTTGCCCTAATAAGTTAGTCAGGCAACCAATACAAGCAATCGGGCAGTGAGGCAGGAACAGGAAGCATTGGACTTACTCGGCTGCGCGGCCCATCCCTGCTCCCCTCCCTTGATGCGCTCGGGGAAGGCGTAGTTGACGGTGAGGACGCGTCCGAAGAGCTCGGCGCCGTCCATGTTGTCCATGGCGGCGGCGGCGTCCTCGCGCTCGAGGAAGGTGACGAACCCGAAGGAGCGGTGCTTCTGCGTGGACTGGTCGAGCGGCGTCTTGACGTCCTTGACCTCGCCGAAGGGCACGAACGCCGCGTGCAGGATCTTCTCGTCCACCTCCTCCGCCAGGCCACCTGCGCCAATCAAGAGCGAGGGGGCTCGGATTAGAACACCCGCACGGCGAATTCGCCCGGCGGAGGGCCAGGAAAGTACGAGGTCCTGCCGTTGCCACCGGGAGTTCCCCGGTGAGGAATTTCGTCGAGCAGGCGGCGCGCGCGGCCAAGAAGGGAGGAGAGCGCGTGCTCGGCCAAGCCTAAGAAGAGGAAGATGAAGGGATTGGTGCACTTACCAACGTAGAGAGTGTTTTTCTGCACCGGCTGGTTCATGTCTCCGGCGGCGGCGGCACGGCGAGTGGGGTGCTGAACTGCTGGTGCGCAGGGGCGGCGAGACAGCGAAGGGAACAGCAGATGGGGGTTGTTTGGGTTGTGCCTTGGTTCTCTGTTTCGCTAGGGCCTGAACGGGCTGAACTCTCGAACCGGAATTGAATTCATACGCGTAGGAGTATGTTCTAAGCAAATCATACTTTTTGCAAATTCCAATTAGATCATGTGCATATTGCGCGTTGGTGATTTTTTTTACTCCCGCATCACGCTATGTTAAAAGGAAGAAAAAAAAGACTTGAATGATAATTCTGGAAGACAGAAGGCAGCAACAAACATAACTCAACAATTTTAAGAAAATTTATTTCCTATATGAGAACGATTGAAAAGGTTACGCTAACAAAAAAAATTATATTCGTAAATTTCAATGGCAAAGACTTTTATCTAAAAGGATAAAGCCATTACTTTTAAAAATAAATATAGAAAATATCAGCACTTGTGCACAACCAATGACTCAAATTCAGAACACAGTATTGTCAATTTGTTTGGGTAGTAGTATAAGTTTTTATCACGTTCAAGACTAGTAGTAGAAAAAATATATTTTTTCCATGCATAGCAAAATGTCAAATAGACTATAACCAAAATATCGAGGAAACTGAAAAACAAGCCAATATATTATCACAGTATTACACCGTAGCTCACACGAAAACCAAACTTCATCCATAGACCACCTATGAAATAATTTACAAACCAACACATTATAGGAATCATATAATACTATGAAAAATGTGTATTCAATCGTCTCAACCCTCAGGAGAGAGAAGGGAGGGGAGCTACTGATGGTAGTGGGAAAAGATTTATTCCATGGAAGCTCAAGCATAGAGAGAATGATGAGATATAAATTACATTGTCAAATAATCTGACGTGGAGTAGAAATTAACAATGGTGGTGGGGCTGCACAAAAGGAGAAAAAAAAGAACAATTAGTGATTGTTAGAGCAACTCTTGGCCCCGTTTGGTTTGCAGCGTGCTAGTGAACAGTGACAGTTTGACCGCTAATTACAGTGTCAAATAAAGGCAGTTTACAAAACCAACTTCAGAACCCCGCGCTAGTGACCCTGAAGAATCTAATGAGGCCTTTGACCGCGCGATTAGAGGATGGTACTGTAGCATAAATGTAGCAAATCAGCGATTAATTAACGTCATTAGATTAGTCACGAAAAGTTACACCCATCCCTAAAAAGGTTTTGCAAATAGACTGCATTCAGTCCTTCATGTGGGAAATATTCTCTTCTAGCGTTAGGATTGTAGCGCCAAACCAAACAAGGCCCTTTTAGGCTGCCTAAATGGGCTGCCATCACCATATTTGCTCAGTGGGTGCAAGAAATTGATCTCCACCAGACTTTCAAAATGGACTGTCATTTTGGTAGGCCTTACAAATTTCTCCCTCCCCCAATTTGGTGGCCCTCTATTTGGGCTACCAACTGTGGATCCCACTTTTTTCCTTTCCTTCTAACCTGCGTTCTCCCGATCCCGATCCCGTCGCCGGTGCCTGCGCTCGATCCCTCCATCACCCGCCCGCCTACGGTCCGCCACCACCCGCCCGCCTCCGATCCGCCTCCTCCTCCCCGGCTCCGGCTCCGACCCGCCGCCCCCGCCCTAGCCAGCCGAGGCGTCACCGCCACCCGGCCGTCTGGTCGCTGGCAGGGACACGAGGACGTGGACGTGGACGCCAGGGACACGAGGAGCATCTTCTTGCAGCCGAGGAGCAGTCCGCGAGCGTCGTGAGCAGGAACCCACTGGCGAGGCAGCCGGCGAAGAAGGACGACGCAAGGAGCGAGACGAGCGCCGGGCCGGCACAGTGGATAGCCCACTCGGAGACCACCGAGGCCACGGTGAGGCCGCGGCTGGGGAGCACGAAGCGTTGCCAGCAGAGGCGGCGGTGAGGCAATGCCACTACGGTTCGGCATCCGTGAACGCGGAGATGAACACCAACTGCGCGTCGAAGGCCCAGGCAAATGCAATGAAGACGGCCTTGAGCAGCTGCAGGACGCCGGTGGTGCCGATGTACATCTTGATGAAGACAGCCATGGCTGCCACCGCTGCCATGGCCACGCGCCCCAGCACGCCGGCTTGCTCGCTCTGTCAGACCCGAGGCAGCGGGACTGCTTACAGACATAGAATGTTCTAGAGTAAGGGATAGCTCATGGATGTACCTTACCTCTTTTGTAACTACCCGAATAGGCGTAGAACTAGCTGCAGTACAAGAAAACTACCCGATCGTGTTGTAGAAGGACTCCAACTGTACTCAGCTAGGACTTTCCATATAACCCTGTCCCCCCGGATATATAAGGACGGGCAGGAACCCCCTCGAAACACATCTACACCTAAGGCAATACAAACCACCACACAGGATGTAGGGTATTACGCAACTCACGGCCCGAACCTGTCTAAATCTTTGTGTTCCTTGCACCATCGAGTTCCAGAGCCGTCGATCCCTACCTACAAACCCTACTGCTAAGGGTATCCCTGAGCAGGCTTGGCGGTAAACACAGACAGCTGGTGCGCCAAGTAGGGGACTCGGCGAGTTCATCAGTGAGTTCGATGGCCACTTTCGCTTTCAGCACCATGACGCCTCCCAGAGGCGCCACCTTCATCTTCGGTTCGTGGGTCTGCGTCGCCAATGGTTTAGGCGGCTTTGATAGCCACTTAACCAACTCTCCCACGCCAAAGAGCTCCATGTCGGAAGACTCCAACAAGCTCGCCAGATCGGATGATCGCGTCGTTATGTTGCTTCCCGACCTTGCCAAGGAGATCGAGCCGAAACTCGAAAACAACTCGAGTTCTACTCGGACTCAGATTGATCTCAAACCGAAATCCACTCGGATTGGGACTCTTATCGCGCAACCCGTCTTTGGTTTGCGCAATTCATTGTCTGTTTACAAACAGATGATTAGATCCTCCTATGAAAATAGCTTGGATCGCCTACTTCACGTCAAAAACCAATCAGCCACCGCTAGCCGGGAGGCACCCGTTTTTTATGTTTACCTAGATCCAGTCGAGTCACCTCAAGACAGCCTATATTTCATCACCAATGCGCTGGCTAAGATGCAACTCAAATCTTGCCGAGGTCATATCCTCGCAGAACTACTCGACAACCTGCGAGAAGTCGCCAGCATCGATGATCTCCCATTTCAACGCGGCACTCCCCTCGCAACCGAGAGGGAAACTGGCTCAGGTGGAACTATCCTAGCTGATTCCGAATAAGACCTGGAAAGCTTCTCTCACGAGCGTTTGGTTCCGGTAATCATCCAGCCCGGAGGTGCTCCAAGCCACCATGATCCAAACGAAGCCTTGGATCAGATCTCAGCAGACAACCTGACCCAAGACGCTCCAGCTGATGAAGACGAAGTCACTCGTACAACCCGCAGGGAAAGGAATCAACGCAAAGAAGTGTGCAGGACTAGTGCGGCCGAACGTGCTCATCTCCCGCCACGCAACCTCAATAACGAATTCAACAATGCTGCGGATCCCATCTTCAGAACACCAATCGCCGCAATGACAGAAGCAACCCTGCGACTCATGACGATGCCCCATAATCCCGAGTTGGAATGAGCCATAAATCTCACCAAAAACACTGTTGAACAACTCGAGAGACAGAACCCCATGTCCTCGCTTCACAGTACGCGATCAAGGGCTACCGCAACAGCAATACCTCAAGCAAGCCGTACCCCCGGAGGCCACCAGCGTCAACAGCAGAACTGAAGATACCAAGAGGATCAGGAAGCTGCGAGTAGCCATCGCCCCAGAGGTGGCCAACCACATGCAAATCAAGCTCCTAGCCCTCAGCCAAACCGCAACAACAACAACCGTGGGAACAACAGGGAAGAGGTAGCCAATTCCATTGTAGACGCACGGGACATCATCAACGCAAGACGCAGAGCGCAACCTGCGGACAACTCCGACCGCTTCGAAGCCCTGAGCAAGGCTTTCGACAACATCGAGTACCCGAAGGATTTCAAGCCTACGAACATCCAAAAGTACGACGGTAAGCAAGACCCTGCTCAATGGTTACGTTTATACTCGACCGCTATTAGTGTTGCAGGGGGAGACACCAACACCAAGATCCTCTACCTCCCGATGGCCCTGGAGCCCGCACCCCTCACGTGGCTCGAAAGCTTGGCGTGCGAGTCAATACACTCGTGGGAGGACCTCAAGAAGGCGTTCGTCGACAACTTCCAAGGGTTGCTACATCGAGTAGCTACTCGTCACGCCCTATCCATGATCAAGCAGGAGCAAGGCGAGTCGATCAGATCCTACGTCAAGCGCTTCTTCGACACAAGAGCCACCATCCCCAACGTCGCCGACGACGACATCATCGACTACTTCTAGAGCGGCATCACCGTCCAGTCACTATACCACGACTTTGGGCGTAATCGGCCCAAAACGGTGGTAGATCTACGTGACATGATGCAGCGCTGGACAGATGAAGAGGAGCAAGAACGCAGTCGCTTTCCCCGCCGCAACAACGACAACAACGGGAAGCGCCACAACGACCATGGAGGGCCCAGCAACCAGTGGGATCCTACGCGTAAGCATATGCCTGACGACATTGTCTTCACTATGGATCGCACACCGCGTGGTAAGAAGGGTGACAAACCGCAAGACTAGTTCGTCAAGATACTTCACAACAAAAGATGTCCAATCCACCCCAAGAGAAACCACTCGATGTGGGAGTGCACGATCCTGCGCAAATCCTTCCAGTCAGCATTTGCAACTGCTCCAAAGAAAGAACAAGACAAAGATGATGAAGACGACAAGAAAGACCGTGATGGTTTCCAACAGCAGCAAAACGTCGTCAACGTCATATTTGGAGGAGATTCTAGCTTCTCCAAGCGAGCTCAGAAGCTCCTACTCAGAGAGATCCTCTCAGTCAAACCAGCAATTCAGAGGCTACTCAAATATAGCGAGGTCCCCATTACCTTCTCCAGGGAGGATCAATGGACCAGCTTCTCTGAACCTGGAAAGTTCCCGCTAGTACTCTATCCAGTCGTTCAGGGCTCCAAGCTTACTCGAGTACTCATCGACGGCGGAAGTGGGCTCAACCTGATCTTTGCAAGCACACTGGTAAAGATGGGCCTCAATTATATGAGCCTGCTTACTCCAAGCAAGGCTCCGTTCTACGGTATCGTCCCCGGAAATTCCTCTACTCCAATTGGCTCGGTTACCCTCCCAGTCACATTTGGTACAGAACAGAACTTCTGGACAGAGTACATCAAATTCGAAATAGCCGACTTTGAGTCCTCTTATCATGCTATCTTGGGAAGACCTGCACTAGCCAAGTTCATGGCAGTGCCGCACTATGTCTACCTGCTCCTCAAGATGCCAGGTAACACAGGAGTCCTTTCACAACGAGGAGAACTCCTCAAGTCCTTCGAGTGCGACAAGGAAGCAATAAATCATGCTTCTACTATCCAGGTTCCTAGCTCTGTCAGCGAAATACTCGCTGCCACTAAAGAACTCTCACTCAAGGAGTCGATGCCTTCCAAGAAGCCAAGCCAATCATCGGTTAAACCAACCAATGGTGTGGGCACCAAGACTATCCAGCTACAAGAGGGAGACGACTCCAAAACAGCCATCATCGGAGCAGGACTGAGTGACAAATAGGAACTCGGGCTCGTCAACTTCCTTAGGGCCAACCAAGACGTATTCGCAAGGAAACCAGCGGATATGCCAGGGGTGCCCAAGGAGTTGATCGAGCATGCCTTGAAGGTCGACCCTAAAGCAACACCAAAAAAGCAACGGTTACGGCGGTTCTCACTAGACAAGCGGGAAGCCATTAAGAAAGAGCTGGCAAAACTACTCGCAGCTGGGTTCATCAAGGAAGTCTACCACCCTGATTGGTTGGCCAACCCTGTTCTCGTCCAGAAGAAGAACAACAACGAGTGGAGGATGTGCGTCGATTACACCGATCTAAACAAGCATTGCCCGAAGGATCCTTTCGGGCCACCACGTATTGATCAAGTAATTGACTCGACAGCAGGATGTGTCCTGTTATCCTTACTCGACTGCTACTCAGGGTATCATCAGATCGCCCTAAAAGAAGAAGACCAAATCAAGATGGCCTTCATCACCCCTTATGGGGCATACGCCTACAAGACCATGTCCTTCGGGTTGAAGAATGTTGGCGCTACTTACCAGCGCGCGATACAGCTGTGCTTCTCCGACCAGCTACATCGTAATGTTGAAGCCTATGTTGACGACGCCATTGTCAAAACGAAGACCCAAGATCAATTCATCACTGACCTGGAAGAGACCTTCAACAGCCTCCGAAAATTCCGCTGGAAGCTCAAACCAGCCAAGTGCGTCTTTGGAGTACTGTAACACCCGGTTTATAAAAGAACATAAACCGAGCAATCATATACGTGCCAGGATCAAGTCACACGTATATACAACAGAATGAACAGTATATCATAGCACATATCACGTAAAAAGATATAATAAAGCGAATACGAGTGTTATTTATTACATTAATGACAAAAATGTGTGGTACAGCGGAAGCGAAGTACAAAATACGAATAAAGCTCTCCGAAGCTGAAGCAGGGCACCACAGGGACGTCGACTGGGAGACGAACACCTAGAAGTCCTCGTAGTCCTGGTAGCGCTGGACGAACTCCCTCGTGTCGGCAGGAACTGAGCAGCAGTAGCGTAGCCAAGAGGAAAAAGTAGAGAAGAGGCAAGAGTGAGTACGCAACTTGTACTCAACAAGTATAACACAAACTATGAGGCTCTAAGGTTGGCTGACTCAACTGCATTAGCTTTTAAGTGTTGGCAAAATTTTATTAAAGCTATTTACTACGAGTTGATGAATTACCATTAACCCAGTTACATAGCAATTAGTCAGAATTAATCATGTTACTACTGAGAACCAAACCAAAACCAAGCCACCAAGGTAACCCCGAGAGTCACCTCCCTCGTCTGAAGGAGACAACCCCACTAATCAAAAGGAGGATCTGGGCCGCTCATAACCGTGAGCACGGCTAGTATACCAGTTTTACACTCTGCAGAGGTTGCACATCTTTACCCACAAGTCGTGAGCTACGCTAGGGGTTCATCACACTTCCGTAGGTGAGATGACTAGCGACTCACTACGAGGCCGTTACAAAGAATCTCGTTGGTAAGGCGTAACCGCGAGAGTTAGGTCAGCAACGATGGGGCCCACCTCCGGGGGTACAAGCACAGGAGCGCAATCCAAGCACAGACCAAGCTGGAGGAGCAGGGACCATTGAAGCTTACTACTCTTGCCCCGCAGGTAAGTTACTCCAAACCAAAAAGACCTAATTAGTAAGCCAAGTCTATCCCATTCTAGCCTTGTGGTAGCGCTGTTGTCCCAGGTTGTCGCTCTATGAACCGGTCCTTATGGAGAGTGGCCAACCAAGCACTAAGCACCGTGCTGGCCCCCTAAACCATGTTTCTACAAAAACATTTTTTAACGAGACGTGAGCCACTCATCCACACAGAGGGCCACTCTCAGGATTAAGTTCAAGTAAACCATTAATCAGATTAATTAAAAAGGACCAGAGTGTGTTATAGCGCGGCACCTAGCACAACTAACCAAAATGCAACCCAAAGGTATATATAAGGGATATAAAGTGGCTAGGAATGTCCTTATAGGCATACAGTATTAAAATGCAGTATGAAATTGTAATTAAAGTGATAGGTTGTTCATGTTATACTTGCCTTCCACGTACTGCTCCTGCTGCTGCTCAAAGGGCTCGGAAGACGGCTGCTCCTGGTACTGGTACTGGGGCTCCTCAGATGGATCAACGTCTACTCACGAACACATAGCCAAAACAAAGCACAATAATAAGCATACAAGCAAACACTAACAAAAACTAGGAAACAGTACATCAATACATAAAAAGAGCAAGAAAAACTAAGCCTAAACTGTTCTACTCGTTACAACGATCGCGTGGATATAAAGAACGCTAAAAACGGAGCTAAGACGCAAAATCTAGGCCAAAAACAAGTTCTAGGGGCTTATTTGTAAGAAAAACAGGGTTCCAGGGACTTTTCTGCTAAAACCGAGGGCTAAAACATAATTATCCATTAGTTCTAGGGTCTAACGCATAAAACTGCCAAGGGTGGATGGCGGGTTTGATTTCTGGAAAACTCAGGGGGGTCCGTGCAAAAATTTGGGCTTAACTGCAATTATTTTTCAAAGGCGATGGACTGCGGGTTAATTCAGCATAAGATTGAGGGCTCTTTAGCAAAAAGTCAAGGCCGAACCGGTATCTTTGATTCCAGGCCGTTGGATCTCGATCCGACGATTGAGAGCGACGCGGTGGGCTGATCTAATCTGGAGCGCAGATCCCGGATCGGACGGCGCAGGGGCGTTGGGGCCGACGGCGGCGGCGCGGGTCGCCGGGAAACCAATTCCCGCGGCGGCATGGGTAATCCACCTAGGGTGCGATTTGGGTTTGGGGAGGTCCCGAGCACGAAGTTCGGCGACCATGGCGGCTCGGGGCGGCGAAGTTCGCCGGCGGGTGATGTGCTGACCCCGGGAGCGGGCTAAGGGCCAATACAACTAGCGCAAAAGAAAGGGCGTGTTGTTGTGAGGCTCACCGAGGGCTTGGATCAGACCGGGATGGCGCGCAGGGGGGTCGACGGTGTGAAACGGCGGCGAGGTCGGCTCGGTGCTTCGCGGAGGTGGACGTCGAGGTGTGCTCCGGCGTCCTGGTGTCCTCGGATGGGTTCCTGAAGACCCTGCGAGGGCGAGAAGCGGGTCAGCAGGCTCGGAGCGGCAACGGCGGTGAGTAATTTCGGCGGCGGAGCTTCTCACCGGAGATGCGTCCCTGGCGGAATCTTGGCGTAGGCGCGACTCGGTCCGGGGCCAAGGAGCTCGAGGAGTCTTCTGATGCCAAGGCGGAGTGGTGGCGAGGTCTGGCCGGGGCTATGGCGTGGCCAAGCTGCTGGACCGCGGCGATGCTCGGAGCGGCTGCGCTCTAGGGTTTGGGGCGGCTAGGGCGTGGAGATAGGGTGTAGGGGGGGTCCGCGGGCGGTATTTATAGGGCGGCGGAGCGCCCTTGGCGTGCGCGCCCGGGCGGGGAAATCACGGCGGGGACTTCGCCGGGGATCGCGGGCGGTTCCCGTTGCGCGCGCGGGGGATGCGGGAGGAGGAAGGCGACCCTGACGTGTGGGCCAGACGGGGCAGCGAGGGGGAGCGGGCGCACGCTGGCAGGCGGGCCCGTGCGGGGCGACGCGGGGTGACGGGCTGCTGCGCGAGCGGGGGGGAGGCAGGCCTGCGGTGTGGGCCGTGCAGAGCTGGGCCGCGTGCGGGAAGAAAAGGGAAAAGGCTGGGCCGCAGGGGAAAGAGCGGGCTGGGCTGGGAAGAGAGGTGGGCTGCGGGTTGGGCCGGGTTAAGGGTTTTTCCTTTTCTATTTCTATTTCTATTTCTAAATCTAATTCAAACAAAGTTTGAATTCAAATATGAATTTGAATTCAAACCACACTCAAATAAAAGTATGCACCAGCATGAATGCAACACAAAATTTTAAACCTATGATAAAATTTTAATTACTTAAGGAACAAAATTTTAGATTAAATGCAAGTCTAACACATTAAACCTTAGAAAATTAAATAAAGCAAATTAAATTTATTAATAAATGCTGAAATTTAAATTAGGGTGTTACATACCCTACCCCCTTAAAGAAATCTCGTCCCCGAGATTTAGCTGGGCTGGTTAGCAAAGAGATCTGGATATGTCTTCATCAGCTCATCTTCTCGCTCCCATGTAGCCTCAGCTTCACTGTGATGACTCCACTGAACTCTGCACATCCTGATGCGCTTGTTCCGAGTAACCCTCTCTGATGTTTCCAGAATCTTCACCGGATGCTCAGTATAAGTCAGATCTTCCTATACATCCACTCCATCCAGTGGTGCCTGCTCCTCGGGTACTCGCAAACACCTCTTCAACTGAGATATATGGAAGACATCATGAACTCCTGAGAGGCTAAGAGGTAACTCCAGGCGATAAGCAACTTCGCCTTTCCGCTCTAGCACCTTGAATGGCCCCACATACCGAGGTGCTAACTTCCCTTTGACATTGAATCTGCGGATCCCTCTCATCGGAGACACCTTCAAGTACACATAATCACCAACACTGAAAGTTAGGTCTCTCCGTTTGCCATCTGCATAGCTCTTCTGTCTGCTCTGTGCAATCCTCAGATTTTCTCGCACAGCCTGGACCATCTGCTCTGCATCATCTATGATCTCAGGGCCAAAGAGCTGTTTCTCACCAATCTGATCCCAATAGAGAGGAGTCCTGCACTTCCTGCCATACAATGCCTCAAAGGGGGACTTCTTCAGACTGGCCTGATAGCTGTTGTTATAAGAGAACTCAGCATATGATAGGCACTTATCCCAACTAGTACCATACTGGATAGCACAAGCTCTCAGCATATCCTCCAACACTTGGTTGGTTCTTTCTGTCTGCCCATCTGTCTGAGGGTGATAAGCCGTACTGAAACGCAGCTTCGTATCCAACGAATCATGGAGCTGCTCCCAGAATCGAGAAGTGAACTGAGACCCTCTGTCAGATATAATCTTCTTGGGCACACCATGCAAGCAGACAATCCAAGAGATGTACAACTCTGCAAGTCTAGCACCGGAGTAAGTAGTGTTCACCGGAATGAAGTGAGCAACCTTCGTCAATCGATCCACTACTACCCATATAGAGTTGTACCCTTTCTGAGTACGAGGCAATCCAACAATGAAGTCCATAGTGATTTCCTCCCATTTCCACTCTGGAATCTTCAAAGGCTGCAACAGACCTGCTGGCCTCTGGTGCTCAGCCTTGACACGCTGACAGGTGTCACAAATAGCCACATACTCTGCCACTAAACGCTTCATCCCATACCACCAGAAACGTTCCTTCAGATCATAATACATCTTCGTGCTGCCCGGATGAATGGAGTAAGCTGTATCATGGGCCTCACTCAGAATCAACTTCCGGAGATCCTTCACATCTGGTACACAGATCCGGTTCTTGTACCACAAAGTACCCTGATCATCTTCTCTGAAATGAGGAGCCTTGCCCTTCTTGAGCAACTCACGTATCTCCTGCAGCTTCTCATCATCTTTCTGATGCTGCCTGATCTCTGACTCTAGAGTCGGTACTGCCTCAAATGCTGCACTGGAAGTATGATGCAAGAAACCCAGACTCAACTGCTCGAACTCCTCGCATAACTCTGGAGGCATCTGGAAAGCCACGGCCATGTTGACATAACTTCTTCTGCTCAGAGCATCTGCTACAACATTGGCCTTGCCCGGATGATAGTGAATCTCCAGGTCATAATCCTTGACTAACTCTAGCCATCTTCTCTGCCGCATGTTCAGCTCATTCTACGTGAAAATGTACTTGAGGCTCTTGTGATCAGTGTAGATATCACACCGCTGCCCATACAAGTAATGCCTCCAAATCTTCAGAGCATGCACAACTGCGGCTAACTCAAGATCATGAGTAGGATAGTTCAGCTCATGCCGACGTAACTGCCGTGAAGCATAAGCAATCACTCTGCCCTCCTGCATCAGAACACACCCAAGACCATCCTTCGAAGCATCACAATATACCGTGAACCTCTTCGTCTGGTCTGGCAGAGTCAGGACTGGCGCCGTAGTCAACCTCTTCTTCAGCTCATCAAAGGCCCTCTGACGCTCATCAGTCCACACGAAAGCCACATTTTTCTCCAGCAAAGAAGTCAAAGGCTTCGCAATCTTGGAGAAATTCTCAATGAACCTCCGATAATATCCAGCTAAGCCCAAGAATGATCTGACTTCCTTCACTGTCTGTGGTGTCTCCCACTCGAGTACATCCTTCACCTTACTCGGATCAACAGCAATGCCTCCCTGCGAGATGACATGACCGAGGAATGGCACCTCGTCAATCCAGAACTCGCACTTGCTGAACTTGGCATACAACTGATGCTCTCTCAATCTCTGCAATACGAGTCTCAGATGCTCCTCATGCTCTTCTTCTGTCTTGGAAAAGATCAGAATATCATCAATGAAAATCACCACAAAGACATCCAGATAATCCATGAAAACCATGTTCATCAGATGCATGAAGTAAGCCGGGGCATTAGTCAAGCCGAAGGACATGACTGTATACTCATATAGCCCGTACTTGCAGGTGAATGCCGTCTTCGGAATATCTCCAGGACGGATCCTCAGCTGAAAATATCCCGAACGAAGATCAATCTTCGAGAATATACGAGCACCTCGAAGCAGATCGAAGAGATCCTCAATACGGGGCAGTGGATGCTTGTTCTTGATAGTAACTGCATTCAGCTCCCGATAATCCACACACATCCTCTTCGAGCCATCCTTCTTATCTACCAGCAATAATGGAAAAGCCCAAGGAGAGAAGCTGCGACGGATATAGCCCTTGGCTAGCAACTCATCAATAGTCTTCTTAACTTCTTCATGCTCTATAGGTGCCATACGGTAGGGCCGCTTTGCAATAGGAGCTGTGCCAGGCAAGAGATCAATACAAAACTCAATGGCGCGTTCAGGCGGCATACCTGGCAGATCATCCGGAAAGACATCCGGGAATTCAGACACCACGCGAATACCGTCCGTGGGTCTAGCCTCCATCTGATGAAGAAATCCAGAAGGTTCTACTGCACTGATAACAACCTCTTGGCCACTGGAAGCTGATAGCAAGACTGTCCTCTGAGCACAATCTATCCGAACTTCCCACTTGGCCAAAGCCTCCATTCCCAGAATGACATCAATGCCCTTGGTGTCTAGCACCATCAGATCAGTACAGAACTCTACTCCCCTCAAGGAAACGCTGACTCTCGGGCAGTAAGTGTGAGACCTCAACTGTCCTCCCGGTGAAGATACTAACAGGCACCTCTTTAATGTGCTAGTATGAGTACCATGATGCTTGACAAAAGACTGAGTAATGAAGGAATGCGTAGCACCAGTATCGAAAAGCACTGTAGCTGGATATGAATTAACCATGAACGTACCAATAACCACGTTGGGAGCCTCGGCCGCTGACTCGGCCGTCATGTGGTTCACTCTGCCCTGAAGTGGCTCCCTGGGCTGAGCTGGGCGCCCCTGCTGTCCCGCCTGCGCCTTCCGGGGGCAAGCGTTGGCGTAGTGCCCCGGCTGGCTGCAGTGAAAGCAGGTGCGAGGGAGTCCCTGAGCCTGCTGTCCGGTAGGAGCTGCCGGACGTGGAGCCTGCGGTGCCGGTGGAGCAGCATGAGCCGGAGGTGCCGGTAACCTCTGGCCCTGCCCCGCCTGCTGCTGCTGTCGAGGCGGGTACTGCTGTGGGGGCCTCTGCTGGTACTGCTGAGGAGGCCGGTACTGAGGCTGCTGGTACTGCTAGGGCTGCTGGAGGCGTGGACGAGTGTTGCTGCCGGAAGCAACTGGGACAATCTTCCTCTTCTTGTCCTCCATCTCCAGGTGCTTGCGCTCAGTGTTGAACGCGCTGTCAACCAGGTGGTTGAAGTCGTCGAAGCGGAGGTTGAGCAGCGCGTACTGGAGGTAGTCCTCAAGACCCTCCATGAAGTGCTCCTGCTTCTTGCGGTCATCCGCAACATCGGCAGGGGCGTAGCGAGCGAGCTGCAGAAAGCGATCACGATACTCCGTGACCGACATAGTCCCCTGAAGTGACAAAGACAGATAGATATCGAAAGATTAAGTCAAGATTCATAAGGATAGAACAAGGGGCATTAGCTCAAAAGAAACCGTTGAATGATTATATTTAAGGTTACCTGCTTCAGTGCAAGGAACTCCTTCTGCTTCATCTTCATAACGCCCGCGGGGACGTTGTGGCTGCGGAAACGCTCCCTGAACTGGAGCCAAGTAAGAGGCTCGCGGTCGTGAACTGGGTGGGACTCCCACCAGTCCAAAGCTGCCCCTCGCAGCTGTCCTGCTACGTACAAGACGCGCTCACGATCATCGCACTGGGCGATGTCCAGCTGACGCTCCACTGCACGGAGCCAGTCGTCGGCCTGAAGAGGGTCGGACGTGTGAGAAAACGTCGGCGGGTGACCCCTCAGGAACTCAGCACGCCTGTCGCGAGGCTGCGGCGGTGGAGGAGGCGGAGGCTGAGTGTGAGCCTGCTGAAGAGCCTGAACGGTGTTGTTCAGGGTAGCCATCATCTGCATCTGGAGCTGGAAGTACTGCTCCGGAGTCAAAGGCGAAGGCATCGGGATCCCGGTCCCCTGGGTGTTCTGACCCTGGTTGTTCTGCCCCTGCTGGTCAGAACCACGCCTGGTGTTCACCATCTGATTTTGGACAAAAGATTTCACGAGTACGGATATTGCAGGAATAAATTCAGATGGATATGATAACTCTTTGCGGAAAAAGACTCAGCCATGATAAAGTAGACAGGATAGAGTGGACTGTTTTACCCCCAACGATCTAACTCATTTTATTAATTAATTAACTTTGATATAAGAGTGATTTTATTAAACAAATTTAAACTACTAAGCTATGCAATCATTCAAAAATCCAAATCAAACATGTAGCATAATAACAAGCAGACAATTTTCACGACTTAGCCGAGTTTAGCAATAGACTCGACTAACACAATGCGTCGCAGAACGTGCTATCGTTTTATTATAAAAGGGTCACCTAGCTAACTCATGGTGGTCAGATGACTGATTCAGGCCAAAATCTACGAAAACTATTCTTCAGAGAGAGAAATCAAGGCAAGAAGGGTAAAAAGTCAAAGAAGTCAAGTGGTATAATAGTAAAATAATTTTAGCAGACAAGGATTGGAGAGAAGAAGTCCTAAAACTCGACCAGTTCCATCTAGGCTTCGTCCTACAGTCGATATGGCTCTGATACCACTCAGTAACACCCGGTTTATAAAAGAACATAAACCGAGCAATCATATACGTGCCAGGATCAAGTCACACGTATATACAACAGAATGAACAGTATATCATAGCACATATCACGTAAAAAGATATAATAAAGCGAATACGAGTGTTATTTATTACATTAATGACAAAAATGTCTGGTACAGCGAAAGCGAAGTATAAAATACGAATAAAGCTCTCCGAAGCTGAAGCAGGGCGCCACAGGGACGTCGACTAGGAGACGAACACCTAGAAGTCCTCGTAGTCCTGGTAGCGCTGGACGAACTCCCTCGTGTCGGCAGGAACTGAGCAGCAGTAGCGTAGCCAAGAGGAAAAAGTAGAGAAGAGGCAAGTGTGAGTACGCAACTTGTACTCAACAAGTATAACACAAACTATGAGGCTCTAAGGTTGGCTGACTCAACTGCATTAGCTTTTAAGTGTTGGCAAAATTTTATTAAAGCTATTTACTACGAGTTGATGAATTACCATTAACCCAGTTACATAGCAATTAGTCAGAATTAATCATGTTACTACTGAGAACCAAACCAAAACCAAGCCACCAAGGTAACCCCGAGAGGCACCTCCCTCGTCGGAAGGAGACAACCCCACTAATCAAAAGGAGGATCTGGGCCGCTCATAACCGTGAGCACGGCTAGTATACCAGTTTTACACTCTGCAGAGGTTGCACATCTTTACCCACAAGTCGTGAGCTACGCTAGGGGTTCATCACACTTCCGTAGGTGAGATGACTAGCGACTCACTACGAGGCCGTTACAAAGAATCTCGTTGGTAAGGCGTAACCACGAGAGTTAGGTCAGCGACGATGGGGCCCACCTCCGGGGGTACAAGCACAGGAGCGCAATCCAAGCACAGACCAAGCCGGAGGAGCAGGGACCATTGAAGCTTACTACTCTTGCCCCGCAGGTAAGTTACTCCAAACCAAAAAGACCTAATTAGTAAGCCAAGTCTATCCCATTCTAGCCTTGTGGTAGCGCTGTTGTCCCAGGTTGTCGCTCTATGAACCGGTCCTTATGGAGAGTGGCCAACCAAGCACTAAGCACCGTGCTGGCCCCCTAAACCATGTTTCTACAAAAACATTTTTTAACGAGACGTGAGCCACTCATCCACACAGAGGGCCACTCTCAGGATTAAGTTCAAGTAAACCATTAATCAGATTAATTAAAAAGGACCAGAGTGTGTTATAGCGCGGCACCTAGCACAACTAACCAAAATGCAACCCAAAGGTATATATAAGGGATATAAAGTGGCTAGGAATGTCCTTATAGGCATACAGTATTAAAATGCAGTATGAAATTGTAATTAAAGTGATAGGTTGTTCATGTTATACTTGCCTTCCACGTACTGCTCCTGCTGCTGCTCAAAGGGCTCGGAAGACGGCTGCTCCTGGTACTGGTACTGGGGCTCCTCAGATGGATCAACGTCTACTCACGAACACATAGCCAAAACAAAGCACAATAATAAGCATACAAGCAAACACTAACAAAAACTAGGAAACAGTACATCAATACATAAAAAGAGCAAGAAAAACTAAGCCTAAACTGTTCTACTCGTTACAACGATCGCGTGGATATAAAGAACGCTAAAAACGGAGCTAAGACGCAAAATCTAGGCCAAAAACAAGTTCTAGGGGCTTATTTGTAAGAAAAACAGGGTTCCAGGGACTTTTCTGCTAAAACCGAGGGCTAAAACATAATTATCCATTAGTTCTAGGGTCTAACGCATAAAACTGCCAAGGGTGGATGGCGGGTTTGATTTCTGGAAAACTCAGGGGGGTCCGTGCAAAAATTTGGGCTTAACTGCAATTATTTTTCAAAGGCGATGGACTGCGGGTTAATTCAGCAGAAGATTGAGGGCTCTTTAGCAAAAAGTCAAGGCCGAACCGGTATCTTTGATTCCAGGCCGTTGGATCTCGATCCGACGATTGAGAGCGACGCGGTGGGCTGATCTAATCTGGAGCGCAGATCCCGGATCGGACGGCGCAGGGGCGTTGGGGCCGACGGCGGCGGCGCGGGTCGCCGGGAAACCAATTCCCGCGGCGGCATGGGTAATCCACCTAGGGTGCGATTTGGGTTTGGGGAGGTCCCGAGCACGAAGTTCGGCGACCATGGCGGCTCGGGGCGGCGAAGTTCGCCGGCGGGTGATGTGCTAACCCCGGGAGCGGGCTAAGGGCCAATACAACTAGCGCAAAAGAAAGGGCGTGTTGTTGTGAGGCTCCCCGAGGGCTTGGATCAGACCGGGATGGCGCGCAGGGGGGTCGACGGTGTGAAACGGCGGCGAGGTCGGCTCGGTGCTTCGCGGAGGTGGACGTCGAGGTGTGCTCCGGCGTCCTGGTGTCCTCGGATGGGTTCCTGAAGACCCTGCGAGGGCGAGAAGGGGGTCAGCAGGCTCGGAGCGGCAACGGCGGTGAGTAATTTCGGCGGCGGAGCTTCTCACCGGAGATGCGTCCCTGGCGGAATCTCGGCGTAGGCGCGACTCGGTCCGGGGCCAAGGAGCTCGAGGAGTCTTCTGATGCCAAGGCGGAGTGGTGGCGAGGTCTGGCCGGGGCTATGGCGTGGCCAAGCTGCTGGACCGCGGCGGTGCTCGGTGCGGCTGCGCTCTAGGGTTTGGGGCGGCTAGGGCGTGGAGATAGGGTGTAGGGGGGGTCCGCGGGCGGTATTTATAGGGCGGCGGAGCGCCCTTGGCGTGCGCGCCCGGGCGGGGAAATCACGGCGGGGACTTCGCCGGGGATCGCGGGCGGTTCCCGTTGCGCGCGCGGGGGATGCGGGAGGAGGAAGGCGACCCTGACGTGTGGGCCAGACGGGGCAGCGAGGGGGAGCGGGCGCACGCTGGCAGGCGGGCCCGTGCGGGGCGACGCGGGGTGACGGGCTGCTGCGCGAGCGGGGGGGAGGCAGGCCTGCGGTGTGGGCCGTGCAGAGCTGGGCCGCGTGCGGGAAGAGAAGGGAAAAGGCTGGGCCGCAGGGGAAAGAGCGGGCTGGGCTGGGAAGAGAGGTGGGCTGCGGGTTGGGCCGGGTTAAGGGTTTTTCCTTTTCTATTTCTATTTCTAAATCTAATTCAAACAAAGTTTGAATTCAAATATGAATTTGAATTCAAACCACACTCAAATAAAAGTATGCACCAGCATGAATGCAACACAAAATTTTAAACCTATGATAAAATTTTAATTACTTAAGGAACAAAATTTTAGATTAAATGCAAGTCTAACACATTAAACCTTAGAAAATTAAATAAAGCAAATTAAATTTATTAATAAATGCTGAAATTTAAATTAGGGTGTTACAAGTACCCTCTGGAAAACTACTCGGATTCATCGTCAGCAACCAAGGAATTGAAGCTAACCCAAAGAAGATCAATGCCATCATGGCCATGGACGCCCTAGCTACCATCAAGGACGTCCAGAAGCTTACTGGCTGCATGGCAGCCTTAAATCGATTCTTGTCCAGGCTTGGAGAACGGGGATTACCCTTCTTCAAACTCCTAAAGCGACAAGATAAATTCGAGTGGACTACAGAAGCCGCGGAAGCACTCGAGAATCTCAAGCATCATCTCCATTCACCGCCGATTCTAACAGCCCCACTACCCGGTGAGGAATTACTCCTCTACATCGCTGCGACTACCCATGTAGTCAGTACGGCGATAGTAGTCGAACGCCCAGAGGATCAGTCTACTTCATCAGCGAAGTACTCTCTGAATCAAAGGTTAGATATCCATCAATTCGAAAACTTCTGTATGGAATTCTAATCACCTCCATGAAGCTCCGGCATTACTTCGACGAATACAAGATCTCAGTCATAACCGACTTCCCATTGGGGGATATACTCCATAATCGGGATTCCACTGGACGAATCTCAAAGTGGGATGTTGAACTAGGAGCTTTGGAAATCAACTTCAAGCCAAGAACAGCAATCAAGTCACAGGCACTAGCCGACTTCTTGGCTGAATGGCGGGAAAATCAAATTCCAGTACCCCAGAGCATTCCAGAGCATTGGGTGATGTACTTCGGTGGCTCACTCAAGATCGATGGAGGCGGCGCAGGAGTTTTGTTCATCTCCCCCAAGGGAGAACAATTGAAGTATGTGTTCCAAATCTTGTTCAAGGTCTCCAACAATGAAGCTGAATACGAGGCATTGCTACATGGCCTCCGACTAGCAGTATCTCTCAGCATCAAGAGACTACTTGTCTACGGCGATTCTCTACTCGTCGTTCAACAAGTCAATAAAGAATGGGACGTCAACAAGGATACAATGGATGCATATGTTGCAGAAATCAGAAAGCTCGAAAACAAGTTCTCAGGATTGGAAATCCACCACGTCGATCGCAACAACAACGTGGGAGCTGATGTCCTCTCCAAACTTGGGTCCTCTCGAGCAGTTATTCCACCAGGAGTTTTTGTCCATGAACATCACCACCCATCAGTCAAGGAACAAAGCCAACAAGCCACTGACACAGAGGCCCCGGCCATAGTCAGAGAAGTGCTGATGATTGATGAAGATTGGCGAACTCAGTTTACTGATTTCATCAAGGAATTCAAGCTTCCACCACATGTTGATCCTAAAAGCGCTGAAGCTGCCCGCATCACCGGGCGCAGCAAGGGTTTCGTCCTCGTTGGCGACAACCTATACAAGCGCTCTGCTTCAGGCATCCTCATGAAGTGCGTTACTCTTGAAGAAGGTAAAGACATCCTCCGAGAAATACACGAAGGAGTTTGCGGCAACCACGCTACATCAAGGACACTAGTCGGTAAGGCGTATAGGTCTGAATTCTTCTGGCCAACAGCTGTCTCGGACGCAGAAGACCTGTTCAGACGGTGTCCTAGCTGCCAATTCTTTGGCAAGAAGACTCACGTCCCAGCACACAACTTGATAACAATCCCTCCATCATGGCCGTTCGCCTGTTGGAGTTTGGACATGATCGGACCATTAACCGTCGCTACAGGAGGATTCAATCATGTGCTGGTAGCAGTCAACAAGTTCACCAAGTGGATCGAGTACAAGCCCATCGTCAAGATCTCATCAGATAGAGCAGTGGACATCATCTCTGACATTATCCATCGGTTTGGTTTTCCTCACACCATTATTACAGATCTTGGCTCCAACTTCACGTCACAATTGTAGCGAAAATGGCCTCTCATGCCATATTTCAATATAATGTTTTGGCGATTGATGACACACACAACACTTGGACTAATATATGTGTTAAGATGATCATTATCAGGCTTATAGGTCTAAGGGATGAAAAAATACAAAACCCCGAAGAAATCAGGTCGAAAGGACCAAGACAGAGGTAATTTGCACTCACCAGTTAAACCGACGTGAGGCAAATTACACTCACCGGTGCAATGGGCTCAGTAGAGACCAAGTCAACAGAGTGCACCGGATGAACCGACGATGGGAAAATATGTATCATCAGTGCAACGGATCCAGAAGCTAAGGCTAGGGTTCAGCACCGGTTAGACCGGCGATGCTCAAATTGAGCGTCGGTGCAGTTGTCCAGAGACTCCATTGTTCGGGGGTTTCTAAGCTTGCAATCATCGGTTAAACCGACGATGATTTCAAGAGCGTCGGTACAATTGATCAAGTAGCCGTTGGAGCAGAAACGGCTAGTAGCTTGGAAAAACCATTCACCGGTTGAACCGGTGATGACAAAACTGGAGCGTCGGATCAATCGGCGTTCGGGAATTCTGTCAACCTTTCCCAACGGCTCTTTTGGGGTGTATGGGCTATATATACCCCCAAGGTCGGTTGCTGCATATGGTTGGGCACCAAAAAGGTTGAAGGAAGTGTTGCCCAAGAAAATCATCATCTCCAACCATCCTAGCAAAGCTTAGTGTCATATCTAGCTTGTGAGAAGCTTTGAGAGAGTGCTTTGTGCACTCGTATAGGCTTAGTTCTTGAGAGAACTAGCTTAAGAGAAGTCTTGCCGAGGCAAGCAAAGCATTCCCATCGACGACCCACCGACTTGGTGTGGAGCGGTGCCGACACTTTGTACGGGGGAAGAGGAGAACCCTCCTTGGTGGAGAAGCTCCGTAGTGGATTTCGACCGGGTGACCGAGAGAGACGGTGGTGGTGCACGAGATTCGGTGTCTTGTGGGCACTTGTCTTTGCTTGCCGGTGCGCCTTGGTGGCCTAGTGCAAGACGGTGATCGGAAGAGCCTCGGTGTCCCGTGGACGTAGGCGTTTTAGCCGAACCACGTTACATGACCGTGTCTACTCGGGAGTTTGCATCCCTCTTGCCCTTACCTCTTTACTTACCGTATTACGTTTCCGCATTTACTCTATCTTGCGTGCCTTCACTTTCCTAGTTAGTTTGATTAGGATTGGCTATAGGTTGCAAGTTTTTTGGGGTAAGTAGAGAGTAGTATAGATAAACCTTAGTCATAACTAGCATGTGTAGGACGTGTTAGGTTTATCTTATGCAAGTAGTTTGAGCCCTAGGTTAGAAAGCGAATTAGCGACCCTATTCACCCCCTCCCCCTCTAGGGTCGGACACCCCGGTGATCCTTACAATTGGTATCAGAGCATGGTCTCACACCTCTTACGAGGATTAGCCAATTCCATTGGTAAATTTGTGAGAAAGCTCGTAGGAGACCCGTCGATTTCACCGTCGAGTGAGTATCTTGTCCGGGGAAGGGATGAGTACCGATAGGGCTCCTTTTTTCGATGGCACGGGTTTTCCTCGATGGAAAGTGCTTATGCAAGCACATCTCCAAGTCCGTTGGCTTGATGTTTGGTGTGTCACCGAATTAGGCAAGAAAAATGAGACTAAGGCCGAGAGACAATATGATGCCATTGCTAAATCAATTCTATTGTCCTCGTTATGTGATAGTGTTTTTAATCATATTTTTGCTAATGAAAATGCTCATAAGCTATGGAAGCAAATTGTCGATAATCATGAGGGCACAAAGGATGTTGCCAATCAAAAATATCATATTCTCGGCGAGGAGCTTAGTAGCTTTAAGTAACTTCCCAATGAAAATGCTCATGACATGTATTCACGATTAAATACTCTTGTCAATGAAATCAATGCCTTAGGTCTCAATCAACTTAAAGATGAAGAAATCAACCGCAAGATTCTCCGAAGCCTTCGCAAGCCCGACTACGACATCATCAACACACTCTTGAAAAAGGAAGACTTGGTTAAGCTTACACCCAACCAAGTCATCAATCAAATCATTGCTCATGAGTATAGTATGGGAATGACAAAGAAGGAGCAAGAGTCCACCTCTTCTTCAAGCCGCAAAAGTGTTGCCACCAAGCATTCATGCAAATATCAACCAAGGTGACAAGACTCATCAAGCTCAAGTGAAGAAGAAGAAGAGGATGAGAGTGATAATGAATCAAGTTCAAGCGATGAAGAATATCCAAGGGCCGTGCTATACCATCACCGCAAGATTGCCGAGCATGTACATGAGCTCTATGAGCTTGGGTACAAAACTCTCATTAGAGGGAGTGCGGTTGGGATGGAGAAGATGGCGAAGAAAAAGAACAAATCAAGATCTCACTCAAGCTCTCTCCGCCATCTACAAGCCCAAGAAAAGTGGTGAAAGCTCAAGTCACAAGAAAAATTTCAAGAGCTCCACCACCCATCGTCCTCGGAGATCATCACCACCTCCAATGTGTCTCATGGTACAAGGTAATAACGATGTAAGTGATGACTCCTCCTCCAATGATGAATCCGATGTTGAAACTGATGAAATTAGTGAGATGATGACACTTCTCCATAATCAACAAGAACATCTCACTAAACAAAATAAAGAAATCAAAGCTCTCAAGGCTAAAGAAAAACTTCATGCCTCATTTGTCTCAAGATATGAGAACTTGCTAAACAAATACAATTTGTTAGACAATGAGCATGAAGAGCTTAAAATAAAATATAAGAGTCTTGAATCTAAAAGTGAATCATCATCGGATAAATCATTTCCTTGCAATATTCCTTGTGATATTCCCATTGTCAAGGTAGATGCGTCTACCTCTTGTGATCTAACCCCTTGCAATGAGAATGTGATTGTAGAAACATGTGATGATCTCATTGCTAAGGAAAATGATAAGCTCAAACAAGAGGTAGAAAGGCTAATGGCGGACTTGAGGCAGCTCAAAGGAAAGTACACTCAAGAGCAAGCCCAACCTTCTCAAGATAACCCCCTCACGGGCGTGAAGAAGCTTGAGAAGGGAGAAACCGTGACTTGCTTCAAGTGTTGCAAAGAAGGTCACAAGTCCTACCAATGCAAGGAGAAAGAGGGCGAAGCAAAGGGCAAAGAAAACGGCAAGCCCAAGAACTTGAACAAGAGCAAGAAGGGACACAAGAAGGCTAAGGAGATCAAGAAAAACACATCTCCAAACTTGATGGCGTCATATATGTACACCAAGCCCACCCACAAGAACAAGCAAAAGAGCAACCACTACGTACTTGAAAAGAAGAAGAATGGCAAGGTGGTAGCTCATGTCATAGGGTGGAGAATATATGGATGGAATCGGCCTATTTGGGTGCCCAAGGATATTATTCATACCATGGATGGCTCTCAAAGGGTTTGGATCCCTAAAACTTAGGCGTCAAACAAGCACAACGGGGAATTTGGAGGCTTGGCAAGATTTGGGATGCATGAGTAGGGATGTATCATGCAAAGTTGAATTAAAGCCAAGTTATGGATTAAAGATTAGTGACCCAAATTCCTCTCCCCTACATATGAGGTAATGAGCAAGGTAAAAAGATGATCTCAATTCATTTGATATCCTTCATGCATCATTGTAGCTCAATGCCTCTCTAGGATTGCATGATCTTATCTTTACTATTGGTACCTTTCATTTGATATGCCTTCCTTGAAATTTGACATGGTAGGTTTTCCATGCCTTATTCATATCTTGTTGTAACCTACATGAGCTTAATTGATTCTCTCACATGGCATATGTCTTCCATAGCATATCTTGCAATTTGATATCTCTCATATTCGTGGTAAAAATGCTTTTGATATCAATTGCTTGCTTATGATGCCTTGATTAGCAAGTTATGAAGTTAAATCCCCATTATGTGAATTACAAGTGCATACATTTGTTTAAAGTGATTCAAACACTAATGCACACATTTAGGGGGGGCTAACTCTATAACTTACGTTTGTGTGACTAATATGCTTTACAAGTGCTATTTGTTGTAGTCACCTAGAGCTATCTCCATGAGTTCAAATTTCTTTTGAACACTACCCCTACAAGTCACAATTGGCATCACAATTGGTGTTAAGATGAGAAGTGCCACAAGCTTTGAAAAAGGGGGAGCTTGTTCAAACAAAGGGAGATATGCCAAATTTAGTGGGTATAATACTCTATCACTTGTAAATTCCTTTTGCCACTAATGCTCCTTGCTGTTAGTGGTTATGAAGCTTTTAGGTGTTTGATGACAAAGGGGAGAAATGTACCCTAAAAGCAAGCAAATAGTTTGGAGTAAATGATGCCATTAGCAAGGGGGAGGAATGGAAAATACAATGCAAAAGGATGCATGGTGATAGGGGGAGGTACTTAGTCAATATGGGAGAGAAGTGCAATTTGATGATCTCCATGGACTAAGGTACAAAAATTTTCATTGCTCATATAATTCAAACCATACAATTGTCTTACATTGGCCACAAGCCATTGTTTCACAATTGCTATCAAGCCGGAAGCATTTCGTCCTATGGACTAATCAAATGCCGGTGGCTTTTAAAATGAGCATTGAAATGTCATCCGAGCAAGCTAAGTAGTTTCTAACTTTTCAATTTGGTACCAATTTCTTATTCTTGCAATTCATCTTGCTTGCTTTGGTTGTGTTGTCATCAATCACCAAAAAGGGGGAGATTGTAGCGAAAATGGCCTCTCATGCCATATTTCAATATAATATTTTGGCGATTGATGACACACACAACACTTGGGCTAATATATGTGTTAAGATGATCATTATCAGGCTTATAGGTCCAAGGGATGAAAAGATACAAAACCCCGAAGAAATCAGGTCGAAAGGACCAAGACAGAGGTAATTTGCACTCACCAGTTAAACCGACGTGAGGCAAATTACACTCACCGGTGCAATGGGCTCAGTAGAGACCAAGTCAACAGAGTGCACCGGATGAACCGACGATGGGAAAAGATGTATCATCGGTGCAACGGATCCAGAAGCTAAGGCTAGGGTTCAGCACCGGTTAGACCGGCGATGCTCAAATTGAGCGTCGGTGCAGTTGTCCAGAGACTCCATTTTTCGGGGGTTTCTAAGCTTGCACTCACCGGTTAAACCGACGATGATTTCAAGAGCGTCGGTACAATTGATCAGGTAGCCGTTGGAGCAGTAACGGCTAGTAGCTGGGAAAAAGTATTCACCGGTTGAACCGGTGATGACAAAATTGGAGCGTCGGATCAACCGGCGTTCAGGAATTCTGTCAGCCTTTCCCAACGGCTCTTTTGGGGTGTATGGGCTATATATACCCCCCCAAGGCCGGTTGCTGCATATGGTTGGACGCCAAAAAGGTTGAAGGAAGTGTTGCCCAATCAAATCATCATCTCCAACCATCCTAGCAAAGCTTAGTGTCATATCTAGCTTGTGAGAAGCTTTGAGAGAGTGCTTTGTGCACTTGTATAGGCTTAGTTCTTGAGAGAACTAGCTTAAGAGAAGTCTTGCCGAGGCAAGCAAAGCATTCCCGTCGACGACCCTCTGACTTGGTGTGGAGCGGTGACGACACTTTGTACGGGGGAAGAGGATACCCCCTTCTTGGTGGAGAAGCTCCGTAGTGGATTTCGGCCGGGTGACCGAGAGAGACGGTGGCGGTGCACGAGACTCGGTGTCTTGTGGGCACTTGCCTTTGCTTGCCGGTGCGCCTTGGTGGCCTAGTGCAAGACGGTGATCGGAAGAGCCTCGGTGTCTCGTGGACATAGGCGTTTTAGCCGAACCACGTTATATGACTGTGTCTACTCGGGAGTTTGCATCCCTCTTGCCCTTACCTCTTTACTTACCATATTACGTTTCCGCATTTACTCTATCTTGCGTGCCTTCACTTTCCTAGTTAGTTTGATTAGGATTGGCTATAGGTTGCAAGTCTTTTGGGGTAAGTAGGGAGTAGTATAGATAAACCTTAGTCATAACTAGCATGTGTAGGACGTGTTAGGTTTATCATATGCAAGTAGTTTGAGCCCTAGGTTAGAAAGCGAATTAGCGACCCTATTCATCCCCTCCCTTCTAGGGTCGGACACCCCGGTGATCCTTACAACAATCTTTTTGGGATTTTTGTGACAACTCCTGCATTGAGGTCAAATATGCTTCAGTAGCTCATCCTCGGGCAAATGGATAAGTTGAGCGCATCAATGGTTTAGTACTCGATGGCTTGAAGAAAAGACTCTATGATGCCAACACCAAGAAAGGTGGCAAATGGATTCAAGAATTACCTCATGTAGTCTGGGGGCTGCGAACCCAGCCTAGCAAAGCAACTGGACAATCTCCTTTCTTCCTCACTTATGGGTCGGAGGCTATACTACCCGCCGATATCATGTGGAGATCCCAAAGAGTAGAAGCCTATAAAGAAGGAGAAGTAGATGAAGCTCGACAACTGGAGTTAGATTCAGTAGAAGAGGTCAGAGTCAACGCCTTAACTCAATCTGCTAGATATCTTCAAGGAGTCAGACGCTATCATGACCGCAACGTCTAGCAAAGATCCTTCAACATTGGAGATCTAGTACTTCGCCGGATTCAGGATGAGATAGGACTGCACAAGTTAAATTCCAGATGGGAAGGTCCCTTCATCGTAACTAAGGTTACAAGACCAGGTTCATACAGAATCACTAGTGCAGATGGCAATGAGGTACCGAATTCCTAGAACATTGAGCACTTGCGCAAGTTTTACCCTTGATCCAAGCAGACTAGTGGTGTCAGTTGATTTCTTTAATAAAGTGAGGATCCTTATTGACATTTGTTGACGCTCCTTAGCGCCCTGATTTGTATACCGCAAGCGCACGGTTCATGTAGCTTTTCCCTTAGAGTATTCCCCCCAAGGTTTATCAATCCGTGGATCGACAAAGAACTACCTAAGGTTTTCCATCTAATCTAATGGATCTATCCTAACATGAAGCATTGATTGCATATAAAGGGTAAACCTTTAATAGATATGAGTGATATGTGAAGGTTGATCTCATCCATGAACATAGGCTTAATCATAGCAAAACCAAAGACATGACTAGGCCTATCGTCATCTAGTTGTAGTTCAAGCTAACGAGCGGATAAATCATGCATCTCAATCAAAAGCATCTTTAAACTCAAAATCTCCAATCCGATCCCTCGATAACCCACCTACTAAGTGGCAACGGCCAGTCACGACGCCACCCCTTTCAACAAGATACCCTGAAGCAAGTCGAACCCCCTTTGGTAGTTCTGCCATGAACCTCTAGCCACCATGACTACAAGATCATGTTAAGCGATCTATCTCGATAATAGATCTAAGATGAAGCAAACCCAAAGAGAAGAACGAAATCGAAAGAGAGAACATGATCGCTAATAGATTCGGAAGACATGATTATCATTACTCACATAATAGATTTGTTTGGATCATCACCGCCATGTGCACACCATTGATGAATCCAACTAGCTCTTGAACTCCGCCATGGCACAACCACGCAGGGAGGCCACGGCGGCTAGGGTCAGCCTAAGCCATATCCTAGACAACTTTGAAGACTTGCGGCGGCCGTCGTCTCCCTCCGGTCTTGATCCTAGGTTTTCGTCGAGTTCTGGGTGGATGGATGCTTCGAATTGAATAAGGTGCGAGCTATTTATAAGCCGAGGAAGCCACCGGCCGAAGGGGAGGTCGAACCGACCTAAAAAAGGGCTGGGCCGGCCGGCCCAATGGGCCTAGGCCGGCCGGCCTGGCTCATTCCTTCGCCGTCTCGTGTCCTCCTTTCGCGTGCAGACTCCTCGCATCTTCTAGAGTTTATGTCCTTCACGATTGCACCCCTGTTGACGTCGTTATCTTGGAGATATCTTCGAGGAAAGGATAGGATAGGGAATCCTTCCTTAAATCTTCATTTTCTTTGCTTAATCCCGAAGTATCTTGATCTCATCTTCGTAGGCTTGGTCCTTTGGGCTCTCTTGGAGGATGGATGTGCATGAATGGGCTTCGAATCAACATGGGCTTTGGTCCTTTCTTTGGGCTTTGGCCTTTGTCTTTCTCCGTGTTAACGCTCGATCACGGGCCTCGTCATTTCATGCTCCAAAATAGGCCAAAAACCTGCAAAAACAAAGTTCCTCCAAAATATATGTGCAAGTGTGAAAATAACCAATAATTAGGCCGGGGTTAGGACGGTTAGTGATTTTGATATTAAATTCATGCCATTATCAAGGATAAACAAGGGATAAAAGGGGTACTTAAGGAGCGCCAACATTCCCCCCATGCTTAAACCTTGCTCGTCCTCGAGTAAGTCCAGGAGCTTTGCTTATAAAGAAATCAGCGTTGCCCCTCAATGTCCCCTCTGCACTTAGTCATACATAACAAGACATATTGCTCTCTCAAGTATTTAGCATTTAAGTTCATGTTGTGATCGGCTACTTTTTCATTATGGAAGACAGACTAGCAATTAAAGAACAAGCCACAATAATAAATAAATGCAATGCTCTCAAACTTAAGCGAACTTCAAACCTTTACCTTGTTTCATCGTGAAGAGTTTTCAAAAGAATGCATATCAAACATAAGTGAGGTTCTCTTGCAAAAGATCATGGAAATACTCATCTCATCAAGTCGCTCAAGCCTACATTAGATTGTTTTCAACCTATTCTACTCATATATAAAAGTGGAAGGCTTATGTGGAGCTTGGTAGGTAAAAACAATCCTAGCAAAACATTATACTTGAAATATTATCAAACTAAGAGAGAGATCTAATGGAATTACCGAGACTAGTCAAAAAGGCCATTGGAAAATAATGTTGGAGAGGGGGAAAGATGAAACACACAAATTTAGATAGGTGGACATGTGCAAGTGGCAAATGGATGATCCCGAGACACAAATGAAGTTCTCGTTATCGGATTGCACATGGTTGGAAGATTTAAGTATGGAATAGTTTTTCAAAGTAACTTAGAAAATTAATGAAGCCAAAAAGAGCTAAGGAGCATTTTATTCTTCTCTTTTTTTTCTTTTTCTATCATTTTTCTATTTTCCTCTTTCTTTCTCTTTTTTTTCTTTCTTTTTGCTCCTTAGAACTTTTGATAACATAGAATACTTACCCAGCCATCCCCCCCATGCTTGAACGAATGCTCGTCCTCGAGTATGAATAGTGGGAGAACCAACTAGCTACGGTAAGTATCTCAAATTCACATTCTTCTTCGTAGAATCACTTGAATCTCGGGGAGCCTTGTCTCCCAAAACTTTTCTTTATATGATGCCCTTGATTCTTTTGATTCCGTTGAAATGATAATCCATACTCAAAGTGGGTTGCGGTCAAGGAGGTAATCACAAAAAGATATTTTTGGTTTAGGGTGGATATCCAGCGAGGTTTGCAAAATTCCCGAAGTAGAAACTCACAATGCATGGATAAATAGGCTAGCAAAAAGAAGGTTACACAAAAAAAAAACGGAATGACAAGATTCTTAGTCTCATACCAAAGAAATCAATCTTAATCCAACTCATCAAAATATAAGTTTGCAATCTAAAGGTTTCATCATGAAAGAATATATATGTATAGGCTTTGGTAGGTAGAACTTTGCAAGAGATTCACAAATGTAGATAGCATAGGAATTAAGTTTTCAAATTAAACAATCACAAGGTGTAAGGTCATCAGTAGACTTAAATCAAAGAGCAACATAGAATATGTGGGTTTAGAATTTAGTCATTTAACCTCCACAAATAAAAGAGCCGGTATTTAATCATTTTAATTCCATTTAATTGAGAGCAAATGGTCAAGTCATATACAACATAGCGTAGGTAAAACAAAGCAGCAACTTTCATCATTTTTCCATAAGCATAAGGCATTGCCAAAACGTATCAATGTGGTGAGCTCAAAGTGATGGTGATCCTACACTTATTGAAAACAAAAACAAAACTAGGTTGTCCTCCTAGAAGCCATGTGATAGGTTGAGAGGTATATACAAAGATTGCATCTATGGTTGAAGGCATATATGTACAAGAATTTAGAAAAAGAGAGAGTTGAGGAAGAATTACCGTCCTTCTTGATGCTCGTAATGAAGTGTAGCGCGGCCTCCCCCATACTTAAGCATTGAGCTAAGCATGGAAGAAGAATCATGAGCTTCTTGTGGCAACTGTGATTGTCTTACTCCATGAGATCTTTCTTCCTTGTCCACGAAATCCTCCCCCATGCTTAGCATGATGCTAGGCATGGAAGGAGAAGATGGATCATCTTGCAATTCTTGAAGTCCTTCCCTCATGTGTATGAATATCATTTTCAATGTTTCTTCACCTTTGTTGCCTCAATTTTCCTTCAACTTCTTCTTGGACTAAGTCATGGTCCCAATCATTGCTTCACGTCGTCGTCGCCTCCTTCAATTCCTCATTGTCCCATTGCTGCCTCATCTTCACGAATTTTTTTCTTTCAATTTCCAGAACAGAACCTGTACTGAAACATTGCTCCATTGCGAAGTGCACGAATTTTCCTTTCTAACGAGTCCTTATTCGCCCAAAATTGATTCCGAACAAGAGAGTTGTGTCCATTTTATCCCAGCGCTGCAATCTGTTCCAAATTTCAGAACGCGCAGCGTCCAAAGTTTTTGCCATATCTCCTTGTACGGGTCTTCAAATTCATTGATCTTGGATGCGTTGGAACAGGAATTTCATGGAGCTTCTGAATATCAACTTTTTCTTCCTTGTACATCTCTGTCCATGTGCAAAATTTGATGAAAACAGCGGAGCTTGCTTTTGAACTTTGGAGATGTTGACGAATTTAATTTCTTCTTTGATCACGAATTCATGGGAACACTTCTTCATGCCTGCAAAACATTTTAAACACACACTACCCCCGGGGTGACGGTCGGGAATAGAAACAAATGCTAACAAACCTACCATTCCTAAGATCTCAATTTGTGGCAAAGTTAGCTTAGCGAAACTAGTGAGTGTACGTGTGTGCTAGTGTAAATGCAAATGAGAGGAAGGTATATAAATAAAGACAATGTTTACACCTAGTTCTAAACACCATGTTTACAACTAGGTTGCCGAACTTCTCCATAGCCAAAAAGACTTATTTAACCAAGGTCAAAACACCATGTCTATCCCAAGATCAATAGGCCTTAATAGCACAAGAAAAAAAAAGCGCATTGCAAAGCTTATAAACCAACCAAATGCAACCTCATAGCTTGGTAACTAAATGATGATGTTCTTCAATCATGTCTAAACACCATGTTTACACAAGATTGCAAAAAGGAAAATGCTCACGTGAAGCATTAACATGGATATGAAAGCTTTCATCAATAAAGTTCTTCCGAAAGATCAAGCTAACAAAATGAAAGTGAGGACAATGAGGTGGATGCAAAATGTAAATGCAAAGTTAGCAAAAACAAGTGTTAGCAAGGTTGAAAAGACTTTTCGATGTTGTTCCGCAACTAGCTTATTCAAAAACAATTGCTAAGAGTGACAAAAAGTCTTCGCGACACTTCATAAGAAGTGAGGCTTTTGTCAATGAAAAGGTTATTTAACGAAAAGGATCAAGCAACCGAGCTAACAAGGTTTTAGAAGTAGGTTTATGGGTTTCCTATATTTTGGTCTTAAAACAAAAATTTTGAAGAGACAGTGTTGGATATAGAAATTCTATCTAAGGAGGTTAAAAAAAAACTAGAGAGAAACAAAAGTTAGATTTTTTTTTTGAATAAAAAACATACCCTATGGTTTTGGGATTGTTCTGAGTGGTTTTCCTAAGGGTTTTAGGATCTCAAAAGCGAGGCTAGTCAATGTTTTTAGAAAAGATTTTTTTTAAATGCAACATGCAATGCAATGCAAGGGTGAGACGAACAACATGGTATGCAATGCAACACGGGGCGGGTGAACAAAATGATATGACATGATGAGGTGGTCTAAAACAAAACAAAAAATTAGCCTAAGTTAATTAGCCACAAGTTTAAAATCAAAGGGTGGTGCAATGCTTCATAAATCTCTCTAAAAAGACACAAAGAAAAAGACTCAAAACACTAATAGGCACACAAAAAGGTCTACAAGTTTCCCAAGATCAAATAACAAAGTGCTCCCTCAATAACATTTAGAATGAACAACATGAAGTTGTGGTTTTTATTAGAGCATTGGTTCAATGTTACTTGATATTCCGATTAAAGAGTGCAATGTAGACGGTCATATTAATATATATAAAACAAAAGATCGGGTTGCCTCCCGCAAAGCGCTTCATTTAGAGTCATAGAGCTCGACTTTCTTACATACCTTCTCATTGATGCGAAGCCATGGTCCTTCATGCAAGAGGTGAAGGTGTTCCATGCAGCTCTTATTCCACTTCCCATGTTGGACATGATCAATCACGCTTAATGGAAATCTTGCCCAATCGTCTCTCACATCATGGTCGCCTCCTTCTTTGTTGTCCTTCGTCGCTACCTTTCTTTTCACAGATTTTCCTCTTTGTCCAGATTGGGAATTGCGCCAAACAATTGATCCAATGCAAGGTGCACGAAATCTTCTTTCCAACAAGTCTTCATTTGCCCAAAACGCATTCCAATTGAGGGAGTTATGCCCCTTTTTCCCCGTCACTACAATCAGCCCCGTGCTGATTTCAGCACATGCATCTCCGATGTTTGAGACATAGCTCCTCCCGTGGGTCTTCACTTGTATCGATCATGGATGCGTTGAACCAATGACTTGATGGAGATCCTGAATATTCAACTTTCTTGCATTGTAAATCTCTGGACTTGTGCACAAAATTGATGAGGCTTAGCGACGTCCGTTCTTGAAACTTGAAGATGTTGATGATGGTGTTCAAAATTTTGGGCACAGTTTCCCTCCTCATAATTTGAGTTTCATGTCCTGCATGGTTAGTGAAATTCGGGGCTTCTCCCGACATGTGCTCTTTTAGGGTCATGAGCTTGACCAAGCGCAAAGCAAGATCGAGATTTGCAATTATTTGTAAACATATGCAACATAATCACATCCTCAATTAAATTTCATCAACAAGGCATGGTGTAATTAAATGCAGCATGTGTTTCTTGCATAGCGCGGAGCTCATTATTAGGCAAAGGTTCTTTAAACATGAAATCAACCTTCTCAAGAAACTCTAGCCTATCATCATGAAAAGAACAAGGCATAGAATTTAAACTTTCATTCCGACTATCGGTTCGAGCATGAGATTTTTAAAGATTATCAACAAAACCAATAGAAGCTTGAGAATTCACTGTATACCTTAGCCTCGGAGCTTTTTCATACTCATTGGAGTCGTGGTGCTTTGTGCGAGATGTCATCTTGATGCACTCTTCGTGGTCCGTCGTGGTTTGCTTCTCACGTCTCCATGTGTTGAATGTTGCGCTCTTGTAATCCGTCGTGGTTTGTTTGCAACATCTTCATTTGTCGAAGGTCGACCGCTTGTGGCTTCATTTGCCAATGTCACCGGGGTTCTTCCTCTGCTCCAAGCCTCTGAATTTTATCATGTACGCTTGATGAAAACATCGCCCAAGCTCGCCTTCATTGTTATCATCGTCATCTTCTCTATCTTGTTCTCATCACGTTGCTCCTGCCTCTTCTTCGTGGAATCTCTCCTATATACTCAACAGAACATATACCAAAATATAGATCTATTGAAATTTTTATGAAATTACCTTTCCAACGAGTGGTCATTCGCTTTAAACGGAGTCCAAACGAGGGAGTTATGCCCATTTCACTTTTGGCACTGTGTGCTGTCCAGAAATTTCCAGAGTGCACAACCTTCAATGTTTTGGCCATACCCGATTGTAGGAATCTCCGATTGACTTGGTTCTTGATTCGTTGGGACGGGAACTTTGTGGAGCTTTTGAATATCCAAAAATTTTCTGCTATTTGCTTCTAAGGTTGAGCAGAATATTGATGAGAACAGTATCTTCTTGTGAATTCATCCGAAGATGTCAATGATCTCAATCATGTGGTCTTTGGAGCGTCTTGTCGTACGTCCTTGGCTTCAAGGTCATCACCATTGATTCACCAGTGAGTAGCATGGCTCCAATGGTCTGTCTCCATGGTTCTTGCTTTGCCTAAGATGTCGGGATCGAAGGAGGCTCCCGTGCTTTGTATCGATGATCAGAGTGGTCTCTTTCTTTGATTGCACTCGACTAGAAGCTTCTTGAGCATCCCATGGAGAAGATGGGTGGCATCATGGTTCCTCTAATCTTGTTGCCTCTAGCGTTGGTCAACTTCAAATCATCAACTTTTGTGCACAAGGTTCTCCAAACATCTTGCGACATCGTCATCACTTTCTCCATTGTTTGTTGCTACCTCTTCTTCGTTGAATTCCTTGATCATCCTGCACAGAACATGTATCAAAATTCTACTCCATAGAAAGCATTATGAAATTAACTTTTCAATGAGTGGTCATTGATCCCAAACAGACTCCGGATGAAGAAGTTATGGTCGTTTTACTCCGGCACTACGCTCTGTCCCGAGACATTTCAGAACGCGCAGCGTTGAAAGATTTTACCATAACTCTTCACACCGATCTCAAAAATTCACGATTCTTGATGCGTTGGAAAGTAGACTTGATGGAGCTTCAAAATAATCTATTATTTGCTCATGATACTTCTCTGATCTTGGACGAAAAACTCATTACAACAGTAACACTTTGGAGATGATGATGATCCGATCGCACGATTTTCTTCGCGGGCATGCTTCATACCTTTTGCTTGAACAAACAATTTTTCTCCAAAAACATTAGTCTTTAAAATCAATTGACACGGCGGCGTACCTTATTTATCATCTTTTGCTTTGGGGAGTGGGGACTCGATAGCGGATGCTGGGCCACTAACAAAAGTTAGCACCTACCACTAAAGAGCGGGTCTTCACGTAGCCATCAACTTGCTTGAGTGAGATTGGACTTGTCAAAGTACGGACGTTGAGAACTTCTCAATCGCTTTGTGTCTAGGGTTTTACCTGCATTCATGGACACAAACAAGAAACACAGGATATATGCAATAATAAAATTAGGGTTAGTCCAAAAACTAGATAGATCGCCCTAGGGTTCGTGTTGCCGATCCCCGGCAACGGCACCAGAAAAGCTTGTTGACGCTCCTTAGCGCCCCGATTTGTATACCGCAAGCGCACGGTTCGTGTAGCTTTTCCCTTAGAGTATTCCCCCCAAGGTTTATCAATCCGTGGATCGACAAATAACTACCTAAGGTTTTCCATCTAATCTAATGGATCTATCCTAACATGAAGCATTGATTGCATATAAAGGGTAAACCTTTAATAGATATGAGTGATATGTGAAGGTTGATCTCATCCATGAACATAGGCTTAATCATAGCAAAACCAAAGACATGACTAGGCCTATCGTCATCTAGTTGTAGTTCAAGCTAACGAGCGGATAAATCATGCATCTCAATCAAAAGCATCTTTAAACTCAAAATCTCCAATCCGATCCCTCGATACCACACCTACTAAGTGGCAACGGCCTGTCACGACGCCACCCCTTTCAACAAGATACCCTGAAGCAAGTCGAACCCCCTTTGGTAGTTCCGCCATGAACCTCTAGCCACCATGACTACAAGATCATGCTAAGCGATCTATCTCGATAATAGATCTAAGATGAAGCAAAACCAAAGAGAAGAACGAAATCGAAAGAGAGAACATGATCGCTAATAGATTCGGAAGACATGATTATCATTACTCACATAATAGATTTGTTTGGATCATCACCGCCATGTGCACACCATCGATGAATCCAACTAGCTCTTGAACTCCGCCATGGCACAACCACGCAGGGAGGCCACGGCGGCTAGGGTCGGCCTAAGCCATCTCCTAGACAACTTCGAAGACTTGCGGCGGCCATCGTCTCCCTCCGGTCTTGACCCTAGGTTTTTGTCGAGTTCTGGGTGGATGGATGCTTCGAGTTGAATAAGGTGCGAGCTATTTATAAGCCGAGGAAGCCACGTCGTTATCTTGGAAATATCTTTGAGGAAAGGATAGGATAGGGAATCCTTCCTTAAATCTTCATTTGCTTTGCTTAATCCTGAAGTATCTTGATCTCATCTTCGTAGGCTTGGTCCTTTGGGCTCTCTTGGAGGATGGATGTGCATGAATGGGTTTCGAATCAACATGGGCTTTGGTCCTTTCTTTGGGCTTTGGCCTTCGTCTTTCTCCGTGTTAACACTCGATCACGGGCCTCGTCATTTCATGCTCCAAAATAGGCCAAAAACCTACAAAAACGAAGTTCCTCCAAAATATATGTGCAAGTGTGAAAATGACCAATAATTAGGCCGGGGTTAGGACGGTTAGTGATTTTGATATTAAATTCATGCCATTATCAAGTATAAACAAGGGATAAAAGGGGTACTTAAGGAGCGCCAACAACATTTCGACTACATTAAAGGCAATCTGACAGCATCACCAGTCCGGGATAAAGTTACACAGTTTTCCATTAGAATAACTACTCAAGCCGCATCCTTTCCCTTAAAGGGCACAACCTACTCACCTAGCTCAAGAAGGTGAATGGATACCTTACTAGTTGTCCATCTTGGATAACTCGACGGAGTCCATCCTAACAAGTCAACTATGAGGAACTACAGCATTGCTGTCAATGCAAAACTACTCACTCACTCGAGTACGTTATGGATACTACTACATTTTGTCCATCTTGGGCAACCCGACGGGGTTCGCCCTAACAGGTCAATCTTAGTAGTTACTCCAGTCTACAAGTTAGACACCTTACTCGCCTCGCTCGAGTAAGTTTTGGATATCTTTCTGGCATTTACGTCTTGGACAACCCGACGGGGTTCGTACCTAACAGTTTTGCCTTATGGATTACTCCAGTGCTTGGTTAAAAGACACCTTACTCGCCTTGCTCGAGTAAGCCTTGGATATCCTTATGACATTTACATCTTGGGCAATCCAACGGGGTTTGTACCAAACAGTTTTGTCTTACGGATTACTCCAGTCCTTGGTAAGAACACACTACTCGCCTGATCGAGTAGTTTATGGGTATCTTTATAAGTTTTTTCTATTTGGATAGTCCTATGGGACTCATCCTAACTGATTAACTTTAAGGATTACTCCATGCGGGTATTCTACTCGATTGATCGACTAGTTCATACTTATCTTACGGTATCAGATTATGCTTCTGAAGACACACCAACAGGATACAAGCTATGAACAACGACAAGAGCTAACTGAAGATTATAAGAGTTGTTACAAGCAGTCTACTCTGCCATGTTCTTCAGAATTTCCTCCGCAATCACTTCTGATTCCTTACAATACTCTTGACATTTCTCATCAGAACAACTGGAAGCTATTCCTTTTGCTATCGGAGCTAAATTAAACTGAGACAAGTATGACTTGACAATTCCTATCATATGGGTTAGATAATTCTTGGAAGTAGCCATCATAACGTCAAAAAATTTCTGGGGAGCTTCTTCCAAATGCTCCACCAAGGACTTGCTACTTGACGACTCTTCTTCGGTATCAACCACATCCACAAGAGCTTGAGCTGCTGCTATTAGTCGAGTATGGTCTTCTGGAGAATCTGATAGGAAGATATCTCAGATATTGATATGACAAAGCAAAATCAGGACAAAAGATCGAGTGCTTACAGGCTTGAGCAGTCTACAATTGCTTCAAAAGCCTGGAATTTTCTTCTTGAAGCTTTGATCTTTCTTCCTCAAGGTTCTTAATCTGGTGCTTCATGTCACAAATCTCCAGATGATGCTGCTGACTTGCTTCATAAAGTTTGTTCCGAGCAGCAAGGGCATCATCCAATCGTTTGGCAATCATGATCTTTTGCTCCTCTAAGATCTTCTGATTGTCTACAGTCTTATATAAGCATGAGACTTCAAGAAAAATCGATTGGCTACATCCTGAGACATACAAGGCGAATCTGGTCAGACATCAACAACTACTCGACAAAGATAAGTAGTGGCAGAAGACTCACCTTGGTGAATTTAAAGCTCCATTGCATACAATATGTAAGTTTCTTCATATTGTCTAGAGACAACAGTGGATCATTGAATAGTTCCTTTCCCAACTCTTCTTGCGCTGACTGAGGCATAGAATGGAATGGTACCAGTCAAACAGAAGGACCTTTTGACCCTTCTGCTCCACTACTCCCAGATCCACCAGCTTTGGAAGCTCCTTCAGTAGCCGCAATCGTTTCAGGGCTTGGTTCGCTTGGTTTCTCAGCTGTGTCTGCACTCGAGAAATTGGCAGTCGGGGTCTCAATCAACCCAATTACAGGAGAATCGGGGGTTGATCGACTAGTTTCTTCCGAACCACTCGACACCCAGTTACGGAAGTCTTGGACCTGATCTTTTTCATGCGCCGAAAGATGTTGGACCCTAGCCAAGCAAGATTCTGAATAAGAAAGCTGAGGCAAGCGGGATACAATCAATAAAATATTATATACTTACTGGCCGGCATCGAGACGAGGAACTTTCCTCTGCAACATTGATCCGGGAGCCACCTTCCGTTTCTTGCTGTCGTCAGAATCAGCATTTGCAGAAGTCGGAAGCATACAATACCAGGATTTATAATTCTTCTACAGAAAGAAGCCAATACTTAGTCAGAAGATCAAAAATGGTTAACTACAAGTACTCGACATGGTATCCAAAGCACGTACCCAGACGTTCTCGGGAGTATTTTGTGCCGAGAAGAGTGTTGGAAGCATCAAAGACTTGTCGAAGTTATCGAGTACTTTGCAGCATCTCTTTATTACTTCAGACTGAGCCAATGGTTCTGAGGACATCCAAGTGGGATCCTGCGTACCTTCATATCTAAAGGTAGGATGCTTTCGCAGCTGGAGAGGCTGCGTTCGGCGACTGATAAATGAGAAGACCACATTATCTCCAGTGACTCCTTTTTTCTTAATAATAGCAACCGCACGAAGAATGGCTTCAACTTGTTGCCACTAGGTCATCTACTTTACCAGCTCTCCTGGACTTGGGGGGCACCAGTAGTCCTTTCTGGAAGTGGGGATTCAAAGTTTCCAACATGGAACCAGAATTTCTTCCATTCGACTCCTTGACCCGCCGGATCATAAGCCAAGTACTCGCCTCGGTTCTCAGGGCGGAGTACTAATTCACTTCACCCGACGACGGCGGGATTGGTGGCATTAGGGATTGGAACAAGGAAGAAGAAATGTTGGAAAAGATGGAAATGGGGGAGAAGTCCAAGGAATGCCTCACAGAAATGAGTGAAATTTGAAAGATACAAGATGGACTGAGGAGTGAGATGGTGTAATTGAATTCCCCAGAACTGAAACAGTCTATAGAAAAATTCTGACACAGGAAGAGTGAGACCACGTTCTACAAAATCGCGAAACATAACGGTCTCAAGAGTACCTTCCATAGGGTAATCTTCTTCTTCACCAATGCGCCATTGGCTCACGCCCTGCTCTTGGAGGAGACCCATATTCTCGAACTCCCGGACCAGTGATTCAGACATCTTGCTTTAACGCCAACCTGGGGACATATTGTCAACAGTTCCCTCCTCAACTTTGGATTTGTTTTTCTTGGGGGCCATCTCAAAGTCACGAGTTTTGGTTCGGGGGCTACGAGAGGGGCTTTTGGATTTTGACTGAGAAGTGGCAAATGTGAAATCTGAGTTTGACGGCGGCCAGGAGCTCAAGGGGTAAAATCCTTGGAAGTTTTCAATCGGCTTTATACGGTGTTCAGGGACAATTTTGTGAATATTTGGGATGCCAACAGATTCTTTCCTTCTCAGGGAAGTTTTCAGTTTTTGCCACGAGTTTACATTGATTCTTAAATCTAAATGGAGGGATTTAAATTCAAGACTCGGGGACTGCAGAATATATGTATCAGAGATTTATTTTTCAAATTTTTTAAAAAATAAAGAAGAAGAAAAAGACTGAAGTGACCGTCAGCCTGATTCTACAATTCAACCTAAGACTCGGGGGCTACTCCATATGGAGCACGAGTACTTCGCGCACCATATATGATCAAGATTTCGGGGCTTAAGCATCTCACAGCCTCGAAGCAAACGAAAGTACTTGAAGGACTACTCGACGTATCTGAAGGAAGAGTCAGAAGTAACCAGAAAGATGTTCTGACTACCCGAAGAACTCGAAGACGCCCAGCCAAGTACTCGACGCTTGCAGGACTCGACTACGAAGAGCTCGGGGGCTTGTCAGACCCGGACCCGGGGCAGCGGGACCTCTTATAGATATAGAATGTTCTCGCGTAAGGGATAGCTCATGGATGTACCTTACCTCTTTTGTAACTACCCGAATAGGCGTAGAACTAGCTGCAGTACAAGGAAACTACCCGATCGTGTTGTAGGACTCCAACTGTACTTAGCTAGGACTTTCCATGTAACCCTGTCCCCCCGGATATATAAGGGCGGGCAGGGACACCCTCGAAACACATCTACACCTAAGGAAATACAAACCACCACACAGGACGTAGGGTATTACGCAACTCGCGGCCCGAACCTGTCTAAATCTTTGTATTCCTTGCACCATCGAGTTCCAGAGCCGTCGATCCCTACCTACAAACCCTATTGCTAAGGGTATCCCTGAGCAGGCTTGGCGGTAAACACCGACACGCTCATTGCCAGCCGCGAATCGCCCACCGTTGCTCCCCGGCGCGTCGCCGGTCGCACGTCGACTGCTTTCTTATGAGAAGAGATGCTCAGATGTGAATGATAGGTAGGACCCACAAAAAAATAGAACCCCATTTAGTCAGGCCGGTTCGAGTAGATAACATATTTTGACCTCGAAAATTTTAGAAGTGGACTTCTAAAATGGAATTTAGTCACTCAATTTTAGAAGTCCTGCCGGAGATGCTCTTAGGATTCTATCTACTATATAGGATATTGTATTCGTTTGGAGAAAGGAAAATTGAGAAGACAGGCTGTGTAGAAATCAGTTGGGATAATGCGGCCATTGATGAGATAAGAATTGAGAAATAAAAAAATATCTAAATTTCTTCAGAAGTTGGATACGATGCGGCCATTATATCTAGTAGTATGTGAGTGCTATAAATAATAAGATTCTACGAAATATTACCATTTATATCTTTCCATAAAAATCTTTTTGGCCATTTCAAATCAAAATGGAAAGATAGAACAAAATTATTTGATGATAGAGATAACACCCCAAGTTGGCATATATGGGTAGTATTTATTTCTTGACATCGGAAGCTTCATTTCCAGCCTCATAAATAGGAGTTCTTTATGCGTGCCATCGTAGCCAAACACTATGAAAATGGATCGCTACGCGGCAACTGTTCTCACGTTTCTCTACCTTCAATCCTTATGCTTTGCCACAGGAGCGCCTCTGCCGATGAAGAATTTGGTTAACGCTGCCGGTGTAAGTCGTAGCTCAAATAAACTCTGTAAATACGATCTGTGCAATACCATCGCATGTTTCCTTCCTAAGTGCAATTTGCAGTTCTCCTGTATTTCTTTCAAAAGAAAAAACTCCGTATGCCCTCAAAAAGAAAACTCAAACTCTCTATGCGTTGAGCTACAATCCCATCCATTTTGAGCAAAACTTACCAGTTCCTCTGAAAATTTGCGCTACAATTCTGAATTTTTTCCAAGGATTTGCATCCCGATCGAGGTCCTTATTCGATGAGACGATGACTTAATTCCATGGAGTTTTATTTGTTATCCAGCTTTTCGGGCAGAATAGAAGAAATCCAGGAGTTCAAGGAGAATCCAGCACAAATGACGTTTCTTTCCCGAGGCCTACTCTGTCAAATTCTGTAAGTATGTTTATGCTTTTCTCAATGAAATATGCAGCGGTAAAAAAAAAATCCACTGCATGCACATTATACAACTTCAATTTAGACCTGTGAAATTCCCTGTTCGGTTCTTGATGGATTTACTACTGTGTTTATGTTTCCCCTGCGGTAGATTGCGGGATTGACGAACAGGAGCGATCAAGTGTTTGGCATCTACGCAAGGATCAGCGCGTGGGGGCATGAGCACACGAAATCTGATGCTGACATCGCGGCGGTAATCCAGGTTTTCAACGAGCAAGGAGCCGAGTACAACGCCATCAGGGCAGGGCTTCATGTACGCATACACATGCCGCCGTTAACTTCCACAGAAGCTCATTGCGACCTTGACTTCATCGCGGTCTGCTCAAACAGCAGAAGCGTTCGTTCATCAGGAAGTTCTGACTTGTTGGCTGTTGATGTTCGTTTCTGCAGACACTCCCCAGTCTGTACAAGGACACCAAGCTGCATCTGTTTGCGCAATGGACGGTACGTCAGTGATGCCGAACGTTACCTGGATGAATTGCTCCGAACAGTACTCGATTTGATGAAATTTGCTTGTTCTCACTCAATGGTGGTGGTGATGATTATGATCAACCTGTACAGACGGACAGGGCCTGGAAAAACGGGCTGCTACAACACGGACTGCCAGGGGTTTGTGCCGTTTAAAGACAGCTACAGTGGGATACCTGTCGGTACACTCAGACAGGAGTACCCTCTCCTATAAGACAAGGACGAAGGCGCTCAGCAGCGGCAACCACGGACCACGGGTCCAGACCCCCGTGGACAGGTTCCGAACCTCCGCGGGCCGGATCTGGGCCTCTACAAGTGGAAGCCGGACCTCCAGGAGGCCTGAGTCAACGAGCCAGCCAAGGGACCCGGGCCCAGCACCCTATTTGGGTAGGAGTCCGGAGCCCTCGCAAGCCCCTGTGGGCGCGGCCGCCAACCCTAGGGTCCGGCGCCGCCACGTGTCCCACAGGGCCGACCTCCGGACCTCCGCTCCCCGCTTGGGCAGGGGTCCGGAACGGCCACGTGCCCCTGTAGGCGCGGCCGCCGACCCCCGGGTCCGGTGCCACCACGTGTCCCACAGGCACGAGTCTTCTGCCTGAAGCCAGCCCTCCTGCCGCATTAAATGCTGGTGGTTGGGGCGTGCGCTGCCAGGGCAGGGCATTGGATATCCACTCACGGATTGGACAGGCGTGACATGACAACACGGTAAGCCCGCATGTTTCCAAGGCGGCTCGTCTGGTACCGAGGCACGCAGCAGAGTCTCAGCGCCGCGCGCGTGGGCGACGAATCATGATGACCAGCTACTAACTGGAGCAACAGTGCACGCTGCTACAACGGACTGAGTCAGTAGTTCGGCGCTTCATCATGACCTCTACGCGCGGCTCTAGAAGCTAGACTCTACTCCGACAGGACAGCTCAAGACCATCCCTGGTCAGAAGCTACGCACGGAAGCCGACGACATGATCTCCGGATCTGAGGTATTGAATGCCAAAGTGTAGTTTATAATATATCGCCGGGTCCACATGTCGGGGCCCCGCTCAGTGTACGTGCTCCCCTTGGTCATATAAAAGGGAGAGCACGCACGGTAGGATAACAAGTTCACACAGACACGGAGATCCAAAAGTTTTCACACATGCAGAGACATGCATAGCTCCTCCCCCAGCTTGCACACAAGCTCAGGCAATACAACACACAGTGGAGGTAGGGTATTACGCTCCGGCGACCCGAACAACTCTAAATCTTTGTGTGCTTCCGTGTTCTTACGCCTCTAGATCGAGCATTCCTTAACTGCCCTCAAGCACATCCTACACTTAGGATTAGGCGGGTGTATTCCGCCACCCGGCTGTGCTTTTCCACACCACGACATTTGGCGCGCCAGGTAGGGGGTAGCTTGGTTTCCGCTTGATCGCCCACTTGGCATCTCCATGGCTCGGATTGTCGAGTCCCATGACCACCCGATGGGGGAGGACGCGGTGACACCCACGCCGCAGGCCTCTCGCCGTCCAACGCCGAGGGCTGCTGCCCACGGCGCGCAGCAGCGTGCAGCGGAGCACGCCCCCAGAGCCCCCGCGCAGGCTGCTCCGAGCGAGCCGATAGCCGCGGCCAGGGAGCTGCTCCGCAACCCGCCAGATCTGGCGGCCTCACCGGACGTGATGAGGCAGTGGCGCGATGACATCGACCGCCACATCCTCCTGGCCCAGGCCAACCTTGGCTCCATGGGGACTGGGTCGGGACAGCGTCGACGACAGGGCGGCGCACCAACCTCTGCGCGCTCTCCTACAGTGGGAAGCGCACGGACAGCTGATCTGCGGGCAAAACTCAACTAATCCCAGCTCGCAGCATACCTCACTCATGTGAGGAAGCCTGCTCCGGCGGAAAGCCGACTCCGGTCGCACCAAGCCCACTCCGGTGGAAAGCCCACTCCGGTAGCACTAAGCCGACTCTGGTGGCTCTTTCCGATGTTAAGCCGACTCCGGTCGCACTCCCGACTCTACATCTCTGTAAGTCCTACCCTTAGAGGCCCAGCAGAGAATAAAACCTTTTCCTTTGTAACTAGGTAGTACTTCCATGTGGTCCAGTTCGGTGAGCCTCCCCAATGGAGGGGTCCGGACCTCTACGAACCAGGTTCAGGGAAGCGTACTCACCCTCCGGGGAGGTCCGGAGTCGTATAGCCGTTTAGCCTGGTTCCGTACCCTAAGCCTGCATGCTCTACCTCCCTACGGCGAGTACCGTAGTACCTAAGACTGGGGGCCCGGAGGTCCGGACAGCTCCGGCCTCATAAACCCGTGTTCTGGCTTACATCGCACATCTCATGTACAACTAGTTATAAAGGAAAAGTTTATTCTCAGTTCGCCTCTAAGGATGTTACATTCCAATTTCAATCTACGCATTCTGTTCGCGCTAACCCCCGCGTGGTTCCCACTCCTGTGTCCGAATTGAGTCGGCCGGCATATGGTTCAGTTTGGGACCCCCTCACTGCTAGAGGCGGGTTCGGGTCCTTAGGAACCTGCTTCGGGGAAGAGGTACTTGTTCCCGGGGGTGGTCCGGAGCCCTGTGCAGCCGCTTACCCTGGTTCCGTACCCTAAGCCTGTGCACTCCACCACTCTGTAACAGGTGCCCTAGTATCCGGAACTACGTACCTAGAGGTCCGGGCCTCATTATAGCTTGAGGGCTGGCCTCCTAAGCTCTGTTCCACAGGTCCGGCTACGTATCTCAAAGGACCTCTGCCAACAGAATTTGGGACCACGTGGGTATGTTACTAAACGCCGATCCTAAGTCATGTGCAGGGCTGCTCGGACACCATCCGAACAGGCTCCTGACCCTCGGCGACAAGGCATGCGCCGAGGGCGGACTTCAGGCGATGCAGGCACTCAACAGCAGAATCCGGGGCGGGAAGAACGGCGTTTCCCGACGACTCTGACATGGTTCTGGTCCCACCTGCGGGTTCGTACCTTACCCGCAGGTGGGCCCGGGGGCCACTGTTGGTACACTCAGGCAGGAGTACCCTCTCCTACAAGACAAGGACGAAGGCGCTCAGGAGCGGCAACCACGAACCACGGGTCCGGACCCCCACGAACAGGTCCAGAAACCTCCGCGGGCCGGACCTGGGCCTCTACAATTGGAAGCCGGACCTCCAGGAGGCCTGAGTCATCGAGCCAGCCAAAGGACCCGGACCCAGCACCCTATTTGGGTAGGAGTCCGGAGCCCTCGCAAGCCCCTGTGGGCGCAGACGCCAACCCCAGGGTCCGGCGCCGCCACGTGTCCCACAGAGCCGACCTCCGGACCTCCGCTCCCCGCTTGGGCAGGGGTCCGGAATCGCCACGTGTCCCTGTGGGCGCAGCCGCCGACCCCCGGGTCCGGTGCCGCCACGTGTCCCACAGGCACGAGTCTTCTTCCTGAAGCCAGCCCTCCTGTCGCATTAAATGCTGGTGGTTGGGGCGTGCGCTGCCAAGGCAGGGCATCGGATACCCACTCATGGGTTGGACAGGCGTGACATGACAACACGGTAAGCCCGTCTGTTTCCAAGGCGGCTCGTCTGGTACCGAGGCACGCAGCAGTGTCTCAGCGCCGCGCGCGTGGGCGACGAATCATGATGATCAGCTACTAACTGGAGCAACAGTGCACGCTGCTACAGCGGACTGATTCAGTAGTTCGGCGCTTCATCATGACCTCTACACGCGGCTCCAGAGGCTAGACTCTACTCCGACAGGACAGCTCAAGACCATCCCTGGTCAGAAGCTACGCACGGAAGCCGACGACAAGATCTCCGGATCTGAGGCATTGAAGGCCAAAGTGTAGTTTATATTATATCGCCGGGTCCATATGTCGGGGCCCCGCTCAGTATACGTGCTCCCCTTGGTCATATAAAAGGGACAGCATGCAGGGTAGGATAACAAATTCACACAGACACGGGGATCCACAAGTTTTCACACATGCCGAGACATGCATAACTCCTCCCCCAGCTTGCACACAAGCTCAGGCAATACAACACACAGTGGACGTAGTGTATTACGCTCCGGCGGCCCGAACCACTCTAAATCCTTGTGTGATTCCGTGTTCTTACGCCTCTAGATCGAGCATTCCTTGACTGCCCCTAAGCACATCCTACACTTAGGATTAGGCGGGTGCATTCCGCCACACGGCTGTGGTTTTCCACACCACGACCGACTCCAGATCGTCAAGGTTGCCTGCCTGCGATGTCGATCGAGCATCTCTCATTCTATCACCATCATCCCTGCCTGAATGTTCAGTGTGGATGTGCAATGTGTTTGTCATGCATCAGGACGAGCGCCCGGGCATCGGTGGCGACTGGTGGCTGTATCGCGTCGCGGGCCCCGTGCGGTTCCCGCTGGGCCACTGGCCGGCGTCGCTCTTCAGGGGCCTGTCCCGGCACGGGACGGAGGCGGCGTGGTACGGCGCCGTGGGCTCCGCGCGCCGCGGCGACGCGTCGCCGGCGATGGGCAGCGGGCACGGCCCCGGCGAGGGGTACACGCGGGCGGCCTACTTCGCGGACATCAGCCTCATGGACAGAACGGCCTACCCGGTGGACCCCAGCCTCGGCGGCGTGGCGGCCGTGGCCAACGACGGGCGGTGCTACAAGGTGGCCATGGACGCCGGCGGGGGCAACACCTTCTTTTATGGTGGGCCCGTCAGCCAGTTCTGCGCATAAGTGTACTTGAAAAAGGATGAGCATGCATATTCGGTTATGAATAAAAATGCAGCTGGCTGAAAACATGCTGCTTTTTACTTTTCTACAAATAAAATGCAGTGAAGTTGGCTGAAAACATGTAATTTTATACTTACTTTTCTTTTTTAAAAAAAAATGCATGCATTGATGTTGGCTGAAAAGGAAAGTAGGAATTAGGAAACCATGTGCGTCGTGGCATCAGATTCGTTTCACCTGAGCAGCCCATCATATATTTGGGCCCAAATACGCCGGATCCACCATGAATACGGCTTACACACGCTCAATGCACACAGACCATTTTATCTTGAACCGCCCATCGTATGATTCGGCCCAATAAGCACATTGTACGTGCAGTCGTGCGCATGAATCATTGGAACCACACGTGTAAGTGTAACCTGTGTTCATCCAGCGGTCCCTGGCCACATTAGTAGGGGGCCTGTGGCCCTGAGAACACACGCTGACACACACTCTCTCTCACACACACATACGCACTGACACAGCTGCTGGTGGGGTGTGCGGCAGTTGTTTGGAGGCCTGGGCTGGGCCCTCGCGCTGCTGGTTGGAGGCGGCAGCCCTGCAAGCTTCGCGCGACTGGGATTAGCCCTCGCTAGCCCAACAACACAGCGCTCCTACTAACCATCATGCACAAATACTAAGGTAAAGTTGCACGCACGGCTGTTAGGCTTAGCTGATCGTTGTAGTATTCTACTACAGTACTGCTAGATTCGATTGAGAGCCAGCAACCAGAGGGCCGGCCGATCGAGCTAACAATAACGTACTCCCTCCGTTCCAAAATATAGATTATTTTGGGTTTTCTAGATTCATAGTGTTTACTATGCATTTAAATATAACATATATCTATATACATAATAAAATATATGAATCTGGAAAAGTCAAAACGACCTACATTTTGCAACGGAGGGAGTACGTTACAACAGTATGCGCGTCCGCTGGATGCCGGCCAGTCGTGCGCGCGATCGGCTTCGGTTGCATTATATCAGTAGAGAAAAAATCGGTTTTACCTCTTCCAACTATCACGAAAGTTTGATTTTTCTCCCACAACTACGAAACCGGGTACTTCACCTCCCTCAACTTTTCAAACCGTGTATTTTACCTCCCTCGAGTGGTTTTGAAGACTACTCCGCTAAGTTACCGCGGTTGCTACAGTAAAAGTAGTTTGTCTTTTCTTTTTAAAAAAATTTCAGTTGAATCTTTGAAAAATCATTGTAAATTATAGAAAAATCATAAAATAAAAAATTTAATTTTGTTGAACTCCACATGAGAAGATTTACACATTGAACATGTAATATGATATGCTTTAGTATAAAGTTTTTGCTACCAAGGTTTTGTCTTTGTCTTTTTTATTTATTTCGCTGAATCTATCAAAAATCATTGTAATATCATAGAAAAATCATAAAAATAGAAAACCCGGTTTCTTAAAAAAACTGATGGAGGGTGGTGGTTTACTCGCAGGCGGCTGTTGACTGTTGAGAAGACTATCACTCCGTTCGGCAGCCAGCTCCAGCTCCATCCCAACAGTATTTTCCTCACACCACTCCAACCACCAGCTCCAGCTCCAGCCAGCCTAACAGTATTTTTCTCTCACACCATTCCAACTCCAGCCTACAGCTACAGCCTACCGAACGCAGTGTATAAGAGGAGAGGGATACGTTTCTCATCAAAAAAGAAAAAGAAGAAGAGGAGAGGGAAACCGGATATGGCAAGGGTACATGGCTGACAGTGTCACAGTGGCCGGGGAGAAGGCAGCTCGGCGCACGAATCCGCGGTCGACAGGCCACCGTGCGTGGCTAGTCAGGGAAAGGATCTGCACGTGTGCGTGCGGCGAGCAGGTGGAGAGTACGCTCCCGCCGAGCACACGCACGGGCACGGCGCCGCAACCGAAATCATTCATGGCCGCACGGGTGGGCGGTGCGGCGCTCGGGCGTTGCCTGGGGATTCCCTTCCCTTCCCGTCCTCGGTCGGGAGGCGCAACCCAGGCGGCGAGGGTACCGAGGGGATCCCATCTCCTCGGTCAGAGCAGGGCCGGGCGTGCGGGCAGCCGCACGTGTGGATGTGGCCACACGCCCGGCGGCGGGTCCCCCCGCGGCGCTGATAACACTCCCAGCAGGTAGCACTGTTGGGATGGATCCCGCCGTCCGGCATCATCGATCACACCACCCATCCGTCCATATGGACCGTGGGCCACTTTTGACCGGGAGCAAACTCTCTCGCCCGATTTGTCACTAGCTCCGGAATCCGGATGCATGGCTTTATTTTTATTGATTTATTTATTTCTCAGCTCAGTACTGTGCCATGGCACCAACAGTGCTCTGCTTGCCTGAGCCTGACTGGAGACCGACGTGGGTTTCGTCGCAGCGAGGTGGACGCGGGGGGTTCTTAACAATGGACATCGATCTTACAAGTTACACTGTCGCGCCTCGCTCGCTCGTCTGTGAAAGAGGATATGAGCCGCACAAAAACTAATCTATTGATCTGTACTCATATAAATACATGTACAAGAGAGTTCGTGTGTAACTGAAATGCCTAAGCCTACGGACTGCATGACCAAGCTGACGGACGCAGCTAACACGGAGATGCAGTTGCATGTCGTTAACAGTCTGGAAGCTCGTTTGCCGTTACTGTGGGTTTTGACAGCAGCATCACATGGCACCTTTTTACCCCCTGTTTGGTTGGCTGGGTGGGGCTGGCTGAATGGCTGGGCTGATCAGCCAGCCGTTCGGCAGCCCAACCAATAATCGCTGTGCCGCCGCCTAGAAATCAGGATCAGCCAGCCGTTGGATGTTGGATGGCTGGCTGGCTGGTTCAGGAGCCCCAGCCCAGCCCAGCCACATTTATCCAGCCGAACAGGGGTTAGTTGTATACAGTATAAAACTACGTTGTGATGACTTTGTGATCACATGACACCTTCACCCAAGAAGAGGAGGACGGAGTGGGGAATAGTGATGGACAGGTTGGGAGCGGGGGAGGGCCAGGTGTGCACGTGGGCGGAGCAGAGGACAGCCCGAAGCCACAGCAGCAGATGCGCTCGCTCTCGTGCGCGCAGCAGGCTTAGATGGGCCGCGTGACAGAAAGGCCCAGCCCCACACGAAAACTAACCCGTGTATGGGTACATACACTTGCTTCCATTCCATCCCCACCAATAATTCTCTTCTCCCAACAGAACTCCACACATGGCACATGCTGATGCCACTAATTAATCAACTACTGGTACTATTTTCTTAATCCGTAAGACCTCTACGCGCAGATCAATCCGATGCATGGCCACGCAAAATCAACTCGTGCAACTTTGTTACAATTTTTTTTAAAAAATATGTATACGGAAAATAAATAAATATACTAGTAGAAGATTAATTTCTCAGATGCAGAGGCAGTGTTGAGGTACACGTACTATGCTGCGGCCGAGGCGGCATCAGCAGGACGGCCTCCAACAGTGCAGCGCGTACGCACCTGTGTCTGTCTGACAGGCGCTCCATCGGCATCTAGCTGCCATGCCGCTCGTGCGCGCGTTCGATACGATCCATCCGGTAGCTCGCCGTACCCTGCATTCCCCTTACTTTGTTTTACTACTCCCTCTATCCCAAAATAATTGCACATCTAAAATTTAAAATTTGTCTCATAAAAATTACTACTTTGATCCATCTTTCATAAAAGATAAAAGTATCCGAAATCTTCTTATAAAAAAGATAAGACAATATCCGGACTCTTCTCACAAAAGACAAGGAGCATTTTGATAATTTCACACTATAAATTGGTTTCTGTGTCTGATCTTAGAAATGCACGTGTACTCTCTCAGTCCCAAAATAAATACAATTCTAAGACTAGACACGCAAACCAATGTATAATGTGAAATTACCAAAATAACCTTTGTCTTTTATGAGAAGAATCTAGATAATATCTTGTCTCTTTTGTAAAAAGTCTTTGAAAACTCTTGTCTTTTGTAGTAGTTGGGTCAAAGTAGCACTCTTTTGTGGGACAAATTTTAAACTCTAGATGTGCAATTATTTTGGGACTGAGGGAGTATGTGTAACGAACATGGCACCATTTATGCCATTTCGAGTGATTTTGGTGATCCTATGACAACGCAATCAATGTGACTAATGGTTTTGTTAAGTGAACATCTTTAGATCCCAGGGATGAAGTAAAAAGGTCATGCAAAGCAAAACACAAAGAACGAAATCAAAGAAACGCTGAATTGGACGAGTTCTACTGAAATCAGTAGCACCGGAAAAACCGATGCCTATAGCATCGATGCATCCGATGGTTATCGAAAGATCCGACGGCCTGGCTTTGGTGCAAGACTGAGCGCCTCTGGAGATCAAGTGAAGAAAGAATGAAGCACCGGTTGAACCGACGGTGTCAAGAGAAGCGTCGGTGCATTCAATGTACTATGTTCCAGAGACGTCAAGCGAGCAGCAGCCAAGCCTTCAGCACCGGTTGAACCGGTGGTGCGTCGGAGCAAGGCGTCGGTGCAATGACGTCAGCAAGAGCAACGGCTATCTGCGGATCAAGTGTCACCGGAAGAACCGACGCCTAAGCATCGGATAAACCGATGGTCCCTGAAGGTGCTACGGCCGTGTCAGAGAAGCCAACGGCTAGTTCAGAGCGCAGAGTGACCAGAAGAACCGATGCACTATGCACTGGATGTTCCGATGCCTACGCAGAAAGCTGTTAACGGCTACAAACGGCTAGTTCGACTTAGAGGCCTATATATATGAGCTCCCCCGGCCATTTGAAGTTTGCTGGAGTTGCTGAACATCCTACACACACCCAAGAACATCTCCAAGCCATCCAAGAGCATAAAGATCAAATCCTTAGTCCTTAGCACAAATTTTATGAGTGTTAGTGCAAGGTTAGCTCTTGAGTGAGTAATTAAGCAATGTTTAGATCCTTGTGCTGTGGTTCTAGAGTGAAACATCCTTCTATCTTGGTGCGCCGGCCATCCTTGGAGCTTTGGTGGCTCGTCGGCACGTCAACGACCCTCCGGCTTGGTGTGGAGCGGCGTCGACAACTTTGTGCGGGGGACGGAGACCCCTCCTTCGTGGGCAATCTCCCTTAGTGAAGATCGGGATCAAGGCGACCGTGATTGTGTTCACGGAAGAGGCTTGATTGCCAGGAAGCGATACTCTTAGTGAGTGCTTCAACAACGTGGACGTAGGGGCGCCTTTGTGGCAATCCGAACCACGGGATAAATCCTCGTGTCGAGAGTTCGCTTCCTCTCATCCCTCTATTTAAGTTTCCGCATTTCATATTGCAACTTGTGTGCCTTTACTTTCTTAGTATAGTATCTTGCTAGGATTGGCTATAGGTTGCAAAATTCTTTTGGGATGAGGGTTTTACACTAAGATGAACCGTAGTTGCACATCTAGATAATTTGTTTTAGTTTAAGTTTTGTGCAAACTAGTTGGAGCCATAGGTTAAGATTTTAATAGTGCCTAATTCACCCCCTCCTCCTCTTAGGCTAGAGCACATGATCGCTTTCAATTGGTATCAGAGCCGGGACTCACTTCTCTCACAAAGAAAGCCAATTCCATTGGCAAATTTGTGTTTACCGGCTCATTAGATCGTTAGGCTTCACCGCCTAATGAGTTAGCTCTTAGGGGAAAGGATGGATCCTTTTAGACCCGCTCCATGGTTTGACGGCACGGGCTTCCAACATTGGAATGTGTTAATGCAAGCTCATCTCCAAGTAACGGGACTAAACATTTGGAGAGTTGTGAGTGAGGGCATAAAAAATAATGGTCAACAAGAGAAGCAATATGATGTCACCGCAAAATGCATAATTTTGTCTTCTCTTAGTGATAATGTGTTGAATCGTGTTTGTTCTTGTGAAAATGCTAAAAAGCTATGGCAAACTATCATCGAGAACCATGAGGGCACGGAGGATGTTGCCAACGAAAGATATCATGTTCTCATTGATAAGTTTAATAGCTTTAAGCAACTTGATTATGAAAATGCCGAATCTATGTACTCACGATTGAATACTCTTGTGAATGAGGTTAATTCCTTAGGTGTAAAGCAAATTGGAGATTTGAAACTCATTCGCAAGATCCTTCACTCACTCCGAAGGCCGGACTATCATTTGGTGACAACAATTTTATATGAAAAAGATCTCACCACAATGACACCAAATCAAGTCCTCAACAAGGTAATTGCCCATGAGCTACGCAATGACATCAAGACAAAGACGCCATCTTCTTCACCAACACATAGCGCACTTGCATGCAAGCAACTTAAGAAGTTGAAGAAGATGGACATCAAAGTTAGCTTGAGTGATGAGGAAGAAGAGGACGCAAGAAACTCCTCAAGTGATGATAATGAGCCAATGCACCCCAATCTCTACAAGCAATTAAAGAAGATGAACAAATGCTTGAAGGAAATTAACTCAATGGGGTATGTGGTCTTCCTCAAAGATGGGTCTCACCATCAACTCATGAAGATTGAGAAGAAGTTCAAGAAGAACAAGCAAAAGAAGGAGAAGAAGCCCAAGCATGAATCTTATGCCGTATTTGGTGAATGGGTAAGCGGTGGTGAAAAATCAAGTGCAAGTTCAAGTGATGAATCAAACAAGAAATTCACCACCCGCATGGGATCGTCATCCAACACTTACTTTATGGCCAAAGGTATGGATAGCGATGTAAGTGATGATGACTCCGACTCTCCTTCAATTGATAAACTTCTTGACCTTGTTCATGAGCACCAAAAAGTCATTAAGAAGCAATCAAAAGAAATTAAAAACATTAATGCTCTCAATGATCTAAATGCTACTCTTGCTACAAATTTTAAAGATTTGATGTGCAAATTAAAATTGCTTAGCAAGGAGTATGAAGAGCTCAAATTAAAATTTGAGAGCATTAATGATACTAATGACTCTTTGGAAATGAAGCAAATTATCCCTTGTGTAATTCCAATCTCTAGGATAGATGTTTCAACTTCTTGCATCGATTTAATTGATGATTCTTGCTCTAACCCTTGCAGTGAGAAATGCTATGAGAATATTGTTGTAGAATCATGTGATGATCTCATTGCCAAGGAAAATGATGAGCTCAAACAAGAAGTGGAAAGGCTCATAAAGGACTTGTATAGATTGAAGGGCAAAGTCATAGAGAGCAATGTTCAACCTTCTCAAGATAACCGTGAAGACATGGTGAAGAAGCTTGAGAAGGGGTCCACCGTGACTTGATCAAAGTGCCACAAAGAAGGTCACAAGTCCAACAAGTGTCCTCAACTAAGGAAGAAACTTCCGGATGAGAAGAACAAGAAAAAACTCACAATCAAGAGTTCTCTCATCTACACCAAGCCCAACCGGAGGAACAAAAGCAATAACACCTCCTATGTAATAAAAAAGAAGACAAATGACAAGGTGGTTGCTCACAAGGTTGGGAAGAAGGAAAGTAGTTGGAACCACTCTATTTGGGTGCCCAAGTACATTATCACCAATATGAAGGGGCCTCAAATGGTGTGGGTTCCAAAGGAGACTTGAAGCCCAAAAATGGCTTCGGGGGATTTGGAGGCTTAGCTCATAAGTTAAAGTGAAGGTTCAAGCCAAAGAAGCTAAACTCACAACTTGGACATTCGTTGCCCAAGTCCCCCATAAGGTAATGGTAGCTAAATTTAAATTCAAACATCATATAGCTCCATTTCTGTTGCTAGGATGTTTGCATGTTTTGCATCTTCTAGTGTTATATATGGTAGGTTGTTTGTGTCATGATTCTAACCCATGAGCAATCCACATGGTTTGATAAGTGTGTAGAAAGCTACACAAAGTTACCCTTCATGGTACATGAATCTCATGAGGTATGTATTTCATATGTGTACCATGAACACAAGCTATAGGGTAAACTTCTCAATTGTGTCAAAATCTATATGCATACATTTGCTTGGTGATTCAAACACTAAATGCATATTTTTAGGGGGAGTTCATCCTATAGGTTGTGATTTTGAGACTAACATATTTGCATGTTTATCTTTTGTAGTCTCACGTGGAGTTAACACTCTAACAGAATGTTATTCACGCTCAATGTGAACAAACAACTCTATAAGAGTGATTAGATAAATTGTGCTTCATGCATATTGAGCCATGCTCTATTGAACTTAAATGCTCATATCTATGTTCATAGGCAATGTGCTCATACATTTGCTTAACCTTGGTGTACCAAGTGCTCTTCCTTCAAAGACTTTCAATTGGTTGTAAGTCACTTTCAATTGGTACATGCAAGGTAAACAAAGAGACCCCCCGAGGTATGCAAGGTTCTAAACTCATTTAATTGGTATAATTATCAATTTCTTTTTTTTAGCTACCTCCGTGCATGATATGATCTAAGCTTTCTAGTTATAACATCTAGTTGTGCACTTGATTTTCACATTATCATGTTGTGTACACATTTGTGGAAAGCTTAGCTCATGTCATGCTAATTTCGTGATTTTGTGATCCGCCATAATAAATTTTCAATTGGTATCTTCATTGATATCATACAATTGGATCATGAGTCATGAAACAAACTCCTTAGGTTACTAATCTTCTTTTGAACTATATTGTTTTGCAAGACCTTTTAGGTACAAGACCTTTTAGGTGATTTGATTCCAAAGGGGGAGAAACGTTGATAAAAGCAAGGCATGTTCCCAACAAAAAGGGAGAGATGTTCCCAAGAAGGAAAAATATTCCAAAGGGTGAGACATGCCGAGAGGATCAAGTCAACATATGAGAGAGGAGTAGCAAATAAGGGGAGGAACAAAGGGGGAGAACATAGTTTTAGGGGGAGGCCAAACCGTCATTGGATGATGGTAAGCATCCAAGCAAGTGTAAGTGGTTCAATTTGTCAATTCTTGCAAAATTTATGCTTGCTTTAATTGTGTTGTCATCAATCACCAAAAAGGGGGAGATTGTAATGAACATGGCACTATTTATGTCATTTCGAGTGATTTTGGTGATCGTATGATAACTCAATCAATGGGACTAATGGGTTTGTTAAGTGAACATTTCTAGATCCCAGGGATGAAGTAAAAAGGCCATGCAAAGCAAAAAAACAAAGAAAGAACTCAAAAAAACGCTAAATTGGATGAGTTCTACTGAAATCAGTAGCACCGGAAGAACCGAAGCCTATAGCATCGGTGCATCCGATGGTTGTCGGAAGATCCGATGGCCTGGTTTTGGTGCAAGACTGAGCGCCTCTGGAGATCAAGTGAAGAAAGAATGAAGCACCGGTTGAACCGACGGTGTCAAGAGAAGCGTCGGTGCATTCAACGTACCATGTTCCAGAGACATTGTCAAGCGAGCAGCAGCCAAACCTTCAGCACCGGTTGAACCGGTGGTGCGTCGGAGCAAGGCGTCGGTGCAATGACGTCAGCAAGAGCAACGGCTATCTACGGATCAAGTGTCACCGGAAGAACCGACGCCCAAGCATCGGATCAACCGATGGTCCCTGAAGGTGCTGCGGCCGTGTCAGAGAAGCCAACGGCTAGTTAGTGACCGGAAGAACCGATGCACTATACACCGGATGTTCCAATGCCTACGCAGAAAGCTGCTAACGCCTACAAACGGCTAGTTCGACTTAGAGGCCTATATATATGAGCTCCCCCCAGGCCATTTGAAGTTTGCTAGAGTTGCTGAACATCCCACACACACACCCAAAAACATCTCTAAGCCATCCAAGAGCATAAAGATCAAATCATTAGTCCTTAGCACAAACTTTGTGAGTGTTAGTGCAATGTTAGCTCTTGAGTGAGTGATCAAGCAAGGTTTAGATCCTTGTGCTGTGGTTCTAGAGTGAACCATCCTTCTATCTTGGTGCGTCGGCCATCCTTGGAGCTCTGGTGGCTCGCCGGCATGTCAACGTCCCTCCGGCTTGGTGTGGAGCGGCGTCGACAATTTTGTGCGGGGGACGGAGACCCCTCCTTCGTGGGCAATCTCCCTTAGTGAAGATCGAGATCAAGGTGACCGTGATTGTGTTCACGGGAGAGACTTGATTGCCGGGAAGCGATACTCTTAGTGAGTGCTTCAACAACGTGGACGTAGGGGCGCCTTTGTGGCAATCCGAACCACGGGATAAATCCTCATGTCGAGTGTTCGCTTTCTCTCGTCCCTCTATTTAAGCTTCCGCATTTCATATTGCAACTTGTGTGCCTTTAATTTCTTAGTGTAGTATCTTGCTAGGATTGGTTATATGTTGGAAAACTCTTTTGGGATAAGGGTTTTACACTAAATTGAACCGTAGTTGCACATCTAGATAGCTTGTTTTAGTTTAAATTTTGTACAAATTAGTTGGAGCCATAGGTTAAGATTTTAATAATACATAATTCACCCCCTCCTCATCTTAGCCTAGAGCACACGATCGCTTTCAGTATGTCCCTCTCCCACTGCAGCTCGTGTCTATCAGTGTAGAGTACGAGTAGTACGCACTCCTCATCGACAGCAACAGGCGAGTGGAGACAGATACTCACCGAGAGTAGTTTTGGGTCACCGCCTTGGTCTTCTTTGGCTGATCTACGTGGAATTATTCATGTGTTCTAGAAACTGGCCATTACACATATACAAAAAAAAAAGGATCTAACAACTAATGATGCAGTGAACGGGAGAATCAAGCAACTAAAGATACAGAACAGATTCAGATGATCCACTTTGTCCTCGTTTGGGTGGTGTCTTGCTCGCTGGAGGGAGTCGGACACCTGCATCATCTTGGCTTAGTAGTCAATCGCACAGCTAATAAAGCACACCATCAGTAGCTAATCACGCGCAAACCTCCACTACAGTCGTCGTCCGTGCTGCAGAAACCGTCGGCAGAGGATTTTTTAAAAAAAAGAAAAAACGGATATCGTGAGGAGTAGTACTGGTACAAAGTGAAATAATAAAAAGGGGGCCTTGCATGCAGTAAAAGACAGCGGCGGTCAGACGACGAGGCCGGCCGGGCACCTTTTCCGCGGTTCCAGTAGAAAATCAGGTGACGCCGCTTGTCCGCTCTGATCCGCCTCTCTTCTTTTCTTTTTCTTTAAAAAGCAAAAGCTGCCTTGCCCGGATATATCGTGATCGATCCACGCACGAACGGGGGGCCAATTTTATATCGCCGCACGGCCGTGGAATTATCGATTTCCTGATTATATTAGAGCAAGGTAAACAGCCGACTATTGGTTGTAAAAATCTTTGCAACCTATTATAATACATGATATAGTAGTTATTAGCTCTTCACCATTAATACATGATCTACTTGTTTTTATCAACAAAATTTATTGATTTTCGTGTCAAAGGTGGCTGCTTACAGTCCATTTTCCCCCTCTTTCTCCTCTTCTCGCTTCTTCATCTCAATTGTATTTAGTTTGCATAGCCTATTATAATACTGCCTCTTATGACAGCCGCCTACGCGATCGAGCTAGCGACTGACGATGCGCTCACAGGTGGCAGGCGGATCATGTCCGGTTGCGAGGTGATGCGATTGCAAGTGCGTCCTGGCCTCCGGTGCGTAGTTTTATTTGGCGTGGGTTAGTGGGAAACAAGGAAGATTAATAACTGACTCCGAGACTAAAAAATCCACGGGCTCTGGAAAATGGAGCCCGGCCGGCTAGAGATTCAAACCGATACGACACCACCATTTGTTTTGTTTGCTGCCGCGCGCGTTAGTCATCACTCGTCAGTGCTGCTGGCAGCGTGTGCAGCAGCTAGCTGCTAGCGTCAAGATTTGCTGCCAGTAGTCTAAACTAGTGCTCGCCCCTTTCCCAGCCGAAATTAAGGGCCTCGCACGAGACGTCTGCTCGTGCGCACCTGCAGGCCACTTTTAATCTGCATCCATAAACAAAATAGGCCACCACTAATAAGAAAAAAAAGATATATATATCTATATATTATTATTATTACGTGCGTGCGTGCGTGAGTGATCAACAGAATTACACGGCGTGATCGAGGCTAATGGACTCGTAGAATTACACGGCGTCACCAGGGCCAGCGATGTTTCGTAGTGTAATTACGAGACAATATTCCCATGACTATTACCCCCGGCCCTATTAACGTCCAAGCGAGTCCCTCTCGCACGAGTGTGCGAGCCCAATAAATTGCGATTTGGCCGGAGGCATTATTACACACCAAATTAAAGGCGTCGATCGGTACGGTCTAAATTCGCGCTAGCTCGATCGTACTTGGAAAAAAGCAGGCAGCCATGACCCAAACCAAACCCGGCGCGTACGAGCGAGTCACCATCCAGGCATCCACCATCGACTTGCTTTTCCTCTACGGAAATGGTGGTCCGCAAAGTCTAAGCGCCGTCGTCAATGTGCCACGTTGGCGGGAGGCGCCACCGTACCAAAAGGCTGAGAATTATAAATTAAACTTTTGAAACTCTGGCTCGTTGACTGTTAGCGACTCCGTATGATTTTTTTTACAAATATGAAAAAACTTATTTTTTGAGATTATAAAAAACGTATCTGTTATTACCATTCGCGCGATGTCATTATTTTTCGCATTTTATAAGTGTATAATCTAGTAAGAAAATATTGGTGGATAGAAAGTCTGCATTGAATTTGAATACCATGCCATGCCATGCCAGACAAACAATACATTTTTTTTGTTTGCCTGATAAGGTTATTGGACGAGGTCAGCGTGGCCAGACACAATGATCGGATCGATCGAGGAGCTAGCGGCCAGGTGCACGTGTGATGGAGAGATGGACACGACCTGGGACGTGAGCGAGCGCACTGGCGGAGCTACATGTACGCAAAAGTGGGCAGCGCCCCCCCCCCCCCCCCCCCAAATGAATCATAGGTATATTCAAAAACTAAAGCCTTGATTCCTCAAAGGCCCATCTCTTATACAACTCACATAGTCTGGTAGAAGTTGCTGACCACACTATGTCCTTGCGAACACTGAAAAACTGAGCTTCAACTATTTCATCTCTAGCTCCGCCATTGCGTCCCTGCGAACGCTGAAAATGACCTCTTACTGTTCATTTCCGCCAAGCGAGCGAGGGTACGGGGTGCTGCAGCTCGCGGCTGTACACTTGTCATTGTGATGGCTCAGAAAGCTGCCTTAAAATCCCGTCGCTTGCATGCCGCGCGAGCGCCAGTGTCGATCGTTTGCAGCTACAAGTAGCTAGCTTTTTGTGTGGAATTTTCCACGCATGCATATCCGGCCAGCTCCGGTGAACTAATAATAACTAGACATATAGCCCGCGAGAGCGAACGTGGAGACTCCGTTTGTTAACCAAATAATAAGATAATAGATTGAAGTAGAAACTGGCACTACTACAGAAACGCTGATTTGTCCCGGTTGGGAAACCGGAAACCGAGAACGCCAGACCGAGACAAAAGGGGTGCCCTTTTGTCCCGGATCTGGCAACCGGGACAAAAAGCACCCTTTTGTCCCGGTTGGTACCGGGACAAAAGGGGCTGCCAGCGCCACGTGCCTGGCGCACCCTTTTGTCCCGGCTGGTGTTACCGACCGGGACAAAAGGTCCATTATTTCTGTTTTTCTTTTCTCAATTTTTTTTCTATTTCAATTATACTTTTGCATTTCAATTAAACTTATGTATTGGAAAGATCTCCACTAATATAGACATATATATAGTTACTTATATAATATTTATCCTAGATAGTTTCCATATATATATATATATATATATATATATATATATATATATATATATATATATATATATATATATATATATATATAGACACACACACATATATATATTATTGGAGGGCTTAAATATATAATGCATACATACTCATAAATAGAAATATAATACATACACACATATATATATTTTCATAGGTATATTCGTTCTTAATTATATATATACATGTATATTATCATATTTGCTGCGATTGTCAATGTGAGATTGTCCATCATAGTAGAATTCGCCTTTTGGATCGAGGACTTGCTCAACAATAAATCCGGATAATTGTTCTTGAATCGCCATAATCTTTTCCTCCGGTATGAGTTTATCACGCATCTCCTCGACCTATGAAAAAGGGGGATAATTAATTTTGACTAATTAAAATACGAGTTTAAACATTAACAAGTTTTTTACTTACTTCCTCCTCCCAATCTGCCAAGGCCTTTGGAGGACCTGCCAGACCGTGGATGTTCTCGCATACATAGTATGCGCATAAATTAGTGCCTTGTTTCTGCCTCATACACTTTAAGAGAGAAGAAATTATCTGGTATTTACATGAATATATAATAAAACTAATGAAACGTGCAACTAATCATCCAAGTGCGTACCGCAAAATCTGTCTTGATCTTCAATTCCTTGTCTAATTTGTCTGGATGATTTTTAGCGACTTGTTTCCAAATCCTGTGCATGATTAGAACAATTATAGTTAAGTAACAAAGTGATTCAAATTATCAGTCATCGACGGAGTAGTGGTATAATTACTTTTTCACCATGTTAAGAAGATCATTGTATTGTTCTGGAGGTCTCCTTAATGAGTCCATAACCACCATCATGATAATGTCGACAAGTATGACTATTAGGACCCAGTGTTGACTGCAAGATTATACGGAATAGTTAAGGTTTAAACAATTCGATGATACAGAATAGAAAGAGTTAGACGGAAGGAATCACTCACGCAAAGTTGTAAGGAAACAATATCATTTGCTTGTTGTGATGAACGCTTATGTACTTGAACAAATTTTGGAATATCTCATCGGAATTGTCACGTAGAAGCCTTCAATTACAAGTAATTGGGTCGATGAAGCCGAGGTGAGAGTATCCCTTTCTCCTGCAAGTTTGTATCTCCATTCTACATGATATCAAATAAATCAAGGGATCAGTATGTTGAGATCTTGCAAAACAATACGCAAGGAGAGTAAAATACTTACAGAACCCACAAGCCGACCGTAGAGATGTCGAGGTCCTCCTGATGGAATAGTTGATAAACTTCTTCCCAGTTTATCCATATAATGGCCTCCCCCGTAAGAAATCGTCATCTTTAATCTTTGCGCTCTGCATGAAGATGCAATCGGCCATCGCACGCATATAGTGCTGGTGCAGCTTATACATTTGCGTTGGAAGCACGGACACTACTTCGGAGGGTACAAGAGATTTGCCCAGCTCATACGTCCATTTGACGACCACATCGGCCTTTTTAATATCATCTCCCCCTGCAATCTGAGCCGCCGTCAGGTTTGCTTCTTTCAAAAATGTAACAAAGTCTTGTTGTTGCATCGTCTGTCCCACTACGAGAGGCTCTATTGATTGTTTCTTTTGGGCTCCGAGCTGTGGTACGTCGGACGACGACGACTTTGATTGTCTCTTCTTTTTCTCAGTAGTTTTGATAATTGTGCGGTCGTAGTCAGAAGGGGGATTTCTCGGAATGAATTTTCTCTTATTTGCTTCGCACATTCCCTTAAAAAATTTCAAATCTCCCGGATTTATCACTTTCTCGGGCTCCGGCTTCGGCTTCGGCTTGAAGTGCTCTTTAACTCTTTCTTGAGTTATCCGATCGCATTCTTCAAGGCTCATGTCCCAGGGTTTAATAGGAGCCACCTTGGTTTTTTTCTTCTTTTCCTTCTTCTTTGGAGGCTCCTTAGCCGGTGCAGCTACCTTCTTTGCCGGTGGCTGTTTCTGTTTCTTTGCCGGCGGCGGAGGGGGTGACCAAGGAGGTGACGGTGACTCTTGAGTGTTCATCGGCGCATGAGATGATGGTGATGGAGAATGTGCCGGTGAACCTTGCCGAGACAGTGCTGCCCTTGGGGAGTTTTGCGGAGATGCCGGCCTTGGAGAGGCATGCTGAGATGCCGGTCTTGGTGTTCGATCATCCGACTTTAGGACAATGTAGCGCTTATCCGATAGGATGTAGCCATGAATGGCTTATGCTAGTGTCCTCTCCCCATCGCCTCCAGGAATATCAAGCTCGAGCGTCTCCCAACCCTGGCACACCTGCTCCACGCCAACTCTTGTGTATCCTGCCGGAATTTGTTGCTCGTGGTACACGTTGCCCAGTTGGGTTGGCATGGTGGTACCGTACGCAACAGTGAACATTAAGTTCTTAATGGCAGTCTGCAGGTCACAAGGTGTCCGCTGGGTGATCTCATCCACTGGAAATTGCTGCGGGGCCGTCGCTTCAACTGCGGCCTAGATCCCCGTTGGCTCGACGGTGACGTCTGTGAAAGCGCATCTGCTTTTCCGCTGAGACAGATGATCGGCTGCGACATTAGGCTCTGGAGGCACCGGTTGCGCTTGCTGTTGCTGGCTCATTGCTATGGCCATATGGCGTTGAACCTCTTCCTCCAGTCTTTGATCGTGTGACATGAGCCGTTCCTCTAGCCTTCGCAAGTGCTCCTGCTCATCATTCTTTCTTCTTTGCCGGCTTTTATATGATTCAATATAATCCCTGAACCCATACTTCCATGGAACCACGCCTTTGCCTCTTGTGTGGCCAGGATGTTCTGGATTCCCAAGGGCGTAAGTCAACTCGTCCCTCTCTCTATCCGGCTGGAATGTTCCCTCGACCGCTGCTTGTATGGCCTCCTGTAGTCTCTGGGCTGCTAGTTGGATTTTTGGCCCATAGATGTAGGCCCCAGTCAATGGGTCCAAGCTTCCCCCGTGACCATAAAACCAGGTCCTTGACCTTTCAGGCCAGTTCATGGTAGCAGGTTGGATGCCTCTGTCAAGCAGATCCTGCTCCATCTTCTCCCATTTGGGTATTGCAAGCTTGTAGCCTCCTTGCCCTAGAGTGTGATGGTACACTTTCTTCGAGGCATTATCTTTGGCCTTCTGCATCTTCTGAAGCCCAAGCTCTGAAGACTTGTATTGCACAAATGCATCCCAGTGACCCCTGAGCTTTTCAAGCTCGCCGGTAAACACGGGCGTGGTCTCGGTCTTGATATATTTCTTCGTCAAAATTTTCTTGAATGATTGCAGCTGTTCGGCCATCTTGCTCAGCATCCAGCGCTTGCATATCTCTTCTGATTCAGCTGGAACCGTGAAGTTCTTCTTAAGCTCCCACCAGCACCATTCTTTTTCTCTCTCGGATACCGCATCCCGTTCCTCGCTTGGATTGGAAGCTTTCCATAGCCTGAAGCTGATCGGGATGTGGTCCCTGACAATACATCCGGGTTGTCTTACAAATTTTTTGGCGGCAGCTTTTGGAGCGATCGGTTCACCATCTGGACCAACTTCCGTTATTATGTACCGCCCTTCCAGTTTCTTTGTCGGGCCTCGCTTCGTCTTTTTCTGCTACGACGATGATCCAGACGTCTATACAAAGACATTCATATACTTATATAGTATTCATATAGATTCAGATGAAAATATGATGTTCAATACAAATATAGTTGTGATATGTACATTAGCACTTTGTTCACCAGCAGCGTCATCTTGCTCTGCAGCAGCGTCATCCTGAATGGATGGTGCCTCAATTCCGTCACTGGACATATTCAAATATATGTCGGTATTGCTTCCATCATCAGCTTGTTCGGGGGCATATCCTTGTGCACCACCACCTTCGGCAATCATATTCAACAGAAATTGTTCGTCTTCCGCGTCTGTTTGTTGTCATGGGTCCATCGTAACTAAAAAATGAATACAAATAAAACCCTTAAGAAAATTCTCTAAAAATTCACATATTTCTGTTAGCGCGAGTTTGCGAGCTCGAGAAGTAATATAAATGACACATTTGAATTAAGAATGAAGAATACATGTAATTAAAGTCTTTGAATGACATAATTAAATAATAAATACATGATAAATTAAAGTCTTTGAATAGATATAGTCACAGAATAGATATAAATCAATTCTACTTTACAGAATAGATATAGTCACAAGGATTCCAAAAAGTCATTATTTGCCCCGGTTGAGTAGAAGACTACGTTTGGATCGGACTTCGTTTAGCTAGACGTTTCTTTGGATCGTCGTACGATTAGATGGACGAGGATTGGATCAGACGACAACGTTTACATGGACGAGGATTGGATCGGACGACTACGTTTACATGGAAGAGGATTGGATCGGCGTACAAGTAGATGGACGAGGATTGGCGTACGAGTAGATGGACGAGGATCGGACGACTACGTTTACATGGAATAGGATCGAATCGGCGTACGTTTAGCTGGACGAGGATTGGATCGGCGTACGTACAGACATACACATATACATACACATTAATATATTTACAAATTAAATATAATTTCACTATAAATTAACTCATTAAAAAAATTTCCACGTAATTTACATCAAATTAAATACCATAATTTACAATGTATGAAATTCACACAAAAAAATGTGTGTGTGTGTGTGTGTGCGTCGGTGAGTGAGTGAGCGAGAGACCGAGCGTAAGTTTGTGTGTTAGTGCGAGTTTGCGCGCTCGAGAAGTAATATAAATGACACATTTGAATTAAGAACGAAGAATACATGTAATTAAAGTCTTTGAATGACATAATTAAATAATAAATACATGATAAATTAAAGTCTTTGAATGACATAATTAAATAATGAATACATCATAATAGAAATTCTCTCTAATTCTCTATTTCCTTCTCTATTTCTCTATAAATTCTTTCTAATTCTCACTATATCTCTATAAATAAAGAAAACACTATATCCATAATTGAATTCAAATAATATCTCTATAAATCAATTCTACTTAATATATAATAAAAAACACTATATCTATAATTGAATTCTTATACTATCTCTATAAATCAATTCTACTAGCTCGGGACTGATGGCGCGATGGGGCAGTGGAGCTCGGGCGTCGGAGGTCGGCGGCGCTCGTGGACGGCGGCGGCAGTGAGCAGGAGGTGCGGTGGGAGCAGGGGAGACTGCGGCGGCGCGACGCAGATCAAGAACTGACTAAGTGTTGGAGGAAGGCGGAGGAAGAAGGAAGATATATTGGGGGGGGGGGGGTCTTTGTCCCGGGTGGAGCCACGACCTGGGACAAAAGGCTCTTTTGTCCTGGATGGTGGTTTCACCCGGGACAAAAGGGGGCAAAAGGGGGTCTTTTGTCCCGGGTGAAACCACCACCTGGGACAAAAGGGCCTTTTGTCCCGGGTCGTGGTTCCACCTGGGACAAAAGGTGTTTTTTGGCGGGCCGGGAAAATTCCCAGCTTACGGCCCACCTTTAGTCCTGGGTGGATCTACCACCCGGGACAAAAGGGGCCCGTTTTCCCTCATTCCAGCCAAATCTTTTGTTTGTTTTTGGTTCTTTTTACTTCTCTTTTAAAATAGGCTTTCATTTGTTAATTTAGTTAAAAAAATTATGGTTCCAAAAATTATGGGAAAAAATTTCTTATCTCTATATAGACTTGATACACGCAACAAAAATGTTTAATTTCCATTCAAGTGATTGGGTCAACGAAATTTCTAAATTTTTTGAAATCATATTTTTATGTTGACCATGCAAAAATATATTAGGTGAATAAATTTTTTAAAACTTTTGCTTTTCGACAGAAAGTGGGTTCTATCACGATATTAACATTTAAAAAATGAGTTTTACATAAAAATAAGCAATTTCATGACATTAATGAGTAGTGTGTGAGTTTATGAGATAATGTGTGTGTTAGTGAGAGATTGTGTGTGTTATTGAGAGAGTATAGTGTGTTAATGTGAATGTAATTTTGTGGAATAAATAAAATTAGTTGAGTAATCCATAATATTGTATGAAATAAATAAAAAATGATATATATAACACATAAAGATTGTCATTACTTTTGTATAGAATAATAGGAAATGATTCAAGTACATGAAAGATTAGTGGTAACAGACTTTCTCTTGACAAATGTCCTTTGATTATGATCACGGCGCAAGTATGGAGCATCATCATTGGCTAGCAGGATGCATGGATCAGCATTTACTTCGAAAGGTGGAATGGCAACAAAGTTATTATATTCTTCTGACAAGTCTGTCTTGTCCTCCACTCCAACGATGTTTCTCTTCCCTGATAGAACTATGTGTCGCTTAGGCTCATCCTTTTGCTTGTTTATCCCCTTCTTTGGCTTGCTGGATATGTCTTTAATGTAGAAAACCTGAGCGACATCCTGGGCTAGGACAAACGGCTCGTCTCTATACCCAAGATTGTTGAGATCAACTATTGTCATCACATACTTATCTTTTCTTACCCCTCCTCCAGATAGTTTAACCCATTGGCAACGAAATAGAGGCACCTTGAAATTGGGACCGTAATCCAGCTCCCATATCTCTTCAATGTAGCCGTAATATGTGTCCTTTTTTCTATTATTGTTCGTGGCATCCATACGGACACCGCTGTTTTGATTGGTACTCTTTTTTATCTTGGGCTATCGTATAAAATGATCTCATACCCTTGGTATGTTAAGATATTCCAAGATGGTCCCCTAACCAATAAGAATAATTGTTCATTTATATCCAAGTTATGCATTAGATGCTTCCGCAACCAGCTGCCGAAAGTGTTCATGTGCTCACGTGTAATCCATGCCTCAGACTTTTCCGGGAATTCGGAGAGCAGAATCTTCTTGTGTTCCTCCATATACAGGTCAACCAAGGATGATAGTTGAAGAACCGCATAATGCGCTTTCTTGAATAAGAAATCATCTATGCAGACATAAGATTTCTTTCCTAATGTACCCTTTCCATTTAGACTCCCCTCATATCGCGATTCAGGGACCCCAATCGGTTTAAGGTCATCAATAAAGTCAACACAAAAGTCAATGACCTCCTCAGTTCCGTAGGCACTGGCGATGCTTCCTTCTAGACGAGCTCGATTACGAACACATTTCTTGAGTACCCCCATGAACCTTTCGAATGGGAACATGTTGTGTAGAAATACTGGTCCGAGGATATCAATCTCTTTCACAAGGTGCACTAGAAGATGTGTCATGATGTTGAAGAAAGATGGTGGAAATATCAGCTCAAAGCCAACAATGCATTGCACCACATCGTTTTGCAGCTTTATCAAATTGTCCGGGTCAATGACCTTCTGAGAAACTGCATTGAGGAAGGCACATACCTTCACGATGGTTAACTGGACGTTATCAGGCAGAATCCCCCGCAGCACAACCGGAAGAAGTTCGGTCATAAGCACGTGGCAGTCATGGGACTTGAGATTTGTAAATTTCTACCCTGCCAAATTTAGGATTCCTTTTATATTGGATGAGTATTCAGATGGAACCTTTATACTGCTCAAGCAGTCAAACATGCTTTCCTTCTCTTCCTTGCTAAGAGTATAGCTGGCAGGACTTAAGTATTCTCGTCCATTATCTCGCTGTTGTGGATGTAAGGCATCTCGTTCTTCCATATGTTGCAATTCTTGACGTGCTTCTAGTGTATCTTTTTTCTTTCCGTAAACTCCCAAGAATGCTATCAGGTTGATGCAAAGATTCTTCGTGAGGTGCATCACATCAATTGCATGACGAACATCTAAGACTTCCCAATACGGTAGCTCCCAAAATATAGATTTCTTCTTCCACATGGGCGCCATTCCGTTTTCGTTCGGAATAGGTTGGCTACCAGGACCCTTTCCAAAAATAACTTCTAGATCTTTTACCATGTCGAAGACGTCTTTACCACTACGGTGCATCAGTTTTGTTTGGTGGTCCGCTTGGCCTTTGAAATGCTTGCCCTTCTTTCGTACCGGATGCCTGATGGGAAGAAACCGACGATGACCCATGTATACAACCTTCTTACAGTGAGTCAACCATATATTATTGGTATCATCTAAACAGTGTGTGCACGCTTTATATCCCTTGTTCGAATATCCTGACAAGTTACTAAGAGCAGGCCAGTCATTGATCGTTACGAACAGTAATGCTCGTAGGTTGAAGTTTTCCTGTTTGTATTCATCCCACATCCGTACACCTTCATCGTCCTAGAGCAATAAGAGTTCTTCGACCAATGGTCTTAGGTACACATCAATGTCATTTACTGGCTGCTTTGGGCCCGGGATAAGCACTGGCATCATGATGAACTTCTGTTTCATACAGAGCCATGGTGGAAGATTGTACATACAAAGAGTCACAGGACAAGTGCTATGACCACTGCTCATCTCACCAAAAGGATTCATGCCATCCGTACTCAAACTGAACCTTATGTTTCTCACATCCAATTCAAATTCAGGGCACGTTCTATCTATTTTTCTCCACTGCGACCCATCAGCAGGGTGTCTCAACATCGAGTCTTGCTTGCGTTCCTCTTTGTGCCATCGCATCAACTTAGCATTATCTTTATTTCTAAACATACGCTTCAAACGTGGTATTATAGGCGAATACCACATAACCTTCGCAGGAACTCTCTTCCGGGGACGCTCCCCCTCGACATCGCTAGGATCATCTTTTCTGATCTTGTAACGCCATGCACTGCATACGGGACATGCATCCAAATTCTCGTACTCGCCTCGGTAGAGGATGCAGTCGTTGGGGCATGCATATATCTTTTGTACTTCCAATCCTAGAGGGCAAAAAGTTGTTTGGCTTCATACGTTGTGGTAGGCAATTCGTTGTTCTTAGGAAGTATTTTTTTAACAAGTTTCAGTAATTCACCAAATCCCTTGTCGGATACACCATTTGTCGCCTTCCACTACAGCAACTCCAAGGTGGTGCCAAGCTTCTTCAATCCATTTTCACAATCTGGGTACAACAACTTACGGTGGTCCTCCAACATCTTCTGGAACTTCAACCTCTCCGTTTCACCCTCACAATCTGCCCGCACATTGTGCAGTGCCTGTCCCAGATCGTCGCTGGGATCATCTTCTGCTACATCTACTTCGGGCTCTTCCATGGGAATATCGTCATCGAATGTACCGAATCCAGCATTTCCGGGAAAGTGGTCGTCAAAATCTTCTTCTTCATTGTCTTCTATGGTAACTCCCTGTTCTCCATGCTTCGTCTAACAAATATACTTCTCCATGAAACCATTTGCGAAAATGTGGCTGTGTAGGATTCTTGAAGAGGAGTAATCCTTATTATTGTTGCAATGAACACACGGGCAGCACATAAAACCATTCTGCTTGTTTGCATCAGCCACAGACAAAAAATAATGCAGGCCTTCAATGAATTCGTTCGAACGTCGGTCAGCATTGTACATCCATTGCAGGTCCATCTGCATTTTAAATAAATCGATTTGAATTCTTTACATGTATCGAATAAATAAAATATATCAAACCTAAATTAATCTAAATGTAACATAACATGAATAATTAAAAGATCTGCAATATCCATCATAGACCATGATTAATTAAAAGGAGTACTTAATCCATTACAAAATTGAACAAAGGAGTACTCAACATGCAACTTAAAAATTCGCACAACAACACATAGGTTTTCAACCGTCCTTGCGTGGGAAAGCAGAATGCTCTGACGGATTTCTTACTGGCGCAGAAGAAGATGGCGGAGCTGAAGCCTCCGAGTTTGGTGGTGACGAACCGTAACGCCGCAACAAATCCTCAAGATCAAACGGAGGTTCCTCGCCCCTTGCCACACATTCTCTATATTTTTTTCCAAATAACGAAGCGTTGTCATATGAAAAGCGCTAGGTTTCTTGCACCGACGACCTACTGGAGTTGTGCCCTTCTCTCCAGAAGGACAACGATCACCCCCACCGCCGCCACTCCCTCCAGCTGCTGATGCCATATTTTATTGGAAAACACTTTTATTTTTCACAAAATTATAAATTATTACAATTACAATGCAAATATTATTTACTATTACAATTACAATGATCAGATTAATTACTCTTGCAAATAACAATGAAAACATATAAAAAGACGAAATCTCTAATTAATTGAAAGAAATCTCTATAACTCCTAATTATTTTGACACCCTTCAGTTCCAGGAGAACACTCTTTTCAATATCCAGAAACCCTCTAGAAGAAAAAAAACTTCATTTCAGAAAATGTATATGTCGGTAACCTGGACCCTGCGGTGATGACACTGCCTTTTGGAGGGACACGGTGTTGTACAAGTGCGTCACCAATAGTCCAGTCGCAACACCAACATTTACGGTTGATAGGAACACATCACTTGCCACAGGCAGCATGCTCGTTGATATGCTCTCAGTGCAACAATGGCCACGCTGACTGTGCCAAATACTGTGTTCGTATTAACCGCAAGTGCTGGTGTTGCGACCAGCCCATTGGTGACGTCCTTATAACGCATCGTGTATCACCGAAATGTAGTGCCACCACCATTGAATGGAGATTAACGACGTATACTTGTTTCGAAATAAAGATTTTTTAAGCTTCTAGATGGTTTCAGTGTGAGCATGAACGGATACATCACTAGAGTGTCAAAATAATCCATTCATAATACAAAAAATTCTAATATACTCATTTTATTAATTCATTCATTAATACAAAAATCAACTATCCACAATATGGTCATATATACAAGTAAATTACATGAAGTGTCTACACTCATTCTAAAAATTTCTACTATCCACATACTCATCTAAATCTAAAAGAAAATCACACCTATATATGCAATCTAAATGTCCAAGAAATGAGCTAGCTACACATTTTCTCTATTTCTAAAGCATGAAATGAGCTACACAAGCCAAGGAAGAAGAGAAAAACAAGCCCCAAACCTTTAGCGCCGATGGATGGACGGGGGAATCAAAGATCTTCACAAATGTGGTGAAGAAATGAGCAAGAACTCCCCTCTCTCGAGTCAAAAACAGCAAGAACAAGTGAGCTGAATGGCTCGGGCGGGGGGAGAGGGAAGAGGATAAGAGGGCAAGGAGTTTTGTCCCGGTTGGAGGCACCAACCGGGATAAAAGACCCCCTTTTGTCCCGGTTGGTGCCTCCAACCTGGACAAAAGGCCCCTATCCCCCGCTGGCCCGGCTAGCCGTTGGATCCGGGACAAAAGCCACCTATTATCCCGGGTCCAAAGGCAGCCGGGACAAATGCCCTGGAACAAAGGTCTGTTCTGTAGTAGTGCGGGCATATCCATGTACGCATGCGCAGTGCCAGGTCAGCCAGCATCACTGTCACGTGTACCTATGTGGGGCCCACGGTTTGCTGGCCACGCACGGTTGCACGGCGCTGTGTGCTGCGGATAGATAGATAAATCAACTGGTTGTCTATCGTGCACGTTTACCATATATCCTTTTTTTGCGGTACGTTTACCATATGTCCTTGATCGTGCTACGCATGCTCCTTTCTATCCTATCGTCGTAAATCAGGCAGGAAAAACTTGGGTTTGAAATATGGGCACTAGTTTCTGTCTTCTTCTTTTTGGGTTATTTCCGTTCAATTAGTAGAGTCGCATTTTTGGAATATTGATTACTCAGCATCAATATGAAAGAAAAAACTTTTTCAAAAGTTTCAAGCACGTCTGGTCTTTATATATTCCAATCAAAACATTAGTGGAAATTAAATTGCATTTCATCCTATATGCCATCTTCTACTTTTATTTAAAAAAAAAGTTGATATGGTTTTATTACCATGCTTGATGAGTCACGCCGTCGGTAAACATGTCCTTTCAATCGTAACCCTAAAGGTTGAAAAATGTGAGCAGACGCCACAAATAGTGGCAGGGCCGGCGGTGCTCCTTTAGCTCCCAACCTGCCACCCTTTCTTCCCTTCTCTTCATGTGAGGTTACGTGCCATCACCATCGTGGCTATTAACTCTTGACATATTTATTATCCAACCTGCAACAATGGTACTCCCTCCTTCCCTGTTTATAAGGCATACACGTATATCAAGATTCAAATCTTGTCATCTTTGACCAATAATTTGACTATTAAATTTTTATTTTTATAATGCAAATTTCATATGATTGGATTCATAATCAAATATATTTTACAATAATTATAAGTTTATAATCAAAAGTGATATAATATATGATAAATAAATGGTCAAAGTGTTGTTTAGAAGACCGTGTCATGTTCCACCATGCCTTATAAACGGGGAAGGAGGGAGTAATATTTTTGAAAAAGACTGCACGACTTATGTTCTTCTAAATGCATAGAATTAACACTGCACGACTTATGTTCCTGTGTTCATATATGCATGGCTTTTTTTTTTTGCGGGTCATATATGCATGGCTTATGTGGTATACATTTTTTAGATAAAGGATAACCGGCCTCTATATCCACACGTGGATATATACAGCCAAAGAGTTACCAGAGTTCTTAGACTCGATACCTCAAATGAGGATTTTAAAAACACAAAAAAAAGATTCTATATATGGCTTATGTGGCATACATAGTACTAAAGCTGTTAGGGAACAGGATTGCAATCCAGATAAGCTCAAGAGGAGTACGTACTATCGGAATTGCCTCCACAAATAGACTCAACCATGTATATCCAAAGGCCAATAGTTGAAAACCTCGATGGATCAGTGCACTAGTGCACATCAAGCCGAGGTGTCCCGGTCCACGTACATGCATCTGCTTGTGTGATGGAGGTGGTAACACGATTAGCTCCTTGGAACACAACTATTATTTCCCCATTGCCGATATATGTTTTCCTCTCTTGTCTGAATAATCTTTCCCCCTTTATCCTTGGAAAAGCAAAAGGGCTGAGCTCTGTTCAGTTTCCAAAATTCAGGCCCTGGTCAATTTAAGCAACTTATTATTAATCCTTTCATACAGAGAAAAGTTAGAGGTCAATCTCGATAATTATTCGGGTGTCACTGTTGATCCTTAAGGGAAAAAAGAAGAACCGTACCCTCTAATAAGGCTTTGTGTCACTTATTACAAGTCACCAACAAGAACACACCAGTTTTAAAGACCGAGCTGGTATTTCAAGCATCCTTAACCATAGGGCTCCTTTATCCTTGCCAAAAGACTTATTAGCGAGTTAGTGTTTATGCAGAAGATATGCATATGTCAAGGGAGAGCCCTAACTAGCTACAAGTGAAGTTGGCCAGACGTGAGATTCCCTGTCACACGAGGGGATGGGATGGGAGGGATCCTATCGAAGCCCTAATCATGCAACGCGTCCTACATACGGCCGGAGATCAGTGCAGCCCCAACAGCAATTTGATGATTGGAAGCTTTCCAATTGAATGTGTGATCGCTACACGTAGCTAGCTAGCGGTCACACGTTTACATGATTAGCTAGGTGTGGTTTACTCACCTACAATTATTTTGAATTTAAGGACGCAATGCCCGGATTTTCGATGGGAATGGCGCCCCTACCGTGACCTTGATCTTGAGAGCATGGTTAATAACATTGCCGACTGCTGGCTGCAAGATGGCCAACTCATGATGCAAGCGAAATTAGCTGTGGTGGTGGATCCCGCCATCTTGAATGCTTTTCATGGACACGAACCAATTAGAGCCAAGTGAACGGTGGGGGTAGGTGCATGTCAGAGTATTTCGCCCGCTTTTGCTGGTGCTTCGCGAACAGCCCGCTTCCCTCTCTCTTGCTTCCTCTCCCTGCCACATTAGATTTTGCCCGTGCTTCGCCCATTATAGTATTTGCTCTTATGTATAATTGCAGGTCCATCCGTGCAATGCCGCTGCTCCTGATGAGATGAGAGGTTTAGCTAGCTAGGAGCCATCAGCAGCCGGGAGTGGCGTTGGCGATCAGGTAAAGCGACGGCACGCACACGGCTCGATCCTTCAATGATTCGGTGATGATGACCGCCGCGCGTCTGGTGACAAATTTGCGCCCAATGCAAGTAGCCGTCATCCTTTTCCTTTCGGTGAGCAGCAGGGTTCACCAAACCGGTGGGAACCAGTCCGGTTTGACCGGTTACCGGTCAAACCAGTCTGGTTCCGGTTTGGACCGGTACCAAACCGGTCCAAATTCAAAATTCAAATTTAAATTCAAAAAAATGAAAAATTCTCAAAAAATTCCTAAAAATACTTCAAGGTGCGACGAATCTAATGGTGTCAAATTTTCTCAAAAATTCATTCATTTAGTATAGTTTGCGGGGATTTGAAGTTAAACAAAAAAAACGTGCATACAAAAGTATACAAATACAATGTAAAAGTAGTACAAAAAAGGATTGGAGGGTTCATTTAGACTAAAACATGTTATACAAACATTCATTTAGTATACTTTGCGGGCATTTGAATTTAAACAAAAAAAATTTGAATTTGACCGGTTACCAGTCAAACCGACCGGTAAACCGGTCAAACCGGCCGGTATACCGGTACGAACCGTTTGAACTGCGAAATTTGAATTCAAATTTGACTTCCACCGGTACCGATCGGTTTCCAGCCAAACCGGACCGGTATACCGGTACCGGACCGTACCGGTTTGGCCGGACCGGTCGGTAAGTAAAACGCTGGTGAGCACCGGAGGGCTTGTTGTTTTCTCTGACCGCCGATCGCCGGACAAGCTAGCCTTGGTTTTGGGGTTGCATGCATGATGAGGTGCTAGCTGCTGCCGTGCTGCGATAGTACTGTACGACGCGGTGAGTGGGATGTCCATTTCTTTTTTCTCTCCAATTTTCTATGTGGTAGGCCTCTAGTATTAGTACAAGCATATGACCTGGGGATTAATGTGATGCCGCATCAAGTTTCTTGCATCATGATCTGAATGGGTTGCGGCCGAGGCTATATATACTGGTAGCTAGCAAACTTTTGTTCATTTCAAGAAAGCCGAGTCCTCCCTTTTGACAAACGCGAAAGTTCATATGACCTTGAACGGCACAGATGTAGCACTCCTTTTTCAACGAGTAGATGGATCGTGGATCGACGGCGAGGCGGGGCTCCATGTAAACGCCGGTCGTAGCGCCACAGGATTCAACAGTAGAGGGAGTATAGCTAGGTAGATTTGACCGGCCGGCAATTGTATTTGTAGCGCACGCAGCGAGACGACGCGCGGCCGGCGAACACATGGACGAGTCACGAGTAGCCAGCAGCAGCAGCTAGCAGCCAGGGCGTAGCTAGGTGTGGTGGCCGTCCGGCCGGCGTCGGCGTGCATGTGCATTGATCGAAATCGAATCGCAGGAATGAAAGCCGAAAGCGAGAGGCATCCGCTCCGCTCGGCGGGCAAGCCAGGACAAGGGAGAGGCCCTCGTGCAACTCTGATTTGATTGATTGGGTGATGGCGCACGGAGCGGAGTGGGGCACGGGCACCACCACCGGCACAGGATGCGTCCATACCAACAAGCCAAGCAACAACGCAACAAACAAGCGCTGTCCTCTCTCTCCCCTCTCACCGTGTTCAGCTGGTGCACTTGTGGCAGGACCTGGCTGATGTCCTAGCAATCTCAGCCAATCTCAGAACGAGCCGGCCACCAGCCGCCCAGCCGCTGCTTCCAGGCACAAGCAGCCGAGAGCAGCCGCTCTGCTACTAGTACGCGGGACGGGATATATATAATATATATGCACATACTATTATAGTACATTTATAAATATAAATAAATAAAAAGAATGAAGATTGAGCTGAAAACCCGACCCGCAGGCAGGCAGGGGCGCACGAACGGGTGGATATTGTTATAAAAACCCTGCAGCTAGCTACCGGCCTTCGGCGAAGAAGCAACGAGAGGCAGAGAGAGAGGATGGGCATGTGTGCGCGAGGCTGGTTGGCTGGTTGCCATGTGAGCGAGTGATGGAGGCATGCGGCATGTGGATCTCGGAGGCGGCAGCAGCGACATTCCATTTCCATGCCCGTTCGTGCGCGTGGCCTCGCGCGTCGCGTATCCATCCATCCGCCTCTCGCTCGCTTCACTTGACGTCCGTGCGGTGCCGGTGCCGGCGCCGGTACGGACGCTGCTTGGCTGGACGCACTCTGCGCTGCAGCACTAAGAGCAGGTCTTATAATTTCGCGGGACGCCGGCTGCAAGCGCGCGTGTCCCAACGGGCGAGAGTGCGGACCCTACCAGTACTCAATGATGTCCCATCAATCTCAGCCAATAGAAGAGGCGCGTGCCCCGTCCCAGCCGGCTCGAGCGGGCGTCTGGTGAGACGCTCGTCTTCTTCTCTCTCATCATTTCCCTCTCTTCCACGTCGATTTCAGTCTTCTTACCGCCAATCATAATACTTGCTCTAATGTTGATGGATGGCCCTGGGTCTGGACTCTGGAGGGGGTGACTGGTGGGTGGGTATGTGGTAGTAGTAGGATGCTACTGCTGTACCCTGTTGGATCGGCAAGTACTACCACCGTACCCGCGTTGCCTTTTGGGCGATACGGTGGATCTCCGGCCCTGTACGGATGCCCAGGCGTACGTTCCGCCAAGATTCCTCTCCCACGCGCGCGAGGTGATTTGATCGCACCTAGTATTTCCTGCGTGCATGTGCGTGTACCTTTCTCGTACCTCACTGAACTAGAGTAGGCTACTACGACCTTTCTATACCCTTTCTTTAATTTTGTACCAAAAAACTCCCTTAAAAAAAACTTTCATCAACGGATGTGATAGGAGTTCGTGGCACCTCGGTCGATCCGTCTGTCTCGCTTGATTGTGTTCATCTAGCTTATTAGCCAACCAGCTAACAGTATTTTTTTCTCACATCAAATCAACATAAGCTACTAGTAACTAACCAGCCAGCGATACTTTTCTCTTACAACAGCGCTAACACTGACCATAGCCAGCTCAACAAAGGTTAATTTCCCTGTTGGATTGGATCCGATCAATCTCCCACCCGACTGGCGCGCAGGCCGGCCGGGTCCGTCTGTCCGGGTAGGAAAAGGGCACAAGCGGGAGGAAGGACCTTAACCGATCCCTGCAGCTCGGCTAGCTATGCTAGCTCCGACCGCGACAAGGAGGAGCTGAGGCCGGCCGGCGGGCACAGGCTACGTCTACGCCCACCCACGCCGAGCCTAGCTAGTGTGCCATAGTACTGTAACGTACGTAGTAGCTCTCGACCGACCCCCACCGCACGCGCAGCAGATCTGAGAGTAGGGGTGGGCATTCGGTTTTTCGGTGCAGTCCGGTTCGGGTTTCTCGGTCTTGCAAAAATTCGGTTCTCAACAATTAAAAACCGATCGGTGCTTCAAAATCTTAAAAACCGACACCGAAGTTAATGGTTTCTTCGGTTCGGTGTTCGGTGGCGCTAAACAGCACCGAACAATACTCAAACAGGCACTTGCTTGTTGCTCTCATTGCACGTGCACTTGCTTGCTCGTGGTGCCCCACCTGCCACACTCCTGCAGTCCTGCCACTGGCTTGGACCAAGCCTGCTAGTGCTAGCTGCTACGCTGGGCTACTGCCTACTCCGCTACTCGTACTACCCATGTGCTTTGCGCCTGCTGCGCGCTTGCCGCTGGCCCGCACGCGTCACGCCCCCAGCTCGCCCGCCAGCTGCTGGCCAGCCGCCGCACGCCAGCGTGCCTGCTGCTCGCTCGCGCAGCCACGCGCTCGTCAGTCCTCGTCCGCTGCGTTGCTGGGCATCTGCGCTATTCGGTAGTTCGGCTGATTCTGTTCGGTGGAAGTCCCAAACCAAAGCCGAAGTCGACCACCGAAATTACTAAAAATTAAAACCGACACCGAACTGAATAAACCGAAAACCGACATTTCGTTTCGGTTCGGTGATCGGTTTTCAGTGAAAAAATGCCCAGCCCTGTCTGAGAGGCAGGGGGATGGATCGGAGTCGGCCGGCAATGCGGCCGCCCCCCCCACCCCCACGCTTGCAATCAAGGTTTTTTTTTCCGACCGGTTGACCCAAACCGCCGGTCACCGATTCCGGTTTACCGGACCGGTTTGACCGGTTACCGGTAGAAACCGGTCAAATTCAAATTTGAATTCATAAAACTCAGTTCAACCGGTTCGTAACGGTATACCGACCGGTTAGACCGGTTTACCGGGCGTTTTGACTGGTTTGAATTCAAATCCAAATTTAAAATCGCATGTGTAAACGGTTTGGACCGGTATACCGGCCGGTTTGACCGGTTTACCAAGTGGGCCTTAATGGGCCGTCTTATTTTTTTCTTTTCTTTTTTGATTTAACTTTAAATGCCCGAAAAATATGTTAAATGAACAAATTTTTGAGAAAATTTGACACCATTAGATTTGTCGCACCTTGAAGTATTTTTGGGAATTTTTTAATTTTTTTTCATTTTTTTGAATTCAAATTTGAATTTTAAATTTAGCCCGGTTTGGTACCGACCCAAACCGGAACCGGTAATCGGTCAAACCGGACCGGTTCCCACCGGTAAGGTGAACCCTGTTTGCAACACGGAAGGGCGAAGCTTCTTCTCCCGATGGACCTCCACTCCGATCATCCATCGCATGGTAGCTGCATGCTAGATGGTGGAGTAGCTGGCTAGCCGCTGCGGCGGCTGCAGCAGGAGCCGGCCCCCACGCTCGGCGATAGATGAATGCAAGCGTGCGCGCGGCGCCGCCCAGATCGGCGAGCCAGCTGCCGCCATGGACGCGCGCGCGGGGCCCGGCCACCCGGGCCACACGCGAGTACGCGACGCGACCCGGCTCGTGCGCTCGCGTCCGCGCCGCGTTCGTGTGGCTGCGCCCGCTCCTCGTTGCTGGATCGATCCATACTGTACTATCGGATCGCCGATCCGCGCGCCGCCGGCAACCGGCGCCCCCTCTACTGCGTGCGTGTGGGTGCGGACGTTGTAGCTAGTGCTGCAACTAGCAGCAGACATGGGCCAGGGCAGACGATCGAGGAGTAATTGCGTGGGTGTTCTAGCTTAGCGCGCGGCAGGAACGAGTAACTGCGGCAGGCACACTGCACGCTACTGTGCCACTCATCAGTGCAGAACGCCAGTACCTGTGGATCCATGGAGCCGTGTCCGTGTTCCTTGCTTGATCTCCATGTACGAATGTACGATGCATGAGCACCAGTTTGCACCGCATCGTCTGGTTCGGTTTAGTTTCCAAAAATTTGCATATAATATCCGTCACATTAAATCTTCGGACAATACATGAAGTATTAAATACAGTTGAAAAAAATAACTAACTACACAGTTTAACTAGATATGCCGAGATGAATCTTTTAAGTCTAACTAGTCTAAATTAGACATTAATTACTAAATAACAACTAAAATGCTACAGTGCCTAAACCCAAAAAATTTCATGAACTAAACACAGAAACATTTTGCTCGACCCGTTTTTGGCTGCTGGTGAAGATTGCTCTGCCCGATCTCGCCTCTCCGGGGACGAGGTTCGCTCGTCCCGTCTCCGGTGATCTTGGCATCTTGCGGCGAGATCCCAATCAAGTTTTGGATTTCGGGATTCGAGGGCTAGCTGCGGGATGGTGGAAGGATGATGTAGGTACACGTTGTGGGCGTCCAATCACGATTCACGAGAGGTTATATGAATTTCAGGGTACAAAGATTGACGGTAAGATATTTCTTTTGTTACCAAAAAATCTTTACACTATATTTATATGAGCATTAGTGCTGCTAGTAAAAAAAAAACTTGACTTCATACAAGGCTGCAATAACATAGATGCAGGTGCTTTTATTCGTGATTAGAACAAACATGATTGATTTCACTTTTTTTGAAATTGGGACAAAAAAAAAGGAACAGACTATAGTAGCTTTGAATAGCTAGAAAAACTCCGCACCACAAAGAGAATTGATTTAAATCCATCCATGTTTTATTTTTTTAATTATTTATTTCATCAGGTTCCAGGAGCCGTATTTCCCCCTGAAATAAAGCAAAGTCCTAAATCACAATCAGATGAGGCCACGTCGGACATGTGAGCCACGTCGGACATGACGGCCTTTGACACGTCCCCCTCTCCCCTGCTCAGTGGCTATACTCTGCTCCCGTCCTCTCTCTCTGGTAGGCACAGGTACACGAGTCAGCATCTGCCGCCGCGCGTGTGCGTGCGCCGGCAGCACAGGGCAGGGCGCGCGGCGGATCCCCCGGCCGACGACAAAGGCCACCCCCCCCCCCCCCGGCGGTCGCCGTCCCCATCCGGGTCAAAAAGATGGCTTTGGCTTGCCTTCCCCTCCATCCATCCCCATCCATGCTGTTGGATTTGATGGATGTGCCGCAGCAACTCTCACAGGTGACCACTATTTTCCGCATGGCGCTAGCCGACTAGCCTGCTTTGCGCCTACAGATCGAGGCCTGCCCTCTAGCTTAACAAAGAGGACGCTGCGATGGATGATGATCCATCCATGCATGGATCGGGGGGCGGCACTGTGGACGTGCGTGCGTGGTGGATGGGTGAACGGGCGCCTCCATGCCCTACGAAATCCGTCGAGATCTCCTCAAACAGTCGCCGGGATCATCAAAGCCCGTACAGTCTCGTCCTCTTCTCCGATCCGGCGGCTCGGACAAACAAAGCGCCGGTGGTGCGATGATTTGCATAATATTGGTCTGCAGCGCCGACGCGTCTCCGCGTATTTATTTTTATACGTGTGCGCAAACGCATATGAGAAGATGATGTGCATATATACGATACGCCTTCCTAGAAACAATGTGAGTCAATGGCGTGTGAGAACTGCCCAATTTGATACTATTTTGATCCTGTTTGGGAGGGCTTCTGGAGCGGCTTCACGAGCGGCTCCAGGTGAAGCCCTCCCAAACGTTTATTTTGTAACCGGCTTCACGTGTGAAGCCGGTCCTGAAGCCATCGGCGGCTTACACAGGCAAGGTGAAGCCATGAAATCGTGGTTTCACGCGGCTTACACATCAATCTAACAAGTGAAGCTGTTTTACCAAATATTTTCTAAAACGGCTCCAACTCCACCAGAGAAGCCGCTCCATCTGAGGAGCCGGAGCCAGAGTTGTTTTTGGAAGAGCCGGAGCCCTGCCAAACAGGCCCTTTAAACGAACCGCAGGTCATTATCATCCAGATGAGAGTTAACACGTGCTTGCCGGAGAGCGTGACACGTGTTATCCCACATCTAGAGACACGAATAACCGACTCGTCATTCATCCAAAATAATATCAAATCCGGTAGTCCCGGTATGTGCTCCAACATACGCCCAGGATCAGCATATGCACATACCGTTTACAATCGAATACATTGCCAATATTCCACAAAGAGCAGTTTTACATTACCAGAGTTCACAGCTTAACATTACAAATTCAATATAGGAGGGTTCAAATAAGTTCCATTACAAGCCTTGGGCTCACGAAAGTCATATTAAACAGAAACGTAAAGTTTATTGCATTTACATACTCTCACGAAGCTCAGATACGATAAGTATTTACTAAAGTAATGATGCCTTGCTCAAGGACATCACTACAGCCACCACGACCTACTCCTCCCCCCCGTTTGGATCAGCGGGGTAGAAGTAGCCGAACACCACTTCAGGCTCACCTGCATCTAGGTTTAGAAAGCAACGTGAGTACAAAAGGTACTCGCAAGACTTACGCGATTACATATACAAGGATCATGCAATGACTCAAGTAAAATCTTTAAGGTTAAGTAATTATTGCATAAGCATCAGCTCTCTACACTATCACCTAGCAGAATTAATTAATCTTGCCCAACCCCAAACAATTTTAGTTGATTAAGAGAGTAAAATAATCTATAACTGATCATAGCTGTAACACGAACCATTCTCAGCATAAACGATATTCTATGAGGAGTTCATGGGTTAAAGAGCTTGCTCATAACCGAGAGCACGGCAATTCAAATTGATTATAACCTTACAAAGGTGTACTACTTTACCCACACGACGCGAGGACCATGCGACTCACCCAACCGATCACGCCGGGCAAGGGGGTACTCACGTCAACCGTTCCCAACAAGGCTCGACCGTTGAGGGTACGCCCAGCTTGCGCGTGGAGACTTAGTTCCACCGGGGACATCTCTAAACTTTCCTACACATAGTTCCACCCGGGGACACACTAAGCCTCCCTGCATAGCCCGTGGTCACGTATCTGGGACTGGGCCTCAATGATTAAGTCAAAGAAGGTAATTGGCTTATCCGTACCATTATATTGGATATGTGGTAGCACGGAAAGGTGCTCAAAACCGACGTCGTCCACTCGGTCCTTAATCGATCCAAGCGGACTATGCCCATGTGACTTCATTCTCTAGGCCCTACCATTCCGCTCGAATCTCGATACTACCAACTTCTACTTGCCCCAGCTCAAGTGCGATCAAGGATAAACAGGTATGTGTGCTACTCCACACCATTTCTTTCAAGAAAGCAATATGAGTATTCTAAGTAGGGCTAAGCATCTAGTCAGATTAAATAATTAACTAACTAACATGTGGCAAGGACATGGTTAAACAATTCAAGGAAGGATAGTGCATCAAAGGAGGTACAAAAATGCAATACATACCTACTACACATATTTAGCCCACAATACCCAAGTGGAATAGCTAAACTAAATCAAATTAGACAGGTGCAAGGAATATGCTTAGCTGCTTGCCTTGGTTAACTTCAGACTAGACCACGAACGGAACTCCGGGTTCGGGCTCCACGGACTGGTGGGTTCCACGGGTTCGACCTCCGACGACTCGGTCACTAAAATGCATGAATGCGATGCACGAATTAAGAAATGAACTAAACAACGAGTATAAATCATGAAATAACTTGAGAATGCAAAGGACATTGCAAAGAACTCATGAAAATTGGTTTTGAAGCAAAAGCATTTTCCTATATTTAATCATAAATATAACAGTTTTCAGCCACTCTAAAGAAAGTAAAACAGAAAAGGAATGCAAACTAAACTAAACAAATCCAAAAAAATTATCTTAGATACAAGGCATGAAACCAGAGCTAACAAAACTAGTTTTGCCATTTTATCACTTTCCAGAAAAATTTTCTAAATTAAACCATTTTCAACCAAAGTATAAGAAAACAAGCTAAAACTTGGATAAACAGCAAGGAACCATGTGAACAAGTTGCACCACTGGAAACTAAACCTCACAAGGAGTCTAACAAAATTTGGTTTGACATTTTTCGAGCAGTATACAAATAACCAAGCATTAAACTCACTTTTGAAAGATAAACCTATAGATAAATCTACAGCAAGGTAACATGCAAAACAATATTTTTCCTAAGTAGATCTCAGCTAGAGGAATCCAACAAAACAAGTTTCATAATTTTTGGAGCTATACATGAATTTCTACAAATTTTGCAAGATTGCAAATATATGAAACCTAAGAAACCCTAGCGAAATTGCTAGGTCTACCCGAGGGTAGCCACCCCGGCCACCGACAAGTGGGCCCAGGGGGCCGGGCGGCACCACCAGGCCGGGTCAAGGCCAAGGCCTGCCTTGACCCAGCGCCTGGGCGCGCCCACGCGCGCGGCGCGCACACGGGGCGGCGCCGGCGGACGGCGGCGCGGCGGAGCGAGGCCGGAGCGGACCAGGGGCGGCACGCACGGGGATGAGGAGGAGGCGGCGAGCCTCACCGGCGGTGGCGCAGGCGAGGAGCGGCAGCGAGGGGGTGGTGCGACGGGCAGGGGCGGTGGCGGGCGGAGGAGAGCGGCGGCGGCCCTGCAGGGAGTCGGATGGGGCCGGGTTAGGGGCGAAATCGAAGGACGATGATGCGAGGAAGCTCCCAACGTGAAGAATCGAGGCGGCGTTCACCGGAGATGGCGAATCGGGGCAGCGAGGGAGCTCGGGCGGCGGCAATGGAGGAGGGGAGCGGGCTAGGGTTTGATGCGGGGAACGAGGCCGACCGGGCGCGGATAAGGAGAGGGGGCGAGGGAGGAGTGAAGGGGCGGCACGGGACACAAGGATGGCCGGCACGTGGCGCGACGCACGAGGTTGGACGCCGGCAACGACGACGCGTGCGGCGCGGCGCGCCAAGCAGAACAGGGGAAGGAGAAGGGAGAGGCTGACGGGTGGGCCCGACGGGGATTTTTTTTTCAGGGCTGTGACAACTCTCCCCCCTTAAGAAAATCTCATCCCGAGATTTAGGTAGACAAGAGGGGAAGGATAAAACTCGGACTAGGTTGAGGCCATATTCACCTAGACAAGATAAGCATCTAAGAGATGATGCACAAAGGCAGGGATGATGTGGTGTGAGACATTCCTAAGGTTTTCTTGATGGTGACTGTGTACACATATATAACATCTAGAACTATGAACTTCATCAAGAAAGTGGGGTGGGGTAGGGAGAAAACTTACTCATCGGAAAAGAATTCCGGGTATTCTTGACGTAACCGATCCTCACGCTCCCAAGTGGCTTCATCTTCGGAGTGATTGCTCCATTGAACCTTTCGGCTTAGTGCATCGGCGACGACATTCGCCTTACCGGGATGATAGTGCACTTCAATGTCATAATCCTTGATCAGTTCAAGCCGTCGACGTTGCCTCATGTTGAGATCAGATTGAGTGAAAATGTACTTGAGGCTCTTGTGATCAGTATAGATGTTGCAATGATTGCCAAGCAGATAATGATGCCATATTTTTAGAGCATGGACAACAGCCGCAAGCTCTAAATCATGGGTAGGATAATTTTCTTCATGTCGCTTGAGTTGACGAGAAGCATAGGCCACCACGCGGCCTTCTTGCATAGGAACACAGCCAAGACCGATGCGAGAAGCATCGCAATAAACATCGAAACTCTTGGAAATATCTGGCTGAGCAAGAACTGGAGCAGTAGTGAGACGATCCTTAAGAGTTTGGAAGGCTTCTGCACAAGCTTGAGTCCACTCAAACTTAACTCCATTTTTCAATAACTCAGTTATAGGCTTCGCAATTTTAGAAAAGTTCTCTATGAACCGGCGGTAATATCCCGCAAGTCCAAGAAAACTCCGAACCTCATGGACATTCTGAGGTTGCTTCCAATCCAGAACATCTTGCACCTTACTAGGATCTACAGCAATACCATCCTTGGAAAGGACATGACCAAGAAAAGATACTTCAAGCCAAAACTCACATTTGCTAAACTTGGCATAAAGATGGTGCTCCCTAAGTTTTTTGGAGGATGATATGAATATGACGAGCATGATCTTCTTTGGTCTTGGAATAAATAAGAATATCATCGATCAAGATGATCACAAAGACATCAAGTTCCTCCATGAAGATGCTATTCATCAGATACATGAAATAAGCCAGTGCATTGGTGAGGCCGAAAGACATGACAGTGAACTCATAAAGACCATATCTAGTAGAGAAGGCTGTTTTTGGAATATCTTCTTTCCGGATCTTGATTTGATGATAACCTAACCTCAGATCAATCTTTGAGAAATAACGAGCTCCCGAGAGTTGATAAAATAAGATATCAATTCGAGGAAGAGGATATTTGTTCTTAACAGTGACTTTATTTAATGGACGGTAATCAACACACATCCGTAAACTATCATCTTTCTTCTTCACAAAAATAGCCGGGCATCCCCAAGGAGAGGAGCTCGGACGAATGAAACCCTTATCCAATAGAATCTTGAGTTGCTTCTTCAATTCCCTCAGTTCATTAGGAGGCATTCGATAAGGCCGTTTAGAGATAGGAGCTGTTCCGGGCTTGAGCTCTATGACAAATTCAACCTCACGATCAGGAGGCATACCCGGTAATTCTTCTGGAAAGACATCCGGATACTCACAAACCACGGGAATATCTTCCAACGCCGTGGCTTTGGTACTCGCCAAGGCATATAAACCAGATTCCATCTTAGGAAGAGAGAGTAGAACTCTATTCCCGGAGGGATGCAAAAGATTGATGGTACGGGGAACACACTTAATAATTCCATCATGCTTACACAACCAATTCATTCCAAGAATCACATCTAAACCCATCTGATTTAGGACAAGAAGATTAGCTTAGAAAATAGCTCCCTCGATGAGAATTGGAACCCTATCCACAAAGTTTCTAGAAATGATCTCTCCACCCGGAGATTATATATGGTATGGCACTGGTAGGTTTTGCATCTCCAGCTTATTATGCAGTATAAATTTCTTGCTGATAAATGAAAAAGTTGCCCTAGAATCAAAAAGAACCATAGCAGGGTGAGAATTGATTAGGAGCGTACCCATGAGGACTTCGGCATTCTCCGGAATTTCTTCGGCGGTGGTGTAGTTAAGACGGCCACGCTTAGGAGCTTGTTGTGGCTTGGCTTCTTGGCGCTGTACTTGAGAGAGAGGGTTATTGGGCCTGGGTGCATTGAAGGCACCACCACGCCTCGGAGAGGGGCAGTCCCTAGAGATGTGGCCTAGGCCACCACAATTGAAGCACGGACCCTTTGCGGTAACACCTGGGTTGTTCCAATAGGCATTGACCGGCCTAGGAGCTTGTCCTTGAGGAGGTTGAGGGTGACGCACAATCCACATAGGACGTGGAGGTTGAGTACCCGGTGCCCAAGGTGGAAAAGGAGAAGGCCCCAGATGTGGACGTGAGGAGCTACCGCCCGCAGAGGTAGGAGCGGGACGCTTGTTCTTGGCTTCCAGATTCTTCATCTTGTGCTCGGCTCTGATGGCAATATTCACCAAGTCATTGAAATCTTCAAACTTGGTGGTGGAGAGCTTGTCTTGCAACTCTGCGGAGGGCCCATCGTACAGGCATTCTTGCTGCTTGGTATCGGTGGCCACTTCTTCAGGTGCATATTAGGAGAGAGTGTTGAAGGCATTGACATCGGCCATCACATCACGACTTCCTTGAGTGAGATTCAGAAATTCCTTTTTCTTGATGTCCATGATACCCTTGGGAATATGGAAGGAGCGAAAAGCTGTGCGGAACTCCTCCCATGTGAAGCAGTGGTTGGCAGGGTGAGATGCCTTGAAGTTCCGCCACCAAACCCCAGGGGCATCATGGAGTTGGTGAGCAGCAAATAAAACCTTCTCATATGGCTCACACTCAATAAGACCAAGCTTCTCATCAATCACATTGAGCCAGAAATCCGCATCCAGAGGATCTTTGGAGCCACGGAAGATGGGAGGATTGGTGCGGAAGAAATCCTCGAACCTGTTCACTTGAAATCCTCTGATTGACTAAGTGCGCCATAAGTTCAGTTTGCCGGGCCAAGACATCCGTGAGGGTTGGATGAATTGGAGGATTAGGGAGGGGATCCTCGTTGTTGCGGTTGTTATTACCACCCGAACCATTGGCACCATCCCTTTCAGTTCCCGAACGCAACACCATCCTGTCAATAAACAAAACGGTTAGCGGTCAGGAATGAAAGATGGAGAATGATACTCAAAGGCAGGGTGGAAAGACAATGTGTAGATAAAAATCTAACACACAACCAACACTAGAAAAACATATCTAAGAGAAAGGGTAGATTTGGCCCACTAAAATTAACAAGAACGAGATTAGCGAAAACTAGACCACGGCACATTAGTTTGGTTAGATGCAGGTTTGAAACCAAAAGAAAATATGCATGCATGTGAGGTATGAATGCAACATGATGTCTCCTCACATCGTGAGCACGCTTTAACGTTCTATCACTCACTTACGACCCGCAACAACCGCATTGTCCAGCAGCGCTACAACCCTCCTACTAGCGCTCAGAACAATGGGTGATTCTCACCTTCTCAACCCTGGTAAAGGCTTAAAAGGTTTCCAGCAGGCGAAAGGGCTTTCCTACTCTCCCGCTACTCATGTAGACAAGAGAGGTTAAGCACATCTTAATTAAACAAGTAAAGCAATAAGGGAGAATTAGCTCTAAGATGAAGAAAGAAGGGTAGCAATTTACCTTAAGTTCAATTTTTTAACCAAAGTAAATCTTAGTGCAAGTAATCAAATTTTATTTGACTCTCAACCCACTAAACAAATTTTAGGTTCACTTTATGGAAACCTCAGCTCTAATATCCGTTGTGAGAACCGCCCAATTTGATACTATTTTAAACGAACCGCCGGTCATTATCATACAGATGAGAGTTAACACGTGCTTGCCGGAGAGCATGACACGTGTTATCCCACATCTAGAGACACGAATAACCGACACGTCATTCATCCAAAATAATATCAAATCCGGTAGTCCCGGTATGTGCTCCAACATACGCCCAGGATCAGCATATGCACATACCGTTTACAATCGAATACATTGCCAATATTCCACAAAGAGCAGTTTTACATTACCAGAGTTCACAGCTTAACATTACAAATTCAATATAGGAGGGTTCAAATAAGTTCCATTACAAGCCTTGGGCTCACGAAAGTCATATTAAACAGAAACGTAAAGTTTATTGCATTTACATACTCTCACAAAGCTCAGATACGATAAGTACTTACTAAAGTAATGATGCCTTGCTCAAGGACATCACTATAGCCACCACGACCTACTCCTCCCCCGGTTTGGATCAGTGGGGTAGAAGTGGCCGAACACCACTTCGGGCTCACCTGCATCTAGGTTTAGAAAGCAACCTGAGTACAAAAGGTACTCGCAAGACTTACGCGATTACATATACAAGGATCATGCAATGGCTCAAGTAAAAGCTTTAAGGTTAAGTAATTATTGCATAAGCATTAGCCCTCTACACTATCACCTAGCAGAATTAATTAATCTTGGCCAACCCCAAACAATTTTAGTTGATTAAGAGAGTAAAATAATCTATAACTGATCATAGCTGTAACACGAACAATTCTCAGCATAAACGATATTCTATGAGGAGTTCATGCTGTTCGTGAGTAGACGTTGATCCATCTGAGGAGCCCCAGTACCAGTACCCAGACCAGCCGTCTTTCGACCAGTTTGAGCAGCAGCAGGAGCAGTACGAGGAAGGAAAATATAACATGAACACCACCTATCACCTTTAATTACATTTTCATACTGCATTTTAATATTGTATGCCTATAAGGACTTTCCTAGCCACTTTATATCCTTTATATATATCCTTTGGGGTGCATTTTGGTTAGTTGTGCTAGGTGCCGGGCTATAACACACTTGGTCCTTTTTAATTAATTTGATTAATGGTATATGCAACTTAATTCGGAGAGTGGCCCTCTGTGTTGGCTTGAGTGGCTCACGTCTCGTTAAAATTGGTTTTTGTTAGAAACATGGTTTAGGGGGGCCAGCACAGTGCTTAGTGCTTGGTTGGCCACTCTCCATAAGGACCGGTTCATAGAGCAACAACCTGGGACAACAGCGCTACCACAAGAGTGGAATGGGACGAGTAACATAACCTGCGGGGCAAAGGGTGGTAAGCTTCAATGGTCCCTGCTCCTCCGGCTTGGTCTGTGCTTGGTTTGCGCACCTGTGCTTGTACCCCCGTGAGGTGGGCCCCATCGTCGCCGATCCAACTCTTCGCGGTTACGCCTTACCAACGAGATTCTTTGTAACGGCCTCGTAGTGAGTTTGCTAGCCATCTCACCTAAGGAAGTGTGATGAACAACTAGCGTAGCTCACGACTTGTGGGTAAAGATGTGCAACCTCTACAGAGTGTAAAACTGGTATACTAGCCGTGCTCACGGTCATGAGCAGCCCAGATCCTCCTTTTGATTAGTGGGGTTATCTTCCTTTGACGAGGCAGGTTTCCCCGGGTGGTTTGGTTCGGTTTGGTTCTCAGTAGTTCTTAATTAATTCTGATTAATTACTATGTAACTGGGTTTATGGTAATTCATCAACTTGTAGTAATTAGCTTTAATAAAATTTTGCCAAGACTTAAAAGCTAATGCAGTTGAGTCAGCCAACCTTAGAGCCTCATAGTTTGTGTTATACTTGTTGAGTACAAGTTGTGTACTCACTCTTGCCTACTCTACTCTTTTTCCTCTGGGGGATACTCTACTGCTGCTCAGTTCCTGCCGACGCGAGGGAGTTCACTCAGTGCTACCAGGACTACGAGGACTTCTAGGCTTTCGTCTCCCAGTCGACGTCCCTATGGTGCCCTGTTCAGCTTCCGTCGAGAGTTATCGTTTATGTACTACGCTTCCGCATACTCTGTACCAGACATTTTGTCATTATTGTAATAAATAACATTCGTACTCGCTTTATTATATCTTTTTACGTGATATGTGCTGTGATATACTGTTCATTCTGTTGTATATACGTGTGACTTGATCCTAGCACATATATGATTGCTCGGTTTATGTCCTTTTATAAACCGGGTGTTACACTGTGACCCGTGACAGCAGGGTCGACCGTAGATTCTGGACACTTCTTCAGGCCAGCTTCTACGAGACCTACTAGAGGCGAGGGCACAGGATCTTCCCACACAGGGTGCTCGACTGGGTCTCACTGAGGACAGCCGCAGGGGGAGCAGACGTCAGAGAGCACTTTGCTCACTCCAGAGGCCTGCCCAGGTTACTTCAGATAGAGCAGAACAGATATATCGAGGACTGGGTCAGAGTGTTTTATGCCACAGCTTGGATAGCTCCTGAGCGCAGAGCCGTACACTTCGTGTTTGGAGGCCAGGTCTTTGGACTGTCCAGGGCGACAATTGCAGGGATACTCGGAGTTGATTTAGTTGTTGTCTCCCTGCACGAGATGGTATACGGAGACGCAGATCCACCGCGCAGAGCGATGATTAGCGGGATTGCACCTTCTCACGAGGCGATCTCTCAGTGCTTCCGCCAGCCGTTTCCAGCGTCATATGCCAGAGTGCCCAGCTTGCTGACCCTAGAGGCGTATGCAGTTCACATGGCCCTCCGGAGGACTCTGTTACCGAGGAGTGGCTACCCAGAGGGGTTTACAAGTCTGCAGCAGCTACTGCTCCTTCACATACTCACTCACGAGCCGTTTGACATTGTTGACTTCATTTTGGCTGAGATCGAGGATGTGATCACTGACGGGATGGGGGTTTTGAGGCAGTTCCCTTATGCACACTGGATTAGCTATATTTGCTCTATGATTGTACCAGCAGAGTCACCTGTCAGCAGTGTGTACCATCAAGATGAGGCTCCCCGGTTCCCAGTTTACCGTCCGACAGCACCACAGGACCGGAGGAGGGGCAGACAGGCAGAGAGAGCTGCTATGGCACGACTGTCACCTGACGTGCAGGCCCGAGTGGCACAGGAGGACGAGGCACTTCTGGCAGCAGAGGCACAGCTTCCCGGAGGAGATGATGAGATACACTGGTCTGAGCTTGAGTCAGACTCCTCCGAGGACGTCGAGTACTTTCTTGCAGCCCCAGCTAGTCACGACCACGAGGCAGGGGGGTCCAGAGAGCCAGCTCTAGAGTCACCAGCAGCTGCTACAGTCACCAAGTCCCAGGTGACCCAGCCGTCCGAGCTTACCTCTCTCCTACAGCAGCTTGTCACTCAGCCGAGAGAGGATCGGATCGCACAGGAGGAGGTCAGGAGAGCCCATGAGGCTTAGCTTGCAGCGATTCAGAGGGAGGCTGTCCGAGAGCGTGCTGCAGCCGAGGAGCATTTTGTTGGGCCTATCGACAGAGTCTCTTAGAGGACAGACACTCAGTTCCAGCAGATGCAGCAAGGCATGATGGCGATGTTCGGGATGATCACACAGTTGTACACTCACACCGGACTCGCCCCGCAGCAGCCAGGCCTTCAGGGTGTTGGAGCACCTCAGCTTGCAGTCACTCCAGCTCCAGCGCCCACTATAGCTCTAGCTACTACAGCGACACCAGAGACCACGTTCTCGATGTCTGCACTCCTTGGGTCTGCCGGTCGTCCGCTCTTCTCACCACTGCCAGCGACTACACTCTTCCAGGACTCTCCGTCGGCAGTTCAGTCAGTCGCCCTCCCCGTTGTACCTCAGACACTACCTTCAGGGGGAGGAGCAGAGGAGTCTATAGTTCCACAGTCAACACAGCCGGCAGCTTCAGCACTCACTACTTCAGATGCTGACACTTCTTTTGCTGAGCCGGTTACCACATCTACAGACCCTCTTCCAGGCAGTGCTAGCACAAGAGCCTCCACGACAGTTACACCCCTAGTCAGCTCCGACCAGCAGCACCCGTCTGTCACCGAGGGTTCGCTGTCCGACGACGACGACAACGACGACCCAGACCGCTTCCTCGCCGTACCGCGACAGCTGGACCAGTAGCTCGCCTTTTTGGTGCTTTGTTGCCAAAGGGGGAGAGAGTCAGGGGGAGTTGGAGTCAGGGGGAGGGTAGAGTTAGAGAGAGCTCGTAGCTACATGACTTTTTTTTTATCTCATTTGATGTTAGTTCATGTATATGTACATTTGACGCTTGAATATGCTGTGGTTTGAGACATATCTATGGTTTTCGTTTGAGCCGTTGAGCTCCTTGGTTCTCTTTCGAGTTTGCTTGAGTTTATCCTGTTTTATCTTTCTCGCTCTCTCGTTATTTATGTTTGTGTTGTCATCAATCACCAAAAAGGGGGAGATTGTAAGCATCTAGGCCCTCTTGGTATGTTTCGGTGATTAATGACAACTGTTATTGTGACTAATGAGTTTGTGCAGCTTAATGAATCTTTACCGCTCATTTGGTCATATGTCAAAAGAGGCCCCTCAATTTCGTTATTCAAAAAAAGGCGATCTCGGTATTCAACTCAAATATATGTCAAGACTAAGGATCTTTCTAGTCCTAAGTGTCATAAGGCTGAGAAGGACACTTAGGTTAGTATAGGTTTTATAGTTTTGTAGTGATCGCACTATTAAGAGGGGTTAAGGTCAAGTAACTTGAGCATGGACATGGTCATTTGAAAATGGATGCACACTATGGTCACTCAGGTTCCTAGAAGTTCAAATAAGTGGTTTTCAACTTATATCTCAAGAATATTTGGATTTCACTCAAGACTCAAATCAGAAAAGGCAAAATCAGAAAAAGTCTATGCACCGGTTTAACCGACGCTTCCATTTTTTTATACGTCGGTTAAACACAGTCAGCAGAGTCTGGACAGGTTCTATACACCGGTTAAACCGATGATGTTTGAATTAACGTCAGTGCATTGGTCCAGAGTTGGTTTTTCCAGGGTATTTCAAGTTCTATACACTGGTTAAACCGACGGTGTTTGAAATGAAACGTCGGTGCAATTTACCAGTGAGATGGTTTTTCCAGGGATTTCAGAAGTTGTACTCACCGGTTAAACCGACGATGGATTTGAGTTAATGTCGGTGCAGTTGTCCAGAGACTTGGTTTTTCAGTTGATCAGTGGACAACTACACTCACCGGTTAAACCGATGATACGTCGGTTAATCTGCCCAAGTTGTAACGGCTAGTTTTCAGAATGGGCAGTTGTAACACCCGTTTTATAAAAGAACATAAACCGAGCAATCATATACGTGCCAGGATCAAGTCACACGTATATACAACAGAATGAACAGTATATCACAGCACATATCACGAATAAGTCATAATAAATCGAAATACGAATGTTATTTATTACATTAATGACAGGATGTCTAATACAGCGGAAGCGAAGTACAAATACGATAAAAGCTCTCCGAAGCTGAGCAGGGCGCCACAGGGACGTCGACTGGGAGACGAACGCCTAGAAGTCCTCGTAGTCCTGGTAGCGCTGAGCGAACTCCCTCGTGTCGGCAGGAACTGAGCAGCAGTAGCGTATCCAAGAGGAAAAAGTAGAGAAGGGGCAAGAGTGAGTACACAACTTGTACTCAACAAGTATAACACAAACTATGAGGCTCTAAGATTGGCTGACTGACTGCATTAGCTTTTAAGTCTAGGCAAAATTTTATTAAGGCTATTTACTACGAGTTGATGAATTACCATAAACCCGGTTACATAGTAATTAATCAAGATTAATCATGTTACTACTGAGAACCAAACCGAAACCACCAAGGTAACCCCGAGAGGCGCCTCCCTCGTCGGAAGGAGATAACCCCACTAATCAAAAGGAGAATCTGGGCCGCTCATAACCGTGAGCACGGCTAGTATACCAGTTTTACACTCTGTAGAGGTTGCACATCTTTACCCACAAGCCGTGAGCTACGCCAGTTGTTCATCACACTTCCTTAGGTGAGATGACTAGCAAACTCACTACGAGGCCGTTACAAAGAATCTCGTTGGTAAGGCGTAACCGCGAAGAGTTAGATCGGCTACGATGGGGCCCACCTCCGGGGGTACAAGCACAGGTGCGCAAACCAAGCACAGACCAAGCCGGAGGAGCAGGGACCATGGAAGCTTACCACCCTTTGCCCCGCAGGTAAGTTACTCCAAACCAAAAAGACCTAATTAGTAAGCCAAGACCATCCCATTCCAGTCTTGTGGTAGCGCTGTTGTCCCAGGTTGTCGCTCTATGAACCGGTCCTTTTGGAGAGTGGCCAACCAAGCACTTAGCACCGTGCTGACCCCCTAAACCATGTTTCTAACAAAAGCCAATTTTAACGAGACGTGAGCCACTCAAGCCACACAGAGGGCCACTCTCAGAATTAAGTTCAAGTAAACCATTAATCAAATTAATTAAAAAGGACCAGAATGTGTTATAGCGCAGCAACCTAGCACAACTAACCAAAATGCAACCCAAAGGTATATATAAAGGATATAAAGTGGCTAGGAAAGTCCTTAAAGGCATACAGTATTAAAATACAGTATGAAATTGTAATTAAAGGTGATAGGTTGTTCATGTTATACTTGCCTTCCTCGTACTGCTCCTGCTGCTGCTCAAAGGGCTCGGAAGACGGCTGCTCCTGGTACTGGTACTGGGGCTCCTCAGATGGATCATCATCTACTCACGAACACATGGCCAAAACAATGCACAATAATAAGCATACAAGCAAACACTAACGAAAACTAAGAAACAGTACATCAATACATAAAAACAGCATACTAAACTAGTCTAAAACTATTCTACGCGTTACAACGATCGCGTGGACATAAAGAACGCCTAAAACAAAGCTAAAACGCATAATTTAGGCTAAAAACAAGGTTCAGGGGCTTATTTGTAATAAAAACAGGGTTCCAGGGGCTTTTCTGCTAAAACCGAGGGTCTATACGTAAATAAACCTTAGTTCCAGGGTCTAACGTGCAAAAATGGCAGGCCTGGACGGCGGGTTCTAATAGGGAAAAGCTCGGGGGCCAAAACGTTAAAAACAGGACCTAAGTGGGATTATTTTTGACTAAGTCTGGACTGCGGGTTGAATTCCAAAAAGGGCAGGGTCTCTTTAGCAAAAGGTACCGGCCGAACCGGTATCTTTGGATCCAGATCGTCGGATCTCGATCTGATGGCTCAGCGGGGTTGGGCTTTTGGATCTAATCTGACCCGTCGGTTCAAGATCGGGTGGTCAGGGCGCGTTTGCAAGGGGGCGGCGGCGCTGGTCGCCGGGGACAGTGTTTCCGCGGCGGGGGATCGCCAGCGCAAGCCAAACTCGGCCTTCCCATGGAGGATTCGAGCGGGGCTGGGGTCTATAGGCATCTAGGCGGCATGCACAAGCCACCTGAGGCCACAAAACAAGGGATTGGGGCCTGGTAGGAGCTTGCCACGGCGGGGGGCGGCGCTGAACTGTGGGGTTCGCCGGCGAACTAGTGTTCGCGCTTTATTGGGTTCAGGCTGGGGCTGGGCTGCGTCTGCGTGCGGGTGCGGAGCCAATACAAGGCTCGTGCGCGGTGGTATAACCCTGCAGGGGTCTCGCCACGGCGAGATTGCAGTGCGAGCGGCGGCGGAACACCGGAGTGCCGCTTCAGGCCTCGGGTGTGAGCTATGGGACTAGATTCCTAGCGCAGGAGGACGGGAAGGGTTTATGGGTGCTTATTGAAGCTCAAATTTGAGTTGTGTAGCCGTGCAGTGACGCCGGCGCCGGGATCGAGCGGCGGCGTACGAGCAGAGCCCGGTGATGGAGGTGACGGCGTGCTCCTCCGGTCGTCTGGGCCCTACGGGTGTGCTTGCGGAGCCCCTGCGAAGGATCCAGAAGGGTCAGCAAGGGTCGAATCGTGCCAGCGGCGAGGAAAAGTGGCAGCGCCAGTTCACCTGCGGCGATGATCGTGCAAAGCTCCGATGGCTGACGCGCGGCTAGGGTTACGGATGGGAGTTGTTGGTGGATCCAGGGTTTTAGGAGAGGTGCGGACTGCGCTCAAATAGGGCTGGGAGCGATCCTCGGCGTGCGGGCTAGCGGAAATCAAGGCGCGGCCGTTGCGTAATTGATTGGGTTCGTTCTCGATCCGAAATCAACGCGGGACTGATCGGGATTCCGGGATGCGCGTGCGAAGCGCGGTGAGGGGGATTCCTGCAGGTGGGCTCTCGGAGGTCGGACTCGGGCGGAAGGGCCCACAGCGCGGTGAGGTGCTCGAGCGGAGCGAAACAGAGAAGAAACAGGGCAAGCGGAAGGAAGGGGAAGGTGCTGACTACTGGGGCCGCGGTGTCAAAGATACAACGGCGCGCGGCGACGCGGCCTGGAGCGGAGAGGGGAGCACTGGGCCGTCTGGGTTGAGCGAGCGGGGGAGTGGGCCGCTGAGCGGGTGGAGGCGTCGGGCCGCGGGGAAGTGGGCCGCGGGGAGAGGCTGGGTCGGCCCGAGAGGGAAACAAACTGGGCCTGGGTTGAGTTGGTGGGCTTCCGGGATGGGGTTTGGGTTGGGTTCCTTTTCTATTTCTTTTTCTATTCCTATTTCAAACAAGTTTGAATTCAAATGCAAATTTGAATTCAAACCACACTCAATTAAAAGTATGCACCAGCATGAATGCACAACAAATTTTTAAACCTAGACAAATTTTAATTACTTGTGAAACAAAATTAAATTAAATGCAAGGCTAAACACAAAAATCCTTAGAAATTTAAATAAAGCCAATTAAATTTATTATCAAAAGCTGGAATTTAAATTAGGGTGTTACAGACCCTACCCCCTTAAAGAAATCTCGTCCCCGAGATTTAGCTGGGCTGGATAGCAAAGAGATCTGGATATGTCTTCATCAGCTCATCTTCTCGCTCCCATGTAGCCTCAGCTTCACTGTGGTGACTCCACTGAACTCTGCACATCTTGATGCGCTTGTTCCGAGTAACCCTCTCTGATGTCTCCAGAATCTTCACCGGATGCTCAGTATAAGTCAGATGTTCCTGCACATCTACTCCATCCAGTGGTGCCTGCTCTTCAGGTACTCGCAAACACCTCTTCAGCTGAGATATATTGAAGACATCGTGAACTCCCGAGAGGCTGAGAGGTAACTCCAGGCGATAAGCAACTTCGCCTTTCCGCTCTAGCACCTTGAATGGCCCCACATACCGAGGTGCTAACTTCCCCTTGACATTGAATCTGCGGATTCCTCTCATCGGAGACACCTTCAGGTACACATAATCACCAACACTGAAAGTCAGGTCTCTCCGTTTGCCATCTGCATAGCTCTTTTGTGTACTCTGTGCAATCCTCAGATTCTCTCGCACAGCCTGAACCATCTGCTCTGCATCATCTATGATCTCAGGGCCAAAGAGCTGCTTCTCACCAATCTGATCCCAATAGAGAGGAGTCCTGCACTTTCTGCCATACAATGCCTCGAAGGGAGACTTCTTCAGACTGGCCTGGTAGCTGTTGTTGTATGAAAACTCAGCATATGACAGGCACTTATTCCAACTGGTACCATACTGAATAGCACAAGCTCTCAACATATCTTCCAACACTTGGTTGGTTCTCTCTGTCTGCCCATCGGTCTGAGGGTGATAAGCCGTACTGAAACGCAGCTTCGTATCCAACGAATCATGGAGCTGCTCCCAGAACCGAGAAGTGAACTGAGACCCTCTGTCAGATATGATCTTCTTGGGCACACCATGTAAGCAGACAATCCGAGAGATGTACAACTCTGCAAGTCTAGCACCGGAGTAAGTAGTGTTCACTGGAATGAAGTGAGCAACCTTCGTCAATCGATCCACTACTACCCATATAGAGTTGTACCCTTTCTGAGTACGAGGCAATCCAACTATAAAATCCATCGTGATCTCCTCCCATTTCCACTCTGGAATCTTCAAAGGCTGTAACAGACCTGCTGGCCTCTGATGCTCAGCCTTGACACGCTGACAGGTGTCACAAATAGCCACGTACTCTGCCACTGAACGTTTCATCCCATACCACCAGAAATGTTCCTTCAGATCATAATACATCTTCGTGCTGCCCGGATGAATAGAGTAAGCTGTATCATGGGCCTCACTCAGAATCAACTTCCGAAGATCCTTCACATCTGGCACACAGATCCGGTTCTTGTACCACAAGGTGCCCTGATCATCCTCTCTGAAATGAGGAGCCTTGCCCTTCTTGAGCAACTCACAAATCTCCTGCAGCTTCTCATCATCTTTCTGATGCTGCCTGATCTATGACTCTAGAGTCGGTACTACCTCAAACGCTGCACTCGAAGTATGATGCAAGAAGCCCAGACTTAACCGCTCAAACTCCTCGCATAACTCTGGAGGCATCTGGAAAGCCACGGCCATGTTGACATAACTTCTTCTGCTCAGAGCATCTGCTACAACATTGGCCTTGCCCGGATGATAGTGAATCTCCAGGTCATAATCCTTGACCAACTCTAGCCATCTTCTCTGCCGCATGTTCAGCTCATTCTGCGTGAAAATGTACTTGAGGCTCTTGTGATCAGTGTAGATATCACACCGCTGCCCATACAAGTAATACCTCCATATCTTCAGAGCATGCACAACTGCGGCTAACTCAAGATCATGGGTGGGATAATTCAGCTCATGCCGGCGTAGCTGCCGTGAAGCATAAGCTATCACTCTGCCCTCCTGCATCAGGACACACCCAAGACCATCCTTCGAAGCATCACAATACACTGTGAACCTCTTGGTCTGGTCTGGCAGAGTCAGGACTGGCACCGTAGTCAACCTCTTCTTTATCTCATCAACGGCCCTCTGACGCTCATCAGTCCATACGAAAGCCACATTCTTCTCCAGCAAAGAAGTCAAAGGCTTTGCGATCTTGGAGAAATTCTCAATGAACCTTCGATAATATCCAGCTAAGCCCAGGAATGATCTGACTTCCTTCACTGTCTGTGGTGTCTCCCACTCGAGTACATCTTTCACCTTACTCGGATCAACAGCAATGCCTCCCTGAGAGATGACATGACCGAGGAATGGAACCTCGTCAATCCAGAACTCGCACTTGCTGAACTTAGCATACAGATGATGCTCTCTCAATCTCTGCAACACGAGCCTCAGATGCTCTTCATGCTCTTCCTCTGTCTTGGAGAAGATCAGAATATCATCAATGAAAATCACCACGAAGACATCCAGATAATCCATGAAGACCATGTTCATCAGATGCATGAAGTAAGCCGGGGCATTAGTCAAGCCGAAGGACATGACCGTATACTCATATAGCCTGTACTTGTAGGTGAATGCCGTCTTCGGAATATCCCCAGGACGGATCCTCAGCTGAAAATAACCCGAACGAAGATCAATCTTCGAGAATATACGAGCACCTCGAAGCAAATCAAAGAGATCCTCAATACGGGGCAGTGGATGCTTGTTCTTGATGGTAACTGCATTCAGCTCCCGATAATCCACACACATCCTCTTCGAGCCATCCTTCTTATATACTAGCAGCAATGGAAAAGCCCAAGGAGAGAAGCTGCGACGGATATAGCCCTTGGCTAGCAATTCATCAATAGTTTTCTTGACCTCTTCATGCTCTATAGGTACCATACGATAGGGCCGCTTTGCAATAGGAGCTGTGCCAGGCAAGAGATCAATACAAAACTCAATGGCGCGTTCAGGCGGCATACCTGGCAGATCATCCGGAAAGACATCCGGGAATTCAGACACCACGCGAATACCGTCCGTGGGTCTAGCCTCCATCTGATGAAGAAATCCAGAAGGCTCTACTGCACTGATAACAACCTCTTGGCCACTGGAAGCTGATAGCAAGACTGTCCTCTGAGCACAATCTATCCGGACTCCCCACTTGGCCAGAGTCTCCATTCCCAGAATGACATCAATGCCCTTGGTGTCTAGCACCATCAGATCAGTACAGAACTCTACTCCCCTCAAAGAAACACTGACTCTCGGGCAGTAAGTGTGAGACCTCAACTGTCCTCCCGGAGAAGATACTAACAGGCACCTCTTTAATGTGCTAGTATGAATACCATGATGCTCGACATAAGACTGAGTAATGAAGGAATGCGTAGCACCAGTATCGAAAAGCACTGTAGCTGGATATGAATTAACCATGAACGTACCAATAACCATGTTGGGAGCCTCGGCCGCTGACTCGGTCGTCACGTGGTTCACTCTGCCCTGAAGTGGCGCCCTGGGCTAAGCTGGGCGCCCCTGCTGTCCCACCTGCACCTTCCAGGGGCAAGCGTTGGCGTAGTGCCCCGGCTGGCCGCAGTGAAAGCAGGTGCGAGGAGGTCCCTGAGCCTGCTGTCTGGTAGGAGCTGCCGGACGTGGAGCCTGCGGTGCCGGTGGAGCAGCACGAGCCGGAGGTGCCGGTAACCTCTGGCCCTGCCCCGCCTGCTGCTGCTGTCGAGGCGGGTACTGCTGTGGTGGCCGCTGCTGGTACTGCTGAGGAGGCCGGTACTGAGGCTGCTGGTACTGCTGGGGCTGCTAGAGGCGAGGACGAGTGTTGCTGCCGGAAGCAACGGGGACAATCTTCCTCTTCTTGTCCTCCATCTCCAAGTGCTTGCGCTCCGTGTTGAGCGCGCTGTCAACCAGATGGTTGAAGTCGTCGAAGCGGAGGTTGAGCAGCGCATACTGGAGGTAGTCCTCAAGGCCCTCCATGAAGTGCTCCTGCTTCTTGCGGTCATCCGCAACATCGGCAGGGGCGTAGCGAGCAAGCTGCAGAAAACGATCACGATACTCCGTGACCGACATAGTCCCCTGAAGTGACAAAGACAGATAGATATCGAAAGATTAACTCAAGATTCATAAGGATAGAACAAGGGACATTAGCTCAAAAGAGACCGCTGAATGATTTTATTTAAGATTAACTGCTTCAGTGCAAGGAACTCCTTCTGCTTCATCTTCATAACGCCCGCGGGGACGTTGTGGCTGCGGAACCGCTCCCGGAACTGGAGCCAAGTGAGAGACTCGCGGTCCTGAACTGGGTGGGACTCCCACCAGTCCAAAGCTGCCCCTCGCAGCTGTCCTGCTGCGTACAAGACGCGCTCACGATCATCGCACTGGGCGATGTCCAGCTGACGCTCCACTGCACGGAGCCAGTCGTCGGCCTGAAGAGGGTCGGACGTGTGAGAGAACATCGGCGGGTGACCCCTCAGGAACTCAGCACGCCTGTCACGAGGCTGCGGCGGTGGATGAGGCGGAGGCGGAGGCTGAGTGTGAGCCTGCTGAAGTGCCTGAACCGTGTTGTTCAGGGTGGCCATCATCTGCATCTGGAGCTGGAAGTACTGCTCCGGAGTCAAAGGTGGCGGCATCGGGATCCCGGTCCCCTGGGTGTTCTGACCCTGGTTGTTCTGCCCCTGCTGGTCAGAACCACGCCTGGTGTTCACCATCTGATTTTGGACAAAAGATTTCACGAGTAAGGATATTGCAGGAATAAATTCAGATGGATATGATAACTCTTTGCGGAAAAAGACTCAGCCATGATAAAGTAGATAGGATAGAGTGAACTGTTTTTACCCCCAACGATCTAACTTATTTTATTAATTAATTAACTTTAAAATCTGAGTGATTTTCTTTAAACAATTTTAAACTACTAAGCTATGCAATCAGTCAAAAATCAATTTAATGCGGCAGACGGGCTCTGCGCGGATGCGGCGCATGCGGCTGCACTGTGCACCTCGGTAATATGCGGTCTACAGTTAGTCCTGACAAAAGCTGCCCTGCGTGCCGCGGTGGCAGAGTACGCCTCAACCACCCGCATTGAATGCGGTGGGTGGGCGAGCTTCCAGTGGAAGGCTTGCGCCCGCGCCCGCGTCTGCGTGACACGTGGCGGCTCCGGACCCCTCCCGAGTAGCTAGCTGAGCCGAGAGCTTGCGGGGGTTCGGATAGGCACGTGGAGGTCCCGGACCTATCTGTGGGAGTCCAGATGGCACGTGGGGGTCCGCGGCCATAGGTGCTGAGTATTTCCACCTCTGGGACACGTGGTGACATTGGACCCGTCCCCGAGCGGGAATAAGGTCCGGGACCGGGACCGTTGTTCCGGTGAGATGGAGTCGGACCCCAGGGGTCAAGCTGCTCAGCTCCTTAGGGCGTAGTTACGGATAACTACGCGAGTCTTGGCACAGTAGGAGTGGGTACCCTAGCTGCAGGGTACCGACAACTTCTAAAATTTAGGAGGTCAAAATATGTTATTTACTCCAACAGGCCTGACTAAATGGACTTCTATTTTTTGTGAGTCCTACCTGTCATTCATGTCTGAGCATTCTCATAGGAAAGCAGCCGGCGGGCTACCTACGGCGGGCGGCGCACGGCCGACGCCGGGTTTGCGCTCCGTGGTGCCAACCAGCAGCAGCTCGTCGCTCGTCGGCACGTCCCCGCTCTCCGCGCGCTCCTTTTCCTTCGCCCCCCTCCCTGCGCTGTGCTCAACATCCACCACGCCGGTGCCGTCTTGATGTGGCCGGCGATGGCGCGGCAGTCGGCGACGTCGAAGAGGTCGAGCATGTGGGAGGCCGCCGAGGTCGCCGCCGCCTGCATCCGCGCCGGCATGTCCGTGTCCTGCACCCGCGCCTTCCACTCCAGCATCCTTCCCCTCCTGCGATGGTGTCTCTATCTCTCTCAAGCACCACTTCGCGAGATCCGGCCTCCGTGGGGCCCCATGCGCCGGCGACCTCCGACATCCCTGGCGACGAGTCCTCGTGGCGCAAGTACGGGCAGAAGCCCATCAAGGGGTCCCCGTTTTCTGCGCGGCTACTACCGGTGCAGCACCGCCAAGGGGTGCCCGGCGCGGAAGCACGTGGAGCGCGCCGCCGTCACCTATGAGGGCGACCACCGCCACGACACCCTCCGCAGCCGCCGTCCACGCGCAGTGAAGGATCACCGGATCGGATCAACGTTAGTCCAAGCAGTAGCTCTCCGCGAGCGGCCACCAGACACGAGGCCGCGGAGGCGCCAGAAGTGGCGCGCCTCCCCCGTGGAGGCGGACTTGGGGAACGGCGGGCCCGGGTCCCGCACGGGGGAGCCCGGCGCGTTCCGTGGTGCCCAAGCGCAGTAGGTGTCCGGCGAGGGCATCGCCGTGTAGAAGGAGGCCGGCTGCGGCGCGGCCGGCGCCTTGTCGTCGCGGTCGAGGAGGTGGCGGTCGAGGTGGCACGGGGTGATGCGGCGGATGACTGGGTGGCGTCGGCGCCTCGGCCGGCTAGGGCGGGGGCGGCAGGCCGGAGTTAGAGCCGGAGCCGGGAAGGAGGTGGCGAACCGGGCGGGATCGGGCGCAGCCACTGCCGGCGGGTCGGGAATGGGCGCTGCGCTAGGGGGAGAATGCAGGAAGAAGGAAAGCGAAAAAGAGTGGGGCCCATAGTTGGCAGCCCAAAATAGAGGGCTACCAAATTAGGGGGGTGGGGGGAGAAATTTGGAAGGCCTACCAAAATGGTAGCCCATTTGCTCCCCCCACTGGAGATCAAATTTTTTCATCCACCGAGCAAATATGTAGATAGAAGCCCATTCAGTCATCCTGCTGGAGTTGCTCTTAGCTAGACAGATGGTGGTTCTCTCAAAATTGCAGTGCAATAGATGTTAGACATACATTTCCCATGATACATATTCACGTTCAGTGCAATATTGTCGGGTACCATGATTAGGGGCACCCTAATCAGGGGACTAAATCTCCCTAAAAATGCAAAACACTGCCCACGAAGGCCTACAGCCTCCTTCCAAATCCGGAGGAAAGGAAAGGACTCAAAGAAGCCCAATCCACGGCCCATGTACACAGTGCGGCCCCTCCGAGCCCCCTCAAACCCGCGGGGCAATCTCCACCTCGCTTGAGGGCCTCCCGCCGGGACCCTCGACAAGCGCCTCATGTTTCCGCTTCGCTCGAGGATAGTGAGCCTACCCGAGAGAGAGCGTACTGACTCTGCCTCGCTTGAGGGTAGGGAGCCTACCCTCGGGGGAGCGGATCATCTCCGCCTCGCTCGAGGCCACCCCACGACGGAAGGGACAAACGGCCCTTCCGCTCGCCCACCCGCCGTACGAAGGCATTAAATGCCAACCACTCGTCCGCAGCGCCCGGGTCAGACGGCGTCAGACCTCCACTCCACACAGTGGCTGTGACTGGGGTCTTATCCGCCAACTCCGGTCACTGCTCAGGTCATCCCCGACGCTGTGGCGACACTGTGGGAACCTACGACGCTATGCGAAACAAGCTCGGCACTACTCCAGCCACTGTGCTGCCAACTCCCCATACCTCCTCCATACTTTCCCCTCCGCGGAACCCTCGAACGGCATGGACACGACCCTCGGAAGCGGCTCTAACCTTGACCAGGACAAGACCCTGGCCTGCAAGACCCTCGGAGTGTCGCCACGCCACGCCTGGAGGACGGTACTCTCCACAGGAACCATCACGCCGCCCGCTGGAGCTGCCAGGACACCGGCACGATCTCCGCAAGGCCAACGACGACACCCAGGAGACCGCCACGCCAGGCGCCATACCCCATAGTGTACTGTCGGTGTTTACCACCAAGCCTGCTCAGGGATATCCTTAGTAGTAGGGTTTGTAGGTAGGGATCGACGGCTTTGGGACTCGATGGTGCAAGGAACACAAAAGATTTAGACAGGTTCGGGCCGCGAGTTGCATAATACCCTACGTCCTGTGTGGTGTTTTGTATTGTCTTAGGTGTAGATATGTTTCAAGGGGGTCCCTGCCCGCCCTTATATATCCGGGGAGACAGGATTACACGGAAAGTCCTAGCAGAGTACAGTTGGAGTCCTTCTACAACACGATCGGGTAGTTTTCTTGTACTGCAGATAGTTTTACGCCTATTTGGGTAGTTACAAAAGAGGTAAGGTACATCCATGAGTTATCCCTTACTCTAGAACGTTCTATGTCTGTAAGCAATCCCGCTGCCCCGGGTCTGACAAGCCCCCGAGCTCTTCGTAGCCGAGTCCTGCAGGCGTCGAGTACTCGGCTGTGCGTCTTCGAGTCCTTCGAGTAGTCAGAACATTCTTTTGGTTGCTTCTGACTCTTCCTTCAGATACGTCGAGTAGTCCTTCAAGTACTTCCGTTTGCTTCGAGGTTGTGAGGTGCTCAAGCCCCAAAATCCTGATCATATATGGTGCACGAAGTACTCGCGCTCCATATGGAGTAGGACTCGAGCCTTAGGTTGAATCGTAGAATCATGCTGAGGGTCACTTCAGTCTTTTTCTTCTTCTTTATTTTACAAAAAAAATGAAAAATAAATCTCTGATACATATATTTCGCAGCCCCCGAGTCTTGAATCAATGTAAACTCGTGACAAGAACCGAAAACTTCCCTGAGAAGGAGAGAATCCGTTGGCATCCCAAATATTCACAAAATTGCCCCTGAAGACCGTATAAAGCCGGTTGAAAACTTCCAAGGGTATCACCTCTTGAACTCCTGGCCGCCGTCAAACTCAAATTTCACATTTGTCTCTTCTCAGTCAAAATCCAAAAGCCCCTCTCGTAGCCCCCGAGCCAAAACTCGTGACTTTGAGATGGCTCCCAAGAAGAACAAATCCAAAGTTGATGAGGGAACTGTCGCCAATATGTCCACAGGTTGGCGTAAAAGTAAGATGTCTGAATCATTGGTCCGGGAGTTGGAAAATATGGGTCTCCTCAAAGAGCAGGGCGTGAGCCAATGGCGCGCTGGTGAAGGAGAAGATTACCCCATGGAAGGTACCCTTGAGACCATTATTTTTCGTGATTTTGTAGAACGTGGTCTCACTCTTCCTGTGTCAGAATTTTTCTATAGACTTCTTAAGTTTTATGGAATTCAGTTACACCATCTCACTCCCCAGTCCATCTTGCATCTTTCAATTTTCACTCATTTATGTGAGGCATTCCTTGGACTTCTCCCCCATTTCCATCTTTTCCAACATTTCTTCTTTCTTGTTCCAATCGCCAATGCCTCCAATCCCGCCGTCGTTGGGGGATGTGAATTGGTACTCCGCTCTAAGAACCGAGGCGAGTACTTGGCTTATGATCCATTAGGTCAAGGAGCCGAGTGGAAGAAATTCTGGTTCCATGTTGGGAACTTTGAATCCCCTCTTCCAGAAAGGACTGCTGGTGCCCCCCAAGTCCAGGAGAGCTAGTCAAGTAGAGGACCTGGAGTCACTGGAGATCATGTGGTCTTCTCATTTATCATTCGCCGGACGCAGCCTCTCCAGCTGCGAAAGCATCCTGCCTTTAGATATGAAGGTACACAGGATCCCACTAGGATGTCCTCCGAACCATTGGCACTGTCTGAAGTAATAAAGAGATGCTGCAAAGTACTCGATAACTTCGTCAAGTCTTTGATGCTTCCAACACTCTTCTCGGCACAAAATCCTCCTGAGAATGCCCAGGTACGTGCTTTGGATACCATGTCGAGTACTTGTAGTTAACTAGTTTTGATCTTCTGACTAAGTATTGGCTTGTTTCTGCAGAAGAATTATAAATCCTGGTATTGTATGCCTCCGACTTCTGCAAATAATGATTCTGACGACAGCAAGAAATGGAAGGTGGCTCCCGGATTATTATTGCAGAGGAAAGTTCCTCGTCTTGATGCCGGCGAGTAAGTATATAATATTTTGTTGATTGTATCCCATTTGCCTCAGTTTTCTTATTCAGAATCTTGATTGGCTAGGGTCCAACATCTTTCGGCGCATGAAAAAGATCAAATCCAAGACTTCCGTAACTGGGTGTCGAGTAGTTCGGAAGAAACTAGTCGATCAGCCCCCGATTTCCCTGTAATTGGGTTGATCGAGACCCCAACTGCCAGTTTCCCGAGTGCAGACGCAGCTGAGAAACCGAGCAAACCAAGCCTTGAAACATCTGATACTCTCGCAGCTGCTGAAGGAGCTTCCAAAGCAGGTGGCTCTGGGAGTAGTGGAGCAGAAGGGTCAAAAGGTCCTTCCGTTCGATTGGTACCATTCCAGTCTATGCATCAATCAGCCCAAGAAGAGCTAGGAAAAGAACTATTTGATGATCCACTGTTGCCTCTAGACAATATGAAGAAACTTGCAGATTGTATGCAATGGAGCTTTAAATTCACCAAGGTGAATCTTCTGCCATTACTTGTCTTTGTCGAGTAGTTGATGATGTCTGACCAGAATCGACTTGTATGTCTCAGGATGTAGCTTGTCATGGTGTGCAAACCCACAGCCGAGTGGCATAGTGCACCCGCCAAAACCTAGAGGGTGAGTACTCGGGGGGTAGCTAGGATTAGTCCGATCTAGATGCAAGAACATGATGAACACAGCAGGTTTAGAGTGGTTCGGGCCGCCGGAGCGTAATACTCTACGTCCACTGTGTGTTGTATTGCTTGTGCTCTCAAGAGGTTGAGAACGGGATTGTTCGGAGTGAATCCGAGCTTGTGTTGTGTCTGCCCTAGTTTTGTGGACTTGAACCCCCTTTTCTACCGTGCGTGCTCTCCCTTTTATAAGCCCAAGGGGAGCAGTACACTGAGCGGGACCCTAACAGGTGGGCCCGGCGATGTATTATAAACTACACTTTGGCCTTCAATGCCTCAGATCCAGAGATCTTGTCATCGGCTTCCGTGCATAGCTTCTGACCAGCGATGGTCTTGAGCTGTCCTGTCAAAGTAGAGTCTAGCCTCTGGAGCCATGCGTCGAGGTCATGATGAAGCGCCGAACTACTGACTCAGTCCGCTGTAGCACCGTGCACTGTTGCTCCAGTTAGTAGCTGGTCATCATGACTCGTCGCCCACGGTTGCGTCGCTGAGACACTGCTGTGTGCCTCGGTAACAGACGAGCCGCCTTGGAAACAGGAGGGTTACCATTTTGTCATGTCAAGCCTATCAAACCCGTGAGTGGGTATCCGATGCCCTGCTCTGGCAGCGCACGCCCCAACCACCAGCATTTAATGTAGTAGGAGGGCTGGCTTTAGGCAGAAGACTCGTGCCTGTGGGACACATGGCGGCACCGGACCCGGGGGTCGGCGGCCGCGCCCACAGGGGCACGTGGCGGTTCCGGACCCCTGCCCAAGCGGGGAGCGGAGGTCCGGAGGTCGGCCCTGTGGGACACGTGGCGGCGCCGGATCCTAGAGTCGGCGGCCGTGCCCACAGGGGCTTGCGAGGGCTCCGGACTCCTACCCAAATAGGGTGCTGGGTCCGGGTCCCTTGGCTGGCTCGATGACTCAGGCTTCCTGGAGGTCCGACCTCCACTTGTAGAGGCCCAAGTCCGGACTGTGGAGGTTCGGGACCTGTCCGTGGGGGTCCGGACCTGTGGTCCATGGTTGCCGCTTCTGAGCGCCTTCGTCCTTGTCTTGTAGGAGAGGGTACTCCTGTCTGAGTGTACCAACAGTGGCCCCCTGGGCCCACCTGCGGGTGAGGTATGAACCCGTACGTGGGCCAAATCCATGTCGTGGTTGTCGCCTGCTCGGACGGACCGCGCAGGTGTTCTTCGTGGGGGAATTCGTCCCCTTCAACGCCTGCAATGCCAGTAGCTGGTGCTGCCGGTCTCCAGGTACTCTGGCCCCCCGTCCTGTACACAACTTAGGACTGGAGTTTAGTAACTTGCCCATGTGGTCCCGGATCCCGTTGGTAGAGGTCCTTTGAGATACGCAGCCGGTCCTGTGGAACAGAGTTTAGGAGGCCAGCCCTCAAGCTAGAATGAGGTCCGGACCTCTAGGTACGCAGTTCCGGGTACTAGGGCACCTTTTACAGAGTGGTGGAGTGCGCAGGCTTAGGGTACGGAACCAGGCTAAGCGGCTACACAAGGCTCCGGACCACCCCCAGGAACAAGTACCTCTTCCCCGAAGCAGGTTCCTAAGGACCCGGAACCCCCTCTAGCAGTGAGGGGGTCCCCATCTGAACCACATGCCGGCCAACTCAATTCGGACACAGGAGTGGGAACCACGCGGGGGTTAGCGCAAACAGAATGCGTAGATTGAAATTGGAATGTAACATCCTTAGAGGCGAACTGAGAATAAACTTTTATAACTACTTGTACATGAGATGTGCGATGCAAGTCAGAACACGGGTTTATGAGGCCGGAGCTGTCCGGACCTCCGGGCCCCGAGTCTTAGGTACTACAGTACTCGCCCTAGGGAGGTAGAGCATGCAGGCTTAGGGTACGGAACCAGGCTAAGCGGCTACACGACTCCGGACCTCCCCGGAGGGTGAGTACGCTTCCCTGAACCTGGTTCGTAGAGGTCCGGACCCCTCCATTGGGGAGGCTCACCAGACTGGACCACACGGAAGTACTACCTAGTTAAAAAGGAAAAGGTTTTATTCCCTGCTGGGCCATAAGGGTAGGACTTACAGAGATGTAGAGTCGGGGGTGCGACCGGAGTCGGCTTAACATCAGAGAGAGCCACCAGAGTCGGCTTAGTGCGACCGGAGTTGGCTTTCCGCCGGAGCGGGCTTGGTGCGACCGGAGTCGGCTTTCCGCCGGAGCGGGCTTCCTCACATGAGTGAGGTATGCTGCGAGCTGGGATTTGTTGAAGCTATGCTCCCCCCAGACCAGCTTGATGACAAGCTGGGAGAGCATGACCCGCTGTCGCCATCCTGCTGACACGGGTGCTTGCCGCGCGAGTTCTGGCCCCCGGGCGTATCTTGAGGGGCCGAGTGCCATGCACGGCCCTCAATGGCCCTGGCGCACTTGTCCGCCAAGGCAAACAAGGTGGCAACAGGTTCCACCTGGTGTGTGGCCAGCTTCTCCAGCATCTTCTCATCACGGACCCCCTGTCGGAAAGCCGTGATAATAGATGCATCAGAAATACTGGGAATGGTTCCACGTACCTTGGTGAAGCGGGAGATGAAGGCCCAGAGCGACTCCCCGGGTTGTTGCCTCACGGCGTGGAGATGGGTCTCCACACCGTGCTGCTGGTACGCGCTAGCGAAGCTCGCCCCAGGATTGGATCGACCCGGGGGAGAGGTTCATGAGCCAAATCCGGGCTGGCCCGGTCAAGGCTACATGGAAGTAACTCGCCATGACGGCGTCGTTACCCCCAGCCGCCGTGATGACGGTGATGTAGACCTGCAGGAATTCCGACGGGTTGGTCGTCCCGTCGTACTTCTCTGGCAGGTGCGGCCGGAAAATGTGTGGCCAGGCCACCGCGCAGAGATGCTCTACGAGCGCGACGCAGCCCACACCAGCCACCGGGGTCTGGATATGACCCTGGGACCTTGGTGCCACCGTGCCGAGATCGGCATCGAGGTTCTGACCCTCGATGTTGAGCCGGCGTTCACGTGCCCACTCCATGGAGATGCGGGCATCCTCTCCCGCACGCCTGCGGTTGAGTTCTGTCTGCAGATCAGCTATCCGCGCGCTTCCCACAGTAGGAAGGCGCACAGAGGTTGGTGCGCCGCCCTATCGTCGACGCTGTCCCGACCCAATCCTCGTGGAGCCGGGGGTGGCCTGGGCCAGGATGATGAGGCGGTCGATGTCATCGCGCCACTGCCTCATCACGTCCTGCGAGTCCGCCAGTTCTGGCAGGATGCGGAGCAGCTCCTTGGCCGCGGCTAACGGCTTGCTTGGAGCCACCTGCACGGGGGCTCTGGGGGCATGCTCTGCTGCACGCTGCTATGAGCCGTGGGCAGCAGCCCTTGGCATTGGACGGTGAGAGGCCTGCGGCGTGGGAGTCGCCGCACCCTCCCCCATCGGGTGGTCATGGAACTCGACAATCCGAGCCATGGAGATGCCAAGTGGGCGATCAAGCGAAAACCAAGCTAGCCCCTACCTGGCGCGCCAAATATCGTGGTGTGCAAACCCATAGTCGGTTGGCATAGTGCACCCGCCTAAACCCAGAGGGTGAGTACTCGGGGGGTAGCTAGGATTAGTCCGATCTAGATGCAAGAACACGATGAACATAGCAGGTTTGGAGTAGTTCGGGCCGCCAGAGCGTAATACCCTACGTCCACTGTGTGTTGTATTGCTTGTGCTCTCAAGAGGTTGAGAACGGGATTGTTCGGAATGAATCCGAGCTTGTGTTGTGTCTGCCTTGGTTTTGTGGACTTGAAGCCCCTTTTCTACCGTGCGTGCTCTCCCTTTGATAAGACCAAGGGGATCAGTACACTGAGCAGGACCCCGACAGGTGGTCCCGGCGATGTATTATAAACTACACTTTGGCCTTCAATGCCTCAGATCCGGAGATCTTGTTGTCGGCTTCCGTGCGTAGCTTCTGACCAGGGATGGTCTTGAGCTGTCCTGTCAGAGTAGAGTCTAGCCTCTGGAGCCGCGCGTCGAGGTCATGATGAAGCGCTGAACTACGGACTCAGTCCGCTGTAGCAGCGTGCACTGTTGCTCCAGTTAGTAGCTGGTCACCATGACTCGTCGCCCACGCGCGCGGCGCAGAGACACTGCTGTGTGCCTCGGTAACATACGAGCCGCCTTGGAAACAGGCGGCTTACCATGTTGTCATGTCACGCCTGTCCAACCCGTGAGTGGGTATCCGATGCCCTGCTCTGGCAGCGCACGCCCCAACCACCAGCATTTAATGCGGCATGAGGGCTGGCTTCAAGCAGAAGACTCGTGCCTATGGGACACGTGGCGGCACCGGACCCGGGGGTCGGCGGCCGCGCCCACAGGGGCACGTGGCTGTTCCGGACCCTTGCCCAAGCGAGGAGCGGAGGTCCGGAGGTCGGCCCTGTGGGACACGTGGCGGTGTAGGATCCTGGGGTCGGCGGCCGCGCCCACAGGGGCTTGCAAGGGCTCCGGACTCCTACCCAAATAGGGTGCTGGGTCTGGGTCCCTTGGCTGGCTCGATGACTCAGGCCTCCTGGAGGTCCGGCTTCCACTTGTAGAGGCCCAGGTCCAGCCCGCGGAGATTCGGGACCTGCCCGCGGGGGTCCGGACCCGTGGTCCGTGGTTGCCGCTCCTGAGCGCCTTCGTCCTTGTCTTGTATGAGAGGGTAGTTGTGACACCCCGGCCTACAGATAGTACAAGAGAAGTTGATTATCTCTCAGACGAAATAGAAAAGTTATGCTCTAGTTCCTTGTTCCCGGATTTATGTAACACCTATCTGGAATTATCAGCAGTAATGCCTGTGCAGTGTTGCCTAAATAGGATAAAACCTTAAATAATGGAGTTTTTCTCTCTTCCTTGACCTTACCAATCTGTGTTTCCTCTTTGCCCCAGCTCAGATGTCAGCTGAACAAAACAGACTTGGAGTTAGTGCAATGGGTGATGGTGTTCATGCAACAGTTTCCGTGAAGCAGCCGACAACGATACCAGATCAGCCCTCGCAAACAACATACCACCCGAAGAATGGTGAGAAAGCTTGCATGTGTTGCCAATTCTATGGCGTTCCTTGTCGTCAAGTTCGTGCGACTGAAGATGAAGCCACCACAAGGAGGAACCAGAGATTATTCTCCAGTACAAAGAGAAAGAGGTCTCATCAAGAGCAGCTAGCAGAAGATTCCCTTTTCCTTGACTGTCCATCAGTCGATGAGCTACAGATCATCCAGAAGAGAAATGATCCTGAGTGCTCTAGAGATACACAGGTCAATAACCAAGCGCTCTATGATTATGTTGATGGGTTGACTATCACTATGAATGTGATTCAGCCACACGGTCACAAGGAGTCCAAAGAGCAAGCAGCAGAAATAATGCAAGATGTGATGATAAGTTCACAAGGAGGACAACCAAGTAGCCCCATTCACCATCACCGCATGTGCTACAAATGCGGGCAAAAAGGTCATTATGCCAAAAGTTGTCCAGCACCTCAGGCTCCACGGCAGGCAGGACAGCAGGGGCGCCCAGCCCAACCGAGGGCGCCACGACAGGGGAAGGTGAACCACGTGACGGCCGAGTCAGCGGCCGAGGCTCCTAACGTGGTTATTGGTACATTCATGGTCAACTCTTATCCAGCTATGGTGCTTTTCGATACCTGTGCTACTCATTCTTTCATTTCCAAGTCATTTGCTGAGCAGCATCGTATACCAGTTTCTTGTATGAGGACAGCTATGATAGTTACCTCACCTGGGGGTCAGATACACACATGCTCTATATGCTCCAGAGTTAGAATTGTCATAAGGGGGGCAGAATTCCGCACTAGTTTGATCGTCATTGATTCCTCAGAGATAGATGTGATTTTGGGCATGGAGACCCTTACCAGATGGGGAGTCCGTATTGATTGTGCTCAGTGGACAGTTCACTTGTCAGCATCCGATGGCCAAGAGGTGACAGTCGGTGCTACAGAGCCTTCTAGTTTTCTTCATCAGATGGAGACTAGACCCACAGATGGTATTCGCGTGGTGTCTGAATTCCCGGATGTCTTTCCGGAGGACTCGCCAGAAGAAGGAAGAGAAGTTGATGAAGACATATCCGGATCTCTTTGCTAGCCAGCCCAGAATCTCGGGACGAGATTCCTATAAGGGGGTAGTATTTGTAACACCCGAATTTAAATTTTCCTAGTTAATAATAAATTTAATTGGTTTTTTTTCGATTTTCTAAGGATTTTTGTGTTTAGACTCGCATTTAATCTAGTTTTTGGTTCTCAAGTAATTAACAATTTATTTTAGGACTAACTTGTTTGTGCATTCATGCTGATGCATGGTTTTTAATTGAGTGATTGTGGTTCGAATTCAAATTCGCATTTGAATTCCAACATGTGTGTTTGTTTTAGAATCAAAATAGAAAGAAAACCCAAAACAAAACTCAAACCCAAACCCATAGCAACCCAAAACCCACACCAGCCCAGCCCACAAACCCTTTTCCTTTTCCCTGCGGCCCAGCTCCCTCCTCTCTCTCGGGCCCGATCCACCCGCGCGGCCCAACCCTTTTCCTCACCCTGGGCCCAAACCTTTTCCTTTCTTTCCCCACGCTGGCCCAGTTCAGCAACCAGCGCGGCCCACGCGGGCGCCCTCCTCCCTCCGTTCAGCCCGCGTGGCCCAGCACCCCGCGCTCCCTCCCTCCCAGGCCGGCTCGCGCACCCCGCGCGCACCTGCCCGCTCCCCCGATGCCTTGACCCCACCTGGCAGGCCGCCGCGCGACGCGTACCCCTTCCCTGCCAGTGGCCCCCTCAAGCCAGTCTCCTCTCAGCCCACGCGCGTCGCCCGCGTCACCGTTTCCCCTCTGCCTGACAGACCGACCCCACCCGTCAGGCCTTTCTTCCCCGCACCGGCTTGCGCTCGAGATCACCTGCAAAACTGCCGGGGATCCCCTTCCTTAGCTGCGCCCCGCAATCCCCGGCTTCCCCTCCTTTAAACGCCCCGGCCTTCCTCTTGAGCCCTCTCCCTACCACCTTCGCCGCCCCAAACCCTCGCACCACTTCCGCCGTGCTCCGCCACACAGAACACCCCTGCGCCGCCGTGACCACGTTGCTCCACTGATCCCCAGCCCCACCGGAGCAGCGCATCGGCCTCGCCTCGGCACCAGGAGCCTCCTCGGTCCTTACTTCTCTGACCCGACCCCTGCGATAGCCTCTTCCGCGTGCGTAAGGTCAACCTCGCCGCCGGACCTCGACGTCAGCTCCCGCACGGCTTCCCTGCTTGAAATCCAAGGCTCGGTGAGCTTCGCCTACCCTTGCCCTTCGTTTTTAACTAGAAATCGTAGGCGGTAGCACCCCTTTAGGTGGCCGCGCAACCCACGCCGGCGATGCGCCGCCGCGCAGTCCGCCCCTCGCCGTGGCGAGCTCGGTCCGAGCTCTAACTCCCTCCCCTGCGTGCCCAGGTGGATCACGCATGACGCGTGGATCACCCCAGACTCAAGCGCGAGTCGTTTTGACCCCCGGAGAGCCCGAAACAGCGAACCCCGGTGAGCCCCGAGCCGCGCGCCCAAATAGGTCCTGGCCGCCCGATCCACAATGGATGCACAAGATTAGATTTAGATCCTATCGAATCGGAGCCCTCAGATCGCGATCCAACGGCCGAGAGTCACCCATACCGCTTCGCCCTGGCCACTTTGGTAAAGAGCCCTTGGGCTTTTGCGATATCAACCCGCCGTCCCAGCCAGGTCAAAAATAATTATAGTTTACCCTATTTTTATCATTTAGACCCCCGCGCTTTCCAGTTTTAGAACCCGAGGTCCAAGCCCTGCAGTTTTGCGAGTTAGACCCTAGAGCTACCCGATAATTATGTTTAGGCCCTCGGTTTTTGCAGAAAACCCCCTGGAACTCCAGTTTTCTTACAAATAGGTCCCTGAACCTTGTTTTAGGCCTAGTTTATGCGTTTTAGCTCCGTTTTAGGCATTCTTTATGTCCACGCGATCATTGTAACACATAGAATAGTTTTAGACTAGTTTAGTGTGCTGTTTTTATGTATTGATGTATTGTTTCTTAGTTTTTGTTAGTGTTTGCTTGTATGCTTATTATTGTGCATTGTTTTGGCCAAGTGTTCGTGAGTAGACGCTGATCCTTCTAAGGATCCCCAGTACCAGTACCCGGAGCAGTCGTATTCCGAGCACTTTGAGCAGCAGCAGGAGCAGTACGAGGAAGGCAAGTATAACATGAACAACCTATCACCTTTAAATACATTTTCATACTGCATTTTAATATTGTATGCCTATAAGGACTTTCCTAGCCACTTTATATCCATTATATATATCCTTTGGGTTGCATTTTGGTTAGTTGTGCTAGGTTACTACGCTATAACACATTCTGGTCCTTTTTAATTAAATTGATTAATGGTTTACTTGAACTTAATTCTGAGAGTGGCCCTCTATGTGGATGAGTGGCTCACGTCTCGTTAAAAGATGGTTTTTGTAGAAACATGGTTTAGGGGGCTAGCACGGTGCTTAGTGCTTGGTTGGCCACTCTCCATAAGGACCGGTTCATAGAGCGACAACCTGGGACAACAGCGCTACCACCAGGCTAGAATGGGATAGACTTGGCTTACTAATTAGGTCTTTTTGGTTTGGAGTAATTTACCTGCGGGGCAAGAGTGGAAAGCTTCAATGGTCCCATGCTCCTCCGGCTTGGTCTGTGCTTGGTTTGCGCACCTGTGCTTGTACCCCCGGAGGTGGGCCCCATCGTCGCCGATCTAACTCTTCGCGGTTACGCCTTACCAACGAGATTCTTTATAACGGCCTCGTAGTGAGTTTGCTAGTCATCTCACCTAAGGAAGTGTGATGAACAACTGGCATAGCTCACGACTTGTGGGTAAAGATGTGCAACCTCTGCAGAGTGTAAAACTGGTATACTAGCCGTGCTCACGGTTATGAGCGGCCCAGATCCTCCTTTTGATTAGTGGGGTTGTCTCCTTCCGACGAGGGAGGTGCCTCTCGGGGTTACCTTGGTGGCTTGGTTTTGGTTTGGTTCTCAGTAGTATCATAAATTAATTCTGATTAATTACTATGTAACTGGGTTAATGGTAATTCATCAACTCGTAGTAAATAGCTTTAATAAAATTTTGCCAACACTTAAAAGCTAACGCAGTTGAGTCAGCCAACCTTAGAGCCTCATAGTTTGTGTTATACTTGTTGAGTACAAGTTGTGTACTCACTCTTGCCTCTTCTCTACTTTTTCCTCTTGGCTACGCTACTGCTGCTCAGTTCCTGCCGACGCGAGGGAGTTCGCTCAGCGCTACCAGGACTACGAGGACTTCTAGGCGTTCGTCTCCCAGTCGACGTCCCTGTGGCACCCTGTTCAGCTTCGGATAGTTCTTTTATCGTATTTGTACTTCGCTTCCGCTGTATCAGACATTTTTGTCATTAATGTAATAAATAATATTTGTATTCGTTTTATTATATCTTTATTCGTGATATGTGCTGTGATATACTGTTCATTCTGTTGTATATATGTGTGACTTGATCCTGGCACGTATATGATTGCTCGGTTTATGTCCTTTTATAAACCGGGTGTTACAGTAGTCCTGTCTGAGTGTACCGACATAGCCAATCGATCTTTCTTGAAGTCTCATGCTTTCTATAAGACTGTAGACAATCGGAAGATCTTAGAGGAGCAAAAGATCATGATTGCCAAATGACTGGATGAAGCTCTTGCTGGTCGGAACAAACTTTATGAAGCCAGTCAGCAGCATCATCTAGAGATTTGTGACATTAAGCGCCAGATTAAGAACCTTGAGGAAGAAAGATCAAAGCTTCAAGAAGAAAATTCCAGGCTTTTAAAGCAATTGCAGACTGCTCAAGCTTGTAAGCACTCGATCTTTTATCCTGATTTTGCTTTGTCATATCAATATCTGAGATATCTTCCCATCAGATTCTCCGGAAGACCATACTCGACTAATAGCAGCAGCTCAGGCTCTTGTGGATGTGGTTGATACTGAAGAAGAGTCGTCGAGTAGCAAGTCCTTGGTGGAGCGTTTGGAAGAAACTCCCTAGAAAATTTTTGACGTTATCACGGCTACTTCCAAGAATTATCTAACCCACATGATAGGAGTTGTCAAGTCATACCTGCCTCAGTTTAATTTAGCTCTGATAGCTAAAGGAATAGCTCCCAGTTGGTCTGATGAGAAATTCCGACAGTATTATAAGGAATCAGAAGTGATTGCGGAGGAAATTTTGAAGAACATGGCAGAATAGACTGCTTGTAACAACTCTTATAATCTTCAGTGAGCTTTTGTCGTTGTTCATAGCTTGTATCCTGTTGGTGTGTCTTCAAAAGCATAATCTGATACCGTAGGATAAGTATGAACTAGTCGATCAATCGAGTAGAATACCCGCATGGAGTAATCCTTAAAGTTAATCAGTTAGGATGAGTCCCGTTTGGACTATCAAAATAGAAAAAAATTGTAAAGATTCCCCTAAACTACTCGATCAGGCGAGTAGTGTGTCCTTACCAAGGACTGGAGTAATCCGTAAGACAGAACTGTTAGGTACGAACCCCGTCAGGCTGCCCAAGACGTAAATTTCATAGGGATATCCAAAGCTTACTCGAGCAAAGCGAGTATGGTGTCCTTTAATCAAGGACTGGAGTAATCCTTAACGCAAAACTGTTAGGTACGAACCCCGTTGGGTTGTCCATGATGTAAATGCCAGAAAGATATCCAAAACTTACTCGAGCGAGGCGAGTAAGGTGTCTAAGTTGTAGACTGGAGTAGCTAATAAGATTGACCTGTTAGGGCGAACCCTGTCGGGTTGCCCAAGATGGACAATATGTAGTAGTATCCATAACATACTCGAGCGAGCGAGTAGTTTTGCATTGGCAGCAAAGCTGGAGTTCCTCATAGTTGACCTGTTAGGATGAACTCCGTCGAGTTATCCAAGATGGACAACTAGTAAAGGTATCCATTCACCTTCTCGAGCTATGCGAGTAGGTTGTAACCTTTAAGGGAAAGGATGCGGCTTGTGTAGTTGTTCTGATGGAAAACTGTGTAAGCTTATCCCGGACTGGTGATGCTGTAAGATTGCCTTTAATGTAGTCGATATGTCGATAAAAATCCTCACTTTATTAAAGAAATCAACTGACACCACTAGTCTGCTCGGATCAAGGACAAAACTTGCGCAAGTGCTCAATGTTCCAGGAATTCGGTACCTCATTTCCATCTGTATCAGTGATTCTGTGTGAACCTGGTCTTGTAACCTTAGTTACGATGTGGGGACCTTCCCATCTAGAATTTAACTTGTGCAGTCCTGTTTCATCCTGAATCTGGCGAAGTACTAGATCTCCAATGTTGAAGGAACTTTGCTGGACTTTGCGGTCATGATAGCGTCTGACTCCTTGAAGATATCTAGCCGATTGAGTTAAGGTGTTGACTCTGGCCTCTTCGACTGAATCTAGCTCCAGTTGTCGAGCTTCATCTGCTTCTCCTTCTTGATAGGCTTCTACTCTTGGGGATCTCCACATGATGTCCGCGGGTAGTATAGCCTCTGACCCATAGGTAAGGAAGAAAGGAAATTGTCCAGTTGCTTTGCTAGGCTGGGTTCGCAGCCCCCAGACTACATGAGGTAGTTCTTGAATCCACTTTCCACCTTTCTTGGTGTTGGCGTCGTAGAGTTTTTTCTTCAAGCCTTCGAGTACTAAACCATTGATGCGCTCAACTTGACCGTTTGCCCGAGGATGAGCCACGAAAACATATTTGACCTCGATGCAGGAGTTGTCACAGAAATCCCAAAATGATTGTAACGTGAAGTTGGAGCCAAGATTTGTAATAATGGTGTGAGGAAAACCAAACCGATGGATAATGTTGGAGATGAAGTCCACTGCTCTATCTGATGAGATCTTGACAATAGGCTTGTACTCGATCCACTTGGTGAACTTGTCGACTGCTTCCAGCACATGATTGAATCCTCCTGGAGCGACGGTTAATGGTCCGATCATGTCCAAACTCCAACAGGCGAACGGCCATGATGGAGGGATTGTTATCAGGTTATGTGCTGGGACATGAGTCTTCTTGCTAAAGAATTGGCAGCCAGGGCACCGTCTGACCAAGTCTTTTGTGTCCGAAACAGCTGTTGGCTAGAAGAATCTAGACCTATACGCCTTGCCGACTAGTGTCCTTGATGCAGCGTGATTGCCGCAAACTCCTTCGTGTATTTCTCGGAGGATATCTTTGCCTTCTTCAAGGGTAACACACTTCATGAGGATGCCTGAAGTAGAGCGCTTGTATAGGTTGTCGCCGACGAGGACGAAACCCTTGCTGCGCCTGGTGATGCGGGCAGCTTCAGCGCTTTTCGGATCAACATGTGGTGGAAGCTTGAATTCCTTGATGAAATCAATAAACTCAGTTCTCCAATCTTCATCAATCATCAGCACTTCTCTGACTGTGGCCGGGGCCTCCGTGTCAGTGGCTTGTTGGCTTTGTTTCTTGACTGATGGATGATGAAGTTCATGGACAAAAACTCCTAGTGGAATAGCTGCTCGAGTGGACCCAAGTTTGGAGAGGACATCAGCTCCCACATTGTTGTTGCGATCGATGTGGTGGATTTCCAATCCTGAGAACTTGTTTTCGAGCTTTCCGATTTCTGCAACGTATGCGTCCATTGTATCCTTGTTGACGTCCCATTCTTTATTGACTTATTGAACAACGAGAAGAGAATCGCCGTAGACAAGTAGTCGCTTGATGCAGAGAGATACTGCTAGTCGGAGGCTGTGTAGCAATACCTCATATTCAGCTTCATTGTTGGAAACCTTGAACAAGATTTGGAACACATACTTTAATTGTTCTCTCTTGGGGGAGATGAACAAAACTCCTGCGCCGCCTCCATCGATCTTGAGTGAACCATCGAAGTACATCACCCAATGCTCTGGAATATTCTGAGGTGCTGGAATTTGATTTTCCTGCCATTCAGCCAAGAAGTTGACTAGTGCCTGTGACTTGATTGCTGTTCTTGGCTTGAAGTTGATTTCCAAAGCTCCCAGTTCAACTGCAAACTTTGAGATTCGTTCAGTGTCATCCCGATTGTGGAGTATATCCCCCAATGGGAAGTCAGTTATGACTGAGATCTTGTATTCGTTGAAGTAATACCGGAGCTTCCTGGAGGTGATTAGAATTCCATACATAAGTTTTTGAATTGATGGGTATCTAACCTTTGATTCAGAGAGTACTTCGCTATTGAAGTAGACTAGTCTCTGAACACCGTAAGCGTGGCCTTCCTCCCGGCGTTCGACTACTATCGCTGTACTGACTACATGGGTAGTCGCAGCGATGTAGAGGAGTAATTCCTCACCGGATAGTGGAGCTGTTTGAATCGGCGGTGACTGGAGATGTTGCTTGATGTTCTCGAGTGCTTCCGCGGCTTCTGTAGTCCACTCTAATTTATCTTGTCGCTTTAGGAGTTTGAAGAAGGGTGATCCCCGTTCGCCAAGCCTGGACAAGAATCGATTCAAAGCTGCCATGCAGCCTGTAAGCTTCTGGACGTTCTTGATGGTAGCTGGGGCGTCCATGGCCATGATGGCATTGATCTTCTCTGGGTTAGCTTCAATTCCTCGGTTGCTGACGATGAATCTGAGTAGTTTTCTAGAGGGTACTCCAAAGACGCACTAGGTAGGGTTGAGCTTCCAGCGGAATTTTCGGAGGCTGTTGAAGGTCTCTTCCAGGTCTTGTTCTTTCTTTGGAGCAGTTGCAGGTGCTGACTGGAAGGATTTGCGTAGGATCGTGCACTCCCACATCGAGTGGTTACTCTTGGGGTAGATTGGACATCTTTTGTTGTGAAGTATCTTGTCGAACTGGTCCTGCGGTTTGTCCCCTTCTTACCGCGTGGTGTGCGATCCATAGTGCCGACAATATCGTCAGGCTTACGCTTACGCGTAGGATCCCGCTGGTTGCTGGGCCCTCCACGGTCGTTGTGGCGCTTCCCGTTGTTGTCGCTGTTGCGACGGGGAAAGCGACTGTGTTCTTGCTCCTCTTCATCTGCCCAGCGCTGCATCATGTCACGTAGATCTACCACCGTTTTGGGCCGATTACGCCCAAAGTCGCGGTATAGTTACTGGACGGTGATGCCGCTCTGGAAGTAGTCGATGACGTCGTCGTCGCCGACGTTGGGGATGGTGGCTCTTGTGTCGAAGAAGCGCTTGACGTAGGATCTGATCGACTCGCCTTGCTTCTCCTTGATCATGGATAGGGCGTGGCTGTGGCAGCCCCGCCTAAATTAATCCGGTTTAAGTGCGCTAACCATCACCAAAACGACAATCAGGGTTAACACGCACCTAAAACGGAGTAATCCGGCAGTGCTGTCGGGTAAAATCCCGATTAAACCACTTGAACAGGATCAACAAAGCAGTCCAGAGAATGCAACATTCCACAAATTTTACAGCACAGAGTATGAAATTGAATTAATATTACAAACCAAGTTTGAATTTATAAAAGTACCACAGAGTTCAAGAGTGACGGAAAACGAACGATAATCTAGCGACGAAACAAGACGTCATGATGAAGCCCGTACATGACATCATCCATCCTCAGATGTACCACCTGAAAAACAAAGCCACAAGCAAGGCTGAGTATACTAATACTCAGCAAGGCTTACCCGACTAAGGGTATACTTAGCCCATTATCTAGACATGCAAGGCTTTTGGCTTGAGGGTTTGTTTGCCGAAAAGCAGTAAAGAGTAGATCCTTAATTTCATATTTTAGCTTTCAGGTTCTAGTTCAATTAACCATTCTAGGTGAGCATCTATCTAATAGCATAAATGGTGGAAACAATTATCTTTCATCAATCATCCATATTCATCACCATCATCATGTTCCACTTCTTACTCTATGTAGCAGAAGAGTTAAGCAGTCCCATTACCCGTGAGAGGCGGGCGATTCGAATCGAATTTGTTAACCTTGCAAGGCAGACCTAAACACACGTCACGTGGTTACTCCCAGAGTCACACGTGCAACATTTCCCCTTTCTTTCCGGGTTGTGGATCAGGGTCACCGTCCTCGACTACAGAGTACGACGACTCTGCACCCGCATGTGCGCGCATGAGAAACGACGTTCAAAGAAGGTGAGGGAAAAGTCCACTTGCCGGGCCAATCAGGTACTTAAGCTTACCGATTACCATATTCTCGGCATGTGTTTAGTACGTTCAAACGCTTAACTACCACTACCACACACTGCGGCCTTATCAAATTTCACTAAACAGACGGGACACCTCAAGTACCTCGGTCCCGCCCGTAGGTCTTATGGTTGCAACAGGTAGTAAACATCCAACTCCTATAATTCTCGCGAGTGACAGGAAATCACTCGACTTCTACCGAACATTAGCATAGCCCACTAGCGACCTACACATACTAGTGTTCAAACATCGGTACCTAAGATTATGCAACTAAGGTTCCAGTCAACTCCTGTAAACTTAAATGCACAAATAGATAGGAACAATAATAAATTGCATAAATTTAAAATAGTAGGACATGCTCCGGGGCTTGCCTGGAATTAACACTAGGTTAGTGTTAGTTAGAGAACAACTGCTCGGCGAGCATCTTCCTTCGGTCGTGCACATCGGGATCCATCCGTCCATCTTCTGGATGTGTCCACCATTCACCGTCTTCTGGCTTGACTCCAACGTCGCGTCCTTCACGTGATTCATCTATCGTACCTAAATGAAATGCAACAATGCATATGTATGAATGCACAGTTTCGAGTTGCTCAACAATATAGATGTTATTATTTTTCCTTCACGATAAAGTTGTAGTCCACATAAAACTTAAGTCAAGAAAACACTTATTTCATTTCCTACTTACTGGGCAGTCATTTATAGAGTAGTAACTTGATGCAATTTAGTTCATAAAAACAACGTGGGGTGGCTTCCCAGAATCTGGCTAAGTCATATAACGCAAGTGTTTCAACAGACACTAATTAAACAAAGATAAAAGGTACAGGTCAAAACATGCAAGTAAAGATAAGGGATTCTTCACTAAGTGTTGGCGATCTCATGATGAGACTACTGTATATTTTTCAGATTTAAACAAGCGCTATAAAAGGCATCCAAAGTAAATCAAGTTATAGTAACATAGACCAAGTTCAATTTATTCAGACCAAAATACTAAGTTTCAGTGGCTAAAATTTTACAGGAATGTTCATGTACTGAAAATCAAGCTCTAATAAAAACATGAGATTTTTCTAATAAAAGAAACTAGGGCTTTTGATTTACAAAGTTTATTCATGAATAAATCAAAAGTACTAGTTACACATTACTAAAAATTCCCAAAATTTTTCTATAGCATCTATAAACAAAGTTAAGACTGTAATAAAAATTTCAGCTCAAGAAAACTAGTATAGAACCCTGTGGATTTAACTCTATTTAACACAAGCATAAACCAAGATCTAATGAAATATATAGCTAGAGTTGTCAAAATGTACTCAAATTTTTACAGTACTCTATTCATCTATGGTGTAGCAAACTGTCCAAAAACTAGCCTTAGTTCATGACTACAACAGGAGATACATACAAAGGTGTATAAAACTAATATTTAATATAGAGATAAAACTATTGGTCAAATGCAAAACTGGATGTAACAAAAGTTGTAGGTCTTGTTGCAAGGATTCCAAAACATTTGGATTTGTATTTTTATGATTTTTCTACGATTTTCTAGGTATTTTCAAAGTTCGTTGTTTTGAGTTCATGGCGTTTTTGCGCTTGGCCCCCTGGACTTCTGTTTCTTCTAACCGTAGGTCCCTGGACGGACCAGGAACAGAGGAACGACGGCGGTCCGTTTCCCGGCGAGGAGAGGCACCGGAGGTGGGGGCTAGGTTGGGGGAAATGGAGAGGAGGTCGATCCGCACCTGTAGATGGTCTCGGTGGAGGCTGAGGTGGCCCGTAGCGGGCTGTCCGCGGGCGGCGGCGGCCGGCGGCGGCCCTGTGCCGCGGCTGCGGCACTCCGGCGAGTGGGAGGCGGCCTGGCTGGGCTTGGGAGGACCAGTGGAGGTCGAGGAAGCTCGCTAAAGGGTCGGTTTGGGGAGAGGAGGGGCGCAGGAGGAGGCTCGGCGGCGGCCTAGGTGGAGGCGGCGGCCATGGTGTGGTGGCGCCTCTGCGCGTCCAGGGAGAGACGGTGGGCAGGCCTGGGAGATGCACGGGACGAGAGAGATGCTATCTGGGCGCTGAGTTGTGGCGGAGGAGGGGCAGGGCAGGGGTTTCGCGGCGAGCTGCGAAGCGGCACACGGCACGGCTCGGCGTGTTCGTCGCCGTGGCGCGTCGACGGCCGTCCTCGGCGTGCGCGTAGGGAGATGGCGCCGCGTGGCGATGTCGCGAAGCTTCAGGGAAACACCAGAGGCGCGGAGAGGGCTGGGGCGTGGCGCGTGGCCGGCGGCGCTGGCAAACGCCGTCGTCACGGCGAGAACAGAGAGGGAGGTGTGAGGGGATGGAGGTAATGGCAGTTTCGTAAATAAAGCGAAGTTCAAAACTCCAGTTTGAAAACTAAAATTTTCTCCTTCTACATGGCCTCAAATGAAAAATTTTTGAATACCAAACTTGCTTAGAATTTCGAGAGCTACAACTTTCGTTTTAGGCAAAAGTTCATTTGAAGCTTCGTTTGAAAGATACAATTTAAAACTTAAGTACATTTGAAAATGTCCTGTGCGCTTCGAAATTCAAATGTTTCTTCCATTTTTGTGCGGCAACTCGAAAAAAACTTTGAACACGAAAGTTGTTCGTATTTTGAAAACCTACAACTTTGGTTTTGGACAAAAATTCATTTGAGCTATATTTTAGAAATTATTTTCAAAGCAGATTAGTTTGAGATTTGACAGATAAATTAAATCTTTGAACACTACGGTTCAAAGGACCTGTCATTTTATGTTCAAACTTTTATTTTCTCTCTTTAACTTCAACAAGACTTTGATTTAACATGATTTTAGAGAGACGCCTATTCGCTTTCATATGTATACTTGCATTGGTTTACAAAATTATTTACGGTTTCTGACCTATGCATCTATACACATACACATGCATGCACACATAAATGTATTCGAGTCCATCTTCTTGGTTGATTATGCATAATATCGTATTTAATATTTCTTACTTAGCATTTTAAAACTCTGGGATGTCACAGCCTACCCCCCTTAAAAAGAATCTCGTCCCGAGATTCCGAACGATTAAAGTCACAATAGAGAAGATTGATGTTGACGATATGATCCTTTGCAGATAAGAATTGAGAACTCAGAGAGAGTTTTTTTTTTAAACAAGGTATGGTATTATGAGTAGTAGAGATTAATCGTACCATTGTGTGAACTAATCAATTGTTTTTCCACACTAAAAAGCTCCAGGGCTTCAGTTTTTGTAGCAAGAGTATGTGGATAATATATGCAGACACAATCACCATCAAAGTCGGCTGGGAAGGACCGATGGACTATTCTAGTACCAACATATAGCAGGATTTTGCAGAGAATAGAGGATCTAAGTCCGGGAAGAATCAATTTCGCAATCTGGTGGTGAATCTAAATAGAAAGGATATCAAGGTGAGTTTTTGCTCAAGGACATTCTTGCTTAAACTGTTGATTAAATTAAACAGTATGATGCGAGATGCATATGTTCGAAGCCCATAAGAATGATGCACCCTCGAAACGTATGATTGCAATGCTAGTGCAATACAATGATGAAATTTTTCCCATGCGAATGAAATGGTGAATATGACATGATGCAATTGCCATGCTGCTGGACCAATGATGCAGACATCATGATGCACCAATGACAATGTTCTTTGATGTATGCATATAGGAGAGGCATAAAATATGATGCGTACACACGAGTTGATGATGCACATGATTCACACCTCATAACCATTCTCTCATGACTAACACCTTGTTAGCTCTATACTCTCGAGTAAAGATCAGAAGTTAGGACACTTAAGGGTTGCATAGAAGGGAATTGTAGTGAGTTACGTCATGCATACCTAGACACCAGCGCGCTCCTAGTAGCTCAATCATGTGGCTGCAGCGCACACGAGAGTCTAGGTTCCGTCGCGGCATCAAGGTCACGTGACTAAACACCACCACAAGAGAAATCAAGACTGGCAACCCAATAGTGCCAGCAATGGCAAGATAGGTTAGAGGGAACTAAAGACAGCCCACGAAGTGATACTCAAACGCATACCCATTAGTCAGTCTACAGATTCCCGATCATGATGCAACACCATGCACTTGACGAATGACATGAAATGAGGTGATGCATGATTATTGCATCAATGACTGTATTTCAAAAGTTATTATTATCATAAATCTTTTTAATTTATCCAAAATTAACTGAGCAAGAATGAAAGTACAAGTTTTTAAATGTTGAAATCAAGGTAGCCAGCAAGATCAAACATAACATCAAGAGGAATAGAATGATTATCGATGGGGTTTTGTTAACAAACATCATGGCTTAGCCAGGGAGCCATGAAAGAAAAGGAATAATGATTTTGATAGGAATAGAGTCAAGGCATTGATCAAGGGTTGGATTGATTAACAAGCTAAGATCAATGGTAAGGTTCATATAAGATCCATAGCCACTAACTTACAAAAGACCTTCTCAAATAAAACTTTAAGAAGACTGCGGTAAAGCAAATATGATTCTAAATCAAAAGATGATATGGTTCCAAACTCAAAGAATAATAAACCACAATCGGTACTGGTTCATCATTTGAGATTCTAAGGAATGAAAAGATCCTTACAACAACAAGATGGGGCTTAGGATGAAGGCATGACTCGAAACCATCCTTTTCATCCAAGAAAATCTAAGCATTAACAAGCATGCTCCTAAAATCAAAATTTAACTCACTCATGTTTTAAGCACACTAACACTTATCTTATAAGGATTCATACTAGAAATTCTTTAACAAGCTCATGTAGCAACTTCAACTATTATGAACCAATCAAACATCAACCAAATATGCATGCACGTCCTGACCGTCCTCACAAGATAAACAATTGCCAACTATGGTTGGGCTTACGTGGTTAGCACGGTGGTATACATAAATACGGCTCTCCCTATATAGCTAGTCGATACATTCTAACCGTTCTTATCTTATCGAATCGTGGTTAGCGTACCTGCATAAGATTGACAGAACATAAATATATATACCCAATGAACCTTTCATGCCAGCACACATGAAAGCGTTCCCAAACATTACCGCTCACTATAGAAGCGGCAGCCATACAATTTCCGCCGTATGGCCAACGTTAGCATACGCTACTCAGAGGCGTATTCACAAATTTCTTTACTCCCAATATAGTCGACCGAGGTCGGTATATTGGCAGCAGCTCAAGTAGGCCACTGCTTGAGCGCAGCGTTCGGTTTGCATCGCCGACGGGAAGGTCAGACTCCCTCAGCTGACTGAGGTTCCTTACCACCTTACCTCACGTAGGTGCGTCGTTACAGAATTTAAGGGTTGATTGTGCACAAAAGTAAGGTTTGACAAAAATATAAAGTGCTGGAAGTCAGATATAAATAAACCATAAATAGATAGCCACCTAGCAAAAATTCCCATAATTTCCCCTAGGGCTTTACGAACTATGCTCAATCCTTAACGGACCAACGTATTTGCAATTGCGATTTTTGTGGTCAAGTTTTAAGAAAACAGGTTTTTAAGGTTTGTCACACTCTCTGAAGTATGCTTTGCAGCTCTGATACCAGCTGTGGCAGCCCCGCCTAAATTAATCCGGTTTAAGTGCGCTAACCATCACCAAAACGACAATCAGGGTTAACACGCACCTAAAACGGAGTAATCCGGCAGTGCTGTCGGGTAAAATCCCGATTAAACCACTTGAACAGGATCAACAAAGCAGTCCAGAGAATGCAACATTCCACAAATTTTACAGCACAGAGTATGAAATTGAATTAATATTACAAACCAAGTTTGAATTTATAAAAGTACCACAGAGTTCAAGAGTGACGGAAAACGAACGATAATCTAGCGACGAAACAAGACGTCATGATGAAGCCCGTACATGACATCATCCATCCTCAGATGTACCACCTGAAAAACAAAGCCACAAGCAAGGCTGAGTATACTAATACTCAGCAAGGCTTACCCGACTAAGGGTATACTTAGCCCATTATCTAGACATGCAAGGCTTTTGGCTTGAGGGTTTGTTTGCCGAAAAGCAGTAAAGAGTAGATCCTTAATTTCATATTTTAGCTTTCAGGTTCTAGTTCAATTAACCATTCTAGGTGAGCATCTATCTAATAGCATAAATGGTGGAAACAATTATCTTTCATCAATCATCCATATTCATCACCATCATCATGTTCCACTTCTTACTCTATGTAGCAGAAGAGTTAAGCAGTCCCATTACCCGTGAGAGGCGGGCGATTCGAATCGAATTTGTTAACCTTGCAAGGCAGACCTAAACACACGTCACGTGGTTACTCCCAGAGTCACACGTGCAACATTTCCCCTTTCTTTCCGGGTTGTGGATCAGGGTCACCGTCCTCGACTACAGAGTACGACGACTCTGCACCCGCATGTGCGCGCATGAGAAACGACGTTCAAAGAAGGTGAGGGAAAAGTCCACTTGCCGGGCCAATCAGGTACTTAAGCTTACCGATTACCATATTCTCGGCATGTGTTTAGTACGTTCAAACGCTTAACTACCACTACCACACACTGCGGCCTTATCAAATTTCACTAAACAGACGGGACACCTCAAGTACCTCGGTCCCGCCCGTAGGTCTTATGGTTGCAACAGGTAGTAAACATCCAACTCCTATAATTCTCGCGAGTGACAGGAAATCACTCGACTTCTACCGAACATTAGCATAGCCCACTAGCGACCTACACATACTAGTGTTCAAACATCGGTACCTAAGATTATGCAACTAAGGTTCCAGTCAACTCCTGTAAACTTAAATGCACAAATAGATAGGAACAATAATAAATTGCATAAATTTAAAATAGTAGGACATGCTCCGGGGCTTGCCTGGAATTAACACTAGGTTAGTGTTAGTTAGAGAACAACTGCTCGGCGAGCATCTTCCTTCGGTCGTGCACATCGGGATCCATCCGTCCATCTTCTGGATGTGTCCACCATTCACCGTCTTCTGGCTTGACTCCAACGTCGCGTCCTTCACGTGATTCATCTATCGTACCTAAATGAAATGCAACAATGCATATGTATGAATGCACAGTTTCGAGTTGCTCAACAATATAGATGTTATTATTTTTCCTTCACGATAAAGTTGTAGTCCACATAAAACTTAAGTCAAGAAAACACTTATTTCATTTCCTACTTACTGGGCAGTCATTTATAGAGTAGTAACTTGATGCAATTTAGTTCATAAAAACAACGTGGGGTGGCTTCCCAGAATCTGGCTAAGTCATATAACGCAAGTGTTTCAACAGACACTAATTAAACAAAGATAAAAGGTACAGGTCAAAACATGCAAGTAAAGATAAGGGATTCTTCACTAAGTGTTGGCGATCTCATGATGAGACTACTGTATATTTTTCAGATTTAAACAAGCGCTATAAAAGGCATCCAAAGTAAATCAAGTTATAGTAACATAGACCAAGTTCAATTTATTCAGACCAAAATACTAAGTTTCAGTGGCTAAAATTTTACAGGAATGTTCATGTACTGAAAATCAAGCTCTAATAAAAACATGAGATTTTTCTAATAAAAGAAACTAGGGCTTTTGATTTACAAAGTTTATTCATGAATAAATCAAAAGTACTAGTTACACATTACTAAAAATTCCCAAAATTTTTCTATAGCATCTATAAACAAAGTTAAGACTGTAATAAAAATTTCAGCTCAAGAAAACTAGTATAGAACCCTGTGGATTTAACTCTATTTAACACAAGCATAAACCAAGATCTAATGAAATATATAGCTAGAGTTGTCAAAATGTACTCAAATTTTTACAGTACTCTATTCATCTATGGTGTAGCAAACTGTCCAAAAACTAGCCTTAGTTCATGACTACAACAGGAGATACATACAAAGGTGTATAAAACTAATATTTAATATAGAGATAAAACTATTGGTCAAATGCAAAACTGGATGTAACAAAAGTTGTAGGTCTTGTTGCAAGGATTCCAAAACATTTGGATTTGTATTTTTATGATTTTTCTACGATTTTCTAGGTATTTTCAAAGTTCGTTGTTTTGAGTTCATGGCGTTTTTGCGCTTGGCCCCCTGGACTTCTGTTTCTTCTAACCGTAGGTCCCTGGACGGACCAGGAACAGAGGAACGACGGCGGTCCGTTTCCCGGCGAGGAGAGGCACCGGAGGTGGGGGCTAGGTTGGGGGAAATGGAGAGGAGGTCGATCCGCACCTGTAGATGGTCTCGGTGGAGGCTGAGGTGGCCCGTAGCGGGCTGTCCGCGGGCGGCGGCGGCCGGCGGCGGCCCTGTGCCGCGGCTGCGGCACTCCGGCGAGTGGGAGGCGGCCTGGCTGGGCTTGGGAGGACCAGTGGAGGTCGAGGAAGCTCGCTAAAGGGTCGGTTTGGGGAGAGGAGGGGCGCAGGAGGAGGCTCGGCGGCGGCCTAGGTGGAGGCGGCGGCCATGGTGTGGTGGCGCCTCTGCGCGTCCAGGGAGAGACGGTGGGCAGGCCTGGGAGATGCACGGGACGAGAGAGATGCTATCTGGGCGCTGAGTTGTGGCGGAGGAGGGGCAGGGCAGGGGTTTCGCGGCGAGCTGCGAAGCGGCACACGGCACGGCTCGGCGTGTTCGTCGCCGTGGCGCGTCGACGGCCGTCCTCGGCGTGCGCGTAGGGAGATGGCGCCGCGTGGCGATGTCGCGAAGCTTCAGGGAAACACCAGAGGCGCGGAGAGGGCTGGGGCGTGGCGCGTGGCCGGCGGCGCTGGCAAACGCCGTCGTCACGGCGAGAACAGAGAGGGAGGTGTGAGGGGATGGAGGTAATGGCAGTTTCGTAAATAAAGCGAAGTTCAAAACTCCAGTTTGAAAACTAAAATTTTCTCCTTCTACATGGCCTCAAATGAAAAATTTTTGAATACCAAACTTGCTTAGAATTTCGAGAGCTACAACTTTCGTTTTAGGCAAAAGTTCATTTGAAGCTTCGTTTGAAAGATACAATTTAAAACTTAAGTACATTTGAAAATGTCCTGTGCGCTTCGAAATTCAAATGTTTCTTCCATTTTTGTGCGGCAACTCGAAAAAAACTTTGAACACGAAAGTTGTTCGTATTTTGAAAACCTACAACTTTGGTTTTGGACAAAAATTCATTTGAGCTATATTTTAGAAATTATTTTCAAAGCAGATTAGTTTGAGATTTGACAGATAAATTAAATCTTTGAACACTACGGTTCAAAGGACCTGTCATTTTATGTTCAAACTTTTATTTTCTCTCTTTAACTTCAACAAGACTTTGATTTAACATGATTTTAGAGAGACGCCTATTCGCTTTCATATGTATACTTGCATTGGTTTACAAAATTATTTACGGTTTCTGACCTATGCATCTATACACATACACATGCATGCACACATAAATGTATTCGAGTCCATCTTCTTGGTTGATTATGCATAATATCGTATTTAATATTTCTTACTTAGCATTTTAAAACTCTGGGATGTCACAGCCTACCCCCCTTAAAAAGAATCTCGTCCCGAGATTCCGAACGATTAAAGTCACAATAGAGAAGATTGATGTTGACGATATGATCCTTTGCAGATAAGAATTGAGAACTCAGAGAGAGTTTTTTTTTTAAACAAGGTATGGTATTATGAGTAGTAGAGATTAATCGTACCATTGTGTGAACTAATCAATTGTTTTTCCACACTAAAAAGCTCCAGGGCTTCAGTTTTTGTAGCAAGAGTATGTGGATAATATATGCAGACACAATCACCATCAAAGTCGGCTGGGAAGGACCGATGGACTATTCTAGTACCAACATATAGCAGGATTTTGCAGAGAATAGAGGATCTAAGTCCGGGAAGAATCAATTTCGCAATCTGGTGGTGAATCTAAATAGAAAGGATATCAAGGTGAGTTTTTGCTCAAGGACATTCTTGCTTAAACTGTTGATTAAATTAAACAGTATGATGCGAGATGCATATGTTCGAAGCCCATAAGAATGATGCACCCTCGAAACGTATGATTGCAATGCTAGTGCAATACAATGATGAAATTTTTCCCATGCGAATGAAATGGTGAATATGACATGATGCAATTGCCATGCTGCTGGACCAATGATGCAGACATCATGATGCACCAATGACAATGTTCTTTGATGTATGCATATAGGAGAGGCATAAAATATGATGCGTACACACGAGTTGATGATGCACATGATTCACACCTCATAACCATTCTCTCATGACTAACACCTTGTTAGCTCTATACTCTCGAGTAAAGATCAGAAGTTAGGACACTTAAGGGTTGCATAGAAGGGAATTGTAGTGAGTTACGTCATGCATACCTAGACACCAGCGCGCTCCTAGTAGCTCAATCATGTGGCTGCAGCGCACACGAGAGTCTAGGTTCCGTCGCGGCATCAAGGTCACGTGACTAAACACCACCACAAGAGAAATCAAGACTGGCAACCCAATAGTGCCAGCAATGGCAAGATAGGTTAGAGGGAACTAAAGACAGCCCACGAAGTGATACTCAAACGCATACCCATTAGTCAGTCTACAGATTCCCGATCATGATGCAACACCATGCACTTGACGAATGACATGAAATGAGGTGATGCATGATTATTGCATCAATGACTGTATTTCAAAAGTTATTATTATCATAAATCTTTTTAATTTATCCAAAATTAACTGAGCAAGAATGAAAGTACAAGTTTTTAAATGTTGAAATCAAGGTAGCCAGCAAGATCAAACATAACATCAAGAGGAATAGAATGATTATCGATGGGGTTTTGTTAACAAACATCATGGCTTAGCCAGGGAGCCATGAAAGAAAAGGAATAATGATTTTGATAGGAATAGAGTCAAGGCATTGATCAAGGGTTGGATTGATTAACAAGCTAAGATCAATGGTAAGGTTCATATAAGATCCATAGCCACTAACTTACAAAAGACCTTCTCAAATAAAACTTTAAGAAGACTGCGGTAAAGCAAATATGATTCTAAATCAAAAGATGATATGGTTCCAAACTCAAAGAATAATAAACCACAATCGGTACTGGTTCATCATTTGAGATTCTAAGGAATGAAAAGATCCTTACAACAACAAGATGGGGCTTAGGATGAAGGCATGACTCGAAACCATCCTTTTCATCCAAGAAAATCTAAGCATTAACAAGCATGCTCCTAAAATCAAAATTTAACTCACTCATGTTTTAAGCACACTAACACTTATCTTATAAGGATTCATACTAGAAATTCTTTAACAAGCTCATGTAGCAACTTCAACTATTATGAACCAATCAAACATCAACCAAATATGCATGCACGTCCTGACCGTCCTCACAAGATAAACAATTGCCAACTATGGTTGGGCTTACGTGGTTAGCACGGTGGTATACATAAATACGGCTCTCCCTATATAGCTAGTCGATACATTCTAACCGTTCTTATCTTATCGAATCGTGGTTAGCGTACCTGCATAAGATTGACAGAACATAAATATATATACCCAATGAACCTTTCATGCCAGCACACATGAAAGCGTTCCCAAACATTACCGCTCACTATAGAAGCGGCAGCCATACAATTTCCGCCGTATGGCCAACGTTAGCATACGCTACTCAGAGGCGTATTCACAAATTTCTTTACTCCCAATATAGTCGACCGAGGTCGGTATATTGGCAGCAGCTCAAGTAGGCCACTGCTTGAGCGCAGCGTTCGGTTTGCATCGCCGACGGGAAGGTCAGACTCCCTCAGCTGACTGAGGTTCCTTACCACCTTACCTCACGTAGGTGCGTCGTTACAGAATTTAAGGGTTGATTGTGCACAAAAGTAAGGTTTGACAAAAATATAAAGTGCTGGAAGTCAGATATAAATAAACCATAAATAGATAGCCACCTAGCAAAAATTCCCATAATTTCCCCTAGGGCTTTACGAACTATGCTCAATCCTTAACGGACCAACGTATTTGCAATTGCGATTTTTGTGGTCAAGTTTTAAGAAAACAGGTTTTTAAGGTTTGTCACACTCTCTGAAGTATGCTTTGCAGCTCTGATACCAGCTGTGGCAGCCCCGCCTAAATTAATCTGGTTTAAGTGCGCTAACCATCACCAAAACGACAATCAGGGTTAACACGCACCTAAAACGGAGTAATCCGGCAGTGCTGTCGGGTAAAATCCCGATTAAACCACTTGAACAGGATCAACAAAGCAGTCCAGAGAATGCAACATTCCACAAATTTTACAGCACAGAGTATGAAATTGAATTAATATTACAAACCAAGTTTGAATTTATAAAAGTACCACAGAGTTCAAGAGTGACGGAAAACGAACGATAATCTAGCGACGAAACAAGACGTCATGATGAAGCCCGTACATGACATCATCCATCCTCAGATGTACCACCTGAAAAACAAAGCCACAAGCAAGGCTGAGTATACTAATACTCAGCAAGGCTTACCCGACTAAGGGTATACTTAGCCCATTATCTAGACATGCAAGGCTTTTGGCTTGAGGGTTTGTTTGCCGAAAAGCAGTAAAGAGTAGATCCTTAATTTCATATTTTAGCTTTCAGGTTCTAGTTCAATTAACCATTCTAGGTGAGCATCTATCTAATAGCATAAATGGTGGAAACAATTATCTTTCATCAATCATCCATATTCATCATCATCATCATGTTCCACTTCTTACTCTATGTAGCAGAAGAGTTAAGCAGTCCCATTACCCGTGAGAGGCGGGCGATTCGAATCGAATTTGTTAACCTTGCAAGGCAGACCTAAACACACGTCACGTGGTTACTCCCAGAGTCACACGTGCAACATTTCCCCTTTCTTTCCGGGTTGTGGATCAGGGTCACCGTCCTCGACTACAGAGTACGACGACTCTGCACCCGCATGTGCGCGCATGAGAAACGACGTTCAAAGAAGGTGAGGGAAAAGTCCACTTGCCGGGCCAATCAGGTACTTAAGCTTACCGATTACCATATTCTCGGCATGTGTTTAGTACGTTCAAACGCTTAACTACCACTACCACACACTGCGGCCTTATCAAATTTCACTAAACAGACGGGACACCTCAAGTACCTCGGTCCCGCCCGTAGGTCTTATGGTTGCAACAGGTAGTAAACATCCAACTCCTATAATTCTCGCGAGTGACAGGAAATCACTCGACTTCTACCGAACATTAGCATAGCCCACTAGCGACCTACACATACTAGTGTTCAAACATCGGTACCTAAGATTATGCAACTAAGGTTCCAGTCAACTCCTGTAAACTTAAATGCACAAATAGATAGGAACAATAATAAATTGCATAAATTTAAAATAGTAGGACATGCTCCGGGGCTTGCCTGGAATTAACACTAGGTTAGTGTTAGTTAGAGAACAACTGCTCGGCGAGCATCTTCCTTCGGTCGTGCACATCGGGATCCATCCGTCCATCTTCTGGATGTGTCCACCATTCACCGTCTTCTGGCTTGACTCCAACGTCGCGTCCTTCACGTGATTCATCTATCGTACCTAAATGAAATGCAACAATGCATATGTATGAATGCACAGTTTCGAGTTGCTCAACAATATAGATGTTATTATTTTTCCTTCACGATAAAGTTGTAGTCCACATAAAACTTAAGTCAAGAAAACACTTATTTCATTTCCTACTTACTGGGCAGTCATTTATAGAGTAGTAACTTGATGCAATTTAGTTCATAAAAACAACGTGGGGTGGCTTCCCAGAATCTGGCTAAGTCATATAACGCAAGTGTTTCAACAGACACTAATTAAACAAAGATAAAAGGTACAGGTCAAAACATGCAAGTAAAGATAAGGGATTCTTCACTAAGTGTTGGCGATCTCATGATGAGACTACTGTATATTTTTCAGATTTAAACAAGCGCTATAAAAGGCATCCAAAGTAAATCAAGTTATAGTAACATAGACCAAGTTCAATTTATTCAGACCAAAATACTAAGTTTCAGTGGCTAAAATTTTACAGGAATGTTCATGTACTGAAAATCAAGCTCTAATAAAAACATGAGATTTTTCTAATAAAAGAAACTAGGGCTTTTGATTTACAAAGTTTATTCATGAATAAATCAAAAGTACTAGTTACACATTACTAAAAATTCCCAAAATTTTTCTATAGCATCTATAAACAAAGTTAAGACTGTAATAAAAATTTCAGCTCAAGAAAACTAGTATAGAACCCTGTGGATTTAACTCTATTTAACACAAGCATAAACCAAGATCTAATGAAATATATAGCTAGAGTTGTCAAAATGTACTCAAATTTTTACAGTACTCTATTCATCTATGGTGTAGCAAACTGTCCAAAAACTAGCCTTAGTTCATGACTACAACAGGAGATACATACAAAGGTGTATAAAACTAATATTTAATATAGAGATAAAACTATTGGTCAAATGCAAAACTGGATGTAACAAAAGTTGTAGGTCTTGTTGCAAGGATTCCAAAACATTTGGATTTGTATTTTATGATTTTTCTACGATTTTCTAGGTATTTTCAAAGTTCGTTGTTTTGAGTTCATGGCGTTTTTGCGCTTGGCCCCCTGGACTTCTGTTTCTTCTAACCGTAGGTCCCTGGACGGACCAGGAACAGAGGAACGACGGCGGTCCGTTTCCCGGCGAGGAGAGGCACCGGAGGTGGGGGCTAGGTTGGGGGAAATGGAGAGGAGGTCGATCCGCACCTGTAGATGGTCTTGGTGGAGGCTGAGGTGGCCCGTAGCGGGCTGTCCGCGGGCGGCGGCGGCCGGCGGCGGCCCTGTGCCGCGGCTGCGGCACTCCGGCGAGTGGGAGGCGGCCTGGCTGGGCTTGGGAGGACCAGTGGAGGTCGAGGAAGCTCGCTAAAGGGTCGGTTTGGGGAGAGGAGGGGCGCAGGAGGAGGCTCGGCGGCGGCCTAGGTGGAGGCGGCGGCCATGGTGTGGTGGCGCCTCTGCGCGTCCAGGGAGAGACGGTGGGCAGGCCTGGGAGATGCACGGGACGAGAGAGATGCTATCTGGGCGCTGAGTTGTGGCGGAGGAGGGGCAGGGCAGGGGTTTCGCGGCGAGCTGCGAAGCGGCACACGGCACGGCTCGGCGTGTTCGTCGCCGTGGCGCGTCGACGGCCGTCCTCGGCGTGCGCGTAGGGAGATGGCGCCGCGTGGCGATGTCGCGAAGCTTCAGGGAAACACCAGAGGCGCGGAGAGGGCTGGGGCGTGGCGCGTGGCCGGCGGCGCTGGCAAACGCCGTCGTCACGGCGAGAACAGAGAGGGAGGTGTGAGGGGATGGAGGTAATGGCAGTTTCGTAAATAAAGCGAAGTTCAAAACTCCAGTTTGAAAACTAAAATTTTCTCCTTCTACATGGCCTCAAATGAAAAATTTTTGAATACCAAACTTGCTTAGAATTTCGAGAGCTACAACTTTCGTTTTAGGCAAAAGTTCATTTGAAGCTTCGTTTGAAAGATACAATTTAAAACTTAAGTACATTTGAAAATGTCCTGTGCGCTTCGAAATTCAAATGTTTCTTCCATTTTTGTGCGGCAACTCGAAAAAAACTTTGAACACGAAAGTTGTTCGTATTTTGAAAACCTACAACTTTGGTTTTGGACAAAAATTCATTTGAGCTATATTTTAGAAATTATTTTCAAAGCAGATTAGTTTGAGATTTGACAGATAAATTAAATCTTTGAACACTACGGTTCAAAGGACCTGTCATTTTATGTTCAAACTTTTATTTTCTCTCTTTAACTTCAACAAGACTTTGATTTAACATGATTTTAGAGAGACGCCTATTCGCTTTCATATGTATACTTGCATTGGTTTACAAAATTATTTACGGTTTCTGACCTATGCATCTATACACATACACATGCATGCACACATAAATGTATTCGAGTCCATCTTCTTGGTTGATTATGCATAATATCGTATTTAATATTTCTTACTTAGCATTTTAAAACTCTGGGATGTCACAGCCTACCCCCCTTAAAAAGAATCTCGTCCCGAGATTCCGAACGATTAAAGTCACAATAGAGAAGATTGATGTTGACGATATGATCCTTTGCAGATAAGAATTGAGAACTCAGAGAGAGTTTTTTTTTTAAACAAGGTATGGTATTATGAGTAGTAGAGATTAATCGTACCATTGTGTGAACTAATCAATTGTTTTTCCACACTAAAAAGCTCCAGGGCTTCAGTTTTTGTAGCAAGAGTATGTGGATAATATATGCAGACACAATCACCATCAAAGTCGGCTGGGAAGGACCGATGGACTATTCTAGTACCAACATATAGCAGGATTTTGCAGAGAATAGAGGATCTAAGTCCGGGAAGAATCAATTTCGCAATCTGGTGGTGAATCTAAATAGAAAGGATATCAAGGTGAGTTTTTGCTCAAGGACATTCTTGCTTAAACTGTTGATTAAATTAAACAGTATGATGCGAGATGCATATGTTCGAAGCCCATAAGAATGATGCACCCTCGAAACGTATGATTGCAATGCTAGTGCAATACAATGATGAAATTTTTCCCATGCGAATGAAATGGTGAATATGACATGATGCAATTGCCATGCTGCTGGACCAATGATGCAGACATCATGATGCACCAATGACAATGTTCTTTGATGTATGCATATAGGAGAGGCATAAAATATGATGCGTACACACGAGTTGATGATGCACATGATTCACACCTCATAACCATTCTCTCATGACTAACACCTTGTTAGCTCTATACTCTCGAGTAAAGATCAGAAGTTAGGACACTTAAGGGTTGCATAGAAGGGAATTGTAGTGAGTTACGTCATGCATACCTAGACACCAGCGCGCTCCTAGTAGCTCAATCATGTGGCTGCAGCGCACACGAGAGTCTAGGTTCCGTCGCGGCATCAAGGTCACGTGACTAAACACCACCACAAGAGAAATCAAGACTGGCAACCCAATAGTGCCAGCAATGGCAAGATAGGTTAGAGGGAACTAAAGACAGCCCACGAAGTGATACTCAAACGCATACCCATTAGTCAGTCTACAGATTCCCGATCATGATGCAACACCATGCACTTGACGAATGACATGAAATGAGGTGATGCATGATTATTGCATCAATGACTGTATTTCAAAAGTTATTATTATCATAAATCTTTTTAATTTATCCAAAATTAACTGAGCAAGAATGAAAGTACAAGTTTTTAAATGTTGAAATCAAGGTAGCCAGCAAGATCAAACATAACATCAAGAGGAATAGAATGATTATCGATGGGGTTTTGTTAACAAACATCATGGCTTAGCCAGGGAGCCATGAAAGAAAAGGAATAATGATTTTGATAGGAATAGAGTCAAGGCATTGATCAAGGGTTGGATTGATTAACAAGCTAAGATCAATGGTAAGGTTCATATAAGATCCATAGCCACTAACTTACAAAAGACCTTCTCAAATAAAACTTTAAGAAGACTGCGGTAAAGCAAATATGATTCTAAATCAAAAGATGATATGGTTCCAAACTCAAAGAATAATAAACCACAATCGGTACTGGTTCATCATTTGAGATTCTAAGGAATGAAAAGATCCTTACAACAACAAGATGGGGCTTAGGATGAAGGCATGACTCGAAACCATCCTTTTCATCCAAGAAAATCTAAGCATTAACAAGCATGCTCCTAAAATCAAAATTTAACTCACTCATGTTTTAAGCACACTAACACTTATCTTATAAGGATTCATACTAGAAATTCTTTAACAAGCTCATGTAGCAACTTCAACTATTATGAACCAATCAAACATCAACCAAATATGCATGCACGTCCTGACCGTCCTCACAAGATAAACAATTGCCAACTATGGTTGGGCTTACGTGGTTAGCACGGTGGTATACATAAATACGGCTCTCCCTATATAGCTAGTCGATACATTCTAACCGTTCTTATCTTATCGAATCGTGGTTAGCGTACCTGCATAAGATTGACAGAACATAAATATATATACCCAATGAACCTTTCATGCCAGCACACATGAAAGCGTTCCCAAACATTACCGCTCACTATAGAAGCGGCAGCCATACAATTTCCGCCGTATGGCCAACGTTAGCATACGCTACTCAGAGGCGTATTCACAAATTTCTTTACTCCCAATATAGTCGACCGAGGTCGGTATATTGGCAGCAGCTCAAGTAGGCCACTGCTTGAGCGCAGCGTTCGGTTTGCATCGCCGACGGGAAGGTCAGACTCCCTCAGCTGACTGAGGTTCCTTACCACCTTACCTCACGTAGGTGCGTCGTTACAGAATTTAAGGGTTGATTGTGCACAAAAGTAAGGTTTGACAAAAATATAAAGTGCTGGAAGTCAGATATAAATAAACCATAAATAGATAGCCACCTAGCAAAAATTCCCATAATTTCCCCTAGGGCTTTACGAACTATGCTCAATCCTTAACGGACCAACGTATTTGCAATTGCGATTTTTGTGGTCAAGTTTTAAGAAAACAGGTTTTTAAGGTTTGTCACACTCTCTGAAGTATGCTTTGCAGCTCTGATACCAGCTGTGGCAGCCCCGCCTAAATTAATCTGGTTTAAGTGCGCTAACCATCACCAAAACGACAATCAGGGTTAACACGCACCTAAAACGGAGTAATCCGGCAGTGCTGTCGGGTAAAATCCCGATTAAACCACTTGAACAGGATCAACAAAGCAGTCCAGAGAATGCAACATTCCACAAATTTTACAGCACAGAGTATGAAATTGAATTAATATTACAAACCAAGTTTGAATTTATAAAAGTACCACAGAGTTCAAGAGTGACGGAAAACGAACGATAATCTAGCGACGAAACAAGACGTCATGATGAAGCCCGTACATGACATCATCCATCCTCAGATGTACCACCTGAAAAACAAAGCCACAAGCAAGGCTGAGTATACTAATACTCAGCAAGGCTTACCCGACTAAGGGTATACTTAGCCCATTATCTAGACATGCAAGGCTTTTGGCTTGAGGGTTTGTTTGCCGAAAAGCAGTAAAGAGTAGATCCTTAATTTCATATTTTAGCTTTCAGGTTCTAGTTCAATTAACCATTCTAGGTGAGCATCTATCTAATAGCATAAATGGTGGAAACAATTATCTTTCATCAATCATCCATATTCATCATCATCATCATGTTCCACTTCTTACTCTATGTAGCAGAAGAGTTAAGCAGTCCCATTACCCGTGAGAGGCGGGCGATTCGAATCGAATTTGTTAACCTTGCAAGGCAGACCTAAACACACGTCACGTGGTTACTCCCAGAGTCACACGTGCAACATTTCCCCTTTCTTTCCGGGTTGTGGATCAGGGTCACCGTCCTCGACTACAGAGTACGACGACTCTGCACCCGCATGTGCGCGCATGAGAAACGACGTTCAAAGAAGGTGAGGGAAAAGTCCACTTGCCGGGCCAATCAGGTACTTAAGCTTACCGATTACCATATTCTCGGCATGTGTTTAGTACGTTCAAACGCTTAACTACCACTACCACACACTGCGGCCTTATCAAATTTCACTAAACAGACGGGACACCTCAAGTACCTCGGTCCCGCCCGTAGGTCTTATGGTTGCAACAGGTAGTAAACATCCAACTCCTATAATTCTCGCGAGTGACAGGAAATCACTCGACTTCTACCGAACATTAGCATAGCCCACTAGCGACCTACACATACTAGTGTTCAAACATCGGTACCTAAGATTATGCAACTAAGGTTCCAGTCAACTCCTGTAAACTTAAATGCACAAATAGATAGGAACAATAATAAATTGCATAAATTTAAAATAGTAGGACATGCTCCGGGGCTTGCCTGGAATTAACACTAGGTTAGTGTTAGTTAGAGAACAACTGCTCGGCGAGCATCTTCCTTCGGTCGTGCACATCGGGATCCATCCGTCCATCTTCTGGATGTGTCCACCATTCACCGTCTTCTGGCTTGACTCCAACGTCGCGTCCTTCACGTGATTCATCTATCGTACCTAAATGAAATGCAACAATGCATATGTATGAATGCACAGTTTCGAGTTGCTCAACAATATAGATGTTATTATTTTTCCTTCACGATAAAGTTGTAGTCCACATAAAACTTAAGTCAAGAAAACACTTATTTCATTTCCTACTTACTGGGCAGTCATTTATAGAGTAGTAACTTGATGCAATTTAGTTCATAAAAACAACGTGGGGTGGCTTCCCAGAATCTGGCTAAGTCATATAACGCAAGTGTTTCAACAGACACTAATTAAACAAAGATAAAAGGTACAGGTCAAAACATGCAAGTAAAGATAAGGGATTCTTCACTAAGTGTTGGCGATCTCATGATGAGACTACTGTATATTTTTCAGATTTAAACAAGCGCTATAAAAGGCATCCAAAGTAAATCAAGTTATAGTAACATAGACCAAGTTCAATTTATTCAGACCAAAATACTAAGTTTCAGTGGCTAAAATTTTACAGGAATGTTCATGTACTGAAAATCAAGCTCTAATAAAAACATGAGATTTTTCTAATAAAAGAAACTAGGGCTTTTGATTTACAAAGTTTATTCATGAATAAATCAAAAGTACTAGTTACACATTACTAAAAATTCCCAAAATTTTTCTATAGCATCTATAAACAAAGTTAAGACTGTAATAAAAATTTCAGCTCAATAAAACTAGTATAGAACCCTGTGGATTTAACTCTATTTAACACAAGCATAAACCAAGATCTAATGAAATATATAGCTAGAGTTGTCAAAATGTACTCAAATTTTTACAGTACTCTATTCATCTATGGTGTAGCAAACTGTCCAAAAACTAGCCTTAGTTCATGACTACAACAGGAGATACATACAAAGGTGTATAAAACTAATATTTAATATAGAGATAAAACTATTGGTCAAATGCAAAACTGGATGTAACAAAAGTTGTAGGTCTTGTTGCAAGGATTCCAAAACATTTGGATTTGTATTTTTATGATTTTTCTACGATTTTCTAGGTATTTTCAAAGTTCGTTGTTTTGAGTTCATGGCGTTTTTGCGCTTGGCCCCCTGGACTTCTGTTTCTTCTAACCGTAGGTCCCTGGACGGACCAGGAACAGAGGAACGACGGCGGTCCGTTTCCCGGCGAGGAGAGGCACCGGAGGTGGGGGCTAGGTTGGGGGAAATGGAGAGGAGGTCGATCCGCACCTGTAGATGGTCTCGGTGGAGGCTGAGGTGGCCCGTAGCGGGCTGTCCGCGGGCGGCGGCGGCCGGCGGCGGCCCTGTGCCGTGGCTGCGGCACTCCGGCGAGTGGGAGGCGGCCTGGCTGGGCTTGGGAGGACCAGTGGAGGTCGAGGAAGCTCGCTAAAGGGTCGGTTTGGGGAGAGGAGGGGCGCAGGAGGAGGCTCGGCGGCGGCCTAGGTGGAGGCGGCGGCCATGGTGTGGTGGCGCCTCTGCGCGTCCAGGGAGAGACGGTGGGCAGGCCTGGGAGATGCACGGGACGAGAGAGATGCTATCTGGGCGCTGAGTTGTGGCGGAGGAGGGGCAGGGCAGGGGTTTCGCGGCGAGCTGCGAAGCGGCACACGGCACGGCTCGGCGTGTTCGTCGCCGTGGCGCGTCGACGGCCGTCCTCGGCGTGCGCGTAGGGAGATGGCGCCGCGTGGCGATGTCGCGAAGCTTCAGGGAAACACCAGAGGCGCGGAGAGGGCTGGGGCGTGGCGCGTGGCCGGCGGCGCTGGCAAACGCCGTCGTCACGGCGAGAACAGAGAGGGAGGTGTGAGGGGATGGAGGTAATGGCAGTTTCGTAAATAAAGCGAAGTTCAAAACTCCAGTTTGAAAACTAAAATTTTCTCCTTCTACATGGCCTCAAATGAAAAATTTTTGAATACCAAACTTGCTTAGAATTTCGAGAGCTACAACTTTCGTTTTAGGCAAAAGTTCATTTGAAGCTTCGTTTGAAAGATACAATTTAAAACTTAAGTACATTTGAAAATGTCCTGTGCGCTTCGAAATTCAAATGTTTCTTCCATTTTTGTGCGGCAACTCGAAAAAAACTTTGAACACGAAAGTTGTTCGTATTTTGAAAACCTACAACTTTGGTTTTGGACAAAAATTCATTTGAGCTATATTTTAGAAATTATTTTCAAAGCAGATTAGTTTGAGATTTGACAGATAAATTAAATCTTTGAACACTACGGTTCAAAGGACCTGTCATTTTATGTTCAAACTTTTATTTTCTCTCTTTAACTTCAACAAGACTTTGATTTAACATGATTTTAGAGAGACGCCTATTCGCTTTCATATGTATACTTGCATTGGTTTACAAAATTATTTACGGTTTCTGACCTATGCATCTATACACATACACATGCATGCACACATAAATGTATTCGAGTCCATCTTCTTGGTTGATTATGCATAATATCGTATTTAATATTTCTTACTTAGCATTTTAAAACTCTGGGATGTCACAGCCTACCCCCCTTAAAAAGAATCTCGTCCCGAGATTCCGAACGATTAAAGTCACAATAGAGAAGATTGATGTTGACGATATGATCCTTTGCAGATAAGAATTGAGAACTCAGAGAGAGTTTTTTTTTTAAACAAGGTATGGTATTATGAGTAGTAGAGATTAATCGTACCATTGTGTGAACTAATCAATTGTTTTTCCACACTAAAAAGCTCCAGGGCTTCAGTTTTTGTAGCAAGAGTATGTGGATAATATATGCAGACACAATCACCATCAAAGTCGGCTGGGAAGGACCGATGGACTATTCTAGTACCAACATATAGCAGGATTTTGCAGAGAATAGAGGATCTAAGTCCGGGAAGAATCAATTTCGCAATCTGGTGGTGAATCTAAATAGAAAGGATATCAAGGTGAGTTTTTGCTCAAGGACATTCTTGCTTAAACTGTTGATTAAATTAAACAGTATGATGCGAGATGCATATGTTCGAAGCCCATAAGAATGATGCACCCTCGAAACGTATGATTGCAATGCTAGTGCAATACAATGATGAAATTTTTCCCATGCGAATGAAATGGTGAATATGACATGATGCAATTGCCATGCTGCTGGACCAATGATGCAGACATCATGATGCACCAATGACAATGTTCTTTGATGTATGCATATAGGAGAGGCATAAAATATGATGCGTACACACGAGTTGATGATGCACATGATTCACACCTCATAACCATTCTCTCATGACTAACACCTTGTTAGCTCTATACTCTCGAGTAAAGATCAGAAGTTAGGACACTTAAGGGTTGCATAGAAGGGAATTGTAGTGAGTTACGTCATGCATACCTAGACACCAGCGCGCTCCTAGTAGCTCAATCATGTGGCTGCAGCGCACACGAGAGTCTAGGTTCCGTCGCGGCATCAAGGTCACGTGACTAAACACCACCACAAGAGAAATCAAGACTGGCAACCCAATAGTGCCAGCAATGGCAAGATAGGTTAGAGGGAACTAAAGACAGCCCACGAAGTGATACTCAAACGCATACCCATTAGTCAGTCTACAGATTCCCGATCATGATGCAACACCATGCACTTGACGAATGACATGAAATGAGGTGATGCATGATTATTGCATCAATGACTGTATTTCAAAAGTTATTATTATCATAAATCTTTTTAATTTATCCAAAATTAACTGAGCAAGAATGAAAGTACAAGTTTTTAAATGTTGAAATCAAGGTAGCCAGCAAGATCAAACATAACATCAAGAGGAATAGAATGATTATCGATGGGGTTTTGTTAACAAACATCATGGCTTAGCCAGGGAGCCATGAAAGAAAAGGAATAATGATTTTGATAGGAATAGAGTCAAGGCATTGATCAAGGGTTGGATTGATTAACAAGCTAAGATCAATGGTAAGGTTCATATAAGATCCATAGCCACTAACTTACAAAAGACCTTCTCAAATAAAACTTTAAGAAGACTGCGGTAAAGCAAATATGATTCTAAATCAAAAGATGATATGGTTCCAAACTCAAAGAATAATAAACCACAATCGGTACTGGTTCATCATTTGAGATTCTAAGGAATGAAAAGATCCTTACAACAACAAGATGGGGCTTAGGATGAAGGCATGACTCGAAACCATCCTTTTCATCCAAGAAAATCTAAGCATTAACAAGCATGCTCCTAAAATCAAAATTTAACTCACTCATGTTTTAAGCACACTAACACTTATCTTATAAGGATTCATACTAGAAATTCTTTAACAAGCTCATGTAGCAACTTCAACTATTATGAACCAATCAAACATCAACCAAATATGCATGCACGTCCTGACCGTCCTCACAAGATAAACAATTGCCAACTATGGTTGGGCTTACGTGGTTAGCACGGTGGTATACATAAATACGGCTCTCCCTATATAGCTAGTCGATACATTCTAACCGTTCTTATCTTATCGAATCGTGGTTAGCGTACCTGCATAAGATTGACAGAACATAAATATATATACCCAATGAACCTTTCATGCCAGCACACATGAAAGCGTTCCCAAACATTACCGCTCACTATAGAAGCGGCAGCCATACAATTTCCGCCGTATGGCCAACGTTAGCATACGCTACTCAGAGGCGTATTCACAAATTTCTTTACTCCCAATATAGTCGACCGAGGTCGGTATATTGGCAGCAGCTCAAGTAGGCCACTGCTTGAGCGCAGCGTTCGGTTTGCATCGCCGACGGGAAGGTCAGACTCCCTCAGCTGACTGAGGATCCTTACCACCTTACCTCACGATTGGGGTTCTGAAGATGGGATCTGCAGCATTGTTGAATTCGTTGTTGAGGTTGTGTGGCGGGAGATGAGCATGTTCGGCCGCACGAGTCCTGCGCACTTCTTTGCATTGATTCCTTTCTCTGCGAGCTGTACGAGTGACTTCGTCTTCATCAGCTGGAGCGTCTTGGGTCAGGTTGTCTGCTGAGATCTGATCCAATGCTTCGTTTGGATCATGGTGGCTTGGAGCACCTCCGGGCTGGATGATTACCGGAACCAAACACTCGTGAGAGAAGCTTTCCAGGTCTGATTCATAATCAGCTAGGACAGTTCCACCGGAGCCAGTTTCCCTCTCGGTTTCGAGGGGGTGCCGTGTTGAAACGGGAGATCATCAATGCTAGCAACTTCTCTCAGGTTGTCGAGTAGTACTGCGAGAGTATGACCTCAGCAAGATTTGAGTTGCATCTTACCCAGCGCATTGGTGATGAAATCCAGGTTGTCTTGAGGTGACTCGACTGGATCTGAGTAAACATCAAAAACGGGTGCCTCCCGGCTAGCGGTGGCTGATTGGTTTTTGACGTGAAGTATGCGATCTAAGCTATTTTCAAAGGAGGATATAATCATCTGTTTGTAGACAGATGATGAATTGCGCAAACCAAAGACGTGTTGCGCGATAAGAGTCCCAATCCAAGTGGATTTCGGTTTGAGATCAATCTGAGTCCGAGTAAAACTCGAGTTGTTTTCGAGTTCTCAATCTCCTTGGCAAAGTCGGGAAGCAACATAATGCCGTGATTATGAGATCTGACGAGCTTGTTGGAGTCTTCTGACGTGGAGCTCTTCAGCGTGGGAGAGTTGGTTAAGTGGCTATCGAAGCCGCCTGAACCATTGGCGACGCAGACCCACGAACCGAAGATGAAGGTGGTGCCTCTGGGAGGCGTCATGGTGCTGAAAGCGAAAGTGGCCATCGAACTCGCCTTTGAACTTGCCGAGTCCCCTACCTGCTCAGGGATATCCTTAGCAGTAGGGTTTGTATGTATGGATTGACGGCTCTGGAACTCGATGGTACAAGGAACACAAAAGATTTAGACAGGTTCGGGCTACGAGTTGCGTAATACCCTACGTCCTGTGTGGTGGTTTGTATTGCCTTAGGTGTAGATGTGTTTCGAGGGGGTCCCTGCCAGCCCTTATATATCCGGGGGGGGCAGGGTTACATAGAAAGTCCTAGCTGAGTATAGTTGGAGTCCTTCTACAACACGATCGGGTAGTTTCTTTGTACTGCAGCTAGTTCTACGCCTATTCGGGTAGTTACAAAAGAGGTAAGGTACATCCATGAGCTATCCCTTACTCTAGAACATTCTATGCCTGTAAGCAGTCCCGCTGCCCCGGGTCTGACATGTACTTTCTACAGTGCTCGATCACTGCACCCCTGTGATTTGGAGAAAAGACGACGACTTCTCCTCCCCCCTGTACATGTACACCGCCCTCCTTGTGTCTATAAAAGGGGGAGGCTGTCATTGTCCTCTCCATCGGATCTGGCAGAACACAACACTCAGCACCACTCACAGAGCATATACGCTCTTCTGAGCCCCGATATTGGCACTCGCCTCAATCAACTCCTCCTCTAGCAGAGACCTGGGAGCTTTCTTCCTCTCTCGCCTCGTGTAACACCCTAGTTTAAATTTCAATATTTATTAATAAATTTAATTGGCTTTATTTAATTTTCTAACGTTTATTGTGTTAGACTTGCATTTAATCTCAAATTTTGATCTATAAGTAATTAAAATTTTATCATAGGTTTAAATTTTTGTGTTGCATTCATGCTGGTGCATAGTTTTGATTATTTGAGTGTGGTTTGAATTCAAATTTGCATTTGAATTCAAACTTTGTTTGAATTAGAAATTGAAAAGAGAGAGTAAATAGAAATAGAAAAGAAGAAACCCAAAACCACCCTAAAGCCCGTTGGCCGGCCCACCCTCTCCCCTCCTGGCCCAGCTCCCTTCCCTCCCCGAGCCCACTCGCGAGCGGCCCACCTCCTCCCCTTCGGCCCGCTCCCACGCCGAAACCCGCACCGGCCCAGAAGCGCGTGCCAGGGCCCAGCTCTCCACCGCGCTCACCCGGCTCAGCACCTCCTACGCTCGCGTGGCCCAGTTTCCTCCGCGCTCAACCCCGCGACCCACTCGCGTCGCCGCTCAGCCCGCTCCCCGCCCCCTCTCACTGGCAACCTGACCCCACTGGTCATCCCCTTCCCCACGCTGCACGCACACAACGGAAGCGCTGCGATCCCCGCCCGGGATGCTCGCCGGCCTTCCGTATCGGGCGCGCAGGCCGAGATTCGGCACCCCTTTAAACTCACCCCGTGACCCTCCCGTATCTCACCTCCCACCAACGCGCACCCTCAACCCTAGCCGCCGCAACGTTTTCGCCCCACCGTGCCGCCGCTCCCCTGCGCCGCCGCGGCCACACTGCTCCGTCGCAACTCGAGCACCCACAACCCCCGCATCTGCCCCACTGAAGAACCACGAAGGTCTCCGAACCCTCTGCGTTGGCCCTAGGTTGCGACACCGCCGGGATCGTGCCGAGCCCCAACTCCGGTAAGCTCTGGGCTCCGAGTAATTTCCCCGTCGCCGGCCGTTCTCGGACCCCTCTGACCCTGTAGCACATCCGCAGGTCGACCACGAACCTGACCGTGGGACTAGCAGGCCCGGAGACGCCCTGTAACGCCCGGACCTCAAGCTCCGCGTCGAGCTTCGCCGCCGGAAGACGACGCCGACACCCTGCGGCACGCCATCCCCCGATTCGAACCTCGGTGAGCCACGCAACAACCACCCCTCCCTTCTGCGCTAGCTATTTTAGCCCGTGGCCCACCCACGCGGCACGAAGACACTCCCGCCGGCGGCGTGCCGCCACGCCGAGCCGCCTCCATGCCATGCACCCTGCTTTGCCCCACCGCAACACCGCGATATCCACCCCAGTGGATTACGCATGCCGCGGTCTACCTCCCCGGCCAAACCACGGCCAAAACCGAGCCCTAGGGCGCCGCCTTGGCCTTCTCCGGTCACGCGCCGCCGCGGAACAGGAAGTTCCGGCGAGCCGCGCCGCCACCCGCGCACCAACCTCCCAGGGCCGTTCGATCCGCAGCGACGGCCGTGATTAGATCCAGCGCTCCTCAAACCATGGCCATCCGATCTAGATCCAACGGCCAAAAACCACGCGTACCGGTTTGGCCTGGCACTTTGCTAAAGAGCCCCTCCCTTTCTTAGAAATCAACCCGCAGTCCATCGTAAGTCAAAATTAATTACGTTTTAGCCCAAAATTTAGCAAGTAGCCCCTGTCTTTTCTCAGATTAGAACCCGCCGTCCTTGCTCACTGTTTTTACATGCTAGCCCTTAGGTTTAATGTTTAATTACGTTTTAGTCCCCAGTTTTACCCAGAAACCCCCCTGGAACTCAGTTTTTCTTACAGTTTAGTCCCTGGAACTTGTTTTAGGCCTAGAATATGCGTTTTAGTTCCGTTTTAAGCGTTCTTTATATCCACGCGATCGTTGTAACGTGTAGAATAGTTTTAGACTAGTTTAGTGTGCTGTTTTTACGCATTGATGTACTGTTTCTTAGCTTTTGTTTATGTTGTGTATTGTTTTTGGTCATGTGTTCGTGAGTAGACGTTGGGCTACCGGAGGAGCCCCAGTACCAGTACCAGGAGCAGCCGTCTTCCGAGCACTTTGAGCAGCAGCAGGAGTAGTACGAGGAAGGCAAGTATAACATGAACAACACCTATCACTTTAAATACATTTTCATACTGCATTTTAATTCTGTATGCCTATAAGGACTTTCCTAGCCACTTTATATCCTTTATATATATCCTTTGGGTTGCATTTTGGTTAGTTGTGCTAGGTGCCGTACTATAACACATAATGGTCCTTTTTAATTAATTTGATTAATGGTTTATGCAACTTAATTCTGAGAGTGGCCCTCTGTGTTGGCTTGAGTGGCTCACGTCTCGTTAAAATATGTTTTGTTAGAAACATGATTTAGGGGGCCAGCACGGTGCTTACTGCCAGGGTGGCCACTCTCCATAAGGACCGGTTCATAGAGCGACAACCTGGGACAACAGCGCTACCACAAGACTGGAATGGGACGGTCTTGGCGTAATAATTAGGTCTTTTTGGTTTGGAGTAACTTACCTGCGGGGCAAGGGTGGTAAGCTTCTATGTCCCTCGTACTGAGTGGCCTCGTCTGTGGTATTCTTGACGCCCACTAGACCTGCTCCATAGTCGCCGATCCAACCCTCGCGGTTACTCCTTACCAACGAGATTCTTTGTAAAGGCCTCGTAGTGAGTTTGCTAGTCATCTCACCTAAGGAAGTGTGATGAACAACTAGCGTAGCTCACGACTTGTGGGTAAAGATGTGCAACCTCTGCAGAGTGTAAAACTGGTATACTAGTCGTGGTCACGGTTATGAGCGGCCCAGATCCTCCTTTTGATTAGTGGGGTTATCTCCTTCCGACGAGGGAGGTGCCTCTCGGGGTTTCCTTGGTGGTTTTGGTTTGGTTCTCAGTAGTAATATGATCAATCTTGATTAATTACTATATAACTGGGTTAATGGTAATTCATCAACTCGTAGTAAATAGCTTTAATAAAATTTTGCCAACACTTAAAAGCTAATGCAGTTGAGTCAGCCAACCTTAGAGCCTCATAGTTTGTGTTATACTTGTTGAGTACAAGTTGTGTACTCACTCTTGCCTCTTCTCTACTTTTTCCTCTTGGATACGCTACTGCTGCTCAGTTCCTGCCGACGCGAGGGTGTTCGCCCAGCGCTACCAGGACTACGAGGACTTCTAGGCGTTCGTCTCCCAGTCGACGTCCCTGTGGCGCCCTGCTCAGCTTTGGAGAGTTTTTATCGTATTTGTACTTCGTTTCCGCTGTATCAGACATTTTGTCATTAATGTAATAAATAACATTCGTATTCACTTTATTATATCTTTATACGTGATATGTGCTGTGATATTTTGTTCATTCTGTTGTATATACATGTGACTTCGCGTTCGTCTCCCAGTCGACGCCCCTGTGGCGCCCTGCTCAGCTTCGGAGAGTTTTTATCGTATTTGTACTTCGTTTCCGCTGTATCAGACATTTTGTCATTAATGTAATAAATAGCATTTGTATTCGCTTTATTATATCTTTATACGTGATATGTGCTGTGATATATTGTTCATTCTATTGTATATACGTGTGATTTGATCCTGGCATGTATATGATTGCTCGGTTTATGTTCTTTTATAAACCGGGTGTTACACCTCGCTTGTACCCCCTACTACAGGCACCCCTGGTGCAAGACAGTACAGTGCTCTCGCACACGCCTTTGCTGGACGTACAGCCCCGCGGCCGGAACCAGGATAAACCCGTGTGTGACTGTGTTGCCTCCTGCATCAACCATCTGGGTCAGGACAACCCATTTCCCATTGGAACCTCGGATCCGCTCCCAGCGGGATACGAGATTTGGTTCGGGAGTCTTGAGTTCAGGGCAACCGGCAATGGTTACCTCATGGAGCTCCTCTCGCCCAGACGCAACCCCGACACTCCAACTTCACCAGCCCGGCGCAACAGGCGCTCGGGCCAGCGCTCGCGACAAGCGCGCATGGAGCGGCGCAGGGCGGCACACCTCAGCATCCCCCACGTGGGTTGAGGTTGGCATGTCACAGCTCAGCGTCACGGCCGACGGAGCCACCACTTCGTCATCATGTGTTCCGGCGCCATTTGCGCCGGCACTACCATCGACTGCAGCCCCAGTGCCTCCAAGGGAGGGCGCGACGGCGCCATCGCCCTTTCCCTTCGGGACGCGCAACGCTGCCACCTATGCCTCTTCATCCAGCACCAACTTCACCGAGTACGACGATCTGCCGGGTCATCCCCTCCTCTCGATCCGCAACCTCATCGCGTCATCTCCTGACGACTCCTACCCCGAGATGGCGGGCTCGATCGCCGACGACATCAACTTCTTCATGGACAACTTCACAGTCGAAGAGGCCGAGGACTACTCTGGGGTCCGTGACCTCGATGCTTTCCGACCGTTCCAGCTCGCGGCATCTTACTGCCTCACCTGCTCCGAGGACTCCAGTGAGGGGGATTACGATCCCACTCGGGAGTGCTTCATGGTCAAGCTTGCGGATGGACAGATTGACGATGCTCTGGGCAATGACGGGAACGGCGGGGTAGACGCACAAGCAAACCAAACAGTGGTGTCTGCCGCGACACCTTCTTCTTCATCAAGCTCGGCGGTGCGGCAGGCACAGCTGGCGCAACTCAAGGAGCTTCAATCCAGGCTCGACGAGCAGCGCCGACAGACGTAGGAACTGCGCACTGCGCTCGAGCAGCAGCGCACCGCGCGTGGTGCACATGATCAGGCGGCGGGGCGCGTCACCCGGGAGCGGATCCTAGCCGACGACAACATCGACAAACCGCCAGAACTAAAAACGTCTGGTGAAAAACTCGTCGCTGTGGCCTACCTACTCCAAGCAATTCCCGAGCCATCGACGACTTTGGGTTGCAACCTACGCCGTGAGGCACAGGTGCTCATCGAGCAGGCTGCGGTGCAGCAGGCGGAGAGCTCCGCGTCCCGAATGCATTCAGCGGCACCGGCAAAGGCTGGTGGGACTGCACAGCAGGACCGCGAGGCTTCGGTGCACACTGCACTAGGAGGGAAGGGAAAAGCAGCCGCAGCGGACAGTGCGAAGGCACCCTTGGTGCACAACCGCATCGGAAAGACTCCTGCAAGGGAGCGACTCCATGACACGCGCGGACACGCCGGCAGGAAGTACACCCCTCGATGGGGTGGTCGCTTCGACCCCGAGCACGACAGGAGCGAGTCACCGGAGCCTCCGGGCACCTGTGTGTTCAGTCGGGAGATTCGTACCGCTCCCTTTCCCCAGCGCTTTCGACAGCCCACCACCCTCGTCAAGTACTTGGGCGAGACCGATCCCGCGGTCTGGCTCAACGACGCTGGACGGTGCGACGGACAACGCGGTCATCATTCGTAACCTCCCCCTTCGCCTAGCTAACGCCACAAGAACGTGGCTCGAGCACTTGCCCGCGGACCAGATCCATGACTAGGCCGACCTCGTCAAGGTCTTTGTGGGCAACTTCCAGGGCACTTACATGCGCCTTGGGAACTCCTGGGACCTCAAAGGGTGTCGGCAGAAAGTCAATGAGTCCCTGCGCGACTACGTGCGGAGCTTTTCCAAGCAATGCACCGAGCTCCCCGGCGTCACCCACGTCGAGTTCATCAACGCCTTCCTCGAAGGCACGACGTGCAGGAACCTAGTGCACGAGCATGCGCGAAGCCGTCCCGCCAGTACCAACGAGCTGTTCGATGCCGCCACCAATTACGCCGCCGGCGAGGAGGTAGTTGGTGCCATCTTTGATGGCAAGGCAAACAAGCGCAAGGAAGATGCCCCCGCAGAGGGCAGCATCACCAAGAACAACACCCCCGCCAAGAAGCAAAAGCGGGGGAAAAAAGGAAAGAAGACGGCCCCACCGAACCAGCGCAGACCGGGACAGGCGGGGGACTCCGACGAGGCCTTTGTCGCTGCGCCGGACCGCAAAGGACCTCGATGCCCCCCTCGAGGTGGTGGCGGCCTGTTCGACGATATGCTCAAGAAGCCGTGCCCTTACCACATGGGCTCGGTCAACCACACCCTTGAGCAGTGCGAGATGCTCCGGAAGTACTACAACCGCGTCGCGCATCGCGACGAAGACAAGATGAAGGATGCTGGCGACAAAGGTGGAGATGATGAGTTCCCCCCCAGTGGAGAACGCCTACTTCATCTCCGGAGGTCCGACAATGAACATGACCTCTCGGCAGCGCAAGCATAAGCACTGGGAAGTCTTCTCCGTCACCAAGGCCATGCCATCCTACCTCGACTGGTCGGAGGACACCATTTCCTTCGGCCGCGAGGACCACCCCGACTACGTCCCACACCCGGGATGGTACCCGCTTGTTGTCGACCCCATCATCGGCAACACTCGCTTCTCCAAGGTGCTCATGGACGGAGGCAGCAGCCTCAACATCATGTATGCCCACTCCTTGGAGCTCATGGGGATTGGATTGGACAAGCCCCACCCCAGCAAGTCGCCATTTCGTGGCATTGCGCCGGGGATGCGAGTCCAACCCCTCGGCCAGATCGACCTACCCGTCTGCTTCGGCACGGCAGCCAACTTCCGCAAGGAAGTGCTCACCTTTGAGGTGGTGGGGTTTCAGGGAGCCTACCATGCCATCCTTGGCCGTCCCTGCTACGCCAAGTTCAAGGCCATCCCCAACTACACCTACCTCAAGCTGAAGATGCCGGGTCCGAGGAGTGTCATCACCGTTGGCTCCTTGTTCGAGCACGCCTGCCTACGAGTGCGACGTCGAGTGCGTCGAGCACGCGGAGGCTCAAGCGGAGGACGAGGCCCTCGCGGCTACCCTCGACAAAATGGCAAGCGAGGCCTTGGACTCCATGCACCGGCACGCGGGCAGCTTCGAACCCGCCGAGGGTATCAACAAGGTGCCCCTCAACCCGAATCACATCGATGACATGGCGTTGCAGGTCAGCGCTACCCTCGACAGCAAATCGGAAGTGGTGCTCGTCGACTTTCTCCGAGCCAACGTAGACATCTTTGCGTGGAGCCCCTCGGACATGCCTGGCATACCGAGGGAGGTCGCCGAGCACTCCCTTAACATCTGACACAACTCCAAGCCGGTGAAGCAGCACCTGCGACGCTTCGACGAGCTCAAGCGCCGGGCGATCGGTGAGGAGCTGCAGAAACTTCTGGCGGCCGGATTCATCAAGGATGTATTCCATCCCGAGTGGCTAGCAAATCCTATATTAGTGAAGAAAAATAATGGAAGTTGGAGGATGTACGTAGACTACACTAGTTTAAATAAAGCATGTCCGAAGGTTCCCTTTTCTTTGCCGCGTATTGATCAAATCGTTGATTCAACAGCGGGATGCGAACTTTTATCCTTTCTTGATGCTTATTCTGGTTACCACCAAATCTAGGTGAAAGAGTCCGACCAGCTCGCGACCTCTTTTATCACACTGTTCGGCATGTACTGCTATGTCACGATGCCTTTTGGCCTCAGAAACGCCGGAGCTACATACCAGCGGCGTAACGTAGAGGCATATGTCAATGACATCATTGTGAAATCCAGGAAGGCGGACGACTTGGTCGCTGATCTCAGGATCGCGTTCGATTGCGTTTTTGGCGTACCTCGAGGCATGCTCTTGGGTTTCATTGTCTCCCAGCAGGGCATCAAACCCAACCCTGAAAAAGTCGAGGCCATCACACGGATGGGACCGATCCGAGACTTGAAGGGGGTACAGAGGGTCATGGGCTGCCTCGCAGCTCTCAGCCATTTCATCTCACGCCTCGGCGAAAAAACCTTGCCTCTATACCGACTCCTGAGGAAAACTGAGCACTTCACGTGGACCCCAGAGGCTCAAGAAGCCCTCGACAGGCTGAAGGCATCGCTCGCTCATGCCCCCATTCTCACACCACCCATAGACGGCGAGCCCCTCTACCTGTACGTAGCTGCGACGACCCAAGTGGTCAGCGCGGTGATTGTTGTCGAAAGACAAGAGGAGGGCCACGCTCTGCCTGTCCAACGGCCAGTGTACTACATCAGCGAAGTGTTGTCCGAAACCAAGACATGCTATCCGCAGATCCAGAAGCTGCTATACGCGGTGGTCTTGGCTCGGCGCAAGCTGCACCACTACTTCGAGGCTCATCCCGTCACCGCTGTCTCGTCTTTCCCTTTGGGAGAGATGAAAACCGGCGCCGGCGCCAGCCTCCTCTTCATCTCACCCCTCGGAGAGCACATGCGCTACGTAATTCGCCTATACTTCCCTGCATCCAACAATATGGCAGACTACGAGGCCCTCCTCAGTGCCCTCCGCATCGCCATCGAGCTCGGCGTCAAGCGTCTCGACGTACGCAGTGACTCTCAGCTCGTCATCGACAAAGTGATGAAGGAGTCTAGCTATCACGACACGAAGATGGAGGTATACTGCAATGCAGTACGCCGCCTCGAAGACAAATTCGACGGCCTAGAACTCAACCACGTCCCGGGCAAGTACAACGAGGATGCCGACAAAATTGCCAAGATCGCGTCAGGTTGGACCACCGTCCCCCCGAACATCTTTGCTCGCAACATCGCCAAGCCCTCCGTCGATTTCAAGGATCCGGCGGAACCGGGTCCCTCGAACAATGAGCCCCCCGGCGGGAACCCCTCGACAGAGGAGTCCGAGGTCAAGGACACTGACTTCGAGACCTCCTCTGTGGACGAGGCTGAAGCAATGGAGATCGACAAGGCCCCGCCTTCGCGAGATTGGCGCACCCAGTACCTTGACTGGATATTTCGCGCTCAAGCACGGCGCGTCGCGAGGCGGGCCAAGTCCTTCGTCTTGATCGACGATGAGCTGTACAAGCGTAGTCCCTCGGGCGTTCTGCAACGATGCATCCCCTTCCCCGAGGGCAAGGAGCTGATCTGTGACATCCACGCTGGTATCTGCGGTCACTTCGCCGCACCGCGCACCCTCGTGGGTAACGCGTTTTGGCAAGGCTTTTACTGGCCCACCGCGGTCGCCGACGCCACTGACGTCGTGCGTACCTGCGAGAGTTGCCAGTTCTACGCTCGAAAGACGCACCTCCCAGCCCACGCTCTGCAGACCATCCCCATCACGTGGCCGTTTGCAGTGTGGGGATTGGACCACGTTGGCCCGCTGCAGAAGGCGCCCGGGGGCTACACCAACTTGTTGGTGGCAATAGACAAATTCTCCAAGTGGATCGAGGCTCGACCCATCGGCAAGATTAGATCCGAGCAAGCTGTTCTGTTCTTTACTGACATGGTCTTCAAGTTCGGGGTCCCGAATTCGATCGTCACCGACAACGGCACCTAGTTCACGGGCAAGAAATTCTTGGCATTCTGCGACAGCTACCACATACGCGTGGACTGGTCGGCAGTGGCACACCCACAGACGAACGGCCAAGTGGAACGTGCCAATGGCATGATCCTCCAAGGCCTCAAGCCAAGGATCATCAACAAGCTGAACAAGTTTGGCCGGAGGTGGCTCACAGAGCTGCCCTCGGTTATCTAGAGCATGAGGACGACCCCAAGCAGAGCCACGGGCTTTACACCATTCTTCCTCGTCTATGGCGCCGAGGCCATGCTCCCCACAGACTTGGAGTATGGGTCACCGAGGCTCAAGACCTATCAAGAGCAGCAGAACCAGCAAGCCCGCGAGGACTCGCTGGACCAAGTGGACGAGGCTCGAGACGTGGCGCTCCTTCACCAAGCACGTTATCATCAGTCCCTGCGAAGGTATCAAGCGCAGAGGGTTCGACGCCGAGACCTCAACAAGGGCGACTTGGTGCTGAGGCTTCGACAGGACAACAGGGAACGCCACAAGCTTTCACCGACATGGGAAGGCCCGTACATCATCGCGGAGGTGCTCAAGCCCGGCACGTACAAGCTGGCGAACGAAAATGGCGAAGTCTTCACCAATGCCTGGAACATACAGCAGCTACGTGGCTTCTATCCTTAGAATTCCAAGCTATTTGTTCATCACTTGTACTCGTATTTAAAATTTCCCAAAGCAATAAAGGAGTATGCTTTACTTATTTATCTTTGGGAACTCTCCGAACCCTCGGGGGCTCGGATGCGCACGAACACTGAGGTACGCTCGGCTTTACCCTCGGCAAAGCCAAGCCTCCCTCGGGTCCTACTACGGGGGAACCCCCGAACGTCCCAAAAAATCTCCAACATTTTTTCGAAAAATTTTCGTATCTAAATTTCCATATCTAAGTTTCTCGTGTACTGTCGATTTACAATAACGAATTTCTTAAATCCAAAAGTACGATTACGATAAGTACTAACTTATTACATGGGCTCCGAGGCCCAGACTTCCTACAGGTCATCCTCCCCCCTTGCGGGTCTTCAACGGCATCGAATTCAGCTATGGGGGGATGTCAGCTTCAAGCTTCCCAGCCAGGACAGTGGCGAACTCCTCGGCGGCTGCGTCGGCGTCATCCATGATGGCCGACGCAGCATCCGCATCGGCGTCGGTTGGGACGACGTACTTCGACGACACCCTCTGGAGGTCCATAATGTAGTGCGTCGAGGCAACGGTGAGGGCTCGCAGGACACCGAGGCGGAAAGTGCTCTTGGCGTGCTCGGCGATCCGGCCGCCTAGCGCTCGCAGGCGGCTGACCACCGAGCTACCAGACACGGTACCGTCCCCCTCGAGTTCCAGGTGTGACACCTCAGGTGTGACACCTCAGGTGTCAGTACTTTTAAATACAATCAATGTACCTTAATTAAAGTTAAAAGAAAAATTTGGGAATTGATTCAAAAAGAAAGGGGCAAATAAAGGACAAATTATACAAAAGAAATTAAAGGAGACAACAAAAAAAGTGAAAAGCTATTCAAATTTCAATTCAAAAAGGTGCACAAAATTTTAGTTGGATTATGAGAGGTGCTTCAATTGACATGTGCTCAATTGAACTTCAGCCAAAATCAAGTCAAAAACTGAATAAAACCAAAGTCCTTTTGTGCAAATTCGCAAATGTACAAATAGTTCAAAATGTGGGTTTCAAATGAAAATTTGCATAACACGAAAGTTGTAGATCTTGAAAAGTTATGCAAAAGTGGTATTCAACACTTTTCCATTTGAGCCCTCCAAATAGGAGATAATTTTAGTTTACCGAGAGGTCCCTGGATTTTTAGAAATCACAGATAGGCCCTCACCTTCACCTCTCTCTCTCTCTCTCCGGTGCTCTGTTTCCCGCCGCCCGCCGTACGCCGCCGGTGGACCTCGTCCACCGCGCGCCCGCGGCCAAATGGACCCGGGGAAACCTCTCAGCGCCACCTGGCCGCCCCTTGGCACCTCCTCGCGCGCACACGCGTCCCAGACGTCTCCCCGAGCCGCCACGACACACCCGGCCGGCGCAGCGCCGCTGCCTCCTCCGCTCGCTCGCCGTTGAGTCGCCCAGGGCCAAAATCGACCGCCCCCAGACACCACATCCCTCGCCCAGGCACTCCTTGGACTATAAGAACCCCCAGAGCTCCATCGTTGCGCCCCTTCTCCTCCTTCTTCCTCCTCCCGCCGCTCCGCCATGGCCGCCTAGATCCAGCTCGCGCGGACCGGCTAACCCAGCCGTGCATTGCCCCATCCGACCACCGCAGCAGCTTCGCCACCTCCTAGATAAGCTATACGCGCGCGGAATCGAGCCAAATCTTCCTCCGGACGCCGTTCCCCTTTTGCGCCGCGGCCGGCGAGCTCGGGCTCACCGCGGACCGGCCAGCTCAGAGGGAGACCGAGCACGACAGCTACCCCAAAAGCATCCACAAGCTCACGCGGTGCTCGTGCGTGCCTTGTTCCCCTACCCCGAGCCCTCCTTCACCTCCAGCACCGGCGAACCGAACAACCGCCCCGCCATTGACGCCGACGAGCTCGAATCCGTGTGTCAAACCCTCGAACGCCGACCAGGGTGGGTGTTCCTCAATCCTTACTCTCCCACACGCCTCCCCGTTGCAGCCCCGGTAAGCCCTGCCTAGCAGAACACCACCGGCGAGCTGCAGCGGCGGAGAAGGCCGGCGAAGGACCCGGTTGTAAATTCTTTTTTTCGTTCAAGGGTGTTTCTGCAAGTATTCCAGTGTATACCAGTAAATTCTAAAATGCGAAACAAATCACAGAAAAATTGGAAAAATGTAAACTCAACTGATCTGGAATCCTTATAACAAGATCTACAAATTTTGTAACAGGCACATCTGCAGAAACTCAACCCATTTTAATCTGGGAAAAAGAATATGAAAACCACCTTATGCATGTTCAGGAAGTTCTACTCAGCAAATGACCTTTATTTTTGGACATGTTATCACTAATGGAATATTTAGATCACAGTAAAAAGATGACACCCAACCAAAATAGTTATCATGTTGGAACAATCAAGATTCTCTAATCTGTTGTTGACCTTCTCAAATTAATACTGGAAAATATGCACATGAACTAGCTCTAGAATTTTCACTGCATGCATGTGAAACTGAATCCCTGTTAATCCCTAAATTTCAGATTTATTAGAGTTCATTTGCTATATACCATGATTTATGCTTGTTTAATCAACTTAATTCTTCATATATAGTTCTTATGCTCAGAAAAATCTATATTTATTTCTGGAGTCTCTTTTTAGCTCTGTGTTCCTGTCCAAAAATTTTGAGCTGCGGTTACTGAGTTTTGCTTTGATAAATAATCATGCATAACATCTTAGCAATGTTTCTGATCATGATTTTTGGGTATGATCTTGTTTAGAGTATGTTCCATCTGTAATAAAAAGTTTATATGCAATACTGGTTAAATGCACCTTGAGAAATTTATGGTAATTCTTGTTAAGTTAAATGCATAGCAAATTCATCTGGTGGTTATAAAGCTCGATAATTTTTCTGGAGTATTTTTAGCTCATGGTTGGTCTCTGGTAAAAATTTGAGAATCAAATCCCGAGTAAAACTCTCTGTAGAATTAATCTTTGTTAATGGCTTGCTGTTTTTATTCTTTTTACCACCTCTGCTGTATTAGTGTATAAAATCTGGAAAAAATTTAGTGCTTATTATATGCTATGAAGTTGCTCTCGTAAAATTTGTAGCACCAGAACCCATGTTAAACGTTCTGTACAAAAAGGTGAATTAATTAGAGTAGTTTACTTACATGAATAGTAGTGGTAAATGTTTTATGGTCAATGGCTGAAATTTATACCATGAATACTTAAGTTTGGATCTGTGTTACTTTAGTCTCTCATCAATAGCTCATTAATAATTGTGTTGTTAAGAAATAATGAAAGCGTGCTATGTGTTGAAATTGAAAAATGAAAACTAAAACCCCACTCATTCATGAAGAAACGTAGTTATGTTTACTACTCTATAAATGACTGCCCATGAAATAAAATGTTGAAATCATCACTAAGTAATTTTTGTTGGACTACAACTTTATCGTGAAGGAAAGAAATTGTTATCCATGAATAACTCATAATCTTGCATTGCATATAGAAACGGTTAATCTCGCGGACGGTGACTACGAACTGGTGCCCGCGGACTCTCGTGCGGAGCAGGAGGTTAATCAGAACTGTGCTAACTTGTCTCAAGACCTGGGCCAAGCCCCAAAGGCTTTGCTGTCTGACAGTGCCCAAGAAGGCAAGCCCCGGAGCATAATCCCACTATTTTTTCCGAATTATCATTCAGCTATCTATTTATTAATGTATTGTAATATTTTGTTTTCTGCATTTAAGTTTCTAGGCGTTGATCGAAAACCGTAGATGCATGATCCCTAGGAACCTATGTTTGATACCGGATCTTTTTATCGACTAGTTGCCATGCTAAATAGGTACGGTAGAAGTCGAGTGGTTTCCTGCCTCTCGCGAGTAAATAGGAATTGTACTGACTTTAATTCCTGTTGAAATGTAAGGACAATGGGCGGGGTTGTGTAGTTGTGATACCCCGCTGGTGTAGTCAAAAATGGCTAAGGTCGCGGTGTGTGGCTCATTTCGTTAAGCGTTTGAAAGTACTAGCCACATACCGAGAAATATGGTAATCGGTAAGCTTAAGTACCTGATTGGACCGGCGAGTGGAACGATCTCGCACCCTCCTGGTAGAAGTAGGATTTATATTTTTGTCGCGACGTACGGGTGCAGAATGGTCGGACTCTGTAGCCGGGGAGGGTGTGCCGGATCCACGGACTGGAAAGAAAGGGGAACTGTAGCGTGGGCGGGAGCGAAGTCGATCCCCATGCGTGTAGTCTAGGTTCCCCTGGCCAGGTTGAAATTCGATTCAGAATCGTCCGCCTCTCACGGCATGAGATTGCTTAATGTTTTCGGTCACACAGAGTAACAAGTGGAACCAATGTTGATAATACTGCTGTATGATTAAATGTATGCTCTACCATGCTTGAATAAAGATAGTTGCAAATTAGAATGGTTAATCTAACTAGAAGATGGCTAATTAAAATCTGAAAATAAGGATCAACTCTTAGTGGCATTTTTGGCAAACAAACCCCACAAACCAAAAAGCCTTGCATGTCTAGTTATCGGACTATGATATATCCGGAGACGGGTCAGTCTTGCTGAGTATTAGTATACTCAGCCTTGCTTGTGGCACTGTTTTTCAGGTACTAACTTCGAGGATCTGTTTGCAAGTCTTACTTGGCCGTGTACTCTGCCTCCGGGTTGGTCTGTTGAGTGGGATGGCCCTTCAGCTGGTGCTAATCGCCCTCCCGCTAAGTGACGCGTCGTACGGGCTTTATCGATGCGTCATGTTATCTCGCTAGTTATCTTTTACTGCTTCCGCTAAACGATGAGACTTGAATAATTTGAGTAGATGGAACTCTGTTGTATTTACTAATCTGAACATGGTTTGTAATAAATTTCCTTTCCGCTGCAATCACTCTGAGATGTATGAAATGTTCTGTGTTGTAATCTCTAGGCTCACCTTCGTGTGGGTGTTGTCTGCTGATCCTGGAATAGCGTGGCTTTTATCGTGGCTTCACTCGAGGAACTACCGGTGTGTGCCAATTTGGGTCAGAGTTGCTTAGCAACGAAGATCAGTGCACCCGGGCCCAGTAGTTTTGGGTGGTTCCGCCACACCAGGCACACGCTCACGGCGGTCCGCTCCAGATCAGCGTATTCAACTTGCGCCACCACGAGCGCGGTGTTGACAGCCTCCTTCGCCGTAGTCTCGTCCGTCACTTTCTGCCTTAGCTCTGATTAGAGGAACCAAGATAAGTTGCAATAAACTCAGACCAAACGACAATGAAATTTTGAACGCTCACCCGCGATATTTTTCTGCGCCTCTTCCTGCTGGACCCGGGCGGCCTCCTCGAGCGAGGACAAGGAGTCCTCCTTCTCCTTGAGTGCGGCCTCCGCGTTCCGGACGGCCACCTCCTTTTCCTCGAGGGCTCTGCCCTTCTCCTCGAGGGTCCCGGTCAGTGTAGTGATGGTTGCCTTCTCGCACAGGAGCTCGGCCTCCTTGCGCTGGAGCTCGGCCTCCTTCTGCTCGAGCGCCGTCCTAACACGCTGCAGCTCGGCAGTCTGCGCCTCGGCCTCCTGAGCCTTCTGCTCCACCACGGCGCTCTGGATGTCGTGCTCGCCTGCGGTCCGCGCCAACTCCTCCTCTAGCGCCCGCTGGCGCGACCCCAGGTCTGTCATCTTGGTGTTGGCGTCGATGTTCCGGAGCACCAAGTCGACGTTGTGCTGCCCGAGCCAGCGCATCTGAGAGTATAGCCGGGTCATCTCGGCGCTCTTTTTGCATGAAATATCCCTCAGCCGCTGCAAATAGAAGAGCGTGAGTGAAACGCACAAAATCAAGACCAAATACGAACGATTCCCGGGAGAGAGGCACCTACCTGACTGATCTGGAGGTCCGTCGTCCGGTGAAGCCCAAGGGCGCGGTCGAGGTGGTCATGAATCTGAGAGCCGGCCTCGAACTGCGCTTTCCAGACCGTTTCCTCCTCCTACTCGCTGCGGAGAAATTCCATGGGGACCCCGAACTGGATGATTCGCCAAAAGACGGGCCCCTCGGACGTCCCGGCACCGAGTACCTCCTCGGACGATCTTGTCGGCGGTGCTGGCCGCCGCAATGGGGTTGACCTCTCCCGAGCCCTCATACTCTTCGCTGCTCTGTGGCAGCTCTGCAAATGCCACCACGTTCTCTGGTGCCATTTGCGTTGTCGCCGCTGCAACAACGCCTTCGTCCCCGGGCCTTGCGGGCACCGGGACGCAGGTTTCCTCCACTGTCGGCGCCCTTAGCGCCGACTCCTCCTCCGTGACACCCTCGACCCCAGCCCTCAGGGGCTCGGGGGCGGGGGTCTCCTCCTCTCTTCGGCTAGCGCGGCGCTTTGGTGCGTCCCCACCAGCTCCTGCTTCTGCGACCGACTGGGCGGCACTATCCGCGTCGCCCCGACCGGCCTTGATTTTGATGTCTAGCCGGGCGGCGTCATCCGCGCTGCCTCGGCCGGCCCCCTCCCCGGCGCCAGTCTGAGCGACCGTTACAACGCCGCTCTGGCTGGCGTCGCCCCCACTCTTCGGTGCTCGAGCCAGTTGGGCTTTCTGGGCCCCTCGAGCTATCGCCTCTTGGAGCTTCGCGGCCTCCGCCACTATGTCCACTATGGGCAGGGGCTGCGGCACCGTGTGCGGCATTGCGCGTGTCCCGGTCTTGAGGGCCTTGGTCGGCGCAAGCTGGGCCGCATCCCTGGCGATGGCCCCGGAGCTGGGTAATCGGGGAAGAAGCGTTGAAGTCAACAGGACTGGAGGGTCGATTAAATGAATGTGAAGGATAAAATCAAGACCACTTACCCAGATCGGGCGCTCATGCTGCGCTTGCCCGAGCCACTCCTCCGGGCCCGCGGCACGCTGACGCCTCCCGATGACTGGCCCGAGGGCGCCACCCTCGGGTCGGCCTCGCGCCTCGAGGCCATCTGCGCGGGCGTCTGCGAGGCCATCTGACCACCAGCCGCCGCCCGTCGACTCCGCGGGTGCGGGTGTCCTCCTACCCATTGCCGGCGTGGGCAACCTCCGCCCCGCCACCGGCGCAGGCGACCTCTGCTCTATCCTCGTGGTGGGCGGCCCCACCAGTGACCCTGGCGTGAGCCTCGCCTCACCCAGCACCGCCGATTAGCTCTCGCCGTCAGCCCTCTAGTAGACCGGCGGGGATTCTGCGCCCGTCACCACCTCGTCGTTATCCGAGAAGTTGAGCTCGACGTCCGAGGAGTCCTTCTCGGTGGACCCGGGCGTGGCGGGCCACGAACTTCCCTCCACGAGTGCAATCTTGCACTCCTTCTCATGCTTATCCTTCCTCTCCCTCTTCCTGTTGGCGGCCTGCTTCACCGCATCCTTCTTCTTTTTTACCACCTCTCTGTGCAGGCGTTAGCTTCGCGTTCCTCCGGGACCGGGGGCTTCGAGACATGGCCCTTGTGGCTGACCCCCTGCAAACGCAACCAACTCAGGATCATGGAGCAGGGAGAGGAGTAGCACAAATCGACAATGAACTGAAACTTAAACTCACCATAGAAATGTACCCCATCTCCGGGCGCATCTTGATCTCCCAGAGATCGTCCGGGTTGTCGGGAACTCCGCCACCGCACTCTTAGCCGTTCGGGCAGCAACGTCACGGGGGAGTAGCACGTTCGACGTCCTCGAGCCCGCGTACGAGGCCTCAAGGGTGAGGTCGAAAATTGGCAGGTTCCTCTCCGTGAGAGGAATCACCGTCTGCCGATGAAAGTTTGCAATGATGGCCGCCGCCGTCAACCCCTTCCTCGCCAGACGCTGCAACGCGTTGGTGAGCACCTCGAGCCTGGCTTGATGCGGTGGGGGCGATACCCCCCGAGTTCCACTTCTCCAGCATCTCCCGGAGCACCTTGTTGGTGAAGGCCGGGAGCCGGTTGCCAAAGTTGCGCAGATAGAACCACCCTCGGGTCCACCCGGCGTTGTTCGTCGTCATCTTGTTGGGGATGTACAAATCCGTCCAGGTTGGGCGCAAGTGGAGCATCAGACCACAGGCGCCGGCGAACCTCTTCGGCTGGCCCCGCACGTTCTCGATGTAGAGCTCGCCGCAGAACAAATGGATCCATAGATCCCAGTGCGCCTTGATCCCTAGGTAACCCTCGCAGAGGGCGACGAAGACCACCACCTGCGAGATGGAGTTGGGGCCAATGTTGTGCAACTCCACTCTGTAGTAGTTGCACAGCGCCCGCATGAATCTGCCGATGGGAACGCCGAATCCCCGCTTATGGAGCCGCACGAGGCTCAAGACGTAGCCATCGGGGGATTCGGCTCGGTCTCCTCCGGCCGCGGGGGAATCCACGCCGGCCGCTCCGAGTTGATGTTCACCGGCAGCAGCCTGTTGGCGACTAGCTGCTCCAAGACTGCCGCGGTGGCGGTGGACTTCCCCCACGGCAACGGCTCCTGAACATCCGACATCGCTTCGAACTGCCAGGGAACGCGAGGAAGCAAGATCTACGATGGCTAAGGTGCGCTCTCGCTCCCTCCTTCTCCTTCCTCCTCTCGCTCTCGGCTCTGGGCTCAAGATGCAGGGGAGGCGGAGAAGGCAGGGGAGACGAAGGCAAGATGGCCAGGTGAGCCCAAACGATCCCCCCTTCCCTGCTTTTATCCATCAAGACGGGCGGATTCGCCGCTGCAGCCTGAATCCACCGCATTAAATGCGGTAGATTTTCCTGTCGCCGATAGCTGGGCCCCACGACTGCGGAGTCCCTCACGCGCACACTTGGCAAAAATTATGGCGCGGTAACCGACGGGCGCGGCGCGACTGTAGCACTGTTCCATCCGTTAGCCGCCGCCCATGCCTCTCCGCCTACCTAAGGCAGCCGCTGGAAAAGGCACGCCCGCACAACCCGCGCGTACTGGGCCACGTCGCCTACGACTAGCGGAAGCCTCGCGCACTTAACCGACGACTCCATGCCGTTTTAGCGAACCATTACGGAATATTCCCCCCGGGGATTCCTTACCGTCGAAGGAAATCAATTTCGAGGCCTTACTGATCAGGGGTTCGAAGCCTGGCCCATCGAGGGTTCGACAGGCGCCCCAGATCGCCAGAGTCAGGGACTGCATGGATGTGCCGTACAAGCTACTCTCGAACGCGGAGTTTGAGACATCCTACGCAGTGTTCAAGGCCAGTCGAGGGTGCCTAGCAGTTGAATCCCATCGAGGAAGAGCATCGAGCCCTCGGTCCCTATCGAATAGGTCCGAGCCCCGCCTAGCGAACCTTTGCGAGCGCTTTATGTGATGTGTCCATGGACCACGAGCCGACCCTTAGCAAATGGGGCACGGACGTCCACTTGAATCACCCGATAACAGCTCACTGAAGCAGCCATAGCTCGCGACCCGGGCATGGGTAGCATGGTGCGCTTCACCCCTCCCTGCGGCAGGGCGACGAGGGTCGTAATAAAAGTCGAGGGTCCCCTGAATGCCTTCACGTAGGCCAGGGCTCGGGGGCTCCTCGCACACCACGGCTTAGGCCGCACCCTCGAATGGATCGACAACTGTCGATTGTGAAGTTCCACGTGTTTAGCCAAAACCCCCACTCTTAACGCGCGCCTGCCAGATGGTTCAACAGGACTCTGAGTCGCTGCACCGGCACGAAAAACGCCGAGGCCGGCTGAAAGGAACGCCGAGGCGGGCTGAAAAAGATGCTGGACGGTCACCCCAGTTAAGCAACCATGCATGGCGATGTTTATAGCCCTTGGACGAGTGCAAGCACTCCTTCAAGGCCTCGGGGGCTACACCCGCGGGTGCGCTGACGCACCCCCACAGAGGAATCTCACACATTTGAGGAGCAGAGCTCTCTGCAGACCAGCTCGATCACCCCCATCAGCACAAATGGCGACATCCCCAGCGGCTAAGCCATGGTGCTCGAGGCGACTATGATCTGCATAGACAACTCAGAGAGCCCTCCTCATTGCTTCTCCAACGAGAAACCTCTACTTTGGATCAATCTCCTCCGACAATGCTCTCCGGAGCACCGTCGCGCCTCTACCAGGCAGACTAAGATACCCACGGTCAGCGCCCGAGTCACGCCCTCGAAGGGTTAAGCCTCCGTAGGGCTGATGCTTACCCCTACAAAGGCTTGGGGGCTACTATCGGGTACCATAATTAGGGGCACCCTAATCAGGGGACTAAACCGCCCTAAAAATGCAAAACACGGCCCATGAAGGCCTACAGCCTCCTTCCAAATCCGGAGGAAAGAAAATGTCTCAAAGAAGCCCAATCCATGGCCCATGTACACAGTGCGGCCCCTCCGAGCCCCCTCGAACCCGCGGTACAATCGCCGCCTCGCTCGAGGGCCTCCCACCGAGACTCTCGACAAGCGCCTCACGTTTCCGCTTCGCTCGAGGATAGTGAGCCTACCCTCGAGCGAGCGTACTGACTCCGCCTCGCTCGAGGGTAGGGAGCCTACCCTCGGGAGAGCGGATCGTCTCCGCCTCGCTCGAAGCCACCCCTCGACGGAAGGGACAAACGGCCCTTCCGCTCGCCCACCCGCCGTACGGAGGCATTAAATGCCAACCACTCCTCCGCAGCGCCCGGGTCAGATGGCGTCAGGCCTCCACTCCGCATAGTGGCTGTGACCAGGGTCTTATCCGCCAACTCCGGTCACTACTCAGGTCATCCCCGGCGCTGTGGCGACACTGTGGGTACCTGCGACGCTGTGCGAAACATGCTCGGCACTGCTCCAGCTACTGTGCTGCCAACTCCCCATACCTCCTCCATACTTTTCCCTCCGCGGAACCTTCGAACGCACGGACACAACCCTCGGAAGCGGCTCCGACCTTGACCAGGACAAGACCCTGGCATGCAGGACCCTCGGAACGTCGCCACGCCACGCCTAGAGGACGGTACTCTCCACAGGAACCACCACGCCGCCCGCTGGAGCTGCCAAGACGCCGGCGCGATCTCCGCAAGGCCAACGACGACACCCAGGACGACCGCCACACTAGGCGCCATACCCCACAGTGTACTTTCTACAGTGGTCGATCACTGCACCCCCGCAATTTGGGGAAAAGACGACGACTTCTCTTCCCCCATGTACATGTACACCGCCCCTCCTTGTGTCTATAAAAGGGGGAGGCGGTCACTGTCCTCTCCATCAGATCTGGCAGAACACAACACTCAGCACCACTCACAGAGCACATACGCTCTTCTGAGCCCCGATATTGGCACTCGCCTCAATCAACTCCTCCTCTAGCAGAGACCTGGGAGATTCCTTCCCTCTCTCGCCTCGCTTGTACCCCTTACTACAGCCACCACTGGTGCAAGACAGTATAGTGCTCTCACACACCCTTTTGCTGGACGTACGGCCCCGCGGCCGGAACCAGGATAAATCCGTGTGTGAATGTGTTGCCTCCTGCATCATCCATCTAGGACGAGGAACACGCAGCATCATCACTAGTTGGATCCGGACCACCGGGTCAGGACACCGACAAATATACTACGTATTTATTAAAAAAATGTTACTATACCGAATATACTACTATTCACGTTCAGTGCAATACACTACGTCTCTTACATACGTGAGTTGTAATCATTTAGTCATAATGCGACACACACTTGCAAAGATGAACATCCCGAAGGCTATACCTTGATAGAGACCCACCCACGGGACTTGTCCATTGGATACGTGCCTAAGAGCAATTCTAGTAGAGTGACTAAATTTAAGTGACTAAAACATATTTTAGTCACTCACTTTTCAAGTTTAGTCACTCAAAATATAGTCTCTACTCCAGCAGCACCGACTAAAAGCAACTCCAGCAGGACCCTTATTTGGATGACTAAACTCACATTTTTGTCATTTTGCTCAAATTTCCATCTCCAGCAGGGTCCCTACTTGGGTGACTAAATTTCCTCTCCCACTCTTTTAATCTGGTCACCCTCTACTTAGGCTACCAAAAGTAGCGCCCACTATTTTTTATTCTATTTAGTCGGTGCTGCTGGAGTAGAGACTATATTTTGAGTGACTAAACTTAGAAAGTAGATGAGTAAAATGAATTTTAGTCACTCAAATTTAATCACTTTACTGGAGTTGCTCTAAATAGACTAAAAAATAGTGGGCACTACTTTTGGTAGCCTAAGACCCTAAGTAGAGGGTGACCAAATTGAGGGGGTGGAAGAGAAATTTAGTCACTCCCTCATTTTAGTCACCCAAGTAGGGACCCTGCTGGAGATGAAATTTTGAGCAAAATGACTAAAATATGGATTTAGTCACCTAAATAGAAACCCTACTGGAGTTGCTCTAAGTTTCTGTTTGGAGGTGCTAAAGTTTTTTTTTTTGGAGCAATGGAGGTGCTAAAGTTTTTGAGTCATGGCTAAAGTTTTGCCCACCCATTAGCACTTCTGTTTGGAGGAGCTAGTGCTAAAGTTTAACACTTTCTCCTATTATCACTTGGATCCTATCAGAACATAAGTCTCGACAATTGAAAATGCACCTAACCATACTTGCTTACAATTATGGAAATTTTAATGGTCGGTGAAAATTTGGCGAGAGCAATGTTGTCACAGCAATGCCTTTGAAGACATTTTGTGACTTAAGACTCTATATGTAACATGTAAATTTCGATATGGCAAAACCTCATATTTTTAGCTACGGTAAACATATTAGTTACTCACTACTGGTATTTGATTGTTCAAAATATCAAATTTAGCGTTATGTTGTCAGTAAAAACTACACATGTTCCTTACATCTGTAGTTTTTGACACTAGTACATTTGAATAACCGGGTACCAGCAGTCAGTAACTCGAGCGAGAGGAAGGTACCGGTAGGAGCAAGGATAATAGAAGTCGTCGACTGCCGGCTGGTAGCACGTCGCATGTGGCGGACCCCACAAACCATCATTGCGCTGCAGTGAGACAACACACCCATTTCGCCGGCTCGGAGCGAGCGAGTTACCAGGTGCCCACTCCACCTTTCTCACTCCTCCATGTTGGATCCCAGCCCGTTCTGAGCCGTATAGAGTAGGAACCTGCAGTGAAACCTCATACTTGCTCTAGGGGGTGTTTAGTTGGTGAAAATTTTTGGTCCAAGTGTCATGTCAATAGTTTGACCAGATGTCGGGAGGACTTTTCGAACATTAATTAAAAAATTAATTTCAGAACTCACTTGGAAATCACGAGACGAATCTTTTGAGGCCTTTGACCGCATCATTAGCAAATATGGGTACTGTAGCACTTATGGCTAATCATGCACTAATTAGGCTTAAAAAATTCGTCTCGTCGTGTACATCCAAACTGTGTAATTAGTTTTGTTATTTAGTTACATCTAGTGCTTTATACATGTGTTTAAAGGGGAGATAAAAATTTTTGGGTGAAAATTTTTGAGAACTAAACGGCCCCTAAAGCTAAAAGTGAAACTGGCCGGGAACAGAGTAGGAACAGAGAGGAGCAGGGGTGTGCACGAGTGGGCAGTGCACGGCAGGAGATCTAGTGGAATCAGCCGTGTAGTAGGGCCACAGATTTATTTATGTGCTGCCACCAACACTCACATGCACCCAGTAGGTGAGGAGCCACTCTTGGCCAGCCAGAGCCAGAGCCAGAGCTAGAGCTAGAGCCAGAGCCCAGAGCTCCGTCCCTCTTCCTGAAAAGATCTCTCATCCTCACCAAAACACAGGTGTAGTTTGTTAAATCACAGATCTAACAAACCTTGTAACCACATACTTGATCTGCATGTGAGGTGATTGCTGGTGTACTCATCTGCTACCGGCTTGATCTGGCTCTTGTAATTGCTCATTGCTGCCTCGAGTACCTTTGTACTATGCTCAATCAACCCCTCCCACCGCAATGGTCCAATGGGAACCACCCCATGTGCCACCTCAGTTGCTTGCAACCGGCATCTCTCTCTGTGCTTTTCATTTTTTTTATTTTGATCAATTTTTACAATGCTTTGAACCTATGCTACACCATACTACACTACATTACACTAGGCTACCGGACATGGATTCATTATTCTACTACTACTAGACTAGTAGTAGTAGTTATTGAGAATCAAATCTATCCATGCAATCAAAAATCTCATTGAGCACTGCACTGTGCATGAGCAATCAGTAGCTGGACACGGCCATGTATGCTGCACATGGCGCCGGCCGTCGACCACCCATGCATGCATTCCCTTTCCCATTTTTTCTTTTGTTGCCAATCTCATGATTGATTGGATCAGCCCCACTCACAAACAAATCTCCGTTTAGGATCGATGGCAGCATCTCCTTTCGAGATGAAAACTATGCAGCTAATGATCACTTAACATTCATCCACTACTACAGAACAAGCCTTTGTTCCAGGCCATTTGTCTCAGCATCTTTTGGGCCCGGGACAAAAGGTGGCTTTTGTCCCGGTCCAACGGCTAGCCGAGCCAGCGTGGGACAGGGGCCTTTTGTCCCGGTTGGAGTCACCAACCGGGACGGTGCCTCCAACCGGGACAAAACTCCTTGGCCCCTTTATCCCCTTCCCTCTCCCCCCGCCCGAGCCATTCAGCTACTTGTTATTGCTGTTCTTGGCTTGGGAGAGAGCAGTTCTTGCTCATTTCTTCACCACATTTGTGAAGATCTTTGATTCCCGGTCCATCCATCGGCGCTAAAGGTTTGGGGCTTGTTTTTCTCTTCTTCCTTGGCTTGTATAGCTCATTTCATGCTTTAGAAATAGAGAAAATGTGTAGCTAGCTCATTTTTTGGACATTTAGATTGCATATGTAGGTGTGATTTTCTTTTAGATTTAGATGAGTATGTGAATAGTAGAAATTTTTAGAATGAGTGTAGACACTTCATGTGATGTACTTGTATATATGACCATATTGTGGATAGTTGATTTTTGTATTCATGAATGAATTAATGAAATGAGTATATTAGAATTTTTTGTATTATGAATGGATTATTTTGACACTCTATTGATGTATTTATTCAGGCTCACATTGAAACCATCTAGAAGCTAAAAAAATCTTTATTTTGAAACAAGTATACGTCATTAATATCCATCCAACGGTGATGGCACTACCTTTCGGGGATACACGACGCGCTATAAGGACATTGCGAATCGGTTGGTCGCATCACCAGCACTTCCGATTGATAAGAAGACAGCATTTGACGCAGTCAGCATGGCCGTTGTTGTACCGAGAGCATATCAACGAGCACGCTGTCTGTGCCAAGTGTTGTGCCTATTAATTGTAAATGTAGGTGCTGCGACTGGCCGATTGGTGACATCCTTATACCGCACCGTGTCCCTCCGAAAGGCAGTGTCATCACCGCAGGGTTGAGGTTACTGACATATACATTTTCAGAAATAAAGGTTTTTTTCTTCTAGAGGGTTTCTGGATATTGAAAAGAGTATACTCCTGGAACTGAAGGGTGTCAAAGTAATTAGAAGTTATAGAGATTTCTTTCAATTAATTAGAGATTTCTTTCAATTAATGATATATTTCGTCTTTTTTATATGATTTCATTGTTATTTGCAAGAGTTATTATTCTGATCATTGTAATTGTAATAGTAAATAATATTTGCATCGTAATGGTAAGAATTTATAATTTTGTGGAAAATAAAGGTATTTTTCAGTAAAATATGGCTTCAGCAGCTGGAGGGAGTGGCGCCGGTGGGGGTGATCGTTGTCCTTCTGGAGAGAAGGGCACAACTCGAGTAGGTTGTCGGTCCTAAAAATTTAGTGTTTTTCATAGGGCAGCGCTCCGTTATTTGGAAAAAGAATATAGAGAATGCATGGCAAGGGGCGATGAACCTCCGTTTGATCTTGAGGATTTATTGCGGCGTTACGGTTCGTCACCACCAAACTCGGAGGTTTCAGCTCCGCCATCTTCTTCTGCGCCAGCAAGAAATCCGTTAGAGCATTCTGCGTTCCAACGCAAGGACGGTTGAAAACCTATGTGTTGTTGTCCGAATTTTTAAGTTTCATGTATAATACTCCTTTGTTAAGTTCTGTAATGGATTAAGTACTCCTTTTAATTAATCAAGATGTATGATGGATATTGCAGATCTTTTAATTATTCATGTTATGTTACATTTAGTTTAATTTAGGTTTGATATATTTTATTTATTCGATACGTGTAAAGAATTCAAATTGATTTATTTAAAATGCAGATGGACCGGCAATGGATGTACAATGCTGACCGACGTTCGAAAGAATTCATTGATGGCCTGCATTATTTTTTGTCTGTGGCAGAGGCAAACAACCAGAATGGTTTTATGTGCTGCCGTGTGTTCATTACAACAATAACAAGGATTACTCATCTTCAAGAATCCTACACAACCACATTTTCGCAAATGGTTTCATGGAGAAGTATGTTTGTTGGATGAAGCACGGAGAACAGGGGGTTACCATGGAAGACAATGAAGAAGAAGATTTTGACGACCACTTTCCCGGGAATGCTGGAATCGGTGCATTCGATGACGATATTCCCATGGAAGAGCCCGAAGTAGATGTAGCAGAAAATGATCCCAGTGACGATCTGGGGCAGGCATTGCACAATGTGCAGGCAGACTGTGAGAGTGAAACGGAGTGGTTGAAGTTCCAGAAGTTGTTAGAGGACCACCGTAAGTTGTTGTACCCATATTCAAAATGGATTGAAGAAACTTGGCACCACCTTGGAGTTGCTGCAATGGAAAGCGACAAATGGTGTATCCGACAAGAGATTTGGTGAATTACTCAAACTTGTTAAAAAAATGCTTCCTAAGGACAACAAATTGCCTACCACAACGTATGAAGCCAAACAACTTGTTTGCCCTTTAGGATTGGAAGTGCAAAAGATACATGCATGCCCCCAACGACTGCATCCTCTACCGAGGCGAGTACGAGAATTTGGATGCATGTCCCGTATGCAGTACATTGCGTTACAAGATTAGAAAAGATGATCCTGGAGATGTCGAGGGGGAGCCTCCCCGGAAGAGAGTTCCTGCGAAGGTCATGTGGTATTCGCCTATAATACCACGTTTGAAGCGTCTGTTTAGAAATAAAGATAATGCTAAGTTGATGCGATGGCACAAAGAGGAACGCAAGAAAGACTCGTTGTTGAGACACCCCGCTGATGGGTCGCAGTGGAGAAAAATAGATAGAACGTACCCTGAATTTGATTTGGATGCGAGAAACATAAGGTTTGGTTTGAGCACGGATGGCATGAATCCTTTTGGTGAGATGAGCAGTGGTCATAGCACTTGGCCTGTGACTCTTTGTATGTGCAATCTTCCACCATGGCTCTGCATGAAACGAAAGTTCATCATGATGCCGGTGCTTATCCCGGGTCCAAAGCAGCCCAGAAATGACATTGATGTGTACCTAAGACCATTGGTCGAAGAACTCTTATTGCTTTGGGGTGATGAAGGTGTACGGATGTGGGATGAATACAAACAGGAAAACTTCAACCTACGAGCATTGCTGTTCGTAACGATCAATGACTGGCCTGCTCTTAGTAACTTGTCAGGACATTCGAACAAGGGATACAAAGCATGCACACACTGTTTAGATGATACCGATAATATATGGTTGACTCACTGTAAGAAGGTTCTATACATGGGTCATCGTCGGTTTCTTCCCATCAGGCATGCGGTACGAAAGAAGGGCAAACATTTCAAAGGCCAAGCAGACCACCGAACAAAACCGATGCACCGTAATGGTAAAGACGTCTTCAACATGGTAAAAATCTAGAAGTTATTTTTGGAAAGGGATCTGGTAGCCAATCTGTTACGAATGAAAACGGAATGGCGCCCATGTGGAAGAATAAATCTATATTTTGGGAGCTACCATATTGGGTAGTCTTAGATGTTCGTCATGCAATTGATGTGATGCACCTCACGAAGAATTTTTGCGTCAACCTGATAGCATTATTGGGAGTGTACGGAAAGACAAAAGATACAGTAGAAGCACGTCAAGAATTGCAACATACGGAAGAACGAGATGCCTTACATCCACAACAGCGAGATAATGGACGACAATACTTAAGTCCTGCCAGCTATACTCTTAGCAAGGAAGAGAAAGAAACCATGTTTGACTGCTTGAGCAGTATAAAGCCACCATCTGGATACTCATCCAATATAAAAGGAATCTTAAATTTGGCAGGGAAGAAATTTACAAATCTCAAGTCCCATGACTGCCATGTGCTTATGACCGAACTTCTTCTGGTTGTGCTGCGGGGGATTCTGCCTGATAACGTCTGGTTAACCATCGTGAAGCTATGTGCCTTCCTCAACGCAGTTTCTCAGAAGATAATTGACCCGAAGAATTTGATAAAGCTGCAAAATGATGTGGTGCAATGTCTTGTTGGCTTTGAGCTAATATTTCCACCATCTTTCTTCAACATCATGACACATCTTCTAGTGCACCTTGTGAAAGATATTGATATCCTCGGTCCAGTATTTCTACACAACATGTTCCCATTCGAAAGGTTCATGGGGGTACTCAAGAAATGTGTTCGTAATCGAGCTCGTCCAGAAGGAAGCATCACCAGTGCCTACGGAACTGAGGAGGTCATTGACTTTTGTGTTGATTTTATTGATGACCTTAAACCGATTGGAGTCCCTGAATCGCGATATGAGGGGAGACTAACTGGAAAGGGTACATTAGGAAAGAAATCTTATGTCTGCACAGATGATTTCTCATTCAAGAAAGCGCATTATACGATTCTTCAACAATCATCCTTGGTTGACCCATATATCGAGGAACACAAAAAAATTCTGCTCTCCAATTTCCTGGAAAAGTTTGAGGCATGGATTACACGTGAGCACATGAACACTTTCTGCAGCTGGTTGCAGAAGCATCTAATGCATAACATGGATATAAGTGAACAACTGTTCTTATTGGCTAGGGGACCATCTTGGAATATCTTAACATACCAATGGTACGAGATAAATGGAAACACATTTTATACAATAGCCCAAGATAAAAAGAGTACCAACCAAAACAGCGGTGTTCGTATGGATGCCACGGACAATAATGGAAAAAAGGACACATATTACGGCTACATTGAAGAGATATGGGAGCTGGATTACGGTCCCAATTTCAAGGTGCCTCTATTTCGTTGCCAATGGGTTAAGCTATCGGGAGGAGGGGTAACAAAAGATGAGTATGGGATGACAATAGTTGATCTCAACAATCTTGGGTATAGAGACGAGCCATTTGTCCTAGCCCAAGATGTCGCTCAGGTTTTCTACATTAAGGACATGTCCAGCAAGCCAAAGAAGGGGATAAATAATCAAAAGGATGAGCCTAAGCGACACATAGTTCTATCAGGAAAGAGAAACATCGTTGGAGTGGAGGACAAACAGACTTGTCAGAAGAATATAATAATTTTGTTGCCATTCCACCTTTCTAAGTAAATGCTGATCCATGCATCCTGCTAGCCAATGATGATGCTCCATACTTGCGTCGTGATCATAATCAAGGGACATTTGTGAAGAGAAAGTCTGTTACCGCTAATCCTTCATGTACTTGAATCATTTTATATTATTGTATAAAAACGTAATCACAATTCGAATACTTTTATTATATATGTACTATACAATTATACTTTATGTGTTTATATATCATTTTTTATATTTTTCACTTAATTACCTGACTTAATTATAATTTTCATTCAATAATGGATTACTCAACTAATTTTATTTATTTCATGAAATTACATTCACATTAACACAGTATACTCTCTCACTAACACACACAATCTCACTAACACACACACTATCTCTCAAACTCACACTCTACTCATTAATATCATGAAATTGCTTAATTTTATGTAAAATTTTTATTCACTTTTTAAACGTTAATATCGTGATAGAATCCACTTTCTGTCGAAAAGCAACAGTTTAAAAAAATTTGTTCACCTAATATATTTTTGCATCGTCAAAATAACAAATATGATTTCAAAAAAGTTAGATATTTCGTTGACCCAATCACTTGAATGAAAATTAATTATTTTTGTTGCGTGTATCAAGTTTATATAGAGATAAGAAATTTTGTTCCATAATTTTTGGAATCACAATTTTATTAACTGAATTAACAAATGAAAGCCTATTTTAAAAGAGAAGTAAAAAGAAACAAAAACAAACATAAGATTTGGCGGGAATGAGGGAAAACGGGCCCCTTTTGTCCCGGGTGGTAGATCCACCCGGGACTAAAGGTGGGCCGCGGGCTGGGAATTTTCCCAGCCCGCCCAAAAACACCTTTTGTCCCGGGTGGAGCCACGACCCGGGACAAAAGGGGGGCCCCCTATATATGTCCCTTCTTCCTCCGCCTTCCTCCAACACTTGGGCACAGTTCTTGATCTGCTCCGTAGCCGTCCCTGAGCGCCGTCGACGTCCCCCCCCCCATCCCCGAGCGCCGCCCGAGCTTCGCCGCCTCCACGCCCCGGCCGCCTTGGACGACGACCCCGCCAAGCCGCTCACCGGTGCGCCGCCGTCCTTCCCCCATGCCACCTCGTCTTCGCCGCCCCGGCCTCCACTCCACCGTGGAATTTCCTCGCCGCCGGTGTCCCCCCAGCCGCACTGACCACCTCCCTGGCTTCGCATCATGACACAGAACCCACTCGTGGGGATCAGAAGCCCGGAGCCATCCTGCAACGACCTCGCCCACGAGCTCTGTCGAGCGCCGCCGCTGGATCTCAACGCCGGCCATCCTGCATTGCAGCATCCTCCACTTCAGGCCCTCGGTGAGCACCACGTTGCCTCCCTGATCCTTTTTACGCCAGTTCTGGTAGGCCACAGCCACCCCTGCAGCCAAAACGCGAACACCGGCACTCCGCTGCCGCTGCTCCACACGCGGCCATGCCCCTGCAGCCCTGCACAGCACCGCTCCGACCCGGTTTCGCGTCACCCTTGCACTGCGCACACGCCCTTTTGCCCAGTTCCCGTGCCCAGAACTATGCGCTAAAGCGCTCGCCGGCGAGCCCGCCGCCGCATATCCGCCACCGCAGCTGTGCCCGCTGCTCCGTGCCCCGGCGAGCCCCGCTGTGACCCCAGGTGGGTTACGTGTGCCGCACTGAGCCTCCCTGGCCCTTTTCCCGCTCGAATCCCAGCCTAGAGGACTGAGTTTGGCCAACTCCGGCAGCACCCCGCCGCGGGAGCTCTGTCTCCGGCGAGCCTTGCCGCCGACCCGCGCTCCGATGAGCCCTGGCCGCCCGATCCGCATCCAACGCTCACGATTAGATCCTGAACCATTATGATCCGAACCGTTCGATCGCGATCCGACGATCCGGACCCCTTGGTACCGGTTTGGTCTGGAAACTTTGCTAAAGAGTCCCTGGCTTTTTCTTGAATTAACCCGCAGTCCACGTTAGTTCAAAAATAATTCCAGATCAGCCCAGAATCTTTCACAGAACCCCCTGACCTTTCCAGTTTTTGGGTCCACAGTCCGGCCCCTATCTTTTTGCATGTTAAACCCTAGATCTAACCTTTAATTATGTTTAGGTCCCTGGTTTTTGCGCAGAACCCCCTGTAGTTCCAGTTTTCTCGCAGTTTATTCCCTGAACCTTGTTTTAGCCCAAGATTTCGCGTTCTAGCTTCGTTTTAGTCGTTCTTTATGTCCACGTGATCGTTGTAACGCGTAGAATAGTTCTAGCTCACTTTTGTTTGCTGTTTTTATGTATTGATGTACTGTTTCTTAGCATTTATCTTTGTTTGCATGTATGTGTATGTGCTGGACCTTGTTTTGGCATTGCAATCGTGAGTAGACGTTGAGCAGTCAGAGGAGTACCAGGAGCCACCTTCCGCGGGACACTTCGAGCAGCAGGAGCAGTTTGAGGAAGGCAAGTATAACATGAACATTCCTATCACCTTTAAATACAATTTCATACTGCGCAAATATGTCAAAAGTTTATAATATTTCATGAATAGTTCATGTATATTACTTAGCGAGTACAAAATATTGTAGAAAAGTGTATTTTGACTTTGTGAAATACTTAGAGAATGACTTAGTGAATTACTTGGAGAATGACTTAGTAAATTACTTGGAGAATGACTTAGTGAATTACTTAGTTAAATACTGTGTAAATTAATAAGTGAATATTTCATTGAATTACTTAGAGATTTTTTTAAGGGTTTTATTTGTATTCATATTTTAGTTACGATGGACCCGCGGCACACAGACGCGGAAGACAAACAGTTCCTGTTGAATATGATTGCCGAAGGTCAAGGAGATGTCCCTGAACAAGCTGATGATGGCAGCAATACCGACATATATTTGAATATGTCCGGTGATGGAATTGAGCCACCATCTATTCAGGATGACGCTGCTGGTGAACAAAGTGCAAATGTACATATCACAACTATACTTATTTGTAGTGACAATCATATTTTCATCTGAATCTATATGAATACTATGAATGTTTTTTTATAGCTGTCTGGATCATCGTCGCAGCAGAAAAAGACGAAGCGAGGCCCAACAAAAAAACTTGAAGGGCGGTTCATTATAATGAAAGTTGGTCCAGATGGCGAACCGATCGCTCCAGAAGCTGCTGCCAAAAAATTCATAAGACAATCCGGATGTATTGTCAGGGACCACATCCCGATCAGCTTCAGGCTCTGGAAAGCTTCCAATCCAAACGAGGAACGGGATGCGGTACCCGAAAGAGAAAAAGAATGGTGCTGGCGGGAGCTTAAGAAAAACTTCACGGTTCCAACTGAATCCGAAGAGATATGTAAGCACTGACCCTAAGTAAGATGGCCAAACAGCTGCAATTATTCAAGAAAATTTTGATGAAGAAATATATCAAGACCGGGACCACACCCGTATTTACCGGCGAGCTCGAAAAGCTCAGGGGTCACTGGGATGCATTTGTGGAATACAAGTCTTCAGAGCTTGAGCTTCAGAAGGTGCAGAAGGCCAAAGACAACGCCTCGAAGAAGTGTACCATCACACTCTAGGCCAAGGAGGCTACAAGCTTGCAATACCCAAATGGGAGAAGATGGAGCAGGATCTGCTTGACAGAGGCATCCAACCTGCGACCATGAACTAGCCTGAAAGTGTGACACCCTAGGTGTCTGCACTTTAGTGTTGCATACCTTTTATACATCATGTGCTTGTTTTGCTTGGAAAAGGACCTTTTTGTAATTATAAAAGGTTATATGTGTAATATTGATTTTATGCCAGGGTCTTTATATAGTTTAATTTGAATTGAATGTGTGATTATAGATTTTGTGGAGGGTGTTTTTGCAAAATGTGGTGTAATCATTACATGGCAGGAAAATTTTCAAATCAGCCTAAGTTTGAAGTGAAATTGCATTGAATTTGACAAAATTTCTAGAATTCAAAATCCCTCATATGTTTTCAAATTTAGCTCTTGAATCTTTGTTCAAATAAATTTTTGCACAACATCAAAGTTGTAGACCTTGAAAAGTTGAACAACTTTTATGTTGGGCACTTTTTTCATTTGAGCCCTATTTTAAAAGTTATCTCTGCTTTACAGTTTAGTCCCTTGAATTTTTGGAAATTGTAAATCAATCCTTTTCTCCTTCCTCCAGCTCCTTCCTCTGTTTTTCACCGTCGCCGCTGTGCAGAGCCGTCGCCGGCGCCGTGGAGAGCTGCTCCCCGCGCCACCTCCTGCCTGCTAGCCTCCACACGTCGTGCTGATGCTCCTCGCCGCTCTCCTTTGCTCGCGCTGGAGCTCTCCTGCCGTGCCACGCCACCCAAAGCAGCCCGCCGGCCGCCACCTCGCCGTCGCGGTGGCGAGCCCGCTGCAAAGGCTGCTGCCCTCTCCTAGCGAGCGCTCGAGCACTACAAAAGCCCCAGAAAGCTATTCCGTTCGCCCTTTCGTTTGCTCCGCATTCCCACGCCACAGAACGCGCCGCCGCTCCACCCAGAATGCCGGCGAGCTACCTCGCTGTCGACCCGCCTTCCCAGAGCCGCTCCGCTCACACCAGCACCCCCAACAGCTCCGCCTCACCCTCGCACACCTTCCTGACTACTTCCCGTCGACCAATTTCAACTGGAGCCCCCTCGCCGTCTTAGACCGAGCTCCACCGCCGCCTGTCCGCAGTGGAACTCGCAGCTCCGCCCCTCCTCCGGCAGCGCTGACCCCGCCACTAGATCCGCCTCGCCCTCGCGCAGCTGGTCGACCACTTCCCCTCGCCTAACACTCACCGGAGTCACCCCGCCGCCGTTCTCCTCCGCCGCCGACCCGCCCTGCTCCATCGAGCCGCCGCCTCCGAGCCCCTCCCCGCACCCCAAGACCACCCGGAGGTGCGTCTTGAACCAGTAAAGCTCCCACACCCCTCCACCCTCACCGCCGGTGAGCCCCTCGCCGGGAAACGGCCGGTCAACCACCGCCTCCCCTCTCTGACCCGGCCCAGGGACCTCGGGGTGGAAGAAATAAAACCCCAGGGGGTTATTTGAATAGCCATAGACTCAGTTGAATAGTGCTCTAAGGACTTCTTTGTAATTTCTAGCAGTGATCTTTGAAATTCCATAGAAAATCGTAGGAAATTCAGAAAAATGTAAACTTGGATGTTTTGGAATCCTTGTGTAAAGATCTTTGCAGTAGAACCATAATATGGTAGGTGTTTGTTGCAAGTTTGTGCTGTATAAATGGTTTTGTGTCACTAGGTAAATAAATACTAGATGTTTTATCTTTTTCTTAACTGATGATTGAAGCCATGTCTTCCAGTGAAACTTTTATGGTAGTTTGTTCTTATAACACTAGTATTTCAATAAAAATTTCATGATCAGTTCTCATGTGTAGCTATTTCTTTGATTTAATCCTTGTTTAGTAGACTTTAATTATGATAAATAGTTTATGCTAATGATAAATCATGAAAATATTTATTAGTGATATTTTTTAATATTTTAGCTTGTAAATAAAGTTTGAGCCTCAGTTAATTATTAGAACAGGAGCTAAAAATGAATCTTGCTAATCTGATGTCTGTTTTGTTTATTTTCTCAGAATTAATTTTTTGAAGATAAAATCATTAAAAATTCACAGTTGCTAGTTAATTTCTTTTTCAACCTTTTGTTAAACTTTGAGCTTCTTCTTTGCTCTATTTTGACCTGTATAATTCAAGCTTGTTCTAGGTGTTGTCTGAATGAATGATTTGTTGTGAATAAATGGCTACATGTTTTGGCATGATTTTTACAGGGTAGCTTAATCTGTTCATGTTCTGTTTAGGGTAATTTTTTTATAAATTTATTTCTGTTTTTTCTTTGAGTTGTTTATTTATTAGCAAACCATGACTTATTTGTTATAGGAAATCATCCCCACTTGTTTATGAAGTTAGTAAACTTCATTTGTGCTGTTGATCATGATGCCTTGTGTAGTTAAAATTGTTATTTAACTACTCTATAAACGATTGCCCATGTGTGTTTATAATGTTGTTCTTGCATTACATATAGATACGACAGCCTTATCGGACGGGACGTACGAGCTGGTTCCGGAGTCTGACGGAGGTGATCTTGAAGCCCAAGCGAACACCGCCGTACTAACTGAAGCCCCGGACCAAAGTTTGGAAGAGCCTAGAGCTGAAATAGTTAGCGACTACCGAGAAGGCAAGCCCCGGACATAACCTATATTTCAAATTATTATCATTTACTGTTATTATTTACTTATGCATTTACAGTTCTTAGGAATTGAATTGAAACCCTAGATGCATGATCCTAGGAACCTATGTACTGAATACTAGACTTGAGTTCGACTACTTGCTAAGCTTATAGGACCGGTAAAAGTCGAGTGATTGCCTGTCACACGCGAGTTTTATAGGAATTGTTTGTTTACCTTTCTGTTATCAATATAAGGACGACAGACGGGGTTGTGTTTGATATCATGACCTTATGTGAGGCCTCGTCTGTGTTGATGAACTTGCTAAGGTCGCGGTGTGTGGTAGCGGTGGTTATGTTTTTGAACGTACTAGCCACATGCCGTAAATATGGTACGCGGTAAGCCTAGTAACCGATTGGACCGGGGAGTGGATATACCTGACACTCTCTCTTAGGGATAGGTTTCATTTTTATGTTGCGCAACACTACGACTTCAAGGGACAAGGTTCGGCCTTGGAGCCCTGTAGTCGGGGAGAGTGTTCTTATCCACAAGCCGGAAAGAAAGGCAAACGGTTGTTTGGGAACGACCCGACGGTGTTCCAGACGTGTGTGCTAGGTTTGCCTGGCCAGGTTAAGAAATTCGTTTCGAATCGTCTGCTTCTCACAGTTTGGGACTGCTTGATCCCTTTGCCACACAGAGTAATAAGAGCAACAATATTATTTATCAATCTTGATGTTTGCTTAGTTTTCTACCATGATTGGATAGTAGTTGCTTACATAGAATGGTTAATCAACTAGAATCTTGAAAGCTAAAACTTGAAAGTAAGGACCTACTCTTTATTGCTTTTCAGCAAAAGGAAAACCAGAGCCTCACAAACCCTGCATAGTCTAGCTAAAGTGGGCTACTTATACCCGTTGACGGTTAAGTCTTGCTGAGTATTAGAATACTCAGCCTTGCTGTTGAAACCCTTTTTCAGGTATGAGTTTTGAGGATCAGATCGCTAGCTTGACCTATCCTTGCTCGTTGCCTCCTGGCTCGTCCGTAGAGTGGGATACGTCTTCGGCCGGCAATGACTATGACGAGTGATACCATGCTTGGGCTAGCCTGGTATACTTTTGCGACGTGTTGTAGCTATCGTGTTTCATCTTCCGCTGTCTAAACTCTGAACTTATAGTTATGGCTTGTATAACTGTTTTACTAAAGTTGGTTTTGTAATAAAGGTTTGAACTGGTTTGTAATCAATATTATGCCTGTGTTGTAAAAATTGTGGTTGTAATATCTCTGGACTCGCCTTCGTGCGGGGTATGCTTGTTCGATCCGAGAACCGGTGGTTGTATCGGGACGTTACCCGACAGACCAAGAATTGTTCCGTTTGAAGTGCGTTTGAGCTGGTGTTGCCTTTATGGTGATGGCCTGCGCACTTGAGCCGGGATAATTCAGGTGGTTCTGCCACAGCTGGTATCAGAGCTACAAGCGTACACCAGAGGTGTTGGAACCTTAAAAATCATTTTCCGTATAAAATTGGAACAACAAAGAATTTCGGAAAACTACGTTGGATTCGTTAAGGGTTGTGCATAGAACGTAAAGTCCTACGGAATTTACGGGAATTACTAGGTGGTTATTTATGTATGGTTTATGTTATCTGACTTCCAGCACTTTACATTTTATTAAACCATACTCACAAGCAACTCTTAATTCCTGTAACGACGCACCTACGTTGAGGTAAGAAGGTAAGGATACTCAGTCAGCTGAGGGAGTCTGACCTTCCCGTCGGTGATGCGAGCCGAACGCTGCCCTCAAGCAGTGGCTTACTTGAGGTGCTCCCAATATACCAACTATTAGTTGACTATATTGGAAGTAAAGTGTACTTAGTCAGCTGAGGGAGTCTGACCTTCCCGTCGGCGATGCGAACCGAACGCTGCGCTCAAGTAGTGGCCTACTTGAGCTGCTGCCAATATACCGACCTCGGTCGACTATATTGGGAGTAAAGGAACTTGTGAATACGCCACCAAGTAGCGTATGTTAACGTTGGCCATACGGCGGAAATTGTATGGCTGCCGCTTCTATAGTGAGCGGTAATGTTTGGGGACGCTTTCATGAGTGCTGGCATGAAAGGTTCATTGGATATATATATATATATATGTTCTGTCAATCTTCTGCAGGTACACTGACCGCGATTCGATAAGTTAAGAACGGTTAGAATGTATCGACTAGCTATATAGGGAGAGCCATATTTATGTATGCCACCGTGCTAACCATGTAAGTCCAACGATAGTTGGCAATTGTTTATCTTGTGAGGACGGTCAGGACGTGCATGCATATTTGGTTGATGTTTACTTTGGTTCATAGTCTTTGAAGTTGTTACACAAGCTTTGTAAGGAATTTCTAGTATGAATCCTCGTAGATAAGTGTTTAGTATGCTTAAACCATAGGTGAGTTAAATTTTGATTTTAGGAGCATGCTTGTTAAATGCTTAGACTTTCTTGGATGAAAAAGATGGTTTTGAGTCATGCCTTCATCCTAAGCCCCATCTTGTTGTTATAAGGATCTTTTCATTCCTTAGAATCTCAAATGATGAACCAATACCGATTGTGGTTTATTATTCTCTGAATTTGGAACCATATCCTCTTTTGATTTAGAATCACAATTGCTTTACCGCAGTCTTCTTAAAGCTTTATTTGAGAAGTCTTGAGATAATAGTATTACTCACATTTGAATCTTCTTTGATTCAGATGGCGGCTTGTCCCCAGATCTTTTGGGATGAGGAGGGAAATGCTCATACCGACTGTCTGTTCTGGGAGGGTTTTCTGAGGATTCTTTGGGATACACTTCGTACCTTCCACTACCCAGATCCACCCCAGTACACGGGACGCCAGTTTTCTGAGGATGGAATTCAGAAGAACAGAGTTACAATGACCATTCCTCAGCACCCAACCTTGGAGTGGCCGCCGATTGAGATTGAGGTGATTGGGTACCGTCTTGTTGATGCTTTTGAGACAGCGGCTCTCAAAGCAATTACTACTTTTTGTGAGCACCATCCCGAGGAGGTAGCTGCGTATCCTATTGGTTTGTTTCCAGCAGTCAGTGCTGGCGATGCAGAGTGGCAGTTCAGGATCACACACTTCGGGCACCTAGTTGGAGATATAGCGGATGAGACTATTCATGCTGTGACTAGATATATGAATGCTCAGTCTCACTACCAGATACTCCAGCAGCGACACATGGACCAGGTGATGGACTTGGCCCAGAGTTTTCAGCGAGGTCTTCGTTTGAGGGATATTCAGATTCAGGGACTTCAGGATGCCGTTGCTGGGAGGGATCAGGCCATTGCACAGTTTGAGCATCAGGCTTTGGAGCATGGTGCTGAGATAGTGCAGCGTGATACAGTGATCGGTTTTCTTCAGGGGCAGGTGAATGAGCTTCAAGCAGATAGGGTTGATGCTTTAGCCCATATTGGTATACTCCAGGAGCAACTAGATGTTCCAGCCGAGCCTGCAGCAGCAGTTGAGGACCCCGAGGAGGTTGAGGGAGTTTCTGATTTAGATTTAGAGCACACACTTGCTGAGCCTAACCCTCAGCCGGACGACTCTTCTTCTGGCAGTGCCTCTTCTGTGGGCAACCTCGACGACTTCTAGGCGCCTTAGACTTGTCCTAGATAGTTTGTGTTTTCTCTTGTTGTAGCACATGTACATAGGGAAGATGATGTTGTCAAATATCCCTAGGGAGGAGTACCACTTGTTGTATTATATGTGGTAAGGATGTATGATGCTAGGTTGTATGAAAAAGGCTACTTTGGATGTAATATAAGTAGCGACTACCAGTTTGAAAATCATGATCTTCCTATTTGCCAATCTCTTCATTTGTGCGTTTCTAGGCCGTTTGATGAATACTAAAGATGTTGCAAGTTTTGTGGCATGTGTGCTCATCAAATTTTAGCCTATGAAATCTGTGAGACTATATTTTTAGTCCAATCACTTCTATAATCTTTGTTGATTAACAGCTTAGCACAGAACGGTGAAGAGTGAATTGTTAGATTATCTTCTTTACCCCTTTTGCTCTCAGCGTTAAGTACCAATACGATGGAGCATGAAGCCATCTAACAGCTGACCAATTTTGAGTTTTATGGGTTGCACAAATATGTGTTGTGCATATTATGCTACACCGCATTTAGTTGAATTCTGCTGATTTTATTTTGATATCTAATGTTTGATCACTGCATTTACCATTGATTTTGGGAGCAAGAGAAATGTATCTAATGGATGTCTTCCATAATTACAGATGGTTGGTCAAACTCGTGGAACGCCTGAAGGCTTTGGCCGTGAGAGTGGCAGTGGATCTCAGCAGCCACCGCCACCACCGTCGAATCTGGCCGAATTAATGGCCATGCAGATTGAGCAACTTCGCTAGTTGGTCCAAGGGCAACAAAATCAGCCATGCCAACAGCATGGAGGACGGGATGCTCAACCCGCGGGTTACCAGGAGTTCTTTGGTACCCAACCTTCACTTTTCAGCCGAGCTGATGACCCACTGGATGCTGATGCTTGGATCCGTACTATCAATTCCAAGTTTGCTCTGTTAGCGGTACTGTGTGCTGATGCAAACAAGGCCCACTTTTCCGCCCAGCAGCTTCATGGTCCTGCACGTATATGGTGGGATCATTATTGTGAGATGCAGCCTGCTGAACATGTCATCTCTTGGGAGGAATTCCGAACTGCCTTCAGATCACATCGTATTCCTGAGGGACTGATAGAAAGAAAGTTGAATAAGTTCTTGGCTCTAAATCAAGGAACCCGCACTGTTCTACAATATGCACAGATATTCAATCACCTGTGCCAGTATGCGGGCCATCATGCTGATACTGATGCCAAGAAATGTAATCGTTTTAGTCGTGGCCTCACTACTAAGCTCAAAGAACGCCTGAACCTTGTTCAGCCCAACACTTACAATGAGCTGGTCAACCTGGCCATTACTCAAGAGGACTGTATTGCTGCCCATCGTGTTGAGAAGAAGCGGAAGGCACCAACAGGACCCTCGAGTGCTCAGCCACCGAGGTATCGTCTGGTGCAAAACACTCCACCCAGACCTCCACAGAGAAATGCCCTAGTGGGCAGGCTTGTCTTTAGGCCGCCCCAGCAGCAGGGAGGATTCAGACCTCCAGTGCCTCAGCAGCAGCAGCAGTTTGGCCCAAGGCCGAATGCCCCACAGTTCAATCGTGGGAATGGAAACAATCGGTGCTATAACTGCGGCAGTACTGATCACTTTGCCAAGAATTGACCGCGACCCAAGAGGTCTGATCCAGGGCAGCACTCCAACCAGAACAACAACAAGGGCAAAGGCAAGAGGCAAATGGTGCAAGTCCGGCAAGGGCGAGTTAACTTCACTACTCTCGCAGACCTTCCAGAAGGAGCACCAGTCATGATGGGTACTTTCTCTATCCACAATAAACCCGCAGTCATATTATTTGATTCTGGTGCAACGCATAGTTTTATAAATGCCAAATTTGGAGCAAGATTAGGACTGGATTTTTGTCATACTAAGGGATCTTTTATGATAACAACCCCTGGTGGGAAGATAGCTTCCAATCAAATCACTACACATGTACCCCTTAAGTTGGGTAGCAAAGTGATAAAGACAGATTTGATCTTATTGAACTTAGAAGGCATGGATGTTATTTTGGGCATGGATTGGATGACTAAACATAAAGTACTGTTAGATATCTCTTCCCGAGCTATCGAGATAGATTCACCATATCAAGGAGCCACCATACTCTATCTACCACAACGAGAGTGCTTCAACTCTTGTGCCTATGCCACAAAAGAAATTAAACTTGAAGATATCCCTGTTGTGTATGAGTATGCAGATGTATTTCTAGATGATTTGCCTGGAATGCCCCCTGATAGAGATATCGAGTTTGTTATTGAGCTTCAACCCGGTACTGCCCCTATTTCTAAGAGGTCGTACCGAATGCCTCCAAATGAGTTAGCAGAATTGAAAGTCCAACTCCAAGACCTTCTTGACAAGGGCTTTATACGTCCAAGTTCTTCACCCTGGGGATGTCCAGCCCTGTTTGTGAAGAAGAAAGACAATAGTTTGAGGCTATGTGTTGATTATCGACCACTCAATGCAGTTACTATTAAAAATAAGTATCCTCTTCCCCGCATTAATATCCTGTTTGATCAGTTAGCTGGAGCTAAGGTTTTCTCTAAGATTGATCTTCGTTCTGGCTACCAACAAATAAAGATCAAGTCTTGTGATATTCCAAAGACTATTTTCTCGACTAGATATGGACTCTATGAATATCTGGTTATGTCTTTTGGTCTTACCAATGCCCCAGCATATTTTATGTACTTGATGAATTCAGTCTTCATGCCGGAGCTGGATAAATTCGTTGTGGTATTCATTGACGATATCTTGATCTACTCCAAGAATGAAGAAGAGCACGAGCAACATTTGCATATCGTTCTTAAACGATTACGAGATCATCATCTTTATGCCAAATTCTCCAAGTGTGAATTTTGGCTGGATAGTGTGAAATTTTTAGGCCATACTATCTCCAGTGATGGTATATCCGTTTATCCAACTAAAGTACCAGAAGTGATGGATTGGGAATCTCCAACTTCAGTTCATCAAATTCGCAGTTTTCTTGGTTTAGCTGGATATTATCGTCAATTCATCCCTGATTTCTCCAGAATAGCCAAACCTATGACGGAGTTATTAAAGAAGGGAGTGAAGTTTGTTTGGAATGACAAATGTGAAGAAGCCTTTCAAACTCTCAAAGCTCGGCTCACTACTGCTCCAGTGTTGGCTACGCCGGACAGTACCAAACCTTTTGATGTCTATTGTGATGCTTCTAGTATGGGACTTGGTTGTGTGCTTATGCAAGACAACCGGGTTATTGCTTATGCATCAAGAGCTCTCCGGAATCATGAGAAGAATTATCCAACGCATGATCTGGAGTTAGCAGCTGTTATACACGCCCTCAAGCTTTGGAGACATCATCTTATGGGAACTCATTGTAATATTTACACTGACCATAAGAGTCTCAAATATATCTTCACTCAAGCTGATCTCAACATGAGACAGAGACGCTGGCTAGAGTTGATAAAGGATTATGATCTTGAAGTGCACTATCATCCAGGAAAGGCTAATGTGGTTGCGGATGCACTCAGCCGCAAAGTCACAATGCCATTGTCTATCTGTGGAGCCATTCAATGAAACTCTATGCTAGGAAATGATGAAGTTAAACCTAGAAATGGTACCTCAAGGAAGTTTGAACCATATATCTATTGAGCCTACACTTCATGATAGCATCATCATGGCACAATTACATGATGAGGGTACTAAAATCATTAAGGAAAAGTTATCCCAAGGAGAAGCAAAATACAAATGTTTTCGAGTGGATCATAGAGGAATTTTATGGTTTGAATCTCGACTTGTTGTACCCAAGAATCATCAGCTTAGAAAGCAAATCCTTGATGAGGCACATCTATCGAAGTTTTCGATTCATCCCGGTAGCACCAAGATGTACCAAGATCTTAAACAAGATTTCTGGTGAACTCGAATGAAAAGAGAGATCGCCAGATATGTTTCTGAGTGTGATGTCTATCAAAGAGTTAAGGCTAGTCACTTGAAAGTAGCTGGTACTCTCCAACCTTTACCCATTCCATCCTGGAAATGGGAGGACATCAGTATGGATTTTATTATCGGTTTACCCAACACATCTCAGAAGCATGATTCAATTTGGATAATCGTTGATAGACTCACCAAGACCGCTCATTTTATTCCAGTGCATACAACTTATTCTGCCAAGAGGTATGCAGAGATTTATCTCGATCAAATTGTTCGTTTGCATGGAGTTCCAAAGACGATCATTTCTGATCGTGGGGCTCAGTTTATTGCACATTTCTGGGAGCAATTGCAAGAATCCCTTGGAACAAAATTGATTCGTAGCTCAGCTTATCATCCACAAACAGATGGGCAAACTGCACGAATCAATCAAATCCTTGAAGACATGTTGAGAGCATGTGCTATTCAATATGGCAAGAATTGGGATAAGTGCCTAGCACTGGCAGAATTCTCATATAATAACAGTTATCAATCCAGCTTGCAAATGGTACCATTTGAAGTGTTGTACGGTCGAAGGTGTCGAACTCCATTGAGTTGGTCACAAGCTGGAGAATGCAAAATCTTTGGGCCAGATTTAGTCTCTGAGGCAGAGGAGAAAGTCAAAGTTGTCCAGACTAATCTTAAAGCAGCCCAATAAAGACATAAAAGTTATGTAGACAAAAGAAGAGATCCTTTACAGTTCCAGGTAGGGGATTTCGTATATTTGCGAGTGTCTCCTACTAGAGGTGTTCAACGCTTCGGTATCAAAGGGAAATTAGCACCCCGATACATCGGACCATTTGAAATCATCGAAACTTGTGGACCCATTGCCTACCGACTTCTTCTTCCTTCTCTGCTGGCCGCCATTCATGATGTCTTCCATGTATCACAACTCCGGAAGTGCACCAGGGTACCTACTGAGATCCTTGAACCACAAGATATCGTGATTGAATCTGATCTATCTTATACGGAGTATCCAATCAAGATTCTTGACACCAAGGAAAGAAGTACTAGAAGGGAGAAGGTTAAAATGTACAAGATCCAATGGAATCATCATACCGAGGAAGAAGCTACTTGGGAAACTGAAAATTTTCTCCAAAGAAACTTTCCCGACTTTCTTAGAACAAATTCAGGTATCCAACCTTACCATTCCTAGTCTTCCTGTAATCTCGGGGCGAGATTCCTTTTAGGGGGGAAGGCTGTGACACCCTAGGTGTCTGCACTTTAGTGTTGCATACCTTTTATACATCATGTGCTTGTTTTGCTTGAAAAAGGACCTTTTTGTAATTATAAAAGGTTATATGTGTAATATTGATTTTATGCCAGGGTCTTTATATAGTTTAATTTGAATTGAATGTGTGATTATAGCTTTTGTGGAGGGTGTTTTTGCAAAATGTGGCGTAATCATTACATGGAAGTAAAATTTTCAAATCAGCCAAAGTTTGAAGTGAAATTGCATTGAATTTGACAAAATTCCTAGAATTCAAAATCCCTCTTATGTTTTCAAATTTGGCTCTTGAATCTTTGTTCAAATAAATTTTTGCACAACATCAAAGTTGTAGATCTTGAAAATTTGAACAACTTTCATGTTGGGTACTTTTTCATTTGAGCCCTATTTTAAAAGTTATCTCTGCTTTACAGTTTGGTCCCTAGAATTTTTGGAAATTGCAAATCAATCCTTTTCTCCTTCATCCAGCTCCTTCCTCTGTTTTTCCCCATCGCCGCTGTGCAGAGACGTCGCCGGCGCTGTGGAGAGCTGCTCCCCGCGCCACCTCCTGCCTGCTAGCCTCCACACGTCGCGCTGATGCTCCTCGCCGCTCTCCTTTGCTTGCGCTGGAGCTCCCCTGCCGTGCCACGCCGCCCAGAGCAGCCCGCCGGCCGCCACCTCGCCATCGCGGTGGCGAGCCCGCTGCAGAGGCCGCCGCACTCTCCTAGCGAGCGCTCGAGCACTACAAAAGCCCCAGAAAGCTACTACGTTCGCCTTTTCGTTTGCTCCGCATTCCCACGCCACAGAACGTGTCGCCGCTCCACCCAGAACACCGGCGAGCTCACCTCGCTGTCGACCCGCCTTCCTAGAGCCGCTCCGCTCACACCAGCACCCCCAACAGCTCCGCCTCAACCTCGCACACCTTCCTGACTACTTCCCGTCGACCAATTTCCACCGGAGCCCCCTCGCCGTCGTAGCCCGAGCTCCGCCGCCGCCTGTCCGTAGTGGAACTCGCAGCTCCGCCCCTCCTCCGGTAGCGCTGACCCCGCCACTAGATCCGCCTCGCCCTCGCGCAGCTGGTCGACCACTTCCCCTCGCCCAACCCTCACTGGAGTCACCCCGCCGCCGTTCTCCTCCGCCGCCGACCCGCCCTGCTCCGTCGAGCTGCCGCCTCCGAGCCCCTCCACGCACCCCAAGACCACCCGGAGGTGCGTCTTGAACCAGTAAAGCTCCCACAACCCCTCCACCCTCGCCGCCGGTGAGCCCCTCGCCAGGGAAACGGCCGGTCAACCACCGCCTCCCCTCTCTGACCCGGCCCAGGGACCTCGGGGTGGAAGAAACAAAACCCCTGGGGGTTATTTGAATAGCCATAGACTCAGTTAATAGTGCTCTAAGGACTTCTTTGTAATTTCTAGCAGTGATCTTTGAAATTCCATAGAAAATCGTAGGAAATTCAGAAAAATGTAAACTTGGATGTTTTGGAATCCTTGTGTAAATATCTTTGCATTAGAACCATAATATGGTAGGTGTTTGTTGCAAGTTTTTTCTGTATAAATGGTTTTGTGTCACTAGGTAAATAAATACTAGATGTTTTATCTTTTTCTTAACTGATGATTGAAGCCATGTCTTGCAGTGAAACTTTTATGGTAGTTTTTTATTATAACACTTGTATTGCTATAAAAATTTCATGATCAGTTCTCATGTGTAGCTATTTCTTTGATTTAATCCTTGTTTAGTTGACTTTAATTATGATAAATAGTTTATGCTAATGATAAATCATGAAAATATTTCTGAGTGATCTTTTTGAATATTTAGCTTGTAAATAAAGTTTGAGCCTCAGTTAATGACTATAGAAGGAGCTAAAAATGAATCTTTCTAATCTGATGTCTGTTTTGTTTATTTTCTCAGAATTAATTTTGTGTAGATAAAATCATGAAAAATTCACAGTAGCTAGTTAATTTCTTTTTCAACCTTCTGTTAAATTTTGAGCTTCTGCTTTGCTCTATTTTGACCTGTATAATTCAAGTTTGTTCTAGGTGTTGTCTGAATGAATGATTTGTTGTGAATAAATGGCTACATGTTTTGGCATGATTTTTACAAGATAGCTTAATCTGTTCATGTTCTGTTTAGTGTATTTTTTTGCTAAATTTATTTCTATTTTTTCTTTGAGTTGTTTATTTATTAGCAAACCATGACTTATTTGTTATAGGAAATCACCCCCACTTGTTTATGAAGTTAGTAAACTTCATTTGTGCTGTTGATCATGATGCCTTGTGTAGTTAAAATTGTTATTTAACTACTCTATAAACGATTGCCCATGTGTGTTTATAATGTTGTTCTTGCATTACATATAGATACGACAGCCTTATCGGACGGGACGTACGAGCTGGTTCCGGAGTCTGACGGAGGTGATCTTGAAGCCCAAGCGAACACCGCCTTACTAACTGAAGCCCCGGACCAAAGTTCGGAAGAGCCTAGAGCTGAAATAGTTAGCGACTACCGAGAAGGCAAGCCCCGGACATAACCTATATTTCAAATTATTATCATTTACTGTTATTATTTACTTATGCATTTACAGTTCTTAGGAATTGAATTGAAACCCTAGATGCATGATCCTAGGAACCTATGTACTGAATACTAGACTTGAGTTCGACTACTTGCTAAGCTTATAGGACCAGTAAAAGTCGAGTGATTGCCTGTCACTCGCGAGTTTTATAGGAATTGTTTGTTTACCTTTCTGTTATCAATATAAGGACGACAGACGGGGTTGTGTTCGATATCATGACCTTATGTGAGGCCCCGTCTGTGTTGATGAACTTGCTAAGGTCGCGGTGTGTGGTAGCGGTGGTTAAGTTTTTGAACGTACTAGCCACATGCCGTAAATATGGTACGCGGTAAGCCTAGTAACCGATTGGACCGGGGAGTGGATATACCTGACACTCTCTCTTAGGGATAGGTTTTATTTTTATGTTGCACAACACTACGACTTCAAGGGACAAGGTTCGGCCTTGGAGCCCTGTAGTCGGGGAGAGTGTTCCTATCCACAAGCCGGAAAGAAAGGCAAACGGTTGTTTGGGAACGACCCGACGGTGTTCCAGACGTGTGTGTTAGGTTTGCCTGGCCAGGTTAAGAAATTCGATTCGAATCGTCTGCTTCTCACAGTTTGGGACTGCTTGATCCCTTTGCCACACAGAGTAATAAGAGCAACAATATTATTTATCAATCTTGATGTTTGCTTAGTTTTCTACCATGATTGGATAGTAGTTGCTTACATAGAATGGTTAATCAACTAGAATCTTGAAAGCTAAAACTTGAAAGTAAGGACCTACTCTTTATTTCTTTTCAGCAAAAGTTAAACCAGAGCCTCACAAACCCTGCATAGTCTAGCTAAAGTGGGCTACTTATACCCGTTGACGGTTAAGTCTTGCTGAGTATTAGAATACTCAGCCTTGCTGTTGAAACCCTTTTTCAGGTAAGAGTTTTGAGGATCAGATCGCTAGCTTGACCTATCCTTGCTCGTTGCCTCCTGGCTGGTCCGTAGAGTGGGATACGTCTTCGGCCGGCAATGACTATGAGGAGTGATACCATGCTTGGGCTAGCCTGGTATACTTTTGCGACGTGTTGTAGCTGTCGTGTTTCATCTTCCGCTGTCTAAACTCTGAACTTATAGTTATGGCTTGTATAACTATTTTACTAAAGTTGGTTTTGTAATTATGGTTTGAACTGATTTGTAATCAATATTATGCCTGTGTTGTAAAAATTATGGTTGTAATATCTCTAGGACTCGCCTTCAGTGCGGGGTATGCTTGTTCGATCCGAGAACTGGTGGTTGTATCGGGACGTTACCCGACAGACCAAGAATTGTTCCGTTTGAAGTGTGTTTGAGCTGGTGTTGCCTTTATGGTGATGGCCTGCGCACTTGAGCCGGGATAATTTAGGTGGTTCTGCCACAGAAAGGTCAAGGACCTGGTTTTTTGGTCACGGGGGAAGCTTGGACCCATTGACTGGTGACTGCATCTATGGGCCAAACATCCAGCGAGCAGCCCAGAGACTACACGAGGCCATACAAGCAGCGGCCGAGGGAACATTCCAGCCGGATAGAGAGAGGGACGAGCTGACTGACGCCCTTGGGAATCCAGAGCATCCGGGCCGCATAAGAGGAAAAGGCGTGGTTCAGTGGAAGTATGGGTTCAGGGATTACATTGAATCATATAGAAGCCGGCAAAGAAGAAAGAATGATGAGCGGGAGCACTTGCGAAGGCTAGAGGAACGACTCATGTCACACGATCAAAGACTAGAGGAAGAGGTTCAACGCCAAGTGGCCATAGCAATGAGCTAGCAACAGCAAGCGCAAAAGGTGCCTCCAGAGCCTAATGTCGCAGCCGATCATCTGTCTCAGCAGAAAAGCAGCTGCGCTTCCACAGACGTCGCCGTCGTCGAGCCAACGGGGATCTAGGCCATAGTTGAAGTGACGGCCCCGCAGCGATTTCCAGTGGATGAGATCACCCAGCGGACACCTTGTGACCTGCAGACTGCCATTAAGAACTTAATGTTCACTGTTGCGTACGGTACCGCCATGCCAACCCAACCAGGCGAAGTGTACCACGGGCAGCAAATTCCGCCAGGACACACACGAGTTGGCATGGAGCAGGTGTGCCAGGGTTGGGAGATGCTCGAGCTTGATATTCCTGGAGGCGATGGGGCGAGGACACTAGCAGAAGCCATTCATGGCTACATCCTATGGCATAAGCGCTACATTGTCCTAAAGTCGGATGATCAAACACCAAGACCGGCATCTCAGCATGCCTCTCCAAGGCCGGCATCTCCGCAAAACTCCCCAAGGGCAGCACTAGTCTCGGCAAGGTTCACCGGCACATTCTCTATCACCATCATCTCATGCACTGATGAACACTCAAGCTTCACAGTCGCCTCCATGGTCACCCCCTCCGCCGCCGGCAAAGAAGCAGAAATAGCCGCCGGCAAAGAAGGTAGCTGCACCAGGCTAAGGAGCCTCCAAAGAAGAAGGAAAAAGGAGAAGAAAACCAAGGAGGCTCCGTATTAAACCCTGGGACATGAGCCTTGAAGAATGCGATCGGATAACTCAAGAAAGAGTTAAAGAGCACTTCAAGCCGAAGCCGAAGCCGGAGCCCGAGAAAGTGATAAATCTGATAGATTTGAAATTTTTTAAGGGAATATGCGAAGCAAATAAGAGAAAATTCATTCCGAGAGATCCCCCTTCAGACTACGAACACACAATTATCAAAACTACTGAGAAAAAGAAGAGACAATCAAAGTCGTCAGTCGTCCGACGTTCCACAGCTCGGAGACCAAAAGAAACAATCAATAGAGCCTCTCGTAGTGGGACAGACGACGCAACAACAAGACTTTGTTACATTTTTGAAAGAATCAAACCTGATGGTGGCTCAGATTGCAGGGGGAGAAGATATTTCAAAGGCCGATGTGGTCGTCAAATGGACGTATGAGCTGGGCAAATCTCTTGTACCCCCCGAAGTAGTGTCCTGTGCTTCCAACGCAAATGTATAAGCTTGCACCAGTACTACATGCGTGCGATGGCCGATTGCATCTTCATGCAGGACGCAAAGATTAAAGATGACGATTTCTTACGGGGGGCGGCCATTATATGGATAAACTAGGGAAGAAATTTACCAACTATTCGATCAGGAGGACCTCGACATCTCTATGGTCGGGCTTGTGGGTTCTGTAAGTATTTTACTCTCCTTACGTATTGTTTTGCATGATCTCAACATACTGATCCCTTGATTTATTCGGTATCATGTAGAATGGAGATACAAACTTGCAGGAGAAAGGGATACTCTCACCTCGGCTTCATCGACCCAATTACTTGTAATTGGAGGATTCTACGCGGCACTTCCGATGAGCTATTCCAAAACTTATTCAAGTACATAAGCGTTCATCACAACAAGCAAATGATATTGTTTCCTTACAACTTTGCGGAGTGATTCCTTCCGTCTAACTCTTTCTATTCTGTAATCGAATTGTTTAAACCTTAACTACCAAGAACTGCCTCCGTATAATCTTGCAGTGAACACTGGGTCCTAATTGTCATAATTCCCGAGAAGAGCCTACTCGTGGTTATGGACTCATTGAGGAGAAATCCTAGAACAATACGAAAATCTTCTTAATATGATGAAAAAGTAATTCTACCACTACTCCGTCGATGACCGATAATTTGAATCACTTTGTTAAAAATCTTCTTAACATAATTGTTCTAATCATGCACAGGATTTGGAAACAATTCGCTAAAAATCATTCAGGCAAATTTGACAAGGAATTGAAGATCAAGACAGATTTTGCGGTACGCACTTGGATGATTCGTTGCACGATTCATTAGTTTTATTATATATTCATGTAAATACCTGAATAATTTCTTCTCTCTTAAAGTGTATGAGGCAGAAACAAGGCACTAATTTATGCGCATACTATGTATGCGAGAACATCCATGGTCTGGTAGGTCCTCCAAGGTTCTCTCTTAAACTTGTTAATATTTGAACTCGTATTTTAATTAGTTGAAATTAATTATCTCATTTTTCCATAAGTCGAGGAGATGCGCCATAAACTCATACCAGAGGAAAAGATTATGGCGATTCAAGAACAATTGTCCGGATTTATTGTTGAGCAAGTCCTCGATCCAAAAGGCGAATTCTACTATGATGGACTATCTAATATTGACAATCGTAGCAAATATGATAATATATGCTTATACTATGTAATTAAGAATGAATATACCTATGTAAATATATATGTGTGTGTATGTATTAAATTTCTATTTATGAGTATGTATGTATTATATATATAAGCACTCCAATAATATATATGTGTATATATATATATATATATTTATATAATATTGGTCCTATTCATTTTCATATGTAAAGGAATTCACATGTATAGATATGTGTATACATATATATATAAGTGAATTAATTTATATATAAAAACTATCTAGGACAAATATTATATAAGTAACTATATATATATATATATATATATATATATATATTACACCTGGGTGCATTCTATACAGAGAATGCACCAAGGCCAACCGGCACGTCTGGTCCGAGCCGGACCAACCGCCCCCCGCGCACCCCGTCTGATTCAGCGCACCCCGTCGCCCCCCGCTCCCCCCAATTAACCGCACGCCATCGCCCCGAATTAACCGCACCCCCACTTTCCTTTTTTTCGAAACACAGTTGTGTTGCTTTTTGTTTCGTCCGCTCCGCCTCACCGCCGCATCCACCCTTGCTGATTCCGCCGTTCTGCCGCATCGCCGTGCCGCCTTGTCCGCCGGCGTCGAAGCACTGCCGAGGGTGGCCGCCGCCGAGTGCTTCCCCACGCTGCTGATTCCTGGTGTGGAGCAAGCAGGAGCGGAGCAAGCAGGGGTGGAGGAAGCGCGGCCGCGAGGGGGGATTCTGCGCACTGCTCCTCACCGCATTTGCTTTGTTTGCCGGTCCGCGCTCGTCGAGGCTTCGCCGGCGTGGTAAGTCTTGCGCTCCCATCCCCCCTCACCCCCTGCTTAAAATTAATTCGCCTTTCCACTGCTCCAATGCCCCCCCTCACCTCGAACCTCAACCACATTTGGGCTCACAATCACGCGTACTGCATCGAGACACAGGATTCCGCGTGCCGCGCCCTCCATCGCCAGCGTGGTAAGTGATTTGAACACCATCCTACCCCTCTATATCTCCCCCTCCTCCTCCGCATTTGTTGTGCCCCCACATTTTCGTTGCACATTCCACACCAAAAAATCACACAAATATCGCGTAATTTCATCTTCGCGCTACATCCTAGTGTTTCACTGGTGCATATAGGGGGAGGGAGGGGAGGGGGGATGGGCCCCAGTGATGCCGTGCGCATGGGGAGTTTTTTGTGTTGCGGTTTATTGATGGATTATGCGATGGGGGTCGTACATTTTTTGCAATTGCTCTTCGCCCACCTTTGCAATTTGTTAGCTAACGATGCAATTTAGTCAACGGGGCGCAGTCGGGGGGGGGGGGGGGTTGCAACTCTGCAACTAGGCAGACGGGTTTGCCCCTTGATGCACTTTTTTCAGATTTTTTTACGATGAAGTATAATACATTGAGGGTGGGAATGACATCCATGCAGTAATAATTATCAGCTAGTGTTTTTAAACCTTTTTACAATTTTAGTCCATGATGTGTTGCATTTTTGCAGTTAGCAATGGTTGGCAATTCAGTTTCTCTGAAGGCTTTTGTGTTATCAGCTAGTTTTGCATCCTTTTTTTTAGCCTAACTTTTTGTTGCAATTAAAGTTAAGTACTGGTTGCAATTTTTGTCTGGCCTATGAATGTTTGTGTTTTTCTTTTTGTCTTTGGTTAGTTTGTGCTGTCCTATGTCTGGTTATATGTCTATAGGAGATTAAATGATTGCAACACTGTGAGCAGAGTATTAAAAAGTGTAGAGTATTTCCAGTTTGACTTGTATTTTTGGCCTAGTTAACCTAGTCTAGAGAACAACAAACATGTCTGTGTTTATTTATTTTTGGGATATCTTTTTTTGCGTAAGAATAATATCTTTGATTGGCTTTTGTGTCATCAGAATTCAGAAATCAGCATGTGCTGCATTTTTAGCTAACGATGTGATGTATTTTATACCTAAGCACTGGTTGCAATTTGTCTATCCAAAGGTTTCTCATGGCTTTTTTTTTGTGTTTTTCTGTTGCAGTGTTTACAAATGGATGCAGATTCAGATCATCAGCGTAGTGGCAATCATGGTGAAGATCGTGGTACAGATAAGAGCAACGATAGAATGAAGTTCAAGAACAGGAGGAAAGTATTAAGGCTGAACAGTCCTGCTCCACCCAACGGAGGCAGTGATGAGAGTGATAGACATGACTCAGATTATGTGCCATCCTCTCCTGTCCAGGCTGTCATTGCAGCAGAGGGCAGTAATAGGAAGAGGCGTCGCAAACAGGCTCGCCATCACGCCCCCGCTGACGCCGCTGCAGCCCCTCGCGGTGTTGTTGGTGGGCAAGACGCGCCGAAGAGGAGGCATGTTTCCATTCGATGCTCCCCCATGAAATTCAAAGAAATTGTCGCAGCTCTCGGCGATACTCTGAATGGTCAAGTTGTGGCAAAGAATTTCGGGGGCCTGCTACAGTTCAAGCCTCATGAACTTGATAGGCATTTGCTTAGCTGGCTTATGCGGAAGCTGAACCCAGAAACAATGAAATTAGAGATTGGTGGTGGAAAAGAGATAGCAATCACCGAGCACAGTGTATGGTGTGTGTTCCAGATCCCCAATGCTGGAAGTGACCCACCCCATATGACGGACGATGAAGCTCGTATTATTCAGAGGGAGTTGGGATTGCAAATTTGTGGTAATGCGTATAACCCAAGGTGGGGGTTCAGTGCTGGAGACATTTTGGATGGTTTGAACAAAAAGACGCTCAGAGGAAGTTTGGGGCTTAGAGCGTTCTTCATGTGTGCATTCCAGTCGCTGCTATTCTCCAACACTGACGCCTACATCAGGCTGGAGGATGTAAAGTACACCGAAGATTTGGAGAACATTGGCAATAGGAACTGGTGCAAAGCAGTAGTTGATCGTCTTCGGAAAGCTGCTCGTTTGTATAGAAAGGATTTCCCGGAGAAAGGTATTATGGCACCAATAAGTGGCTGTGGAATCTTCCTAATGGTTAGTGTTTCCCCCATACTTTTTCTTCTCTTTTTTTTCTGTTTTTTGTGTAACTGTGTCCATTTACTTATCATGTTGCAATCAGAGTATTTATCATGTTGCAACCACAGTAGATATGATGTTGCAACTAGAGTAGCTATAATGTTTTGTGCCCATTTTAGCCTTCTATAATGTCTGTGTTTGCAATTAGAGTAGCTATCATGTTGCAAACAGAGTAGCTATCATGTTGCAACCATAGTAGCTATCATGTTTTGTGCTTCATTTTAACCTCCCATAATGCATGTGTTTGCAACCAGAGCAGCTATCATGTTGCAACTGTTGTCACCTTTTTAGTTTGCAACTGGCACACATTTTTTTCTCATGCTTTTCTTCAATGATAGGCAGTACTTTTTTTCTAACTTTTTTGTTTCTATTTTTTTTGCAGATGCTATATGTTGACAACCTGCAGCATGGATTAAATACAAACCCGTTCTCGCTGCCTCGATGTGGCTTCCTCGACACGAGTACCATTGATTCTATAGCAAACATGGATCGCAGGCGAGATGTTTCCAGTGAGACTGTTGAGTTTGGTAAACTTATGGTAAGGACTCACACCCTCTTGGCACACATCCCTTTTCTTTTTTTTGTTCTTTTTTCAGCTTTCCTTTTTGCAACTGCATTGAAGGCAAAGTTGTTATTTGTGTACATACATCATTGCAATTTGTTACCCATCCATTCACAAGTTGGTTAACTTTTATATTATTTTTTACAAAAAAAAAATTGGCAGCTGAGGAGCTTGCCTGACACATGCTATGGTGTCCCTCCTATTGCGCCATTGGCAGCTTCTTCCCGGCCAGCACCAGTTGCTCCCAGCAGGAGGGCTGGCACCTCTGATGCCCCTGGCGGTCATGCCACTGCCAACGCGGAGCCTCCACCCATGTACTGGTACCCTAGTTTCAGTAGTTCTTTCGGCCAAAGCATTGTTGATGTAGTTGGAAGAAGCAGGAAGTCAGATGCGCTTAGTATCTTGAATGCATTTGATGACAGCACCAGGCAGGCCCAGGATTTCATGCAGAAGGCTGTCGAGTATATATCAAGGGCAAATGAGCTCATGGCAAAAGCCCACCACGAGTGCTTCACCTCCATGCTGAAGCTACTTGTTGATGCCCATGCCGATAAAGCTTCTTTCAATAAGGCTAGGAGGTGGGCTAGACCAAGGAGCGAAGAGCCAGAAGCAGGAGGGCTTAATCAGATGATGACAGCGCAGTAGACGATGATGATCCAGAAACCAGTGATGGACGTGATTGCCCCCTGGACGAGATCCCACTGGAATGTGAAGATCCAGAAGATGAAGTTCCGGAATCACCGCCAGAGGATTCTTATCACAGCTCTCCAGCGCCCAGCCACGGAAATGATGAAGCCGAAGACAGAGACATTATGCATGATGTGGATAATACATGTGACATGTTTTACAGCTCACTGCTTATCGCCCCGGATGCCCTGGTACGCATTAATGCAACAGTTATTTCTTTTTTTCTTCCCACGCACCATTTTTTGTGACTTTGTTTCTTCAACGCAACCCCCCCAGAACCCCTCACAATTGAGGACTCACTTCGTTGATGATAGTCCAAAATCAAATGTAATACTCTGACAGCTTTTTTTGCAATCTGTCTACCACACATTTTGCAATTCCTATACATAATGAGTTGCAATTTGTGGTTTCAAAATCAAAATCAGGAATCCAGTGATGGAACACAAGTGCCAGATGGAGATGGTCTCAGCGACACACGCATCCACAAAGATGGCAACGACGAGAAGAGGGACCATGCTGTAAGTATTATGCTTTTTTATATTTTTTGCAAAATCAGGATTTTTTTTTGCAATTCATGACTTATAGTGTTTGCAATTTATCTATACGTGTACAGGAGAAAAGAGATGACACTGAAGAGGAGGCACTCCAGAACAAGGGTGCAGACTCAAGTGCCCCACAGCATGCACCCAACCCCCAGAGTTCTGTACTTGGGGCCACATCTGAAGTAACACAACATGGGCCCCTTTTTCACATTTGTAGCAATTCGCAGCGGACGTGTTTGCATTTTTGTGACTTACAGTGTTGCAATCTGTGTGTCTACAGGAGAAAACAAATGAGAATGAGGATGAGTCATCCCATAACAAGACGACAGATGAACGCGCCCCCCAGGACGCATCCAAAGCCCAGAGATCTGCAAGTGGCGGCACTTCAGACGTAAGTTACTTTTGCCCCCCCCCATCACACACTATTCTTTTTTTTTGTTGTCAGCAACTTACAAGTTTCATTTTTGTAATTTTTGATGCAGCTAATCCTTCTTTTTTTCTTCAATATATGGCATTCAGTCTGCAGGAAACATTCACACTGGTCCAATAGCATACAGCAGAAGAAGCGTGCGCTCCACTAGCGAAGCTCAAAACAAGGAAGGTGATGATGTAGCAAAAAAGATCGCTGAGGCTGAGGCTGAAAAGAACAAGATGGAGGAAACCAGGAAGCTGAAACAACAAAGGGCAAAAGAGGCTATAAAGAACAAGAGGGCGAAGGCCCAGCTAGCAAAAGATAACCAAGCTTTACGCGATGAACACGAGAAAAAGTTGATCTTGTTGCGCCAGCACGCTGATGAAGAAATTCAAAGGTTGAAGAGCAGTGTAGTTGATGCAGAGGCAGGCCCCAGTGCCGCAGGTGCTCTAGAGTTCCCAGAGGATCCAATTGACGAAATTAACTCCCAGACCCCACCTGTTCGGCTGTCTCAAGAGGAAATGGAACAAAGTTCACAGGATTTCAACCAGTTCCAGAGGATGATCTACAAGCACATTGGCCAGAGGTTGAAGAAGAGGCCAAAGAAGTACATATCACCCTTCAAACTGCCAGGGTGTCGCACGAATGTTCCATTGACTAAGGCACTTGCATTGCGGAACAAGATTGCTGCTGATCCAGCGTTGAAAGAGTAAGCATAAACACAAATCAACTGGCATTTTTTCTTTTTTTTGCCTGCAAGCAGCAGTACAATCCTGCACATACAGTTGCTAATACATTTTTTTTGCTTTTGTGTTTTTCAGGAAAGTTTTGATTGACTTCAGCATTTTTTGCTCTTTTGATGGGAATGATCTACCGACCAGTTTTGTTGATGACAAAGATGGAGACTCTTCCGTACTTGACTTTATTGTGCATTGCCTTCGCTACGATGACATTGTCCACAAGGAAGACTCGGTGGGATACAAGGTGTTTTTGACAACCGGGTTCTTTGTAAGTCCCCTACCCAGCCCCCTGATTATATAACATTTTTTTCACCTGCTGTTTTAACCTCTTTTTTTATCTCACTAGTCTTTTTTTCTCTCTCTGCCCATTGTGATTCAAATTATATATCCTAGTGTCAGGCAATGTCTGTTCAGAGCATCTACATGGACGATGGAGTAACCGAGACCGACGATTTCAAGACGTTGTGGCAGTGCCTGGAATTAGAAATTGAGCATTATGAGGACATATTGAAGGCAAAGCTGGTTAGTTTACTTTTGCATTTGTTTAACTATCCACTTGCAACTGCTGTAAGTTTATTTTGCAATTGGTTAACTATTACTTGCAACTGCTGTTAGTTTACTTGCAATTGGCCAACTATTCACTTGCAACTGCTGCCAGCTTACTTTGCAATTGGTCAACTATTTTTTCACATTCACATCAGCCCCCCACATTGCAAGTGATTTGTGAGCCACCACTTTTTTGCTGTTGCTTTTTCACTATGCTTTTGCAACTGTTCTGTAAGTTATTTGCAATTGGGGGCTTAGTCTCTTTTTTTCATACAGGTATTCATGCCTGCATGCTCAGAGAAACACTACTTTGTGTACTGCATCAATCTCATACACAATTGTATTGATATTATGGACTCAATTGACTACGTTTGGGGCAACACCTCTCCTAAAACTCGCCACCGTCCGGTCTACAACAAGATACCAATCATAAGTGTTGCATTCCAGAGGGTCACCAATAACAAATTCCCTTGTTTTGAGCGCTGGAGCATGCTGATGATTGATCTGCACAAGCAAGCTGGCCCCTGCGATTGCATGTTCTTCCTTTGGAAATACATGGAATATTGGGATGGCGAGCATCTCAACATTGACATCAATCCGGTGAGCCCTTTCTTTCTATCTTTTTTTCGGCCTCTAGCCATGTGTGTGTTTCTCATTTCCTTTATTGCATTTTTTTGTGTTTGCAGTTCAAGGGGATGATATACAGGGTTGAGCTGATGCACTATAGCATTTTCCACCCCCTGAACCAAGCCAACCTGCCCGATGAACTGGATGTCTACAGGCTTGGCGGGAGGAAGATTGACTAGAGCGGATCCTATTGATGACTCCTCTCTTTTCTTTTGTCTTTCTCTAGAATTGTGTTGCGTGCCATGACGTAGTATCAGCTGTACAAAAAACCTCTCGCTGTGCAACTGTAACGCAGCAGTGTCGCAAATCGTGATATGTAAATATATCTAACATGATATTCATCCATTTTCCAGTTTATGCTCATATTATTCATCTTTTCTTCGCAATATCTGTGATCTGGTCGTCATCACTGATTTTTTTGCAACCGGCATCCATACATATTTTGCAATCACCCCGAACTGATGTTGCAATCACCCCGAACTGATGTTGCAATCTGCATTTTATACACATTTTTTTGCAATCGGTGTACACACATGCTTCGCAATTCTATGAGTAGCTATAAGTGCACTTTAGATGTAATCAAAGTAGCTATAATGTTTGTGCCCATTTTTATATTGGTTTGTCGTCAATGTCGCAACCGATATACATACATGGTTGCAATCTGGTGTACACATTGTTTGCAATTTCGTTAAAACACGTTTTAAGGCACCATTTTTTATTTGATCACAGTTGCTCATCTCATACTGCACATAACAATACTGCACACCACAAACTATCTAGCAGTGCGTGACAGTTGTAATTAAGAAACATAACAATGTTTTTATTGATCATAGTTGCAACATGTTTTTTTACAGTCCAAGATAACACGCACAGGGACTGAATAAATCACTACTTTTGTGTTTTTTGCCCAACGCAATCACGTTACTCCTGGTATTTTACATGCTTAGCTCTCCGCCGACAGCCACTGTTTTCTGCGCCTACTTGTCCCACACGTCCATCAGTTGCAGCGCTGCGAGCCCGCGTCACGGGCAGCTCATCTTCACTCAGTTCATCCTGACTCAGATCACTTTCATCATGCAGATCCTCTACGATCTTTGGCCGGCCTCTTTTCCTTGGGGGCCCATCATTCTTTTTGGTACTTTTCCTAGCTGCACGCATCTCTGCTGATTTGCTTCGATCAGGGTTCATCGGGCATGTTGTGCTGTAATGTGTACCTCGTACTCCACATATGCTGCATTGTCTGTCACCATAGTTCACCTTTGTGTATGTGCTCAGCGAGGTGCCATTAAGCGGAGCCTGAACATCATTTTTCTTATGTTTCCCAGGCCCCCGGCCCTTTGTGCGTGACATTGGCGGCTCAATTAGCAACATCCCAGCATGCATCGGAGTTGAAGATGGTGTTGAATTAGTGCCAGCACTACTAGATTGCTCAACCGATCCACTAGCTGGTGGGGCAGGACCTGATGATTCATCGTCTGCACTTCTCGGGAACAATTCATTGCCTGGAGTAATCTTGTCCAGCTGCCTGTTTGCTTCCTCAAAGGCATGGTCTGAATTACTTCCAGCTCTTCCAAGCCTCATCAACTTAGGCAGCAGCTTCGACATCCTGCATTGCTCTTTGCTTGCTTGCGCACCGATTCGCACACCGTCGTGTCTATCCCATGTAACTTCTTCTCTTGCATCACGAGTATATCTATTCAATATGTATCTCTGAGGGATTCTCCTCACTTGAAGGTGTGTGAAAGCTCTGATGATGTGCATGCAGAACAGACCTGCAATTGACAGTGGAGTCAATCAGTTTTTTTGCAACTGTAGTCTACCAGAGTTTGTAATTGCGGACTACTAGGGTTGCAATTGTGGACTACCATAGCTTGCAATTGTGGACTACTAAGGATTGCATTTGTAGACTACTAAGGGTTGCAATTGTAGACTACCCATAGTTTGCAATTGTGGACTACTGGAGGGTGCAATGGTGGACTACTAGGGTTGCAATTTTGTTGACTACCAGAGTTTTTGCATTTTTTTATTTGATCTACCAGAGTTTATGCATTCTTTTATCCATCAATCAGAGTTGTATTATTGAGCAATATCAATAGCAGCAGCAGCAGGAGCAGTAGCACCACCATACCTGTATGTTCCCATTGTTTGCACTCGCAGCTATATTCACCAGCATCTTTATCCGCAACCACCCTGAATGCATGTTGGGCCCAGCAGAAGCTGCCCTCACCATTTTCATGCTTCACCAACCATCCATTTTTCACCCTTGGATCTGGATCGGGTTCAATCACAAACGTTGTGCTGTTATTGTACTGCTTCTTGTACTCTTGGTATACGGCCCTCGTGTACACCTTGCTCAGCTGCTCATCAGACTTTGCTTTGCATGCTCGCACCACTTCAGCCTGCACCACCCATGTTTTTGTTTTGCAGTCAGTATATGGACATAGCACCAACTGTGAAGTAGTAATATTTGCAATTATCATATTTTTAAGCTAATCTTTAGTTTCTTTTTCTTGCACTCACCTGGCGTAGTGTCTCCCGGCGTCCATGTGGTCTGCGTGCTGAAGTGAGTCTAGCATCCTTTTAGCAAACATGTGCAGGCTTGTACTTTCATTAACATAGCCATCTTTGAGCACCCTGTTCTGGCTTTCCGATCTCTGTGTTGATGTCATTCTGCCACAGTACATCCCCTTGAAGTAAGCTGAAATCCACCTCTCCCTTTTTTCCCACAGAGCTTTTATTGCAGGGTGTTCAGCAATGCCACATTCATCAACTAGCCTATTCCATTCGACTTCGAATTGCGTTAGCCCAAGTGGATAATTTATCAAAGATTCCAATTTTTCTTTCAGTTTCATATCCTTGTGTTGGGTGTAGAGCTGGTCCAGCTCAAACTCCCACGGCCTTAGGATGTGCCAGCGACAGTTTCTGTGATGTGTCTTGTCAAACACCACTTTTATCGCTTGCCTCATAGCTGGATCTTCATCTGGCAGTACACAGTAAACCAGGGGGGAGACAGTGTCAGACACATGCAGTTTGCAATCCAGAAGGAATTAATATTACAACCAGATAGAATGAAGTTTGCAATCATTGTGTTGGATAAGAAATATGGCACACCTGTTAGGATTACATGGGGCTGCCGACCACCCATGCAGCTCTTGAAAGTCTCAAACAACCACCTGAATGATCCAGTTGACTCATCACCAATCAGCGCTTGTCCGAATGTCACATTCTTCAAGTTATTGTTGGCCCCAACAAACATGGCTAGTGGCATGCGCCTGCTGTTTGTTTTGTGAGTTGTGTCAAATGTAATGACATCTCCAAAGTCTTTGTACTCAGCCCTTTGGCTTGCATGACTCCAGAATATGTTCCTCACCACCCCAGTTTTTTGATCTGCATCCACATCCCAGTAGAAGTGCTCGTTGTTCTCCTTACACTCCCTAAAAAATTGGAGAAGCTTGTTAAGATCATCGTCTCTTTCTTCTCTAACCTTCTCCGCCTTCCTGCAAGCATTTTTTTTAAAAAAAGCCTCAGTAATGTAAAAAAAATTCCAGCACGGGAATGTTTGCAATTCAGATATGGTGGGAAAAAAACCAGCAGCACCTACATGTTTTTTATGTCCTTCTCTGTAAAACCCCACATATACCTACCATCATACAGATCCGCCATCACATTTAATGCTGCTTGATGCGGAACACTATTTCTTATCATTATATTGAATATGTCACACATGCCTTCTTCCATGTTCTTGTGTGCATGCATGTATCTGGTCATCCTAGGGGACGGTTCCAGTTTGTGGTTGTGGGCTTGCTGTACATGATCAAACTACCATAGCCCCCGCTTCTTGTCATGCTTCACTTTGACATATGCAGGGCATCCGCATCTTTTCGATCCCTTTTCAGTTTTGTGGGGCTCCTCCCCCCTCTTGCCTTCATGCCACCCCTCCCTGGAACACACCCAATGATTGGTCTCTTTGCTAGTCCTCGCTGTCCTTAGACTGAACTCAGCTAGCCTCTCATAGTCTCTATAAAACATGTAAGCATCGTCTTTTGTAGGGAACACCTGCCTCACTATTGGCACAAACATAGGGGCTATATTTGGATCCTGCGGGGGGGCACAAAATTGAGTTTGCAATCCATGTCAATCTAAGTTGCAATTACCTAGTATCACATTACCAGACAAAACTAAATTACATTATGCAACTCGAATCACATTTTTTTACAGACAAAAATTGAGTTCGCAATCCATATGAACCTAATTTGCAATTACCCAGTATCTAAACTTGCAACTCGAATCACACCTTTTTTTTGTCTCAACTTTGCACGGGCCAGCATAGCTTTTTTTTATTTACAGAGTGCTTACTGGGTAGACAACCTGCGCAGCGTCCGAAGTCTGCAGCGATCCTGGAGGCAGGGCGGCGGGTGGCGTCAGCGTCGTCACATGATGAAGCGGATCAGCAGATTCAGCTTCAGAGTTTTGCGCAGGAGCTTGTGCAGCAGCAGGGGTTGTCGTTGGGGCGGCAACAGTGGACCATTGACAACGGCGCATTTGCTCCCCCATCCGAGGAGCATCGAGTTCTGAACGCTGCCGTATAATCCCCAAGCGCAACATGTGCCTGGGAATCGCGGTGGGGCACTGGGGCCGGCGATGGAGGCTGGATCAGCGACGGCGGCGCCATGCCCCCAGGTGGATCCTCACCCTCTCCCGCATAACCAGATCGGGGGGCGCCCTCGTTGGAGGTGGCGGCAGCAGCAGCTGTGGCGGCCGCGGCGGTCCCCCCTACCTGGGCGATTCGAATGTTCCTCGATCTATTCAAAAAAACTCACCCCCCTCATTTATTTTGTCCGGACACCCCTTTTTCGAAGTCATCGCTCAAGGTTGCAATTGGATAGCTGTAATCAGTGCAACTGGTAACACAAAATGTTGCAATTTGTCGATCAATCGCGGTGGGCCACGCCAGGCGGACCCATATACTGGGGAGCGGGGTGGGGGGCTCGGGTTTGGCCCACGTGCGGGCGGGTGGGCCGTGTCGGGCCAGGGCGCGCGCGCGGAGGCGCGCAGGCTAGGAGGCGCGGGGGGGGGGGGGGGGGGGTTAGCACAGGCCGGTAGGGGGTCTGTGCATTTGCTGTAGCAAATGCAACAAGGTGCATTTTAGCCTCGCCGTGTGTGTGTGTATATATATATATTAGTGGAGATCATACACACTGAATTCCAATACATAAGTTTAATTGAAATGCAAAAGTATAATTGAAATAGAAAAAGAATTGAGAAAAGAAAAACAGAAAAAAGGGGAACTTTTGTCCTGGTTGCCAGACTCGGGACAAAAGGACCCCCTTTTTGTCCCTGCCTGGCGTTCCCGGTTGGGAAATCGGGACAACAAGGGTTTCCCAACCGGGACAAATTAGCGTTTCTGTAGTAGTGATCATGTCCCGGTGTTGAGGTTGCAAAGTTCTGTGTGTTGGGCAGTTGAGGAACTTGGGAATGAAGGAGTGGAGGGATCTCGAGCCGTTTATCTATCGATACAAAGGGAATTGGATGCGAGGAAAATCATACAATTTTTAACCAATATCAGTCTCATTGCAAGCATGTGCAATGTATAGAAACTATACAATTAGTATATTTGTATTTTAAAATATTCTCACTTTATTTAGGGTGTGCTTAGTAAGATTTTTTTTTAATTTTTTGGTGGAGCCCCGCCAAACAGGCAAAATGAAACTGTCTTCATGGAAAAAGCCCTCTGACGCTCGAAAACGGCTTACACTAAAATGAAGGATATTAATTGTTCCAAAAATTACCCACGCTACCACTAAGAAACATTTTGCCAGATATTTTTTCCCCTAAATTTCAACTCCAAGAAAATAAAATCTGCTTCACCATTGTAGTCAAAGCCGGAGCTATTATATTAGGATCCAGAGCACTAACAAACAGGCCCTCTATAACAATTTTGTAGCTACGAGTCTATACCTGTATTTTTGCATCCTCAAAGACCGAGTCAAAATCAAATGCACATTAAATTCATGAACATAGGGACTGGTTTTGTAGAGATCTTTGAGTAGATTTCTATTCACAGAACAAAAAAGGGTTCTAGGAACAATTATATGTCAACTATGTACACAAAAGAGAAGAGTATGCAGTACGTACTCTTCTATTTTATTTCCAACCTTGGCTTTCTTCGCTATGATCCCGGAGATCAAGGAACCAATAACGTTTGTATGACGTGGTATTACTAGGCTTTTGCCTTTGTTTGGCAGTTTCTTCTATGACCGTCCCTGTATTTGGTTTTAGTGCAGACTCTCTCTATTTGGTTTTAGCACAGGCTGTCCTTCTAAGTAAGAAGGCCACCAAGGACAGCCAAACGAGGTTATGTGCTACTAAATAAATGGGTAGCGAAGATAAACGAGTTCACTGCTTGTAAATATATGCTTTTCTAAAACGAACTTTATGAAAATCTTGCTATAGCTCTGCAATCTAGTACTGAGTATATGAAACGAAATACGCGTGATTATTTCCGAGCAATAATAATAATAGATCTCTTGGGTCCTGTTTGGTTATTTTTCTCTCCTAGCGCGCACGCTTTTCGAAAAGAAAATCTTGCATGCATGGTAGACTAAATGAAGTTTATTTGCAAAATCTTTTTAGGGATGGGTGTAACTTTTCGCGACGAATTTAATGGCGGTAACTAATCAATGGTTGCTACAGTGATACTACAGTGACTATCTTCTAATCACGCAGTTAAAGACCTCATTAGATTCTTCAGGATTTCTAGTGCGGGGATTCTGAAGTTGATTTTGTTAACTGACTTTGTTTGACATCGTAATTAACGGTCAAAGTAATTACGGGGAACAGCCAAACAGGCCTTGCTCTGCCCGTGTTTGGCATGGATACGGCACCTGCCACCAGCAGGACCGTGAGGGCCTCGGAGGGCAGGCTGCTGCTGGTGCTGGGTGCCGTGTAGCGGCAGGAGTGAGGTGAGCCGGGAGCAGTGACAGTGAGCGTCGCATCCGCACCAGCCACCAGCATGTGTGCACGCACGGCCTGAAGAAAACAACAAGCGAGCGTGCGCAGCGCAGGCGCACACATGGGGTTCGGTTCGGCTGCCTTTGACCGGAGCGGCACGGCGCCAAGGAGGATGACGGGCGCCGCGCCGCGCACCGCCCCCCGCCGGCGTCGCTCCCGAGGCCGGGCAGGCGCGGCCGCTGCAGGCCACGGCGGCCGGAGACACTGGAGCAGGCTGGGGCTCCATTTTTTCTTTGCCGTTGGATGATCTCACGATTCTCTCCGTAGCAGGCCATGACCATTTCCGCCAGCCCCGGCAGGGTTCACACGCGCGCGCATGGCACACGTGGGAGATGCCCGAGCTCGTTCAGAGCTCTGACCCTTGTCGCGACCCCACGGTCAAGGCCAGGCCTCGCCCCGCCTTGGAATGTGGACCCTCCCTCCTCTACTATCTGCAGCCTGCAGCTTGCAATTTAAGAGAGGGAGAGAGAGAGCGGTAAATACACAAATAAAAACTTTTCCTTTTTCTTTCTTTTTGAAGCAGGTAAATAGAATAAAAATTGAAAGCGGCCGGGTGGCAATAATTCCTGCCCTCTCCCCGTCCAGTGACCGGCCGTGGTGGCCGCGGCCTATATAAAGGCCTGCTTGGCTCCCGGTACAACAGCAAGCAAGCGCCCCCTCTCTCCTTGCTCTGCTGCCGAGTGCCGAGGCACCACCACCATTGGCCCTCCTCCTCCCTCTTCGAGGCACACCGGGGGGAGAGAGCGCGAGCGAGAAAGATGGCGCTGCTGCTTCTGTTCGTGGTCCTCGCCGCGGCGGCGGTGGTGGCGAGCAGCCTGCTGCTGCGGTGGAACGAGGTGCGGTACAGCCGCCGCCGGGGCCTGCCGCCGGGCACAATGGGGTGGCCGCTCTTCGGCGAGACAACCGAGTTCCTCAAGCAGGGGCCCAGCTTCATGAAGGCCAGGAGGCTCAGGTACCCGCCCACCCCGTTTCCTCCTCCGGCTCCCACCGCGGCGGTGGCCGCCGGCGCATTCCGCCGCCAACCTTACTCTTCTTGCTCTCTCGTCCCACGCCATGAACGGACCAGACCAGAACAGAACACGGCGGAGCAACGTGCTCTGCTCTGCTCTCGCCGGACCCCAGCCATGTCGATGTCGTCCTGGGTGCCGTGCCGCCTCATCGGATCAATCATTTGGTGGAAAGTGAGGGATGAGTTTGCTGTGGGGGGAAAAGTGATCCGGAGAAGGGGAGGAACATCAGTGCCGTGTTCCCCAAAAGCTCGCAGCACCCCCACTGTTCCAGCTCTAAGATACCATGCCATCCATCATCTTCCTCCAGTCCTCCTAAAGCACCACCACCTCACTCCCAATAAACAACTCCTGAGAGGCCCTGTCCCCACCTGCTCCAAAGTTTTTTCTTTTTAATCTCCCATCTTTTGGAGAACTTCATGGCGCCATTGTTTTTCTCACGGTGGAGCTGCCGCTGCTGATGCCGACGTGCAGGTACGGGAGCCTGTTCCGGACGCACATCCTGGGGTGCCCCACGGTGGTGTGCATGGACCCGGAGCTGAACCGGCGGACGCTGGCCAGCGACGGCGCCGGCTTCGTCCCGGGCTACCCGCAGTCCATGCTCGACATCCTGGGGCCCAACAACATCGCCGCCGTGCACGGGCCGCTCCACCGCGCCATGCGCGGCGCCATGCTCGCGCTCACCCGCCCCAGCATGATCCGCGCCGCGCTCCTCCCCAAGATCGACGCCTTCATGCGCGCGCACCTCCACGGCTGGGCCGGCCGCCGCGTCGACATCCAGGAGATGACCAAGGAGGTAAGGGACACCTCAGGCTTGCCTTGCCTCTGCTCCTGTTGCTTGCTGCCTGAGAGCCTGCCTGCTGACAGAGAAAAAACAATCACATACTGCTAAAGCAGAGGAGAGTGAGCAATAACTCCGTGGGCCCCACGGTGGAAAATCTTGGTTTACCTTGAGTGCCGCATTTTGAGACCTAAAACACCAGCCCCATTTTGTTGTTGCCGCTGGTTGGCAACTTGGCAACAAATCTGAGAGTTGACGTTTCTTCTAACCTTTTCACTGTATTTGCCAATTTTCACTCTCACTTGCCCTCCAATCCAGTGAGGCAATGCCACAGGCCGACACGGCAGAATGATGGTGCCCCTTTGAAAACTGAAATTCATGGACTGCTGAGAAAAGAGTAGAGAGCAAAAGGAGGGATCTTTCCCCTCCTTTCCTCTCTCTACCAAAAGGGAAATCTTTGGCTTTCTAGAACCTGTACTGCACTGCTGGATAGCCGAAAAAATTTATGAGCTGAAGAAAAGGGGCCAGACAGGGGGGAACGCCATCTGCATCTCTCTCTACATATTCCAAAGTGCACAACAAACACTCCATGCACATCATCACCATCACATGTCTCAATGCAAAAGAACACTTGGCATTGTTTCTTGCTTTTGGGTGCTCAGGCCGTGTTTGGTTACTTTGTGAAAAAGTTTTCAGGAAAATTTTTTGATGCTTTGACCACTAATTAAGGGTATTAAATAAAGTCTAATTACAAAATTACCTCCACAACTATGGTACTGTAGCAGATGCTCTAGCTAATGAGGCCTTTGACCGCATGATTAGGGGATGATTGAGCGCGGTATCACTGTATCCAATCATGATAAAACTTGGCTCATTAGATTCGTCTCGAAAAGTTACACACATGTTTTTCAAATAGACTTCATTTAGTACTCCATGCGGACATTTGTCTTTTGTGAAATTTTGATGGGACATGTAACCAAACATGGCCTCAATTTCATACTCCTTGCATGGCATGGAAACTTATTACATGGGTGCTGAATTATTACAGAATCTTATCTGCCTCTTCTTCTTCTTTTTTTTTTCTTTCCATCAGATGGCCTTGCTCTCAGCTCTCAGGCAGATTGCTGGCATCTCGGCTGGCCCACTCTCTGATGCCCTCAAGGCAGAGCTGTACACCCTTGTACTTGGTACCTTCTCCCTGCCAATCAACATCCCAGGAACCAACTACAGCAAAGGGCTTCAGGTACGGTTTCCTCCTTGCATGCCTGAAAGCATCAGAGGAAAGTTGAGCTGAACTGAGCCCTCTAACAACAGCGATGCTGTCTTTCAGGCAAGGAAGAAGCTTGTAGCAATGCTGAGGCAGATGATCATAGACCGGAGGTCCTCTGGTTGCACTCAAGATGACATGCTGGATTCGCTTTTGAGTGGCAACGAGGGTACCAGGGCCAAACTCAGCGACGACCAGATCATTGACCTGCTCATCACCCTCATATACTCTGGATATGAGACTGTGTCGACGACATCCATGATGGCGGTCAAGTACCTGTCAGACAATCCAAAAGCTCTTGAACAAATCAGGGTACATATATACTTCACAACCATGTTCAAATCCAAATAATAAGTCCTATAATCCTTGAGCTAACCGGTCGGTGATCTGTTGGCTGTTGCAGAAAGAACACCTTGACATCAGGAAGGGAAAATCGCCAGGGGATGCCCTTGACTGGAATGATTATAAGTCAATGACCTTCACCAAAGCTGTAAGTTGGAGATGACACACCCAAAAAGTAACCAGAGTAGAACTGTACTCTGGACATGATAAACTAATTGGTTCCTCTAATATGCAGGTCATCTATGAGACCCTAAGATTAGCAACGGTTGTCAATGGGCTGCTGAGGAAAACTACCCAGGATGTCGAAATGAATGGTGAGAATCCTAAGGGATCCATACTTCTACTAGTAGCATTTCTATGTAAATTGCAAGCTAGTTCTGATGCAATATTATGTATTTCTTTCAGGGTATGTTATTCCAAAAGGTTGGAGAATTTATGTTTACACAAGGGAGATAAATTATGACCCATTCCTGTACCCAGAACCGATGGTTTTCAACCCATGGAGATGGCTGGTAAGGAATAAAGCAAGAAAATGTTCCAGATAACAAACAAGGAACAAGATCTGTCACATATTCTAACCTGATGATGCTTGCTGACAATAGGAGAAGGGCCTGGAATCACATCCCCACTTCATGTTGTTTGGAGGAGGTTCCCGCATGTGCCCAGGGAAGGAAGTAGGAACTGTTGAAATTGCAACTTTCCTTCACTATTTCGTCACGCAATACAGGTATGTTTCTCATAAAATCCTTGAAAGCTTAAAAAACCTCGAGAACAATTTACTGACGACATCGTGGCACTGATTTTGTCCTGCAGATGGGAGGAAGAAGGAAACAACACTATATCGAAGTTTCCGAGAGTGGCAGCTCCCAACGGGCTACATATCCGAGTTCAAGATTACTGAACTTGCGAGACATTTTGCAAATTTAGATAGGATTTAGACTCAGATAGAATAACTCTGCGATGCTGATGCTGCTGGCTTCTTGAAAATATTAGAACAGCCATTGGTGCTTGTAAAATGTGTCCTTGTCAATAGGAATGATATAGAGAGGATATAGGTATCATAGGTTTACTAGGAAATTGATGTAGAAAGCCATCGGATGCTCCTGTATTCTTTTGGAAGATCAATTTTCAAATTATAATAGAAGTGTCATTTGGCTTCTGTGGTTTTGAACTGATACAGAAGCCAGCTACCCATACGTCTCTGGCTTCAGGCACCCACTGAATTACCGAATGCCAACTGCCAACTGATTCCGAAAATATGGATGGACACTGATTGCAAAATCTGAAGCAAATACAATGGAGATACTAATGCAAGAAGAGAGGAGTAAGACTTTTACCTTAATATGCAGGGTAGATGATAAACTGCTTCAATGGTAGTGGCTTTCAATTCCCTAAAAAAAGTACCAAATTAGCTTAATACGCAGGGTATAGATGATAAACTTCTTCAATTAGGCTTTCAATTCCCTAAAAAAAGTAAGAATGAGCTCATGTTTAACAATACAAGTTCCTTCAATTGGTCAGGCAACACATTGATGAAAGGAAAGCACTCTTGTCACCTCAGCGGCTTAACATAATGAAAGGCAAATATTGATTGCTTCTTCTAAAGATGTCAATAGTTGTTATGACATTTCAGTCCTTGATGTCAATATTGATTGGCTTCTAGATTCCAACAACTTTTATGTAATTCGTGTTGATTTGGCTTCTAGATTCCAATAATAGCTGAAATCAACTATTGACATCTTTAGAAGAAGCAATCAATATTGATCAACATTGATCAAGGACTGAACCCAAGTCGTGAATCTGAAGGTAGAATGTCCAGAATGCAAGACTACAATCTAATTTAGGTATCTTCTAGCTAAAATACAAAATATTTGCAAGTGATTACAGTAATGCCTAGCCTAGCTGTTTTGCACATCTAGAAAATGACTATGCAACAAGATACAAATCAGACCAGCCACATGGACAAGAAATACAGGCAGAGTGCAGGGTACAACCACATGCATGCATTGACACGCAAACTCCACTCTGTAGTGCACTGACCAGAAGAGAGTTTTTGTCAGTCCGCATTTTTTCATGCACGATGATCAGAATTCAGAAGTAACAACAGACAGTGACAGACGCACGTTGCATGAACAATCATGCACTGGGCAAGGGCTGGTACATGCTCAAGCAGAAGGCATATGCAAAGTAACACGCTGCCATGAAGGCATCCCATGTTCCCCAAATTGTATTGCACATGGAAATCAGTGGACTGACGGTAACATAAACCAAGGCATGCATATGCACAGAAGTCAGAGTATACAGAAATTCTTATTCACTAACAAGAGAGAGTTTGTATCCAAAAAGGAAAGAGCAAAATTATATTCATTGACAAGGGCATAAGTCTGCTTAAGAAAAATAAAACAAGTGCAAAAGTTCTCGAACCCAAATAGGCAAATGGCCAATAGAAGCCAATATAAAAATGGTTGTGCAAAAGAAAAAAAAAACTAGAGAATCCATAAATAGATTAACAGTGATGTAAAAAAAGGTAAACAAGTGATCTGGAAGTGCCCTTTAACATAACAGTAAAAAATTTTATTAGGACTAACAGTATCTGATAGTTAAGTATCCCATCTCTGTCACTCAGCCATATGGACTACATGCAGATGCCAAAAAGCACAAAATAGGTATACAAAATAAAATTTATTGGTTAGTACACATTTCTTGCTTTTTTGTCTAAAAGGAAAATAATTCCAAGACTTCAGTGTCAAAAAACATTTCCAGCTTTATTTGCTTCAACAATGCATAATGCTTAACACATCTTTGCAGTATCACAACCAAATCTAGCATTGTGAGTTCTAATTATGTTGGCGCCACCAAATATGCGTCATATGTGGTGGCAGAAACAGTGGTAGTATGCCTCCCAATGGGATTGACACAGTTACATTTTCCACAAAGAAATCTTTTCCTGGATGGTTCAACTTTCAAGTAACATGGCACCTATGTTACACGGATACTGGTACGGGTATCGAATACGATACGTATCGGATACGCGGATACGCACTTTCCCAAAAAATACTGATACGGGGATACGGCTAGGATAATTAATAATTATATATAAATATCACATAGATATTCAGCAAGTGAGATTTTACTCTTGAGTAACTTCCTCTATACTCAGATGTGCAATACTTGCATGTCCATATAACATTACCTCTATAACTAGCATTCTCTAAAAGCACAACTGATTCCACAAGGGGTTCTTCAGTTGCTGCTCATCTAGTTCTACAGTTCTATTGCAGCAAGTTCATCATTTTGTATCATCTCTTACTACCAAAACAGTATTTGGGTGGGCTGATTACTGCTTTGGGCTGTATCCCATCTGGCCCAAAAGTATCGGATACGCGTATCCAAGCAAATATGTATCCGTTTTTTCAGGATACGGCTAGAAACGTATCCGAGATGTATCCGGGGCGTATCCATATCCGATACGTATCGGATACGGATACGCCACCTCCTAGGAGTATCCGCGTAACAGAGCATAGCACACGTGAAGACCAATCCTTCTTTGGCAAATCTCTCTTCTGATGGATGATAACAGAACAAAACTGGAGCTTTTGTGTCAGAATTCTTTGAAAATCAATCCTAGGTCAACAATCATTCTCCATGAAGTTATCCCTGCCAGTCACTTTTAAGGAACAACAAGGTTAAGACACCAACAGGTACATCATCATCAACTATTTATACTCCTTGATTCATAGTTCTCCTGTGCTATGTTACACGGATACTGGTATGGGTATCGGATACGATACGTATCGGATACGCGGATACGCACTTTCCCAAAAAACACTGATACGGGGATACGGCTAGGATAATTAATAATTATATATAAATATCACATAGATATTCAGCAAGTGAGATTTTACTCTTGAGTAACTTCCCCTATACTCAGATGTGCAATACTTGCATGTCCATATAACATTACTTCTATAACTAGCATTCTCTAAAAGCACAACTGATTCCACAAGGGGTTCTTCAGTTGCTGCTCATTGAAAGTGATCGGGTGCTCTAGCCTAAGAGGGGGAGGGGGTGAATTAGACACTAATAAAAACTTAGACCTATGGCTCCAACTAGTTTGCACAAAACTTAAACTAAAACATGCTATCTAGATGTGCAACTAGGTTGTTCTATTGTGAAACCCCTATCCCAAAAGAGTTTAGCAACCTATAGCCTTTCCTATCAAGAAACTATTCTATGAAAGTAAAGGCACACAAATTGCTAGTATGGAATGCGGAAGCTTAATGAGCGGGATAGGAGATAGCAAACTCTTGACGCGGGTGTTTATCCCGTGGTTCGGTTAGCCACAAAGGCACACCTACATCCACGTTGTTGTAGCACTCACTAAGAGTATTGCTACTCGGCCACCAAATCTCTTCCGTGAACACAATCACGGTCACCTTGCCCCCGGGTTCCACTAAGGAGCTTCTCCACAAAGGATGGGGGTCTCCACGTCCCCCGCACAAAGATATCGTCGCCGCTCCACACCAAGTCGGAGGGTCGATGACGTTGCGCTTGTAGAATACCTATTCAGATTGAGCATAAGAGACACCAACAAGCATTTTTGGCGCCGTTGCCGGGGAAGTAATTGGCTAAAGTTATCGTATAATTGAGTGGAAAACCTTATTGTTCTATCACCGCTAGTTTTAGCGGGCTTACCATTGCTCTCTCTCTCTCTCTCTCTCGTTTATTCAATGCAGAGCAGTGCATGACCGGTTTTGATCTACCATCCAACTTCGATCCGAATCCTCAGAGAATTGGGCGAATTGTGAGACGCCGCATCGTCCCACCCTAGAAGAAACCCACTTGGAATTCTCGTTTGTCAGTCTCAGAACCACCCATGGCCAAGACTCTCAGGCAGTACTCGGCCCCGTCCAGCAGCCACATCCCTACTAAACTGAACAATGACCAAGGCAATGATGGCTTTGAGCGAAAGTCGGGACTGGTGAACATGGTTCAAGCGAGTCCATTCTGTGGCAAGACATCAGAGGATGCCAACACTCACCTTCAAAACTTCTTGGAAGTGAGCAGTACCATCAACCCCAGAGGTACCACCATGGATAATGTTCGTCTTCGACTGTTCCCGTTCTCCTTGCTAGGCAAGGCGAAGACGTGGTTTTACACCAACAAAGCAGACTTCACCACATGGAAAGTGTTGGCGCTCCTTAAGTTACCATTTTATTATACAATTAGGAGAGGTTTTGGTAAATTCTTCGGGATGATTCATGTACTAACCCGCCACTTGGCACCCGAACTTGACCGTTTTCGATTTTGTCCTGGATTTTGGAGCATGTTGTGTTTTGGCAGGAAATTGGACATTTTCGGAGATGTTTTGATGCATGGTCACAATTGGGCTAAGATGAGGAATAAGAAGAAGAGGCCGCACGCGAAAGATGGGACCGAAAGGGGGCCAGAAAGGGCCCAGGCCGGCCGGCCTAGCCCATTTCGGGGCCCAATCGGCCTCAATTTTCTTCAGCGCGAAGTATGCGTCAACCCTAATCTGTGTTTTACCAAAACCGCCGACCAGAACCGCCTATATATACCCCGAAGCCGCCGTCAAAAAGAGGATCGCAGAGAGAGCAAAAAGAGAGCATCCAGAGACGAGTTTCAGAGATCCATTCGAGTTAGACACAAGAGAAAGGCGACACCGGAGGCCTCATCGTCCCTCGGCGCCGCTGCAAGTTGGAGGACAGCAAGGGATCCATCCCTTGCCGGAGATTTCGTCACCATGATCGACTACGCTTCGCTTAGCTTCATGGGGTAAAGTCCTCGTTTGTTCATGGGGTTGTACGGAGATCTTGAGTTGTAATTGCCAAATGCTTTATGAGACTGATCTATCACGATCCTTGTTGATGATGCTTTGATGCCTAATAGTTCGCGACTTGGCTTTGGGTTTGCTTTGCTCTTGCATGGTTTACTTAGATTACATCAACTATCGTGTTCTTGTTGATTCGTTACCGATTATACTCTTGTAGTGACAGTATGCGGGAGGGAAATGTTTTGATCTTGGAATACACCTTTGGTAGATTAGATCCGTTCTTCGTTGCTTGGTGATTACATCTCTAGTGATCCTAGACCCTATGGACAAATGCTCTTCATATCTTGTGGACAAACCTATCATTGCTCACTAGTCTAGATTGGATTAGATTGGTTAGATTAGATCTATTTCACACTCAATCACTCAATATAGATCTTTTACCCACATCATTAGTGCTTAGTTAAGCATAGTAATACACTTGTTCCGTGGATTGATAAACCTTGGGGGAATACTCTAAGGGAAAAGCTACACGATCCGTGCGCTTGCGGTACATAAATTGGCGCTTTAAGGAGCGTCAACAAGCTTTTCTGGCGCCGTTGCCGGGGAACAAGCGATTTTGCTACGTTTAACTTTGTATTAATTTTGTTGGTTACTAACACCTAACCTTTTCCCTAGAAATTTTTTGTTTTCTTGTTTTTGTTTTGATTGTCTAGATGGCCCATCTCATTCAACACGTGGAGGAAGGAGAAAAATCATTAAGGGATTATGCAAGCCCGCGATCGGAGGACTTCGACATGCAAAAATCAGATTCGGTGTTGCGAGCCACCGAGTACGAGATCAAGCCTCAAATCATCAAGATGGCGGCGGCAAACCCCTTTAGAGGAGATGAGACGGACAACCCATATAGACATATCAAGTGGTTCACAATACTATGCAACACGGTACAACAAGACGGAGTTCCGCTAGATTGGTTTAGATGGAATCTTTTCCCATACTCACTTGCGGAAGAAGCGAGAAGATGGTTTGCACTTGCATCCTTCGAGGTAAAAGGAAATTGGGATGACTAGATGAAGAAATTTTGCGAGCGGTTCTTTCCGTTAAGCAAGGTTAAACATATTCGGAAGCAAGTGATCAAGTTCGCGCAAGGAGAAAAAGAAGGGATAGATCAAGTATGGGATAGATTCAATGGATTGATTGAACAAGGACCGAAGCTCGGATTTTCCGGTGAAGTACTCTTGCATACCTTTTATTTTTCCCTAACCCCTGAGTGCATGCAGTTTGTTCAAATGTGTGCAGGAGGAGATCTCATGGAGAAAACACTCACGGAAGCCGCCCAACTCCTACAAAAAATAAGCAAGAGAAAACAACGATGTTCGGCAAGCTCCGAGGAAGAATCTCAAGTGCGGGTACTTGCTGGAATTTTCAGAAAAGAGGCATCGGAAGTGAGGGAAGAACAACCGAAGCATGGGAAAGTCATAGAGACAAACCACGATGAAGAAGCATCGATCCGGGGTGCAACAAAAGACGACCCGGAAAAGAAAGGAAGAACCTTGGGCACCGCCAAATCGCTAAGGGAATTCGAGCAAATGGATTGGATACGAATTGACTTCGGAAGATTATTCGACAAAGCAAGACCGCATCCAAATCAGCGAGGAATGGCGAAGGTGATAGCGGAAGACTTCCCGCCGGATAATCACACGGGATATACATTTGGCAAAGAATCGGCCGGTGATATTATTCGGAAACTTTTTGAAGAAAAAGAGGAAGAGATTGACTTGGACGAAGTGCTGGAGGTCAAAAGGATCATGGGAGTAAAATCGGAATCATCACCCTACACACACATAGCCCAAGTATATGCGATTGGAAGCAATCAAGGCGAAGGTAATCCATCACCCACACCTCGTATTGATTGCAAGATAGACGGAATAAAATGTTACAATGTTTTATGTGACGTTGGCGCCCATGTTAGTGTGATGAGTTCCAAGGTTTATGTTGAGCTTTTTAACAAAACACCGAACCAAGAAGCTACAATCATTAAATTGATCATGGGAGATGGTAGATTAATCAAACCTCTAGGAGTGCTTAGAAAATCTAAATGTTGCCATAGCGGGTAAAGAAATTCCTACCGACTTTTGTGTGATTAATGCTAGTGATGATGAACATGAAAGCATAATTCTTGGAAAACCCTTTCTCAAATTAGTAAATGCTATTCTAGATGTTGGAAAAGGGATTGTCACTTTTGATCTAGATGGAGAGAAGCACACTTTCAAATTTCATTCAAAACCGTCTCGTGCTTTACCTCTACCTCTTGATAACGAAGAGGTAGAGAGCATTCGTTCCATTGATTCTTTCAGGGATCCTCTCCAACGCGCTTTGGAGAATGGAGACGCTCAAGATGATCAAGACGGAGAACTAGTGGAAACAATGGAAGAGTTGAAGCCGCAACACGGGAATTTGGAGGAAGAAAAATTTGAAGACATTGGAGAGTTAGATCAAAAAGAGGATGGTGCGCCCGATGTTGAGATGAAGCCACTCCCCAAGTGATTGAAATATGAATTTTTGGGAGATGACAAGACTTTTCCGGTGATTATTAGCGATGAATTGAGCCGGGAAGAGACGGAGAAGTTGCTGAATTTATTGAAGAAGCACAAAAATGTGATCAGCTACTCGATTAACGACTTGAAAGGTATTAGCCCCGCTTTTTGCACACATCGTATACAACTCGAGAAGCAATACAAGCCGGTCGTAGAGCATCAAAGAAGGTTGAGCCAGGCTATGCGTGATGTGGTGAAGAAGGATGCTATCAAATTGTTGAATGCTGGAATAATATACCCCGTGCCACATAGTGAATGGGTAAGCCCCGTTCATTGTGTCCCAAAGAAAGGAGGACTCACGGTTGTGAATAATGAGAAGGAGCAATTGATACCGCAAAGAACCATCATGGGATGGAGGATGTGCATCGATTATAGAAAATTGAATAAGGCAACGAGGAAGGATCATTTTCCACTACCATTCATTGACGAGATGCTAGAAAGGTTGGCAAAGCATTCACACTTTTATTACCTTGATGGATACTCGGGATTCTTCCAAATACCTATTCATCCGGATGATCAACATAAGACCACATTTACTTGCCCGTATGGAACTTTTGCATATTGGAGGATGCCTTTTGGATTGTGCAATGCGCCCGCTTCTTTTCAAAGGTGCATGATGGCTATATTTTCAGATTTCATAAAAGAGATTATGGAGGTATTCATGGATGATTTCTCGGTGCATGGTACTAGCTTTGATAATTGCTTGGCAAATTTGGAGAAAGTTCTTAAAAGATGTGGAGAGGTTGATCTTGTGCTCAATTGGGAGAAGTGTCATTTCATGGTGAAAGAAGGAATTGTTCTCGGTCATGTTATCTCCGAGAGAGGGATAGAGGTGGACAAAGCAAAGATAGAAACCGTGGAGAAATTGCCACCACCTACGGATATCAAATCTTTGAGGAGCTTCCTCGGTCATGCCGGATTCTATAGAAGGTTCATAAAGGATTTTTCAAAAATCACCAAGCCATTGACACAACTTCTCCAAAAAGATGTGGAATACACCTTCGATAGTGATTGTCTTCACGCCTTTCGAACACTCAAGCAATCTCTCATAAGTGCTCCTATCATGCAACCTCCGGATTGGAATCTACCTTTTGATATCATGTGTGATACAAGCGACTACGCCGTAGGAGCCGTTCTTGGACAAAGGAAAGAGGGGAAGGTAAATGCTATCTACTACGCAAGCAAGACTCTCAATGAAGCCCAAGTTAATTATGCAACAACGGAGAAAGAATTGCTTGCCGTGGTATTCGCCTTCGAAAAATTCAGATCATACATAGTAAATTCAAAGGTGATAGTTTATACCGACCATGCGGCAATCAAGTATCTCTTGTCCAAGAAAGATGCTAAGCCATGCTTGATTCGATGGATCCTATTGCTACAAGAATTCGATGTGGAGATAAGGGACAAGAAAGGGGCAGAAAATGTTGTGGCCGACCATCTATCAAGGATGAACCATGGAGATGATGGAAAAGAACCTATCGAGGATCAAATGAGAGATGATCACCTATATAGAATTCTCAACAAAGATAGCTGGATGAATGAAATAATAAGGGCAATAAAAGGGATGCCCTTAGATCACTTGGACAAGAATGCAAAGAAAAGAGTGATCGCGGAAAGAAGAAAATACTATTGGGATCCACCATACTTATATAGATATGGAGAAGATGGAGTCCTAAGAAGATGCATACCGAAGGAGGAACGTGAAGTTCTAAGAAAGTGTCACTCGTCGGGATATGGAGGACATTATGGGCACTTTAGAACTCAAGCTAAGGTATGGGCTAGTGGATTCTATTGACCCGAGATGCATGAAGACGCGAAAAGATTTGTTTCGACTTGTCCGGAATGCCAAAGGACGGGGAATATCTCGCAAAGGAATGCCATGCCATTGAACTACAACTTGGAAATAGATCTATTTGATGTCTGGGGAATCGATTTCATGGGACCATTTGTGAACTCACATGGATTTGAGCATATATTGGTGATGGTGGACTATGTTTCAAAGTGGGTTGAAGATATGCCATGTCGGAAGGCATCAACAGAGGAGTCCATACACATGATTAAATCAGTTATCTTCCCTCGATATGGCGTCCCGAGAATCTTGATAAGCGACGGAGGAACACACTTCACGGGCAAAAGACTTTGGTAAATGCTTGAAGAAATTGGGAATCGAACATAGAGTGTCCATGGCTTATCACCCCCAAACAAACGGAAAAGCAGAAACTTCGAACAAGCAATTGAAGGATATCTTAAAGAAGACCGTGGTAAAAGGAGGAAAAGATTGGTCGAAGAGACTAGATGATGCACTATGGGCATATCGTATGGCACACAAAACACCGATTGGTATGACTCCTTATCAATTTGTTTATGAAAAAACATGTCACTTGCCGGTTGATCTAGAACATAAGGCGTATTGGGCGATGAAGGAGATGAACTTTGATGCGGAAGCCGCTAGAATTAAAAGGAGAATCCAAATAAGCAAATTGGAGGAGTTAAGATTGAAAGCGTACAATAGTGCATCAATTTACAAAGAAAGGATGAAGAGGTGGTACGACAAGTGATTACAAAACAAGGAATTCAAAGAAGGAGATAAGGTCCTACTCTATAATTCAAGATTCAAACTTTTTGGCAAAGGAAAATTACAAAGCAAATGGGATGAACCATACGTCGTACACTTGGTTCGGGTGACTTTTTGTCTTGTCGCTTCTCGCCTAGTTCATGGGCGCCACCGGTCGTGACTACGATGATGATTGGCCGGGGTGGGCCGAAGAGGAGAGAAGGGAGGAAGACGACCCCTCCGAAGGTGACAGCGGCAAGAAGAAGAAGAAGAAGGACGACGACGAGCCCGAGGACGACAGCCCCAACCGCAGCGGGCATCACTTCGGGTGCTGTTTCAAGTGGCGCAATGAAATCGCGGATCTCCGAGCCACCATCGAATCGTGGCAATGGATCGAAGGATGGACGACATCGAGAGCTTGGTTGAGAGAGACTACAACTTCCTTGTCCGCAACATAAGGAAGTTATTCGGGATGGTCGGAGATCTACAAAAGCAAGGAGTAGGGCGCCCTAGATGCAATTGCCCTAGGTGCCGTTGAGAACGCCGACGAGCGTCACACCCGTCTTTTATATCATTGCGATGAGGACACTGCATAATCTAAGCATGGTGGGGAAGGTGTGACGACTCGTAGATTGAATTTTGTTAGTCTTTGTTTACTCGAAAGTTCGTCGAGTGTGTGTCTTTAATTCCGCATGTGTGAGAGTCATAATTTAGCGTTGTGTGCTTTATTTTTCGCTTGTGTGAGAGTGACTCTTAAATTAGTGTTGAGTCATGAAAACAAAATAAAAAGAGTCTTTGTTTTTTGTTGGATCGTGCAATTTTATTTATGCATTCAGTTTTACTTTATTTTCTTTAAAGCAATTGTTCACGAGCATTGTCATGAAAATTAATTCGTATTTGTGGAGCTTAGTAAATTATTCGTCCATGTTAACACCCACACTTGAGCTTTGATCTAGCGCTTGGTTTTGATTACGCTTGTGAGTAAGGCATGATTTGGAGGACTTTAATTTCATAAAAATAATAAAACCCCTACAAACATAAGGTTGATCAAGTTCTTGGCAAGATGAGAGTAAAAATCCTATCATCCACAAGCTATATTCGTTCCACCATAAGCATTGGATGTACATTGAGTTGAGTTAGGATTTCTTTCTCTTGGGAGTTTTAATTTTGAGCAATGATCATGTCCGTATTTTTCATCTCTGAATTGCTAGCCACGTCAATATTTGGTAATGAGAATTCCTCATTGGAACAACTCATGAAATCTACCGGATTCCAAAACCCGAACCTGAGATTATCTTGTTTATTATCCTCCTCCTTGACCACAACCCAATTATGAGGACTGGTGAACATGGCCAAGACTCTCAGGCAGTACTCGGCCCCGTCCAGCAGCCACACCCCTACTAGACTGAACAATAACCAAGGCAATGATGGCTTTGAGCGAAAGTCGGGACTGGTGAACATGGTTCAAGCGAGTCCATTCTGTGGCAAGACATCAGAGGATGCCAACACTCACCTTCAAAACTTCTTGGAAGTGAGCAGTACCATCAACCCCAGAGGTACCACCATGGATAATGTTCGTCTTCGACTGTTCCAGTTCTCCTTGCTAGGCAAGGCGAAGACGTGGTTTTACACCAACAAAGCAGACTTCACCACATGGAAAGTGTTGGCGCTCCTTAAGTACCCATTTTATTATACAATTAGGAGAGGTTTTGGTAAATTCTTCGGGATGATTCATGTACTAACCCGCCACTTGGCACCCGAACTTGACCGTTTTCGATTTTGTCCTGGATTTTGGAGCAAGTTGTGTTTTGGCAGGAAATTGGACATTTTCGGAGATGTTTTGACGCATGGTCACAATTGGGCTAAGATGAGGAATAAGAAGAAGAGGCCGCACGCGAAAGATGGGACCGAAAGGGGGCCAGAAAGGGCCCAGGCCGGCCGGCCTAGCCCATTTCGGGGCCCAATCGGCCTCAATTTTCTTCAGCGCGAAGTATGCGTCAACCCTAATCTGTGTTTTACCAAAACCGCCGACCAGAACCGCCTATATATACCCCGAAGCCGCCATCAAAAAGAGGATCGCAGAGAGAGCAAAAAGAGAGCATCCAGAGACGAGTTTCAGAGATCCATTCGAGTTAGACACAAGAGAAAGGCGACACCGGAGGCCTCATTGTCCCTCGGCGCCGCTGCAAGTTGGAGGACAGCAAGGGATCCATCCCTTGCCGGAGATTTCGTCACCATGATCGACTACGCTTCGCTTAGCTTCATGGGGTAAAGTCCTCGTTTGTTCATGGGGTTGTAAGGAGATCTTGAGTTATAATTGCCGAATCCTTTATGAGACTGATCTATCACGATCCTTGTTGATGATGCTTTGATGCCTAATAGTTCGCGACTTGGCTTTGGGTTTGCTTTGCTCTTGCATGGTTTACTTAGATTACATCAACTATCATGTTCTTGTTGATTCGTTACCGATTATCCTCGTGTAGTGACAGTATGCGGGAGGGAAAGATTTTGATCTTGGAACACACCTTTGGTAGATTAGATCCGTTCTTCGTTGCTTGGCGATTACATCTCTAGTGATCCTAGACCCTATGGACAAATGCACTTCATATCTTGTGCACAAACCTATCATTGCTCACTAGTCTAGATTGGATTAGATTGGTCAGATTAGATCTATTTCACACTCAATCACTCAATATAGATCTTTTACCAACATCATTAGTGCTTAGTTAAGCATAGTAATACACTTGTTACGTGGATTGATAAATCTTGAGGGAATACTCTAAGGGAAAAGCTACACGATCCGTGCGCTTGCGATACGTAAATTGGCGCTCTAAGGAGCGTCAACAGAAAGCTTGCTCCAATGCATTCCTGACGAAATATTTCCCAGTGGGCAAAACCAATGCCCTCCGAGGTAAGATCTCTGAATTTCAACAGCTCCCAGATGAAGCCATTCCAGAAGCTTGGGAGAAATTCCAGGAGTACATCGCAGCATACCGCCACCACGGCATGGAGGAATGGCTGATTATTCAGAGTTTCTTCAATGGCCTGAACACACCAACTCAAAACCACATCGATGCAGCATCAGGTGGTTCCTTCCTTTCGCTCAGCGTCGCTGCAGCAAAAGCGCTGGTAGAGAAGATTGCTTCCAACCAAAGTTGGAAAGGTGAAAGGCAGCAACAACCCCGCAAGGGAATTCATCATATCGACAGCATCGATATGCTTGCCGCCAAGATGGACCTTCTCATGAAGAGACTAGAGTCTCCGCACCAGGAGGCTAACCAAGTTATGGATTCTCGCATGACATGCGAGATCTATGAAGAAACTGGACACATGGGCAACTCTTGCCCAATCACTCAGGAGGAAGCTCACTTCGTTGGAGCGAACAACTCCAACAGCTCTGGCTTCCGTCCTCAGCAGGGTTGGAATTCCAAACCCAACCTCCCCTTCAGTTAGCAGCAAGGTATGAATTTTAATAACAATTTTCAGCCCACTTTAAAGGACCTAGTTTATGGCCAGAAATAAATTAATGACAACTTTAGTAAGAAATTCCTTGCTAATGATAAAATTTTGGAATCTTTGGCCGGACAACTAGAGGGCTTAAATTCAGTCATTAAAAATTAGTTGAGCTTCAATAAAATGATAGAGACTCAGGTTGCTCTGCTAGCCTCATCTTGTCCTAACAATAACTCGGGAAAACTTCCTGGGCAATCGGAAGTTCCTCCCAAGGAAAGTGTTAGTGCGGTGACTACGCGGACATGTAAGTCCACACAAGAACCACCATACCCTAAAGATGCAGGATCTTGGCGGAAAGTCGTACCCGCTAGCAATACCTCTGCTGCAGACGAAGACCAGGAGGAGGCAGAAGAGTCCAACACAACTGCTGCCCAGGAGGAAACCGTGGAACCCCCTAGAACTTCATGGGAGTTTCATGACACTACTGCCTTACTGTTTTCGGAACGGATAAGGAAGCCGGTGGCCGATGAGCAATTCGGCAAGTTCGTCGAGTTAAGACGGAAGTTGTATGTCAATATACCGCTTCTTAACACTATGCAGGTTCCAACCTACGCCAAGTTTATCAAAGATATACTTGGTAACAAGAGAAGCCTGCCCACCACCGAGGTCGTGCATCTCACAGAGGAGTGTAGCGCAGCTATACTCGATCCTCTCCTGGAGAAGAAGAAAGATCCAGGATGCCCCACAATCACATGTTCAATCGGGAGTCAACATTTCTCACATGCTCTATGCGATCTGGGAGCAAGCGTCAGTGTCATGCCTAAGGTAGTTTATGATAAACTAAACTATCATGAGCTTGCCCCTACTGCTATGAGCTTGCAGCTAGCGGATCAGATGGTCCGTTATCCCGCGGGAATTGCAGAGAATGTTCCGATAAAAATCCAGAACTTCTTTATTCCCGTTGATTTCGTCATCCTCGACATGGAAGTCGACGCCAAGATGCCCCTCATTCTGGGAAGGCTGTTCTTGAGTACCGCAAACGCACACATTGATGTTGGAGCCGGAGAAATTCAGCTCAATATCAATGGGCAGACAGAGAGGTTCACCTTCCGACCGAAGGTCGAACAATGTTCCCAGGTCAAAACATTCAACCAGAAGAAATCCGAGAAAGAGCAGGAGAAGCCATCAACCCACAATCGATATCCTTGCCAAGCTCTTGGAACAGCTGAGAATCGATAGGGAAATCAGAGTGCATAACTACAGGAATGCAAGACGATGAATCCTTCGTAGAGAATTTGAGGAATCAGAGGCGAAAGCGATCAAAACAAAACCCGCCACCAAGAAGGAATAGCGGAGAAAAGTGTCTTCGTCTGGAAATCCATCTGGCAACGACAACAGAACCCGAGGTATGGAGAGTCCCGTTCCGGACTCAAAATCCGAGCTATCGCCATGAGAATCATGGTACGTATCCATTCTTGCATTTGCATATAGGACAGTTTAAATTTCTTGCATAGTCTTTCTTTTCAAAGTCATGGCATGTTTACAATTCTAAACTAAAGTTTAAATTTTTGTTTTGCATCAAGAATTATTACATTGCATATAAAAAAATGGCCAAGTGTAGGCCGGCCGGCCCCACCTAGGCCGGCCGGCCCCACTCTCTCTCATTTCGCCAAGGGACAGCATGAACCAGAAACTTTGAGTGCCTAGGGAGCAAAGCAAAGTGGCCATGATCAACATGCAGAGGGGGAGTAGGCCAGCCGGCCTCATCATGGCCACCCGGCGCCTCTCCTCCGCTCGTGTCCCGTTGTCGCCAACCGGAGCACTCATACCTACAAAGCTACGAGATAGACTTCGACGTGGAGCAAGGAGGGCCGCGGGAGGTGCCGCCCGGCGCCATGCAGGCCGGCCGGCCTGGCCCCTGCGCCCCTCTATAAAAGGCCACCACACCATCGTCGTTCGTCGCACCACCGCTCTGAGTACGCAGGTCACTCACCCGAGCACACTTTTTCTCTTCCTCTCACTGAGTTTTCTTGCTTAATGAAGCTCTTAGGAGTTAATTAAGCCAAGTAACCTAGGTGCTAGTCCCGCAAAAATAGTAGTAGTGCTGAGATTAGCTCAATACTAATGCAATAACATTAACAGTAACTTTCTCCTAAAAATGAAAGACACAAAAATATGTCCTTGTAGAATAATCAAGCTCTGAACGAAGAACGTTTGTGGTGGACTGATCCCCACAAGAACGACTAACCACTGACCCCTCCGATTATTTTTCCCTGCATATTCTCTGTACTAATCTTTTGCAGGAGTGTCACTATGGGGGAATATCAAAGGCAAGGTGGTGGACTCTGTCCGCCGACCGTCACGATCCCAGGAAGAAGAGAAGGAAGCCCCCCGCCTCTCCAGCAATCCCGAGGCCCCGTCTCAAAATCAGAGTTCTGACGTCGGTCAATCAGATCATCGTCCAGACTGATTATGAGCGGGATGCCCTCGAGCTGTTGAAGAAGCAGTCGTACGGCCACGCCAAGCGGTTCGATACAGCCTCATGATGACGGGACTCTGCCAGGACATGAACCGCGTGTTCACGGCTGTGGGATGGTCACGCTTCGCCGACATCACCGCACCAGGTTCGCACCTTCTCACCATGGAATTCTTGTCAACACTTCATGTCGAAACCATTGGAAAAGAAACTAAAATCCACTTCCGCTTTTTCAACGAGTTCTTTGAAATGTTACCCAGAGACTTTAGTAATGCACTAGGCTTCAGTAAGAAATGTCTATTAGAAGCTAATGCATTAATAGATGATTTTGAATATGACCGTAGTGCTTGGTGGAACGAAATCTCAGATGAACCAGTAAGTAGTAAAAACAGCATAGTCTCCATCCATAATCCAACTCTGAGAGTTCTAGCCAAGTATCTGGCTATGGTAGTCTTTTCCCGAGCAGACCTCAGGCTGTGTAGCTCCTCGGAGCTCATGTGCCTATATGCTATGTCAAAGAAGATTTGCTACTCACCTGTCATGGGCATGGTCGCACATTGGCAGAAAATGATCACGTGTAAATCTCCCATCGACATAACCTCACCGGTCACCCGCATTGCGCGGTATGTCGGTGTTTTGGACAAAGCACAAGTCACATATCTGCCCGCGACGGATGAGTACCGAACCTTCATTGGTCTGGACCACTTTGTCCACGCGCACATGATGCGTGAAGGTCCTGGGAACTCAGTTTTCATGTGCTATCCGGGGTATGAGAAGGAGTTCGAGCTGCCATGATCGAAACTCTCGCTCTACTCCATGAAACGTCTGACCCTCCAAATGGAAAAGAAGGAGCCAGCACGCCACAACACAGCTGGTCCTATGACACGTGGCAGAACTCGGCATGACGCACAGTTGGCCGAGGGTGGCACATCACGGCAGGCAGGAGTTTCCCATCAGGCAGGCACATCCCGCCAAGCAGGAACTTCTCGCCAGCCAGGAGCTTCACGGCAGGCCCGTGCTTCTTAGGAAGCCAGACCATCACACGCTGCACCCTCGCCAGATGCCTCAGCTCAGCCTCACCCAAACACCACTCACATGAGCTTCGAGGAGGCCTACGGGTTTTACAACCAGGGTGGCCAGACCTCGTACCAGCCTGTTGGTAGCTAGGGATACGGGCACGACCAGGGGTTTTACTATCCCTCGGGTATGGGGACCTCCCATGGCCCACAGGTTGGCCCATATGCGTCAGCATGCTTCGAGTACGACAACCCGCTCACACGGGAGTTGTCAGGCCTCACTGCCCGAATGGCGCCTTAGAGTTACGTCAGGAGGATTTGGGACACAACCTCGATCACAACACCAGTCTCACGCAGGAGAGTTGTGGGATGTTATCCTCCTTGTCCTATGATTGGCACCATGGTGCGTACTACCCCCCGCCACATCCAGACCAGTAGCCCCGAGCTTCGTTGAAGCTTGGGGGGGGGGATCGTCAGTATCCAGGTAAGTCGTCTCACCCGCTCATTCAGCTTACTTAAAAAAAAGAGAGAAAAGCCATGCTTAGAATAAATGTGTGGAAATCCGTGTAAATTCTCATCTTGGAAATGATGAATAATTGCTCTGTTTGAGTTTTGCATGTGCCCCATTTACAACTTTTTACTCATCTAGTACCAGAGCTAGTTGGCACATAATTTAAATCTGTTTGTGTGGGAGCATTAACATGATTTCTAAGTCTAAATTGTTGTGGGATTCCAGATGGCCTACATCAAAATTAAAACTGTTTACCTTTGTAAGGGAAATTCTCGGAGTAATATTAAAATATGATAAAAGATTTCCCTGTTGGTTTACATACCCCATTCAGAGCCATAATGACATTTCATACTTGAGCTACCACAGGCTATCTTGATTTATTTTGAGCTTTGTCGAATGGTGAGTTCGATTGAGGAAAGGTACTTGTCATATGCCGGTCTTTCTCTTTTGCATACCCATTTATTTGCTAGCCTCAAAATGTCTAGTGAGACAATTACCTACTCTGGGTATTGTCATCCACTTTTTCCCAGATAGTTCCACCACAACTCCAGCCCAAAATTTCCACTGTGTGCCTATCCACTTCAAAAAGGATAAAAAATTCTTCAAAAGCTCCCTCTAAAAATACTAAATTCAGGAAGGACATGGGGGTTATCTTCTTAAAAAAGAGAGAGAGAAGAAGTGCCCATGATCCTTAGCAAAAATGGTTCAAAAGAGGAGATTCAATAAAATGACCCAGAAATATTTCCAAAAGTGTGAGTCCATTTCTCCCTCTCTCGTGAACATTTGTGATTCCTTAAGATCGGAATTTGATCAAGTACTTACCTTTTGCGAACCATTCTTCGGCTTGGCAACATAGTTAATCAAGGTATGTCACACTCTTCCTACCCATAACCCCAGATATCAGCCTTAGATCAGGAAGAAGTTGGTCAAGTTTTGACCTTGGTGAGGATCATACACCTTGAGCGATTGAGAGTACCTTCAGGGAACTTTAATCACATGCATACTTAAGAAATATTCCGAGAAAGAACCTGAACAGGGAAGACAGGAAAATATTCCGGTGAAGGTTGTTCAGTCCTCCAACCGCTCAAGACAAGGGATGAAATGTGAAATAAGCCCCATCATCCAGAACATATAGGTATGAGCCAACTTACTCGAAGTACATACGGATAAAGTAATATGCTGTGCACAAGGTACCTGCAGAGGGCAAACATCGACGCAACTCCTGATCCACCGAGCCTCGGTATTAAGCTTTGCTCGAGGACGAGCAAAAGTTTAAGCTTGGGGGGGGTGTTGACGGCCATTATCTCACATTTTGACCGTCAACTTCTTGGGAATAAATTGAGTTTTGCACCATGTTCCATGCATATTTTATTTGATTCTAATAAGTTCCACAAGTTTTGGATGTGTTGTGCTTGCAGGAATTCACTGTCCAAAGATGGTCGAAATCAGAGAAAATCCCGGCCGCCCAGCACATTCTGTGCCGACCGACCTGACACCTCCACATACATGGGTCCAATACTTTTACTGGAGCAATGTGACACGTTCATAAGGTTCCAGAACAAGGCGAACATCTCATATCCTGTCGGTGGACCCGAAAGGCACAAGATTCAACCCAAAGACCCACATGTCCATGCCAAGATCGTCAAATGGGGAAACCACCCATCCCAGAGGCAATGTGGAGTGTTGATCTGCAATGTCGGCAAAACGGAGGGCTGAGAGGCTCCTGAGGTAGTCCGCCCGGCCTCCCCCGGGCCGCCCGGCCTAAGGAATAAGCATCAGAGGAATATACCCGAAGAACCGACGTCCAGGAGGGATCAAAGGCCGTCCACAGAAGGTCGGTGCCAGGTGGCACAATCCTAGACCGGCCGGCCTAGGATGGGCCGCCCGGCCCCACTTGGCAGCCTCTCAACTCCCGGCTTCGCGTGGAAGTTAAGCACCGCCTCTACAGTTGCGTGCACCGGGCGCTACCTGAATTTACGGCCTTCTACCGACCTTGGAAGCCTATAAATAGCACTCTCCCCCTCACTTGTAAACACACACTCAAAGGAGCAATTCTCTCTTCTCAAGTCTAGAGTAGGTAAGTAGTTGGGAGTTAGAGTCGAGTCGAGCTTGTCTCGGGGATCCGGAGTCGTCATCGGAGCTCGGTATAAGCTCTTGTATCTTTTCCTTTGACTATTTAAATATAAGTTATCTTCTTTATTTATTTGAGTCAGCTTTACTTTCCGCAAGTATTTATCTTTCCAAGTACTAGTACTTGTCTGCGGTAGTAAGTTTTTACCTCTAGTTCAGTTTAAGTTCTCTTTCTTGCTTGTCGGAGTTAGTCTTACGGGTTTTCTCGCCCGTACTAGTGTAACTCAAGTTAGTTCACAAGGTTGAGGGGGATTTCTCTTGAAGGCCTCAAGAGAAATCCTAGTACCGAGAATAGACGTGGTGTCTGACTCAGTGCTAGCTAGAAAGTGTGTTCCACCCCACGGTACTGCAGTGGTCGGCGGCAAGTAGTGACAGCCTTGTCCGTCCCTCGTAGTGCACCATGTTCGGGTGTTTTCATAGCATTAGGATTGCCAAAAGTATATTGGGCCCCTTCTCACCCCTGTTTGCGCCCTTCGCTTAGGCCGCCGAAGTAAGCTCCTGGTTCCGACATCAAGTTAGAAGCTTAGATTAGTTCCAGTGAGGCTAGCTCAGTAGTTTAGAAGTGTTTCAGGAGTCCTTTCTCGCTCGTTGTCCTCCCAACTGCTACATCTCTAAGGTATAGAATCTCTTGTGTGTCACGCGGTCATAGTTTGGCCATTTACCTAATCAGTTATCTGGCTTACCCCTGCTGAATTAGTCGGTCGATAACTCCAGTAAAGGTTGTCACTACAATTTACGATACACTTTACCATAGTGCTTCCCTGAGGATTTCACGATACCCTGGAATACTCCAAGGTGAAGTGCTACACAGGTGAATTCTGTGCGCTTGTAGAATACCTATTCAGATTGAGCATAAGAGACACCAACACTGAGCATTCACGATTTACCCTTTATCCCTATGTAGGGTTAGCAGAAAGAGATTTACTCCTTTTAAGGTGACTTAGATCTTATATTTGCGTAAATTACCAACATGGACCGTTGGATCCCGTCTGGGATCGATCTGTGTGTTTTGTTTTCTTTTGTTTTTGTTTTCTTTTGTTTTGCTTTTATGTCCTGTTTTTGTGTCTAGTGTTACAACTGACAAACGAGAATGTAATATCTAATTCACGTAATGAGGAGACAGATCCCAGCAGAAAAGCTTAAGACTCACGAGCTATTTATATATAAACATGCTAAAAATTCAATTCAAACTAAGCACTATACTTAGAATTAAGCCAAGCTTTGACCTAACCTGGAGCTCGCAAGCTCCATGATCCGATATTGAGGTATTCGATGAAGCTCGACTATTTCAATTTTGTGTGCCATGTGCATGCACCATGCTATCTCTATTAACTAAATTTCCAACCATTGAAAACTAAAATAATATAGCTCGAGGTGAGTCTTGCATTAGCCAGCCAGCTACTATATTGCACAAGCTAAAATAGATACAAAATAATACTTGCTCAATTCTATTTTGATAGTTCTATTTCACTTGGTATGAAAATCAAGAGAAGAACTATGCTTAATCACGAATCCTCGTTTCGATGTTATCATATACTACGCTGATATTTTTTTTCAACATAAGTCACTTTGCACAGGAATCGAACGACCGTCCATATTATTTCTAAGATATCATCTTGTATGCGACTATCAAAATAGAATAATGCAATTTTGGAGACATGCCTATAAAAAGAAAATAGAGAATAAAGTTAAATATTCAAATATGCTTCTGTTTCCATTATTTATCGAATTAAATTTGTCTTTTAGGTCAATCTCCATGCATAGTTTCAGTCACTATTAGGAAGACTATGAATTTGGTAACCGAACCGGATGAGTGTGTATGAGGATGAAACTTCTCTCATATCCATGGAACTCCCCGTCTCTTCTCGTAGTGATCATACCATATTAGCAATTTTTTTTATGTTGTATAATATTTACTGAAACTAGCCTTATATGTGCGTCTCCTTATATATAATCAATATTGCTATCGTGAAGGTTCTATTGTGGTCTTCATAAAACTTAAAGGGTCTATTTGGAACGTAGGAACGCAAAATATAGGAACACAGAAAATGCAGGAATCATGTGAACTAAAACATGGAAAACTACAGAATTTTAAAACACAAGAATGAAAAATTTAGGTCGTTTGGATCCTAGAAAAATATAAAACTTTTTCAAATGCTAATGAAACAAGGTTCCAGCAGTTCACTCTAATTAAACTAGATTTACATGCTAAAACATGAGAATAAATTCTTATTATATATTCCTTTCTCAAATCTCCTCTTTGTTTCTTCCATAATAATCATATCCTTTCTCATTCCCTTTTAGTTATTCTTGTTTCTAAAGCTCGCACGTGTTACTATTTAAATTGATGAGACATTAGGCTCAATGCAAAGATTCATAGTTAGACCTAAACACAGTAATATAGTTAGATATACTCTCCAGTAGGATATCTTGATGAATTGCCGTAGGATTTTTTTCCCCTATCCTGATTCTACAGTCGACCGTGAGTTCCCAACCTCACGGTCAATTCAACTTCCGCTTCCCCTTCCCACTCACTCTTCCCGTCTCTCCTCTCTTTTCCCCTTTCCTTTACTCCCTCTCCCCCCTCCATTTTCTCCGGCGGAGGTACCCTCCAGGACGCGCTCGCTGCGGCATCCCTCCCCCTCCGTCGCCGCACCTCTGCGGCCTCCCTCCCCCTCCGCCGCCGCACCTCCTGCCTCCCTCTGGTGGCCCGACGACCGGCTCTCCAGTAGCGCCGGATCCGCGGTGGCAGGATCCGCAGCGGCCCGTGGCGCCGAATCCGCGGTGGAGCGACGTGCTCGGGTGGGGCCGCAGCGGTGGAGCGGCGCGCGGCGGGGAGGCGGCTCGCCGGTAAGTGATTTTTTTTGTTGCAAAATTTTTCTACAAAATGTTTCATCTGAATTATTTTATTTTGGATGCAAAAATTTTTACCTGATCTTTTCTTTTTGTTTTGGATGCAAGAAAAATTTTATCTGAGTTTTTTTGTTTTGAATGTAAAAATTTTCTCTTCATGTTTTAAAGTTTGTTTCTTAAAATTTTTTCTTCCAAAATTTTCTCCCTCAAATTTTTCTCGCCTCTTGATTTTTTCCCTTGAAAATTTTTTATCAAAAAACAATAAAAAAGTTACTAAAAAACGGTCGATAAATCGACCGTACAAATCGCAAGTTATGGTCGCCCGTAAACTAGAATCACCCATTTTTTGGATTCTGTTGAATGCTTTTTTCCTTATGTTTTGTGAAGGAACAAAAAAACCTTTCCTTAGGGATGATGGAAATCAGTTTTCCTCCCTCCGAAACACCTAAGCAGAAAATTTTCCTGAAAGATATGTTTATTTGGGTTTTTTCTATGAAAAAATACTCCATTCTAAACAGCCCCTGTTTGATGAACCTCGGCTCGGGATCCCGCTCAGGGCCTCTGGTTATCCTCCCTCAGGTTCATCTTCTCTCGGACTCTCTCCTCCCTTGCTCTTCCTTCCCCGGCGGCGACGACTTGGCGAGCGGCGGCGCCATTTGTCCTATCTTCGCCCAGCCCTTTGCCGGCGATGAGCGCATCCTCCAGGTATGCCCGCCCCTTCTCTTCCCTTCTGCTGTGCGAGACGGAGCACCCCAAACCCTATAAAAACTATTTGTATTCGGATCTGAATCAGTTACAATATAGTACCTACTAACTTCAATTTCGTTTGCAAGAATTATCGGGTGTCCATGTTCTATGCTGGGTCCGCCCCTGCCTGTGTGCAGGAGTCAAATACATTACAAGACAAACATTTTGGGGAAGAACATGGCTAAGCCTACATTCCGGTTGCTTAACCGAACTGTGAATGCTGCGTCAAGGACTTCTCAAAATCCTGTGGAAGGTTCAAGCGATGAAGATAGTGACAGTGAAACTTCAACTAAAAAGAAAAGAGCTCCAAGACGCGGGAGAAAGAAAGCCACCACAGAAACATTGGAAGGTGAAAGAAAAGAAAGCCAAATAAGCTCTGGACAAGAATCCCCTGAAGAGACTAAGAAAGTTAAGAGGCGAGGCCGTAAGAAAGGTAAATTTATGTACTTGTTGCAGTTCTAGTCATCTGGAGCACTTTCTTTCTATATGTTGCAGCATCATATTTTTTCTCTGTTATGTTACAGCTGCTACTACTGCAAGCTCAGAGGAGGGGATGGACAAGGCAAAGGAGCCAAAGAAGAGGGGAAGAAGAAAAGATAAGACTACAGTGGAATCTAGTGACAATGAAGGAGATGACCAGGGCAAAGATCTGATGCCCTCTAATGAAAGAGAATATCAGACTGTGATAAAGAATTTGGCCGATGACCTGGAAACTAAAATAGAGTTAACATTGCAGGAAGATATTGGAACGGTTGATAGTTTAATGCCACTAGTGTGCTGCTTTGGACCTGCTAAGTACTCATTTATTCCTTCTGGAAGACCTGCTAATAGGCTGATAGATCATGAGATTCATGATAGAATGAAGGACATGTTTTGGTCTACAGATAAATTTATGAGGGCACCAGGAGGGCCTTCATCCAATGTTGCTCTAGCTTTAGCAGCGATTGGTGGCAGGGTTGCATTCATGGGAAAATTAGGTGATGACGAGTATGGTCAAAGTTTGCTGTACTACTTAAACATCAATGGAGTTCAAACACGAGCAGTCTGTATGGACCCTTCAGCGCCAACTGCCGTGTCCTTGATGAAGGTCACAAGCAAAGGCAGTCTGAAGACAAACTGTGTTAAACCTTGCGCTGAAGATTGTTTTCTGCAGTCTGATATCAACCCAGCGGTTCTAAAGGAGGTACGTATCAAACCATCAAATATTAAATTTGTGACATACTTTCTTCTCTATAATACTTTGTCATTTTTAGATGCTCTGTGTAATTATTATTTGTTATTTATTAATAGTGGTATGAAAACATCCGATTCTAATGTGTCTAGTTTATGTTCCTGGAAAAAGTTTAGGTGTTCACTTTGTACACATAGAGATGTGGGTTGCCTCTTATTTCAGTTTATAAGGATGTATTTTCAAAATATTTAATATTGCAGTAAGTCGTATTCTCAACTTGCATTCATATTTTTCTAGTTCTCTTATCCAGGTGCTCGCATGTCATGGGAGTACCCCCCCTAAAGGATTTGGTACTCCCCTCTCCTAAACAATATCAGCGGAATGTCTTGTCCCCATGGTTGATTTTTTTCTTTTATTTTTCCAGTTCTTTGATATATTCTCATGTAGTTTATGTTGTGTTACATGTTCTGAAGCAAATACTAACAGTTAACTGCTAGATCTAATAAAATTTGTCATAATCAATTGTAAAGCATGACTCATGTCGCTTTAAGTTTGCTAAAGATGATATCCATCATAAATGGATAAATATCATTATGACATCGAAATATTTGATGCACAGGTGAGGGTTAACCTGTTTCATAGTTAGGCCCAGTAGGAACCAAATATAGGAACCCATTTATTGTTCTGCTTTACTATCCGTTTTTGCAGGCCATGTCTTAACTTGATTCTGTAATCCACATTAAAAATCACTATACCAGTGATATGTTCTATACCATATCACATGTGCGAGAACAAATAAATGATACTAAGAATTGCATAAGAACCTATTAGTGTCAAGGCACTGACAGCTGCTGCACACAGAACATGTATGATAATATCTTCTCTAACTTTCTTCTTCATCTTAATACAGGCTAAGATGTTTTATTATAACTCGACAGCTTTGCTTGAGCCCACTACACAGTCATCATTGTTAAAAGCCATTGATGTTTCAAAGAAATTTGGTGGTATAATATTCTTTGATCTTAATCTTCCACTTCCACTATGGTCATCCAGTAAAGAAACCATGTCACTCATCAAGGAGGCATGGGAAGCTGCCGATATCATTGAAGTCACGAAACAAGAACTCGAGTTTCTCTGCGATATTAAGCCATCTGAGAAATTTGACACAAATGATAATGATAAGTCCAAATTTACGCACTACAGTCCAGAAGTTATTATGAAATTGTGGCATGATAATCTCAAGGTCCTCTTTGTGACAAACGGTACCTCCAAGATTCACTATTACACAGAAAAGCACAATGGCTGGGTTTGTGGGACAGAAGATGCACCGATCACTCCTTTCACCAGTGAAATGTCTCAATCGGGTGATGCCATTGTTGCAGGTACCTCATTTTTTTTGCCCTTTATACTCCTAAAGGATATTTTACTGTTTCATAAATGATGTCATACATTATAGGCACTGAATCTCTAAATATGACCTTGTGCATTATAATGTCAGTCACAATAAGCTTTACGATAACTGGAAAATAAATCTAGCAGACATAGCCTATTACTATATCTCCACCTGTGCTTGGCAAAGAACTCAGAGACTGTACCCTCCTAAGTTCTGCACGCAGTGAGGGCCATTTTGCGGTCATCCTCCAGCTGCAATAAAGACCATATAACGTGCTTTCTGGTGACAATATTCCAGCTTGATTACAAAGTGTTTGACTCCACTTCATCTTTTCTGTTTATGTGATTCTAAGGCCCATGTTGTTAGTCTGACATGCATTCGTCTGGGTTAACATCTAGTGTCTTTTTAAATTTTTCAGCCCTCATGAGGATGCTCGCAATTAACCCTCACCTGATGACAGACAAGGTTTACTTGCACAAGGCAGTGAAACATGCTATTAAATGTGGTGTCATCGATCAGTGGGTGCTTGCACGAGAGCGGGGCTTCCTCCCCAAAGAGAGAGCAGACGACCCAACCAGTGAGCAATATGAAGTGAGGTCCATCACAGAGAGGGAATATCGCACACTTCCTGATGCCTTGCAATCAGAACACTCGTCAACCAGTGAACTTGCATATGTGGAGTAAAAGGAGAGGCCATCAGGGTCTATATACTGGATTCCTATATTTTTTACGGGAATTGGCCTGGCTGTGGTTAGCTAAAGTTGGGATTCAGAAGTATTAGCATATATAAACCGCATTGAATGTTCATGGACAGACGTATAAGTTCCTTTCTGATTCAGTTTAGACATTTCAACTGCCAATGAGTGCCTTCTTAACATATTTTGCCATCTTCTAATCTGAATGCTTCTTGGAGTGGGAAATCGAAGTTGCAGTTTCTTTTACAGAGTATTTCGTTTAGATTAAGTTCCTGCTTCTGATAGGTTCCAGATACAAATTTTACTTTATCCAAGCAGGAACTCCTTTCTAATATAATATAACACAAAACTTCAGAATCTTTATCATATAAATAAGCGTGGTTACTTGTAAAGTCTAAGTGAAAACATCTAGGTCAATACGCAGAGATGATTCAGGGAGGTTTCTCCTTACTTTATTTCTTCAGTCTTTCATTACTTGCAGCAAAGCAATGCTGATACATCGACTAATAAAGTATTTACTGCTTGTACTTGTCAACCAACTAACCACTATGTGTACTTAGCAACTATATGTATATTGTCCTTTCAAATCATGGTACAATAATCTATGTATGAATCTTGCTACACTTGTGTCATACAGACGGCTAAAGGGCACTGAAACATTTTCCATCAAATATTAATGGTACATTCATCTGTTACCGGCAATGCTGAGGCGAGCAGTGACAAACTGAGTAATAACTGAGAATGGTATCATCCATCTCCATTGTTATCCTGTTCATCCTGACGAACTGCGCAAAATCCAGCTGCTTGGTGAACTCTAATCTTAGATGGACATCCCAGAAAGACCACTGGATTCACAAGGAAGGCATCGACCAGCAAATATCGAAGAATGGCTCTTAGGTAAAATTGGAGGTATTTAGTGTCCCAGCACCATACAATGCTACTACAGACTACACAGAGTTCTGAGTCAGCAATGCGAATGCCTCTGCCTCACCAGCAGCCACCACCTTTTCAGTTCCAACTGCCCTATCGTAGCTCTAGGTTCAAACTGCCCTATCCTTGATGCGGATACCGAAGACGCACGGTGGGGGCCATGAATCCCTTCCTCGCGGCGGAAGTAGGTGACACTCCACTGTGGTGTCCGAGATGGTCGTTGTTGGCGCCGGCTCAGTGTCGTTCCTCAACCTCCTATCTGCTAACTGAGCATGTTGGTGCTGGAGACGAAACTGGGGAGCTTTTTGCTATTCCTGGTGTCTCCGATTCCTGTTTTAACTTCTCCAAGATGCATGTCATGGGCTATCTTTCCTTCCCCGGTCTTCCATCCCATGGTCACTGGCAGCGATCATAGGAGGATGTATATACATGTTGCCGAGACGCCAGCGGTGTTGGTTGCGCTTATGAACACTGATGGGAACTCATTGATGCGCATTACAATCAGCAGCATGACAGCATCACTTTTCGCACCATGAAATCACTAAAAAAATGAATGCGAAGATAACGTCTTGTTCTGTTGTACGATTGCTTTTTATCATATTAAAATGAAAAGTACCAAAAAATTATCACATCATAACACAACTTTGGATGGCCAACTATGCTATGGTCCATATAAGCGGTCACGTCGACCAACCATTGGTGGGTATAGATATATGGTGACTCCAACTATTAGTAGTTGAAGTGGTATCGGTAAAATAAATTTTTACCGGCCGTTAATTGGGTGGATGGTAATTTGGTGTTTTGGTATAGTGTCAAGCAGAATAACTTAGCTGAGATAGCTAATAATAATGGTGTCGCCTGCCTTCATTCTTTTACTATTGTTCAGGCTAATGAATTGCAAAAAGATCGTTTGGGTTCATAACAAAGGCATCAAACAGCAAATATCGAAGAACAAATCTTAGATAAACTTGATGGAGGCCTATTTAGTGTCACAGCTCTAAGAAGCAACATCACCGGGAGTTCTAATTCTTCAATGTGGATGCCTGGGCTTCGCCGTCCACGGTCCACCACCTCTTGGCCTCCCCTGCTGTTTGTTCGTGTACCAATCGTCACCAAACCATTTTCACCTGCTGCTGCTCAGTGCTTACTCGTTAGGGGCTTTGGACGATCGATCCCCTTCTCCTAAGTCTAAGGCTTGGATGCACGGTGTCCGATCGAGAGATGGTCCTTCTTGTTGGCTCCGGCCTCCGGCTAGACATTGTTCCTCAACCTCTCTAGTCTCTATCGTTGGATCTGGCATGGATTGGATGCTCCCATCCAAGAGATTTGATGATCCTGGTGCCTCCAACTCCCGATAACTTGGTCAGGTAACTGAGGGGGTCTGAGGCCATGGAGTAGTATTTTCCATGTGAGCGTGTGTTTGTTTTATAAGGCGGCGAGATGAAGTGCGCATATTCTTAATGGGAGACTGATCATCAGAATATGCACATTCAAGCACGTAGCAATCAGGAGCATCATCCAATGAATTGTATGCAGACGAAGAGCCTCCCTGAGGCCAAATCATCGAGGGGATTCGCAGGAAGACGTGGCTGAAAAGTTATTTGGCCCAGCTCCCCTGCAGCTCTGCGGTCTGCCCCAACCCCAATTCGGTTCGACGAGAGATTGCGCTGCCCCGTGAGCCGCCACGGCACGAACCGATTACAGATGCAACGGAATCGTCAAGGCATCGAACAGACCCCACCGCGCATAGGCGGAGGCGCGACCTGTGCCGTCGAGTGCTAGTGTCGCTGGAACTGCAAGGAATCGCTGGGAGCCTGGGACCTGCACGCTAGAGCCTGGAGTATGTAGCTCTGTCTAGTTTCACCGTCAGGCTTGTGGCAGGCCCGTCCTGAATCCTGACCCAACAGAATTCGCTAGAGCCTGGAGCGCCATCCGTCATTCCCTCTTCGTTCCACCGGTAACTTGGGCTTGTTTGGATCCAGGAGCTAGAAATTAGCCCCTCTCCTTTAGGAGCTAAAATTTAGAGAGCTAACTCAATATCTAAACTTTAGTTCTCAAATTAGCTCAAGGACTAGAGATCCAAACAGGGTCTTGGTAACAGCTCGTATCCAATTGCCTGATTAAATGTTGATTGCTTCATCCCTTGATGTCCTCATTTGTTCTATTTGTTATTGGCTGCTTAATTATGAAGGGAAGCGCAAGGCCAACACCAAAATGAGAGGTACTTATTGCAATTTGGAATTTATTTTACATATCAATTTTAGCACAAAATTATTTGCTATTTATCTGATGCTAGGTTGGTGGATCATTATATCTTGTGCGTGTATTGTCACATCCTGAAATCAGAATGGGATTGAAATCAAAAGTAAATCAACAATTTTCTTTTATATTTTTTAAAAAATTCTCAACATATATTCTGGAAAATTAGTATAAGAAAAATAATAATAATTGGTTGTTCTAAAGTAAATTTGGTTGTTCTTCTTGTGTTGCATTCATGTTGCACGTACTGTAATGCTTACTTGTTTGAGTTTCAGTTTGAATTTGAATTTCTTGAATTAAAATTTAAATTGAATTTGCTAGATCTTTATTTCAAAACCTAATTCTTTTTCCTTTCTTCCCTTTCTCTCTTTTAGCCCAACCCAAATCCCTCTTCCTTTCCTTTTTCTTTCCCCGCAGCCCAACCCGCGCCAGCCTATTCTTTTTCTTTTTCCTGGCCCAGTCCGCCACTCCCCTCTCTTCTCCCTCTCTGCCACCGACAGGAAGGTCCCACCTATCAGGGCCGTCTTCTTTCTGTGCTCGACCCAGACTCGAGCAGAGTCTGGTCGGCGCCCGTGCCTCTCCGCGCCGCCTCCCTTGGTGCGCACACCGAGGCCACCTCCTCACCCCTATAAAGGGTAGCACCGCAGCCCCAAACCCTACCGAGCTTGTGTCGCCGCCTTCGCCTCGCCAAACCCTAACCCTAGCGCCACCTCTCCGCCCTAGCCCGCCGTTGCACCTCGGGCCACTGCGGAACCATCGCTCTGCCATCCGTCTTCGACAACCGATCGTCGTTGAAGCTCCACTACATGGTAAAGCCCCTCCTCACCTAGTTTCCCTCTCTCTTGCACATTCCCGAGCCCGGAATGGCTCGCCGGAGCACCCCGACCGCCCCTCACCGCCATGCGCCCTTGACACCGCTCTGTCTCGCTGAGACGATGCCCTAGATGAGTTCGCCCTGACACGCTCTCTCTCCCAGTCAAAACCATGCCCAAAACCGAGCCTGGAGCACCGAAATGGTGAAGTCCGGCGGGTCGCCACCGCCTGTCACCACCGCCGACGAGCGCCCCCCCACCCATGACCGCCGTTGGATCGGGATCTAACGGATCCAATCCGATCTAACCCTGGCCGTCCGATCAAGATCCAAGGGCCCAGATCCAATCTAACCTTAGTCAATGGTCCAATACTGGTCAACCCTAGGTTGTTTTGCAAATAAACCCCTACGCTTTTATAAAATCCAACCCGCAGTCTAGGACCCCTAGTTTTGCAGGCTAGTCCCCGAAGTTTAGGTTTAGTTATGTTTTAGTCCCTAGTTTCTTTTAGTCAGAGCCCTTCTTCTTCCAAATCTTTCACAGATAAGCTCTGGAACCTTGTTTTAGCCATAACTTCTTCGTGTTACCTCTGTTTTCATCAATTCTTGCGCTCACGTGATCCTTGCAACGTGTACAATAGCTTTACCACCATTTTATCTTCTGTGAGCACAACTTGGTGTGTCTTGCAAGTCTTTCCTGCTATCCCTTCACGTCTATAGTTAATCGCAATTAGATCCCCGAGTCACCATTTAGCTCGTAGAATCGTCGATTTAGATCCGTTTCAACTCGCTTTTGTTGCGTTAGTTTTGTTTTAAAGTAAGCTACCATTTAGTAGTATCGTGGTACGCAGTTCTCATTTTAAAATTAAATATAGATTTAATTTGATTAATGTTTCATCATATAGTTTTTCTAAAGAAAATCCATTTAAGTCTCTACCTCCCGTTTTCATAATTAGTGTTAACTTGATTAGTACCAATTTAAATATGTTTTCAATTATACTTTGTTGTTTCAACATGAATCATAAAGTTGTGCGTTTATATGCTCTCATATGTTCATTTTGAATTAATTATTTAATTGGAATAATTTTTACAAAATAAATTATAAATAAAATATGACTAAGTGCTACTTTGCCTTTATAAATACAAATATAATATGAGTTCATCATAACTAGGGATATTTCTTTTAAATATCCTTCACCTTTGTTTTCTAATTAAAATAATTGAAGCTTATAGTTCTTTTATTTTCTTTCATAATGCAAATCTTTTGATAGTTGTACTTTTGAACCCTAGCTTCATTGTTCACGTTTCTAGCGCTAGCGTGACCGTAGCAACGAGCCCAATCCTTTAGTACGCTCTTTTAAAGTTTTTTTTTTGTTTTGGTGTACTGTTTTTAGTTGTGTTTGTTGTTTGTTTTGTATGGTTGCTGTATGATTGAGGATCGTTGTTCGAAGTTTAAAGAATCAAGAATTCCAAATGAGCAAGAGCTGAGCAGTAAGAGTAGTTTTTAGTTGGAGAAAGGCAAATGACACTAATCATCCTTCTATCTATGCTTATTTACAAGAATATTTTGTTTAATCGGAACATGAAGAACCACCCAAGAAAATAATGCAACTACAATACTATATGTCTCTTATCTTGGCTAATTAATTAGACACTATAGTTTGTGAGAGTCTTACTGAAAAAGGGCAAGAGAGGATGCATCAACGTCGTGGTATAGCTCAATCCTGTTGAGGCTTTGATTTTGTTTATGGTCCTTGGCTAAGGTACCGCCTCATTAAGAAGTGTTATGACCGCTTTGTAGCGGATTGTCACTTGTTAGAGAATCTTTGTAAATGCCTCATAGAGTCTCTATGCAATCACACTTCGGAAGTGTGGTATTGTACCTAGCTAGCACAGCACGGTTTTGGGTCCAAAGTTATTCAGAACTTTTATGCGAATTGTGGTGAAAGTGTATAATCTCTGCAGAGTGTAAAATTGATATATTAGCTGTGCTCACGGTTAAGAGCGGTTTGAACCCTCACATGATTAATAAACTTAAAGATGGATTTAAATCATATTCTGGTTATTTCTTGTGGCTTTACTGAGTACCAATCATAAATATACTCACCCTTACTGCTGCTCAGAAGAGAAAGTTATTGTGAAACATTTTGAAGTTGATGCTGAATTCTAGGCTTACGCAACCCCTGGTCGATTGCCTATGAAGTTTGAAGCCTCTTTTCCAGTATAAGCTATATAACTCTGATAGTCTTTTAATCGTTTATAATTCTCTTTTTTGTGATATTATTACTTAATATTCACTTATAATATCACTATATGTATGGAACTTGATTCTACATTTTCTGCTCCAAAAAAGTATCTCACTGCAGTACCTTAATTTTTTTTTCCCGTCCTTCACCACTGACTGTGGACATGGAGCTTGTAGGGTGGCGGCCATGGATCCCCTAATCCGCACGAAGTGTTTGAGCGGCCCACTGTGACGTCGGAGGAAGTCCTTGTTGGTGCCCTCATGATGTTGTTCCTCCAACTCTTATTTGCGAACTGAGCATTCTAGTGCTAAGGAGGAAAGGTTCCGGCACTTTGATGCTCCCGGTGTCTCTGATTCCTATTTTCTTTTGGAACTTTTGCGGATGCATGCCGCCATTGGCTACCTTTCCTTCCCGGCCGGTATTCCACCCATGGTCACCAGTGATCACCGGAGGAAGAAGAATATATATATATATATATATATATATATATATATATATATATATATATATATATATATATATATATATATATATATATGACAGGGCTAATCTCTACTCTGGGTATGAAATAGTTATTCCATACCCGAGACAACCCACCCCGAGCCCACGCACCGTGCTCGCGCTGGCGCTAGGCGTGCGCCTGGTTTTTTTCCCCTCACGTTGGTTTTTTCCCATAGCGGTTTTCCTCCGTCCCTCAAGCGCACATCTCGGTCAGTTGCAGAGAAACTCATCCTCGCTCCTCGGGCCGACGGCGCTGCCATTGGACGCGACGGACGGGGAGCTCGCTGGCTTCTGCGTCTGCAGCGGCGTCCTCTTCGCGGGCGACGCCACGCTCTCGCACATGATGGTCAAGTTCGCCGGCTTTTAGCTCCACAACAGCGTCCTCATCCCGGACAACGCCAACGCCTACACCAAGACGGTGAGGAGGAAGGACGAGCTCATCGTGTTCCCGCAGGGCCTGCTGCAAATCCAGGTCAACACCGACACAACCGCCGTGGCGTTCAGCACGTACATCAGCGCCAACCCCGGCCTGCAGATCACCGACTACACACTCTTTGCCAACCTCCTGCTAGAGGATGTGGTGACCAAGGTCACCTTCATCTGTGAAGCTGAGGTCAGGAGGCTGAAGGCGTTCTTCGGCCTCGTGAACAAGGCTGCCTTCTTCATCAGTATCCCGGACGACGACGCTCCATCCTCCCATTCCCGACGCCGGAATCTGCGATTGTGCACAGGTGCCCGCCGAACAACAACGACGCCCAACCACAGTAGCAGCAGCAGCAGCAGCGAGGTGATGTCCTGCTGCTTCCTGCTGGATGAGCTACTGATCGCCGCCGGTGCCATCATGTCAATTAACAAGCAGCTCTATCTGCTTGATCGATGAGAATATGAGATGATGGCTGCTCCAATTTGATCGATTTATTTGCAGCTAGAAATGGAGGCCATAGTACTGGACAAATTTTGGAGGCTAGCTAGATCGTTCGCTCGCTTATTATTAACTAACAGGGGGCTGGCAATAATTTGACCGGCAGCAAGTTGCTTTTAATTTCAACCGCGATGACTCCTTGCTGTGGAACGTGCATTGGTTTCCTTCCATCCACTGGTCAGCTATCTCTAGTACTAGCTAGTATCTATCCTTCTTATTAATTGATATAGTCGATTGCAGAGACAATAATACAGAGACAAAGAGCAGCATATAGGATCACATGGAATATTCCTAAATAATTTACTTGTACAAGCCACATCGATTCTTGTGGTTCTTCAGAATTTCTGGTACAGCTGTAAAGGTTCCTGCAAATTCTTACATATTGTATTCCAAACATGCCCTACATGGTTAACACAACACTAACAAAATTTTGCCTGCCATATCATTGTTCCGTGTTTCCACCAGACATCTCCATCAGGCGAAGAACACTTGGAACAAAATAACTAAGAGAGATTTAATTTCTCTATGCTCTTTGGAGCTCTTACGGAATCATGACACCATCAAGACATGTTACAAGTACAAAGATGCAGCGAATACTATTGCCTCTTGATCTTGCTGATGGTCAAGCTCAATTATGTACTTGTTCAAATAAGCATTCAGCCCATTCTGTTCCAAGTACCTGACAATAAAGGAATGTGACAATAATTAATGCTGATGCTTCAAAAAGTTCTGCAGATATAGCAGCAGTAATGGTCTCATGACAGAATATATCAGCAGATATGAACAAACGTATCAACAAGTAAATGTGCCGGCATGGACTAAAAGTAAACAACTAATTAATTTCCAGAGTATAAGTTCACTCAAAAACGAATAGTCCAAACTGTTGTTTCTGAATGCAATGGGACTAAGAGTGACAGATAAAACGATGTTACTGGATAGATCACATGGGAAACATAAGCAACATATATAGTAGAAAGATTAATAAGAACCTAACTCAAATTTAGATTGAAGGGATATATTTTTTAGAAAGAGTTTAAGATCGCAAATGGAAATTAGGAGCTGAACGAGTGGACATGATTACCCCATATGCAGGGACATGTTTCTGCCATGTGAAATTAAATTCCACGATAGCATAATAAATTGCAAGAACAGAATGAACACCGCAATACCATAGCCCTAATCGACCACACAAATCCTTCACCTGCATCCCAAAACTTTCTTCACCTATAGTAAGTAATTTGCAGCCTTACAGCAGGGAAGGAATAGTATCATAGCACGGAAGTCGGAAGGAACAAAAAGAAATGAATTCACTCATATCTAAGCATGAGCAGAGATATCTACTGGAAAACGCAACATGAAAATTAATCAATCCAAACCAAGAACCCCTACTGCTCAACCACGATATACCTTATGGATGTGGATCCTTAAGTCTAAAGCACATACACTAGCCAGTATGTCTCTCCTCTCCCTTACCGCTGTCGCTGCTCCGATGCGCCTCTACAGAGTCGCACAGTTGGATGAGGCGCCAAGGTGGCATCGTCAGCACGGCAGTGGAGAAAAACGAGGAACTAGGTGTCCAAGAGTGGTCCGCTGACGCGGGCGAGATCGAACACGGGTACGATAATGACGGCCACCGGCAAATCCAACACTAGATGCTCAGATTGGGAGATTATGCTCACAATTAATCAACAGATCAGCTCCTTCTATTTTCGGAGAGGGTCTCTGACTGCAAGCGACAAAGAAACATTAGGATTGGAAATCCATTTGTCACTCGTAGGATCAAAGAATTCCTCTCTGCAATTACCTTCGGTCGATGCTTCCTTCAACTCCAAAGTCTGGAACAATGGGTTCTGATGCAATTAACCTGGATCTAGCTGTCCTGACGGCGGTGCCGGCAAGAGAAAACGGAGGCAGTGCTAATGACTCCACAATCGCCTCGCCGCCGCAGTCGAGGGCTCGAGGCGGAGTTGGGTGACTAGCTATAAAAAATATGCGCAAACAACTGAACCATCAGGGGCAGGATCTACCTGACGAGTGCCAGACTGCCCATGGCTGGGGTAGCAGGTGGAGTCCGTGTAGACGAGATCCGTGCGTTGCTTCCGCGGGTCCAGTGCAAGCAACCGGAGATGCAGCGTGGTGAGGAAGCTTGATGCACGCAGCGCCGATTCCGGCGGAGCGGTGTCGCGAAACGGATCGCGAATTGGGAGGAGGGAGCTCCGTCGGAGGAGGGGAGCGCCATCGGGAGGGAGGGGCAACGGCGGGAGGAGGGAGCATGCCGTCGGGAGGAGCGGCGGCGTCGGGAACTGGAGGAGGGAGCGCCGTCGGGATCTGCTCGCGACCTGGGGGCACCCTGCTGCATTGGGCGAACGCTCGGGTGGAGGCGGCAACGGTGGATGGCCGGCTAGGGCCGGCGGGAGCAGGCGCGGCAGCTCGCCGGGCGGCACGGACGCCGACGGCGCAGTGAATCGCGCTGCCGGTGATGCAGGGCGGGGCGGGCGCAGGGAAACGCCCGGCGGCGCTGTGCATCTGCGAGCTGGGGAGGGGGGGGGGGACCGCTCGGTCGTGGGGGAACCGCTCGCTCGGTCGTGGGTCGAGGACGGCACGAGCGTTCGGGTCGGGTGCGGGGGTCGAGCGCGGTGGGCGGGCTCGGGTACTCAATAGTTTAGTTTATTCAGTACCCAGGTATCTAATAGATCTACTATATATATATATACATAGCTGTTGATAAGATAACAGCTAGCAGTATTGGTTGCGCATACAAGTGAGAAACTGAGTGACATATGTTGAGATGCATTATTATTGTTTGCACTTTGCAAGTGAGAAACTGAGTGACATCTGTCGAGATGCATTATTATTGTTTGCACTTTGCAGCATCACTCCTTAATTGTAGCATCGAATCACTGGTAATGAATGAGACAAATAACTGATCTGAACATGAAGACAGTCCTCGCCCTGTCGCACAGTAGTTGGTTTTATGAAACTGAATTCTAAAGTGACTAGTACCTCACAATCGCATTTAACTTCATTGGTGATATATTTTTCCTAATAAACTATTGACAAGGTGCAGAAGATAGAAGATAGATATGGAAGATGTTCTTTGGTTGATTGGTCCGATGACTAAGCACTTGTGTTTCAGATTTCTTGACGGGGACTCATCACAAGGACGTTCTGATGCATCAGCCAAACATTTCGATTTTGTGGCAAGGGGTTAGCATTGTTCTTTCGGTTGTGAGCGTAAGACAGTTTAGATGCTTTATTTCATAATAGGAAAAAAGAACCTGTGCTACAAAAACGAGGGCTAAAAATTGCTCCTTTTTTCTTTAAACAAATAATATATACAGTGCTACTGCATGGCAGCGTCATCATGTAGACATATCTGAACAGAATGTCATGTTAATTCAGATAATCCCTACGTGAATTTTGTTGATCCCGGCCTTTTTTATATGTGAAGACATTCAGACACGCTTGCAGGATTGTAGGTGCAGTACTGTACACCTCCGGTTCAAGCAGATCCGAAGCATGACGATAACGTTATGATGCTCATAGCGTGCTTTGCTGTCAGCAGTGGGCCCGATGTTATGTCTGCAAAGGTACTAGCAGCGGAGGCGATTGTCGCAGCGGACTTCAAATTGGAGTTGAGAGATGTCATGCCGCAAGAGATGTCGAGCTAACGATGAACTGGTGTCTGCGGCTGTGGAATCTCACCTGGCCTGGATGCTCCTATGGAAGAGATTTGATGTTCCCGGTGCCTCCTACTCCCTGTCACTACTAAAAAAAGACTTTTATTTCAGGTCATTTGTCCTGGCTGTCTTTTGACCCGGGATAATAGGTGGCTTTTGTCCCGGGTCCAACGGCTATCCGGGCCAGCAGGGAGGGGGGAGGGGACAGATGACTTTTGTCCAGATTGGAGGCACCAACCGGGACAAAAGGGGTGCCTTTTATCCCGGTTGGTGGCTCCAACCGGGACAAAAGGCCCGTGCAGCCTTTTGTCCCGGTTGGAGCCACCAACCGGGATAAAAGGCCCCCTTTTTGTCCCGGTTGGTATCTCCAACCGGGACAAAACTCCTTGGCCCCCTTATCCCCTTCCCTCTCCCTCCGTCCGAGCCATTCAGCTCACTTGTTCTTGCTGTTTTTGGTTCGGGAGAGGGGAGTTCTTGCTCATTTCTTCACCACATTTGTGAAGATCTTTGATTCCCCCGTCCATCCATCGGCGCTAAAGGTTTGGGGCTTATTTTTCTCTTCTTCCTTGGCTTGTATAGCTCATTTCATGCTTTAGAAATAGAGAAAATGTATAGCTAGCTCATTTCTTGGACATTTAGATTGCATATGTAGGTGTGATTTTCTTTTAGATTTAGATGAGTATGTGGATAGTAGAAATTTTTAGAATGAGTGTAGACACTTCATGTGATGTACTTGTATATATGACTATATTGTGGATAGTTGATTTTTGTATTCATGAATGAATTAATGAAATGAGTATATTAGAATTTTTTCATTATGAATGAATTATTTTGACACTCTAGTGATGTATTCATTCATGCTCACACTGAAACCATCTAGAAGCTTAAAAAATCTTTATTTCAAAACAAGTATACGTCGTTAATCTCCATTCAACGGTGATGTCACTACATTTCGGGGATACACGATGCGTTATAAGGACGTCACCAATGGGCTGGTCGCAAAACCAGCACTTGCGGTTAATATGAACACAGCATTTGGCACAGTCAGCGTGGCCGTTGTTGCACTGAGAGCATATCAACGAGCATACTGCCTATGCCAAGTGCTGTGTTCCTATCAACCGTAAATGTTGGTGTTGCGACTGGCCTATTGGTGATGTACTTATATAGCACCATGTCCCCCCGAAAGGTAGTGTCATCACCGCAGGGTCGAGGTTACCGACATATACATTTTCTGAAATAAAGTTTATTTTTTCTTCTAGAGGGTTTCTGGATATTGAAAAGGGTGTTCTCCTGGAACTGAAGGGTGTCAAAATAATTAGGAGTTATAGATATTTCGTATTTTTTATATGATTTTATTGTTATTTGCAAGAGTTATTAATCTGATCATTGTAATTGTAATAGTAAATAATATTTGCATTGTAATGGTAAGAATTTATATTTTTGTGAAAAATAAAGGTATTTTCCAGTAAAATATGGCTTCAGCAGCTGGAGGGAGTGGCGCCAGTGGGGGTGATCGTTGTCCTTCTGGAGAGAAGGGCACAACTCTAGGTCGTCGGTTCAAGAAACCTAGTGCTTTTCATAGGGCACCGCTCCGTTATTTGGAAAAAGAATATAGAGAATGTGTGGCAAGGGGCGAGGAACCTCCGTTTGATCTTGAGAATTTATTGCGGCATTACGATTCGTCACCACCAAACTCGGAGGTTTCAGCTCCACCATCTTCTTCTGCGCCAGCAAGAAATCCGTTAGAGCATTATGTGTTCCCACGCAAGGACGGTTGAAAACCTATGTGTTGTTGTCCGAATTTTTAAGTTTCATGTTGAGTACTCCTTTGTTAAGTTCTGTAATGGATTAAGTACTCCTTTTAATTAATCAAGATATATGATGGATATTGCAGATCTTTTAATTATTCATATTATGTTACATTTAGTTTAATTTAGGTTTGATATATTTTATTTATTCGATACGTGTAAAGAATTCAAATCGATTTCTTTAAAATGTAGATGGACCGGCAATGGATGTACAATGCTAACCGACGTTCGAACGAATTCATTGAAGGCCTGCATTATTTTTTATCTGTGGCTGAGGCAAACAAGCAGAATAGTTTTATGTGCTGCCCGTGTGTTCATTGCAACAACAACAAGGATTACTCATCTTCAAGAATCCTACACAGCCACATTTTCGCAAATGGTTTCATGGAGAAGTATGTTTGTTGGACGAAGCACGGAGAACAGGGGGTTACCATGGAAGACAATGAAGAAGAAGATTTTGACGATCACTTTTCCGGGAATGCTGGGTTCGGTGCATTTGATGACGATATTCCCATGGAAGAGCCCGAAGTAGATGTAGCAGAAAATGATCCCAGCGACGATCTGGGGCAGACATTGCACAATGTGCAGGCAGACTGTGAGAGTGAAACGGAGAGGTTGAAGTTCCAGAAGATGTTAGAGGACCACCGTAAGTTGTTGTACCCAGATTGTCAAAATGGATTGAAGAAACTTGGCACCACCTTAGAGTTGCTCCATTGGAAGGCGACAAATGGTGTATCCGACAAGGAATTTGGTGAATTACTCAAACTTGTTAAAAAAATGCTTCCTAAGGACAACGAATTGCCTGCCACAACGTATGAAGCCAAACCACTTGTTTGCCCTCTAGGATTGGAAGTGCAAAAGATACATGCATGTCCCAACGACTGCATCCTCTACCGAGGCCAGTACGAGAATTTGGATGCATGTCCCGTATGCAGTGCATTGCGTTACAAGATTAGAAAAGATGATCCTAGCGATGTCGAGGGGGAGCCTCCCCAGAAGAGAGTTCCTGCGAAGGTCATGTGATATTCGCCTATAATACCACGTTTGAAGCGTCTGTTTAGAAATAAAGATAATGCTAAGTTGATGCGATGGCACAGAGGAACACAAGCAAGACTCGATGTTGAGACACCCCGCTGATGGGTCGCAGTGGAGAAAAATAGATAGAACGTATCCTGAATTTGATTTGGATGCGAGAAACATAAGGTTTGGTTTGAGTACGGATGGCATGAATCCTTTTGGTGAGATGAGCAGTGGTCATAGCACTTGGCCTGTGACTTTTTGTATGTACAATCTTCCACCATGGCTCTGCATGAAACGGAAGTTCATGATGATGCCAGTGCTTATCCCGGGCCCAAAACAGCCCGAAAATGACATTGATGTGTATCTAAGACCATTGGTCGAAGAACTCTTATTGCTCTGGGGCGATGAAGGTGTACGGATGTGGGATGAATACAAACATGAAAACTTCAACCTACGAGAATTGCTGTTCGTAACGATCAATGACTGGCCTGCTCTTAGTAACGTGTCAGGACATTCGAACAAGGGATATAAAGCATGCACACACTGTTTAGATGATACCGATAATATATGGTTGACTCACTATAAGAAGGTTGTATACATGGGTCATCATCGGTTTCTTCCCATCAGGCATGTGGTACGAAAGAATCGCAAGCATTTCAAAGGCCAAGCGGACCACCGAACAAAACCGATGCACCCTAGTGGTAAAGACGTCTTCAACATGGTAAAAGATCTAGAAGTTATTTTTGGAAAGGGACCTGATAGCCAACCTGTTTCGAACAAAAACGGAATGGCGCCCATGTGGAAGAAGAAATCTATATTTTGGGAGCTACCGTATTGGGAAGTCTTAAATGTTCGTCATGCAATTGATGTGATGCACCTCACGAAGAATCTTTGCGTTAACCTGATAGCATTCTGAGGAGTTTACGGAAAGACAAAAGATATAGTAGAAGCACGTCAAGAATTGCAACGTATGGAAGAACGAGATGCCTTACATCCACAACAGCGAGATAATGGACGAGAATACTTAAGTCTTGCCAGCTATACTTTTAGCAAGGAAGAGAAGGAAACCATGTTTGACTGCTTGAGCAGTATAAAGGTTCCATCTTGATACTCATCCAATATAAAAGGAATCTTAAATTTGGCAGAGAAGAAATTTACAAATCTCAAGTCCCATGACTGCCACGTGCTTATGACCGAACTTCTTCCGGTTGTGCTGCGGGGGATTCTGCCTAATAACGTCCGGTTAACCATCGTGAAGCAATGTGCCTCCTCAACGCAGTTTCTCAGAAGGTAATTGTCCCGGATAATTTGATAAAGCTACAAAACGATGGGGTGCAATGCCTTGTTGGCTTTGGGCTGATATTTTCACCATCTTTCTTCAACATCATGACACATCTTCTAGTGCAACTTGTGAAAGAGATTGATATCCTCGGACTAGTATTTCTACACAACATATTCCCATTCGAAAGGTTTATGGGGGTACTCAAGAAATGTGTTCGTAATCGAGCTCGTCCAGAAGGAAGCATCGCTAGTGCCTACGGAACTGAGGAGGTCATTGACTTTTGTGTTGACTTTATTGATGACCTTAAACCGATTGGGGTCCCTGAATCGCGATATGAGGGGAGACTAACTGGAAAGGGTAAATTAGGAAAGAAATCTTATGTCTGCACAGATGATTTTTCATTTAAGAAAGCGCATTATGCGGTTCTTCAACAATCATCTTTGGTTGACCCGTATATCGAGGAACACAAGAAAATTCTGCTCTCCGAATTCCCGGAAAAGTCTGAGGCATGGATTACACGTGAGCACATGAACACTTTCGGCAGCTGGTTGCGGAAGCATCTAATGCATAACATGGATATAAGTGAACAACTGTTCTTATTGGCTAGGGGACCATCTTGAAATATCTTAACATACCAAGGGTACGAGGTAAATGGAAACACATTTTATACGATAGCCCAAGATAAAAAGAGTACCAACCAAAACAGCAGTGTTCGTATGGATGCCACGGACAATAATGGAAAAAAGGGCACATATTATGGCTACATTGAAGAGATATGTGAGCTGGATTATGGTCCCAATTTCAAAGTGCCTCTATTTCGTTGCCAATGGGTTAAGCTATCTAGAGGAGGGGTAACAAAAGATGAGTATGGGATGACAATAGTTGATCTCAACAATCTTGGATATAGAGACGAGCCGTTTATCCTAGCACGGGATGTCGCTCAGCTTTTCTACATTAAAGACATGTCTAGCAAGGCAAAGAAGGGAATAAACAAGCAAAAGGATCATGAGCTAGTTCTATCAGGGAAGAGAAACATCGTTGGAGTGGAGGACAAGACAGACTTGTCAGAAGAATATAATAACTTTGTTGCCATTCCATCTTTCGAAGTAAATGCTGATCCATACATCCTGCTAGCCAATGATGATGCTCCATACTTGCGCCGTGATCATAATCAAGGGACATTTGTCAAGAGAAAGTCTGTTACCGCTAATCTTTCATGTACTTGAATCAATTTCTATTATTATATACAAAAGTAATGACAATTCGAATACTTTTATTATATATGTACTGTACCATTATCATTTTTTATAATTCTCACTTAATTATCCGACTCCAGTATAATTTTCAAACAATAATATGGATTACTCAACTAATTTTATTTATTTCATGAAATTACATTCAAATTAACACACTATACTCTCTCACTAACACACACAATCTCACTAACACACACACTATCTCACAAACTCACACAATACTCATTAATATCATGAAATTGCTTAATTTTATGTAAAATTCACTTTTTAAATGTTAAATATCATGATAGAATCCACTTTCTGTCGAAAAGCAAGAGTTTGAAAAAATTTGTCTCCGCCACCCCGAGCCCCCACCCCTAGCGCCGACGTCGTCCCTCCTCCCCGCTCGCGCCCGTCATCCACCGACGCGCCGCTTGCGCCGTCGTCGTCCTCGACCTCCGCCTCGCCCGTGCGCCGCCCCGAGCTCGCCGTCCCGACCTCGCCCCGAGCTGCATTAGGTGAAAACGGTGCCGACCATGGGCCGCCGCCACCCCGGCCCCCAAACCCTAAATTTTGTGCAAATTTTAGTGAATTAGGTGTTAATTTTATTTATTATATATTAAGTATAATTCAATTATTAGAATTAGGTGTAAATTTTGTGCAAATATTTTTAGAATTAAATTTTGGATATATTATTAGAATTCAATTATAGATATATTAGTAGAATTCAATTATGGAAATATTATTAGAATTCAATTTTGGATATATTATTAGAATTTAATTATGGAAATATTATTAGAATTCAATTTTGGATATATTATTAGAATTCAATTTTAATGTATCATGTATTTATTATTTAATGTATCATGTATTTATTATTTAATTATGTCATTTATAATACTTCTCGAGCTCGCAAACTCGCGCTAACACACAAATGTTTCCAATAGTTTCCGATCGTTACCAATCCCGACCGAATCGTTTCCTATAGTTTTCGATCGTTACAGATACCGACCGAATCGTTTCCGATAGTTTCCGATCGTTACCGATACCGACCGAATCGTTTCCGATCGTTTCCGATAGTTTCCGATCGTTACCGATCTAAATATGTGGATTATTTAGAGAATTTTCTTAAAGGTTTTATTTGTATTCATATTTTAATTACGATGGACCCGCGACACACAGACGTGGAAGACGAACAGTTCCTGATGAATATGGTTGCCGAAGGTCAAGAAGATGCCCCTGAACAAGCTGATGATGGCTGCAATACCGACATATATTTGAATATGTCCGATGACGGAATTGAGACACCATCTTTTCAGGATGACACTGCTGGTGAACAAAGTGCTAATGTACATATCACAACTATACATACTTGTATTGAAAATCATATTTTCATCTGAATCTATATGAATACTATGAATGTTTTTTTATAGCCATCTGGATCATCGTCGCAGCAGAAAAAGACGAAGTGAGGCCCGACAAAAAAACTGGAAGTGTGGTTCATTATAATCCGGAAGTATTGTCCGGGACCACATCCCGATTAGCTTCAGGCTATGGAAAGCTTCCAATCCAAGCGACGAATGGGATGCGGTACCCGAAAGAGAAAAAGAATGGTGCTGGCAGGAGCTTAAGAAAAACTTCACGGTTCCAGCTGAATCCGAAGAGATATGCAAGCGCTGGACCCTGAGCAAGATGGCCCTGCAATCATTCAAGAAAACTTTGACGAAGAAATATTTCAAGACCGGGACCACGCCCGTGTTTACCGGCGAGCTCGAAAAGCTCAGGGGTCACTGGGATGCATTTGTGCAATACAAGTCTTCAGAGCTTGGGCTACAGAAGATGCAGAAGGCCAAAGACAACGCCTCGAAGAAAGTGTACCATCACACTCTAGGCCAAGGAGGCTACAAGCTTGCAATACCCAAATGGGAGAAGATGGAGCAGGATCTACTTAACAGAGACATCCAACCTGCTACCATGAACTGGCCTGAAAGGTCAAGGACCTGGTTTTATGGTCACGGGGGAATCTTGGACCCATTGAATGGAGCCTGCATCTATGGGCCAAACATCCAGCTAGCAGCCCAAAGACTATAGGAGGCCATACAAGCAGCGGCCGAGGGAACATTCCAGCCGGATAGAGAGAGGGACGAGCTGACTTACGCCCTTGGGAATCCAGAGCATCCGGGCCACACAAGAGGCAAAGGCGTGGTTCCGTGGAAGTATGGGTTCAGGGATTACATTGAATCATATAGAAGCCGGCAAAGAAGAAAGAATGATGAGCAGGAGCACTTGCAAAGGCTAGAGGAACGGCTCATGTCACACGATCAAAGACTGGAGGAAGAGGTTCAATGCCAAGTGGCCATAGCAATGAGCCAGCTATAGCAAGCACAACCGGTGCCTCCAGAGCCTAATGTCGCAGCCGACCATCTATCTCAGCGGAAAAGCAGCTGCGCTTCCACAGACGTCGCAGTCGAGCCAACGGGGATCCAGGCCACAGTTGAAGCGACGGCCCCGCAGTGATTTCCAGTGGATGAGATCACCCAGCAGACACCTTGTGACCTGCAGACTGCCATTAAGAACTTAATGTTCACTGTTGCGTACGGTACCGCCATGCCAACCCAACCAGGCGATGTGTACCACGGGCAGCAAATTCCGGCAGGATATACAAGAGTTGGCGTGGAGCATATGTGCCAGAGTTGGGAGACGCTCGAGCTTGATATTCCTGGAGGTGATGGGAGAGGACACTAGTAGAAGCCATTCATGGCTACATCCTATGGGATAAGCACTACATTGCCCTAAAGTCGGATGATCGAACACCAAGACCGGCATCTTAGCATGCCTCTCCAAGGCCGTCATCTCCGCAAAACTCCCCAAGGGTAGCACGGTCTCGGCAAGGTTCACCGGCACATTCTCCATCACCATCATCTCATGCGCCGATGAATACTCAAGCGTCACCGTCGCCTCCATGGTCACCCTGTCCGCCGCTGGCAAAGAAGCAGATAAAGCCGCCGGCAAAGAAGGTAGCTGCACCGGCTAAGGAGCCTTCAAAGAAGAAGGAAAAGAAGAAAAAACCAAGGAGGCTCCTATTAAACCCTGGGACCTGAGTATTGAAGAATGCAATCAGAGGACTACTGAAAGAGTTAAAGAGCACTTCAAGCCGAAGCTGAAGCCGGAGCCCGAGAAAGTGATAAATCCAGGAGATTTGAAATTTTTTAAGGGAATGTGGGAAGCAAATAAGAGAAAATTCATTCCGAGAGATCCCCCTTCAGACTATGACCGCACAATTATCAAAACTACTGAGAAAAAGAAGAGACAATCAAAGTCGTCGTCATCCGACGTTCCACAGCTCGGAGCCCAAAAGAAACAATCAATAGAGCCTCTCGTAGTTGGACAGACGACGCAACAACAAGACTTTGTTACATTTTTGAAAGAATCAAACCTGACGGCGGTTCAGATTGCAGGGGGAGAAGATATTCCAAAGGCCGATGTGCTCGTCAAATGGACGTATGAGCTGGACAAATCTCTTGTACCCCCCGAAGTAGTGTCCGTGCTTCCAACACAAATGTATAAGCTGCACCAGCACTACATGCGTGCGATGGCCGATTGCATCTTCATGCAGGGTGCAAAGATTAAAGATGATGATTTCTTACGGGGGGAGGCCATTATATGGATAAACTAGGAAGAAGTTTACCAACTATTCCATCAGGAGGACCTCGACATCTCTATGGTCGGCTTGTGGGTTCTGTAAGTATTTTACTCTCCTTACGTATTGTTTTGCATGATCTCAACATACTGATCCCTTGATTTATTCGGTATCATATAGAATGGAGATACAAACTTGCAGGAGAAAGGGATACTCTCACCTCGGCTTCATTGACCCAAATACTTGTAATTGGAGGCTTCTACGCGATAATTCTGATGAGATATTCCAAAACTTGTTCAAGTACATAAGCATTCATCACAACAAGCAAATGATATTGTTTCCTTACAACTTTGCGTGAGTGATTCCTTCCGTCTAACTCTTTCTATTCTGTAATCGAATTGTTTAAATCTTAACTATTAAGAACTGCCTCCGTATAATCTTGCAGTGAACACTGGGTCCTAATTGTCATAATTCCCTAGAAGAGCCTACTCGTGGATATGGACTCATTGAGCAGAAATCCAGAACAATACGAAGATCTTCTTAATATGATAAAAAAGTAATTCTACCACTACTCCGTCGATGACCGATAATTTGAATCACGTTGTTACTTGACTATAATTGTTCTAATCATGCACAGGGTTTGGAAACAAGTCGCTAAAAATCATCCAGGCAAATTGGACAAGGAATTAAAGATCAAGACAGATTTTGCGGTACGCACTTGGATGATTCGTTGCACATTTCATTAGTTTTATTATATATTCATGTAAATACCTGATAATTTCTTCTCTCTTAAAGTGTATGAGGCAGAAACAAGACACTAATTTATGTGCATACTATGTATGCGAGAACATCCATGGTCTGGTAGGTCCTCCAAAGGCCTTGGCAGATTGGGAGGAGGAAGTAAGTAAAAAACTTGTTAATGTTTGAACTCATATTTTAATTAGTCGAAATTAATTATCCTCCTTTTCCATAGGTCGAGGAGATGCGCAATAAACTCATACCGGAGGAAAAGATTATGGCGATTCAAAAACAATTGTCCGGATTTATTGTTGAGCAAGTGCTCGATCCAAAAGGCGAATTCTACGATGATGGGCAATCTCACATTGACGATCGCAACAAATATGATAATATACGCGTATATATATAATTAAGAACGAATATACCTATGTAAATATATATGTGTGTGTATGTATTATATTTCTATTTATGAGTATGTATTTATTATATATTTAAGCCCTCCAATAATATATGTGTGTGTGTGTGTATATATATGGAAACTATCTAGGACAAATATTATATAATTAACTATATATATATGTATATATTAGTGGAGATCTTACACACTGAATTCCAAAACATAAGTTTAATTGAAATGTAAAAGTATAATTGAAATAGAAAAATAATTGAGAAAAGAGAAACAAGAAAAAAATGGACCTTTTGTCCCGGTTGGTAACACCAACGGGGACAAAAGAGTGCTTTTTGTCCCGGTTGCCAGACCCGGGACAAAAAGGCATCCCTTTTTTTCCCGGCCTGGCGTTCCCGGTTGGGAAATCGAGACAACAGGAGTTTCCCAACCGGAACAAATCAGCATTTCTGTAGTAGTGAGTAGCTTGTAGTTGAAGCCCTGGAGTAGTACATTTTCCATGTGTGTGCGTTTTACGAGGAAACTAAGAGAGATGAAGTGTGCCTATATATATCTACATAAGAGACTGATCAGAGCATGCACATTCAACCGCCTTGCACGGTCAGGAGCATCAACCAATGAATTGTATGAAGTGCAGTCTACGGTAATTTTGGCTTATCATGAATGGATGCAATAAATAAATGACTATATGGGTAATGTACCTGGATTTGTTGTTGAGACTGCTTTCATCAAACACCCAGTTATATTTATAGATATTACTAGAGTCGCGAGGAAAACATTACGGTCCTGCTTACACCCATAGCATCTGTATCTGATCTTCTTTTGTTATCTTTGTGTTCCCTCATGTAGTTTTTGGTATTATGATATTGATATTGGTTACGTTTTCTTATCCTTTGTCGTACATAATGACTCTTAACCGCCTAAAAGCTGACTATAATGGAGAAACAAGGAACAAAGTAGACTGGTTATTAAAATTTTAGCAGATATGGCGATGTACTTGTATCAATAATTATTCACATGGTAATACAGGGCATTATTGCCAACTGTCGTAGAGAAACCTTGATCGACATTACCATGTCATCTATCAAGCTCCGGATTTGTGGTGAGAGTTAAGAATTGTGTTTTCGATGCATGGTTCATTTCATAGAAGGAAAAGTGAAATTATTAATTATGCCATAATGGAGGATTAAAATACTCTCTTTGTTGTCCAAAAATAATGTCGTGCGCTTGCATGGCTACAACATATATGTGTGACACTACTACGAAAAAGATTTTCATGGGTGGATAAAACACATTTGTAGGGGCAGGTGCGGTACCCGCGCCTGCTTCTCACAGTTAAATAGGCGTCTTTTTCAAGGGTGAAATGCTTTTCTAGGAGCGGTGCGGTAGGTATAGTACCCAGCTCCATTTCTAGGAGCGAATTATATTCTTGACCCACCTCTGGAAACAAAATCGGGATGTTTCTACAAATTATTTTTGTAGTAGTGACATTAGAAATGCATGAGTAAAACATCACAAAAAACATGGTATAGGAGATTACCCCCACGTGAATTTTGAGTTTTTGGTATGCGAAGAAATAATTAGAGGTCGGGAGCCCTACTTATTCTGAGCTATTTGAAGTCAGTGCACCTTAAATTATAACCATAAATCATTGCCAAGTTACAGAAGACCACAAGGCAACACTAGATGGAGAAAGTTGCGGAGCTCGAGGCAATAATTTGGTAAGATACAGTAGACAATTTGATAAAATAAAGTTTAATACCAAGCAATTTAATACACAAGGGTAAATAACTGAAACCATGGTGATATATTTAAATGATCTCTTAATATCTAAAATCGCTCAACGAACAAGAGGAGGCTAGCATGACTGCTAGGTCGCCATAAGGTTGAATTGAATAAGCACTTTCTAGAACACAAGAATGAGTTATGTGATTAAAATTATAAAAGTATGTTACACCTGAGCAGAGTATCTTACTATTACTAATTAGAGGTTTATTTGAAACCTCCACGTGATGCCATCTATTGATCCTAGGTGGATACTCTAGATTTTCTAGAGTATCCTAGAAATTTTCACAAAAATCAGATTCATCTAGTCATGAATCCAATAGAACTAATCATAATAGTTGTTGGATTTGTTATCTTTTCTAATTAATTACCCACCTCTACCACTATAAAGTAGACTAATGTAACCCACTAAACATGTATCTAAATTACTCACCTCTGCTATTATAAAACAAAAGTAACCCCCTAATCTTTATATAAATTACCCATCTATACCATTATAAAAATAATACAAAATAATCCCCTAAATTTGCAAACAAATTATCCAATTATATCATTATTAAAAGTTAAACTAACCTCTAAATATGACTCTAAATTATATAATTATAATAAAATATTAAAGTGCACCAATATAAAATTTTAAATTACTATTTCTACCATTTTGAATATATTATTATGTTATTGTTTATATAAAAATACTACCCACTATATGCGTCATGTATGGTGGAAGAGATAAGAATACTAATTCGCAAACAAATGATTCAATTAAATATATATATCAAACACACATGGAGGTGTGTTGTAAAACAAAAACTATTGCAACTAGATAATTATGTATTTTAGAATATAAATATTTAATAGATGAAAGAGAAGGTGAGATAGATAATTCTAATCATTAGCTATAAACTTTATTTTTATATTAATTATATTAGTTCGTGCAGGAGCACGGTTGATAGGCTAGTTTGGATTAATTTGGACATGACCTGGTGTCTGGCAGTTTCTCAAAATCAGAAAACTAGCAAACTTTGCAACTATAGTAACAATTGCTAGTTGTTGTATCTTTTAAAAATAAGTCTAGAAGTTTGATATAACAGATGCAGTCCAATCGGTGGTGGTCTGGTCATTTCATCACCAGCACCAATGCTGCCATTCCCATCTACAGAAGCATGCAAATCAACGGACATGCAAATCAACAGATGTCCTCGCGTCCAGTTTTGCTACTTGAGCTAGCCTGAGGGTTTAGTCCAGATGCTGCCGCTTGCAGTCACTGGAGGGTGGGCGAGCAGCACTCAAAAGCGAAAAAGTTGGGTGGGCACGAATACTGATCAGCGGCAAGTACATATGGGCTGCCTCTATTGGCCGGATTTTGCAGGGTATGCCGAGGCCTAACCGGCGTACCCAGTAAATCCACCTCTACCTTGCCTTGAATCAGGCCCGTTTTTAGGCCCGTGCGGTCCGTACAATCGCATAAAGCCTCCAAATTTTAAGAACCCCAAAATATACGGTATAGTCATATAGTAGGTTTTGTTTTAGTTGTTTTTTAGTTCAATACGAAGCAAACTGTAGTCCAAATATGCCACAGAAGAGGAAACGTGGCACTCGATTGTTGCCTTTCGATCCAATCCGCAGACCGCAACGCAATTGTTTCCACTTCCGTCGTCACCACTCGCCAAGCATGATGCGAGTCGCGACGTTTGCACTTCCATCTTCCAAACTTTGCTGGGCACTTGCAGGTCACAGCGACTGAGCAGCGATTGAGCGACCCAACACTCAAGTGTCCCGCTTGCATGGTGACTGTGTCTGTCACTAGGGCCCCAATTCATGATTTCGCACAAGGCCTCCGGATTTGCCGGTACGACCTGCCTTGGACGTTACAGTAGACATCAAGGATATTACAGTAGACATCAAGGATATCGTCAGGGTTGCCACGCAGCAAGATACTGAGCTTGCCATGAAATTGTCCGAGCGGTCCTTCAAGGTCTCGTAGCACGGATGGCCCCCTCAATGAGCCTTGGTGTTCCTGGTGGCTCCTAACCCCCGGTTACTTGGTAAGAGAGCTGAGGCCATGGACTGGTACTTCTATTAGCACGCCTCCTAGATCTCCCATCTCATCTCATGGTTACTATTAACCACTTGAGTGATATATGTGTGTTTTATTTATGAGACCGCGGGATGAAGTGTGCATATATAGATGGGAGACTGATCAAAACACACACATTCAGCAGCACTACAATCAGCAGCATTAACCACTGAATCTGTACAAAGTGCATTGATCAGTGCGGGTCCTAACGAATCACTCATAATGTACCGAACCTTGCCCGCTCCATTGTTCAGATGCTTTCATCAAATACCGCGGGGGGGGGGGGGGGGGTGTAAACAATTGCGCTTGGACCAGATGTTATTTTGGTGGGATAACTGTACTTTGCATTGGCAACTATGTTATCCTTTTAAAAGGATTCATGTATGAATTTTCTTAATTAACTTGTATCATACAAACAAGACTAAAGGGTACTGAAATATTTTCCACCATATATTAATGGTACATTCATTTCTGCCTTCAGTGCTGATCGAGATAACGACTATTGGCAAATTGAGTAACCAACAATGGTGTCGCCTGTCTCCATTGTTATGTTGTTCATAGGCTAATGAACTGCAAAAAGACCAGCTGCTTGACAAACTCTAATCTTAGATGGACAATCTGGAAAGATCACTGGATTTATAACAAAGGCATCGACTAGCAAATATGGAAGAATGACTCCTATATAAACTTGATGGAGGTACTTAGTGTCACCAACTGTTAGAAAGTGCCATCACCGAGAGTTCTGAACTTCTGATTCATCAGTGTGAATGCCTTGGCCTCGCCATCCACCACCTCTTTGGGCCCACCCTGCCTGCCATTGTTTATCTGTGTATCAATCGTCACAGAACCATTTTCACTTGATGTTGCTTACTCACTGGGGGCATTGATCCCCTCCTCCTAAGGCAAGCATTGGTTGCACGCAGTGTCCGAGATGGTCCTTGGCTCGGGCTAGACATTTTTTTATGAAACTGGAGGGGCAAGCCCCTACAGAAAATAAATAAAATTATAAAAGGTTTTAAGATTACAAAGGAAGCAGCAAAGAGAGGGTGTAAAGGGAAAAAAAGAAAGGGAGGAAAAGGGAGGAAATCAGACTAAGCAAGAGGAAAACAAAAATAAAACCCATGGGTTACAAAGAGTTGAGCCAGTTCTGCATAGCCAGGGAACAAGAGCTACTTGATCTGAGAATGACAAAATTGAACTCCTTGAAGAAGTGTGCCCTGCAACTTTGAACTGAAGGATCAATACCCTGGAAGAGCCAATCATTCCTTTCTTTCCAAATACACGATGCCATAACAATGATGATCTCCATAAAAAAGGATACCTGTAGCTGGTTCTTTATGTTGTTGAAGATTTGAAGAGGGGTTCTGGTTCTAACAAATGAAATGCCGATGGATTCCTAGCAAGCCCTAGCAAAATTACATCTACAAAACAAGTGAGCAACTGTCTCTCTTTTCTGTAAGATGCACATTTCGCAGGTGTATGATTCCAAGACCATGTTTCTCTGAAGAAGATCTCTTGTACTGAGCCTATCCTTGAGTAGCAGCCAGAAGAAGACCTTGTGCTTCATTTGGCATCTTGATTTCCAGATCCAGTTATAGATTGGATGAATTTGCCTATGTCCAATAAGTGCTTTGTATGCTTTACTAACAGAGAAAATCCGACTTCCCCAAATATAGACCCACTGGTCCTGATCATCTGAGAGATTTAAATTTTGCAAAATCTGACTTAGCTGAAGGAACAGATTGTGAGCTTGTACTGATAATGGTAGGTGGAAGTGTTTTGTGAGAGGGCTATTCATGATATTGCTGATCGATATTACCCGGTTGATTGCAAAGGAGAAGAGCTCAGGAAAGACAAGCTGTGGGACTTGTCCATTCCAAAGGTCCTGCCATACGAGGATTGTGGCTCGGGCTAGACGTTGTTCCTCAACCCCCTATTTCCTACCGTTCGACGTTAGTGCTTGGGATAGAAGATGGGAGTTCTTCACTGTTCCCGGTGTCTCCAATTCCTCTTTTCTTTGGGAACTTTGCTAATTCGCGCCATGGACTCCTAAGTGACAAATTGATTGAAACTATCGATCATTGAGGCACATTACAATCTGCAACATCACTCCTTTTTTTCCTAGAAAAAGGAATGAGCCCCAGCCTATGCGACTGCACACAGCCTACTTTCTAAAATGACAAGTGCCTCACATAGATCAAAAGGAGTAACTGAGCTGAGATAGAACTTCTAGGGGATGGATTTATAAGGAAGTGTTCCCATAGGCCATAGCATAAGGTGTTCCTACATCCCACCTATCAGGCTAACACAACATGCACGGTCCCTTCCTCACTGTAGGTGTGCAATTTGCGCAAAGAATGGCAAGAACTATCGATGTGAACTAGTTTGAGTAGAAAACATTTTTTGTCACAAAAAAATGGCTTAAGCCGACTGAGTTATTAATCTAATTATTACAGTGCGTTTGTCGCATAATGAACCGCTCACAGAGAACAACTGCAATAGTCCCTTATCACAGTAATTTCTTTGGCGGATGGCGGAGTTGTTATAAGCTGTGGAGCTGTTGAATATTATTGAAGATATTCACGGTAATTATCCTCACATGGATGTTCCGCACTTCTGTTCAGTGTTCACCACATTTGCTTCCTCACCAACTAAAACGGTCTGCTCCTTGAATATTATTGAGTCACGGTAAGGTGCAAATTTTACCACGACTCATTAAACCAATTTTACTACTATTAGTCTTTTTCTCAACCCCTATAAACAAGTATCTCGCATGGAGACACGGTTCTAATTTTTTTTCTATCTCTAATTGAAGATATTCAGAGTATCTCTGACATAGTTATTCTAAAAGCCTAAACCTGATAGGAGAGGCCCTCAATCCACTCCCATGAACACACAACAGTTGTAGTTTTTTATTTTACAAAGTTTTCTTCTATACACACTATTCTATGAAAAATAAATTAGCAAATGTGGTGAAAATTTTCGTAAATAATCATAATCGTAGTTTTAGCTGGGTCTTTTATTTTTTTTACCGGCTGGCAAGCGTCTTGTCCTAGCATAAGCATATTATTAGGAGAAAAAAAAAGATCTTCAAATTTTATAAGGACCTTGACTTGTCTAAGGAAATTGATGGTGGACTAGTGGTTGCCACCACACGAAATAAAAAATGAAACAAAATGATTTGCTTTCTAAGCTCACTAATTAGTTAGCCTATTACTAGGCAAATACGCTCGTGCATAGCTACGGACAAACAGCCTGTTCGGCTGGCTTGATCAGCCACCGCTGGTGGCTTATTTGTTACTGTAGCTATAGTGCTTCATCTCGGCAAAAGAAACCAGCACCAGCGGCTTGGTCTGGCTTTTTTTCCGAGCTGAGCATGGCCAAAGTTGATATAAGTATTGGATAAGTATAGTTGTTCGTGCGTTAATTTGTAGAGATCTACGTTATCGAGTCATGGATTGAGATCTAGCCCAACTCGCATACAGGATGTCCTAAGGCCCATCTATCAACGACACGAGATGGACCAAACCAAAAATTTAGGTGAAAACTTTATATGCTTTAGAAATATATAATATAAATTAAAGCATCATGCTACAACCCATGAACCCCTTAACAACATGGTATGCTCAACTCTCAAATTTGTTGACACTCTCTAGTGACATGTTATTTGTATCGCAAGATGATGTTCCATTAACGTCAGTGAACATGCCCAAATAAATGTGCCCCGTCGAACCAGCATGTATTGATAGGGCAGGACAAAGACATGTACAAATAGATAAAGAAAATTAAAGCAAGCAAAAAAATAAAACCAAAAAAGCTCAGGTGCAGCTCCAAGAGCAAGATAGAAGCCTAAGCCCCTTGGCACCGGCCAAGCAGCACGCCGCTGCCTCCTCGTTAATCCTAGCCAACAGTGGTTCTGTTCATCACTACTATAAAAATGATTTGTAGGAACATTTCGATTTTTTTTAGAGCGGACCAAAATTTCACCCGTTGCTACAAATAGAATGTGGTTACTGTAGCATTCAACCCGCCCCTAGAAAAATATTTTTAGGGGCGTGTTACCCCCTCACCCGCTCCTAAAAATGAGCACCACTTTTAGGGGTGATTTATGGCTTCATTCGCCCCTAAAAAAGAGCATTTTTAGGGGCGGGTGATGCCATGAACAGCCTCTAAAAACGGTGGCATTTGTAGGGGCGGGTCATGGCCTCACCCGTTCCTACAAATCTATTTTTAGGGGCGGGTGATGGCATGGCCCGAACCTACAAATGGTTCCACGCAAAAAAAAATCATAACTATTTTTTATGATCTTGGATGAAGTCAAATTGTAGAGAATTATGAGATCTAAAACTTTGTAGTTCACAACTTTTTCATTTAAGGTCATCTAATAGTCCAAAAAAATAATATAAGTTCTCCAATAGCTATAACTATATAGTATCTCATATAACTCAAGTCATAATTTGAAGTTTCCACAATCTTAATCTTTATATACACTGAAATATTCTTAGCATATTTTTTATGTTTCTACTGTTCACAATAACCATAGTGTAGAAGTTTCACATTTTTAATTTGATTTGCTATATGTAAATAATTAAATAAATTTTCATATAAAATAGAAAAAAAAATTAGGCGCGGGTGGTGGCATCACCTGCCCCTACAAATGATTTGTAGGGACGGGTGATGGCGTCACCCGCCCGTACAAATCAATTTCAAAATTAATATAAAATAATAGCATACCTTGTAGAGTCACGAGTGACTGTGTAGTGTGGTGATAAGGAATGTACGCGCGAGTCTTGAGGTTGGCGGTTCGAATCCCGGTTTACGCAAGTGTGCATATCTCGTTAAAAAATTGTAACTCAATAGGAGAGGGGCTTGTGGCGGTAGCCAGTTAGTAGGGAGGGTCGGTCAAATCTGATTTTTAGTTGCAAAAACTAGAGGCGGGTATCACAGCCGCCCCTAAAAATCGTTTTTGACGAGTGACTGTGCTTTAGTGCTTGAAGCTGAAAAACTCTCGCATCGTGTTTCTTCCAGATCTCCCAAACCCCACGAGGAGCAACAATGAGGATGGCCGGCGTGCTTGCGGACTTGCCAACCGTACGCCACCAGTCGATCTCAGGATTGGTTGCCAATTGCCATGGTGCAAGCGATGTTGAGCAAGCCAAGTAGCCATGACTTCTGTCTCTACCCTCTACTGCAGGAGGCCATGGAGTCGTACCATTTCCATGTTGAGAAGCCAAGTAGCCATCCAAGAGAGATTTTGATGTTCCTGGTGCCTCCAACTCCCAATAACTTGGTCAGATAGCTGAGGCCATGGAGTCGTACCGTTCCCATGCGTGCGTGTGTGTTTTATGAGGCAGCCAGATGAAGTGTGCATGTTCTAGCTAGATGGGAGACTGATCATCAGAACATGCACATGTTCTAGCTAGATGGGAGACTGATAATCAGAACATGCACATTCAACCACATTCAACCAATGAATTGTACAAAGTGCAATCTACAATCTTCACTCATCATACAAATGAATAAATGCAATAGAGATAAGTGTGTGAACATGCAGATTTTGTGCCTTGCTCTGTGTTCAGATGCTTTCGTCAAATACTCTGTGTTTATGTCCAGGAGGTTTGGTCCAATTTACTTCGCAGATAGAATTGGTTTAGGTTGGCCGCTGAGTTGTCAACTCACTTGAAGTTTACTGATTGGATATGGTCAAGGAAGCAAGTGCACGCGGACGACAGAAAAGCTTTCGACACTCTGCTAGTGTTAGTTGTCTGGCTGCTTTGGAAAGAAAGGAACAATCGCATCTTCCAAAACTCTAACATGCTAGCTTCTGATTTGGTACTGAGGATAACTGAGGAAGGCAAGGCTTGGGCTTATGCTGGTTTCAGGCATCTTCAGAAGTTTTCCAAGATGCTCTTAGATTAAGGTCGCAAAATTTGTTGCATGTAATAGCGCTTTGGACCACGACTTGGTTAAAGGAGCTCGCCATCGCGAGTTCCTTTGAACCTGCTGTATTTTCTCTTTCTCCTCTTAATGAAATACGTACTTAGACACGGTCGCGAAAAAAAATACTAGAGAAAAAAGTGGGCTCGGACAGGCGATGCCTCTGTCCCTATATAATATAGTGCTCACTTAAATATAAGTCGTGAGAACAACATTGTGGCCCTGCTTTACTGCTTACACTCGTAGCATCTTCTGTATTCTTTTTGCCAGAGCTGACAAAGGCAACGTATGGAGAGAAGGAAACAAATGATGCCGTGGCCCAATGACTAGCGATGGTCTATGGAACCAGAGATTCCAGGTCTGATCCTTCAGCCTACTTGGTTTATTAATTTCTCAATTAATTAAAAATTCCATTTTTAAAATTGAATCCACACGTTGATTGAATTGTAGCGGGTTTCAGAAAGCCGCACTCGTCTCTACCCCATCGAAGGCAACTCACGACCCGGAAATTCCCGATCCCGAGTCCTGACGCCATGGTATGCTCTTGAGCACGCATGGCTGGTGGAGCGCGGCACCAGTCGCCATTGCTAGCGGGGAAGAGTGGATGCTGGAGAGTGGGTGCGTGTGGCTATGCACGCGGATCTGGCGGTGACCTCGCCCGATCGACCTCGGCTTGTGCGAATGGTCGAGAATTGCTTGCGCGACTGATCGAGAATGGAGATAGAGCATGTATGGTTGCGGCAATGACTCCCCTGATCCGGAGGAAGTTTTTCGGCGGCGCACTATGACGTCGAAGATAGTCGTTGTTGGTGCTTGCGACATGTTGTTCGTCAACCTCCTATTTGCGAACTAAACAAGGTTGGGGACCTTTGATGCTCCCGGTGTCTCTGATTCCTATTTTCTGTGGGAACTTTTGCTGGTGCATGCTATTGACTACCTTTCCTTCCCCGAATTCCACCCCATGGTCACCGAATTCCACCCCATGGTCACCGGTGATCACCAGAGGAAGAGGAAGGATATATATAGATGTTGCTAAGAGAACAACAGTGTTGCATTGGTTGCGCATACAAGTGAGAAACTGATTCATGGAACTCCATGAGGCGCATTGTTATTGTTTGCAGCATCACTCCTTGTACCATGAAATCACTCGTAATGAATGAAACAAATAAATGAACATGAAGACAGTCCTTGCTCTGTCTTATACAGTTGCTTTTCTCTCACTTTTTTTAGATAATAGAAATGAATTCCCGCTTCTACAAAGTATACACAGCCAAATGATTATTACAAAACATAGTCGCTTATTGGCTACCTGGTGGAGTGAACAAAGGGAAAATGATCTAAACCAATTTTAAGGTTATGCTTCCACTCATGATTGGCTATCTCCAACGTGACAACCTCCATTGCAAGATTCGCCCTTCGAAACATCACCTTTATCGTATCTTTATGCTGCAGTTGCGCTCATAAGCGCAACTGGTAGGTCTCTCTGAAAACAGCCTGCATAAATGATGAATAGTTGGTTTTGTTAAAAATAAAATTATTACGGCATCTCAAAATAGCCCAACACAATGCAGCTCACACTTGAAGTCTAAAGTGACCAGTACCTCACACTAATCTCATTCAACTTGTTGATATGGTTGTATATGTTTCCTAATAAACTATTGGCAAGGTGCAGAAGATAGGAGAAAGAGAGACGGAAGAGGTTTTGTGGTTGATTGGTCCGCTTCACTAATAAGCACTTCTGTTTTTCAGATTTTGTGACGTGGACTCAAGAGATGGTCTGATGCATCAGCCAAACACAATTAGATTTTGTGGCAGCATTTTTCTTTTGGTCGCATTACTACAAAAAAATAATTTACTACAACCCTTTTTTAGCACCTCTAAGGCGGGCATAAAAAATAACTGTCTCAGTTAATGCTATTAACTGAGGCGGTCATTTCTTTTTAACTGAGGCGGTTAAAAAACTGCCTCGCAAAATCGATTAACAGAGACGGTCACCTTTACGATGACCGCCTCTGTTAATACTCCTATTTTCAAAAATGGTTTTCTTATAAACCTCGCTTCAGTTAATGGACCGAGCCTAATAAAACCCATATACCCGAGCCAAACCCTAACTTCAATCTCTCTCTCCCTCCCTCCACTCAGATCCGCTCCCTCCATTGCTGCCGCCCCTTGCTCCGCTTAGATCCGCTCGCTCCACTCGTGCTCGGCGGCAGCGCGGCGGCGAGCGGCGCCGGCAGCTCAGATGGGCTTGGCGGGCCCATGATGGACTCAGCGGGCTCGCCACGAGTTTTTCCTTTTTTTATTATTTTTATTTTATTAACTGAGGCGGGCACAAAACCGCCTCATAAAATATGCTATTTACTGTGAAGTTTGGTTTGAGGCGGTTGCGAAAACCGTCTTTGTTAATCATTTTTGCCCGCCTCAGTTAAGTTTTTTTAGTAGTGTCGTGAGCGTTAAGGCAGAGTTATGTTTTAGATGGTTTATTTCATAGTTGGAAAAATGAACCTATGCCTTATAAAGGAGGTTTAAATTACTCCTTTTTAAAAAACAAAATAATACAGTGCTACTGCATGGCTGTAGAAATGCATGGACAAAAGGTAAAAAAATACATGTTAAATCAGATAAATCCCTACGTGATTTTCCCACCCTTCCTGATATGTGAAGAGATGCATGCAAGCACTCTTTGCATCCAGACGTGCACTCAAAGGATCAGTACACTTCCGATTCAAGCAGATCCGAAAAGCATGGTGATGACGTGTTATGGACGCTCGCAAGAGACTTGATGTCGGCAGTGTGCGGGGGCACCGGGCATTGTGTTTCCAATGTACCAGCAACCGATGCGTTGTGCCACCCAGCACACTCTAAGGACGAGGCGAGGGTTGCCACACGGCAGGAAATGTCGAGCTAATGATGATGAACTGGTCTCTATGCTGGCTGAAGAAGAACACCTGGCCCGGATGCCCCCATGGAAGAGATTTGATGTTCCTGGTGCCTCCAACTCCCGGTGCCTGTAACACCGAGTGTTAAAAATTGGGCTTAACTGATTAATTAGTGACCTGAGTTAATCCGTCGCAAAATCAAGTCGAAAACTCTGCTCAAACTCAGTTTCATTTTCTGGAGTCTGCGGAAAACCGGAACCTCCGGAATTTGTACCCGGAACTTCCGGAAATATCCGGATACTCCGGGTATTAAACCGGAAACTCCGGATTAACCCGGATACTCCGGACCTGGAGTGGTATATCACGTGTTTTGGGTTTGGTGACTGTTCCCAAACGTTATTACTCCGTTTTTCACTCCTCCTCACTCTCTCCACGAGCTCTTCCTCTCTCCTTAGCCCTAAACTCCAAATCCTTCCCTCCCAATCCATTTCCAAGGCCAAAGAAGCTCAAATCGACGTGGGGAATCATCTTCTCCAGGTATTCCACCTTGGGGTGGTTTCATTTTCGAGTTTTTCTTGCAAGGGAAGCTTCCTCAAGGTACCCAAGCTAGGGCTAAGTGGTTTGATCGTTTTAGGATGTGTTAAGCGATTTCCTTTGGGTCAATCATCTTCTTATGAATCACTTTACTAGGGTCTAGAAGGGTTTCAAATTTTGTGGGTTGGTTTTGCCTCAATCAAAGTTTCAGTTTTGGGGGCGAAAGTTGTGCCAAACCCGGATACTCTGGGTATTAATCCGGATACTCCGGAAATTCCGGATATTCCGGGTATTAATCCGGTTATTCTGGGTTTTGCAGGATTTTGAACGTCGGGTTGTTCGGGTAGCAGTATTGGTACTCGGTTAAGGTTTATTTCAAAGTTTCAAATTATGTTGCATACATTCTCATATCATATGCATATGTGTAGACGCCGCCGCTGAAGGAGTCGTGTACGAGGTGGTTGCGGAGCCACAGGAGCCGCAGGGGCAAGCCCCGCAACAGGAGGGTCGCGAGGAGTCGGCCCAAGGCCCATCTCACCCTAGTACTGAGCAGCAGACGCAAGTCAAGCCCCGGTGCATGTCCTATTATTTTAAATTATGATTCACTATGTATATGTTTTATTTATTACTTGCACATTACGTATTAGGAATTGATTGGAACCCTAGCTGCATAATCCCTAGGTTTCCTTGAGTTTTTACTAGTATGTCTAGGTCGATAGCGGTGCTAGGCTAAATAAGTCCGGTAGAAGTCGGGTGACTTCGTGTCACTTGCGAGACACAAGAAAACTTTAGAAGACGAGTAATTGCCGGTTACTCGCGAGATGCATTATTATCTTTATACTTCAGTATTTGAGAAATGGATCGAAATGGATACGAAGGTGGGAGACCGGGCGGGGATGATGGTATTAGGTTTGGCAGCAGGACAGGGTTCCTGGGTGTCTTAGCCCCGCCCGTGTCGGTTAAGGACCGGTCGTTGTGGCAGTGCTGATCGGGGATTGAATTGTATTAACCGCATGCCGGGAGTAGGAGGTAGTCGAAACCGGTAAGCCGAGTACTGCTTTACTTCGAAAGTACAGGAACCCGCACCCAACTCCTGGGGCGAGTAGAGTAGTCGCGGAGAATTGGGATGCATATGTTTACTTTTGGTGGTCCCACGTTGAGCTTGGCTGACCATATGTCGTTGGGCTGGTTCCTGTAGTTCGAGGCGGGGTGGGGAAAGGTTGGTGCGTGGAGTCCGACGGGGCTTTTGCGTGCCGTTGGTTAGGTCCACATTGTAAGGTTAAATCGGATCGATTCGCCATATCTCGCGGTCATGAGGGCCTTGATCTCATTGCTGCATCGTAGCAGAATGTTATAATGTTAGTTATGTATAATTATATAAAATGTTGAGCACATTGAATCATGTTTGCTTGCACCACCATGATTGTTATAGAGGGTCTATGCAAATATTAGGTGAGAGTTCATTTATATAGAACCTGGAGCTAAAATAATGAAAGTAAGGAAACTACTTTAGTCGATCTTTCTGCAAAAATAACCACCAGCCAAAAGCCTTGCATGTCTAGTTATGTGGGCTAAGTTATACCCACTGGTCGGGTAAGCCTTGCTGAGTATTAGAATACTCAGAGTTTGTTGCCACATTTATTATTACAGGACACCCGGACGTCGACTTCTGCCCCTGTTGTGTCAAGTTCATCCGCCGGGATGCAGAGGGGTGGCATGTCGAGGAGCGAGACCCTTAGGCTAGGGCTTTGTCGGGTTGTACACTTGTGGGCAGAGTGTTCAGCCTTTCTGTTTTTGCGCAGGCCGGTCTGACCGGTCATGGTTAGTCAGGGCTTTTGAAGACTAGTGTAGATGTAGGATCTAGTCTATTTGAATTCCAGTACGTCGGATGTAAAGTTTGTAAATTATGCAACTTTTGTAATTATGTGTATATTTGAACTCGGGATGTAAAACCTAATGTTTCGTCCTCCTATAGTGTTTGTATTTTCAAGTATCATGTTGTGCTTGTACCATCTGCGCCCTCCTTCGCGGGGGACTACTGGTGTTGTTTCGATCGGGCCGTGGGTTGAGAAAGGATCGCCAAATTAAGCCGTTAAGCTAATGCGCCCGATGTGTTCAAATGACGGCCATTACGCTTAATTAGAGATTTAATTTGGCGGTTCTATCACAGCTGGTATCAGAGCCGAAACGCACTGGGGATGGTACGAGTACGACTATTTTGTTAAAAATTTCTTGAGTTAAAAGTGAGTTTCTGATTTAAAGTAAAATTGGGTGGGGTTATTCGTACTAAGCCCTATAGAGTTAGTATTAGAGTCGCGTGTAGACAGTGGATTTGGGCTGAGAGGTTACCGTAGGATGATCATGCATTGTGCATCATGCCATTCATTGATTTAAAAGGATTCTTGCATTTAGTGGGTGGGAATAATGTAAACGTGACATGAATACCCGGATACTCCGGATATAGTTCCGGATATTCCGGGTGGGGGTACCCGGATATTCCGGGTGAAAATCCGGATAGTCCGGATTTAGTTGCAAAAAGAGTTCCGGCTTTTTGATTTAAATTGCGCTTTCTGCCTTCTTTCATGGTTGATTGTTTGTAATCAAAATTATGGGACTAATCCAACCATGGCTGGATGCAGAATGGGGGAACCACCGAACCCTCCGGATTTGGCTCAGGCCATTGCGGCCATGTTGACTGGGCGCGACGAGCAGACGGCACTCCTTCGTCGGCTCGTGGAGTAAGGGGCAGCGCCACGGCCATGACACCACCCACCACCTGTTCCTGGGTACCAAGAGTTCCTGGGGACCCAGCCGCCGCTCTTTCACAAAGCGGACGAACCATTGGAAGCCGACAGCTGGCTTAAGACCATCGAGTCCAAATTCACGCTATACCCATACAATGATGGGGACAAAGCTGCCTTTGCAGCACAGCAGCTCCGAGGTCCCGCACATACGTGGTGGGACAACCACATGGCTATGTTTCCTGCTGGCACTCAATTCTCGTGGGCAGAGTTCAAGGAAGCCTTCAGGGCGCATCATGTTCCAGCAAGGGTAATTAGAACAGTGTGATGCAGGGCAACAAAATTAACCGAGTTCTTGGCCCTAAAGCAGGGCAACAACAGTGTGATGCAGTATGCCCAGACATTCAACACCCTATCCCAATATGCTGGTTATCATGTAGACACTGATGAGAAGAAACAAGCGTGTTTCAGGCAGGGGCTTAGCAGCAAGCTTTAGGATCGCCTGGCAATGTTCAAGTTCAAAACGTTCAGTGAGCTGGCAAATGGGGCTATCATACAGGAGGACGCCCACCTGGCTCATAAGGCTGAGAAAAAGAGAAAAGCACCGGCAGCAGGATCTTCGAGCAGCGCCCCACAGCAGTTTTGCCTTGTCCAGTTGGGCCCACAGCGAGCCTCTTTTCAGCACCAACCACAGTAGCAGTGGGGGTATCGGCCACCCCAGTACACACAGTCTCAGGGGACGGTCAGGCCTCCTGTGCCTCAGCAGAGCGAGTAGAAGGTCTGGGAGCAGCAGCCGGGGGTATGTCCCAATTTCTTTCCGTGTTACAACTGTGGGCAGACGGGGCACTTTGCACGGAACTGCCCGATGCCACCAAAACAGGGCCAGCAGTCCGGTCAGCAGAGCCAGAAGCAGCACGTGGCCCATTTTTAGCCGGGGCAAGTGCACTACACCACCCTCGAGGGTATTCCTGAGGGCGCTCCAGTGATGGCGGGTACGTTATCAGTAAACGATCGACCCGTTATAGTATTATTTGATTCAGGGGCATCCCATACTTTTATTAGCAAAGAATGTGCAGTTAGATTAGGGCTGAAGATAGAGAGTATGCCCAAGCCGTACCATATTCACTCACCTGGGGGAAAGTTAATCACCAATTAATTTGTCAAGCAAGTACCCCTACAGTTAAAAGGAAAAAAATTTCCTACAGCCCTGATAATGTTACCCACCCAAAGGATTGATTTGATATTGGGCATGAACTGGATGGAGGGTCAGGGAGTTAGTCTGGACACGACCTCACAGTCTGTGCACATCAAATCTTCTATCCATGGTAGTATGACCTTGAACTTGAGGGATCACATGTCAGTGTGTAACATCCCGAAAATTACCTAAAATAAATCGTGCGCTAAAATTTTGCTTCGTCGTTGAGCTCGAGATCCCTCCTTAAAACCCTAACCCCAGTTTTCCGGAATCCTCCCTGTTCCGCCGGATCTCCCGATTCCCCAAAGACCCGACACCCGTATCTAGCACCCTGTTTTCCCTCGACCTGCGCGTCGCGCTCTCGCGCGCCCGGACGCCAAGCGTGGCCGACCGGCTCCGCGATCAGCGCCGTGATCCCGGCGCGGATCCATCTCTCTCCCCCTCTTTTTCTCCCTCCATTTCTTTTTTTTCCATTTTCTTTTCTTTTCCTTTTCCCTCTCCTTCCCTCTCTCTCTCTCCTTCCTTTCTTCTCTGCCGCGCGCGTGACCCGGCCCCTCCTGCCCCCTGCTCCACCCGGCCGCGCCCTCCACCGGGACACGCCGCCTTGGACCCCGCTCCGGCCACGCAGCGCGCCTGGCCCGGCCCGGTCCTCCTCCCCTCGCACGCCGCCCGGTCCCGCTCGGCCCCCCCCCCTCTGCGCTGGCCCGCTCCCGAGCACGCCCCCGCGCGCCGCTCGCCGCGCGCGCATCAGGCTCGCCCCGGCCCGCGCCACCGGCCGCTCCCTCGCGCGCCGCCGGTCCCGCTCAAGCCGCTCGCACGCAGCCGTACCGAGCGAACCCCGCGCGCTCATGCTACGCCGCCGACCGTCGTTGACGCGGTACAGCGGTAACGACCCACGCACAGCACCACCGGCGACCCGCCGTCGTGTCCCATCCCGCTCGCCGGCCCCGCCTGCCCCGCTCCACCGCCTTGGCTGCCTATAAAGGGGGCCAAGGAGCACCCCCAGCGCTCCCACGAACCGCAGAGCCACCGCCCGCTGCCTCCTTGCCCTCCTAGCGCCGCCGCCAGCACCGCCTAGCGCCGCCGCCACTGGTACCGCGGAGGCCCCTCCCCACTGCTCAACGGCACGAATCAAGGTAGGGGATGGCACCCCTATGGCCTCCTGATGCTTTTCCCCCTTCCCCCATCCGCTATCGTGGCCCAGAGCCGCCGGCCAAGCTCCATCGCCGCCCGTTGCCGCCGGCCACCGTGGCTAGGCCACCTCGGGCCACCTCGGTCTGAGCCATGGCCGGGAGTCGAACCCTCCCAGCCCCCACCTCCTTTTTCCCTTACCCCGGAGCCGCCTCGGGCCCTTGGCCGCCGGGTTTGGCCACACCGGCGAGCCGCCGGCCCCTCCCCTGTTTTCCCAGCGCGGGGAAGGAAGAGGACTGGCATTTTGCCAAGAACCCCCTCCACTTTCCTATATTCACTAAGGAAACCCCACCCCTTTAAAGCCTTTTTCAATTAAAACCCCTTCTTTTGTTATATTCTCAAAATAAACCCCCACCATATAAAGTTAATTACAACTAAGCCCCTGACTCTTTCAGATTAACCCAAGAAACTTCTAAAATATAAACCAAGCCCCTGCCTACTTAATCTTAATTACAATTAGGTCCCTGGACCCCTGTTTAGGGCCTAAACGCTTCCCTGACCTATCATTTTATGTGCCTAACGACCCCGGCTTAACTTAAAATTTTACCCCGCCTCTCCTAACTCAGTTTTGGCCATACCATTCAGAAACCATTCAAAAATAACAATCTATGCTTTATATTTCATGTGTTCCCGTTTCGAGCTCGACGACAAATCTTTGTTTTGATTGTGTGCTTGTTTGTGTGCGCTGTAGACCACGGAGTGAACGAAGGAGAACCCGTCAACGAGCCGTGCTGTGAGCAGGAGAATGAGGACCAATTCCACGACCCCGAGACCGAAGGACAAGACCTCCCCGAAGGCTACAAAGACGGCAAGTTCAATCCCATCCTTTGATGCATGTTTCTGTCCTAGTTTTTATAAACACAACCCAATGGCCTGTTTTACAAAATTGCATATGTTTTACTTGCATGAAAACACGGTTGGATAGCCACCCCTTGATTTGTGATGACCATTCCTTGACTACCTAGATTAATGTCTAATTTTGCTTGGACGTTAATCGAGAACGCTTAGGGCTCTACCCATAATACTATTTGATTTACAAAGAAAATGTGTGTGTGTGGGAAGGGATAAAATGTGGATTTTCGAAAGATGAGTATGGACGAGATGGACGGCATTTCTGTGTGATTTGCCGATTGGTGTGCTTGTGCCTGTGTGGCAAGGCAAAGAAGAGAGATATCCATCTTGTCGCGTCTAAGGACCGAGTTGGTGTGTCATCTCACCTAACTCCACTATCATGCAAGCCACTCGACCGTTGAATGGGCAACGGCGTAGCATAAATCCCACTAGTTGGTGTGATAGCCATCAGGAGAGCTGAGAGCAACGGGTGACTAAAGAGAAGGGATAAGCCCAGAGTGACTTATGCCCGGTTATACCTAAGTGAATGGTCGATGACCCCTTGGTGCATCCCGTGATGGCTAGTCAGGCTTAGCTATGGTGGGTAATGGCTATGTTGGGATCTACACCGACACGACGGTGTTCGAGTTGTGGTATCCTACTTGTGGGTAAAGTTGCACACCTCTGCAGAGTTAAGAATCTATTCGAATAGCCGTGCCCACCGTATTGGGCGAGTTATGGTGTGGTCACATAACTAGTGTTTCTTTGGGACGGGCTGGTGTGAGTTGTTTTGGAATTGTGTCCGGCAGTTGTGCCGTGTGCTACGACGGACGGGGAGTCCGGTAGCAGTTTAAAATTTGAAACCCCGTGTTACTCCTGGAACTGGTTGTTCATAAAGGTTTTTTTTAAAATAAACCCCTGCATAAAATATCGTTTTTCTGCAAATTAAACCGTAACCTTATCCTTGATTTATCTATGCATATTATTCTGTTTTAACCCCCTCCGTGGGTGTGGTTGGACTTGCTGAGTACGTTTGTACTCACCCCACTCTTACTTTTACAGAAGAAGATCCAGACTTCGTGCCAGACGACACCGAGTAGGGTTATCGTTCTACACCCAACCTTGCATATGGAACCGGCCCTGTCGAGATGCCTCCGCTGTCGCAGTACTCTGAGCCCGTGGTAGACCCTATGTGGTTTGCAGTCTGGTGTTATGTCGTAGCTTGGTTAGTTATTATCATCATCTGTATCGAGTGTCCTCCAAGGTTTGTACGGTTTTGAACCATCTGATGTAATAAATGTGGCATCAGCCTCCTGGGACTGATGTTTTGTATCACATTTAAGTTCTCTCTTATGAGGGGACGCTTCAGGTGGTATCAGAGCCGTAGGTTGGCCGTAGGACGTGACCCTAGGAGCGAAACCCGTTTTTAGGACCTAGCATCTTAGGACTTTTCTATCCTTAATCCTTTTCTCACACAAACACTTACCGTTGGTTCTTGCCCTGTTCCAGATGGCTGACAATGGATGGATCGGCGGAATCTGTTTCGCAGAGCCCGGCCTTCCTAAGTTGTTGATACTCAGCCTGGAACGCATTGGAGTTGTGGATCCGCCAGAGTTTCTTTACCGGGAATACGACTCCAAGGGCACTCTTCGGTGTGACCTGATGATCTTCATAGCAAGGAGCACCCGCTACCCTGATGTGGACCCTTGGTTCATCTCCACCACTGGATTCCGTTTCCCGGATACCTATCGGAAAGCCGCCCGCAAAGCCCTACGACGTCTGCGTGTGATCTACAGGCATCACCTCTAGCGGACTCCTATGGGATTTTTCCCGCCGACTGAAGGAAGAGGACGCACATGGATTGCCAGGATGAGAGGACTTGGAAGAGAAGAAGAAGACCTAGAAGACACGGTCTCTCACCTATCCATCTATCTCACCGGCCTGGATGAGCTCTATCGCGAGCAAGCAGCACAACTGAAGTAGCAAGTCCACAGAGCAGAAAAGGCAACCCAGGAGCTGGATGAACAACGGTCGAGGACCGTACATGCCGAGTATTCCCTAGCCGCCCTCCAAGTCCAAATGGATGAAAAAGAGGAAGAACTGGAAGAACAGCAGGCAAGAGCCGCACGCGCCGAGGACTCGCTAGCCGCTCTTCAAGCTCGTATGCGGAGGTACGAGGCTCGCTGGGGAATAGGCGGATGGATAGAAGAAGACGCAGAAGAAGAACCCGAAGAGGCTCAATGGGATGTAGGCATTCAGGCCGAAGAGGAAGAGCCCATGGAAACCCATTGGGATGTTGGAACTCAAACCGAAGAAGAAGAACCCGAGGAAACCCATTGGGACAAAGGTACTCAGACCGAGGATGACTTGATGGATCAGTATCTTCCACTGAAGAAGCGCTCCCTTAGGTTTGAGGAAGAATCCCCATGATAGGAGTTGTCTCCAAGCTAGAACCTTTGCTCTAATAATAATCATGTACCCATGAAGTTGTACCCCACCATGGTGCCATAAATAAAAATCATCTATCCCTTTGTGTACCCCAAAAAAATTTGTGCAAGTTCTTTACCCTACCTTTGTTTTCAGATGGCTGAGGAAGGTTGGACCCAGGGCGATTGCCAAGCTGCACCTGGCTTCCCCAGCCTGTTGATCAACGCCCTGGAGAGCCTTGGCGTCACGGAACGCCCAAGGTACTACAGCAGAGAGTACGAGCACCAAGGCACTCTCCGCTGCAGGGTGATCCTAGTCGTCGCCAGAAGTGACCGCTACCCCGACATCCTGTCATGGCGAGTGACCGCTACAGGGTTTAGGCACCAGGACACCTATCCCCTAGCCGTCAGGAAAGCACTTCGTTATCTGTGCCGGATTTTCGAAGGACACCTCGCCCCCACACCAATGAGGTTCTTCCCACCAGCCATCAGAACTCCAGTTTGGGAAGCTCGAATGAGAAGCCTGGAACGGTGCCGCCATGAAGAAGTCCTCCTGTACCAAGTAGCTACCTACCTAGCCTCCTTGGATTAGCTCTTTGACGAGCAAGCCAACTTGCTGAGGGAACAGACCCATCGAGCCGAGCAAGCAGAGCTCGCGCTAAGATTGCAGCAGATCCAAGCAGTCCAAGCCGAGGCAAGGGCCGCAGCAGCGGTTAGCAGTGAAGCAGTTGCTCAGGAGAGCCTCAGGCAAGCCCGAGACCGGCGTATGCAAGAGTGGACTAGTAGTGGAACCCCAGTCCCGGCAATAGGAGAAGACCATGTTCTGCTCGGAACGCACGTCATAGGATGGGGACCACTCGTTGGAAACCCACTAGCCCCACCCGAGAACCCTGGAAGGTCTACGGCCGCCGCCGCCAGAGAAGCCACAACGCAACCCCGGGAAAACGGAGATCTTGAGAATGGCGAGCCAGGACCACTCATTTCCCCAGAGAACGCGAGTTCCTTTCCGAGGGAGGAACCCACACAAGCCAATGAGTCTGCCTGAAGCGCGAGCAACCGACAAGGAATGAAGCCATGCGGTCCGAAGGAGATCTGTGCCCCCTTTTCTTTTGAAGTTGTGTACCCGAACGTGTAGTACGCGTTCTAGTCGTGTCCCCTTGTTGTACTACCCTTGCTGTAATAAAGTTGCTTGTGCTTGTTGTTTGTGATGATTGCTTGTTGATTGTGTGCTTGCCGGCAGTAAATAGATACTGCCTTTTCAAAAATACGACTTAACCAACTTAAACATCACCTAATCTTAGTCCCAAACCACTCGTTCTGCAGATGGTTTCCCGAAGCATCACAAGGGCCTCTCGAGTCAGGGACCCTGCAGCCGCTGATGCGGGAGTACACCCTGACGGGCAAAACCATCCTCAGGAAGAACAAGAAGTGAGTCAGGGCAGAGGAGAAAATCATGGTGCACAGCTGCCACCACCACCACCACCACCTTTCGTGGACCTGGCACAAGTAATCCATAACCAGACTCTCATACTGGAGACACTGGCCAATGCTCTAGTGAACAGGCAGCCACGAGAGCAGACCTTTAATGACAAGCTGACAGCTTTTCTGAGGGCCAAGCCACCCACTTTTGCCGGATCCAGCAACCCCTTGGATGCAGATGACTGGCTCCGCGTGATCCAGAGGAAGCTCGAGCCATTTGGGTGCCAGGATCGAGATAAAGTTCTTCTGGCTGCACATCAGCTCACCGGGACTGCCTTAGCCCGGTGGGAGAATTACTGCGCTGCTGCCAGAGATGCCTCCACCATCACCTGGAATGAATTCGTGAGGGAGTTCCGCCGTTATCACATCCCCTCGGCCACCATGAAGCGCAAGGCAGATGAGTTCTGCGCACTTCAGCAGGGGAGTATGTCGGTGGAAGAATATACTCACCAGTTTATGGAGCTGTCTCGATATGCGCCAGATGAAGTGAACGACGACGAGAAGAAGCAGGACATGTTCAAGAAGGGACTAAACCCAGAACTCAGGACCCTGCTCACCCCTCAGATCTACCCTGATTTCAACACCTTGATGAACAAGGCAATCCTCACCGAGAGGGCTAAGATTGAGGAAAGAAAAGAGAACAAGCGCAAGTTCCTGGAGAGTAAGTCTCGCCAGCAGGATCGTTTTCAGAAGACCAGAAGTCTCAGCTACAACGCACCAAGGTCCCAAGCCCCAATGCAGTACAAAATTCAGTCTCAAGTGACAGGACCACGGGCCCCTAACACACAGCCCAGAAGCCAGAACACCATGAGGGCCTCACAGAATAATGCGAGCCAGGTCACCAACAACAACAGCAACGTGAGAGCCTGCTTCAACTGCCGTGAGACGGGTCACTTCATCGCCGACTGCCCCTATGCCAAGAACAAGCCTGCTACTTCGGCTTTCTCCAACACAGTGAACGGACCCAAGCCAGTTCTAACCGGTGCCAACCGAGTGCCCCTCCGTGGCAACAGCAACAACAACAACAACCAGCAGAGGCAATCCCAGCAGTCTTTTGGACGAGCCCGCGTCAACCACATCGACGCACAGGAAGCTCAAGGAGCCCAGGGCGTTGTACTCGGTGAGTACCTAGTTAGCTCAACTCTTGCAACAGTACTGTTCGATTCTGGAGCATCACACTCATTCATATCCTCAAGTTTTGTGGAGAAACATAAAATACCTACAGTACTACTAAAAACACCCCTATTAACCCGGACGCCCGGAGGAGACATCAGGTGTCAACTAGGTTGTCTACGGGTAAGGATCAATTTAAGTGGGGTAGAGTTTTTAGCAGACCTAGTAGTACTTAAGTCAGAAGGGATAGATGTAATCCTTGGAATGGATTGGCTGAGCAAACATAATGGCCTCATAGGTTGTACGGACAAGGTAGTACATCTGACAAACCCAGAGGGAGTCCGAGTGACCTGTCTTACCCGGGAAAGTGGAGCAAACCCGATGGTGTTTAGCATGGAAGCCAAGTCCTTGGAAGAAGTCCCAGTAGTGAATGAGTACCCCGATGTCTTTCCCGAAGAACTTCCCGGTATGCCACCAGATAGAGACATAGAATTTGTCATTGATCTTGTTCCTGGAACCGCCCCCATAGCCAAAAGACCCTATAGGATGGCAGCCTCCGAGCTGGCAGAGTTAAAGAAACAACTAGAGGAACTACAACGAATCGGCTTCATCGGGCCAAGTTCGTCACCTTGGGGAGCCCCGGTTCTATTCGTCAAGAAGAAGGACGGAAGTATGAGGTTGTGTGTAGACTACCGGGCACTAAACGAAGTCACTATCAAAAATAAGTACCCCCTTCCCAGGATCGATGATCTCTTTGATCAGTTAAAAGGAGCCAAGTACTTTTCCAAGATTGACCTAAGGTCCGGATATTTTCAGCTCAAGATTAGGGAAAGCGACATCCCGAAGACAGCCTTTGTCACCCGATACGGACAGTTTGAGTTCACAGTGATGTCTTTCGGACTGACAAATGCACCGGCATATTTCATGAACCTCATGAACAAAGTGTTTATGGACGAGCTAGATAAGTTTGTCGTAGTCTTCATTGACGACATACTTATTTACTCAAAGAGTATTCAGGAGCACGAGCAGCACCTGAGGGTAGTTTTGGAAAAGCTGAGAGTGCATAGGCTATACGCCAAATTCAGCAAGTGTGAGTTTTGGCTAGAGAAGGTAGCCTTCCTTGGTCATATTCTGACCGCAGAAGGAGTAGCAGTGGACCCCGAGAAGGTCGAAGCAGTCTCCAACTGGCAACCACCGACCAACGTCAGTGAGATCAGGAGTTTCCTCGGATTAGCTGGGTACTATCGGAGATTTATTGAGGGATTTTCTAAGATAGCCCGGCCCATGACAGAGCTGCTCAAGAAAGAGAAGAAATTCACCTGGACGGAGTCGTGTGAAAGAAGTTTCCAGGAGTTGAAGCGAAGATTGACGACAGCCCCAGTGCTAACCCTGCCGGATATTCATCGGGATTTTGCCATCTATTGTGATGCGTCCCGACAAGGATTGGGTTGTGTGCTGATGCAAGATGGGAAAGTCGTTGCATATGCTTCCCGTCAGCTCAGGACTCATGAGCAAAATTACCCGACTCATGATTTGGAGCTTGCAGCCGTAGTGCACGCACTTAAGATCTGGAGGCCCTATTTGATTGGAAATAAGTGCGAAATCTTTACCGATCATAAAAGTCTGAAGTATATCTTCACCCAACCAGACCTAAACCTGAGGCAGAGAAGATGGCTGGAATTAGTCAAAGATTATAATTTGGAAATTCATTATCACCCAGGTAAAGCCAATGTAGTAGCCGATGCCCTAAGTCGGAAATCCTACGGGCCCAAGAATGACCATTTACGAGAGGAAATGGCACGATTAAATGTGCACATTGTCCCTCGAGGTTCCAGCCAAGTGCTGAACGTTCAATCCACTCTAGAAGAAAGAATCAGGAAAGCCCAAAAATCGGACAAGGGACTGATGGAAATCCGGAGGCAAACCGGAGAAAATAAGGCCCCAGACTTTCGAGTTGATAATAAGGGAACGTTGTGGTATAAAGACAGAATTTGTGTGCCCCAGAAAGGAGATTTCAGGCAGATAATCATGGATGAAGCCCACAACTCAGCCTACTCCATCCACCCAGGATCCACCAAAATGTATATGGACTTAAAACGGAAATATTGGTGGAATGGGATGAAGGCAGATATTGCACGATTCGTCGCCCATTGCGATACTTGCCAGAGAATCAAAGCTGAACACCAGAAGCCGGCAGGATTGTTGCAACCCCTACCCATTCCGGTTTGGAAATGGGATGAAGTGGGAATGGATTTTGTAGTGGGCTTGCCCAGAACCCAGAAAGGACATGACTCCATATGGGTAATAGTGGATCGCCTTACTAAATCAGCTCACTTCATACCCGTACGGACCAATTACGGCGGAGAGAAGCTAGCCAAGCTCTATGTGGAAAACATAGTGAAGTTGCATGGTGTGCCCAGCCGAATTGTTTCAGAAAGAGGGACCCAGTTCACCTCTAGATTTTGGAAAAGTTTGCATAAAGCTATGGGCACCAAGCTAGACTTTAGCTCCGCTTATCACCCGCAGACAGATGGTCAGACAGAAAGGGTGAATCAGATTATGGAAGATATGCTGAGAGCGTGTGTCCTCACTTATGGCAAAGATTGGGAACAAAGCTTACCCTATGCCGAGTTCTCATACAACAACGGGTACCAAGCAAGCTTGGGCATGTCACCGTTTGAAGCTCTCTACGGAAGAAAATGCAGAAACCCTCTGATGTGGTCGGAAGTCGGAGAACGTGCCCTAGTAGGCCCCGCACTCATAAAAGAAGCAGAAGAAAGAGTCGCCGAGATTAGAGAAAAGCTGAAAGCAGCCCAGTCCCGACAGAAGAGCTACGCCGACAAGAAAAGACGGGAAATAAGTTTCAACCCAGGAGATTTCGCGTATCTCAAGGTATCACCCATTCGAGGGACCCGAAGATTTCAGGTACAAGGAAAATTGGCCCCTCGGTATATTGGACCATACCGAGTTCTGAAGAAAATTGGAGCAGTAGCATACCGTTTGGAGCTACCAGAAGAAATGTCGGATATACACCCAGTGTTTCATGTCTCGCAATTAAGAAGGTGTTTGAGGGTACCCGAGGCAGAGCATGTGCCAGTAGAAATGATAGATCTGCAGCCAGACCTACAATATCAGGAAATACCGGTCCAGATTCTAGACACCGTCACCAGGAGAACCAGAAACTCCGAAGTACGAATTTGCAGAGTTCAGTGGAGCAGACACGGAGTAAAAGAAGCTACATGGGAGCGCGAAGATGCTCTGAAGAAGGAATTTCCCCACCTGTTTAGGAACCAGTCGAATCTCGAGGACGAGATTCATTTTAAGTGGGGTAGGTTTGTAACATCCCGAAAATTACCTAAAATAAATCGTGCGCTAAAATTTTGCTTCGTCGTTGAGCTCGAGATCCCTCCTTAAAACCCTAACCCCAATTTTCCGGAATCCTCCCTGTTCCGCCGGATCTCCCGATTCCCCAAAGACCCGACACCCGTATCCCGCACCCTATTTTCCCTCGACCTACGCGTCGCGCTCTCGCGCGCCCGGACGCCAAGCGTGGCCGACCGGCTCCGCGATCAGCGCCGTGATCCCGGCGCGGATCCATCTCTCTCCCCCTCTTTTTCTCCCTCTATTTCTTTTTTTTCCATTTTCTTTTCTTTTTTTTCCTTTTCCCTCTCCTTCCCTCTCTCTCTCCTTCCTTTCTTCTCTGCCGCGCGCGTGACCCGGCCCCTCCTGCCCCCTGCTCCACCCGGCCGCGCCCTCCACCGGGACACGCCGCCTTGGACCCCGCTCCGGCCACGCAGCGCGCCTGGCCCGGCCCGGTCCTCCTCCCCTCGCACGCCGCCCGGTCCCGCTCGGCCCCCCCCCCCCTCTGCGCTGGCCCGCTCCCGAGCACGCCCCCGCGCGCCGCTCGCCGCGCGCGCATCAGGCTCGCCCCGGCCCGCGCCACCGGCCGCTCCCTCGCGCGCCGCCGGTCCCGCTCAAGCCGCTCGCACGCAGCCGTACTGAGCGAACCCCGCGCGCTCACGCTACGCCGCCGACCGTCGTTGACGCGGTACAGCGGCAACGACCCACGCACAGCGCCACCGGCGACCCGCCGTCGTGTCCCATCCCGCTCGCCGGCCCCGCCTGCCCCGCTCCACCGCCTTGGCTGCCAATAAAGGGGGCCAAGGAGCACCCCCGGCGCTCCCACGAACCACAGAGCCACCGCCCGCTGCCTCCTTGCCCTCCTAGCGCCGCCGCCAGCACCACCTAGCACCACCGCCACTGGTACCGCGGAGGCCCCTCCCCACTGCTCCACGGCACGAATCAAGGTAGGGGATGGCACCCCTATGGCCTCCTGATGCTTTTCCCCCTTCCCCCATCCGCTATCGTGGCCCAGAGCCGCCGGCCAAGCTCCATCGCCGCCCGTTGCCGCCGGCCACCGTGGCTAGGCCACCTCGGGCCACCTCGGTCTGAGCCATGGCCGGGAGTCGAACCCTCCCAGCCCCCACCTCCTTTTTCCCTTACCCCGGAGCCGCCTCGGGCCCTTGGCCGCCGGGTTTGGCCACACCGGCGGGCCGCCGGGTTTGGCCACACCGGCGAGCCGCCGGCCCCTCCCCTGTTTTCCCAGCGCGGGGAAGGAAGAGGACTGGCATTTTGCCAAGAACCCCCTCCACTTTCCTATATTCACTAAGGAAACCCCACCCCTTTAAAGCCTTTTTCAATTAAAACCCCTTCTTTTGTTATATTCTCAAAATAAACCCCCACCATATAAAGTTAATTACAACTAAGCCCCTGACTCTTTCAGATTAACCCAAGAAACTTCTAAAATATAAACCAAGCCCCTGCCTACTTAATCTTAATTACAATTAGGTCCCTGGACCCCTGTTTAGGGCCTAAACGCTTCCCTGACCTTTCATTTTATGTGCCTAACAACCCCGGCTTAACTTAAAATTTTACCCCGCCTCTCCTAACTCAGTTTTGGCCATACCATTCAGAAACCATTCAAAAATAACAATCTATGCTTTATATTTCATGTGTTCCCGTTTCGAGCTCGACAACAAATCTTTGTTTTGATTGTGTGCTTGTTTGTGTGCGCTGTAGACCACAGAGTGAACAAAGGAGAACCCGTCAATGAGCCGTGCTATGAGCAGGAGAACGAGGACCAATTCCACGACCCCGAGACCGAAGGACAAGACCTCCCCGAAGGCTACAAAGACGGCAAGTTCAATCCCATCCTTTGATGCATGTTTCTGTCCTAGTTTTTATAAACACAACCCAATGGCCTGTTTTACAAAATTGCATATGTTTTACTTGCATGAAAACACGGTTGGATAGCCACCCCTTGATTTGTGATGACCATTCCTTGACTACCTAGATTAATGTCTAATTTTGCTTGGACGTTAATCGATATTAGAACGCTTAGGGCTCTACCCATAATACTATTTGATTTACAAAGAAAATGTGTGTGTGTGGGAAGGGATAAAATGTGGATTTTCGAAAGATGAGTATGGACGAGATGGACGGCATTTCTGTGTGATTTGCCGATTGGTGTGCTTGTGCCTGTGTGGCAAGGCAAAGAAGGGAGATATCCATCTTGTCGCGTCTAAGGACCGAGTTGGTGTGTCATCTCACCTAACTCCACTATCGTGCAAGCCACTCGACCGTTGAATGGGCAACGGCGTAGCATAAATCCCACTAGTTGGTGTGATAGCCATCAGGAGAGCTGAGAGCAACGGGTGACTAAGGAGAAGGGATAAGCCCAGAGTGACTTATGCCCGGTTATACCTAAGTGAATGGTCGATGACCCCTTGGTGCATCCCGTGATGGCTAGTCAGGCTTAGCTATGGTGGGTAATGGCTATGTTGGGATCTACACCGACACGACGGTGTTCGAGTTGTGGTATCCTACTTGTGGGTAAAGTTGCACACCTCTGCAGAGTTAAGAATCTATTCGAATAGCCGTGCCCACCGTATTGGGCGAGTTATGGTGTGGTCACATAACTAGTGTTTCTTTGGGACGGGCTGGTGTGAGTTGTTTTGGAATTGTGTCCGGCAGTTGTGCCGTGTGCTACGACGGACGGGGAGTCCGGTAGCAGTTTAAAATTTGAAACCCCGTGTTACTCCTGGAACTGGTTGTTCATAAAGGTTTTCTTTAAAATAAACCCCTGCATAAAATATTGTTTTTCTGCAAATTAAACCGTAACCTTATCCTTGATTTATCTATGCATATTATTCTGTTTTAACCCCCTCCGTGGGTGTGGTTGGACTTGCTGAGTACGTTTGTACTCACCCCACTCTTACTTTTACAGAAGAAGATCCAGACTTCGTGCCAGACGACACCGAGTAGGGTTATCGTTCTACACCCAACCTTGCCTGTGGAACCGGCCCTGTCGAGATGCCTCCGCTGTCGCAGTACTCTGAGCCCGTGGTAGACCCTATGTGGTTTGCAGTCTGGTGTTATGTCGTAGCTTGGTTAGTTATTATCATCATCTGTATCGAGTGTCCTCCAAGGTTTGTACGGTTTTGAACCATCTGATGTAATAAATGTGGCATCAGCCTCCTGGGACTGATGTTTTGTATCACATTTAAGTTCTCTCTTATGAGGGGATGCTTCACAGTGACTCCCACGGTCAATCAGGTTGAAGGCAAAAAGTTAGCAGACATACCAGTGGTATGTGAGTATACGGATGTCTTTCCGGATGAGTTGCCTGGAATGCCTCCTGATCGTGATGTGGAGTTTGCCATTGAGTTGCAACCAGGCACGGCACCCATTTCCCGAAGGCCCTACCGTATGACACCCAATGAGTTAGCCGAGCTAAAGAAACAATTGCAAGAGTTGCTTGATAAGGGTTACATTCGTCCTAGCACTTCACCTTGGGGCTGTCCTGCACTCTTTGTGAAAAAGAAAGATGAAAGTCTCAGGTTGTGTGTGGACTATAGACTTCTGAATGCCGTCACAATCAAAAATAAACATCCCCATCCCCGGATTGATATTCTGTTCGATCAGCTATTCGGGGCCAAAGTATTTTCCAAGATTGATCTCCGCTCTGGCTATTATCAGATAAAGATTAGAGCTGAGGATATTCCCAAGACGGTTTTTTCCACCAGATACGGACTTTTTGAATATCTGGTCATGTCTTTCGGGCTAACGAATGCCCCTGCTCATTTCATGTATCTCATGAACTCGGTGTTCATACCCGAGCTAGATAAGTTCGTTGTGATTTTCATTGACGACATCCTGATATTTTCCAATAATGAGGAAGAGCATGCAGAGCATCTCCGCATTGTGCTTCAGCGTCTGCGTCTGCGGGAGCACAAGCTGTACGCCAAGTTTTGTAAATGTGATTTCTGGCTCAAGGAAGTCCAGTTCTTGGGCCACATCATCTCAGACAAGGGGATTTCTATTGATCCTAGCAAGATTCAGGATGTCCTGAATTGGAAGACTCCAGAGTCTGTTTCAGAGATCCGGAGTTTCCTTGGGCTAGCAGGCTATTATCGCCAGTTTGTACCAGAGTTCTCAAAAATTGCTAGACCCATGACTGAATTACTCAAGAAAGGGGTGAGATTCAATTGGGATGACAAATGTGAGCAGGCTTTTCAGACCCTGAGAAAGCTTCTGACGTCTGCCCCTGTCCTGGCTTAGCCGAATATTACTCGGCCCTTTGATGTATATTGTGATGCATCAGGTACGAGTCCCCACTGTGTCCTCACCCCTGTTTAATCCAGCCGGCTATTATTCGGCCTTGATATGTATTGAATGTAACAGGTACGGGCCTCGGCTGCGTACCCATGCAAGACTAGAGGGTAATTGCTTATGCTTCCAGAGCCCTCAGGCCACATGAGGAGAATTAATGATCTAGAATTGGCAGTCGTGGTGCATGCATTAAAAATATGGCGCCATTATCTTCTGGGCAACCCTGTTCATATATACTCAGACCATAAGAGTCTTAAGTATATTTTCACCCAGAACGAGTTGAATTTGCGCCAGAGACGGTGGTTAGAATTGATTAAGGATTATGACCTGGAGATTCATTATCACCCGGGCAAGGCAAATGTTGTTGCTGATGCATTGAGTCGCAAGGCAAGTTGCAACTGCGTCTCAGCTATAGTTTTGCATGAAACCTTGTGTCAAGAAATGGAGAAGATGAATTTGGCTATTGTAGCTGAGGGTACTCTTGCTAACATTGTTCTCACTCCAACTCTTCGAGATCAAGTTATTGCGGCTCAGAAAGACAATATTGGCATAGAAAAGATTAGACAAAGGCTCAGAGAAAATGACCCTCGGGTGACATGTTTCCATCTAGATGACGAGGGTGTTCTATGGTTTAAGGACCGACTAGTGGTGCCTAAAGATCTGGAGCTTCGAAAGCAGATTCTCGATGAGGCTCATCTCTCTAGGTATTCTATTCATCCTGGCAGCAACAAGATGTATCAGGATCTAAAACAGCGATTTTGGTGGACAAGGATGAAGCAGAAAATTGCCAGATATGTGTCCGAATGTGACACTTGTCAGAGGGTTAAAGCGAGCCATTTGAGATCAGCCAGACCTTTACAGCCCTTTAGTATTCCATCCTGGAAGTGGGAGGACATCAGTATGGATTTCATTGTCGGCTTACCCAAAACTTCCAAGGGGTATGACTCGATATGGGTTATTGTAGATCGTCTTACCAAGTCGGCTCATTTTCTGCCGGTAAAGACAACACATACGGCAAAACAATATGCATAATTGTATATGGACCGTATTGTGAGTCTCCATGGGATTCCAAAGACCATCATTTCGGACCGGGGTACTCAATTCATATCCCGGTTTTGGGAACATTTCCATGCCGCTATTGGTACACAACTGATCCGCAGTTCCGCCTATCATCCCCAGACAGATGGCCAGACAGAGAGAATCAATTAGATTCTGGAGGATATGCTCAGAGCGTGTGCCCTCACTTACAGTCAAAAATGGGATGAATGCCTACCTTTAGCCGAGTTCGCCTATAACAATAGCTATCAAGAGAGCATCAGAATGGCTCCATTTGAGGCATTGTATGGACGAAGGTGTAGGACCCCACTGAATTGGTCGGAAACCGGAGAAAGGAACTTTTTCGGACCTGATATTGTCTGTGAGGCTGAAGAACAAGTTCGGGTTATTCAGGAAAATTTAAAGATTGCGAAATCCCGACAAAAGAGTTACGCGGATAAGAAACGGCGGTCTGTCCTTTTTCAAGTGAGAGATCATGTTTACTTATGGGTCTCTCCAATGAAAGGGGTTCAGCGATTCGGTGTAAAGGGAAAACTTGCACCTCGCTACGTTGGGCCTTTTCTTATCGTTGAGCAATGTGGGCCGGTAGCGTATCGCCTGGAACTTCCTGCTCAATTATCCGCGGTTCATAATATTTTCCATGTCTCCCAGCTCCGGAAGTGCCTCCGTGTTCTAGAAAAGGTGATCGACATCGAGAAATTGCAACCGGAGCTCGATCTTGTCTATCCGGAGCACCCGGTGAAAATTGTTGATCACAAGACCCGAGTTACTCGGAATCAAACCACTAATTTTTATAAGGTTCAGTGGAGTACTCATTCCGAGCGGGAAGCCACTTGGGAAACAGAAGAATTTCTTCGGTCCAAATATCCTGAGTTGCTACAAACTCATCGAGGTATTTAACCATTCCCTCTTTGTTTTAAATCCTTGCACCTTCACTAAATCTCGGGGCGAGATTTCTTTTTGGAGGGAAGATTGTAACACCCGAGTGTTAAAAGCTGGGCTTAACTGATTAGTTAGTGACCTGAGTTAATCCATCGCAAAATCAAGTCGAAAACTCTGCTCAAACTCAGTTTCATTTTCTGGAGTCTGGGCAAAACTGGAACGTCCGGAATTTGTACCCGGAACTTCCGGAAATATCCGGATACTCCGGGTATTAAACCGGAAACTCCGGATTAACCCGGATACTTCGGGTATTCTTCCGGATACTCTGGACCTGGAGTGGTATATCACGTGTTTTGGGTTTGGTGACTGTTCCCAAACGTTATTACTCCGTTTTTCACTCCTCACTCTCTCCACGAGCTCTTCCTCTCTCCTTAGCCCTAAACTCCAAATCCTTCCCTCCCAATCCATTTCCAAGGCCAAAGAAGCTCAAATTGACGTGGGGAATCATCTTCTCCAGGTATTCCACCTTGGGGTGGTTTCATTTTCGAGTTTTTCTGGCAAGGGAAGCTTCCTCAAGGTACCCAAGCTAGGGCTAAGTGGTTTGATCGTTTTAGGATGTGTTAAGCGATTTCCTTTGGGTCAATCATCTTCTTATGAATCACTTTACTAGGGTCTAGAAGGGTTTCAAATTTTGTGGGTTGGTTTTGCCTCAATCAAAGTTTCAGTTTTGGGGGCGAAAGTTGTGCCAAACCCGGATACTCTGGGTATTAATCCGGATACTCCGGAAATTCCGGATATTCCGGGTATTAATTCGGATATTCGGGGTTTTGCAGGATTTTGAACGTCGGGTTGTTCGGGTAGCAGTATTGGTACTCGGTTAAGGTTTATTTCAAAGTTTCAAATTATGTTGCATACATTCTCATATCATATGCATACGTGTAGACGCCGCCGCTGAAGGAGTCGTGTACGAGGTGGTTGCGGAGCCACAGGAGCCGCAGGGGCAAGCCCCGCAGCAGGAGGGTCGCGAGGAGTCGGCCCAAGGCCCATCTCACCCTAGTACTGAGCAGCAGACGCAAGGCAAGCCCCGGTGCATGTCCTATTATTTTAAATTATGATTCACTATGTATATGTTTTATTTATTATTTGCACATTACGTATTAGGAATTGATTGGAACCCTAGCTGCATGATCCCTAGGTTTCCTTGAGTTTTTACTAGTATGTCTAGGTCGATAGCGGTGCTAGGCTAAATAAGTCCGGTAGAAGTCGGGTGACTTCATGTCACTCGCGAGACACAAGAAAACTTTAGAAGACGAGTAATTGCCGGTTACTCGCGAGATGCATTATTATCTTTATACTTCAGTATTTGAGAAATGGATCGAAATGGATACGAAGGTGGGAGACCGGGCTTGGATGATGGTATTAGGTTTGGCAGCAGGACAGGGTTCCTGGGTGTCTTAGCCCCGCCCGTGTCGGTTAAGGACCGGTCGTTGTGGCAGTACTGATCGGGGATTGAATTATACTAACCGCATGCCGGGAGTAGGAGGTAGTCGAAACCGGTAAGCCGAGTACTGTTTTACTTCGAAAGTACAGGAACCCGCACCCAACTCCTGGGGCAAGTCGAGTAGTCGCGGAGAATTGGGATGCATATGTTTACTTTTGGTGGTCTCACGTTGAGCTCGGCTGACCATATGTCGTTGGGCTGGTTCCTGTAGTTCGAGGCGGGGAGGGAAAAGGTTGGTGCGTGGAGTCCGACGGGGCTTTTGCGTGCCGTGTTGGTTAGGTCCGCCTTGCAAGGTTAAATCGGATTGATTCGCCGTATCTCGCGGTCATGAGGGCCTTGATCTCTTTGCTGCATCGTAGCAGAATGTTAGAATGTGAGTTATGTATAATTATATAAAATGTTGAGCACATTGAATCATGTTTGCTTGCACCACCATGATTGCTATAGAGGGTCTATGCAAATATTAGGTGAGAGTTCATTTATATAGAACCTGGAGCTAAAATAATGAAAGTAAGGAAACTACTTTAGTCGCTCTTTCTGCAAAAATAACCACCAGCCAAAAGCCTTGCATGTCTAGTTATGTGGGCTAAGTTATACCCACTGGTCGGGTAAGTCTTGCTGAGTATTAGAATACTCAGGGTTTGTTGCCATATTTATTATTACAGGACACCCGGACGTCGACTTCTGCCCCTGTTGTGTCAAGTTCATCCGCCGGGATGCAGAGGGGTGGCATGTCGAGGAGCGAGACCCTTAGGCTAGGGCTTTGTCGGGTTGTACACTTGTGGGCAGAGTGTTCAGCCTTTCTGTTTTTGCGCAGGCCGGTCTGACCGGTCATGGTTAGTCAGGACTTTTGAAGGCTAGTGTAGATGTAGGATCTAGTCTATTTGAATTCCAGTACGTCGGATGTAAAGTTTGTAAATTATGCAACTTTTGTAAATTATGTGTTTATTTGAACTCGGGATGTAAAATCTAATGTTTCGTCCTCCTATAGTGTTTGTATTTTCAAGTATCATGTTGTGCTTGTACCATCTGCGCCCTCCTTCGCGGGGGGCTACTGATGTTGTTTCGATCGGGCCGTGGGTTGAGAAAGGATCGCCAAATTAAGCCGTTAAGCTAATGCGCCCGATGTGTTCAAATGGCGACTATTACGCTTAATTAGAGATTTAATTTGGCGGTTCCGTCACAGCACCTCATAGCTGAGGCCATGGAGTAGTACATTTTCCATATGTGTGTTTTTGGGGCAGAGAGATGAAGTGTGCACATATATCGATCTAGACGGAGGACTGATCACAGAACATGCACATTCAACCACCTTTGCGGTCAGGAGGATCACCAATGAAGTGCACGAAGTGCAGTCTGCTACAATTTTGACTTGTAATGAATGAATGTAGTAAATAAATGACTACACAAATAATGTAAATGTATCTATTGTTTAGACGCTTTCATCAAACACTCGGTTATATTTATACATACATACATACATACATACATACATACATATATATATATATATATATATATATATATATATATATATATATATATATATATATATATCACTAGTCGAGTGAACACGTACTGCAGCTCTTGCCCGATCCGGGAATCTGATACGCCTAGCTTGTAGGTGATGTAGAGCGTATGAACGAAGCACAACTAATAGTATATGATACAACTATTACACAGTTTCGAACCAAACAAACCAAGTAACCAGCAGGGCCACAAATTATTGGTTTGAATCTAGCTGCCCTTTCCTTTTGCATTTGACTTCACCATTGTCACTGCCCGACGTTTGCCTGCTTTTGCTGCCTTTCTCCGGCATCGACCGTGAAAAGATCACTGTGGGCACCGTGCTTCTTGGCTCGTACTGTTAAAGAGGAAAGGTTGCTGACCTTTCATGCTCCCGGTGTTTCTGATTCCTATTTTCTTTGGAAACTTATGCATGCCATGATCGTCACCAGTGATCACTAGAGGAAGAGGAAGAATATATATAGATGCTGGCTAAGCGAACAGAGGTGTTGATTGCGCATTATTATTGTTTGCAGCATCACTCCTTGTAGCATGGAATCACTGGTAATGAAGGAAACCAATAACTAAACATGAAGACAGTGTCCTTGCTCCATTGGTACGGTACAGTTGCTTTTATCACACACTGAAGTCTAAAGTGACCTGCAAAAAATAATAATTAAGTGACTAGTGCCCCACCAGGATCGGAGCAACTTTTTTTTAAAAAAAAAGGAAAAAATTACTGCGATAGAGAGATGAGCAACGGAGCTGACATTTAACTTGACATGATGATATATTTCTATATTTTACTAATAAACTATTGACATGGAGCAGAAGATAGAAGGAGACTGCATATCGTGTAGAAAATATAATACAGTACTGTTGGAATGCTGTGTCATGTAGAAATGCATGAACAAATAAAAGGTAAAAACACATGTTAAAGCAGATAATCCCTACGTGAATTTCGTTGATCCCAAGCTTTCTCTCTCTTTTGTGAACAGATGATTACAAGGGCAGGGAATCAGCCCTCCTTATTCTGCGGTATATGGAACCAGTACACGTAATCATAAAAGCATACTGCCAAGTTACACAACTGAAGACTGCGCTTCCAATGCAAGAAGGCGGCCATGCATGCATGGATGGATATACAGTAGTGGCAGAGTTTGAGGTAATTTCTAGGCTGTTCCTTCTATTTCTCCAGCAGGCAAAGCTACCGAAACATATATATCATCAAAATTTAAGCCTGGTTAAGTGAAAAGGAACTATATTTGTCGTTGGTTCTGTAATGCTCTGTTTTTTCTTTGAAGAAATTAATGGAGCAGGGTGCGTGTTGCACCGACTCGCGCACAGGATACAGTCATACAGATACATGCATGTGATTTCAGAGACGATTTCCACCACGATCAAGTCATCGTCAGGCCCAACCCGCACTTGCATTCAGTGCATGCCAGGATCGAAGCAGACGAGGTGATAGGTGCAATGCACCTCGTTCAAGCAGATCCGCTCGAAAGCACGTCGGGCGTTCGGTCGCGAACGTACTTACAACCGATGCTACCTTAATGTTCACTGTGTTCGGTCCACCATTCGGTCGCGAACGTACTTACAACCGATGCTACCTTAATGTTCACTGTGTTCGGTCCACCAGCCTCCAGCTCAATAGTATTTTTCTCTCACACCGCTCTAGCCACCAGCCAACCAATAGTATTTTTCTCTCACATCATTCCAGCACTAGCCACCAGCTCCAGCCTAGCGAACAGAGTTGTTATAGAGCCCTCCAAAGACGTGGCGAGTGTTGCCATGCCGCGAGAGATGTTGAGCTATCCATTAATTGGTCTCTGCGCCTTACGAAAATCGTCGAGCCCGGATGCCCCCATGGAAGGGATTTGATGTTCCTGGTTCCTCCAACTCCCATTAACTCATAACTGAGGCTATGGAGTAGTCCGTTTTCCATGTGTGTGTGTTATGAGGGTGAAGAGATGAAGTGTGTGTGTGTATATATATATATGGACTGATCAAAACATGCACATCCAACCACCTTGCGATCAGGAGCATCAACCGATGAATTGGGCCAACCTCAATGGCTGAGTCCTTTATAATGAATGAATGCATTAAATAAATGACTATACATGTAATGCACCTGATGTATTGTTGAGATGCTTATCAAATACTAATTTATATTATATATATTACTAGCCGTTTGAAAACAAAATTCCAGCCCTGCTCACACCTGTAGCATTTGTATCCGATCTTCTTTTGTTATCATTGTGCCCCATTATGTAGGTATTATATTGATATTAGTTACCTTTTCATATCCGGTGTCGTACATAATGAACTCCAAACCACCACCCATCACAGTTCGTGGGGAGAAGGAACAGAAAATAAGAATTTATGGAAATATAAATATTAAACACGTAGTCTGTCATCAAATGACTCTGTGGCCCAATGGATAAGGCGCTGGTCTACGAAACCAGAGATTCTGGGTTTGATCCCCAGCAGAGTTGAATTTTTAATATAATCTAGACTTTTTCCTTGGAGTTTCCATCCATTTCGTGGTTGAGTTTCATGATAAAAATCAGTTTTAATATTCTCAGAGTCGATTATTTTTTACAGATGGTTGCTTAAACAAAGTATGATTCTGTACGGCCCCAACAGTTTAGACTCTGTTTACTGTTAACTTCTTTTTTGTTGTGTATTGATGCATCGAGCAAGTTTCTCTTGCATACATTTTAATTTTGAGGTTGATTCCATTTAGACTCGATAAATTGGACAAAAACATAGAGTATGATTTATGCGTTTTTTGAGGGTATCTTTCTATTTGCCAGGCCCACAAAAAAGAAATCTGACCCGGAACCAGATCCTGGCCAGCCAGCCAACCCAATAACGGTCCGGCCCAAGATGCTGGGGGCCGAGACCTTGCTGTGAGCCGCGGAGAAGAAAAAGGGCCGAGAGAGAGAGAGAGGCTGTGGAAGCGAAACCCTAACCCTCGAGGAAGGCGATCCGACCGGGGAGATGGCGGCGTCGGCGGTGGAGAAGCTCAAGGCCCTCTGGGACTCGCAGGTCAACGACGAGGAGCAGTGGGCGCTCAACTATGTCCGTACCCCTTTCCCCACCCACCCCGCTTGTTCCTCCTCTGCTTCTTCTCGGAATCTCGTTCTTCTCCCTAGTTCGTGCGAACTCCTGTGGTTCGAATCCGTGGCGGTAGGTAGTCCTTGCTGCCGCGTGGTTTGAGGTGGGACTGGGTTGGTGATGATTTCCCACTCCAGCGATTTTGATTCGACCGCGCGGCTGCCGCTGTAGCTCGCATGCGCAGAGGGGGTAGACTGTTGCAGTGTTTGGTGTTAGTTACTGCGATTACTGTCCATTCTACTTGCGCGGATAGGTTTTCTGTCCCAGTTGTGGTGGGCATTCATATATGTGTGTTTTGTTCCCAACCTCCTAAAAGTTCCATGAATATTCAGCAAGGTATAGTTGAGTCCATTTAGTCCCGGGTCATCTTTGAGACGCTAGATAATTAGGATGGAATTTCTAGAGTGATTTCGATGCCCGCCCAACACTTTGGCATGATACATGGTTCTGGGTTCATTGCAATGATTTGCCTTATAATATCTTTGTCAATTTGTGGATCCAGACAGATTTAACGGATAAAATAACTATAAGTGTGGAATCACCTAGGCTTATTATTTGCTACCTCGTCTTTATTTTTTTATTTTTTTTTTTGGTACCTGTTGGGCACTAAGTTTCATAGCTTTGAGCAGGGCCATTTGGCTCTCCAATGCTTCCTTGTACTCTTGATGAGCCTAGAATTTACTCTCAGCCTACTATGCACATCTGTTTGTCCGCAATTATGCTACAGTTTATACTTTTTGCTGCAAAAGGTTATAAGAGATAGTCTCATTGTTTACTATTTGTTATTCTTGCTTGTGTTGTTTCTTCCTGTTGGGTGTAACATAAACTATGAGCCGATTGTGTGGCGATTGTGATTTAACTTACTTGACTAGTTACCCTTTTCTTCCAGTTGGGTGTAACATACATCTGGCAGACTTGATAATTGATACTATATAGGAAACTTCGCTGAAAGATGTTCAGACTTCAGAACCGTAATTAGTGGATTCAAAATAATTTTGGCTAACAATTAACTTCCAGTTGTGAGATTCTAGATGATAATGTACCAGCTAGTATCTCCGTTCTCTCATGTGACTGATATGAGTAGACAGCGTTCATTTCTTGTTTGTTCATGTTAGGTTTTGATAAGTTGCATACTTATATCTTCCTATACTGCCATTACATAATTATCAGTATATTTTATGATACTCCATCTGTTGTTTGTTGGTCATAAATTGGGTTTAGAAGATAAAGGAATCAGATAAGCTAGCAGGGACAGAGCTATAATAGGAGCATATAGCCATCTTCTGTGTGCGCGTCAAGAATTGATTTTTTTTGGCTGATTCTACAATTGTTGAGTTTGATTTTAGATAGAGTTACACTTTAGATTGCATGTTGGACATCTAAAACCTATTAATGGTCTAGGGCTTAAGCTATGCCGAAAGGTCCTATGGTGATCATGCTCAGATGTGCCTCTTAGGTGGGCCGGGCAGCTGAATTTGGGGCATGGTTGGTTGAGGGATCAGCTGGCTGGGGAGCTGAACCAGGCCAAGTGTGGCCTTCTTGTTGCATGCAGGCAGCTGTAGTTGGTTTGGTTGTCTTGCTCGGGCTAGGCTGCATTGTGCTGCTGATTGGTTGCCTTGTTTCTGGGCTTGATTGCATGGAAATCGCTTAACAGTGTGCGCGCAGCGCCATGTGAGCAAGGCCCGTAAGAAACGGAATTCATTTTTGTTTCAGCGGAGCCTGGATGGGAAGTCCCCTTTGCTCCCATAAAGTCAGGTCCGGCTCATCATCAAGGGTGCCAGGCAACCAAACAGCCCGCTCTTGCACCCCGCGGGCTTTGCTGGGTCAAATACACTCAACCAATCACCCTTGAAGCAGTGAAGTTTATCCACACAAATTCATCTGATTTGACGTAAATTGTGTCCTCCAAGAATGTTTTCTTTATGGTGGTTGGTACTGTTGTACCAACTACCAACTTGAGTGCCTGGATCAAACCATGAAGTTTGCAACCCAGGTGTCGCAAGTGGTAGTGTCTCTCGCATGTGATGTAATTAACTGTGTTAACCTCATTGACAGTTGAATTCTCAGTTGAGTGCTCATTTTACCAGTCTATCTTTTACTTAAAGTTTGAGCAGAATCCAGAATGCAAAGTCTTGATATTCAATTTCGGATTAGGTAGTTGGGGTAAACAGATAAAAACTTTTGAGCCATGTTAATTATTGCTCTTATTTTTGTTAATGATCACTCTGAGTATTGTAGCACGGGATGCTAGCTAATCTTTTTTTGTTGTTTTGTATTTACAGAAGCTGCTAAAAGCTGCGGGTCTGTTTGCTGGATCCATCTTCCTGATGTGCAACTATGGTGACCTGATGGCCATTTAAACAGGGTTATTATATAGTTCAGAGGCATAGTGGTTTGGCATTCAATTGCCATATGGAGTTATTGTACTTGGATTCTTTGAGTTCAGTTGTTCCGAGAATTCCTGATACTCGTATGAAAGTTATTTTGGTCTAAAAAGAGGTGTGCATCTGGATAAAGCTAGTTTATGCTAGTTCAGTTTTGTTTTGTTTAATAATGGCAGGCATCTTTGTTACGAGTATTATGAGCACAATGAGAATATGATTGCTGCAATTGGCTCACTAAAGTTTTTGTCAAACACAGCCCATGCCATTATCATCTGGAAAGAAAAAACTATTTTCCCGGGGCTAACAGGTAAAGGATGTTGCATGATGAATTATAATGAATGGAAGCAAGAGACAGGAGGGCTGGAACCCTCCCCATGTATGATGTTCACCATTCATCCAGTGCCGATCAGTTATGAATTATGATGATAGGTTTTGTATTCCAGCTGTAGCCGTTTTATTATCTCGTGTCAGCTTTGACGTATTTTTTTTTTAAAAAAAAACAGGTAGTCAACCCATGATAAGCCCATCATACACGCACAGGCGCCAGAATATGCTGCATCTCTCCGTATAACGCTGCTCCTCTGTTCATACCATCAGGAATTCAGAATTGTATCCAAGACTTGAATAAAGTGCACGGAGATCAGAAGCTCGCTAGCAAGAATCTTTCGTGTGCGGAGTCTTCCAGCTTAAAAAAAAAAAGGTCAAAGAAGAAGAAGAATAAAGTACAGTCCCCATCAGGCCTTCCTCCTTGTCCAAGGGAGGGAGCACTTCGTCTAGATGGGGATGGCCGACTTGCATGACACGGCCGGGTGGTGTCTTTCGTTGACCCGCTCCAATGCTGGACCACTGCTGCAATGCCCTTGCACAAGTGTCCCTGCTGCCAAGAGGACTGACGAGTGGACACCGGGGACCGTCAGGCCACTGATCGCTCACGCTTTGAACGGCGACAACAGCGCCGACTGCACTGCACTGCACCCATGGTGTCCTTGTTCATGCTTGTCTGTTGCAATGTACATACGACATGCTCTTTCCCAAGAACATGCGGCACGCAGCGCATGACTGCATCCCCTCCCCCTTTTAACTTCAAGGTTTTTCTTCTGGTTTTAGACCTTTGCAAATGCCATTGTGTTACCCATCTTCGTTCTCCATCAGAATCCTATGGAATGAATAATCTGATGCCGTGGCCAGGAGCTCAAGTAACAATATCTTAATCGAACACAAGCCTGCACAAAGAGGCCGGGTCGTATAGTATTCAGGTGAGGGAGGAGTACGAACACGTTACCAACATCTGTTTCAGAGTTGTCCTAGTTCCCCTTGGCTCTCAGCTTCACACCTTGTGCAGAAAGCAGCCGGTTGATCGGAAACAGCGTCGCAGATCGCTGCACACCTGTCGGTCAGTCTCCGGGGAATATTCCGAGGCAGGCCTCTTCTAGTTCTACATCTACATAACAAGCTCGTCGACGCCCCCTCGCGGACAGAAACAGTGTCCCTCCCTCGAGGACCTTGCCGTGTAAACTCTGCTCCGAGTCCGAGCTGAGCAGGAGGAGCAGAAGCCGCGAGACCAGCATGGCCTCCTCGTGTGAGTTCCATCTCTTCTCCGTTCCCACTCTCTCGGTCGGTTTCATCTGAATGTCGGTGTATGCTTACCAGATTCTCAGTGCTTAGTAATGATCTCGATCTCCCAACAGCTAGTATTTGCTCCCTGAGGTTCAATGATGTATTTCCTTGCTCGCGTATAAGCTCTAGTTCTTGTGATTCTGGCAATCTTTGTACAATTTCTTCCTGAGAAATCGATATGATCTTTCTAATGGCAAGATATGATAGTAGGGCTAAGTCAGTGTATTTCATCTTCTTCAAAAGAGTTTTTTTTTAATTATTTCATAGGCCTCAGAATGGAGCATTCCCCATTCCCTTTTTCTGTGCAACCGAAAATTCAGAAATTCATGTGTCGTTCGTCTGTCTTTCAATTCTTCGGTGGTGTCAAAGATCTTATCTTTTGCTACTGATGAAGAGGGGTAGCATCTTTGACAGGGCACATCTGTATCACTGTCCTTGTGCTGCTTTTTGGGGGATCCAAAGCCAACCCAGCTGCACTTTCCCATAGCCAGCTCGATGTAAACCGCAAGAAGCCACTACAGACGTTCAGACCTTACAACATTGCTCACAGGGGCTCAAATGGTGAATTACCCGAAGAAACAGCAGCAGCCTACCTGGTAACTAAATCTTTATTTTTCTCACATACTGGCACTGAACTTTTCTCGAATCTGCATAAACATAGCTTAAAAATGGTAATTGCTCGGATATGTGGTGATATTGTTTATTGGCACATAAAACTCAATTACATGAATATTCTAGTTTACAACACCCAAGTAAACTATGGTCTATCTCGCTGGAGACACCAGCACATCTGATACATTAAAAAAGCACTTAATATGCCACGGCAGTATCTTTGGGATCGTTCCAGAGTATAATGCTGCTCTTAGAGATTCTCTGAAGATTGAAGCTCAATATGTTAATGTAAATTCAGAGATGCTCATCGGTTTTTGCAGAGAGCTATTGAAGAGGGTGCAGACTTCATCGAAACTGATATACTCGCATCAAAGGATGGACATCTTATCTGTTTTCATGATGTAACATTGGACGCAACAACCGATGTTGCGAACCGGACGAAGTTCGCCCACAGGAAGAGAACCTATGAAGTCCAAGGAGCCAAAGTTACTGGATGGTTTGTTGGTATGTGAATAACATTCTTTGTTGTGATTCTCAAGATTAGTTCCATGTGAATCTTCTGGTGACTTGTGGACTTATGTTTGCTTCCAGTGGACTTCACTCTTAAAGAGCTTAAATCACTGAGGGGGAAACAACGGTTCAGTTTCAGGGACCAACGGTACAATGGTATACTTCCCTTCACTTTCTTTCTTAATTTCATTGTACCTGACAGCCATGTGTATTTCGAGTTGACTTCCATCCACTCTGTACCTGAATGCAGATATTTCATAATGCTTTCCTATTGGATTACAGGGAAATACCAGATTATTACATTTGAGGAGTATATCTTGATTGCGCTTTATGCGGACAGGATAGTGGGAATATACCCTGAGATCAAAAATCCAGTTTTCATCAACCAGCATGTAAGTAGCTTCGACATGGCAAGACTCCAAAGAAAATTGTTCACTTTAGTAATGTAACAACATTAGTGTTTAGACATTTCGCAAAAAGGTCGACAGTATGATTATGGTATAATTATTCAGGTCAAGTGGTCGAATGGAAAGAAATTTGAGGATAAGTTCGTAGAGACACTACTGAGATATGGCTATAAAGGTGCATATATGTCTGAAGACTGGCTCAGGCAGCCACTCTTCATTCAGTCCTTTGCTCCGACTTCACTCATTTATGTCTCAAATATGACAAACTCTCCCAAAGTGTTCTTGATTGATGACACGAACACTCCAACTCAAGACACCAATCAGGTATGATCAGTACCGTCGTTTTCATCTTTCCTTTTATGTGACAGCTCGTCAGCCTTCATCTAAAATCAATTTCTGTTGCGCAGTCATACTATGAGATAACTTCAAATGCCTATCTTGCATTCATAAGAAACTATGTTATTGGAATTGGTCCATGGAAGGATACAATTGTTCCTACAAAGGACAACTATTTAGAACAGCCGACCGATCTCGTCGCACGAGCACATGCTCTTAATCTTCAGGTGACTGATCTTATCCGACAGCTGCATATTTCTCCACTATTGCATGAATATTATCCTTCATGTGGTCGTCAGATGACGGATGCAGTAAATCATTACAACATTGCAGGTGCACCCGTACACTTTCAGAAATGAGAATTCATACTTGCACTTCAACTTCCATCAAGACCCTTATGCCGAATACGAATATTGGCTCAATGAGATCGGTGTCGATGGGCTGTTCACTGATTTTACTGGTAGTTTGCACAAGTACCAAGAATGGACTAGGCCATACCCAAAGAAGCAGAAGAAGGCGGAAGCATTGTTGCATGAGATCGCGACCATGTTGAAGAATAATGGATACTGAGCATAGGTTCCCTTTCCTTTTTTTCAGATTTGTGTTATTTTTGCCACCACCAGAAAGCAATGTTTTTTTTAACACTCTGTAATTGTTACCAATAAAGCAAGGGGGGAGGTGCTAACTGTGTAGCAGAATAGATTCAGATTAATCGTTTGTGCCTTAAGTGGCATCCTAAAAGAATGCATATAGAGAAAGGCCACAATGTGTGTCATGCAGTTTATCCTTGGCTTCCAATAAAGACAAGGGCTCGATCAGCTTGTATGAAAATTCAGTTGCCTCTTCAAACAATCAATTCATCGCAGCTCATAGTAGCATCGAAATGAAGGTAAAATAATCCTTTATAGAGTTCTCTGAGGTACAGGAGGCAGGCAAGGGTCAATGGAGCATGTTCTTTCTATACAGTGCACTTTGCTCTTCCTTTTCTTGACGTTCTTCGATGACTGTTCAGTAAAGATAAATGAATACCCAAAGACTACCCATATGGATACCTAGTGACCCATCCTGGCGAACAACGCCCTGCTTACTTAATCAGCAATCAGGCAAAGAGCATACACAACGACAAATCAGTAATCGAGCTAATCCAGCCTGTAAGGTCGACGGTTTGGAGTACACAACATAGCATGGAAATATAACAAACGCCCCAGATTTATATGACATGTCGCATGGTCAATAGATAACAAAGATTTTAAGAATGGACAAATCATCCATTATGCCATCAAGGATTTGAGCTGGAGCAAACACCACAATATGTGCTGCTTAACAAAATACATCCGTTTTGACAGGCAAGTTCTAACACTACGCAGGAAAACCAAAAGTTGGACGCTCTGAAACTTTCTGCACCACAATTGATGACTTGAGACAAGTTCATCCAACCGGCCCGAGAAGCTTGGAAGTATAATGATCTGTAGCGCACAAGCTTGGAAGTAAATAAGTAAAAATATGAGAAGGTAGCATATTCACCCAACGTTTGACTGCATAGTCTGAGCAGGTGACAGATAGCAACTAAGCTAATACAAGAAAAGAGATTGATTCACCTTAAGCTTGCTGTTGCTTCTTCTCGAGGATTTTCTTCCAGCGCTTTTGATCAAGCATCATCGTCATGTCTTGCCAACTAAGATGAATGGTAACATATGTCAATCATCTTGTATAGGGCAAGGTAAACAACAGAAGGGATTTCAAACACACAGGCATAACATTGAAAGATTCTATAAGAAAATATATCATTCATTCACAATGGGGATATCATTCATTCACAATGGGGAAATAATACATGTACCTTAGATGCTAATGGATAACAGCTATAATAAAGAATGACAGTGCAGGATAAAAATAACAATGAATGCCAACACCTTAGATTTGGAGTATTTCAAGGCTGAAATTTGATGGGTACCACAAAATCCAAAAGCATTAGATTGAAACCCCAGACCAGATAATCCAACTGTTTAGATACATACATGGCAGCTCAGTAACAGAAGATTCTTTCAAATCATGCAAGTTTTATAGATAGAAGCATAGTGAAATTTAACTTATAAAAATTTATGACAACGCATTTTTTAAAATGTTCGCATTTAAGCACCTAAAATTTAATATGGTAATTATAGTGGTTAATCTACTACTATTCTAGCTTTCATTTAAACAATGAATGCTAGAAAGGCCTATCAGAGGAGTAACAATGTCCTACATGTTGGAATATCCGAATGTGAACTTCATAAATGTTTGTCAATCATAGCTGTTTACATTTATATGATTGAACAGAAGCCTCAAGAACCTAAAACCATATATGGACCAAATCATGATACAAAAAGGAATGACTGCAGACCCACACATTGACGATCAACATTTTCTAGGTCTAGCCCAAATTCCATTACATAAACTAGCACAAAATTGGGCTGCACTGGGCATGCACCAAGTTTATTTAATATTGACCCAAAAGTATGATTATGCATAAAGAGGAATTCCTGACACACTACAGTCGCTAGGGAGAGTGTATCAAGATGATATGTCATGTTGTTACCTTATCTTTGCATGGTCACGAAGTAGTGGACTATTTGGTCGTTATACAAGATTAGGGTATGAATCATTACTTGTTGTGTATCTAGTCTGGGTTCAAGATTTTTCAGCAATGTCAAGTTGTTAGAACCGGAAAGGTTTAACCATAGATAGAGTATAAAAAAATCCGTATTGATAATATTATGGACCAGCGCCTTAGAATATCTCCAATGGAGAGGTCTCTTGATCTGGTTGCAAAAGAACAGCAGTTCGGAGTCACAGAGTAAGTCCGATGAAGAAATTTCCTAAATCCAGACATAATGGGCTCAAGAGATCTAGTGGTCGGGTCGATATACTAAATTCACCAAGTCTGGAATGCAATTGCGCAGCTACTCCAAGAACACATGCATCTAACCCAGATTGGCTCAACACATCACATAAAATCCTCTCCAAACACGTAGGAGTAGGACGAGGCCCAAACAGATCTATCTAGAGACACATGGCAATTCATGGTACGAATATGTTCTCAACCGCAAGCGAGAACACGAGACTGTACATATCCTAGCGCGAGCGAGAGACCAAAAAAACGAGGGAGGAGCCGGGGGGCTCACGCGGCGGGGAGGGACTTGATGTGGGAGGCGAGCGCGGAGGCGTGGTGGTGGACGCAGGCGGCGGCGCCGAGGGCGAAGGCGCCGGTCCAGGTGGAGACGAGGCGCTGCGGGTCGGAGTGCGGGACCCCGGAGTCGCCCCTGTAGGCCCGCGCCCAGTAGTCGTCGAACTCGCCCATCCTCCTCCGCTCTCCTCGGACCGGGACCTTCTCCTTCCCCTGCGTCGGCGGCGAGGCTCCGGGGAGAACTAGATGGATGGGGTTTTGCAGCTTTGCTTGCGGGGCAGAAGACTTGTGGGGCAGGGACGAACGGATATACGGAACCGGGGGGCGGGGGGCGGGGGGCCGCTAGACCTCGTCTACAGCCTACGGCATGGGGCTGGTGAACCACTGTTGTTTGAGTCTTTGAGATTTGTGCTGGGAGCCTAGGATCGGTCCATTGGATGGCTGGTGTGTTTAGTTCCTCCCAAAATTTTAAGATGTTGTTATTGCAAACGGGTTGATGTTTGACCATTAAGAGGGGTGACAGGAAATAAACAAAGAGTCAAAGATACTACAAAGCAACTTTTTATGGTGGTTATTTAGTTTGAGTTTGTTGTGGGAGGAACCATGTAATAAAGAGTAGACAAAGGAAAACTCTTGGAATGGCACACATGCTATAAAACCCTAAATTTAAGGGTTATGCTTGCTTACTCGAGGTGCCAAATTTCAAAGGTAAATGTGATGTTTTGTTCATTGCCCTAGCCCGTAGCTGATTAACCTAACCATTCCCTCCTTTTTGTGTTTCTCTTAGCTGTTTTTTAATTAGTGATTAGGTAGCAAGGTTGAAAACGTGTGTGTTTTAGTTTATTAGGATGATCTTACTTTTATAGCCTTTTGTTTCAAAGGTTCACATTGAAAGTTGAGCATTAACTCCATTTTCCATTAGCATATTAAACTTAATGTAATAATATCTTCGTAGAGTAATTCTACGTGTATACAGGCTTTTTGTTGATCACATGGTTCTAGTAGCACTAGTAGACTAGTAGTTTAGCACATTTATATATCTTATTTGTGTAGATGCCCAACTCCAAGCATAAAATGTAAGCATGCCCAAGTTACCAAGCTTAAAGAAAGGATCATTACATTTTTTCAGGAATAGATCTGATCACAGCCGCCTCATCTGATAAACCTGATCCAACCCGTCTGAATAAAAAGAGTAAAGTCCATTTTTGGCCATCCAACTATCCACTGTGTCCAGTTTTGACAATGCAACTTCAAAACCAGACATCCGCAGCCATTCAACTCTCAAAACCGTTCACATTTGACCATCCTGGTGGTTTTAGGTGTGGTTTTGCTGACGTGGCTGCCACATGTCGGTGGGACCCACCTGTCATCTTTTTCTCTCTCTCTCCTATTTCTCTCTCCGACGCGCGCGGCGCCGACGGTGAGGTGCGCGCGCTCGGCCGGGAGCAACCCCCCGCGCGGTGCTGGCGGCGATGCACGCGTGCTCTCGAGCGGGTGGCGGTGCCGGGGCTCGTGCTGGTGCGGAGGCGCAGGCGGACGCCCGCGCAAGGCTGTGGCAGTGGGGGACGAGGCGCGGCGAGGCAAGCCGCGGGGCCACGCCGCCCCCTCCTTGGCTCCCTCGGCCAGTGGCCTGCACGGCGCGGGCGCGGAGGCCGACGCGGGCGGGCGGCTCGACCACAACGGCCGTTCTTCCCTCTCCTCACGGCGAACGCCATCGCCGGCAGGTGGTCGGACCTCGGCTCGCGACGACCCACTGCGACAGCCCCTCCCGACCTAAACTAACTACTCCTACAGCACCATGGCGCCCCCCTGAGCATGCTGCACCCCTTGCCCACAGCCCTAGATGGCTAGAGGTGATAGCTCCACGGCGGCGCCCATGGCCGCGGCTCGGGAATGCGGCGGCCATGCGTTCCGATCCACCCCGACACAGCCCCGGCCAACAAATAGCTCAAACAGATCCATGGGTACCCATGGGAGCTTATGGCTTAAGGAATTAGACGGAGGTGCTTCACCGGCGTCGAATTTCTCCGGTGAAGTGAGGCTCGGCCATGGGAGTTCGAGCAGTGCTTACCCACGGCGGAGCTCCAGCGCCGCTGCAGCAGCCTCCTGCTGCAGCTGCTACTGCCCTGCTCCCGCTCGCGTGCTACACGCCGCCCGGATCCGCGCCGCTCCCGCTCCTCGCCGCGCCAGCCTCCTGCTCTGCTCCTGCTCCAGCGCTGCCGTTGCTCTTGCTCTGCTCACGCGCCGCTGCACCGCGAGCTGCTCGCGCCACCACCTCGCGCCCTGCTCGCGCCACCACCTCGCGCCTTACGCGCGCCGTCGAACGCGCCGGTGAACACCGCGCCGCCGCTGCTGGCCCCGCCCAAGCACGTCCGTGCGCACCGCACCCATGCACCGCACCGCTCGTCCCCCTCCGCGCACCTGCGCCTCCTTCGCCACGGGCCAGCACCGCTCGAGCTCCGCCGCAGGCCAGCGCCGCCGGCCTGGCGAGCTCGAGAGGCGCGCGGGAGGAGGGCGGCTTCCAGCGCAGGGTGAGAGGAGAGGAGAGAAGAGAAGAGACAGAGAGGAGAGGGGAGGGCTGACAAGTGGGCCCCACCGCCATGTGGCGTCCACGTCACCAAAACCACCACCAAAACCACCCCAATGGCCAAATATGACCGGTTTTGAGAGTTGAATGGCTGCAGATGTCTGGTTTTGAAGTTGCATTGTCAAAACCGGACACAGTGGATAGTTGGATGGCCAAAAATGGACTTTACTCGAAAAAAAATCCCAACCTGACCCGACCCGACCAAGTGACGAACCGGATACGGACCGAAATATTTAATCTGAAACTCAAAAAAAAATCCCAAACCCAAAAATTACACACAAAATACGGGCCAATCTAATCAAACCTGAACCCGACCCGCCCGACCATGTCATGGGTCGGGTCGGGCGTGGGCCAACATTTTTGACCGGAAACCCGACCTGATCCGGATGATCAGGTCTATTTCGGAAACATACTTAAGGCCCATTATATAACTGTAAAAAATTTTCTAGATCGACTTAAGAAAAGAAAAGATTTATAGTTTAATGAGATACGAGCCCTGAAAAAATAATAATTAACTTTGATCTAAAATAGACTAATTGCAGCCCACGTGATCCCTCCCATGCTTGCAGCCCACATACGGATCAAACACAGGCCGACTAACGTATGGGCCGCGCGGGGGTCGCGCACTCGCACGCTCCGAAAGTCCGAAGCAAGCGCGCGGTAGCCTTTTACCCTTCCAAATCGTCCTCTCGCCTCATGATGGACTGGGCTCATCCAAGATTTCGAGTAGCTTTAACACGGACGGAGAACGTCCAGCTCAGGCCACTCGCCGCTCTGCTTCCCCCAAATTCCGCCACCGTGCGCCGCCGCCCCGCCGCCCGCCGCGGTCCCTCCCGGCTTTCCTAGCCTCGGGAGCTCGCGCAGGTGCGCCCTCGGCCCTCACCTCGAACTTCCATTGTTATGGAGGGAGAGCGAGGCCTTCGCTGACCTTCCCGGACCGTAGCTTCACCTCCGCGGCGGCGAGCAGTGGAGCACCGCCTCGCCGGTGGCGGAGTTCCCCTTCCTCGTCGGTGGCTCGGCACTGAACCTTCTCACCATGTCGTCGTCATCGCTGGCACACTCCTTGTACCGCCGTCGTATCGTCGAATACAAAGCAGCAGCCTACTGCTCGCGGCTCCCCTTCCGCGCGAGGCCGCCCTCGCGCCCTCGCATAGGCGCTGGCGCCAACACCACCTCAGGTAAATCCTCCATCAGAAACTCGATCCAATAACCACTTACTATTGCAATTCGGAGCAGTGTGTCAGTGAACCTGTATATGTGGTTCATTTTTAGGGGAAGGAAATCGCATACTTACTATACTCTATTTTAGTCCATCTTTGTTTTTGCAAAATGCAAATCCTAGGCCGGTAAGAATTTGCATTCGACAGTTCGTTACAACTTACAAGTAGGCAGCAAGTGTATGTTGACTTCAGCGTGATGGAGTGACTTGTGGAAGAAGTAGCCACTTCGTGCAAACTTCACACTGCTGGCACCGCTTGTTTTGCCTCTCATGCATGTTTGCTTATCATTCTATCTTATATGCCTTCTTGATAAATTTGTAGCACCTTATGCAGACCATTTCATTAATGTGTACTTGATTGGAAATTATGGAAGTCGGAATATGTAGCTCTCTGAAGTAGGATTATTTTTCTGGTTCATTTTTCTCTGTTTGGACCCATCTCAAGTGTAGATCATCTCCACATAACTTGAGAAATCTGAACATGTTGCTCTTTCTTCTGATAACATATACTGTTCCTGTGTGCTATTGCTTCTTTTTGGGTGGCATTGTTGGTGTATATGTGAGCCCATGTATAGAGGCTCATGTATAGGAACTATATATCCCACCCTTCTAGGGTTTGGAGGAATAGAGACATAATTATTATCTCCATCATGGTATCATTAGCCTAGAGTTAGGTTTCCTTTCTCCTCCCTCCTACCCCAGCCGCCGCCGCTGTCGCCGGCAGCCATGGCCGGCCGCCGGCGCCCCCTCCTCTCTCCTCCTTCCCTCCCCTCCCCTCCTCCTCTGCTGCCACCGCCGCCTGGTCCTCTGCAGCCGCCGCCGGGCCGGCCGCCAGATCCCCTGCCGCCGCCGCCTGGTCTTCCTCTGCTGCTGCCGCCGGGCCGGCCGCTGGCACCCCTGATGCCGCCGCCGCCTGGTCCTTGGTCGTGCAGAGGCGGCCGGCTCCCGCTGCCGCGGATCTCGCCCTGCACGTGCCGCCGCCGGCTCCCGCCCCGCCCATGCAGGATCCCGCCGCCGCCGCGGGCGCAGGGGGGGAGGGCGCCGGTGCGGGGGGCGCCCAGCAGCATCCGCTGCAGCTGCAGCGGCCCATGGCCGATGCGGCAGCTGCCGCCGCCGCTGCTGCCGTTGCCCAGGGCGCGGCGGGGAGCGTCGCCGCCGCCGATCCCGCCGCCGCGGGCGCCGATCTGGCGGCCCTGCAGGCCATGCTGCAGGCCGCGGGCGCCGATCCAGTCGCCGCGGCCGTTGCGACGCACCGCGCTGCTGTCGCGGCGAGCAAGCAGCCCGCCGCCGACGCTGCCGCCGCCGATCCAGCGTGGCCTGGCCTCGGGATTGTCTCCCGCCGATGCGCCGCTCGCCGCCGCCGCACTACGTGGGCAGCAGGCCGACGCCGCTCTCGCCGCGGCCTTCCTCGCCGCCAAGTCGGAGGCTTCGGCGGCCCAGGAGCGGGTCCGCGTGGCTGCCCTCGCTTGGTAGCGCGAGCTCGCCACGGCCGACGCCCTCGCTCTACAGGTCGCCAAAGCGGAGCACCACCTTCGTGTCTCCTCTGGCCAGCTGCCTGTCGTCCCCGAGCACGGCGCCTCCTTGTCCCACCAGGCCCCGCCCCCTGGATCTGGACCACGGCACGACGCGACCGACCCCATGGTCGCCCAGCTCCACCTCCAGGCCGCCGGTGTCCAGAACATCAGGGCCCTGGTCACCGTCCTCCTCGACCCCACGTCCTCCTCCTACGGACGCTGGCGGGACCAGGTCCTCCTCGCCCTCCGCCGCAACGCCCTCGACGACCACGTCCTCCTCGACACGCCGATCGAGGCGCGGGACGTGGTGTGGCTGCGCCTCGAAAGCGTCGCCATGTCCTGAATCTTTGGGACCATCTCCCTAGATCTTCAGGACATCGTCAGGACCCACGATGGCACCGCGCGACAGGCCTGGCTGGCGCTCGAGGGGCAGTTCCTCGGCAACGCCGAGTTCCGCGCCCTCCAGCTCGACGCCAGCTTCCGCACCTTCGAGCAAGAGGACCTCACCGTCGGTGAGTTATGCCGGCGGATGAAGGGCATGGCTGATGCTCTTCACGATCTCGGGTGTCCGGTGTCCGATCGGGTCTTGGTGCTCAATGTCGTGCGCGGCCTGAGCAGCACCTATGACCACCTGAAGACCTGGATCACCCGCCAGAGGCCCTTCTCCTCCTTCCTACAGGTCCGGGACGACCTCGCTCTCGAGGAGATCACCAGGGGTTTCGCGCCCGGATCGTCCTCGCCCACCCCCACCGCGCTTGTCGCTGCTCCTCCGGCCTCCTCCGCCGCTCCTGCCACCTCCCTCCTTGGTGCTGCTCCCGCCGGGCAAACTGGAGGGGGGGCGTGGATGTCGTCGGCGGGGTGGACGGGGTGGTGGTGGCACTGGTGGCCCTACTTCTGGGGTTTCCGGTGCCGGTGGGGGCCGTCCGGGCGCGCCGACTCCGGCTCCTGCCCCTGCCCCTGCCCCTGGAGGTACGCCCTGGCCATCCTTCAGCAACCCATGGTCAGGGCGCATCTCGATGTGGCCCTTCCAGGGTGGGGGGGCTCGTCCTCAGCTCCAGCCAGCGGCCATGTTCACTGGTGCTGCTCCCCTCTTCGCGCTGTCCTGGACCCCGCCTGCTCAGCCCAGCCAGCAGCCGATCTGGCCTGGGGGGTGGGACCAGGCCGCTCTGGTGCAGTCCTTCAGCACCATGGTGGGGCTGACGCCGCCGGTCAGCACCGAGTGGATCGCCGACTCGGGTGCCTCCTTCCACACCACCCCAGATGCCGGTATCCTCTCTTCTGTCCGACCCCCACACCCCTCTTGTCCTTCGTCCATCATGGTTGGTGATGGGTCTTGCTTTCCTATCACCGCTGTGGGTTCTGCTCCTGGTTCTTTTCGTCTTTCCAATGTCCTTGTTGCTCCTCAGATGGTTCACAACCTTCTTTCCATTCGCCAGTTTACTGCTGACAATTCTTGTTCCATTGAATTTGACTCTTCTGGTCTTACTGTGAAGGATTCGGCTTCCCGACGTCTGCTCCTCCGATGTGACAGCTCGGGACCCCTTTACACTCTTCGTCTTCCTGCTTCCGCTGCTCCGCCTTCGACTTCTTCTTCGTCTGCTGCATTTGCCGTGATGCCGTCTTCCACCACCTGGCACCGCCGGCTTGGTCACCCCGGGCGCAACGTTTTGGCTCAGCTGAGTCGTAGTACCGATGTTCCATGTACTAGGGCTCCTGCTGAGCACCTTTGTCATGCGTGCCAGTTAGGTCGTCATGTTCGACTTCTTTTTTCTTCTTCTTCTTGGCATGCAGTGCATGTCTTTGATCTTGTTCATTGTGACCTGTGGACATCTCCTGTACTCAGCATGTCTGGCTATAAATACTATCTGGTGGTGATTGATGATTTTTCTTATTACTCTTAAACTTTTCCTTTGCGAGCAAAGTCTGAGACCTTCCCCACCCTCCTCTACTTCTTTGTCTGGGTGTCCACTCAGTTCGGCCTCACCATTAAGGCCGTCTAGTGCGACAACGGGCGTGAGTTCGATAACTCAATCTCCCGTTCCTTCTTCCTCTCTCGGGGTGTTCAGCTTCGTATGTCTTGTCCGTATACCTCTCCTCAAAACGGCAAGGCATGGCTGAGCGGATGATTCGCACGACGAACGACGTCGTGCGCACCCTTTTGATCCAGGCCTCTCTGCCCCCGCGCTTCTGGGCTGAGCCTCCACACCGCCACCTATTTGCTTAACCGTCTTCCGTCCACTGCTTCTCCTGCTCCCACTCCACACCACGCTCTTTTCGATACCCCTCCTCGCTACGACCACCTTCGGGTCTTCGGGTGTGCGTGTTACCCTAACACCTCCGCCACTACTTCCACAAGCTGGCGCCCCGCTCGACTCGTTGTGTGTTCCTTGGGTACTCCCCTGACCACAAGGGGTACCGATGCTTTGACCACACCTCTCGCCGCGTCATGATCTCCCGACACGTCATGTTTGATGAGTCGGATTTCTCCTACTCCACCTCCTCCACACCTTCTCCTGACCCCAAGCTGGAGTCACTGTTTCTGACTGACCCGGTGGTTCAGCCACCGTTACCTGTCTGTCCTTTCCCTGCAGGTTCTCCCGTTGCACCGGCACCGCTTCCAGTGATCTCTGCTGCGCCGAGCGCGGCCTCGGTGCCCGTGGTCGCGCCACGCGCGGACCCGGTGTCTCCTACTGCGCCACGCGTGGCCCCGGTGCCTCCCCCTGCACCTGAGCGGTACGCTCAGCCGGTGCAGGTGTACCAGCGTCGTTCGGCGCCGGCACCGGCGCAGCCGCGGTACGCTCAGCCGGTGCAGGTGTACCGGCGTCGTTTGGCACCGACACCGGCGCCGCCTCCGGCTCCGGAGACTCCTGCGACGCCTACACCGGAGCCATCGCCACCGCCACCTCCGCCGCCTCACTCTCGAGTCGAGCCGGCGGTGTACCACCCGCCAGTCGTCCATCGGGATCCTCGACATATCCATCCTATGGTGACTCGGCGGATGGCGTCTCAGGCTGCGACTCTCTCTGCCACCGAGGGAGAGCCGCAGTTCTCTCAGGTACCCTCCTCTGTCCGCGACGCCTTGGCGGATCCTCGCTGGCGTCGTGCGATGGAAGAGGAGTACACGGCTCTTCTTGCTAACCAGACGTGGGACCTCGTGCCGCGTCCGTCTGGTGGCAATGTGGTCACAGGCAAGTGGATCTAAACGCATAATTGTCGGGCTGACAGCTCACTGGAGCGCTACAAGGCTCACTGGGTTCTCCGGGATTTCACCCAGCGGCTTGGTGTGGACTATGATGAGACCTTCAGTCCAGTGGTGAAGCCTGCTACTGTGCGCACGGCCCTCTCGCTTGCACTCTCTCGCTCTTGGCCTGTGCACCAGCTCGATGTGAAAAATGCGTTTCTTCATGGCACTCTGCTCTCAGCCAGCGGGATTTGTGGACTCCAGTCGTCCGGACATGGTCTGCCGGCTCAACAAGTCTCTCTATGGTCTGAAGCAGGCTCCTCGGGCTTGGTATTCTCGGTTCGCCACGTTCTTGCTGACTTTGGGATTCACCGAGGCCAAGGCTGACACTTCTCTGTTCATTTACCGCCGTGGGGATGAGACTGCCTACCTGTTGCTCTATGTTGATGATATTGTGCTCACAGCCTCTAGTCAGCAGTTGCTTGAGCGCGTCATCTACTCTCTGCAGCAAGAGTTTGCTATGAAGAATCTTGGTCAGCTCCATCACTTCTTGGGCGTCACTGTTGAGCCTCGCCCGTCTGGCCTTCTCCTTCACCAATGGCAGTACGCGCTCGATATTCTGGAGCGGGCTGGGATGACTGATTGCAAGCCCTGCTCTACTCCTGTCGACACTCAGGCGAAGCTGTCTGCTGATCTGGGTGCTCCTGTGGCTGATCCTACTGCCTATCGGAGTCTGGCCGGTGCCTTGCAGTACCTTACCTTCACCAGGCCGCACCTCACCTACGCTGTTCAGCAGGTCTGTCTTCATATGCATGATCCCCGGGAGTCACACCTTGCTGCCCTGAAGCGTCTCCTCGCTACGTCCGTGGCACTGTGGACCTCGGCCTGGTGCTTCACCGCTCGTCCTCTGCTGAGCTGGTGGTCTACAACGACGCTGACTGGGTTAGCTGCCTGGACACTCGCCGCTCCACTTCCGGTTACTCCGTCTTCCTGGGCGGCAACCTGGTCTCCTGGTCGTCCAAGCGGCAGCCGGTTGTCTCCCGCTCCAGTGCCGAGGCGGAATACCGGGTTGTCGCTAACGGCGTGGCGGAGGCGTCCTGGCTCCGACAGCTCTTGGCGGAGCTCCACAGCCCGCTCGCCAAGAACACGCTCGTCTACTGCGACAACGTCAGCGCCGTGTATCTCTCCACCAACCCCGTTCAGCATCAGCGGACGAAGCATGTGGAGATCGACTTGCACTTCGTGCGCGATAGGGTCGCCATCGGCGATGTTCGGGTACTCCATGTTCCGACCATCTCCCAGTTTGCCGACATCTTCACCAAGGGACTACCCTCCTCAACCTTCTCGGAGTTTCGCTCCAGCCTCAACGTAGCAGGTGGCTAGTTGTGGTTGCGGGGAGGGGGGTGCCCTTTGTACTTTCTTCTTGTCCAGTCTTGAACACTGCTGCACCGGTAGTTCAGACTGCGGGGGGGTGTTGGTGTATATGTGAGCCCATATATAGATGCCCATCTAGAGGCCCATGTATAGGAACTATATATCCCACCCTTCTAGGGTTTGGAAGAATAGAGACACAATTATTCTCTCCATCAGGCATCAATTCCCTATTTCATTAATTTGGTTCTTTCTTTCAGCGCATGGGATTGATAGTAGCATCATCACCATCCAGACTATGAAGCGGTGGGAGACCTTGAATCACATGGCCTACAAATTTGGGAGGCTTGACAAGTCTGATGGAAAGCTGGCCTTGAAGATACTGAGTTCTATTGTGGAGCGACCAGGTTTAGACCGAATTACCTATATTTACTGTATGGCTGTTCCAATTCTCATCCAGGCTCAAATGCATTCACAAGCAATGTCAGTGTTGAGGCATCTTGCCTTGGCAGGCTTTTCCTGCAGTGTTATTTTTAGCTCCCTCTTGCGGACCATTTCACATTTTGATTCCACCAATCGTGCCGTCTTTGACCTCCTTGTCAAAGCATATGTAAAGGAAAGAAAAGTCCTTGATGCAGTTTTGGCAGTTTTCTTTATGGATGAATGTGGATTTAAGGCTTCAGCTGTTGCTTGCAATACCATCCTTAATGCTCTTGTGGAGGAAGGGGAATCAAAACATGCCTGGTTATTCTTGAGAGAAAGTTTGGCCCGTAAATTCCCTCTGGATGTTACCACTTGCAATATTCTTCTGAATTCCCTGTGCAGTAAGGGTGAATTTAGAAAGGCTGAAGATATGATTCAGAAGATGAAGAGCTTTCGCTTAGCTAATTCTGTCAGTTATAATACAATACTACATTGGTATGTTAAGAAGGGGAGGTTTAAGGGTGCCCTGTGTGTTCTAGAAGATATGGAGAGGAATAATACACAGGCAGATGTGTATACTTATAACATCATGATAGATAAATTATGTAAAATAAAGAGGAGTGCACGTGCTTTCCTTTTACTCAAAAGAATGAAGGAAGATAACTTAACACCTGATGAATGTACATACAATACTTTGATCAATGGCTTTTTTGGTGAAGGTAAGATAAACCATGCTCAGTATGTCTTCAATCATATGCTGAGACAAACTTTGGCTCCAAGTGTAGCTACTTACACTACAATGATTGATGGGTACTGCCGAAATGGGAGAACTGATAAAGCCCTAAGTGTTCTGTCCGAAATGCAAATTACTGGTGTGACGCCAAGTGAACTAACTTATAGTGCTTTGTTGAATGGTTACTGCAAATTTTCCATGCTGAAACCTGCTCTTGATCTCGTTAAAGATCTGGGTTCAAGAGGCATAACCATCAATAAGACAATGTATACCATTCTCATTGATGGTTTATGTCAAGTAGGTGCAATTTCCAAGGCTAAACAAATTTTAAGGACTATGCTTGAGGATGGAGTCGATCCGGATGTTATCACTTATTCAGCATTGATCAATGGCATGTGCAGGATGGCTCGGTTGCATGAAACAAAAGAAATTTTGTCAAGGATGCAGAAAAGTGGAATTCTACCTAATGATGTGCTATACACAACTCTGATTTGTTACTATTGTAAGGCTGGGTATGTCAAGGAAGCACTGAAGCATTTTGTGGACATGTATCGAAGGGGGCTAGTTGCCAATGCAGTCACCCATAATGCATTATTATGTGCTTTTTATAGAGAGGAAATGATTACAGAGGCTGAGCAATTTAGACAATACATGTCTAGGATGAATATATCATTTGATTCTGTCTCCTTTAATTGCATAATAAATAGTTACTGCCACAGAGATAACATAGTTGAGGCATTTTCAGTTTATGATGATATGGTACGATATGGCCATTATCCAAATGTTCGCACATATCAGAATTTGCTTAGAGGATTATGTCGAGGAGGCCACTTGGTACAAGCGAAGCGGTTTATGTCCTGCCTTCTCGACATACCTTCTCCTATTGATGAGAAAACTTTCAATGCACTACTTCTTGGGATATGCAAATATGGAACCCTGGATGAAGCTTTGGATTTATGTGAGAAAATGGTCAAAAACAACTTTTTACCTGATATCCGTACTTACACCATTCTTCTCAGTGGTTTTTGCACGAAAGGTAAAAATTTTCCTGCACTCATTGTGTTGCAGATGATGTTAGAGAAAGGAATAGTTCCTGATACTGTTGCATATACCTGCTTGTTGAATGGGTTTATCAATGAAGGCCAAGGGAAGGCTGCTGCTTATGTTTTCCAGGAGATCATATGCAAGGAAGGCCTGTATGCAGATTGTATTGCCTATAATTCATTGATGAAAGGGTACCTCAAGGGAGGAAAGTTAAATACTATGAAAAAGGTGATGTCTGATATGCATAAGAATGCGGTTTATCCAAACACCGCTAGCTATAACATACTTATGCATGGGTATGTCAAGAAGGGACAAATTTCAAGGTCTTTATATCTGTACAAAGATATGGTGAGGAAAAGGCTCAGACCAAACAATGTTACATATCGCTTGCTCATACTTGGGCTTTCTAAGTGCGGGATGATTGATATTGCAGTTAAGTTTTTGGAGAAGATGGCCTTAGAAGGCATTTTTCCTGATAAGTTTGCTTTCGATATACTGAACAGTTTTCAGTGATAAATCCAAGATGGATAATGCACTACAACTTTTCGATTGTATGAAGTGGTTACATATGTCACCCAGGAATAAAACTTATAGTGCCATGATAAATGGATTAATCAGAAAAAATTGTTTGGATCAGAGTCACAAATTTTTACATGAGATGTTAGAAAGAGGGCTCCAACCAAGCCATACACATTACATTGCATTGGTCAACGCAAAATGTCGGGTTGGTGAGATTGATGGAGCATTCAGGCTAAAAGAAGAAATGAAAGCTGTTGGTGTTGTGCCTCCTGAAGTTGCTGACAGTTCAATTATTAGAGGTCTGTGTAGATGTGGGAAACTTGAGGAGGCAATCATAGTTTTTAGCAGTATGATGCGCTCAGGAATGGTGCCAATTGTTGCTACTTTCACTAGTCTAATGCATAGTCTTTGTAAAGAATCCAAAATTGCTGATGCTTTGCACTTGAAAGGGTCGATGGAGTTCTGTAAATTGAAGGTTGATGTTGTCAGTTACAATGTTATTATTACTGGTTTATGCAACAACAAGCGTATCTCTGATGCACTAGATCTTTATGTAGAGATGAAATCTAAGGGTCTTTGGCCGAATATTACAACCTATATCACACTCATTGGAGCTATGTATGCAACACGGAGAATGGAGGCTGGAGAGAAAATACTGGAGGATATAGAAGAAAGGAGTCTTATTCCATCCAAGCATCCTGAAGGTCTCGAAAGGCGGATGGAGGATGCAATTAGAAGATTAAACATGATAAGAAACTGCAGAAAGGGAATGCCTTTTAAGGAGGCCGAGGTATTGCCAGTAGAAAGCTGCCAGTGATTGAAATTCCACTTAAATTTCGACCATTTGACCATGGTAGAAAACTGTGGGTACTTTTTCTGGTTTATACCATGCGTGTTGGTGTATATGTGAGCCCATGTATAGAGGCCCATCTAGAGGCCCATGTATAGGATCTATATATCCCACCCTTCTAGGGTTTGGAGGAATAGACACAATTATTCTCTCCCACACTTCTCTACACTGTGATACCTTGTGTTTTCATCCTCCATCAAGTGATCCATTCTAGATATGTTGAATGTGATTTGCCTTGCACAGCTAATTCAGGTCAGATCTTGTGCCATGTTTTTTTTTTACCCTACAATTTTGTCACTACTATTTCTTCAATTTTTACCATTGGTTTGGTGTTCTCAGAAAGATAAAGTTTACCTGGGGTGGAACATCTGAATATATTTCAGTGTTTAAGAGGGGAAGGTAAATGGGATTATGAGTAACAATTGGTATGCATAAGCTACAGCAGGGATTCTGGACATGAAGTTTTACCATGTTACTGCAGGTACATTATTGTGCTGATTGACCTCTTTTTTGTTTATGAATTATTGTTAGCAATTATGCATGGACCCTCAGTGGATCTTGTGTCTGCAGTGGTTGGCTAGAGAAATATGTATATAAAGGACTGTGTTTACATCAACATCTCACTGGAACAGCTGCAGTCCTGAGGTTGTTACCAGCTAATTGCTATTGCAATTACACTTTCCATAGTTGCAGGATGAAAAGTTTGACTGTGCAACAGGAATTGTTTATACTCCAATAAATACAAATTTCTTTTGAGTGATCTACTGAACTTTAGCACGAGCAATTTCTGTGTTTGAATCTTTACTTGCCTGTAGTTTGCCATTTAATTCATAAGAACAAGCATAAATCACATCTGACTTCTCCTAATGCCTTAATGTGCAGCAAAAAAGCGAACGGGCCTCTAGCTGAATTAATTAGGTCTTGGGTTTGACTTCCCGTGGGAGTGAATTTCAGGTTGGGGTTAAAAAAAATCCCCTTGTCTGTCACTCTGTCCCACACCAAGCATAGGTCTAAGGCCCGGCCCAGGTTGTTGCTCATCTCACATGGGCTACGGTGCATCGGTGCCGCTGTGTAAGGGTGGGGCAGGGGTTCGGGGGTTTTCTCAACCCGCGTGAGAAGGTCTTCTTATCAAAAATGCCCGGGGGCTGCCTTACCCCTGCAGGTCGAGTTTTTTAAATCTGCAGCAAAAAAGAACACCCCAAAACCTCTGTTTATTAGCTCAAATACTGCTAACAACCACACTTACCACATTTTATCAGCACAGTTTTCGCAGCAGCTGAACCATAAACTGTCTAACATTCTGCTGCAGAGCCAATCAGGTGGGGAGCAACAGTGTTTTGGTTTCAGGCAGGGGCTACTGCACCACAGACGGGGACAGCGGGCGGTGGAACCCAATGCTGTCTCGAGCTCAGCCTGTGCTTGCACTAATGGGAGCTATGCAGAAGTGCAATCTGGGCCCCACTTGTAATTTAGCTCCATGAGCTGGAAATTTTCAGGTTTCACCATGTTTCCATTAACTTGATACATTGCCTACTTGTGGATTTACTTATTGTCAGGTGCTATATTTATGTTGCAGTCAGAATGTACTCATTGCAGAGGTTCAGTATCAATCTCGCATTCCAATTGCGAGGAGCTTTTTAAATGTCTGTCACTCGAGGACAAGACCTTTGATTGACCATTCTGATGTAGTGATGTATACTATTTACAAGATGGATGGCCGTCATGCGTTCACTTAGCCAAATGCTTAAGTTTTTCTGTTGGACAATTTGTTTAGATCTCTGAAGCTGGCTCTGCAACAAAGGTACCACAACCCCACCATATATTATCATTCATGAAGTTGCTATATGCTGCTACTGGATCGGCATTTGCTCTCTCTTGCTACTGTGTTAGTACTTTTTTTTACTAATGTTGATTATTTATGTTCTCAGCAGGTATGAATGCATTGGTACTGTTCAAATAGATTTTTTTAGTTAAAGGGTGCTGCAGCTTGTTTTCACGAGAGGCGAGTTTCTGAAGGTTCAGTACAAAAAATGTTGAATAAAGATGTATGCAACATTGTGTGGCGAGGGCGCGAGGCAGCTGATTTGGATTTTAGATGTGGTGCAAGAGTATAGGGACCTTTGTCAATCTGAATTTCAGTTGAAGAGCGATCTAAAGAACTGGTTTTTTTTTGGTCTGACCACGATTGAAAAACTAAGGGCAAAGCAACAGCCTCGTCTGATGACCATCAAAGCAGCAGAGGCTAGTTTGAGGCTTTTCTTCATGCAGGTAAACGATAGTAGGAAAAATTTTATTCAGCAACTTGAAGCTGATGGTCGTTCTTGTACAGTCATACTGAGAAAGAGGAATACCTGTTTAACCACCCTGCATTCTTCCTCAAGGTTGATATTGCTAAGGCGTTTGACAGCTTTTGACGGGATTTTTTTGCTGGAAGTGCAGGAGCGGTTGGGTTTAGCAGCAAGATGGAGTGTTTGGGTGACGACTCTGCTAGCTACTGCCTCATCCTCTGTGTTCCTCAACGGTTGCTGAGTTCAAAGCAAGATTCTCTGGCAAGACACTGGCCAGGCAACTCGATTTGCTGCCTATGTGATCACTGATCAGGACAGCAATGCGCTTGTGTTTACATTGTGTTTATACAAGCGTGTGGAGGTTCTTTCGTGGCTTTTTATCATTTTCCTTCTGTTAGTTATCATGCTGTTCCCCTGTAAATGTGATGGCAGTGCTCCTGCCGTTTTTTTGATGCAACTTCATGGATCGTGTGTCTACAAATTACAAGGCACGTGTTGTCTTGCGTTTTGTATGCATACGATCATGTGCATCAAACAATATGTATGAATTACAGCACTGAAATACTACGAGGCTTCCATTTTTAACTGACCCGAGGCCTGATGGTTAGCATGGTGTGATAATCAGGCCAGGTGCGTGATGAATAGAGTGATAGTAAATCTATAAGACTCCCACACCTATGGAAAAGGCAGGTTTCCCATGCAACCCAGCTAGCTTGGTGAATTTGTAGCATGGAGCCAAAGGATACCATGATCTGATAAATGTTGTGCGTGCTCCATGACACAGGACCAAACAGAACTTCTTGAAGATTACTGTTCTCGCTAAGATTTTTAACAGAGGCACCACGCACCAGACTGAATACTGGTACTTTTTTCTCTGGAATTTTTTACACAACACTTGAACTGTGTGGAGATGTACAAGAAGACTGTAGTGAGCGGATATGTACAAGTCCATACTCCTGCGCCCGGCCCAACGGAAGCGATCCCCCCATCTCCCACATCCACCAGAATGGCCGACGCGGCGGCCGCCGTCCCCGGCGATCCCCCGGCCAGCGCCACCGTGCTGGACTCGCTCGGCGAGGACATCACCCGCATCGTCTACCCCGTCTCCGCCTGCATGCTCCTCGTCGTCCTTCTCGTCTCCCTCCTCTCCTCGCCCTCCTCCCCGTCGCCCCTCTCCGCCTCCATCGCCGCCGCCACCGGCGGAGGGGACGACATCCCCACCGCGCTCTTCACCGCCCTCACCTTCGTCGTCGCCGTCACGGCCGCCACCTTCCTGCTCGCGCTCCTCTTCTACCTCCGCTGCACGCCCTGCCTCCGCGCCTACCTCGGCTTCTCCGCGCTCGCCGTCCTGCTCGTGCTCGGCGGCCAGGTCGCCCTGCTCCTCATCTCCCGCCTCCGCCTCCCGCTCGACGCCGTCTCCTTCGCGCTCCTCCTCCCCAACGCCGCGGGGGCGCTCGCGCTCGCCGCGCTGGCGCCGGCCTCCGTCCCCATCGGGCTCCACCAGGCCGCGCTCGTCGCCGTCGCCGTGCTCACCGCCTTCTGGTTCACGCTGCTCCCCGAATGGACCACCTGGGCGCTGCTCGTCGCCATGGCCGTCTACGACCTCGCCGCCGTGCTGCTCCCTGGTGGCCCTCTGAGAGTGCTGCTTGAGCTCGCCATAGAGAGGAACGAGGAGATACCGGCGCTGGTCTACGAGGCGAGGCCGGTGGATCCCCGACACGGCCGAAATTGGCGCTTGTGGAGGGAAGGGAGGCAGCCTGGCGCGGATTTGGATGCCAGTTCCACCACGGTCGAGGCGATTGGGGAGGTATTGGGGAGGAATCTTGATGCCAATTCTGGAAACAGTTCGTCGCCCCAAGTTCATGATGCTGCCACTCCAACTGCTAATGTTAACAATTCGAGGCCCAGGGCGACATTGTGGGCTGCTTTGAGCTCAGATTCTACAGTTGAACATGCTGGGGAGGCATCCGCATTGCAGGAGCATAGAGTGGCTGTTGCTGAAATGAGGGTACCTTTGATCCAGCCACGTCCAGAGAGATCTGGGGAAGAGGAGGAAGATGAAGATGGCATTGGGTTGAGCTCATCTGGGGCAATCAAGCTCGGGTTGGGGGACTTCATATTCTACAGTGTTCTGGTCGGTAGGGCGGCGATGTATGACTACATGACAGTGTATGCCTGCTACCTTGCCATCATTGCTGGGCTTGGCATCACTCTCCTCCTGCTGGCGTTCTTCCGCAAGGCATTGCCTGCCCTACCGGTTTCCATCGCCCTTGGCATTGTGTTTTATGTGCTCACAAGAACATTGCTTGAGGAATTTGTTGTGCAATGCTCCACCAATCTTTTGCTGTTCTAGCATTAATGGAACATTGCTTATTGATGTACTATTGTAGCTCACATTTGACACTATTACTGTTTGATTAGCTCTTAATTTTCTGGAAATGTTAATTTGACTGGTCATGCAACCTATATGAAGCTATTCATATTTTCCACTACTGATCTTGTTGTGTATGTCCCAACTTATGTACATTCCTATCTGTTCCCTTTGTAGCACCTAGGATTTTGAAGTAAAACTAATAAGGACATTTTGGATGCATTTTACATATTATGGAAATTTTCTTTAATTATTAAGCCATAAATGTGCCCTTTCAGAGGGATCATTCTTCATTTATTGCCAATTGTGGATGAAAAGAGTTTGCCAGGCTGCACATAGATAATGAAGATGGATTGGTTTTCGGTCTGCTGTGACTTTTCTAAAACTATGTGAGAAAAAAAAATTATAAAGATTTAGGACTGATGTGCCTTTTCTGCACCATTTATATGAAATATACCTCAGTGAAAGTAAATACTGTACCAGATTTTTCAACAAAACGATCATGAGAACCACTTTGGACATCCAATTCAGTATGGATTGCCTCACTTTCTAATTTCTTTATGTATTCTGCTACTAATGTGTTCATGCCCCTATATTTGAAGCGACATAGGACTTGGAGCAAAGCAATGGTTGTTGTGGGGTCTTGAAGTGGAGGCGACATACAGATACCGGCACCAGTGCTTGCAGCTTCATGTTCTCACAACATAAGTGCAGGAAGGAGGAGGGAGTGTTGATTTTGACCTGCTGGGTGTTGTTTCCTTATCCTTCTAGGAGTGAGGATGTGCCATTTATTCTCTGTACATTCATATATTTCTCTTTGCGAAGTTATGTTCAAACCTGGGTGCCTCCTTCACAAAAGTCCAAACCTTTTAAATCTAGTTATACTAGACAAATGGTAAGGTTTGTATTTATCATTTTTCCATTACAGAACATACTTATATTCAGATTTGCTTCAAATGTATAGATCAAGAATGACTTGTTTGTATTTTATCGGAACTAATAGCTCCAGTTTCTTATGTTCATGGTTGGCATGTCTTCGTTGTGGGAGAGCACAGTAATTGCTAGTATGATTTTATTATTAGAGTCTGAAATTTCCGTATGTTGAGTCCTAGTATGCTTAAAGTCTCATCGAATTTTCTCGTTGGCCTTGTATTTCTGTGTTGGCTGGCGCTTAAAACACAAAAAGTTGAGAGTAGATTTGACAGATCTAGATTCACTCAATATAGGTGGTATTCTTTGCATACAGAAATTTCAATACTAATTTGCTGCAATAACCCTGTTATTATTTTGCATCTTCTCACTTCAAAGTTGTGTAGGCCAGTAAAGCATTTGTTGTGATAATTTCAGGCATGGTTTCTTTCATTATGACCCCATTTCAGTAAAGTTTTGGTCAGAATCTTCAATCTTGTGTTCTAGCATCACAAACTTGTCTAATTATTCATGCATATATTCTTATCTTTCTAGTGATAGCTTGGTCCATGCATCAGAACTGAAATTATCCAACCGAGCTATCTGTTATTGGATAAATTAGTTGGTTTCGGTATTATGTTGTCTAATAGAGTTTTTTTAACTCAATTAACTGCCTTAAGCATTTTTACTTTATTGTAGGATGGAGACATTCAAAATTGATTACTGTTATCAAGTTTTTGCCCCCCAAAAAAACCTTGCCTGTGCTACTAAAGTAAGCAATGCTTCTCTTTGAAAGGTAACAAGGCTGTCATAGTCTCTTTTCTAATCACAATCAGTTGTGATTACTAAATTTCTCTTTTGCATTTTGTTCACAGTTGGCTCTTTTTTTGCTGATGCGAAAGCTACTAAGATTAGAGTATCGAACTAGGTGCATTGGAGGATCTTTTTTGCTGGTATTTTCACGATGGAGTAGCCAACTAGCCATGGAAAAGTATCACCGTCCCATCTATTGATCTTGTTTTCGATGGGAAAAATTAAAAAAATAATGGCTCCATGGCCTTCCAACAGTACAAAGGGTCAGCAAGGTGATTTGGAATTGCTTAATATTCCCCCAAACCCAAGCTTGGTCTATTGCGATTCGGAATTTATTTACATTCCCTAACTGGCATTAGACCTGCACCCTAAAACATTAGGGACTTTCCATCATATTGCCATTTTTGCGTAAATTCAAATCCTCGAGTCCCTGGCCTTGCCGAGATCACAGTTCTCAGCATCGGTCATGACGACGTCGACATGGTGCTGTATCACGTAGTATCAGACAAAACTTAACGGATGGATGATGGATCATGTCAATTCGATCTGAATGGTTGGTGGTAATATGTCAAAAATTGTTGAACCAGAATTCTGGGCAATGTTACTAGCAGAGTTCAGGCAAAGGTAACAAAGTAGGCTTGAAGCTTGGCCTTAAAAAAAACTAGGCTTGAAGCTGAAGATAGTTGGTACTCCCTCTATCCTAAATTATTAGTTGTTTTTTTCTTTTCTAGATACATCAATTTTGCTATGCGTCTAGTGATAATATATATCTAGATACATAGCAAAATCTATGCACGTAGAAAAAGTAAACTGACTAATAATTTGGGACGGATGGAATACTAAACAAGCATGGGTCCCTTCACAGTCCTAGCACGAGCATTCAAGAACTCTGCACACTTGGCATCCCTATTGGCATCGAAATAGATGCAGTCCTCTTCACATACTATAGAACTCGTAATAAGCCAGTCGCCACTGTCACCAACTGTCAAGCCACCTAAGACCTTGCAAGCCATCCTCTCAAAGTCAATGTCGAAGCCATTGTACTTCTCTGAATCCGGGTGGACAATCTTGGCTCCTTCGTTCTCACAATGGAAACAACGACCTTTGGCTAAGAGAAATACAATAAAGAACAACCATCAGTTAGATCAATAAAGAAAAGCTCTTTGTGAAGAAAGACAGTCTCACAGCTTACAGAAGAACAAAGGTAGAACTCGCTAACAACAACATACATATAGGTCCTGTTTCGATCCACCCAGCAAATTCATTAACTGATTAGTTGAATTAGCTGGGTTGAACCAGGTAATTGGATAATTAATATTTTACTTGCTAAGAAGAGGTTTAGCTGCACATTAGCTTGTTCCGTTTCAATCCACCATATCTAAAATTAGCTAACTGCCAATTAGCTGGTGGATCCAAACAGACCAGTAACAATAATTTAGAGAGTATTTTTTTTAAAAAAAAACAATAATTTAGAAATGACATTTAGTACACAAAAAAACATAAAATTTAGCACTCTGGCATGTAATAACGTGTTTCAGTCTCCATCTAAAATTTGGTCACGCTCTCATAATGTTCTGTTTATGCTGAAATTGGATATGGCCTAAAATTTGGTTGTGCACCATTTTTTTGTGGCCATAAATTAACGGTCAACAGTGGTGAATAAGGTAGTGGCACCATTGGAAGTATGGTGTGGATTGTGGAAGAGGTACCATTAAGTGCTCTTGAAGCACCATTCCCCACTGTGCTTCGAACCTAAAATGTTTACTATGCAAGTAGAAATACACAAAAATGGAAGCAGATCATACCAGAGTGCCCCGTGATTGGCCAACAGGACGATTCATCATTCACGTCTTCATTGTTGGAGCACTCAGCAAAGAACAGTATAGGAGCTGCATCAGAAGAGTGTGAATCTGCAGGGCTCGACAAGAAGTTGATGTGAGAATACTGATTTTTTCTTGGATGCATATGTCCAGGACCGTAATGGAGACCCCAAACGAAGGAACTGCCTACGTTCCTATTCAAGCCACAGATAACATGAAGCTCGTATGCAGGTCCCTGTGCAGGTTGCAGAACAGGGTAGACAATGAATCAGATGTTGCTAACATTTACAGTCACATTTTGATGATGCTGAAAAGCTCAAGGAATCAACAAGCATACCCCAGTTTGCTGCGTGTATTTCTTCAGCGCGGCATTAACCTTGGCAAGGACAAAACTTTCCTCCTGCTTGAAATCACTCTGAATCCATGACAACACCTTGGATCCCTCCTCAGAAAGCTCAAGAACTGTCTGAGCTGCACCATGGGGGATGGAACAGTGTTCCATCAACATCTGCGAGATGAGCTGCACATCCAACGCCATTGGTTCTGTCTGCAGGGAGACGGGCAAGCCAGGAAACGTTGAGACGAGAAAGTTCACGACTGCATCAGGATCCGGGTGCATTGCAGCGGTGGCCGCCGCCTTCCAGGCACTTTCCCGCCCCACCGTCACCGTGCTTCTCTCCGCGTGCCCTTCCCCTCGCGCCATTTTGATTGCTCCCCAAAGATCGACCTCAGCGAAGAGCAGAAAGCGCATGGCTTGGTGCTCGGAGATGGTGTCAAAGCAGGCGCGGAGGTAGGCGACACTTGGCACGCTTCCCGGAAAAAGAATATCGTATGCATGAAGCACTAAATGAAGTCTATTTGAAAAACCTTTTTAGGAATAAGTGTAATTTTTCGCGATGAATCTAATGACTGTAATTAATCGATAATTTGCTACAGTGATACTACAGTATCATCATCTAATCGCGCGGTCAAAGACCTCGTTGGATTCTTTATAGTCACTAGCGCAGGGGTTCTGAAGTTGGTTTTGTAAACTGACTTTATTTGACACCGTAATTAGCGGTCAAAGTTGTTACTATTCCTAGCGCGCTAGGATTCTAGCCCAACCAAACAAAGCCAAGGCCACGGAGCGAGCGGCACGCCACGAGAACAAGGCTCCTGGAGCAGATCATGGCCACGGAGAGCTCTTCTCGCGGCGGGAACATGGCCTCGTACCACACGGTGTTGAGCACGATGTTGGAGACAGGATCCCTGAAAGGGCCATAGCAGTGGCCGGCCTTGAGGAGGCTCCGGTGGTAGCGCAGCCGCAGGTCGGCCGCCGGCAGCCGGGCGAGCGCATCCACGTACAATCCGCAGACCCTGTCGAGCAGGACGCTCTGCAGAGATTTCGTAGGAACAAACGGCGGCGGCCTGGTCAGCTCCAGATGGAACTGCGGCGGGGTTACTCCGGCGAGGCCGCGCAGCTTTCGCCGGCTCTTGGTCAGCAATCCGGCGATGTCCTCGACGGCGGTGCAGGAGAGGCTGCCGCCCTCCGCGGCGAGGAGCCGCGACACCACCTCCATCCGGGAAGCGAACGAGTAGGACCTGTTGACGAGGGCTCTGGGCTTGGGGTGGCAGGCGGCCAGGGCGGCGCATTTTAGGGCCGTCTTGGTGGTCCGAGAGGCGAAGCTGAAGCTGCGGCCGGAGTAGGTGCGGTCCTCCGAGATGAGCCGCACGGCGGCGAGGGGGTCGGCCCCGGCCAGGCGGAGGTACTCGAGCGCCTCGGAAACCCGGAGGTAGCGGAAGTAGTAGGTGAGGAACGCGACGAGCGCCTTGAGCGACCGCGCCGCGACGGGCATGTCGCGGAGGAGGGCGCGGAGCGGGGGGCAGTACTTGACGTCGCCGGTGTCCGCGACGGCCCGGGAGAGCGCCCTCCTCCGCCGCCGCCTTCCGCTTCGTCTCGCGCCCGATGGAGTCGTCGTCGCCGCCGCTGGGCTCGGACGGCACGGGCGTGATAGCGGCGGGCTTGCGCTCGGGGGCGCGGCTGCTGCAGGAGGAGACGATGTTGGAGACGGGGTCCGAGAAGCCGACGCAGAGGCCGGCCTTGAGGAGGCGCGGGACCAGCGCCGGCATCTCGCCCACCGGCAGCCGGTCCAGCGCCGCCGCGTAGAACCCGTTGATGGTCTCCAAAGCGCCGATCTGTTCTGGACGATGCGCCAAGACCTGTTGCATCTGTAGGGGAGGTCGGCGTAGGGAGGCCTGCCCCGGCAGCGACGCTTGCCCGCCCGCGCCATGATCGATCGGAGCAGCGAAGAGGCGACGACGGGTGGGGACGTAGGTATACGAGTCGAAATCGCTTCCTTGATCGCTTGGAGTTTCCGGGTTTGGCCTCTACAAAATCGTCATTTTATTTCGTTTGAACCATCATGTTGTTAGAATAAACTAGCAAGGTGGCCCGCGCTAATAGCGCTGCTAGTCTGATTTCAGCTATCATAGTAATATGTACATAAAATTCATTTTTTTCTCTATATAGTTTCTTTTTTTTTCTCATAGTGATGAGGTATATGTGTACATTTTTTTAAGCATTCCAGAAGTAGGGCCATTTATTTCTACTTCGATGGAACCAACTGTTCATACTATTATTACTAAGTTTTATAATTTTATTCTAAATTTAGCTTTTTACTAATCAAAGTATCACAATAATATTTTGTGTTATTTATAATTCTAAAATTAGATGTAAACTAAGATTAGCTCATATGGTAGAACTTGTCCACTTGTGTTCAAGACTAAAAGTTCTCGACTCAGCATGAGTCATCACATTCAGTGGTAGTAGATATGCCAGTCGACAGCGAGATGCTTGTAGTGACTTTGGGATCTACTTGCTCAATCCCCTAGAGGTGCTCGAGAGTGGTAGAGTTGCGTGCACGTATTCATAGAGGTGAGTATGTGTGCATGTTTGTGAGCATGTGTGCTTGTAATTTATTTCATAAAATAAAATTATAAAAATATCTATTTAGTAATTGTATTTGTCATAGACTTCTATTGTAGCTATTTGCATCCCAATTGGTATGCAAATTGATTGCTAATTTTCTTTATCCTTTAATTCCATATTTAATTTTTTATTAGTCTGATTTGACATGGAGCCATTGTGTAAACTGCTAATTTCTTTATGATAATTTCCTAATTTTTAAAATTTTAAATATATATAGTATTCTTATTTGATATGGATTTTTTGAGTTAGTCTAGATAGTTAGATCTTCGTAATGCTTCAGCTCGACATACAGACATACAATTTGGCGATGGAAGCCACACTCCACAGCATGAAAGAACACACCCGCACGATGCCCAAATTGAAACTATCTGATATGGATACATGTATCACAAATATTTGAACTACAATTCCATAGCCCAATACGGGCATATGCAAGTCATTCCCGTCGTTTTGTTGGAGTGCTCATTAGCCTGATCAATTTCTCTAGGGCATGCAGCAAAACAATTTTTAGTAGCTATTTACTTTTCGTATTCGGTAAGGATTTTTAATCGAAAGAAAGTTTTATTAATTTATCAATTCTAAAATTATATATACTAATCGTATTTGATGTGGACTCGCCCGTTAGCCTAATCAGTTTCTCTAGCCGTACAACAAAATAATTTTTAGTAGCTATTTACTTATCGTATTCGGTAAGGATTTTTAATCGAAGGCAAGTTTTATTAATTTATAAATTCCGAAATTATATATACTAATCGTATTTGATGTGGACTCTTTGTTACTAATCGTATTTGATGTGGACTCTTTGGGTTAATCTTGACCGTTAGATCTTCATAAAATCCAACAGTGCAAATCCTTCTCTTTTTTAGATTAACGTGGGAATTTCTAGACCCTCTCGGCGAACGTGGTGGCTTCTTGTAACACTCCTTTAATAATATAATAGATACAGCAAAATCAAATCCAATATGATTTACTTAATTTCAAGATTTTTTTAAGTTAACATTTTGAATATATGCATTCAACATTTTGGGTACGCGGTTTCAATATTTCCATATAAATGCTGACAGTTTACCAAAATATCGAATTAGGCTTCTCAGATTGCTGAACCAAGTATTCATATTCATAAATGAAAATACAGAAACAGTTACACGTGTACAAGTCTGCTATGCCTAGGGGTCAACCAGAAATGAGATCATGACCCTCACTTCACTGTCACTCGATACAATTCAGTATTAGGTAAGAACACTGGTCACTCCTAATAACATGTCAGAACTCTGTAGTTTTTGCACTTGACTGGTAGTCTGAAACAGAAAGCGTGCCAATTTCAGACAACACCAAACACTCGCTGATCCACCATGGATTCTGCTCAGACTTTGGACTCGTGCTGCTGTAGTTCTTATCACTGAGAGGCTGAGAACTTGAAGGTTGCTACAGAGCAGCTGGGTATGCACTTCGACTCTTCAAGCAGCTGCTGTCCTGTTTAGCAATGCTGCTTGCAATGCGTCCTCTGTCCATTGCAGTAAGAGGAAGACAGCTACAGAAGAACCACTGGTGCAAAACGGAATATACAAACCAAAAAATTTAAGGACTTTCAGTCACCATACAGTCAGGGCACGGGCATGACGTTACAAACGTAATAACTAATTTTCAGACCTGAGGAAATACCAGTCAAACAATCATACATGCATATCCTGCAGTACACCCAACACTGCTGGGAAGTCAAAACACTCAGTTGGGTAACTGCAGATAATACTAGATAATGATATAAGCATTAGAAAAGAAAGATAAGAAAGAGCAACAGGCTGAACAAATTCAGGAACCACCTCTGTTAACAGAGTCACAGAAACAAAATAAAATGCATTGCGAGTTTGTAACAACCTGAACAAGCTTGTTATGCCCCACAGGCAACTGAAAATGAGATTGTAGCCCTCACTTCACTGTCACTGGATACAGAATCAGTATTTCATATTTGAGGAACAAAAACTGCAGTGCTACATGTAAGAACGCTGGCATTTCTAATAGCAGAATACTATTAACTACCAAGTAAATCTATCAAGGGCATTCATGGCATCAATATCCTTCACCAATCTATTAGTACTTTAGTAGCTTTTGTCACCAGAGGATTTAGACACTATTCAGACAACGCCCAGCATTCGTTCACTCCGAAAAGCTCTTGTGGTCCACCATGGAGTTTGTGCAGACTTTGCACTCCTGCTTCTGTAGTTTCTGTCACTGAAACCTGGAAGGTTGAGATTGAGACGTAGCAATCGGCTATCCACTTCAAGCAGCTGCTGTCCTGTTTGAGATATTTCAGAGTTGTCTTATGGCTCGCCAATCCTTTGCTGGATGTGAACACCTTGCCGCAGAGCTTGCAATCATGGCTTTCTGTCACCTTCAACACTTGCGAAAGACTGATGAACTTCGGCTTGACATCAGAACTGGGGCTTTCTGGCATCATTAACTCAGCATCCCCAGTTTTGCCGTGACAAGAATAGTCCAGCTCCATCTCGCTCTTCTGCACACAGTAGGCCGAGTTGCCACCCATCTCATAATCCTCATCGCAATGCTCGGAAGCTGAATCCATGCCAGAATATCCGGAGATCATCAAAAGAACACGCGCAGCATTCACTTCTTCTATCCCATATGTCAACATCACCGGAGTAGACACAACGACCTTAGGATCAGAGTATCCATTGCTCTCTCTTGATACGTCCTTTGCCACCATCTTCCTCTCATGGCGAGCATGCGCCCTCATGTGCACAGACAGTGCATGGCAGGAGGCAAAGACCCTGAAGCACAACTGGCATTCGTTCTTGGGAACCATTGTCAGGTACTCATCATCACTAGAATCACACAATAACCAGGTACTATGTCGCCTCTCCCGGAGTCCATACCCGCCGGGGCCATCACCAATGTTCGGAAGGCTAAGGGTGCTCCTTGCTTGATTCTTTTGCTTGCGTTTGACGCGGTGAAGATTCATGTGGCCTCCGAGCGAATTGTAAGATGGGAAGCTTTTCTTGCATACCTTGCACCAGTGCTTCCTTCCTCTCGGTGGCATGCCTGAAATGTACATAACGAAAATTGCAGAAATGATGAACACGACATGGATCAACAGAGCCTACGAAAACCAGGAGCTGAAATTCTACACGGACATGGATAAATAGTGTTTCTTGAAAGCACTCTCCGCAAAAAAAGCGGTTCTTTTTGGATGCGGGGAAAATTGGAAAACCCTTGTTTTGGCATATTCAGTACGGATGGAACTTTTGAAATGACTCCAAACTTTACCCCAAATCTTGAGATAGTTGCTCCGCTCAGAAATAAGAATACGGGACCTTTTAGATTAAAAAGAACAGGATATTCGATTAGATTGCTTAGGGGAGAAAAGAGGTAGCTACTGGACGGAAAAACCAAGAACGCTAGAACTAGAGCATAACCGTATTATCCAAAGAACCTAATCGCTCATCAAAACCAAGCAAGTTTACTCGTCATACAAGAAAATGGGTAGGATTCGACAGCATTCTTGTCGCAAGATTGCAAATTTACGATTAATCTGGAAAAAAAAATCAAGAACTCAAATTGCGGGATACTAGAAAACCAACCTCCAATCGTCTCCCTTCGGAGCTGACGGAAACCTGGAGGATTCCTTCAATCGACGGCGAGTAACCTTCCGCCGATTCCCGCAGCGCGCCGGCGGCCTCCTCCCCCTCTCCCTTGCAGCGCCCGGCGGTGGTGGTGGTTCTTGTTCTTGGCGTGTCGCTGCTTTCGGAAGGGAAGAGCCAGGCTTTCGCAACAAGGAGGGGGGGAGGCGAGGAGCTGGGGTTTTCTCGCGCGCCGTGGGATTGGGGGAAGCCGTTGGCGTTCGATCGGACGGCTGTGGAGGCGCCAGAGAGAACGTGGGCGGTGGGCAGATACGGCCAAAAAATTTCTGACAAGACGTGGGCGCGGGGGATTTGGGTTGGGCTTTACGATTTGGGATCTAAATACTATTTTTATGAAAGGAAATGGGATCAAATAAGAGTTTCAACTTTCAAAAAACGTCAAGTTAATCTACTTTTTGAGTTGAACTTTTTTGAACCCCCCCCACCCAAGTTGAAAGTTATTCTATTATATAAAACTCGCTCAACTTCGTTGGTTGAATTTTCTAATGATGGTCAGTTGATTATGAGAGGTATGGATGCATGAGAGAATCAGCAATAGTGAAATTAGGACATCTTTGGTAACTTGGAATCATGGTGGATGTCTGAATAAGAGCCTAGCAAAGGCTTTCATAAATAGGACCATTACATTTGTGGCCCAATTTTCCATGTCCAAATATTAACTTAATTCTTGGCTTGAGACATTTCGAAAGCGCGAGCACGCACAAAAAAATGAAGATAAACTTATTAGTACTACGCAATATAATGAAAAACAATCTCCATATCTAAGTACCCCAAAACTAAAGATGCAAATAAAGAATGTGGCTAATTAATTAATCGTAGGTAACATAAGGCAAGGAAAGAAATGCATACCGAGCCAACTTAAGTTCTGATTTCTGAAGAACAAAATGGAACCGGGAATATTAAACGAGCTATAACTTAGTAGCATAGAAAACGAGGAAGGTCAATCAGGCGACGGCGGGCATGTCCTTGAGCCAATCGTCGAGCGGCTTCCCGATGGAGTAGACGACGAAGCCGATCTCCCGGAGCTTGGCGACGTCGACGACGTTGCGGCCGTCGAAGATGAAGGCCGGCTTGTGCATGGCGTCGAACATGCGCCGGTAGTCGAGGCCCCGGAACTCGTCCCACTCGGTGAGGATGCAGACGGCGTGCGCGTCGCGCGCGGCCTCGTACGCGTCCGCCGCCATGCCCACCTGCTTGGCGAGGTCCGTGTCGCTCAGCGGCTGCAGGTGCCGCGGGTGGTCCCAGTCGAACTTGTTCATGGCGAGGTCCCGCGACACCTGCTCCCCGGTCACCTGCGGGTCGTAGATGCTGACCACCGCCTTGTCCCCGAGCAGGCCCTTGCACACGTCGATCGCCGGCGTCTCGCGGGTGTCCCCCGTGTCCTTCTTGAAGGCGAACCCCAGCACGGCCACCTTCTTGCCGGCCACGGTGTTGAACATGGAGGACACCACGCGGTTCACGAACCGGCTCTTCTGGTAGTCGTTGATCCGGATCACCTCCCGCCAGTAGCCGGCCACCTCGGGCAGCCCGTAGCACTCGCAGATGTACACCAGGTTCAGGATGTCCTTCTGGAAGCACGACCCGCCGAAGCCGACGCTGGCCGACAGGAAGCGCGGGCCGATGCGCGCGTCCCGGCCCACCGAGTGCGCCACCTGCGCCACGTCGGCGCCGGTGGCCTCGCAGAGCGCCGAGATGGCGTTCACCGACGAGATGCGCTGCGCCAGGAAGGCGTTGGCGGCGAGCTTGGACAGCTCCGCCGACCACAGGTTGGTGGTGATGATGCGCTCCTCGGGCACCCACTGCGCGTACACGTCCTTGAGCGCCCTCACGGCGGCGCGGCCCTCGGGGGTCTCGCGGCCGCCGATGAGCACGCGGTCGGGCGCGAACAGGTCCTGGACCGCCGTGCCCTCCGCCAGGAACTCCGGGTTGGACAGGATCTGGTACCGCACGCCGCGGCCGTTGTGCGCCAGGATCTTCTCGATCGCCTCCGCCGTCTTCACCGGCACCGTCGACTTCTCCACCACGATCTTGTCGGAGCGGGACACGTCGGCGATCATGCGCGCCGCGCTCTCCCAGTAGGTGAGGTCGGCGGCCTTGCCGGCGCCGAGCCCGCACGTCTTGGTGGGGGTGTTGACGGAGACGAAGACGATGTCCGCGTCGCCCACGTGGCGGTGCACCTCCGTGCTGAAGGAGAGGTTGCGGCCGCGGCACTGCCTCACGACGTCGTCCAGGCCGGGCTCGTAGATGGGGAGCCGCTCGCTGTTCCACCCGGCGATGCGCTGCTCCGAGATGTCCACCACCACCACCTCGATGGACGGGCACTTGAGCGCGATCACCGCCATCGTCGGCCCGCCCACATACCCCGCGCCGATGCAGCAGATCTTCACCATGCTGAGCTCCCTGGCCCTGCTCCTGCTAAGACGTACGACATCAACATGTACAAATCAAAACAAGAAAAACAGATCTTGTTCTGCAAATCATGTACAAGTAAAATGATTCTGAAACTTAGTTTTCTCCCATCTTGATTGGATTGTAACGACACGAGATGCATATGCTTAATCCGAACTTAAAAAAATGTACTCGATCGTATTCTCTACCTACTTGATGGAGGCGTCCTTTTTCTGTGAGGTGATGAGTGTTGATCAGATCATAAAGAAAAATAAATGGAGAACGGAAGAGAAAGCTGTAGGGTATAGCAACAAGCAGCCAACCACGCGTAAATGAAAGAGAGAAAAAAAGAAAGAGACCAAAAGATCGACCGAGGGCCAAACCTTTGACACCCTGGTGCTAGGAGGAACAGGAAAGGGAATGGAGCATGTGAAATGATGCGAAGATAGAAGAGGAGAAAGGAGACGGGGTTTGCTGTTGGTGTGGTGACAGGTGAACGGCTAAGAGCGATTCTAGTGATGAGCGAGCGCCCACTTTTACCGCTCCAGCTGTGACCAGACTGAGTGATGACCGCCCCCCTCCGGTTCACTCATTCATTTGGTGGGATTAAGGCCTCGTTCGGCAGCCCAGGTTTGCTTCCAGACCTGGTTTTGATCCTGGCCAGGATGGAGTGGTTCCAGGTGTGTCGCTCAATCCAGCTCAGTAGCCATTCCTGGCCAGGATTCGTTCCAGCAAGCTGTTCGGCACGACATATTTGATTCTAGCCAGATTTCAAGCGACATCATTTCAACAGTATTCATACCCTGATCAGTACCATGAGTTCACACCGAATGAACATCCATTGATTACATACGACCCAATAAAAATACAAAATACAAAAAACTAACTTGAATCAAACATCATTTCAACCGTATGATGCTGACCAAACATGTGATATACTGCCAGAATGATGCTCTCCCTCGGTCTAAAAACCGAATGATCAGCACCATGAGTTCGGCAGAACTTAAGCAAGAAAAGCATCCAACCTAAATTGGTTGAATTTCAAAAAATTAACTTGAAGCAGATAAATTAAGACAACATAGTTTAACACTAAGATTAGTAGACACGCCCATCCACCAAATCCTGGTCACTCGACTTCATAATGCCTCCAGTTAGCAGCTAATCTCACAAGCACATGATGCACCAACATGCTACTTCAGGGAGATCTGTACAAATTCAGGGAGATTAATATGACTTGAAATAACAAGTAATTGATCAGCCTTTTGGTGAAATAACAAGCAAAAGAAGTTTGACAAGGATGAGAACTAACCTTTGGTGATGCTAGACCATTTCACTTAGATTTTTGAATCATTCAAAAGACCAGAAGAAATGAAAATATTATAGAACAAGCAAACCAATATTTAAATCTGCACAAAAGTTCTGAAATTTTTCGAGGCACTCATATAATAGACCTAGTCATAACCATAATTCTTTTGGCTGGTAGGTCAGTACCATCCTATATACTGTTCTGTTTTGGTATTCTACCATTTTTACTTTTCTCAAAAGAGAATCTGGACCCTACCACACAGTAACAAAGACAGGCATTGGGCATTCTGCTCAATATGATGTAGCTTTGAACCAATCGTTACCCCGGCTTAAGAAAAGTAGCTCATCTAGATTTTCATCATAAGTTACAGAAAATAATTGTCACCGCATAATATCAGTTGTGAAAATGCATGCCTGCTAGGTAAAAAGAGGACCAGACAAACATGTGGGCATTAATTACAATATATTTAGGATTACTATAGTTGCATATTTCACTGGGCAAAGTAATGAGGACATTCCTAGCATTCACTCATCTCCAAATGAAACTACACTTGATATAGCTGGTCCAATTACAAGGAGTAGAGCTAAACAATTGGAGAAGGAAATTCATTCTCAGGTGAACGCTAACCTTATGTTTAATAATCAGTTTATATTGAATGAGTCTGTCTTTGAGTTCTTGTTCCAATGTCCTTAGGAATGATGGAGTATATGAACCAGCATGGGATGAAGATGGATTCAAGCCTCTGGACATCTGAACCAAGAAGTCTATGGTGTGCATGAATAAAATGGTAGTTCAACACCTTTGCATGGTGATGCAACTAGAAGCTAGATGACTGACACATGGTACGAATTTCAAGCTTCACCGCGGACAGAATACAAAGAGTTAGACGGTGTTCTATATGTGGATGGAAGCGTCTTCAAGTCTACTTTCCAACATCAAACGGCTCATTATTTGGACTTCCCACTAAAGAGTTATGCTCATTTTAGTAACTGCTGCCAGGAGCTGAAAAGACGCGCGAACCAGCCACGAAATCCACTAGTGCATGCACATGCTGCCATTTACTCAAAGCTGAACGCCCCTATTTCTATATATATCTTGTACTAGACAATGAAAGGATAGATTTTCTTGATTGATTGAATTTAGAATACACAAACTCGTAGAGTTTTGTTTATGTGTGAGTCTTGAGAGGCTTACAACACTTGTTCTTTCGATTCCTGAGGGAATTGTAGAACGTCAAACTGCGGTTCACCCAGTTCGTGTCTTTCACATCTATAGGGCGTGATTGCGTGGGCTGTTTCGTCGATACGTGGAAGGGTGATTGTCTCGGTAGTTCGTCGCATGGACAGCCTAGCGGTGCACTGCCTCTTCACCAGGTCACGCAGCAACAAGTTATCAAGTTCGCGGATCCTACGAGAAGATCGGGCCACACAACTTGCTACACGCGTTGCATAGGCGTGTGCATATCACAAAGCATATATATATAATGTATATGACCTAAATTGCTGATCAAGCCAAGCATTATACATAAATGAGATAATCTGAATCAACTAGATTTTCAATACCTTTGTAAGCTGTCATTATATTTTGTTAATCAGCCATTATATTTTGCACTATGCAGGAGCAAATCAAGCAAACAGGGGAACATGCTGCCACTTCCTAATTGAATAACCTCATCACACAGTGTCTTTTGATGATTCGTAAACATAGCAGTCAGTATCACATGTTTGTATCCAAGTCTGTCACTCACAATTGATGGATAGTTTAGAGTAGACAGCAGGAACTGGAAGCACGCCAGTCCTTGACTCAGTAGTACTATCACCCAATGCCTAATATCAAGCCCAAGCAAGGATCGAACTACTGTCGGATAAACCCAATGCCTATTTTCACATATTAGCACCTCATCTCATCCTTTACCAAGGCACCTGCAAGATTACCAAGCCACGACACAAGAACTCCGGAGCTTGAACTTCTTGAATAGATTGAGCTCCAAACTAAAAAAAAAACACAATGAAATACTAGTAGAACATCGCGTGAACTGACATTCTGACAAGAGACGAAGGAAAAAAAAAAGAATTTCAGCCATTGAATCAGTAGCGAATTCCTGCACTCCTCCATCGGCGAATTCCAGCGCGGTGCTTCCTCTCCATCGGTGAGTACCGCCGCCACATGTGCGCCCTCAGCTCCGTCTGGGCATCCTGGCAATTAGCAACAATGGGATCCAAGAACACCACACAAGATCGAGCAAGACTAGATCTAAATCAACAGAACAGGGGAATGAAGAGGAGGGCAGTGCCTTACCGGCGAGAAGGTGGAGGAAGGTGGCGGAGAGCTTGGATGTGCAATAATGCAAAAACGGACATCAACATTTTGCAATATATAGGTCGAGAAGAAAGATGCACGAGAGATGATATACAACTAGCTAGCTTGATTTGGTTCCAGATTATGTCAAGCCGGCCACAAATTGAGATACGAGTAGGAGTGCTTGATTTGGCGACCGATCTGAGTGGATCAGATTAGCGCAAACCTGCCGACCCAATCAAGAATTCAGCCAGCAGAGCACGAGCATGAAGCGCGCGGGGGCATGGCACGCCGCGGTCGTCAGGAGCAGTGCTGCCGCCTCCCTCCCGACCATTCGCACCTCCAGGCCGCCGGAGGTCAACATCAAGAAACACGGAGAGGGGAAGGAGGAGAGAGGCGGTGGCTTACTGGTGAGATGCTTGCCGCCAGTGTGCCGTTGTGCCGCTTCGCCGTCGCCCGCGAACCTTCATGCGCCGCCAGCCCCGCCCTCCCCTCTCCGTGCACCATCGTCGGCGAGCGCGCCGCCAGCCGCGCCCCGTCGCCCTCCCTCTCCGCGTCGATCCGGATTGGAACCGGGCCGGAATGGAGGAGAAGGATGCCGAACCGAGCCCGTTTCCAATCCGGGCCATCCAAAACGAACAACGATTCCGGCCCAGACCTGGTTACGAACCGGGCCAGTTCGTTCCGGCCGGATCGGAGGCCGTTCCGGGCCGGATTGCAACAACCGAACGAGGCCTAAAGAGGATCATATGGAGAGGACGAGAATGGATTTTTAAAATATCCCAATTTATACCCCCTTAATCCCCTTGGAGAAGGGATTTTAACTGAACAAGATTAATCCTCCGTATTCGTGTTCAAGCCCACAAAAGAAAGTTAGAAAACAAACAAGTTGTTGTCTATACATCGCGGCATGCTAGCCTTTGTTCTTTCTTTAGAACAACATCACAAGCAAGTTCACAACACATGCCGCGTGACAAGTCAATTTAAATTCTCTCAAGCCAAATAATGGAGAGCAATCAATAATCAACCACTGCTTATGTCAATTCTTTTTCAAGAACTGCAAAGTGTTACATGGAAACCTAATGATCTTTCGTTGTGAACACTAATACAGAATGTGTTTGCATTATATTGCCAAATTGTTGATTGCATACATCCACCTCTCTCCCTATCTCCTGCAGTACAGCCACGCCATCAGCTTCTAGTCTTCTACCCTTTGTTTGATCCCCGTAATTTTTATTAGAAGACAGAAGGTTAAAAAATACAAACAACTCCAAAAACCCACACAACTGAAGCCGTTAAGGCTTAAGGCGACTACAAAAGAACAAGTAAAACAGGTGAGGAGAAGAAACAATAAAATGGAACTCCAGCAGCAATTAAGCTAAAAACAACAACATAGCTTAGGTTGAAGGTCCGCCTACGCGGCCACGCTCCTTCTCAACCTGGTGGCCGCTTGATAAAGATGAATGTCTTCTTTGATTAGGTAAGCCGCATCTGCAATTTCATCCCCATCGTCTTTTCTTCATCCATCTTCTATTCCACAATGATGTGCACGACGATCCCTATGCCACTGCTGAATCTGTCCGCAATGTGAGGGCAATGCCAATGTGGGAGTACTTGGAAATCCTGATGCCTCGCAGTCACATAGGCCCAGATTATATTTCTGCATAGACACTGTTGTTCCCTGAGAAGAAGCAGCGGGAAAAAATAGTCATCAAGAAATGAGAGGAGAGATGATAGGGGTGATGTGGTGATGATCTGGACATACAACCACCTACCAGAGAACGTGTCGTCGGCTTCTTAGTCTGAGATATACAGGTTACAGGAAGACAAAAGTTTAAAAACTACTAGTTGTTTGTTAATCTTAAGCACAAACCCGCAAAATCATATCTACATATATGCTACCAACAACTTCGATGGTGTTTGATATTTCTGTGTTGTAGCATTATTATATTTCTGGACCTAGTAGCGCTAGTGGGTCGTTTAATATATAGCACTAGTGGTTGGAAGGTAGCTTCACCTTCTGTCAAGAATCAAAGAGGAGTTATGCCAATCAGTAGTGTACTACCATCTCAAAACTCAGTGTGACACAAATTAGCAGCATTATGCGAGCTGCAGTGCAAGGACATTGGTGGAGAGGGAAATTTACCACTTACCAGAGTGGACAAATTTTGATGACACGCAATCTTTATCTTTTAATCAAATATCACACTTTTAATCCAAAAATGAAATATCACATTTTATGCAATATATATTGTCTAGTAGAAGATTAACGTATCCTGACTAAAATAATTGTATGTATCATAGCATAATCGGAGCTTATTAAAATTAAAAACTACACTCATGTAATTTGCAAAAAAAAGAGAGAGACTGTACTCAAGCATATAATTTGTGTTGGGTCTATACTACTTTAATTAAGACATTTTAATATGTATTAACTAGGTGTATATCCCGCGCATTTGCACGGCTAGTATTGAAAATTCAAAAATTTTCATGTCGTTGTATCCCTACTTAAAGATTATACTATTTTTTTACCATATATCACCCGGTTTATTATCATAAATTATGTCTTCTTATTGGCTACAATTCAAATATGATCTACCTATAATAACAATTTGATTTGTTGAGCTTTAATAATATTATGTATATAATTATTCTTATATTTATTTTATTTTGATTGATTGTGGTTGGCTTTAGTTTTTATTCATAGTATATGTTTGTAACTGATACATAGCTAAATGGTATTTATATTTAATTTTATATAATGATATTGGTGGGTGATTTTTAATTTGACACAGGGGTATTTTAGGCTAATTTTTATTATAATGGCGGTGATGGGTAATTTTTATATTTTTGTTTTTCTCTGATTAACGTGAAAATTTTTATGCCTTGAGAGCGAACGTGGAGGTTCCGTTTGTTGGACAAATAATAAGATAATTAGACGTATAGTCCGCGCATTTGCGCGGTTAGTATTGAAAATTCAAAAATTCGCATGTCGTTGTATCCTTACTTAAAGATTATACTATTTTTTTACCATATGTCCCCTGTTCATTATCATAAATTATATCTTATTGTTGGTTAAAACAATTCAAATATGATCTATCTATAATAACAATTTGATTTGGTGAGCTTTAATAATATCATGCATATAATTATTCTTATTTTTGTTTTATTTTGATTGATTGTTGTTAGCTTTAGTTTTTATTAATAATATATGTTTGTAACTGATACATAGCTAAATGATATTTTATATTTAATTTTTATAATGACATTGGTGGGTGATTTTTAAATAGGCACAGGTGTATTTTAGACTAATTTTTATCATAATGGCAGTGGTGGGTAATTTTTATTTTTCTATTTTCCTCTTATTAACGTGAGAATTTTTAGACCTTAAGAGCGAATGTGGAGGCTCCGTTTGTTGGTCAAATAATAAGATAATAGATATATAGGATCAATAGATAAAACTGATGTGCTCACCTGCGCACCCCACCTGTGTCGGTTTAGGAAAAAATACAACTAGTGCTTCTCACACTAGTAGCTCTGTACTTGTAATGCATGTTTTAGTTTGTTGTAGTTTTTTTTTTGAAAGCTTTAGTTGGTGGTTGTGGTTATTATCCTTCTAGCCTCTATATTATTTACTACAAATAAATACTGGTAAATTAAAGTGTTTGGTTGGTATGGCGAGTTATCACACCAATAATTTGGGGAAAAAAATCTAGTTTACACCCTCGAGCATCACAAGATGAAAAACCACCTAAGGGCCCATTGCCTAGTTTCGACATTGGATGACCTCCATTATCTAGTTTTGTAGTTAAAGATTGGAAATCAGACTTTTGTGATAGTTGATGGTAGTTGGGACCCAACTATTAGCACGCCATTTTCCTTGCCAAATTTACCGCATCTTTTTATGAAAGTCTTATGCTACCAAAATACTTACACATTTACATGGAAAATGTTAGCAAAATATGCTCATGGTCAAACCAGGCGGCCTTAACATTCTCCGTTCGACCACAAACCATCACACTCGTAGACATGTGCTATCATCTAAATATATTTTTAGTTTCTCTTTGTTATATGAAATGCAATGTTGATAACTCAAGTCAGTTTGCATTGGGACATTTTTCTTTTTTTTTTGTAGGGGATATGTTGAACATCTAAGTTACTGCAGCCTTTGTAAACTAAATTCCATACACGATTAAGTGAGGTCTACAATCCAGACTCCTAAAAGAGAAGGGTATCGATGGCCTCGCTGCTTTCAAAACGCTACCAATGCATCCCTATACTTTTTTTTTTCATTTTTTTCACAGGCAAGCTGCAGAGGAGCCTCCCGGTGCCAGCTCTAGGGATCAAACCCCAATGGATCCCTATATGGAATGTGGGAAAAAAACTCGTTTCATGTGTGCGGGTTCAAGCTGAAAAAAGGCGGCCAAGAGCATGATGGATCTCGGTTTATCTCCAATTTTCACTAACTAGTCTATCAACTTGTGCTCCCGCACGGACTAATTAAAATTAATATAAAAATAAGATCAATAATTATAATTATCTATCTCACGCTCTTTTCATCTATTAAATATTCTAACACATACTCTAAAATATATATTTATCATTATTTGGTTACAATAGATTTCATTTTGTGCACATCCATATGTATTCAATATATATTTATTTGAACTATTTGTTTGTGAATTTATATTCTTATCTCTTTCATCATGCATGAATATATGGTGACATATATCGTTGGTAGTATTTTTATATAAATAATATAATAATAATGAAAGAAATAGTAATTTTAGAATTTTATATTGGTGCACTTTAATACTCCATCCATTCTCTATTGATAGTCCTATTTCACCTTGACACAATGACCAAGGAAAACAATCTTGCTTATCATCTAATTAATGTAATACAAGACTTTTTGCTAGTCCTCCAATGTCTTTGCTAGAAACTCCTCGTTACTGGTGTTATTTATTGTCATGGTCCTTATCAATAGAAAATAGGACTATCATTTGTGAATATTTGAATTTTAGAAATAGGACTATCAAAAGAGAATGGAGGGAGTATATTATTATAATTATATAATTTAGATTCAGATTTATAAGTATTTAACTTGTAATAATAATGACATAATTAGAAAGTTTATATGCAAATTTAGAGGGATATTTGTATTATTTTTATAATGGCATAGGTGGGTAATTTTCACAAAGATTAGGGAGTTACTCTAAAAAATTTTATAATGGCAGGGGTGGGTAATTATTAGGAAAGATAACAGATCCGATGGTTATTATAATTAGAGTTGTTGAATTGATAGCTGGATGTTTCTGATTTTTGTGAGAATTTATAAGACTTCTATATTTTTTCAGAGTGTCCACCTAGGATCCTAGGTGGCTTCACGTGGAGGCTCCAAAGGAGTCTCCAATTAGTAATAGTAAGATTTGGATGGGAACCATGAATTGCTAGTATCTATTATTCTCACCAAGAAAAGAGAGTAAAAACTATAGTTCAAAAAAGAAGAAAATCTTGCATGCACGTTCTTCCTTAGCTGATATATAGTAGGAATATCAAACACAAACTACTGATTTTGTTTTGAGTAGTTAAAGGGACGGCAAATAATGAACGAAAATGTTCTTTTCTCTTTACTTGGGGTAAACTTAATGGGTTAAAATTATGTTAGTGGTTCCTTGAACTATTACGTTGGTCCGATTTTCATCCTTAAACTATAAAACGAGATAGTTCACACCGTGCACATATCAAAACCGGACAAATTACACCCTTTAGTCAATTTCACCCTAGTTTTGATCCGATATGGCAGGGATTTGCTCACGTTGATAACACGTTGCAGTACACATCATCGTTCTCATTTCCTCCTGTCTCCTCTTTTCTCATCAAAGCTCCCTGATCCCCTCCCATGACAAACCATCATCTTCCTTGGCTCCAGCCAAATCTCGTCAATGCGAGCCACTCGCGTCAAGCTCATGTTCCAGTGGCTCAATTAGAGGAATTGGTAGCCAATCTCTAAACACGATTCTTGCACCAAACCGGAGCCTCTCATAGAGCCACGTCATCTACTTTTCTCTTTAGCGTTGGATGAAAAACGAACGTCATCAAACACATCAACGTGGCTCCTATATACGTGCACTTCTGAAGTCTTGGTGAAGTTTCCGGGATATTCCAGCCACAAGACAGGGCTTTATTATCGTGCTGCTTCTTCCCGTCCTCGCCGCCGTCGCAAACTCACGATCGGAGCGGTTATCCGAAGGGGCAGCCAGCATGCCACTGGACGCTCCGCCCGCCGACGATGCCGCGCCGTTCCGCCTGGCTGCTCCGACGGCCGCCTGCGCCAGGGAACTCCATCCGCTCGGCCAATTCAGGTAGTCGCAGAGTACTGGGCTGGCTCTGCCGGCCGACACGGCGGCGAGCCCCTCCGCCCGGCCGCGCCCTCTGCCTGGCCGCTCCGACAGGCGCGTACGCCGAGCAGCTTGGTCCGACCGCACGCATGCCCAGCCGCGCCATCAGGCAAGCGCCGCCACCCCCCTCAAAAGGGTGTCCGACTGGGTCGCCGCGTCGTCTGCTCCCTGCCTAATCCCCACTGCTCGCCAGACATGGCGCTCTGCTCCTCCCACCGAGCAGCCTGTGATGCTCCGGCACATCTCTGCACCTGCAACCATGTCACTTTGATGCACAACCCTGCACTTCCAAAATATAGCCTGTATCAACTAGCTTGCGGTCAAACAAAGCATCAATGCTCAATACCCCTCCCACCGACCAATCTGAGACAAATTTGGGCAACACAGTCTACGAGTGCAGAGTCCTCAGCTGCTCTCTCCTCTCCTCGAGACAACCATAAAACATTAGATGCTAACGTTTTAGAGTGGACGAGTAATGAGGAAGGTAACAGAAAGAGAATGTGATGGCCCTGCAAGAACTCGCAGCTGCTCTCTCCTCTCCCTGACGAGTCAATTAGCTAGCATTGTTAATCTCCACAGCACGCAATTATTAATCATATTGGAAGACCAAATAATATGCCTTATCATTGATTCATTTAGCTGCATTCTCATTTCAGTTTCACGTTACTTACATATATAAACCTGGTTTGTACAATTGCACATCAAAGGGAAATTTCTCTCGATTATAGCCTAAGAGTACTAGTACTTAGATATGGAGTTTTGCTCAATGTTCTGACAGGCTGATCATCAAAACAGAGACAAAAAGAACATGGGTTAATATACTTGCCTTGGATTCGATCCCACAACTATGATTACTCCTGTGTGCAGTGCTACCTCAAGTCTGATTGTAACGATTGCTCCTGATAAATGAATGAAATTCCTGATGTCAAAACAAAAACTATGATTACTATATGTGGTGCTATGCAATTTCCATAGCTTCAATTTCAGTACTACTTATTGGTTATTGCAACAAAAGCTTACCAAGTTACCATGTATTTTCAGGAACAAGAAAAGTACAATTTTATTATAGAACAATTTTTAAAATTCAAAATGCTTTCACAATTAGTTTGCACAAATGCTTACATGCGATTAGTTATACCTTGACACCAAAACATCTTCAAATTTTAAAAAATGTTCAATACAAACTTGCTCTGAAGTTCAAAATCTAAAGCTTTGCTACCCAACAAAATTTAAATTTAAAGTGTTTTCATAATTCGTTCAACATAAGATCTTATTTTGCTAAAAATGTAATATCGTACCACCGTTTTTCTATGCCTTCTCATGCTACCTCCAAAACAATGTGGCATATTTTAATATAATCACTACTTTCTCAAAAAATACCATAACATCTATCAATTGTCACATGATTAAAAGTCCAAATCTCCTCATTTCACAAATACACTAAACTTCTGGCCAATTGTGCTCCACCTCCCTAATAAATAATATTACCCCTTCTTTCAGCACAATATATATAGCAAAAGAAATATCACAATACCCATAATAATATGCTACCAAAATGATAGCGTCATGATAATAAAAAATTCAAAATATACCATAATAATTATATGCATAAACTAAATTCCCCGTGAACTACAAACCTACAACGCAAAATACAGGCGCCAAGCGGCAAAGCCGCGTGCCTTTCTAGTTGATCCTAAAATTTGTTCAACTAGAGAGGGACGACTTGGGTGCTGGAGCTGGTGGTTGCTTGGCAAAGTAGCATGTAGATGAGATTAAGCTTTAAGCGTGTGACCCGATGCTTGCTCTACTCTAATTTGGGAATGGAGTTGCCGATTGGAGAAAGAAGAGAGCATGCAGAGGTGACATGGCGCGAGGGAGATGGAGGTGCTTGCCGCTTGGTGCAGAGAGAGAGATAGAGAGAGAGAGAAGGGTTGCGCTGCAGCTGTGTGGGTTGGGATGGGACAGAGAGCAGAGGAGATGCGCTTCTGGTGCTGCAGCTCGAGGAGAGGAACCGAGGAAGAAAGGGTAAAGTGCTCACACGAGAGAGAGACGGGAGAGAGACAGAGAAGTACCTATAGGTGGCCAAACGGGCCGCACGGCACGGCACGGACACGGTGGAGCACGGCACGGCGGGGGCACGGCGACACTGCCGTGCCGTGCCGCGTAGTGCCGCCGTGCCGAAGTCGCGGCCCAGGCACGGCACTACGGGGCTTTGCCGTGCCGTGTCGTGCCGATGGGCACGGCGACCCACCGTGTTCATGCTAGCTCGCCGCCGGCCACGCCTGAGAAAAGCAGGGATGGGGAGAGACAAAGAGGAGAGCTCGAGGAAGCTGCCGGCCGCGCCGCCGCGACTGAGAGAAGCAGGGGCAGGGAGACGGGGAGGAGAGCTCGAGGAAGCTTCCGGCCGCCGGCCGCCCAAGCACCGTCGGGGCTGTTGTAGCGAGAAGGCAGAAGGAGGAACAGGGAGGTCGGAGCTAGCGGGCTTTAGGGAGTCGGAGAGACACGCTCGTGAGGGAGACGGAGCGCTCGGAGACGGAGGGAGCGTGCGGCGGCGCGAGGAGTCGGAGAGGGAGGGCTGAGACTCTGGTGTTTTTTTGGTATGGTTTTGATCCAACAGCTATTATTTATTTATCTAAATACATCTAACGGTAGGAAGCTATCGGGCCGCTGCCGTGCTATCGGGCCGCCGCTGTGCCATCCCGTGCTGCGGCCTTAAGCGGGCCGTGCCCGAGCTCGGGCCGCGTGCTGCGATCGCGGCCCAAGCACGGCACTAGGCCTGGCACGGGTTTAAATATGGATCTTTCCCTTTTCTTAATGATGTAATATGGAGGTTGCGTATTGATGAGTTCAGCTATGGTAGGTAACCACAAAATGCTTGAATTGTCCACTTTTTGTGTGTAGTTGGCAGCTAGGGGGCTGGGGGGCTAGGTCTCCATTACTTATAGGATACTGTATATATACGGGAAGAAACTATAGAAAGAGCAAAAGACCAGCAAGCAAGTGGAGCCTAACCATATATAAACACGGTCGTGGTTGTAACTATTGCTTGAGCTTTTGTAGTTGACTAAGTTGAGCATCAGTAACGGCACGGTCAGGCTAAGGAGGTGTCAAATCATTTGATTTAGGCATGGGAAGCAGCGGGATGGGTTTTATTTGGTACTTATGGAGTTATGGGCAGGACAATCAGTGTTGTTGATGAACAAATGAACTCATTCTTTGGCAGAACATTCAGACAGGAAAGGTGTTCTTAGTTTTGTAGTAGAAAAAGATTAGCATGTCATTTCTTTTCGATCGTCAATGGAATGTTTCTGGTCGATCATTTTCTGAGCACTGTGCATGGTTGAAAAAGAAAACGCAAGCTTGTCGGTCTCCAGCCAGGCACATCTCTGAAGTCTGAACACTGGTGTTTGGAGGAGCACGCAGCTTATCTCTGAGACTCTTGACTCTGAGAGGGGAGAGAAAAGGAGGTGAATTCAGTTTTTTTGTTAAGGTTTCGTGGCCGAGAAACACACACCGAAATCATGGTCCCGTTTGGTTTGTTCCTAAAAGATCCTAGAAAGCACTTTGACCGCTAATTAAAAGTATTAAATAAATATAATTTACAAAACCAACTTCAGAACCCCTGCGGTAGGAATCCTGAAGAATCTAAAGAGGTCTTTGACCGCGTGATTAGAGAATAGTTACTGTAGTATCATTGTAGATTCATCGTGAAAAGTTACAATCATCCATGAAGAGATTTTGCAAATAGACTTCATTAAATACTCCATGCATACAAGATGGGGCTGTTCGGCTGATTTAAAAACCGGCTGATTTCGGCTGATTTAATAGTACCATGTGAGAAGAAATAAACCAAAACAAGCCGAAATAAGCCGGGAAAAGAGAAGCGAACAGGGCTGATATCCTTCTAGAACAACTCTAGAACTGGAGGACCCTGAATCGAAGATGGTCTCATCTGGGCCTTCGTCGGCCCAGATGAAATATACAAATATTTAAACTAAGAAGGATTGAAGGTGAATATAAGGGTCACCCATTTGCACTCTAAATTGGTGGTTACGTCTATTAATGAGTTCAGCTACGGTAGGTGAGCACAAAATGCTTGAATTGTCCTCATTTTGTGTGTCGTTGGCACCTTGGAGGCTGGGGCTAGGTCTCCATTAAGAGCAAAAGATCAGCAAGTGAAGGCTAATATATAAACACAGTCGTGGTTGTAACTATTGCTTAAGCTTTTGTAGTTGAGTTGAGCAGCAACGGCACGGCCAGGCTAAGGAGGTGTCAACTGTCAAATCATTTGATTTAGGCATGGGAAGCAGCAGGATGGGTTTCGTTTGGGCCGTCCGACCACATTGGCTAGGGCAAGGGAGAAAACACATAGAAGTGCACAGCCAGTTTATCAGTGTTGTCGATGAACAAATGAACTCATTCTTTGGCGATCATGTATGTATGTTGATATGTGGTCACAGACAATCAGACAGGAAAGGTGTTCTTAGTTTTGTAGAAGAAAAATATTAGCATGTGATCCCTTTTCGATCGTCAATGGAATGTTTCTAGCTTTGTTCGAGATGTTTCAGAGGGCTCTCGGTTTGGATGGCGTTCGATTTTTGCAAGGTAAAGAAAAGAAGTCTGCCGGCACTGAAATTCCTGCTGGCCGCCCGTGGTTTCGGAAGGAGAGCGAGAAGGCCGGGCACGCTGCCCTGGCATGCATTTGAGCGCAGAGGGGCACACCTGCAGCTGCAGTCAGTGCAGAGTAGTAGTAAAGCTTCTCTGCTTTCTGATACTAGCTGCGTAGCCTCTCTCGGCGATGATCGAGCAGTGACCCCGGCAGAAATCGCAAGCTTGTCTGTCTCCAGCCAGGCATGCGTATCTCTGAACATTGGTGTTTGGATGGGCATGCAGCTTATCTCTGAGACTCCTGACTCTCAGAGGGGAGAGAAAAGGAGGTAAATTCAGTTTTTTTTTTAAGGTTTCGTGGCCGAGAAACACACACCGAAATCATCTGAATCGATGATGGTCTCATCTGGGCCGACGACGGGGAGGTAGCAAGTCAATGCGACGGCATCTAATGGCCGTTCCCGTTCGTTCCGCCATTGCTTTTCGACCAAAAAGGGAGCGCCGGGGGGCGGGGGCCGGGAGCCCCGCGCGCCTGCGGCAGTGCGGCGGCCCGATCCGTCCGGTGGGTCCCGGCCGGGCGGCCAGCCACGTACGGCGGCTGCACCTCCCGCTGCCGGCAGCGCGTGCGCCGCCGCTGTTACAGACTTGAGACCCAGCTGAGCACAGTCCGACGGCCCCTTTCAACGTACCTTCCTCCACGCGTTACTGTCAGAATTCATTCATACCAAGCAATGCAAGGATCATCATCGCCATTCACAAGAGTGCTGCACCGCACAGCCTGGGTTTGGGATCACGGGGCAGCAACAGCAATGATCCCTAAAATATGCAGGGAACAGAGAGAGATGCGATGCTTTGCTTGCTCTCAAAGGGATCGACGACGACGATGCCGATGATGGCTGCACGGCACATCCATGGACGATGTAGCTCCAGGCCCTAGAAAGAGGAGAGCCACGCGCTTGCTTTGCTTCGTGTGCAGCTGCGTGCATCATCCCTGCGTGCCAACATACAGTACTACGACATGCACGCACCTTGGCGTGGCTCTCCGTGTCGTCACCAATGCCATGTGGTGGGAGAGGATCGATCTCATTCTCATCGATGGTCGATGGATCCACACGCCGCCCGATGCCCGTGTATGCACGCACTGCCTTTGCTGGTTTTCAGTGACCAACTACTGATTACTCAAAAGTGCATTTCTATCTCAGTTTCAGAGTTTCTGCAGACTGCAGCTGCAAGGCCCCTCCAATCTAGTATTTGTTTCAGGTTTTTCTATGGTCAACGATGCTTTTCGCTTCTGCCAAGTACTTTCTTATCAGAGCAGTACATAAGTGTATCAACCTGTATGTGGTAGAGTAGAATTCTGCTCAAAGAGATGTACTGTAACTATATGCAGAGACTATTGGTGGTGGTAGGGGCTTGGCATGGCATGCATGGTCCAACGGTCAAAGGCAGCCACGCCCTCGACATGCATGCATGATTCAAAGAGGCTTGCAGTCAAGGCATGTGATCATTGTTAATGTTCCCCAGTGCTGCAGCTAATAAGGGAAAAAGGAGCCAGGACGACAGTACTAACTTATACTAGCTGCTGGCCTGCTGCTAATAACTCTCTTAATATTATGACTGTTATAAATCAGCAAGCGTGTTGAACGCTGCCGGCTGTCGATCTGCAGCTAAATGAATTACCACTAGGAAGTGCTTCGTTGGCAAGGCAATTTCCCAATGGGTAGTTAGTTTATATATCGTCGCCTATTTTGAGTTCATTGCTGAACCATCTCACACAAACTTTTTGTCTCGTTCTCATGATCAAAACTATGATATATATGGACCTAATATTGTGGCCTCTCGTCATATACATAAACAGGGCAATGAGGCAAACTCTTAAACTCATGGCATTATTCGATGGGTACGATACTCTTCAACGATGCAAGTTTTCATGACATAGTTTAGTTATTTGGGCCTCAAATATCTTCATGAATCAATGGAAAAGGGTATCCAAGAAGTAGCCAAGTGAGAGGAGCAAATAGCGATCATAATTTGGAGCCAGAAGGGGTGCACATGTACGAGCTAGCACAAGCACTGCCAGTGCATGCATCGCGTTGCACTGCATGCCCAGTTGCCCACATAGGGAAACTGCGCACTGGTACCGGTACTGGTATAGTTGTCCAACGGGCCCAGCCCGGCCCGATCCGGCACGGCACGATTAGCCCGGATAACTAATTGTGCCGGGCCGGGCCGGCCCACGTGCCGAGGCACTGCGCACAAGCACGGCCCGAGAACAATTTGGCGTGCCGGGCAGGCCCGACCGGCCTGTTAGGCCCAATGCGCCGCCGCAGTCCTCCGCGCGCGCCGCCGCTGGTTGGCGCATGCCCGGCCGCGCCTCGCCGCAGATCTGCGCGAGCCCGGCCACGCTGAGCCTGAAGGGGAGGCGACCAGCGGTAGCGACGTGCTGGAGGAGAATGGGCGGCGCCGGCCGCCGCGGCCTGCGGCGCGAGGAGGAGAGGAGGTGGCGGTGTCGCAGCATCACGAGGTCGCTCGCCGGCCGCGGTTCGGGAGGAGAGGAGGGGGCCGCGCGGCGGCCGCGACTCGGGCGGAGAGAAGGGGGCCGCGGGGAGAAAGGGGCGGCGACGACGGCGGCCCGGAGGAGGATGCATCGCCGGCGGCCGCATGGAGGAGATGAGGGGGCGGGTTGCGTGAGGGAGGGAGCCAGGAGGGTCACGGGCTCACGGCCTCACGGAGTCACGGGTGGAGATCTAGGGTTGGCATTTTGGGCTGAGGTGTATGTGGGCTGATTGTTAATTGGGCTGACACATATTCGTGCCGGGCCGGGCCGGCCCACGTGCCTGAGGCACGGCCCAGGCACGGCACGACGCCCGTGCCGGCCCGGCCCGGGCCCGTTTAATCTCGTGCCGGGCCGGGCTTTGTACCGGGCCGAAAATTTGTGCTTCGGGCCGGCCCACGGGCCTCGGGCCGGATGGAAAACTATAGGTACTGACCCCTTTTTTTATGAAAATAAAATACTGGCTTGCCCATGTGGGGCCCACATGCAGTGGGGGCCAGCCAGCGGCTGAGCTAGGCTCCTGCCAGTTTGTCTGCTCCGGGAGGGGCAGCTCATGCCATTGCAAAGGATGCCACCACTGCTGACTGCTCTTGTTCGGCATGCCAAAAGGCCGGGCCAGCGCCCAAATATTCTCTCGAGGCATCATTGCAGTTTTTGCAACCTTTCTGAGATGGCGCTGCCCGAGTTTGGGTTATAAAAACGCCCCTCCTCTTCCTCACTTTGCTCCCCCAGTAGTGGCTGCAGCATCTGAGACATCCTTGCTCTCTCCTCTTTATTTCTCTCGTGTCTCATGCTGCTGCCGGCTTCAACTGACTGAAGAGAAACCTACTGACTGAAGAAGAATCTACTGAAGAGGAGGCGCCCAGAAGAGTTTTAAGGTAAAGGACAAGCATCTCTTGATTCGGTTGGGCAGTAGCCTGTCTCGGCTTGAATCCCAGATCGGTGGTTCTGCATGCCGTGTTGTTCCCCGTGGGCCGTGGGATCCGGTGACTTCTTCAGTGTTCTGTAATTGAGTATGAGGAAGTGTTTGCTCATTACTTGCATGATTATTAAAACGCCCGTATCAAAGCAGCAGACGCCCGTATCAAAGCAGCAGCCTTGACCTTGAGGCCACCCTTTCTTGTTGGCATGTCTTTATGTGCTTGTTCATTATTACTGCCTCATAGTTCGTTCCTCGAATTCAGCAACCCTGAATCCTAGAGAACACACATCGTCGGTCTTCCTTTCCAGCAACTGAAAAGCTTGCTTCCCTTTTGTTGATTTCTGCATCCTGCACCTTTCAATTCTGGCTGCAGCCAACTGGTTGGAGAGCAAGGGCCGGTCAAGGGCACGGAGGATGGTGCAGATGGAGAAGCTTGTGAATCACTGCGACATGGAGCTGATGAAGATGGCCATGCTCAGGCACGAACAGACCTTCAGGCAGCAGGTACACGCTCGATCGAAGAAGACGCAAGTCAATTCTCCACTTCCGAGTACGATGACCTTAATTCTCCTGATTATTTTGCTCCAATTGGTCCACGAGTTGCACCGGATGTACCGCGTCCAGAAGCAGCTGATGATGAGCGGCGGCCGGTGGAGGCCGCCGTCGGAGCTCATCAGCTGCCGGCGGCATCAGACTAGGCGCGGCAGGCAGCCGCGTCGTCGCGCCCTGGACCTAGGCCTGCACCTCCCCGCTGACGACTACATCCTCGTCGCCGGCGCGGACAACGCAACGCCACCGTCGCCGAGGCAAGAGGACGGGCTGGAGCTGACGCTCGCCATCGGCAGCGGCGGCGCCAGCAGGAGTAAGCGGCGGGAGCCTGACGTCGACGTCGACGTCCACCGACACCGCCAGCGGATCGCCGCCGCACCGGAGGGGGACGCCGGCGTTCCATCTCCAGGAAGGGGCGGCGGCGGCGATGAAGCAGCCGCAGCCGCAGCCGCGGTCGCCATGGCTCGTGCAGTGCCTCAGCCTCAAGATGGCGTGAGATGGCCAGCCAGTTGGGCGGCCACGGCGGTGGTCATGGCCGTCGGATTTGCAAGGCGGCGGTGTCTGTAGCTCGTACGGTGAGGACGCGGCAGGTAGTGGTAGCTGCTACTGCTAGAGTGCTAGAGGCTAAGCATGTCGCTTGCTGTCAAGTAATAATCCCGTTTGACCAACTGCTGTTAAACGAGCACTCGCAGACCAACTATTTTCAGTAGTGCTGTTGATCACCACGATTATTGGTGTAGCTCATGATCTACATGTTAACATGTGTGAGCATCAGCATTTCAGAAATGCACTTCAGAAAGTAACCGCAGGCTGCCTGCTTGACGACTCTGCATTTCTGGGAGAGGTAGTCATATAGCTCTAGAAAGCGCATCATATTTTACACAAGACATTTCTTTCAAAAGTATTACGTCAGATATATAACATTTTAATATGGAGTTCATAATTTGGCAGAATTCGGTGTGGTTTGAAAGAATAAACTTGACAACCGTGTAATTATACATAGTATCTTAAGGTTCGTATGTGCATGGTTGTGCATTATTCAGTAAAGTTTCTCGCTAAAAACGTCCTTCCCCTATTCTGCATCCCCTGAAGTCGACACAACACTGGCTATTACTAACTAGCTAGGTCCATCCCCTTTCCCTCCTTTCTGGTGATCCAGCTTTTCACCAAACTTTCAGAGCAGGAGGCAAAGAGCAGAGCAGGCATGCCAAAATGTCAACTGGAGGGAAAAAATGCCCTGTTTAGATCTTTACCCGTAAACCCCGTAAACGTAAAAAAAACATTACATCGAATATCGAATATTTTGACACATGCATGGAGTACTAAATAAAGTCTATTTACAAAACTTTTTGCATGGATGGGCTGTAAATCGCGAGACGAATCTAATGAGCCTACTTAATCCATGATTTGCAACAGTAATGCTACAGTAACCATCCGCTAATTATGGATTAATCATGGATTAATTAGCATCGTTAGATTCGTCTCGTGATTTACAACCCATCTGTGTAAAAAATTTTATAAATAGACTTCATTTAGTACTTCAAATTAGCAAGATTCCGTCGCAATTTTTTTTTGCGTTCTATCTAAACACAGCCAAAGTAACATTGACACCTAAAAGTTTCAAAACAGTAACTGAAAGTAGACCACTGGTATCGTGCACATCTCTGAGTATTATCCAAAACACAGGCTATAAGCAAAACACAATGCACGGAAAAGTGTATGCAAACAGTCATAGTGGCAAAGACGTCTCAAAGATCAAGAGTGCATCGGAGAAAAATTGGTGAATGTGCAGCGCGTTCATCCTTATCTGTGATCAGGCAATGCAAGAAGCAACCGGATAAAAATGCATGCATACAAAAAAGAATTAGTAACTGCAGCTAGACAACTGCATTGAGCAACAAGCGGGGGATAAATAATAGTAGAGTCTAGCAAATCTATCGTGGATATCATCTAGTAACCTGTTGACAATGTCAAGCTTTACGGCAGGTCAAGATGCCCTGGATACTGATCCTAACAAACAATCGCTAGTTGTGTTCGGCAGAAGGAAGGAGTTCAGAGCTTGCATTTTTCCTCCGAGCTGGAGCACCATCCGATTCAGACAAGTCATAGCTCCCTTGCAGCAACCATCTGCTTCTGTTCATCCTCAGCTATCCTCCAAGCAGCCTGGAAACCAGTAGAAACAATTTAGATGTCAGCCTGAAAGGAACGAATGTTTCTTTTTACACTTTTCAGATGATGCATTGATTTAATAGAATTACCTTAGCTCTCTCAATCTTTGACACACGAGGCTTCATCGAGTTCCCAAGGCCCATTCCTCCCCACGCATCCAGAAGCTCCTTCTCTCTTGCTCTTCTACGCTCTTCCACAGGGTTTAAGCCACTGGGTGGTGTTTCTTCGGCAGCAGCTGCTAGCTTGGCCTGCTCAAGTTTCGTTGGACGCTTGACAAAGATGTCACTCAAAGTTTCCTTTTCATGCTCAATCTTCTCCTTTTCAAGCCTGGAGATGCGCTTGACTAAGACTTGATCTAAACTGTCCGCAGCAATGGCACTGTTGCAGGGCCTTTGCTTGTCACTCTGCATGTTGGTTCCTCCTCCCAATGCATTCCTCTTCTCATATTCCATCTTTTCCCTTTCTAGTCGACTTACATGTTTCACTAAGACTTGATCTAAACTTTCAAATGGTTGGGCATTGTTACCAATCTTTCGCTGATCATATGGCACATTGGTCAATCCTTCACCCAATTGATTCCTCTTCTCGTAATCAATCTTTTCCCTTTCAAGCCTAGATACATGCTTCACTAAGATATCATCTAAGCCCTCTGTCACAGTTGTGCTTTGACCATGCTTCTCAGGATGTTTGGGCACATTGGTTTGTCCTTCGCGTGCTTCCCTCTTTTCCTTCTCCAATCTATGGATTGGCTTAATGAAGATCTTATCCAGGCCAACATCTACTGAGTTGCCATCTACAGTACAGAAGGATTTAAGTGCTTCCAGCTTAGCAGCTTCGATTCGAGTTAATCTTTTACCACTCTGTCTAACCATTGCACCAGAGGGCGGTAGCTGATGTGAATATAAATTTCTGTTCTCTTTATCTTCTTGCACATAATCAGAAAAGTCTTGGATATGATTGCTGCCTTCACCTGATCCCTTGGAATCACAGTTTCCCTTTGAATCACCTTTATTTTCAGCTTCTAACTGTGCCCTGGTGAACTCCAATTCTCTGTTTCTGGACTGCACATCACTGGCTTTGACAATGCTTTGATTATTCTTCTTTGCTTCCAAGATCTCCTTCTCAAGCTTAGATACATGCTTCACAAGAATGCTGCCCAGGTCTGAAGAAGATTCTGCCTTTGCATTGCTGCTGGAAAATTGGCTAGGGGCATCATGTGCCACAGATTTTATCAAAGTGGCTTTTCTGCTTGCTTCTCTTGCTTCCTGAACTTCTCTTTCGAGTTTTGAAAGATGCTTCACCAAAAACTTGTCCAGACTTGGTAGCTCAGAAGCGACTTCTTTCTCTGGTCCTTGGACATCAACTAAGCTTGCTGCAGTAGAATACCTCCTTGATTGTGATCTGAGTGACCCAGCACTAATGTTGTTTGCAGGATCTGTTTCATGATATTTGCCCCTTTCACATTGAAGTGCAGTGTTAAGCCCAGATGTGGCTACAATGACTGCCAGGGAAGCTAGCTCATCTTCATGAAGAGCTTTTAGCCTTTCAAGCATAATGCTAACTACATCTATGGATTCTCGAACAGATGTGGCATTGAAATCAGAAGGAGCACTGGTGCTGTTGATGTCTTCTTTATTGAGTTTCGATCTAGTTGTACCTTCATTGCTACAGTCACCAGGCTGCTGTTTGTCGTCATAATTCAAATCAGCCTCTTCCAAATCAGGATTTTGGCTTATTTTCCATAACAGCTCCTTAAATTCTTCTCTCTTTGCTGAATCTGGAGAGTTCGCGAGTCGAACAAATGCCTTTTTAACTGCAGCAGAAACCTCCATATCAATCTGAAATGCAGTCTGAAAGGATGCAGTAACTTTATGGGTTGATCGTCCTCCACTATGTGACGATGATTCCACCTCATACTGCTGATTTGGGCAATCTGGTCTGTCATACATCATCACGCCCATTGCTCTAGCTTTCTCAAATGCTTCTGTTGCTCGAAGCATGGCCTTTTCCCTATCTTCTTCAGCATTTTTATTTTGGACCCTGTAGCAAAATAAAATAAAAGAATTGAATCACGAACAGACAACATAATAAAAGAATGAATGCATAAGGTCCAGCACAAGAGATTAAAAGAGCATGTGGAGTAATCTCACCTGGCTGCTCGAAGAATTCTACACCATGAAGCTTCAACCATAGCTGCTTTGCGAGCTTCTGTCGCCTTTCTGGCAGCCTCTCTAGCTGCAATCTTCTCCCTTGCCATCCTTGTATAGTGAGGATTAGCATTTCCTAGAGTCTCATGAAGGGATGTGGTCATTCCATCTGTTTCCTACAGAAGACAGAAAGGCAGAGCTTTAATCCTTCATGCTAAAGAAATAAATCTGATTTCCCTTCTCCTTTTTTTTTTGGGGATCTCTGTGGACAAGAAATATTCAGGTAACATTGCAATTTTGTAGTCAAACATTGCATTTAATAAGGGCACTAAAAAACATTGAAATCAATGCTCATGCACTTCACCAAAGAGAAGCATCATTTGACTTTATTCATTAGATACCTGAAGATGCTTTATCTTCCTCTTCATGTATGACTCAGTCTTCTTCCGAGGGGTCCAATTGATGGGTGAACCACTTCTGCGATTCCTAGATTTTTTGAACTGCACTGTTGACTTATTCACAGATTTCAAAACTGAACCTCCTCCAGAATCTCTTGACCCTGGACTCTGCATGAAACAGTTGAATGAAACATGGTAAGGATAACATTAAAAAACTCACATATATACAGAACATTAATAATTTTACTCAATTTAGTCGCACATCGTAAACATTGATAATGATAAGGACCTAAAAATATTCTTGAATCCGCTTATTTATGTCAGCTAAGATCCCACCCAGCATTTCCTTTGACCAAAGCTATCACAAAAAAATATTCCTGCAAAGTGTATACCTCTTTTAGATCTAAAGAGTAATGATTTAGCCCTTCGTAAATGGAATAGTTTGGTACATGATTTATATTTTGTATGATGCTGATAATTTAAGAGTATTTGATGTTCAACCGTTCGGAAACTGCATACAAGTATGACTGTATGAGTCCTTTTTATCCGTTGACCCAGATCCTCAAAATCAATTAATTCAGCTGCCTTCTTATAATCGTAAGCTTATGATGGTAGCAGTTCAAATGAGAAAAGAAATTTTGTTTTACTGACTTTCTGTAGGCTATAAGTTGAACGAAGCATCCATTAGTGATGGCATATAAGCCTAGTGTTTGTATCTTAATTATGCAACTTTGTTCTGTCTTTGCAATTGCCTTGGCTTCCAAGTTGAAGGGCCTTGGCTACTTTTGCTTTTGCACTTTAGTGGTTGAGCTGCTGCCTATATAAGCACAGCTAACCCCTCTCTTGTAAGGTGAACTCCACTTTCATTTCAATCAAGCGGCCTCTGGTCAAACTGACCTCTGGCCTTTACCCAAAGGGTTAATTGGATCTGTGCCATTACAATTTCTAGAATTCACTGATCTGCCGTTACAATTCACCTATTTGGAGATATGCTAATACAATTCGTTATTTGCTTGAGATGTGCCATTTTGTACGTATTTGATGCTCCTGGGTCCACTCGCAAGTCTCTGTATTTCCGTATGGTCCAAACTGCCCCTGCTGCCTCTATTCTCTCTCCACCCACTGACATTAAGGCCCCACATGTCATCCCCTACCTCCATCCCTTCTTCTTTCCTCTGCTTCTTCTTCATCTCGCCGCTGCTGCTGCCGGCCATGACCGGACGCCTCCGAACCCGCCCCAGAACCTTCCAGAACCCCAGCCCCTCCAAGCCTCCCGAGCTCCTCCCCCCGCACCCTCCCCTCCCAGCTCCGTAGGCCGTCGCCGAGGCCATGCTCGAGCTCAAGGGATGCTGCCGCAGGGGTGGGGCAACACAGACCTCAAGACGGCGTCCGCTGCAAGGTTAGGGATAAATTAGCCGGCAATACAAATTGAAGGGAACAATCGTCGTCCCTAGAGTTCAAATCGAAATCTTGTTGTCCAAATCAAAGCACAAATCAACGCACAAACACATTAGAATGTAGTACTCGAGCTATTGATGGCTTGGATACAGTGCACGAGCTAGCGAAGCACACGAGAAAGATGAAGCTTGCAGCATCAGCAAGTTGCAGGCTCGTTGATGCATAGGGAAAAATGAAATTAAGAGAACTCCCATGTCGCATTGCTGCTTCCCACTGCTGCGTCACTCGCCATAGTGCCGCACGCCGCTGCTCTCGCCGTAGCTGCTGCGTCACTCGCCGAGCTGCTCGAGAGCATGCCGGCGCCGGAGACAGCGGCGCAGCTCGGCATCATGGACACAAGCAAGTTGTTCTACACCGCTAATCACAGCGAGGCAGCAGCTAGCAGCTCCACGGCGCAGCAGCAGAGCTCGCACAAACAGAGGTGTCCCACGACAGGCACACGACGGCGGCGGGCAAGCCGGCGCGGCGACGGGGGCGTTCCTGGCGGCGCGGCAAGGGAAATGGTCGGGGATGGTCAAGGGCTCACCGAGGATTCGGTTTTTAAGGTTGAAGGGCGAGGAAGAGGGCCAGAGGTGGGGGTTCGACGGGAGTAGAAGCTTTGGGTGGCTCCAATGGCGGCCGGCGGTGGCGGAATCGATTCCCATCGATTCAGTCGAGAGGAGCTCGGCCAAGGTTTGGGGAAGATGGAGGAGGTGGTTGGGGGAGCCTTGTGCGCGAGGAATCGGAGAGGGAGGAGATGGGGACGGCGAACTTGCCGTCGCCATTGGGACGGCGGGTCTGTCCGGGGACGCGTCTCCGGCGCCGCGGGCGGGTGGCGACGAGGTGTGGCCGCTCTTGGAGCAGCGGAGCAGGCGGAGCGTGCCCCGGCGACGGTGGCAGCGGCCGCTGCTGCAGTGCCTGCGACGCGGGGGCTAGGGGACTCGCCGGGGGAGGAGAGGCGCACCATGGGCGTTTGAGAGAAGAGAGACTGGTTGGAGAGGAAAGGAAGGAGAAAGAAGATGATGTGGTACCCACATGTCAGCCAGTGGAGAGAAAGGAGGTAGCAGGGGCAGTTTGGACCATACGGAAATATGGAGACCTGCGAGTGGACCCATGAGCATCAAATACGTATAAAATGACACATCTCAAGCAAAGAACGAATTGTAATGGCATATCTCCAAATAGATGAATTGTAATGGCAGATCAGTGAACTCGAGAAATTGTAATGGCACAGATCCAATTAACCCTTACCCAAATGTGTGTGTTTTCTGGGCATCAATTAGAGGTGAGAGGTAAAGAAATTAAGGCGGTTCACAACCAGTCATGATCCTACTGCTCCATCGAGTTGTAAACTGCGGGCGCTCCCGCTTAATTGCCAATTGGACGAGATCACCATGGAAAGGGTGAATAAATAGGGTTTTAACCAGGCATTTGGACTCTAAGCAATCCAGATAAACTAAAATGCAGTAATTCTACCAAGAACGAGAAGCAATAACTGCATCAGCACTGAAGGATTCCACAAGACACATTCGGTTGCTGCATCGCTCCAATCGGGCGGCACATACCCTGCCCGATTTCGTTCTCCGCACAGGTAAACGCTCCAAGGCGGAGCCGCGCCTCGCGCACTCCCAGTCCCAGCGAACTCGATCTTCCCCAACAATTAGCCGCGCGAATCTCAACGAGGCCATGACAAAACAAGATGTAATCGACGCAGCCACTAAATCGAGGTAAAGGGGTCGAGCGGGCGAACCTTGCGGGAGCTCCCGCCGCTGCGGTTGGGGGAGGTCCTCCTGCGGGGCGCGGGCGTGGGCGAGGAGCAGCGGGCGGCGGCGCACCCGACGCCGTCGCCGTCCCCGTTCCCGTCCCCGTCCCCGTCGCCTGCGCTGGGAAGAGGCGGAGGCGAGGAAGCGAGAGGCGCGGGCGTGGGCGAGGAGCAGCAGGCGGCGCCTTCGCCGTCGCCTTCGGCTGCGCTGGGAGGAGGCGGAGACGAGGAAGCGGGAGGCGCGGTGGCGGCCATGGCGGTGGGAGCGGTGGAGGAGGACTCGATGGGGAGGCGGAGGCGGAGGGGGAGGCGAGGATGGTGGGGGGATTGGATTCAAATGGAAGGGAGAGGGGATCGGGGGAGAAGTAGCCGTTACAGAAGATGAGATTGGGCAGGGCTCCGTGGAGTAGGGTAGGACAAGATGAGATTTGGGTCATAATAAATCCGTTTTAGGCTGTTGGGTTTTCTTTTTAGTGGTGACTGGAGAGTACTGATTCCAGCAACTGCAATACTGCGTCTAGATTAGAAATTAATGTTTGTCCTATTTCGTTTTGAAACCCTTTTTTCGGGTTAGAAATGCAAATGCTTGTAGTAACGTTGTAGCATTTGTTTTCCCCATTCGGATTCGGGAGACATTGATTGGATCCCATCCAAAGTTTATTTTGAAAAACTTTGAACACTACTCACGCGGGCTGGGCTCAGGCCTCCGGCGACGACTGGTCCGCCGCGGCCCGGTAGCAGCCGGTTCAGATCTGGATCCAAATTCTTTCCTCGAAGAATCCTTCCCACATTGCGTGCGCACGCACGGGCACCTCTCCCTCCTTGAAACTCACTCACCATTAGAGATGGTAACAGTTACGTACTCGCCGAGTATTGGTCACTCGTATCCGCAGCCGGTAGAACTAAGTTTTACTCATACCCGTATAGGTAGAAAATGTTTTCATAACTGTACCCGCACGGGTAATTTGTACCCGACCCGAAAACATCACTACTACAGAACAGATCTTTGTTCCAAACCATTTGTCCCGACTGTCTTTTGCTGAGCAACCACCTTGCTGGACCCGCCATCCAGTCGCCAGGATCGTCGTGCCGTACGGGCTTGTTTGCTTCCGACCCTGGGAAAGCTGCCTGGCTCAGGCAGCAATCCCAGGCGTTGGATTTGGGTGGCCTGGGACTGGATGATGCTGCCTGGCCGGCGAGCTGCCTGGCAGGCAGCAACCAAACAGGCCCTACATCTCGTCGACCAGGAGCTACCACCAGTCGATTGCTCAATTGATTAGGCGGCGCCCGGAACTGCATGCTCGGCACGTAATGACGTAACAGATCGACTAATCAAAATGGATGTGATTACTCGTACTCGTACCGCACGCAGCTTGGTTCGAAAATTATTTGCGTATCAGCTCATCAATTTAGTAGTCTGTTCGAAATTATTTATTAGTATTAGAAGCCCCCTCTCTTGTCGCGTCAGGAACTGCCGAACTGAAGCCGAAACGTACGGCTCTGATGTAAACCGGCACCCATCGATAAAGCAAGTATTAAAGCAAGTATTATATTATAGTGCCACATAGGCGAGCGGTATACGAGTACACGTCTGAAAAGTCCTCGTTGGTAGAAAGAGAAAAGAAGGAAGCAAACGGAGCGGGCGCTCTACTACTCGCTCGACTGAATCATCGCTCCCGAGGACAAAACGCTCGCTCCCAGCCCGACACAGGCGTAGGAGCCGCCGCCTCCGATCCCGTGCGCCTCCCCGTGTTCCTGCTCCCTCCCGCGCCAAATCAACCCTTCCCTCCCGCCAAATCGTTCCTCCTGCACCTGAAATCGATCTCTCCCGCGCCAAATCACATAGTAATCCCCCCAAAATCGACCCAGGCACCACCAAATCGCCCCAAAATTTCCAATCCCCAAACCCTAGACTCCATCCCCAACCTGCGCGATGAGCGGCCAGTCCAAGAGGATGTGTGCGCCCCCTCCCTCTGTTTATATAGCCCCTTATGTGGGCTGCCTTGGGCCCCACCTTGGGCGCCCCCTTTTAGGCCGAAAAGGCCCATTAGTGCACCTAAGCCCAGTCTAATTTGGATCTCATCTTTATCAGGCTTCTTTCCCTTAAGTGTGTGACCCTATGTGCTTATTTGCGAATAGACATGGCCCGAGTACTCTTACTCGGCCCAATAGTAGACAGTGGCCTCTAGCAAGACATGTCAACTCCTATACGCACACAAAGATCATATCAGACGAGACGCCACAATATCATATACATGTTGTTCCCTTTGCCTCACGATATTTGGTTTAGTTTAAAGCCGACCATTCTTTCTCGATCATGTGATTCGAAATACTTGGTTAACTCTTAACCCCAGCATGGCCATGCATTTTCTTATCCGAATCACTCGAGGGGCCCAGAGATATCTTTCTCTTGTAGAGAGGGGCAAATCCCATCTTGACTGACTATGTCTCACAGCATGCTTCTTGACAGACCCGAAAGCCACCTTTATGACTATCCTGTTACGGTGCAGCGTTTGATGGCTCCTAAGTAAGTCGGTTCACATCTTGAGTACATACGACGATCTCAGGTCTTAGGACACAGCGTACATATTGTGTAATGAGAAGTCATCATCTCGTGTTGGGTCAGTCCAGTCTCATGTCTCATATGAGCCCACATTATTAGTTTGACATCCACATGTCCATGACTTGTGAAACGTAGTCAATCAACTAATACATGTGCTAGTCTAATATTCATGTGTGTCCTCACATGAACTCCGACTAGGAACATTTTAGAATATTCATACAAGTATAGAGTTTCACAAATACTTCACATAAGCATTAATCAATACAAGTTATCATCCATGAATATTCAAGGTACACTTTATTAACCATGAATACAAGGAAATATGATTGCCTCTAGGGCATATTTCCAACAACGTAAATGGATATCGCTTCCACACAATGAGATACGAGCAGAGTTGACCCAATCGAAGAACCCGATTACAACAATGATAGAGAGTTTTTTCAAAAAGAGGGGCTACAAGAGAGTTTCGAGATAGACTTATCCGACAAGATCGGAATGGAAGTCGACAATGAAAGGGAAGTTGACGAGGAAGGTGGAGATGAGGTTCAAAATATTCAGGACTTATAATTACTAGAGCAACTACGTTTAGGCAGAGACAGTGAAGACGACATTCCTCCTTCGGATTCTGCTGGTTATGTTGACATAGCTGATAGTGATGATGAGGATTACGATCCAGCTAATCCCGATTATGATGACTACTTTTAAAACATGTATGACTCGCAATATTTAATATATATTATGTTAATTTGTAGTTATATTTTCTTTATTTTCATTTATTTGCAAGTATTGTTTATTAACTTGACTAATTCGTTCGCTCCTTTTGATTTCAGGTAACCAAACAAAGATGCCAGGCAGTGGTAAGATGACTTGGCTGAGCTCCTTGTACAGGGGCAGTGGTGGAGGAGGCGGTAGTGGGTCCGACGCACCTGAGGGGTTCGGGAGCCGTAGTGTTCACAAGGGTGGTGGAGGAGGGGGAGGGAAAGGGAGAGGGAGAGGGAGAGGGAGGCATGGAGGAGGAGGTAGTGGGAGTGGTGGAGGAGGTAAGGTGAGGAGGAGAAGGAGGAAGAGGACCCCTTCTCCTGTAGAGGAGGAGGAGGAGGAGCACGTGGAGGGGGAGGAGGAGGAGGAGCACGTGGAGGGGGAGGAGGAGGCCAAGGAGGGGGCGACAGGAGGTGAGCGGGAGGTGTGGTTGCGTGGACCGTCGCAACTCCCGCGACGTCCGATACCTCTAGTGAGACGCCCGATAATTCGGCCACTAGATCCTAAGTAAGTATGTTAGTACTTCTTTATTATGCATTACATATATTTAAAATCGCAATACTAACTAAAATTTTACCTTAAACACTCTTGCAGGGGGTGGTTTTTTATGCAGCCTGGTTGAGGCGTCCCCTCATAAGAGGTGACTCAAATGTGATACAAATATCAGTCCCAGGAGGCTGATAACACATTTATTACATCAGATGGTACATCACCGTACAACTCTACACAGTAATGGGCAATGAAGCGCCACTATCGCGAGGACAAGAACTAAAACCCAAACAAGAACGTGAACCATATAGAGGTCATCAGAGTCTTGCACCATACGAATCTTCCTGCGGGTGACCCTAACCACAGGCAAGGTTGGGTGCAGAACGGAACCCCTACTCAACGTCCTCGGAAATAAATTCTGGATCTTTCTCTATAAAAATTAAGCAAGGGTGAGTACAAACGTACTCAGCAAGTCCAACCCCACCCACGGAGGGGGATAACACATATTTCATGCATATGATTAATTAAGGATAAGACTATCAGTTAATTTGCGGTAAAGCTAATTTTATGCAAGGGTTTATTTTGAAAGAAGAGTTTTGATAAAGCAATTTTTATCGTAGCCGAGTAACAGAATGTGGTTGATTCTCACAAAATCCAAGATTTTTAAAAGTTGCTACCGGACTCCTCATCCGCCGTAGCACACGGCACTGCTGCCGGACACTTTTAAAAAACAACTCATGCCATCCCAACCATCCCCAGAAGAAACGCTAGTTATGTGACTAAACCATAACCCGCTCAATACCATGAGCACGGCTATTCGAATAGGTTTTATACTCTGCAGAGGTTGTACACTTTACCCACAAGTGGGGTACCGCAGCACGATCACTTTGGTGCCGGTGCGGATCCCAACAAGGCCATTACCCACCTTAGCTGAGCCTGGCTAGCCAACACGGACTCCACCAAGGGGTTACCCTACCAACGAGGACTCACTGGGGCATAAGTCACCAAGATTCTATTCCGTTTCCTTGGCCACCCATTGCTCTCAGCTCTCCTGATGACTAACAGGCCAGCTAGTGGGACTTATGCTAAGCCGTTGCCACATACAACGGTCGAGTGGTTGCACGATGGATTGGGTTAGGCAAGATGTCACATCAACTCGATCCATAATTGTGACAAGATGGACATCTCCCAACCTTGCTCAACCACACAGGTACGAGCACACCATTTGGCGTTCCACACTGGAATCACCATCCATCTCGTCTAAGCATGTCTTTCTTTTATTTCCCAAAAATCCCATTTTTCCCATTTTGATACTCACGCTTTTCTTTGTTTTAAAAACACATTGTAATAATATTTGAAGTGTAATGAGTAACCCGGTCCTAAGCATTCTAGCAGGGTTTATCATCCAAACAGAGTAAATCATATTTAGAGACAAACCTAGGTTATCAAGGAATGGTTATAAAAATCAAGGGGTGGCTATCCAATCGGGTTTTAGCAGTAAAAGCATATGCAGTTTTGTAAAACATGCCAATATGTTGTGTTTATAAAATTGGGACAAAATATGCATCAAAGGATGAGATTGAACTTGCCATCTTCGAAACCTTCCGGGAGTTCCTGCTCGCGGTACTCGTTCTCAGGCTCCGGCTCGCGGTACTGCTCCTCGCACACTTGCTTGCGGTACTTCTCATCGACGGGTTCCTCCTCTGTCACTCCGTGATCTACGGCGCACACAAACAAGCTCACAATAAAGAAAAAGAAATAAAAGCTTTTCCGTTGAGCTCGAATGAAGAAATGAAGGTAGGAAGATTATTTTTGGGAGATTTTCTAATGGCACGGTTGAAATTATATTGGAAAAGGTGTGGTCGACTTTCGGAGCAATCGGAGGATGTTTGGCGCATGAAATGATATGGTAAAGAGGTGGTTAGGGCTAAACTGGAGTTCAGGGGCTTATTTGTAATTATCTGTGGGGGGGGGGAAGGACTTGATTAGAAATTCAGAAAATATCTGGGCTACTCTGGAAAAAGGACATGGATCTAGGTGTAATTATTTTGTATAGTGGAAGGGTTGATTTGAAATAATTAAAGATGGAGGGGTTTTTTTTAAAAGGAAATAGAGAGAGGGGGGCTCTTAATAGGAAAGGGAAAAGGACAGGGGCAAAGGGCAAAATAGCCCTTCTCCTTCCTCATGACAGCAGAACAGGGTAGGGGGCACAGGGGTGGCGGCGGCCGGGGAAAGAGGGGGAAAGGCACGAGGGGGTTCGATTCCCCTACTCACCATGGGCTGAGGCGGAGCGGGAAGGCGGCGCCACGAGGGCGGGCGGAGGTGGCCGGTGGTGGCTCTGGTGGCGGCGCCGTGGGTGTGGGGAGGGAGTGAGCGTAGGAGGCCGGTGCTGTGGTGATGGAGGGCGTCGGGGAGGGCCTATTTATAGGTCGGTGGAGCAAGGAGGAGGGGGGAGAGGTGGCCGGCCGACGAGCACCTCGGGCGGCCATTAATGGCGCCCGGTGTCGCGGAGCGGCGGTGCGAGCGGCGAGGCGGGCACAGGGCGACGAGACAGGTCGGGCAGGGGCAAGCGGCGCGGCGAGCATCCCGGGGCACGTGGAGCGCGTGGGAGCAGGTGCGCGTGCGGCGCGTGGGAGCACAGGAAGCCACGCGTGGGCAAGGACTAGAAAGGAGAAGAAGGAAGAAAGGAGAAGGAAAAAGAAAAAGGAGAAAAGAAAAAAGGAGAAAAGAAAAAGGAGGAAAGGGAAAAGAGGAAAAAGGGAGAAAAAGAAAAGGAGGCGTCGGCGGGGTTCTTGGTGTTGGTCGCGAGCCGAGCGTGGCGTCGACGAGAAGCGATGTGCACGAGGAACGAGGAGAATAGGAATGGTTTAAACGATGATTGATTTCGGTGTCGGGACGGAGATTGGGTTTGGTGTCCGGGCGACGAATCGCCGGAAAAGATTCGAGCTCGGCGATGAAAAGATTTTGAAAAAACAAATATTTTTATCGAGTAATTTATTTGGGTGAATTTTTGGGATGTTACACTGGTGAGCACAAAAGGAAGCCCAATGGTATCTTGGGTCTTCTGTGCTGGCAGCACTTCCCCGGGCTCGTGATGCATGCTGGGGTCTTGGAGCTGGCATACACGTGGGACCACTACATGGCTAGCCCGGACGCTACAGATCGCGAAGGAAGGAACTTCACCACCAAAGCGAGGCGGGTGGTCGGGGAGTTGTGGGTAAGTCATTCTCGAACTAAAATGGTCGAAATATCGCATTCTGTTTCAATTTTTGGAATGATGATTGCAATTATCTTGTGGGTATATATATGCAGGATTTCTACAAGTGCGAGGAAGGCTATGAGGCCCGGGCGAACGAGCAGGCTCACTAGGATTGCTACAAGCTGGTGAAGGACATACACTACGAGGTCCGTGTCCAGGCCATCGTTGTGTACTGCACCGAGTTCGAGAAGAGAAAAGTCAAGAAACCAGTCGCAAGGGACATCTTCCTCACGCGAGACCAGTACTTAAGGGTAAATAAATGCCATCTCTACTCATTTATCTTGTATTTGATATTACAATATGTCATGTACTTCATTATGTTTAGGTGCCTCCGAACTGGTGCGCAAAAAGGCCGAGTGCTGGTCCATGATGGTGGACAAGTGGATCGGCGAGGACTGGGCCCGCCAGCACGCCTTATGCTGGGAGCGCCGCTTGATGATGCCGGGTCTAGCACATCATCAAGGGAGCCGTAGTCTCGCCGAGTATAAGGAAACTTGAGTAAGTTCACTAATTTCTTCATTCTTTCTAAAGCTATATTTTGAATTCTTACTAATGATCTTGCAATGACTTCACGGCGTACGCCATGTTTCACATGGGCAGGGCGACGTCGGACGTTGCCTACAACCTGGCGGCTCCACCAGAGGCCTACACAAACCCCAGCATCCCGGCGCACCTCAATGCGTACACGGAGGTGGGAAGGGCGCTCCACGGGGAGACTTGGGATCCGGCGACTGCACCACTCTCCGGAGAAGCCATCATGAGGGCGGGAGGCTGGAAGAAGCACGGGCAGTACTGGATTGCCAACAGCTTGGTCGACACGGCGAGTACGCCCAGCCTCACACAGCTTAGGGCAAGTACCACCGACTCGACCCCGCCCATACGCCCATGGCCTGAGACTTCTATGGCCAGCGTGCACCAGAGACAGGTTAGTTCAGATTTAATTGTTGTTCTATGATTTTTACGCAAATTTGCTTCGTATTGTAACATGAATGTTAAATGGAGGGAAAGTGGGCTGAGGAGAGGAGGTGCCAATTGGAGATGGAGCGGAAGCTGGAGGAGGAGCGAAAGCTGAGGAAGGGGCAGTCGGCAATGTTGCAGAGCATGGTCACCTGGATGCAAGGACGTGGCGCGTCGATGAACTATGCGACGTCGCCTCCTCCCTTCGTCCTTCCAGCTCAGCCTTACATTCCTCCTGGACCTTCTAGCACTCCCGTGAGTATGCAGAATCAGTTTATGTGTTTCTATTTATATTTTTATTATTCTTACTCAATTTATATGTTTCTATTTGCAGAATCAGTCGTGGAACGCATCGAACGACCCTCCTCCGGACCAGAACTCGCAGGCGACCCCGTGGCAAACTTGGCCCCCCACCTGACCGTGAGTGACTTGTAGTACTAGTGGACTTGTGACATTAATCGTGGACATTTTTTATGTATTGGACTAATTCTATGTATCAGACTTATTCTATGTATCGGACTCGTTCTATGTGATGGACATGTGTTATCTATCGGACTTTGCGATATATGTGATCACTTGTGTTATTCGTATATGTGTTATTGTCGTATTTGTTAATTATATATTTGTTATAATAACTGCCTATAATATCTATGTATTTAGATATATTTTTGTTGTATTTGTATCGAATAATAGAGAAAATTGAAACATAAAAATAAAAAATTTGGTCACTTTGCCGAGTGCATAAGGAAAAACACTCGGCAAAGTGGCTATAATGGGTGTACTGAAAAAGTAACTTTGCCGAGTGCCAGAAGTTTGACACTCGGCACCTACCAAAACTTTGCCGAGTGCCAACTGGAAGACACTCGACAAAGACTCAAACTTTGCGGAGTGCCAAATCATGGCACTCGGCAAAGTTTTGGTCTTTGCTGAGTGCCGACTGTTAGGCACTCGGCAAATGCGTCTTCATCCGCCACCCCCACGTGGCAAGTTTGCCGAGTGCTGTTGCCTTCGGCAACGCCTTTGCCGAGTGCCCGCGAAATGACACTCGGCAAAGGCCCCTTTGCCGTCAGGGGCTTTACCGAGTGCAAAACGGCCTTTGCCGAGTGTGATTGGCACTCGGCAAAGAAACGAAGTCCGGTATTGTATATTTGAGCTTCTGGGCACTTTCGAACCGCGGGCTAGCTAAGGTCTTGTTTAGATCCCAAAATACAAAATGCAAATTTTTTATAAATCGCTTGCATGGTGTACTAAATATAGTCAAAAAATAAATTGCATTACACAAATGGACTGTAAATCGCGATACGAATCTAATGAGCCTAATTATGATGTGATTAGACACTAAATTGCTACAGTAAATATGCTCTAATGATGGATTAATTAGGCTCATTAGATTCGTCTCGTAGTTTATAGACGAGATTTATAGTTAATTTTGTGATTAGTCTACATTTAATACTTCAAATATTAAAGATTCCCTTCCGAAAACACAAAAATGCAAAATGCAAAATAATGTAAACACACCCTAATTCTTAGCTCTCGCAACTCTGGCATACAGCATACTTGGGTTAGGGAAGGTGGCCCTGCCGGAACTGCCCGCAGGGCCCCCCTCACGGGTGTTTGTCTCTTTGCGCGCAGTTGTGGACAGGATCACAAACACTATCAGATCGTCGTACGCTAATTGCATTGCCTCGCTGCCGCTGTCCGGCTCGCTTCTAGGCTTTTGTTCCGGCGCTCATGAATGTGACCCATCCACGTCAGCATCGTCACCGTCCCCGTCATAAACCTGCAAAGCACGGAGCCACAGAGACTCTTCGTCAATCACACCACACCGTCATCGTCCACGAGGAGGGCGCCTCGCTAGTCATCTGGGTTCTGATTCCAAGCAGCAGCTGGCCTGTGTGCGTTGCGTACGTCTGAAGAACGCGACGGCGCCGCGTTCACGGTCCAACGGCTGCGGCCCACGAAACGGTCGCCAGCGCGGGCTCCGCCGGTGGCCGGTGGGCGGTGGCTGATCGACGATGCAGTGATGATGCTCGAGACCGGGCGGGCCGAAGCCCGCCTCGACGTCCCACCCACCGGTGGCCGATGTGGCCTCAACATGTGCTGTGCTTGTACGAGCCCCTCCTGGCGTCGCGCGCAGTCTGCCCTTTTTCTCGCTCAGCTCGTTGCCGCAGAACTGATTGCTAGCTAGTAGCGGTTGCCGGTTGGGACACTGTGCAGTGTGCAACTAACTCGCAGCTAGATGCAAGGACGGAGACGATTTGCTATTTGCTAGCTTTTATTTCGCCAATCAACTAATCAAGTCAGCCGGCGGGCCGGCCGTCGCATTATCGTCCATGGCATCATCATCATCATCACAACTCGACCGATCGGGCCACCATCGCGACAGGAATAATTGTAGGCGCTCCTGCGTGCTCGCTGCTTCCATGGCTCTTGCGCCAGCATGTCTGTTGGGAGCTAGGCTGATACTTGCGGGGCCCGGCCCCTCGCTGATTCCACGTACGCATCCGTGCTTACAATTAGAGATGGAATAATGCTGCACAATGGTACTCCCTCCGTCGGCATACAAAAGACGGTTGTTTTAGCCTTTAAAGTTTGTTCTACAATAAAGAGTGTTTATTATATGGCTTGTAATAAAATTCATCAAATTAAAGCAATGCCAAGTACTGATTAGAAATTGTATAGAAAAATATGTAGAGCCAATCAAATGCTTAGCTGATTCTATTTTTTCTAGTTCCAATGCATATGTATTTATTGATGATCTAGAAAACTAAATAAATAGCACAGTTTTTCAAACACAAATGTTATATTAATTAGGGGTAACAAGATCATTTAATATGATGAGTATTCTGTCTGAAATCTATATATTATACTATTAATAGAGTGTTAAAAGAAGACACTGGAGAGGGTTAGAAATTCCTATGTTAATATAAAAGGGAGAAGGATTTACATCATTTGATTTTTTTTAAGACCTGACGGTCTAAATAGCTCAAGGGTCCATATAAAACACTAATAAGTGGCTAATTATAGAATTAAAAAATAAGAAAAATTAGGATTTCACAAAAGAGTCCATATCAAATACGATTAGTAAATAGAAAAAGTTGTAATTACAAAATAAGAAAACTCAATCATGCCAAATGTGATTAATAAATAGCTAATTTTCAAATTAAAAACTTAAGAAAGACATGACAAAATAGACCATGGCGAATACGATTAGTAAATAGATAAATTTAGAATTAAAAAATTAGAAAATTAGAAATTAAACAAAGAGTTCATATAAAATGCATTGAGTAAATAGCTAAATTAGAATTTTTTTAAAAAATAATAAAAGTAACACATAAAAAACAATTTACTATTAGTGAATAACTACATTTAAAACTAAAAGCGTAAGAAAATTAGTCGTTGACCAGAAGTCCATATCAAATATGTCTAATAAGTAGATAAATGTAAGAATTGGAAATAAAAAAGAATTGATCTTATAGCAATTAAGCAACAAATCAGAAAGGAAAATAGTTAAATAAATAATATAGATCAAATATAAATAATAATAACTAAATTTGAGTTAAAACGGAAACATGTTCACAAACATTTCATGCCAAATATGATTATTAAATAGCTAAGTTAAGAACTAAAATTAATAAAATTAGTAGTTAAATTGTATATAACTATTTAAAAAGCTAAATACTAGTATGTGTCAAGTATAATTAAAAAAGAATTGAATTTGAAAAAAAATGAAATAGTTCTTATGGAATTGATGATCGGGAGCTAAAAATCAGGAAAGAAGAATGGTAATGTTGTCATACTAGAAAAGAAACTCAGTCATTAAAGTCTGTCATATGCATGCCACCGAGGCAAGTTGCGATAGTGCTCGATGAGACGGAATGGTGCACATAAAATCGAGGATGTTGGTTATCCCATAGTTTGGGAAGCCTTCTATTTTTTTTTAGAGGCCAAGTAAAATTCTAAATTTAGCTAGTATTATATCTAAACTGTTGGAGTTGCTCTTAACCAGACCCGCATTGCAGTCTGCATGCCCTGGACGCCATGTAGCCGGAAGCAAGCATAGCCGAAGCCAGGTCACGACAAGATATCGACGAGCATGGGGTCATACATGGCTGTGACAGAACTGCCAAGTTAAAATGGCTTGATTAAGTGTAATGACTATCATTTGAACACATCAGGTACATTAACTTAATTAAGATAACCTGACAGCACTTTCTCAACCCACGGCCGATCGAAACAACACCGGTAGTCCCATAAGAAGGTGGGTGCAGATGGTACAAGTACAACAAATACTTGAAAATACATAAGCGGGATAAACTGAGATATAAAAATTTTACAAACCGGTTCAAATGTACATATAACTTACATAAGTTATAAACTTTACAATAGAGATATCCAAAGTTCAAATGGAAAGAACCTACAACTACACTAGTCCTTCAGGTTCTCCTTTTACATAACCGGTCCGACCGGTCTACGCAAAACTAAGGGATTGCACACTCAACCCTCAAGGGTGCAATCCAACAACTCCCTAATCTAAGGGTCTCGCTCCACCACCTCCCACCCCTCTGCATCCCGGCGGATGAACTTGACACAGCAGGGACAAAAGTCAACGTCTGTGTGTCCTGAAATAAATATTTCAATAAAAGCCTTGAACAACTAATACTCAGCAAGACTTACCCGGCTATGGGTATACATAGCCCATTATCTAGACATGCAAGGCTTTCTGGCTGGTGGGTTATTTGCAGAAAAGCATCTAAGGGTGGATCCTTACTTTCAATATTTTAGCTCACATTCTATATTAAATTAATATCCTCTAAGTATTTACAGTAATCTTTCTAAAACAAACATGGTAGAAGATCAATCAATAAATCCCCCATTTTCTTCAACATACAACATTAATATTTCATCTCATTACTACGAAGCGGTGCTGCGATCAAGGTGCTCATATCCGAGAGCGGCTGATGACGAATCGATCCGATTTAACCTTGCAAGGTGGACCTAGCCAACACGGCACGCATATATCCCGTCGGACCACACGCACCAACCATTCTACTCCCCGTCTCGAACTATAGGAACCAGCCCAACGACATATAGTCAGCCGAGCCCTACGAGAGGCCACCAAAAGTAATACGTGCAACCCATTTCTCCGCGGCCACTCGACTACCCTAGGAGTTGGATGTGGGTTCCTGTACTTTCGAAGCAAGGCAGTACTAGGCTTACCGGTTTCGACTATCTCCTACTCTCGGCATGCGGTTAGTACAATATCAAACTCGATCAGCATGGCCAGACAACAAACGGTCCTTAACTGACACAGATGGGGCTAAATATTCCCCGCTCGGTCTCCACTTTCATTTCTTCCATCTTGTTCGTAATACTACTATAATGAAATATGAATATATCCTATATCTCGCGAGTGACAGGAAATCACTCGGCTTCTACCGAACCTATTAAGCATAGCAGTACTATCGATTTACTCATACTAGTGTTAAACCAAGGGAACCTAGGAAATTGTGCAACTAGGGTTTCAAACAATTCCTAAAAATATAATGCCCAATTGATAAACATATAATGATTCTTAATTTAAAATAGTAGGTGATGCTATGGGGCTTGCCTTCGGGCTGCTGCTGCTCAGGGCTAGGCTCAACTGAGCCTTGGGCCGGGTGCTCTTGAGTTTCCTGCTGTTGGGCCTGCTCCAGCGGCGCCTGTGGCTCCACGATCACCTCGAACGCGACTCCTTCAGCGGCGGCGTCTACATGTATGCATATGACATGAGCGCATGCAAATATGATTTGCAATTTTGAAATAAACATTAACCGAGTATACTACTAAGGATCTATACAAACTGCTCTTATTCACTAAGAAATTACCCAAAACCCAGAGTATCTGGACAAATCCCCAGAGTATCTGGACTTCAACACCCGGATTATCCGGAAAAAATTCTCGGAGTATCCGGACCTCAAAAACCGGTGGTACTGGTTTTCAAAACCGATAGTACTGGTTTCAGGCGCGGTCAGACCAAAAACCGATGGTACTGGCTTTCAAAACTGGTGGCACCGGTTTCGGCCTGTGACGCACGACTTGGCACGCAGCACCCGGAACAGAAGAAGGAAGGGCTCGGGGAGGTCAAGGGGGGATGCCGTGATGGTTACCCCGTGCTCAATTTGCACGGAGAAGGCCGGAAAATGGAGATCGATGCGTGAGGCGGAGCCTCAAGCAGTGGCGGCCGTGGGGGAGCCTATTTCGGCCAGGAATCGCTCAAACGGGCTTATGGATGGGTGGAGGACGATGCTAGGCAGCTGCTGGTGGGAGAAATCGACGTGCGGCGGCCAGAGATGGCCGAAGCGGTAGCAGCGGCAGCTCTGCTCCAGCTAGGGCACGAGCAGGAAGGGGAACAAGAAAGAGAAGAGGAACACAGCGACGGGAAAGAGGAGATGGGGTCGGGGTTAAAGCGGAATGGCGCATCCCCGGGGCAGCTTGCCGGCGGCGACACGGGGCGCGCCGAGATGCGTGCTCTTCTCACCGGCAGGAAAATCGGTGGTACCGGTTTCCCAAAACCGGTGGTACCGGTTTCCCAAAACCGGTGGCACCGGTTTTGGCCGGGTCAAAAACTAAGTTTTGTTTTGGTTAAGAATTGATGATCATCTAAATCCTAGAGGTGTTACAGCCTCCCTCCCTAAAAGAAATCTCGTCCCGAGATTTTGGAGGAGGTGCACAAATTGAAATGGGAGTGAAATGGTTAAGTACCTCGATGAACTTGTAACAACTAGGATATTTGGATTGAATAAATTCCCCCGTCTCCCAAGTAGCCTCTCGCTCAGAGTGATTGCTCCATTGCACTTTATAGAAATTGCTAACTTGATGCCGAGTAACCCGAGTCTTATGGTCCACAATTTTCACCGGATGTTCTGAATAAACAAGATCGGGTTCCAACTGTAGATTCTCTCCATATCAACCACCTCGGTTGGAACACGAAGGCATTTTCTGAGCTGGGACATGAAAAATGTTGTGGACTGCCGACAAGTGTGGGGAAAGTTCCACCCGATATGCTACCGGCCCACAACGCTCAATCACAGGGAAAGGCCCAACATAGCGAGGTGCCAGTTTTCCTCGCACACCAAATCGTTGAACCCCTTTCATCGGAGATACCCGAAGATACACATTATCACCAACTTCAAACATCAGAGGCCGGCGTCTCTTATCCGCATAACTCTTTTGATGAGATTGGGCAGCTTTCAAATTTTTCTGTATGAGCCGAACTTGTTCTTCTGCCTCGCCAACCATGTCAGGTCCAAAGAAATTCCTCTCACCGGCTTCTAACCAATTTAAGGGAGTTCTACATCTCTGTCCATACAATGCCTCAAAAGGAGCCATTTTGATGCTTTTTTGATAACTGTTGTTATGAGAGAATTCGGCTAAAGGCAGACATTCATCCCATTTATGACTGTAGATGAGTGCACAGGCTCTAAGCATATTTTCAAGAATCTGATTTATTCTCTCTGTTTGACCATCGGTCCGAGGATGATAAGCCGAACTGCGAATGAGTTGAGTACCAAGGGCTGCATGGAAGTGCTCCCAAAAATGTGCAATGAATTGGGTACCACGGTCAGAAATGATAGTCCTGGGTACTCCATGCAAACTCAGGATATGACTGATATACAGCTCGGCATAATGTTGTGCCCTATAGATGGTTTTTACGGGAAGGAAATGGGCTGACTTCGTGAGACGGTCCACAATAACCCAAATAGAATCATATCCTTTAGAAGTATTGGGAAGTCCAACAATGAAATCCATACTAATATCTTCCCATTTTCCTGATGGAATAGTCAGCGGCTGAAGAAGACCAGTTGATCTCAAGTGGCTTGCTTTAACTCTTTTGCAAATGTCACACTCCGACACATATTTGGCGATTTCCCGCTTCATTATTGTCCACCAAAATCGCTGTCTGAGATCCTGATACATTTTATTATTGCCCGGATGAACGGAATACCTAGAGAGGTGAGCCTCATCAAGAATTTGTTTCCGAAGCTCAAGGTCTTTGGGCACCACCAATCGATTTTTAAACCATAACACTCCCTCATTATCTTGATGAAAACATTGAACCCTTGGATCATTTTCACCGAGCCTTTGTCTAATCTTACCCATGCCCACGTCATTTTTCTGAGCAGCAATAATTTGATCTCGCAGTGTTGGAGTAAGGATAATATTGGTAAGTGTACCCTCGGCTACAATGGCAAGGTTCAATTTCTCCATTTCTTGGCATAGAGTTGCATGCACTGGTGTGGCTGAGGTGCAGTTGCAACTTGCCTTGCGGCTCAGTGCGTCAGCAACAATATTAGCCTTTCCTGGGTGATAATGAATTTCCAGGTCATAATCTTTGATCAATTCTAACCACCATCTCTGGCGCAGGTTCAGCTCATTCTGGGTGAAGATATACTTAAGACTTTTGTGGTATGAGTATATATGAATTGGATTGCCCAGAAGATAATGGCGCCAGATCTTTAATGTATGCACCACTGCTGCTACCTCCAAACCATGGGTGGCATAATTCTCTTCATGTCGCCTGAGGGCTCTGGAAGCATACGCAATCACCCACTGATCTTGCATAAGGACAGCCGAGACCCATACCTGATGCATCACAATAAACATCAAAGGGACGAGTAATATCTGGCTGAGCCAAAATAGGGGCCGACGTTAAAAGCTTTCTCAAAGTCAGAAAAGCCTGTTCACACTTGTCGTCCCAATTGAATCTCACCCCCTTCTTAAGCAGTTCAGTCATGGGCCTAGCAATTTTTGAGAAGTCCGGTACAAACCGGCGATAATATCCTGCTAGCCCAAGAAAACTTCGGATCTCTGGAACAGACTCAGAGGTCTTCCAATTCAGCACATCTTGAATTTTACTAGGGTCCATAGAGATACCATCCTCAGAAATGATATAGCCCAAAAATTGAACCTCCTTGAGCCAAAAATCACATTTACTGAATTTGGCATACAACTTGTGTCCCGCAGGCGTTGAAGAACAATGTGAAGATGCTCTGCATGCTCCTCTTCATTCTTGGAATATATAAGAATGTCGTCAATGAAAATCATGACAAACTTATCCAATAAAGGCATGAATACAGAGTTCATGAGGTACATGAAACGAGCTGGGGCGTTTGTCAGCCCAAAAGACATAACCAGATACTCATAGAGTCTATATCTGGTAGAGAAGGCCGTCTTGGGAATATCCTCAGCTCGGATTTTTATCTGATGATAACCCGAGTGAAGATCAATTTTTGAAAACATCTTAGCCCCAACTAGCTGATCAAATAGGATATCAATCCGGGGAAGTGAATACTTATTTTTTTATTGTGATAGCATTTAAGGGTCTATAATCCACATACAATCTTAGGCTCTGATCTTTCTTTTTAACAAAGAGTGCCGGACAGCCCCAAGGCAAAGTGCTAGGACGGATATACCCCTTATCCAGTAACTCCTGCACTTGCTTCTTTAGCTCAGCTAACTCATTGGGTGGCATACGATAAGGCCTTCTAGAGATTGGTGTTGTTCCCAGTTGTAGCTCAATGGAAAACTCAACATTCCGATCAGGTGGCATACCTGGTAAATCATCCGGAAAGACATCCGGGTATTCACATACAACTGGTATGTCAGCAAGCTTCCTGCCCTCAACATGATTCACTGCATGGGTCAAGGGTGCATGGCTCACAAGATGTAAGCTCATAGAACCATGAATGGGAGAATCGATGTGCAAAGAACGTGAAATAGTGTCCAAAAGAACTCTTTGTTCTTCCATCCAATTCATGCCAAGTATAATATCCACTTTTTGAACTGGTAACACTATAAGAGAGGCGACAAAGATTTTTCCTTGCATCTGCAGAGGTACTTGTCTAACAAATTGATTGGTAATTAATTTTCCCCCAGGTGATTGAATATGGTACGGTTTTGTCATACATTCTACCTCCAACCCAAGCCTATTTGCAGACTCCTTACTAATGAATGTGTGGGATGCACCTGAATCAAATAACACCATAACAGGGTGATCGTTTATCGAAAACGTACCTGCCATTACTTGAGCTCCCTCTGGAATATTCTCAAGTGTAGTGTAGTGCACTTACCCTGGCTTGAAGTGAGCCACTTTGTTCTTCTAATTTTTCTGATCAGAGTTCTAGCCTTACTTAGGTGGCATCGAGCAAGCATGTGCAAAATGGCCAATCTGCCCACAATTGTAGCACGAAAATAAATTTGGGCACACCTCCTGTTGTGTCACCTTCTGCACATTCTGTGGAGGAATAGGAGGTCTGACTGCCCCCTGTGGCTGTGTGTACTGAGGTGGCCTATATCCCCACTGCTGCTGTTGTGGCCTAAACATAGGCTGATGTTGATAGGGGGCTCGCTGTGGCCCAGACTGCACGAGACGGAACCTCTGTGGAGTGCTGCTAGAAGATCCCACAGCTGGTGCCTTCCTTTTCTTTTCTGCCTTGTGAGCCAAGTGAGCATCCTCCTGAGTGATAGCCCCATTAACTAACTCACTAAAAGTATTAAACTGGAACATAGCCAAGCTATCCTGGAGCTTGCTATTAAGTCCTTTCCTAAAAACAAGCCTGCTTCTTCTCATCTGTGTCCACGTGATACCCCGCATACTGTGATAGGGTGTTGAAGGCATGGGCATACTGCATCACATTGTTATTGTCTTGTTTCAGGGCCAGGAACTTGGTAAGCTTTCTTCGACTAACCCCTGTAGGGATATGGTGTGCCCTGAAAGCCTCTTTGAACTCCTCCCAAGAAAATCGAGTGCCAGCAGGAAACATAGCCACATGATTATCCCACCATGTATGTGCAGGACCTCAAAGCTGCTGAGCTGCAAATGACTCCTTGTCATTGTCATTGTACGGGTACAAAGTGAACTTGGACTCAATGGTCTTGAGCTAGCTATCAGCCTCCAGTGGTTCATCTGCCTTATGAAAAAGTAGTGGCTGAGTACTAAGAACTCCTGGTACCCAGGAATAGGCGGCTAATGGTGATTGTGATTTCCTTGCCGTTGCCCAGCGCCTTGCTGCACGAGCTGACGGAGGAACGCCTTCTGCTCGTCACGCCCAGTAAGCATAGCCGCAATCGCCTCAACCAAATTGGGAGGCGGCGGTGGGTGGTCTCCTGAACCACTGTCCGCCATTCTGCATTCAACCATGTTCGGATTAGTCACATTATCTTGATTAAAGAAAGTAATCATGATAGTAACTAATACACAAAACATGGAAAATGCTAAATGTACAACATTGAATCAAGTTGCATGGAATATCTGTGCCAAGCCAGGAATGTTCGGATTTCAGGCTGAAATATTCGGGCCACAATTTTCGGAAACTCCGGACTTACAACCGGAATCTCCGGGTGTGTATGTGCCAACAGGCTACAATTCTACCCCCTTGCTAACCAAACCTAAGTCATATTCTAGAATGCATTTTCACAATGATGCATCATATAATGCATGATCATCCTACGTTCTTTCCAACACAAATTGACATGCAAACATAACCTAATCAATTACTATAGGGCTATTACGGATAAACATCCCGCGCGACCACAACAACTTCTATTCTAAATTGAAAATTCACTTTTAGTTTTAAAAACCATGAAAGTAGTCATACTCGCACCACCCCCGGTGTGTTTCGGCTCTGATACCAGCTGTGACAGAACCGACAAGTTAAAATGGCTTAATTATGTGTAATGGCCATCATTTGAACACATCAGGCACATTAGCTTAATTAAGGTAACCTGACAGCTCTTTCTCAACCCACGGCCAATCGAAACAACACCGGTAGTCCCACACGAAGATGGGTGCAGATGGTATAAGTACAACAAATACTTGAAAATACATAAGCAGAATAAACTGAGATACAAAAGTTTTACAAACCGATTCAAATGCACATATAACTTACATAAGTTATAAACTTTACAATAGAGGTATCCAAAGTTCAAATGGAAAGAACCTACAACTACACTAGTCCTTCTGGTTCTGCTTTTACACAACCGGTCCGACCGGTCTACGCAAAACTAAGGGGTTGCACACTCAGCCCTCAAGGGTGCAATCCAACAACTCCCTAACCTAAGGGTCTCGCTCCACCACCTCCCACCCCTCTGTATCCCGGCAGATGAACTTGACACAACAGGGGCAAAAGTCAACGTCTGTGTGTCCTGAAATAAATATTTCAACAAAAGCCCAGAGCAACTAATACTCAGCAAGACTTACCCGTCTATGGGTATACATAGCCCATTATCTAGACATGCAAGGCTTTCTGGCTGGTGGGTTATTTGCAGAAAAGCATCTAAGGATGGATCCTTACTTTCAATATTTTAGCTCACATTCTATATTAAATTAATATCCTCTAAGTATTTGCAGTAACCTTTCTAAAACAAACATGGTAGAAGATTAATTAATAAATTTCCCATTTTCTTCAACATACAACATTAATATTCCATCTCATTACTACGATGCGGTACTGCGATCAAGGTGCTCATATCCGAGAGCGACTGACGGCGAATCGATCCGATTTAACCTTGCAAGGTGGACCTAGCCAACATGACACGCATATGTTCCGTCGGACCACACGCACCAACCATTCCCCTCCCCACCTCGAACTACAGGAACCAGCCCAACGACATATAGTCAGCCGAGCTCTACGAGAGACTACCAAAAGTAATACGTGCAACCCATTTCTCCGCGGCCACTTGACTACCCTAGGAGTTGGGTGCGGGTTCCTGTACTTTCGAAGCAAGGCAGTACTAGGCTTACTGGTTTCGACTACCTCCTACTCCTGGCATGCGGTTAGTACAATATCAAACTCGATCAGCAGGGCCAGACAACGAACGGTCCTTAACTGACACAGATGGGGCTAAACATTCCCCGCCCGGTCTCCACTTTCATTTCTTCCATCGTGTTCGTAATACTACTATAATGAAATATGAATATATCCTATATCTCGTGAGTGACTGGAAATCACTCGGCTTCTACCGAGCCTATTAAGCATAGCAGTACTATCGATTTACTCATACTAGTGTTAAACCAAGGGGACCTAGGAAATTGTGCAACTAGGGTTTCAAACAAATTCTAAAAACATAATGCACAATTGATAAACATATAATGATTCTTAATTTAAAATAGTAGGTGATGCTCCGGGGCTTGTCATCGGGCTGCTGCTGCTCAGGGCTAGGCTCAACTGGGCCTTGGGCCGGGTGCTCGTGAGTTTCCTACTGCTGGGCCTGCTCCAGCAGCGCCTATGGCTCCATGATCACCTCGAACGTGACTCCTTCAGCGGCGGCGTCTACATGTATGCATATGACATGAGCGCATGCAAATATGATTTGCAACTTTGAAATAAACATTAACCGAGTATACTACTAAGGATCTATACAAACTGCTCTCATTCACTAAGAAATTACCCAAAACCCGGAGTATTTGGACAAATCCCCGGAGTATCTGGACCTCAACACCCGGATTATCCGGAAAAAATTCCCGGAGTATCCGGACCTCAAAAACTGGTGGTACTGGTTTTCAAAACCGGTGGTACTGGTTTCAGGCGCGGTCAGACCAAAAACCGGTGGTACTGGTTTTCAAAACCGGTGGCACCGGTTTCGGCCTGTGGCGCACAACTTGGCGTGCAGCGCCCGGAACAGAAGAAGGAAGGGCTCGGGGAGGTCAAGGGGGATGCCGTGATGCTTACCCCGTGCTCAGTTTGCGCGGAGAAGGCCGGAAAATAGAGATCGACGCGTGAGGCCGAGCCTCAAGCGGTGGCGGCCGTGGGGGAGCCGATTTCGGCCGGGAATCGCTCAAACGGGCTTATGGATGGGTGGAGGACGAGGCTAGGCAGCTGCTGGTGGGAGGAATCGACGCGCGGCGGCCGGAGATGGCCGGAGCGGCAGCAGCGACATCTCTGCTCGAGCTAGGGCACGAGCAGGAAGGGGAACAAGAAACACGGCGCCGGGAAAGAGGAGATGGGGTCGGTGTTAAAGCGACGTGGCGCATCCCCGGCGCAGCTTGCCGGCGGCGACACGGGGCGCGCCGAGATGCGTGCTCTGCTCACCGGCAGGAAAAACCGGTGGCCGGGTCAAAAACTGAGTTTTGTTTTGGTTCAAGAATTGATGATCATCTAAATCCTAGAGGTGTTACAATGGCCGGGGAAGTCGTCGATCTAGGCGGCGACTGCATGCACCCAGAGTGGCATCGCCAGCAATCTAAGCTTCGACGGGGTATCATATGATTCATAACGCCACTGGCGGAGCTTCTCAAGGGCCAAAGGGGCCATGGCCCCCCTGGCTTTGCATTTTTTGCACTGGATGAACAGTGATTTTGACACTGTTCATTACTGTAGCTAAAGGATGGCCCCCCCTCATTTTTCTGAAATCACAGATCAAGCTCCGCCGCTGCATATCGCGTCGGCAGGCTCGGTCCTGTGATCAGAGGCCCCGCGAATTGACACTACTACAAAAACGTTGATTTGTCCCGGTTGGGAAACCGCTGTTGTCCCGGTTTCCCAACCGGGAACGCCAGTCCGGGACAAAAAGGGGTGCCCTTTTGTCCCGGGTCTGGCAACCGGGACAAAAGAGGACCTTTTGTCCCGGTTGGTAACACCAACCGGGACAAAAGGTGCAGCCAGCGCCCACGTGGCTGGCGCACCCTTTTGTCCCGGTTGGTGTTACCAACCGGGACAAAAGGTCTCTTTTTTTTCATGTTTTTCTTTTCTCAATTCTTTTTCTATTTCAATTATACTTTTGCATTTCAATTAAACTTATGTATTGGAATTCAGTGTGTATGATCTCCACTAATATATACATATATATATATAGTTACTTATATAATATTTGTCCTAGATAGTTTTCATATATAAATTAATTCACTTATATATATATATGTATACACATATCTATACATGTGAATTCCTTTACATATGAAAATGTCTAGGACCAATATTATATAAATATATATATATATACACATATATATATTATTGGAGTGCTTATATATATAATACATACATACTCCATCATATTTGCATAGGTATATTCGTTCTTAATTACATAGTAGAATTCGCCTTTTGGAAATTTAATACATACATACATACTCATAAATAGAAATTTAATACATAGACACACATATATATTTACATAGTTATATTCGTTCTTAATTACATATATATGCGTATATTGTCATATTTGCTGTGATTGTCAATATTAGATATTCCATCATAGTAGAATTCGCCTTTTGGATCGAGGACTTGCTCAACAATAAATCCGGAGAATTGTTCTTGAATCGCCATAATCTTTTCCTCCGGTATGAGTTTATCGCGCATCTCCCCGACCTATGGAAAAAGGGGATAATTAATTTTGACTAATTAAAATACGAGTTCAAATATTAACAAGTTTTTTTACTTACTTCCTCCTCCCAATCTGTCCAGCCCTTTGGAGGACCTACCAGACCATGGATGTTCTCGCATACATAGTATGCGCACAATATAGTGACTGGTTTCTTCCTCATACACTTTAAGAGAGAAGAAATTATCAGGTATTTACATGAATATATAATAAAACTAATGAATCGTGCAACGAATCATCCAAGTGCGTACCAGAAAATCTGTCTTGATCTTCAATTCCTTGTCAAATTTGCCTGGATGATTTTTAGCGAATTCTTTCCAAACCCTGTGCATGATTAGAACAATTATAGTCAAGTAACAAAGTGATTCAAATTATCGGTCACCGACGGAGTAGTGGTAGAATTACTTTTTCATCATGTTAAGAAGATTTTCGTATTGTTCTGGAGGTCTCCTCAATGAGTCCATAACCACGAGTAGGCTCTTCTCGGGAATTATGACAATTAGGACCCAGTGTTCACTGCAAGATTATACGGAGGCAGTTCTTGGTAGTTAAGGTTTAAACAATTCGATTACAGAATAGAAAGAGTTAGACGGAAGGAATCACTCACGCAAAGTTGTAAGGAAACAATATCATTTGCTTGTTGTGATGAAAGCTTATGTACTTGAACAAGTTTTGGAATATCTCATCGGTATTGTCGCGTAGAAGCCTCCAATTACAAGTAATTGGGTCGATGAAGCCGAGGTGAGAGTATCCCTTTCTTCTGCAAGTATGTATCTCCATTCTACATGATACCGAATAAATCAAGAGATCAGTATATTGAGATCATGCAAAACAATACGTAAGGAGAGTAAAATACTTACAGAACCCACAAGCCGACCATAGAGATGCCGAGGGCCTCTGATGGAATAGTTGGTAAATTTCTTCCCAGTTTATCCATATAATGGCCTCCCCCCTAAGAAATCGTCATCTTTAATCTTTGCGCCCTGCATGAAGATGCAATCGGCCATCGCACGCATGTAGTGCTGGTGCAGCTTATACATTTGCGTTGGAAGCACAGACACTACGTAGTCTGAAGGGGGGTCTCTCGGAATGAATTTTCTCTTATTTGCTTCGCACATACCCTTAAAAAAATTCAAATCTATCGGATTTATCACTTTCTCGGGCTCCGGCTTCGGCTTCGGCTTGAAGTGCTCTTTAACTCTTTCTTGAGTTATCCGATCGCATTCTTCAAGGCTCATGTCCCAGGGTTTAATAGGAGCCTCCTTGGTTTTCTTCTTCTTTTCCTTCTTCTTTGGAGGCTTCTTAGCTGGTGCAGCTACCTTCTTTGCCGGCGGCCGTTTCTGCTTCTTTGCCGGCGGCGGAGGGGGTGACCATGGAGGCGACGATGACGCTTGAGTGTTCATCGGCCCATGAGACGATGGTGATGGAGAATGTGCCGGTGAACCTTGCCGAGACAGTGCTGCCCTTGGGGAGTTTTGCGGAGATGCCGGTCTTGGAGAGGCATGCTAAGATGCCGGTCTTGGTGTTTGATCATCCGACTTTAGGACAATGTAGCGCTTATCCCATAGGATGTAGCCATGAATGGCTTCTGCTAGTGTCCTCTCCCCATCGCCTCCAGGAATATCAAGCTCGAGCGTCTCCCAACCCTGGCACACCTGCTCCACGCCAACTCTTGTGTATCTAGGCGGAATTTGCTGCCCGTGGTACACGTCGCCTGGTTCGGTTGGCATGGTGGTACCATACGCAACAGTGAACATTAAGTTCTTAACGGCAGTCTGCAGGTCGCAAGGTGTCCGGTGGGTGATCTCATCCACTGGAAATCGCTGCGGGGCTGACGCTTCAACTGCGACCTGGATCCCCGTGGGCTCGGCGGCGGCGACGTCTGTGGAAGCGCAGCTGCTTTTCCTCTGAGACAGGTGATCGGCTGCGACACTAGGCTCTGGAGGCAACGTTTGCGCTTGCTGTTGCTGGCTCATTGCTACGGCCACTTGGCGTTGAACCTCTTCCTCCAGTCTTTGATCGTGTGACATGAGCCGTTCCTCTAGCCTTCGCAAGTGCTCCCGCTCAACATTCTTTATTCTTTGCCGGCTTCTATATGAATCAATGTAATCCCTGAACCCATACTTCCACGGAACCATGCCTTTGCCTCTTGTGCGGCCCGGATGCTCTGGATTCCCAAGGGCGTAAGTCAGCTCGTCCCTCTCTCTATCCGGCTGGAATGTTCCCTCGGCCGCTGCTTGTATGGCCTCCTGTAGTCTCTGGGCTGCTCGCTGGATGTTTGGCCCATAGATGCAGTCACCAGTCAATGGGTCCAAGCTTCCCCCGTGACCATAAAACCAGGTCCTTGACCTTTCAGGCCAGTTCATGGTCGCAGGTTGGATGCCTCTGTCAAGCAGATCCTGCTCCATCTTCTCCCATTTGGGTACTGCAAGCTTGTAGCCTCCTTGGCCTAGAGTGTGATGGTACACTTTCTTCGAGGCGTTGTCTTTGTCCTTCTGCACCTTCTGAAGCCCAAGCTCTGAAGACTTGTATTCCACAAATGCATCCCAGTGACCCCTGAGCTTTTCGAGCTCGCCGGTAAATACGGGTGTGGTCCCGGTCTTGATATATTACTTCGTCAAAATTTTCTTGAATGATCGCAGCTGTTCGGCCATCTTACTCAGGGTCCAGCACTTGCATATCTCTTCGGATTCAGCTGGAACCGTGAAGTTTTTCTTAAGCTCCCGCCAGCACCATTCTTTTTCTCTTTCGGGTACCGCATCCCGTTCCTCGCTTGGATTGGAAGCTTTCCAGAGCCTAAAGCTGATCGGGATGTGGTCCCTGACAATACATCCGGATTGTCTTATGAATTTTTTGGCGGCAGCTTCTGGAGCGATCGGTTCGCCATCTGGACCAACTTCCGTTATAATGAAACTATCGGAAATGTTTGTGTGTTAGCGCGAGTTTGCGAGCTCGAGACATAATTAAAAAATAAATACATGATAAATTGAACTCTTTGAATGACATAAAAAATAATAAATACATGATGAATTAAAGTCTTTGAATGACATAATTAAATAATGAATACATCATAATAGAAATTCTCTCTAATTCTATATTTCCTTCTCTATTTCTCTCGAAATTCTCTCTAATAATATATCCATAATTTGTTGCTAATAATATATCCAAAATTGAATTCTAATAATATATCCAAAATTGAATTCTAATAATATTTCCTTAATTAAATTCTAATAATATTTCCAAAATTGAATTCTAATAATATTTCCAAAATTGAATTCTAATAATATTTCCATAATTGAATTCTACTAATATATCCATAATTGAATTCTAATAATATATCCAAAATTAAATTCTAATAACATTTGCACAAAATTTGCACCTAATTCTAATAATTGAATTCTACTTAATATATAATAAATTAAATTAACACTACTCATACATGATAATTGAATTCTACATAAACATAAACTTTGAAAAGAAAAAAGAAAATGCGGCCGGCCACACTACTCACACAGGGCGGCGGGGAAACCTAGGGGCGCGGCACGGCCCTGGACGACGAGGCAGGGAGCTGGCGGCGCGGTGGCGCGCAGCGGAGAGGGTGGCGGCGCGGCGGCGTGCAGTGGAGGCCACCGGGGGCGGCGAAGACGAGGGCGTGCGCGCGGAGTGGAGGCCGGGGCGGCGAAGCCGAGGTGGCACGGGGCTGGGGCCGGGATGGTAGACGTCAATGGCGGCGGCGCTCGCAGGGGCTCTGGGCGGCGACGTCGATGGCGGCGGTGCTCGGGGACGTTGAGCTCGCGCGGTGGGGGGAGCAGGGGAACGGACGGCGGCGGCACCAAAAGAAACAAGTGTTTGGGGGAAGGGCGAAGGAGGGAGGAAGAAAATATATGGGGGGGGGCTTTTGTCCCGGGTGGTGGCTTCACCCGGGACAAAAGGCGTTTTTGGGCGGGCCGGGAAAATTTCCAGCCCGCGGGCCACCTTTAGTCCCGGGTGGATCTACCACCCGGGACAAAATGGGCCCGTTTTCCCTTCTTCCCGCCTAATGTTATGTTTGTTTTTGTTTCTTTTTACTTCTCTTTTAAAATTGGCTTTCATTTGTTAATTCAGTTAATAAAATTATGATTCCAAAAATTATGGAACAAAATTTCTTATCTCTATATAAACTTGATACACGCAACAAAAATAATTAATTTTCATTCAAGTGATTGGGTCAATGAAATATCTAACTTTTTTGAAATCATATTTGTTATTTTGACCATGCAAAAATATATTAGGTGAATTTTTTTTTCAAACTATTGCTTTTCGACAGAAAGTGGATTCTATCACGATATTAACATTTAAAAAGTGAATTTTAGATAAAATTAAGCAATTTCATGATATTAATGAGTAGTGTGTGAGTTTGAGAGATAGTGTGTGTTAGTGAGATTGTGTGTGTTAGTGAGAGAGTATAGTGTGTTAATGTGAATGTAATTTCATGAAATAAATAAAATTAGTTGAGTAATCCATTATTGAATGAAAATTATAATTGAGTCTAGTAATTAAGTGAAAAATATATAAAATAATATATATAACACATAAAGTATAATTGTACAGTACATATATAATAAAAGTATTCGCATTGCGATTATGTTTTTATACAATAATATAAAATGATTCAAGTACATGAAGGATTAGCGGTAACAGACTTTCTCTTCACAAATGTCCCTTGATTATGATCACGGCGCAAGTATGGAGCATCATCATTGGCTAGCAGGATGCATGGATCAGCATTTACTTCGAAAGGTGGAATCGCAACAAAATTATTATATTCTTCTGAAAAGTCTGTCTTGTCCTCCACTCCAACGATGTTTCTCTTTCCTGATAGAACTATGTGTCGCTTAGGCTCATCCTTTTGCTTGTTTGTCCCCTTCTTTGGCTTGCTGGACATGTCCTTAATGTAGAAAACCTGAGCGACATCCTGGGCTAGGACAAATGGCTCGTCTCTATACCCAAGATTGTTGAGATCAACTATTGTCATCCCATACTCATCTTTTGTTACCCCTCCTCCAGATAGCTTAACCCATTGGCAACAAAATAGAGGCACCTTGAAATTGGGACCGTAATCCAGCTCTCATATCTCTTCAATGTAGCCGTAATATGTGTCTTTTTTTCCATTATTGTCCGTGGCATCCATACGAACACCGCTGTTTTGGTTGGTACTCTTTTTATCTTGGGCTATCGTATAAAATGTGTTTCCATTTATCTCGCACCCTTGGTATGTTAAGATATTCCAAGATGGTCCCCTAGCCAATAAGAACAGTTGTTCACTTATATCCATGTTATGCATTAGATGCTTCCGCAACCAGCAGCAGAAAGTGTTCATGTGCTCACGTGTAATCCATGCCTCAGACTTTTCCGGGAAATTGGAGAGCAGAATTTTCTTGTGTTCCTCGATATATGGGTCAACCAAGGATGATTGTTGAAGAACCGTATAATGCGCTTTCTTGAATGAGAAATCATCTGTGCAGACATAAGATTTCTTTCCTAATGTACCCTTTCCAGTTAGTCTCCCCTCATATCGCGATTCAGGGACTCCAATCGGTTTAAGGTCATCAATAAAGTCAACACAAAAGTCAATGACCTCCTCAGTTCCGTAGGCACTGGCGATGCTTCCTTCTGGACGAGCTCTATTACGAACACATTTCTTGAGTACCCCCATGAACCTTTCGAATGGGAACATGTTGTGTAGAAATACTGGTCCGAGAATATCAATCTCTTTGACAAGGTGCACTAGAAGATGTGTCATGATGTTGAAGAAAGATGGTGGAAATATCAGCTCAAAGCCAACAAGACATTGCACCACATCGTTTTGCAGCTTTATCAAATTCTCCGGGTCAATTATCTTCTGAGAAACTGCATTGAGGAAGGCACATATCTTCACGATGGTTAACCGGACATTATCAGGCAGAATCCCCCGCAGCACAACCGGAAGAAGTTCAGTCATAAGCACATGGCAGTCATGGGACTTGAGATTTGTAAATTTCTTCTCTGCCAAATTTAAGATTCCTTTTATATTGGATGAGTATCCAGATGGAACCTTTATACTGCTCAAGCAGTCAAACATGGTTTCTTTCTCTTCCTTGCTAAGAGTATAACTGGCAGGACTTAAGTATTGTCGTCCATTATCTCGCTGTTGTGGATGTAAGGCATCTCGTTCTTCCATACGTTGCAATTCTTGACGTGCTTCTACTATATCTTTTGTCTTTCCGTACACTCCCAAGAATGCTATCAGGTTGACGCAAAAATTCTTCGTGAGGTGCATCACATCAATTGCATGACGAACATCTAAGACTTCCCAATATGGTAGCTCCCAAAATATAGATTTCTTCTTCCACATGGGCGCCATTCCATTTTTGTTCGGAACAGGTTGGCTACCAGATCCCTTTCCAAAAATAACTTCTAGATCTTTTACCATGTTGAAGACGTCTTTACCACTACGGTGCATCAGTTTTGTTCGGTGGTCCGCTTGGCCTTTGAAATGCTTGCCCTTCTTTCGTACCGCATGCCTGATGGGAAGAAACCGACGATGACCCATGTATACAACCTTCTTACAGTGAGTCAACCATATATTATCGGTATCATCTAAACAGTGTGTGCATGCTTTGTATCCCTTGTTCGAATGTCCTGACAAGTTACTAAGAGCAGGCCAGTCATTGATCGTTACGAACAGCAATGCTCGTAGGTTGAAGTTTTCCTGTTTGTATTCATCCCACATCCGTACACCTTCATCGCCCCAGAGCAATAAGAGTTCTTCGACCAATGGTCTTAGGTACACATCAATGTCATTTCCGGGCTGCTTTGGACCCGGGATAAGCACTGGCATCATGATGAACTTTCGTTTCATGCAGAGCCATGGTGGAAGATTGTATAGACAAAGAGTCACAGGCCAAGTGCTATGACCACTGCTCATCTCACCAAAAGTATTCATGCCATCCGTACTCAAACCGAACCTTATGTTTCTCGCATCCAAATCAAATTTAGGGTACGTTCTATCTATTTTTCTCCACTGTGACCCATCAGCGGGGTGTCTCAACATCGAGTCTTTCTTGCGTTCCTCTTTGTGCCATCGCATCAACTTAGCATTATCTTTATTTCTAAACAGATGCTTCAAACGTGGTATTATAGGCGAATACCACATGACCTTCGCAGGAACTCTCTTCCGGGGAGGCTCCCCCTCGACATCTCCAGGATCATCTTTTCTAATCTTGTAACGCAATGCACTGCATACGGGACATGCATCCAAATTCCCGTACTCGCCTCGGTAGAGGATGCAGTCGTTGGGGCATGCATGTATCTTTTGCACTTCCAGTCCCAAAGGGCAAACAAGTTATTTGGCTTCATACGTTGTGGCAGGCAATTCATTGTCCTTAGGAAGCATTTTTTTAATAAGTTTGAGTAATTCACCAAATCCCTTGTCGGATACACCATTTGTCGCCTTCCATTGCAACAACTCCAAGGTGGTGCCAAGTTTCTTAAATCCATTTTGACAATCTGGGTACAACAACTTATGGTGGTCCTCTAACAACTTCTGGAACTTCAACCTCTCCGTTTCACTCTCACAGTCTGCCTGCACATTGTGCAATGCCTGCCCCAGATCGTCGCTGGGATCATTTTCTGCTACATCTACTTCGGGCTCTTCCATGGGAATATCGTCATCGAATGCACCGATTCCAGCATTCCCGGGAAAGTGATCGTCAAAATCTTCTTCTTCATTGTCTTCCATGGTAACCCCCTGTTCTCCGTGCTTCGTCCAACAAACATACTTCTTCATGAAACCATTTGCGAAAATGTGGCTGTGTAGGATTCTTGAAGATGAGTAATCCTTGTTATTGTTGCAATGAACACACGGGCAGCACATAAAACCATTCTGCTTGTTTGCCTCAGCCACAGACAAAAAATAATGCAGGCCATCAATGAATTCTTTCGAACGTCGGTCAGCATTGTACATCCATTGCCGGTCCATCTGCATTTTAAATAAATCGATTTGAATTCTTTACACGTATCGAATAAATAAAATATATCAAACCTAAATTAAACTAAATGTAACATAACATGAATAATTAAAAGATATGCAATATCCATCATACATCTTGATTAATTAAAAGGAGTACTTAATCCATTACAGAACTTAACAAAGGAGCACTATACATAAAATTTAAAAATTCGGTCAACAACACATAGGTTTTCAACCGTCCTTGCGTTGGAATGCAGAATGCTCTAACGGATTTCTTGCTAGCGCAGAAGAAGATGGCGGAGCTGAAACCTCCGAGTTTGGTGGTGACGAACCGTAACGCCGCAATAAATCCTCAAGATCAAACGGAGGTTCCTCGCCCCTTGCCATGCATTCTCTATATTCTTTTTCCAAATAACGGAGCACTGCCCTATGAAAAGCACTAGGTTTTTTGGACCGACGACCTACTCGAGTTGTGCCCTTCTCTCCAGAAGGACAACGATCACCCCCACCGGCGCCACTCTCTCCAGCTGCTGAAGCCATATTTTACTGAAAAATACCTTTATTTTCCACAAAATTATAAATTCTTACCATTACAATGCAAAAATTATTTACTATTACAATTACAATGATCAGATTAATAACTCTTGCAAATAACAATGAAATCATATAAAAAAGACGAAATGTATCATTAATCCTCAAGAAATCTCTAATTAATTGAAAGAATTCTCTATAACTTCTAATTACTTTGACACCCTTCAGTTCTAGGAGTACACTCTTTTCAATATCCAGAAACCCTCTAGAAGAAAAATAAACCTTTATTTCTGAAAATGTATATGTCAGTAACCTCAACCCTGCGGTGATGACACAGCCTTTCGGGGGGACACGGTGCGGTACAAGGATGTCACCAATCGGCCAGTCGCAGCACCAACATTTACGATTAATAGGCACAACACTTGGTACAGGCAACATGCTTGTTGATATGCTCTCAGTACAACAACGGCCATGCTGACTGCGTCAAATGCTGTCTTCTTATCAATCGGAAGTGCTGGTGATGCGACCAACCGATTTGCGACGTCCTTATAGCGCATCGTGTATCCCTGAAAGGTAGTGCCATCACCGTTGGATGGAGATTAACGACGTATACTTGTTTCGAAATAAAGATTTTTTTAGCTTCTAGATGGTTTCAATGTGAGCCTGATTAAATACATCACTAGAGTATCAAAATAATCCATTCATAATACAAAAAATTCTATAATATACTCATTTCATTAATTCATTCATGAATAAAAAAATCAACTATCCACAATATGGTCATATATACAAGTACATCACATGAAGTGTCTACACTCATTCAAAAAATTTCTACTATCCACATACTCATCTAAATCTAAAAGAAAATCACACCTACATATGCAATCTAGCTAGCTAAATGTCCAAGAAATGAGCTAGCTACACATTTTCTCTATTTCTAAAGCATGAAATGAGCTGTACAAGCCAAGGAAGAAGAGAAAAACAAGCCCCAAACGTTTAGCGCCGATGGATGGACGGGGAATCAAAGATCTTCACAAATGTGGTGAAGAAATGAGCAAGAACTCCTCTATCCCGAGCCAAGAATAGCAAGAAAACAAGTGAGCTGAATGGCTCGGGCGGGGGGAGAGGGAAGGGGATAAGGGGCCCAAGGCCTTTTGTCCCGGTTGGAGACACCAACCGAGACAAAATGGGGGCCTTTTGTTCCGGTTGGTGGTTCCAACCGGGACAAAAGGATACGCGGGCCTTTTGTCCCGGTTGGAACCACCAACCGGGACAAAAAGCCCCCATTTTGTCCCGGTTGGTGTCTCCAACCGGGACAAAAGGCCCATGTCCCCCCTGCTGGCCCGGCTAGCCGTTGGACCCGGGACAAAAGCCACCTATTGTCCCGGGCCCAAAGACTGCCGGGACAAATGGCCTGGAACAAAGGTCTGTTCTGTAGTAGTGTGATCAGGCCCCGCTCTTGTGCACAGGTAGTAGCTCCATCTCCATGCACATGGATGGATGGGAGACGAAGTAGCTAGCGGTGGCTGGACAGGTAGTCACAGGACTGGAGCAGCGTCAGCCTAGCCAGCAGCCGCGAACGCCCCCGGGGCAGGCAGTCCCACACTTGGTTGGCGGTATTAGCTGCTCCCGCTTGGAGCTTTGCGGCGACACGCTCGCGGGCGGCGGTGGCCCGTGACCGTGATATGGGCGCCCGGCCGGCGGGTTGGATTGGATGAACACTACCTCCAGCTCCAGCTGAACGACGACGACATGCAGAGAGCACGGTGCGATGCGAACTAATTTAACTGCACTGCTGCACATGTGTGGAGTTGTGTAACCTGCAGAGCATGCATCTGCCTGTCTGCAGCATTTGCATTGCTGCCCCACACGCGATCGAACTGCCACGGGAGAAGCTGTATGTGAACACACACACACGGTACACACCACACATAAAAGGCACAAATTGTTGGCTCGTTTGGTTTGCATGCTTGCGAACAAGTGCAAGAGCTACGCCCACTGATCTCCTTTCTCTCCCTGTCGATTTCTTCAGGATAGATGTAGCTACGACCTGCCCGGACTTGTCCTCTCCCTGCTCCTCTCTCCACATGGCATGGCGGCCAGGCTTAGGACCCTTGATATCTTATCTGATCCACCACACAACACAAGCAATCCAGACATCCAGTCCCACCAGCGCTACACATGAGCTAGCTAGCGCCCGTGATAGGGAAATTATTCGAGGACCACACTTGCTTTGTTCAGAGCAAATGGAAGCTGCATATGCCCCGGCCCCCAGTCGTCGTTAGTCGCAACGACAGTCGATTCTTGCGCGCCGTGCTCGCTGCTTACCCAATAATTGATGATCCATCATGTCGCTTCAGCAGCAGCTAGCGTAACGACCAGCAAGAGCAAGCGCGACGTCCCCATCACACACACCCTGGCCTCTGCTTTTTCCTATTTTCTCTGCGCGACCGTGTCGCTGCACGGTACACGGCCAGCCGTACAAATAAAACCAGCTACCTGCTTGCTACACGCACGGGGACACTGCGAAGAGAAGCGTTGCGTTTCTAATACAGATATGGCTCTCCCCAATTTCTCTAGGGATGCAAGGGTTGTCATGCATCTCAGTCTCAGGCTACCTGCTTCTCCGTTGTATCTGTACGTGCTTAACGTAGCAATCAGCGGTAAAGATTCTGTCTGCACACCCGGCAAGGGAAATGGACTAGTCTAGATGTGTGTCATGCGCAGTGACGACGGGCAAGCTGGACGTCGTTGTCAAAAAAAATTCTAGTCCGATCCTGATTCCGTTTCCGTGTAGGGATTGTTGCTGTTGCCTCCTAGATTCTTCTTCCTCCTCTTTATCCCTCTCGCTATCGCGATTCGATATCAGCAGGTACGGCCATTTCTAGCTAGGTCCACAATGCTGGTCGCATCATCACGCCACGCATAGCTAGCGCTAGCTGATAAAGACGAACAATAATGTAATAATTATTCTGGGATTTAATTATCCCCGGTGCAAGTTGGGAGGAATCGAAGATGGTGGGTTGAGTGCCCTGACGGATCACCTTTGCGCGCACTTTACCTTGATCGCGCGCCCAATGCAAGTTACTGGTCGTCCTCAAGCGAATCCAACTACGCGTCACGCTGGTTGTGGCCTGGTACGGATCACAGTCCATCCGGAAACCCGGTTCGTTTCGGTTGGTATTATGAGAACCTACATGTTCTCATGCCCGACGATGATCAGTGGCCTGGTGTGCATAATCTTTTCGGTGGTGTTCTTGAGGATTTCCAGGACTCCCATCCGGTCCCCAAAGATTAGGACGACGGCGATGGTGATCGTCCCCGCGCTGGCCTAACATGACGGCTCGGGATGAGCGAGGGGATAGGGGAGAGGACGGAGGTCTAGCTAGTAGCTTGGGTCGGAGATCGTAGTAGTTATTATTAGGTTACTGAATCAACCGTACCGGTTGTGCGCTGAGATCCAGTTCAATTTCAGGATGAAGCAAATCGAGCCACCAAAACAATAATGCGATGCTGATCAGTTTGGTCCTTTCCCTGCAGGTACACTACCTCCCAGCCTCCAACGCCCGCCTCAAGGTGAAATTTCATCTTCCCTGTTGTATGGCTGACAATTGAGTCTACATTTAGTATATTCTGTATCACTATCATCGGCCGATCGGTTCATATCATCATTTTATCTGTCATGATCTATGTTAGCTACATAGCCGAATGTTTAAAATCTTAGTGACACTGGCTGATATCGCTGCATCGATCTTTTCGGTCGATTGCCTCTTTGATCCTCAGTTTATCTATCTTGTTATTTGCAGGATCAAACTAACTGTCACGCCTCGAGATTCAGGAATCTAAGGACCCGCACCGAAGCAAGCAGATCTCCGAGACCCAGACCCCGCTGTGGTGCGCGCGAGGGATCGTCGGCCCATTTTATGCGGCAACACGTGTATCCATTGGACGCCAGGCCGGATGAGACCACACGTATTTGCATGTCATCCTCTAAAACCTCTCTGTGCGCTTCGCGTGCGTACAAACACATGCATGTCGTCATCGAACACCGAGCTGCCACTACCCCTGCGCACACACGTCCGCCAGCTCTCCTCGCTAGCTAGCTGCTCGATCGCCACACTGTCCGCACGCACGCACGGGCCTCCACAGATCCCTGAGCTCATGAGCCGACTCAACTTTCTTTATCGGCGCCCAGCTCAGCAAGCTCACGGCCATCCCCAACCGATTCCTCAAAAAAAAAAAAAATCTCCCCCGATCCGTCTCCACGGCGGCATTAGCATGGGAGGTAATCAAGCAACACCGCGATCCGTCGCCGATCCGGCCGCCGAAGAAATTAAAGGTCCCAAAGTTTGCCGAGAAAAACAAATCCATGTGACCCGTCGGCCGACCATCTCTTTAGCGTCGTCCCCTTTCTTTTCCTAGTGCGTATGCTCATCCTTGTCATCGATCTTTGCTTAATTTTACTTAGCTCCTTTCGATCGCTTACCCCTCAGCAAGCAAGCAATCGCTTAACCACACAGAACCTTCACCTCTTTTCCTTCTTTCTTCAACCTCCCAGACCTCGCTCTCCTCCTGTAGCCTTTTCCAGTCGTGCGCGCCCCACCAACCGCCCATCTTTTGCTCACACTCTTCAACTCCCCCCTCCCTCTCTCAGTCTCAGCTCACTGCGTGCGCACGCGTGTGTGCGTGTATATATATATCTGCAAGTTCTTGCAGCGGCGAGCTAGCTCCGCCACAATATCTATATCCATCTACCCACCTACACAAGATGGGTAACACCGTCATGCTGCGGGCGTTGGTGCTGGCGCTCGCGGTGGCCGCCGCCGCCGGGAAGCGGCAGACGTACATCGTCCACATGGCCAAGTCAGCGATGCCGGCGGCGTACGCGGACCGCGGCGAGTGGTACGGCGCCTCGCTGCGCTCCGTGTCCGCGGCCGGCAAGATGCTGTACGCCTACGACACGGTCCTGCACGGCTTCTCGGCGCGGCTCACGCCGGCGGAGGCCGCGGGCCTGGCGCGCGTGGAGGGCGTCCTCGCCGTCAACCCGGAGGCGCGGTACGAGCTGCACACCACGCGGACGCCCGAGTTCCTGGGCATCGCGGGCGCCGACCTGCTCCCGCAGTCCGGGACGGCGGCAGACGTCGTCGTCGGGGTGCTCGACACCGGGGTGTGGCCCGAGAGCCCGAGCTACGGCGACGCGGGGCTCGGGGAGGTGCCCTCGTTCTGGAAGGGCCAGTGCGCGGCGGGCGCCGGGTTCAACGCCTCCGCCTGCAACCGGAAGCTCGTCGGCGCGCGGTTCTTCAACCGCGGGTACGAGGCCGCCATGGGGCCCATGGACACCGACCAGGAGTCGCGCTCCCCGCGCGACGACGACGGCCACGGCACGCACACGTCCTCCACGGCCGCCGGCGCCGCCGTGCCCGACGCCAGCCTCTTCGGGTTCGCGGCCGGCACGGCGCGCGGCATGGCGCCCCGGGCGCGCGTCGCCGTGTACAAGGTGTGCTGGCTCGGCGGGTGCTTCAGCTCCGACATCCTCGCGGGCATGGACGCCGCCGTCGCCGACGGCTGCGGCGTGCTCTCGCTCTCGCTAGGCGGCGGCGCCGCAGACTACTCGCGCGACAGCGTCGCCATCGGCGCCTTCGCCGCCATGGAGCAGAACGTCCTCGTCTCCTGCTCGGCCGGGAACGCCGGGCCCGGCAGCTCCACGCTCTCCAACGTCGCGCCGTGGATCACCACCGTCGGAGCGGGCACGCTCGACCGCGACTTCCCGGCGGACGTCGCGCTCGGCAACGGCAAGAACTACACGGGCGTCTCCCTCTACTCCGGGAAGGCCCTCCCCAGCACGCCGCTCCCCATCATCTACGCGGCCAACGCCTCCAACTCCACCGCCGGGAACCTCTGCATGCCCGGGACCCTCACGCCGGAGAAGGTGGCCGGCAAGATCGTCGTCTGCGACCGGGGCGTCAGCGCGCGCGTCCAGAAGGGCTTCGTCGTGCGCGACGCGGGCGGCGCCGGCATGGTGCTCTCCAACACGGCCGCCAACGGCCAGGAGCTCGTCGCCGACGCGCACCTCCTCCCCGCTGCGGGCGTCGGCGAGAGGGAGGGCATCGCGATCAAGTCTTACGTGGCCTCAGACCCGAACCCCACGGCGACGATCGTGGTCGCCGGGACGCAGGTGGACGTGCACCCCTCGCCGGTGGTGGCGGCGTTCTCGTCGCGCGGGCCCAACATGGTGACGCCGGAGATCCTGAAGCCGGACATCATCGCCCCCGGCGTGAACATCCTGGCGGCGTGGACGGGCAAGGCCGGGCCGACGGGGCTCGCCGCCGACACCCGCCGCGTGGGCTTCAACATCATCTCCGGCACCTCCATGTCGTGCCCGCACGTGAGCGGGCTCGCGGCGCTGCTCCGGAGCGCGCACCCGGAGTGGAGCCCCGCCGCCGTGCGGTCCGCGCTGATGACCACCGCCTACGCCACCTACTCCGGCGGGTCGCCGCTCCTGGACGCGGCGACGGGCGCGGCCGCCACGCCGTTCGACTACGGCGCCGGCCACGTGGACCCCGCGCGGGCGGCGGACCCGGGGCTCGTCTACGACCTCGGCGCCCGCGACTACGTGGACTTCCTGTGCGCGCTCAAGTACAGCCCCAACATGATCGCCGCCGTGGCGCGGAGCCGGGACATGTCGTCGTGCGCCGAGAACAAGACCTACTCCGTGGGCGGGCTCAACTACCCGTCCTTCTCCGTGCCCTTCTCCACGGCGAACGGCGACGGCGGCGAGTCCTCGGTGGCGACCACCGTGACGCACACGCGCACGCTCACCAGCGTGGGCGGGGCCGGCACGTACAAGGTGTCCACGTCGGTGTCCGGCGCCGCGCGGGGCGTGGCCGTGGCGGTGGAGCCGGCGGAGCTGGCGTTCGCGTCGGCGGGGGAGAAGAAGAGCTACACGGTGAGGTTCACGTCCAGGTCGCAGCCGTCGGGCACCGCCGGATTCGGGCGGCTCGTGTGGTCGGACGGCAAGCACAGCGTGGCCAGCCCGATAGCGTTCACGTGGACCTGACGGGCACGACGATGGGGTTTGGTTTTGGCGCCTGAAAAAACGGTGCGTGGGCAACGGTCCAAGTGATGGCCGCCGCGTACAGTACTGCCGAAGGGCTGGAGTGTAAAATCGGAAGGTTTGGAGGGGGGTGGGGTGAAAATTGGAGGTTTCTTTACGTGTTGCAAATAAGATGATTAATCTTGGCAGGTGTCTAGCTAGATTGTGGTTTTGGAGTGTGAAATGTTGGATGATGGAGATGGGATGGTGGTGGTTGATTGGAATGGAATTATTAGAATGGCTGCCTGGAGGGGGGGCTGGACCTGATTGCGACGCTGCAAGTGCAAGGGCAGCTTCACAATGACTAATTTGGACCTGTGGCCAGCAGAAATGTTCTCCACCAATGTTTTACCTTAAATTATCTCTCTCTATCTCTCTTTTTAAAAAAAAAATTCGTGGTGTTCCCTGGATCGTGGAATTGGATTAATTGTTGGTATATATGTTCCTATGATGCTTTGACTGTTACTAACATCATAATAGCATGCTAGAGCACCATGTCTTTTGTAACATCATTACTTTAGTAGAAAGACTTTTCAAACAATAGCATACCAAAGTAGCATAATAGAGGTGTGTATTTGGGATGCCTGATCCAAGTGCTAAACTTTAGCACTAGATTATCCAAATAAGAATGTTATGCGGTGGGCAAAATTTTAGGAGTGATTTTAGTCTAAACTCACAAACTTTAGAAGGTGCTATGAATGCTAATAGATGCTAAAGTTTAATAATTAACTTTAGCTCATCTAAATAGATATTTTGTCGGCAATTTTGTCGACACAGATTTGTCGCTCTCCTTTGCCTCTGCTAGTGGTGGCAACATATAGGGCTAAAAAAAACACAAAAGAAAATATATAGAGCCATAAATTGTTCAAAGTGAAAAAAGGCTGTGCGACAACTTGGCGAGCGGAGGAGGAGGCACGTGCCTGTATTTAAATATAATGTTAGAATTTAGTGGTGCCAGCGCATAGAAAATACATCCGACACTACTTTTTTTTTTTGAAACGGAACCGGCAGGAGAGCTGCCTGTTATTAATAAGAAGGAGAGCCAAGTGGTTTCAAAACTGTACAGAGATTAGCACAAAGCCAGAAAAAAAGCGGGGTGCTAAAAACATAAGTGGACTCACACTCTACTAATAAAGTGTGCTAGGTGCTTCGCGCCCGCCACAATCCATAAAGTGGTTTCATCTCTAATTTTTGTTGTCACCACGAAAGAGGGCGCTTCTGTACGGTTGAAGATACGAGCGTTGCGCTCCATCCAAACTTCCCAACAAACAAGGATGACTAAGGATTTCAAACCTCTGCGCGGAACTCCTTGTGTCCCGGCCAACGCCGACCACCACTCATGTACTGAAGTTGTTTGTTTCCAATTTATCGGGTGCAGTGACAATTCCCCTAGCCAAGTAGAAATGTCCACCCAAATACGCTTAGTGAACCTGCATTCGGCGAAGAGGTGCATTCCAGTCTCAGGAGCCCTGCGACAAAGTACACAAACCGGGTTGTGTGGCTAACCTCTCGCATGTAATCTGTCCGCTGTCCAGATTCTATCTTGAACCGCAAGCCAGTTGAAGAATTTGCATTTTGGAGGTGCCCAAGCCGATCAGATGATTTCATTGAGGTTTGTGCTGATCGACCCTAGGAATATCGAAGCTTTGGCCTCTTGTGTTACGAGCCTAACAACTCAATCGAAAGCTCGGCCGCGCCTTATGAATCGTCGTAATTATTTGAGGGCAAAAGCCAAAAGGGCTCGAGAAAAAAAAAAAGAGTGGAGAAGAGACCGAAACAAAAGACATGGTGCTCTAGCAGTGTGCTGCATCTCCTGAAACCCTTCATCGCCGTCTCAAAACCAAAGCACCTCCCGTTCCGGCTTTCCGTAACAGCAATTTTCTTCCGGTAAAGCTAATGCTAATAGTATTGTTATTGCTACTAAGCAAATGCGTGTAAGGTAAAGGGAGGCAGGATTGGAGCAGGACGGGAGGGAGGCAAGGAAGAAAAAGATGCACGAAGAAGAAAGGCGGCGAGTAAAAGCAGGGCGCTGGCGGGGGACCGGTGACAGGGGCAAAAAAAAAAAGAACGAAGGAAGATGGCCTGCCGGTTTATTAAGCGCCTTTTCAATTTGGTAGAGAGCAATGGCGTCCTCGTGACACACCACCCACACCCAGGGGCGAAGCCAGAAATTTTCAGCACCGGGGTCGACGTGTAGTATTCTTGATTTTCTACGGAGTTATTTGGTATAGACAACAGTGATTTAAAAGGGATTTGCGGGGTCAGCGGACCCCGGTGGCTGGCTGCAGCTCCGCCCCTGCCCACACCTGCTTTGTTGCTACGGAGATAATGGAACGTACAGAGGTTGAAAGAGGAAAAAGGGGAAACGAAGGAGAGATTTTGTTCAGGACAGGGCGAATAAATAAAGCAGCGGGAAATGAAAACCGTCGCTGCGCCTCTGCGTGCGTCGGGGGTATGGGCCCGTGAGTTAGAAAAATGTGGCCTGGGCTTTCCTTTTCGTCTTCCAGCTAGCCTGGCCCAATGCTGAGGCAACGCCTGCGGCTTTTTTCCTTTGCCCTTCTGGGCTAGGCTGTCATACTCCCTTTACTTCTTTTTCCTTTTCCTTTTCCTTTTCTCTTTATTTATTTACGGCGGTTTGTTCGTTGAGGGGAGCTGCCGAGCTGGAGGCTGGGGGTTTACTGGTAAACCCCACAGTTGCTTGATTGAATGAGCTGCTGGTTTTCTTTTATTATTTGGACCAGCTGGTGATCTCCAAAAGTTGTAGGACGGCTGGAGGGCATGGTACGTTTGCTTCACTGACGCTTCGCCGCAGGAACCATGGCCGTCCTGCTGCAGTACGTGCTGCTCCTACATGCATATGGCTGGTTATCCTGCATGATCGCATATTCGCATTAGTAATGCAAGCTATTCACTTTAGCCACCTCCTTCCTCTACCTTGATATTTTGGTTTATCTAAATGAGAATGATTAGATTTATTTGAAGCATATTTTCATAATTTACTTATTTGATGTGTTGGATGTTAATATTATTTTTCTAGAAATTTAGACTATTTTAATTTAGAACGGAACAAAATACCTTATAGTTTAGGAGGACGTAGTGCCGACTTTGCCGAGAGAGCACCACGGAGAGGAGGCAAATCCTACGACCACCACACAACCTTAGCAGCACGTTGGGGGGGGGGGGGGGCGACAGGCTCTTTTTTTTTGCCAGGGACCTCGTTGCGAATTTGAAGAAAAAAAATTACAATTAGGGCCTGTCGCCCTATGGGGGGCGACCGGGGGATATTTTTGAAATATTTCAAAACGGACATATATTTTTGAAATTTTTATTTTTAAAAAATATAAAAAAGAAAAAACCGCGACAATCATTGAGCTGAGTAGGAGCGGGGTGGTAACGGGCCTGAGATCATTCCATTCACTCGGTGCCCGTCTCGGGCTGCAAGCAAAAGCATAGGCCTGCTTTTGGGCGGACGCGGTGGTGTGGTGTGCTTGGTGGGCTAGGTTGCGTCTCGCTCAAGTGTGGGCCTGAGATTTTACGTGGAGCAATGTTGTCTTGGTTCACCTTCTTTCTCCCAAAGACAAAAAAAAAAAAAGAATGTTGGGCTTGGGCTCTGTCCTCTTCATTTCCTCCCGCCCTTTTTTTTTTGAGAATACACGGTACAACGAAGACGCCCATAATACGTACGCACACTCACACCCTATGAATACACGTAGCAAACCCTACCCCTATGAGCATCTTCGAAGGACTGAGCACCGGCAAATCTGAAGATTCCCGAAGTCACCACTGGAGCCTCGTCGTCGATGGGAACGTCGCTTACCACTTAACGTGTAATACCGATAAATCCTAGGAAAATCTCAGAAAAAGATACAAGCACCAGGATTTAAACTCTGGTAGATAACGTCCCACTAGACCATCCTAGCATTGGACTACAAGCGAATTTGCCCCGTTTCGCCCTTCTCGAGACCGGTGTCCAGCACATGCTAACGAAGCGGCCGTATCTGCCGGTGACGGTGCCAGTGCCGGTGCCGGAGAGACGACCTGCAGATGCTGCCGCTGCCAGTGTCAGTCAACGCGTGCTGTTCATCATTATTAACACCCCAAACGGGTTGGTTTGAATAACTAATCCCCCTTGGGTCAGGTGTCAGGGAGGTCCAAGACAAGAGCCTCCTCATTACGCGCCGCGCCAAGGCTCCCTGCTCGCTAATTATTCGCTCCCGCGGGCGGCTCTCGTACGCCAAGTGTGGTCATTGTGCCGCCTGCGTGCTGCGGCCGGGTCAGACCGGACCGTCAGTTAAGCAAGCGGCACGCCTCCATTGATCGGTCGATCTGCTGCCACACGCACGCTGCACGTACGGCTGGGAGAGAGCCGGCGGCGGCCCCCCGTCTGTCTGTAACTGTAACAACAGGGTGCAGCTCTGAATCCTTACCGCGCCGGCCGGCCACTGTCTCTGCTTGGCAGACAAGGCTCCGCGCAAGTCAGCAGCTGCTTCTGCCTGCGGCACCAGGGGCCTCCTTCTCCTTCCTACCTCGACTCGAGAGCTCCTTGGCTTGGACTCCAATCCTGGGGTGTCCGGGTGCGGCCTTAGTTGCGCTGTGTAAAATTTTTGAAAGGCATCTTTCTACATTTGCACAAAATAAATTACAGAACTCGTTTGTAAATCGCGAGACGAATTTAATGAGCCTAATTAATCCATCATTAGAGGTTGTTTATTGTAGTATTACTATAACAATTTAGCATCTAATTACGACCTAATTATGTTCATTAGATTCGTCTCGCGATTTACAGACAAACTGTGCAATACTTTTTTTATTTCGTCTAGATTTAATTCTCCATCAGGTGCCAGATTTTTTTTTGGAATTTTGAACTTTGCAACTAAATAAGGGGGTTGTGTGGCAAGATCTCTCTGTTCAGAGACGTCCATCTGCAGCTGCGCTTCGGCTTCTTTTGGTTGTGTTTAGATGTTTTGCAAAAAAAGATTTGCGATGGAATCTTGCGAATTTGAAGTACTAAATGAAGTCTATTTATAAAACTTTTTGCATAGATGGATTGTAAATCGCGAGACGAATCTAATGATGCTAATTAATCCATAATTAATTAATAATTAGCGGATTGTTACTGTAGCATTATTGTTGCAAATCATGAATTAAGTAGGCTCATTAGATTTGTCTCGCGATTTACAGACTATCTATGAAAAAAAATTTGTAAATAGACTTCATTTAATACTCCATGCATGTGTCGAAACATTCAATATGATTTTTTTTGCGTTTACGAGATTTATGGGGTGGGAATTAAACAGCCCTTTCTCTGCTGGCCGGCCGATGTGCTTTCTCCGCCCAGTGTTCGTGTTCCATTTCACACGCCGGCCACCTTCCGGAAACGGAAAAGTACGCGGTTCTCTCTCTCTCTCTTCCCTGTGCTGTGCAATTGGCGCCAACATGACATGAGTACATGACATGACATGACGGAAAAATTAAACACGCTCACCCATGCACCATGATTGTTCGTTAGCTCCCGGTGCCTGTTCAAAAAGGGTTTCAGAAAATGCAAGCGGTAGCAGCCTGCGTCTGCAAGAAGAAGAAAAAAACATTATCAAGTGTGGTCCAAAGCCTGAATGCCTGATCGAGGGGCGCATTAGAATTCAGAAAGGTGCAGGATGCTGCTGGGGCACATATACAATTGCATACAGTGGAGGAGGGTCGTCAGCAACGCAGCTTCTGTGCGGGCTGGCCTTCCTTCTTCTTCTTTTTTTTTGTTCATCTCATTTTTGCTCCCGGCGTTTCTGGTACTGTAGGTCCGGTTTGAGGCCGTGCGTGGGGCGTACAAGGAACGGCAATGATTTGATCGATCCACCCCCCTGCTTTCGTGGTTGTAGCATGGCCACTTGGGCTTTGAGGCTGCAGCTAGCTTTAAGCTTTTGCTACCAATATTTCTTTGTTCGTGGTTTGCCTATTGCCTTTGGTGTAGCCTCAGGCCGCATCGCGTTGCCAATTGAACTGGTAGCTGTTGTAGCGCTTCCTGCCTCAAGATGGGAATGGGCCGACCCGGCCCTGGCCTGGACCCAGCCCCATGTCCTCGAGGCCAATTCTAGGGGTCATGAGTCGACCCATTTCTCCTAGATGTTATGGTTTTGATGGCCCATTGGATATTATGGGTCGGCCCAAATATTTTTCTATAATCCTAAACCATGAATACTATCAACACTTTTAGAAAAGATAAGATTCAAGATTAAAATATATCACAATATTATATTAAGATTGTTAGCAATGCATCAAATTAAATATGTTTACTAGCGATCCATGATTTTAATTTTATCCATTTTCACTTCCAACGTGTGATATTTCTTACTATATTTTGAAGTATATAGAATCTAACAACTTATGACCAGTTGTATTTATTCAAAAGAATAAAGAAAACCAATAAATCAAATAAAATGATCATTAATATAATAAAGTGGATCGACCCATAATACCCATTAGGTCAATAGGTTCCGGCCCTATTGACCCATTTTGGAATTTAGGATCGGTCCCTATAACCCATTGAATGAATCTTGATCCGAAAAGCTGATCACGCTACCTTCTCGTGGGTCGGGTCAACTACCCAATGGATCGACCCGACCCATTTCCATCCATCCTGCCTCATCTCGCTCGACCAAAAAGGCAAAAAACCTGGATTTTCATTTCAGAGCAAAACCAAAGCTTCAAATCGAGGATTGAATTCAATTCATACGGTCTCTTCTCGATCAGCTGCAGCCGCGTAGCATAGGCCAATGCAGCTCCAGCTGAACAGAGCACACTGAAAATACACTGCAGGTCTGCAATGCAGCTCTACTGAGGTTAACCACTAGGAATTGTGTGAGGAAAAAACAAATAACCTACTCTTGCGAAGCTTCAGACCACAGTAGTGTGTGTGTATACTAAGGATTTTGACCTTGCAGGTTTGGTTTGCTTGTGAGTTCCCAAGCACTCCCCAATAGGTTAGGAAGCGAGCACTACAGCGTAAGACAGTGGTGGACCTGGGACTGGGAGCATTAGAATTCCTCCGGCGTAGACATTGGTCCCTCCTCCCCAGGAAGAACACGCGGCCCAACGAATAAAACTACTCCTCACTCCAAGGAACGGCGTGCGACGCCATTACTGCCAACAAGGGGCGAGGTGGCACACCGCCATGGCCGCCCTCAACCTGCTCTGCTCCCTTCAGGGAATGGAGCTCCCTGCTCACTGCACCGGCACACAAAGGCAAAGAGATATTATATATACTATCTACTGCATTGCCAGTGCTGCTGCTACCAATACCATCATGGTCGCAAAGCACAGCTCAGTGCAGATTATTATACTAGTAAGCTGAGAGATGTACGTACTACTAGCTAGCATCCCTGTGCTCGTCACTCTAATGACAGGCAGCACCTGGGGAGGTTGATGCCGCAATAGAAGCGCCACATGGGGGCCATGCCATCATACTTATGGATCATTACTCCCCTCCAGCACACACCGCAGGACACAAAGTAAAACGCGACCAGGCCTGGAGAAAACCACATTGATGGCGCCAACACTGTTTGCACATCAACGCTCCAAAAGGCCTGAATCATTTCATTTATCTCAAGGACAGTATGTGACGGAACCGTCAAATTAAAACTCTAATTAAACGTAATGTCAGTCATTTGAACACATCGGGCGCATTAGCTTAATGACTTAATTTGACGATCCTTTCTTAACCCACGGGCCGATCGAAACATCACCGGAAGTCCCACGCGAAGGTGGGCGCAGATGGTACAAGCACGATAAAATACTTGAAAATATACAAGGATGACAACCGATAACGAGAGTTTTACAAATTTAGTTCAAAACACAAGCTCACGTAATTTACATAAATTACATAATTTACAATTTTTACATAGCATAGCCAAACTCAAATGGAAAAGAAAAACATACAACTACACTACTTCACTGGTTCAGTTCTAACACCACCGGTCAGACCGGTACGTCTCACCAGTCAGACCGGTGCTACCTGGCCTAACCAACCACCGGTCAGACCGGTCGAAACAAAACTGAGGGTTGCACACCTTGCCCTCAAGTGTGCAACCCGCCAAATCCCTAATCTAAGGGTCTCTCTCCACCACTTCCCACCCCTCCGCATCTCTGCGGATGAATTTGACGCAGCAGGGGCAGAAATCAACGTCCGGGTGTCCTGTAACAAAAAAATTGATGGCAACAAACCCTAAGCAACTAGTACTCAGCAAGACTTACCCGACCAGTGGATATAACTTAGCCCACATATCTAGACATGCAAGACATTTTGGCGGGTGGTGGGATTTGCAAGAAAAACACTAGAGGTGAGTCCTTATTTTCCAGGTTTTAGCCTCCATTTATATTAATAGAATTACTAACCACCTAGGATTTGCAAAACTACAACAATCAAGGTGAGCAACCATTGATTAAATAATATCAGCCCATCTCATCTCATTCTTTTCCATTTCCTTTCTACGATGTGACCAAGAGATCAAGGCCCTCGTAACCGCGAGACACGGCGAATCGATTCGATTTAACCTTGCAAGGTGGACCTAACCAACACGGCACGCAAAAGCCCCGTCGGACCCCACGCACCAACCTTTCCCCTCCCCGCCTCGAACTACAGAACCGCCCCACCTACATATAGTCAGTCGAGCTCAACGTGAGACCACCAAAAGTAAACATATGCATCCCGTTTCTCCGCGACTACTCGACTCACCCTAAGGGGTGGTGATGAAGTTCTGTACTTTCGAAGCGAGGCAGTACTCGGCTTACTGGTTTCGACTACCTCCTACTCCCGGCATGCGGTTAGTACAATTCAATCCCCGATCAGCACAGCCGACAACGGAACGGTCCTTAATCAACATAGATGGGGCTACACCATTCCCCATCCGGTCTCCCATCCCATACCTTCCATCTTGAATATAATAATTCATATACTGTAATCTAAAGACATCCTATATCTCGCGAGTGACAGAATTATCACTCGACTTCTATCGAGCCCTATTAAGCATAGCAGTGCTAACGACCTATTCATACTAGTATGAGGCCCAGGAAAGCCTAGAGATCATGCGACTAAGGTTTCAAACAATTCCTAAACCTAATTCACAATTATCATAGACATATATAGGTGTCATAATTTGAAATAGTAGGATGTGCACCGGGGCTTGCCTTGCGACTGCTGCTCAGTACCGGGGTCAACTGGACCTTGGGCTTGGTTCTCACGCCGCTCTTCCTGCTGCGGGGCTTGCCCCTGCAGCCCCTATGGCTCCGTAACCACCTCGTACACCACTTCCTCCGCTGCGGCTGCTACACGTATGCATATGATATGAGTTAATGCAAGTATGATTTTATAATTACACATAACCATTGACCGAGCACAACTACTAAGGATCTACCCCAATTGCTCTTATTCACCTAAAAATACCCAAAAATTCGGAGTATCCGGACACCTGCTCGGAGTATCAGGACTCCCAAGTCCGGAGTTTCCGGGCCTATACCCGGAGTTTCCCCCGGAGTATTCCAAGTCCGGAGTATCCGGGCTTATACCCGGAGTTGTCCCCGGAATGTTAAAAATCCGGAGTATCCGGCCTTATACCCGGAGTCTCCGGGCCCGACAGTATTTTTTTCTACCAAGAACAGAAATTCTCATGGTGGGAAAACTAGCCCACCAAAATTGAAACCCTCTTGAATCCTAGTTCAAGGATGCATAAGGAGATGATTGACTAGAGGAAACCACTCAAAACCTCCTAGAAAGATAGATCGGGCCGGCACAAATTAGCGTACCTTGAACGAGCCGTTCCCGCGCGAAGAACTTGAAAACGAAGACACCCCGGGGAGGAACACATGGAGAGGAAGGTTCCCCATGCCGGTTGGAAGCTTCTATGGCTTTGGGGTCGAGTTGGGATGGGGGATTTGGAGGTTAGGGCTTGGGGGAGAGGTAGGGCGAGGTGAGGGAGTGAGAGGAAGAGAGGAAACGGGGAGGGAGTGAAAGTGAGCTGCTGAGAGAGAGAAATAGAGTGTTTATTATATTTGTGGGACCCAGATGACCAAATTAGGGGAAATAGAAATTCCACGCCCGGAGTATCCGGGCAGGGTGTTACACAGTCACAGTTCAAAAGCACAGCTCAATCCATGACAACTCGAAACAAACATGGTTGGGATTACATGCACCGACCAGGTGTTTAACACCACATCCTTTCATCTCATGGTAAAATATAGAGAGATGCCAAGGGAGGAGGTTAAGGAACAAAAGAAAACTCAGAAACACTGGTAACAACCATCTAACAGGCTCTACTCAGTACAAAAACACAAGCAATAACCATTCAGATCTCTCCCTCTGAGAAGTTAGCTTGACCTGAATCCATTGGACCATCATCAAGGAGAGCACACTGAACCACCGCCAATCGGATGCAATGACAGTTATCACTGCTGGTTGCCGGCAAGGAAATCCTTCTTCCCCGCTGAGGGCAGCGACCAATTAGTATAGCTAAAAGAGAACAAACTACAATGATCATTCTCATGTGGCTGGGATGGGGAACACACCTAATAGGCACTGAAAAAAACAAAAGCCTGAAGCAGCAAATAGGCTACCTACTACCATATCGCTGGATGAGGACCTTGTGAAAATCTCTCTCTTGCTTCTTCCTATACATTGGAGGCATTTGGATTTACTAAACTTCCAAATCCTCCCATTTCACTTGTTTCTCTCCTACGCTAGATCCAGCAGAGTCAGCAGCTGCATTGCGAGAACCAAGTATGAACAGACTGCAGATCAGTTGTGATTTTCCAGTACGGTTCCACCACCCCATGCCACTTTATCTTCTTCTGCCTTCTCCAGCGCAGTAACTTTAGCGCGGTGGCCTGGGGGAGGGCCCGCCCTGCTCCTCTCGCCTTGGGTAATCTCCATAGTCTCGTCAACAGATCCAGACTTGATATCAGTGGGTGGGATGAAACAGTCCATGGACAACCCAGGAACATTGAACGCAACCTCCTCAATGCTCCACACCTCCTCCATCCGGGTCTTGGTGTGGCTCATGGCCACCTCGCCGAACCGGAACAGGGTCACAACGGAGCGACCAGAATGCGCGATCATTATACCATCTACTGGACGGTAATCCTCCATGAACGAGCTGATGGTAGTCTCCCAGTAGACTGCATCCCCTCCGGTGTTTGACTGAATTCGGGTCAGATGTGAATCCTCAATGTGGACAAGAAGACCAGTCCTCTGGCTGAAGTACCCGAACATGACATGCCTGATCATCTCTGCAAGGCCCTCGCTGCGTGCCTTGAGGGTCTCAGCGTCTGTGCTCAGCTTCAAGATGAAGCAGTCCTCCCCATTCACCTTTTTCTCCCCAACGCACCGTGCACCAGCAAATATGCTTGCTGTGACCAGTGGATCCAAGCCCTGGAAAGAACATCATGCAGACCACTTGGGTAAATTGGAACCAGCTTATATGGCTGAATTAGCAGTGACATCCACAAACATGAGCATACCTGAAGGGCACGGCGAAGCTGGCGAACAGGGCCCTTGGCAGCATGGGCACCAAGCCATGGGGTGTGGCGCCACACGAGCTTGCCATTGCACCCTGCGTGCACCTTGCTCCCACCGACAGCCAGCTCTATGTACCACATTTCTGGAGCCATCTGCCACAGCACGAAGCGACCGGGCTCCCCGCCGCGTCCAGCATTGCGGTTCTTGGTCAGGCGGCCGGCGGTCTCGTGCTCAGTTGCCAGCATGCGCACCTTGCCCATGGTGTAGGCGTTGCGCACGGACGCCAGAAGCCTGTGCCCTCCTGAGGCCGCGAGGTACTGCTGCAGGATGTAGTGTGCCGACGAGGTCTCCTGTGGAGAAGCACAGTCACAAGCAATTCACTTGTCAGTAACAGTAAAAATATCCATGTTTTACAGCACCCCGGTAACAATCCCTGAATTAAACACATCCCAGCGGTGAAAATAAAGATAACACATTAACACATATCAGTCCTAAAGAGCAGTCAAAGGTCCCAAGACCAGAGATATCAGACATCAATAGTTACTCTTTACAGCGCTGTAATCACTAGCAGGGAATTTTACAGTCTACAGGACCATGAATTGAAGAACCAAGTAAACTCAGATACAGACATTCATGAAAATCTTGACTCCGGCATTTCGTCGAACACACGATCGTGGGGGAAAAAAAACAAAATTTGCAGCGCAGAGTGACAAGAGAGAAGAAGATCTCACGATGGGGGTGTCCTTGACGCTAAGGTGCGGGAGCGGCTCGGCGGTGCAGACGTGAACCGGCGCGAGCGGCGCGCCCATGACGCCGAGGAGCATCCTGAGGTCGCTGCGCGCCGCGCCGGCGGCGGACGGGGCGCGCGCGAGCTGGCCGCGCACCCAGTGCCCCCAGCCTTCCTTCCTCCCGCGCGCGCCTCCCCGGCCGCCGCCGCCGCCCTCCCCGTCGCCAGACTCCAGATCGGGCCCCTCCATGAGCGGCGCCAGCATCTCGCCGCCTCCTCCTCCGGCGAACCTGAACGCGGCGGCCAGGTCCGCCGCCGCCGCCTCGGACTTGCGACGCGCGCGCGCCGGCGACAGCCCGCGCGCCACCTCCTCCCGCAGCGCCGCGAAGAAGCCCTGCCGCCTCTCCATGGTCCAGGGCCGGGCGGGGAGGGGGACCTGCTCGCGAATAGCGGAAACCTTGCGGGGGCGCCCGGCGAGGCGTGGGCCGCGTGGCTCTGTGGCCGAGGAATGAGAGGGGTGGGAGGGGTCTGGTTGCGAATTTATACGGAGGCGTGGGCTGCGGTGGCGAAAATGGTGGGCAGCGGAGGCAGAGCTGGACGCCGGTTTGCAGGCGGCGAGCCTGCTGCGAGTGTGTGCGACGTGTGACGGCGAGTGGAGGTGGTAGACGGCCGCAACCGCAAAGTCGGCTGCCGATTCTCCTCACCTTCTTCGGGTGTGCTCACCGCTCCCGCGGTGCCAGCCGCTGCCCACTGTGGTACGGCCGCCGGTTTCCATCCTTGAGATATGGCGGTTTGTATTTTTTTTTGGGGTACTTCTAACTGCTAGCAGTTATTTACCAGAGTGAGTATTTTCCTAGGGTAAAATTTAGAAATGCGGTTTGGTATCTATACATAGAGCTAGGATATTTAGGTGTTTTGCAAATGAAACAGGTTATAGTTGTGTTGTAGGTTCGTCGAAATAAAATAGTTGTGTTGTAGCGAGTTGGACAGAAACGCTTTATGCATGATACTAGTAATTGGAGGGATGCGTAGCGTGTTGCTGCACGACAAATAGGAAAAGCTGGCAATACTACTGGTTGCGTGCCGTGAGTATCGTGAACCTTAATGATGTAATAGTTGCCGACAAGTAGTAATGTGCTGACATCATAATTGGTGAATTGAAACTGTAATCATACATAACCGAAATATAAAACACTAGCAATGGCTTAGCGGCTCCATTGTGCATGTATCCAAGGTGGTGACTCATTGTAGCATCTGTATCCAAGGTTTGGTGAGGGTTGTCGACAATTGCGTGCAAATAGTATCGATAACGGTAAGGGTTACCGGCAAGCAAGGTCATTGGTGGATTGATTAACGTCTATACTCCGCGACAAACCTGAATATAACGATGACGTTGGTTGCATAAGCAATATTATCCACATGCGAATAAGTAACAACCTTTGACAATTAATGCATTGAGGTTTCTGATTGGTGGATATAAAAAACATCCATTCGGTACGATGAACCGAAAACATTGGTAGTATGCTACCGGTCGTATGACAAAAGTATCAATAGTGACAACACTTTTCCATAGCGTGTATCAAAGGTTTATTGATCCCTATTTCACAACGGTTACGATTATCGGTGATCAATGTGTAAACATTAATTGACAGACTCAGGGCCCTGCAATCCTAGGCCCACCCCTAATCTTGTGGGCATATTCAAGTCCACTAGGGATAATCATTGACCATCCCATTTGTAAAAGATGTGAGTTATCATAATCCGTTGCTCAGCCCACCAAATGGCTAGGCTTCTAAAAACTCTTTCGTCCATCATCACGTTTATACTAGATGATTTGATGCGTAGAATCGAAGTTTCTGCTCCGTGACAAATGTGAAAGTGACGAGATCATTTGTTGCATAATATCGTTATCCGTGAACAAAAAAGGTAACAATTGTTCACAATCGATGAGTGTTGATGATAGTTGGTGGATAGCTAGACCAAAACAACACTGTATATATGAACCGAGAAAGTTGGCGATGTGATATTATTTCACACTTGAGTGTTTGCATCACTGTATATGCTGGCGGACTTTAGGAATGATTAAAGAGGTTTTTTCATTGGTTTACTTACCGTCAGTATTTTCGACGTCAAGAAATCCCGGAGAACCAACGGATCCTCACCCTGGGCGGTGAGCGTAGCCGCCGCAGCCCTTCCATCCACCTCTATCTCTTCTACGATTAAAAAACAAGAGCCTTCCATCCACCTCTATCTCTTCTACGATTAAAAGAAAAGAAAAGAAAAAGCAGGCGCAGGCCAGGCGAAGGGCGCGGCGCACGAGCCCCCAAACGGCGCCGCCGTTAAGCGAAGGTTCGGCCGGTCCGCGCGGCGGCCCTCACACTAACCGCTGCGGCTATCTCCTATTCCTTCCTATCCATCTATCCCCAGCGCAGGCTGCAGCGCGACGTGCCGGTCGCGGCGCGGTTCGCCCGCGAGGCGAGACGGGACCGCGCGCCCGGGCCCGGGCCCCCTGACGCACACGCACCGTCCATCCGAGAGGGGTTCCAGGCTCCAGCAGCAGGCAGGCTGCGCGCGCCCGTCGAGACGAGCCGTGCGGTTGGCGGCGTCGTCGCTCGGTAGCTAGCTTTCCACTCCCGGGATTCGCGCGCCTGCCGTTGGCGCCTGGGCGCTCGCCGGCACCCGTCGGTTACGTCTTACGTGGCCGGGCGCGGCCGCCACGTCCGCCCGTCGCGGCCGGCATGACGATCGCGTCCCGGGCGTTTGGCCGGGAGCGTAAAAAGGCGGAGGGGAGGGTGAGGGACTGAGGGTCCGCGTCACCGTCACGGCAGCCCTGTGCGCCTGGCGTCGGCTTCCCGCGTAGATCCGGAGCCCTGTTGCGCCGCCCATTGCTTCGGGATATATATATATATATATATATATATATATATATATATATATATATATATATATATATATATATATATATATATATACACTCCCTCCTTCCCAAAAAAATATGCAATCGTGGCGTTTAAATTTTGCCCCAAAACTAACACTCACTTTGACTAAAGCTGTCAGCTCGTACTGGTAATCTGAACAAACACAATGCAGGTTCCGAGTAGCAGGAAGGCTGCATACAGAGACGTGAAGCAATTTGGTTCACACATTCCATCTTCTAGAAGAGTCTTGCACCATCACACAGACATGAAAAACATCTATTACTATGCCGAATACTACTATACTCATTTTTTTTCTCTGGTCTGATGACGTGTGTTCTGCAAATCAGATTGTCTGAACATAACTGTACATAGGGACATTTAGATAATTTCTAGGAACTGATGCCTGGTCCTATAATTGTGTTTTTTTCGGGAAGGAGGGAGTATACATCATCGGCTTTCGATAGGTTTACTGCGTGGCACGCATTGGCCTTTTTTTCGCAGCGAGCTCATCGCGTGACATCAGAGTATACAGCCAGGGAGCTAGTGATGCGTGCTCCCAACACACACAAGAGCCGCGAACTTGCCCAGAAGGATACAGCCAGGGAGGGGGTTTCGTTTCCTGCTGCACGCATCCGCATGCATGGCCCGATAAGCCTCGCTCCCGTTGGTGTTTTTCGTAGTGGCTGCAGTTGCAGATGAGGGAGAAAAGCCATAGTATGGGCACGTAACCGCTGCTTTATTTCTTGTTTCTTTTGACCAAGGCCGCCGCCGCCGTACGCGCGTGAATACAAGTATTTTAGGACGGGGAGCCCCTGCATGCTGATATTTTTTATTGAAATAATAACCTGCTGAGATCTGTGCTATATATCTGGTTTATTTGATTATTAGTGTACAGAGAGATTTGTTGCCTTCTTTGTACAGAGATTTTCTTATAGGGTTATATATATAATATACAAATATATAATGCATGTACTCCCTCCGTTCTTAAATATATGACACTATTTACTTTTTTTCTTCGTTTGACTATTTGTTTTTTCTACAAATATTTATGCAAATAGCCAAATCTTCAAATTAGATTCAAGAGACTCTTGACAATAGACGTAAAGGTACTCATTTCACTTCATTTAACTAATTGATTAATTAAATAATGTTGGTCAAAGTTGAAGAAAAAAAATCAACAATGTCATATAAAAAAGAACGGAGGAAGTAGTGGGTTGGCGTGCTGGTTAATTAATCCTTAATACTAGAGCCGCCGATCCTTTTGGCTGGTGTAAAATTATAGTAATCCTACCATGTTGGACATGATGGGGTAGCGTCGTCATACCATACGTGGTATTATTAGTAGGCCAGTGCATCATCTTTGTTTGGCCTCCTTGCTTGTGTTTTTAGTATTAGGCCTCGTGCAAACACCAGGTGTTATGGGTTGTTGCTTCCTTTATTTCTGACGACAGAAGTAATCTCACACGGCGTACAAATAAAAAAAATACATCTACGCCTAGGAGCCTAGCCAATTCTCAGAGCTATTTTTTGGATCCATTCAAATTGTGCAACACGACTCATCTTTGAGAAGCTCTAACGAACTGATCCAAAAAAAAACATGGGGTGTTTGGTTCCCTCCCCAAAAAATTTACACCCCATCACATCAAAGAGAATCTTGCTATTTAGAAGTATTAAATAAAATCTGTTTACAAAACTTTTTACACGGATAAGTTGTAAATCGCGAGACAAATTTAACGAGCCTACTTAATTCATAATTCGCAACAGTAATGCTACAATAACCATCCACTAATTATATATTAATTAGGCTCATTAGATTCATCTCGCGATTTACAACCCATCCGTGCAAAATGTTTTATAAATAGATTTTATTTAATACTCCTAAATAGCAAGATTACCTTTCAAAATTTTTTTGAGGGAGTAACTGAACACAACCATGTTTTCTTGTCCTTAATTTCAAGAGTCATTTATCATAATTGTTTCTCCTTGATGCCCTGGCAAACTCCCGTTCTGACGTCCTTGCTCCATGAAAGATCCAAGTTATTTGATGGTAGTACAATGTTGGCAACTTGCCAAGTCCTTAGTTGCCATTTTACTTCTTATGTTTTGCATTAAATACGTGTCGTAGTTGGTATATTTCTAAGCACTCAACATTGTTTCCAAACTTTTTTACAATCAAATTCTAGACACTTCATCTGCCCTAGTTCGTTTTGTTCGAAATAACCACAAAACCTCGTTATTGATTGGTGTGTCCACAGTTGGATACTTAAATCTGGATGCGCAGATTTCAATCATAGAAAGCCTAGCCAACTTTCCTAACTTAATCTTATCCTATCATCAAAGGTAAAAAAAAAGAACTTCAAAAATACATAGGAAGGCTGGTAACTTCACTAATGGAATCAAGTAAAAACGAAGTCTCAACATTAACCAATATTTCGGCAATATAATAGTAATATAACTTCATATTTTGGATACTTTTGCATAGTGGTGAAAGTGTTAGAAATTAAATTGATTTGCTGGTACCATATATAATAATGTTTTTAAACAGAAGGATTTTTATATGTGCACACATGTATGTACACCCATGTGGTTCACACTACTGTTGATGACTGGCAATGCAATTGCCTATATGATCAGCGGGGCCTATATATGGCTCCCAGTGTGGGAGGAGAGCGTATCAAATCATATATAGTGTTTAGGATCAGAACCACTGGAGTCCAGTCCAGGGCATGCCGCATGCATGCGTACGTGGAGAACGGCCGGCATGATAATTGACCTAACATTGCGACTCCACCAACAATCTGAGTACGTACCGCAAACAATAATTAACCAAAAGGGCCGGGGCAAATTATTGAATCATGGCGTGATTGGCTATATATGGGCCAATGCAATGCATATATATATATATATATATATATATATATATATATATATATATATATATATATATATATATATATATATATATATATAACTACAAGTCCCTATTCGAAGTTGCTAAGATGCTTAGTAGCTAGGGGAAACACAATATATACGACATACAACAGCGTGATTGCATTGCCCCAGTTGCTGCCTGCTGCCGTAGTACCAACGACCGTACGAACTCTTGGATCTGGACAACCAACTTGCATAAAAATTGACAGGCCGCAGATCGAGAGCGTTCATTTAGTACATATATCATGGCAGCATCTTACTGTATGAATCTCCAATGAATCCTTGACACAGGCTTGTTTCTTCATGCAAACTTGGATATATTGAGTATGACTATTATTATTTTTCTACAAAATTTTGTACAAATCATTATCTGTACGGGTCTTAAATTATTAGCAACCTTCTAAGAAAAAGATCTGCATACTCCGCTCCAAATGAGATGCAATCCAACTTAAAAACCTTTTTCTTAAACCGAACCCGGCTTATAACAACATACATATAGTAGAGTAGTAGGTTTTTAAGGATTAGGCCTCGCTCCTCCAACAAGCAGCGATATCGCTTGTATCGCGTGAGGTGGCAGAGAGAGAAGTTGTAAAAAATATTCGCTGGCTTTTATCTCGCCACTAGCACGTGGTTCGTTTCCAAAACAATGAGAGAGGAGTCTCGGAGATCAAGTTGTGCAAACAACTGGTTTTATATTTTTTTTTACTTGTGTGCTCCACCTCAGCCATGATTTCGCCAAGACTATTGGAGGAGGCTTTACTATTGTCGGTATGTTCTTCTCGAGCGGATCATCAACCATTTATGTCTCTTTAACCGATTTAACCAACGTTGGTCGACAGTAGCCTAGCTAGGAAATACCTTGCCATTAATTAGTTGCTGCCTCCTCCACGGTGCCGCCGTCAATGTGGTGACGAGCACTATACCACAGCCCTGTCGGTCGGTATAAGTACCCTATACCGACGCACCATCGGTCGGTATAAAGTTATACCGACCCCTGGTATAGGTCGTTTTAACTGGGGTCGGTATAAAGTTATACCGACCAACAACACTATCCTGACCGATGGTTGGATGCTCTGTAGAGATATACCGACCCATGCATATATACTATGCAATTATTTATACCGACCAACAGTTTGAGGATATAGTTTCTATACTGACCCCAATCCAACAATACTAGGCATCATATATGATAGAAAATCACAGATATATATATTATAACATAATCTCACACTGAGAATTCATATGAACATAGCTGATAATTTTGAACTGAAGCCATAGGATATCAATGACACATATGACCAGAACTTGAGTTTTCAATTGAGAACATCATTTGTCTTGTCACAAAGCTTAGTTCTACCAAACTAGCTGAATTTGCTTGTCACAGCTCAGTTCAAACAGACAGCAATATTTACAACAAAATGGGAGGCAGCCAAGCTAGGTCAAATCAGTCACTAAACAACCATAGGTTTAGCTTGTCACAACACATCACAACAGTACACATACAAAATGTGTCAGGTTGCCAAAACAAAATAGCACCAACGAGCACTGATCCGCTTCCTACCAACATGATTGAGCATCAAGCTGCCTCTAGGACCTCCCACCTGAACAAAGTGAAAGTGCAAATTGTTAAAAATAATGCATTGAACGGTGACCAGCGAGTCGCAGTAGAGGAAACAGTGGCGCAGTCGGTGATGGTTCAGTGGGCGAGTCCCCTCGCTTCAGCGCCTCTCCAGATCGGGCAGAGCTAGGATTTGTGTGAGGCACTATGAGACGGCGAACTTTGGACCGCGTGCCCCAGCGTGCTCTCCTTGACTATATTATTGCGTTGCGCGAGAGGGGGTCCACTGCCAGTGAACGGCAGACGCGCCCCCGATCAGGGCACTGAGGAGGCTGAGGAATCGGTCCTTTGACTGATCGGAGATCACACAACTAACAGCCAGTAGCCATCTATACTTCACATGCAAAACTTGCATTATTTATTATATGAAATTAGACAGGCATTCTGCTTGATCTGACATACGTGCCCGATACCATCCGATACACACACATACACACATCCCTGCCATTTTCATCAGCTAGCCTGTCCGATCCGATCCAGCAACTACATATGGCTTACTATCGCGTAAAGTTCAGATCCAAGTAGCGATCGACAACAATTAGCTATAGTCTTGGAGCATGCATGCATACACATACAGATCATCTTGCATTATCTAGCTCTCAGGCTTTAATTTGCAGCGCATCATTGCTTTTTTGATAAAAGCATTTTTTAAATTGTCATGTATACAACATTTTTTGATAAAAAGCATTTTGGCTTCCAGAAACCAGCTCATTCAACGAGCTTAGCGAGCAAGCGCTCTCATATCGATCGACCAGTACAGGTATACGTACACACAATCAGAAGCGAGCATATGCATGTACAGTAGTACGCAGGGTATACCGTATCGTAAATATGTACAGTATGCATACAAGTACTAAACGGTTGTTGATGTTATATACTCTGCCGATACACACAGTACTTGGTAGTAGTTAGCACCATGCATGTCCTCGTATTGATAACGCTACGGCCGTGCATACGCTGCACGCGCATGTGAACTAACACAGGCAGCTATAGGGTTCGTCTGTAGTAGCTGATCGATCTACCGGCAGACTACAGTAGCGAGGAAACTTTGTTGCCCTAGGAGTACAATTTGTAGTGTAGCTCGGTAAGTGCAGGCAACTATGACCTACGCACAGAATGAAATGCAGTCGACATGGAGAATCGCAGGGTGGCACTTGATGGCTCTACATGTCTGAGGTGACCACTCTCTCAAGAAGCACTGTACAACTCTAAGCACCGTACAATAATTCCTGCAATATAATGAAAAGTATGAAAAGATAGGGACATGTGCCGTGCTCTGCAGCGATTTGTGCCGCGCCACTTTTGGTTAGCATTCGCAAAGCTAAACTCACGTGGCCATCTGCCGTCGTCACTACCTGCTTTAGACAGACAGAGCTATGAGTCTGTGGATAATTCCTCTAGTGGCATATTAATAAATGAGCATGCCGTACAGTTTCATATGCCTCGCTGTTTAGCTAATAATCTGTCTGGATTCTGTACGTGTCAGCTATAATAATAAAACCAAAACATAAAAGTGAGGGTCCGGTTATCCATGCATCTATCCAGCAGGCCTGCTTCCTGAACTTCTTCCCTCTCAGTTGAAACATTTTTTTCTTCCTCCACCACCGTACCGTATACCTGTTTGTTGCATTTGCTTGTCTGGTGGACACATAATTAGCCAATATACACATTTCATGCAACCATTCTAATTATGATTCTATTTATAAACATGTAGTCATGTACAACATATATATACAGATTGAATTGGCATAATATTTGGTCAGCCCCCGGCCAGAACTGCATGTATATAAACTCCTACTTGACCGCAGATGGATCTCCTCCTCTTCCTTTCACCCGGCATGCATGCACGCTGGCTGAGAATGGCTGCTGGTCCCGCCGGCCGGCCGGCCGACAAGCACGGAAGCAGAATTGAATTCAGTGCGCGAGCGCGAGCGCGTGCCCCCGGCTGAATCAAGCTGACTGACCCGACACGACCGCAAGAAATAAATCCTCACCTCGACGGGTTGAGACAATAATAATGCTGCAAGCCGACAGCGACCGCCAGCGCGTGCCGTTCCGATCCGGTCCTTCTCCTGTAAAGAGCAAAGGAGGAGAGGGGCCATGGCCCGTCTAGTATCTAGAGATAGCTAGACAGAGGGGCCACAAGCACACACGATGGATCCCGACCGACGACAGATTTAACAGCTACTTTGGGGTCACGCACATGCATGCACGCTCCTTTCAGCAACAGTAGGCGCGCGCTCGATCGCCCGGCCGGCCGGACTGGAACGGCTGCTGTGTCGCTCGACAACCCAGCCAGAGGACGGAGAGCATGCATGCATGGCTGCTGCGACCACGACCGTAGGGATCATATCGGAGCTGAGGATGCCCACGCAGCCTACGACTACGACACTGACGCACCACCGATCCATCGCTCTCTCGCATTTGATGCTGCTGCTGTCTGCTGATGATGCTCCGATCGCGCGCCCGCAGCTAACTAATTGGGTTTCGATCGGCTCCCATGATTGGCCACAACGTAGTAGCTAGCTTGGTTTGGTGCTAGTATTTGTCCGCACACATATTATGGCACACCAGCCGGCCCGGCACCGGCAGCCGTCGAGGCATCGCATTCCATGCATGGTCCAATTTTAATTATGATCCGAGGTACACTATTACTAGGACTACACTGCTGGAATATACAATGAAGAGCTGGATACACGCGCATGTGATGATCCGATCCCTCCCTATAGAAAATGGTTCAGGTTCAGCAGCGTCGTACAGCCGCCAGCCAGCCAGCCAGCCAGCCGCACTGCTAGTTGGACCGGCCGGTTCTTTCAATTTCCATCCAAACTTTGTCTTGCTCGTCATCAGTTTTAATTTGATGGTCCATCCCGCACGGCGATCGAGCGAACCCAGTTTGCTTGGCTTGTTACTAGGCCTTGTTTGGCATGCTAGGCCACGTTAGGAATAGTAATATTTGATTGCTAATTACGGTGTCAAACAAAGACAGTTTACAAAATCAACTTCAGAATCCCCGCGCTAGTGACCCTGAAGAATCTAATGAGGCATTTGATAGTGCGATTAGAGGATTATTACTGTAGCACCACTGTAGCAAATCACCGATTAATTACCGTCATTAGATCCGTCGCGAAAAGTTACACTCATCTCTTAAAAAGTTTTGCAAATAGACTTTATTTAGTACTCCATACATACGAAATTCTTTTCTCGAAAAACATGAGTGCTAAGATTCTATCACGATCCAAACAAGACCATACTCAAGTCTGTGGATTGGTCCAGAACCAGCTAGTTGGCTGAAACGTATACACCGGAGCGGAGCCAAAACGTATAAATAATGGCAAGCAGTGAAGAAACCTGCCGTACCTGTACGTAGCTAGCTAGCAACTGTATGTAGGTCGTCGAACAAAGAGGTACATGCTGACTTGCCGTACGTATATTATATAAAGTACATTCAGGTTATGGGAGTGCGAGTAACTTCGCATGCATCGGCTGCATCATTGCACTACTAAAAAATAGGCCAAAGATTCAAGCCAAAGAAACCACTTGTTGTTTGAACCGGTACTAATGGGAGACATCAGCACCGGCTGCATCAATAACCGGTACTCTTGGCCTGCTCCGAGCGCTGATAAAGCACGTCACAGCACAAACCGGTTAAATCCATCAGCCGGTACTAAATTGGCCATGCATCAATGGCACCGGGTAGTGGCACAATCCGGTACTTATAAAACAGACATTAGCACCGGTGGAAGAAACCACCCGGTACCCATGCCTCTCGCGTCTCTGATATTTCTAAGTGCTCGCGTCAGCCATTAGCTCTCTCTTGCGTCTCTCCAAACACGACCAGTGTCTCACCTCAGCACTCTCTCTCTCACTCGGCAGGTGCTTCGGCCGGCGTAGGAGCTTCCGCTTCGGCGGCAGCGTGCCCGGCCAGCTTCGGCGGCGGCGAGCTGCTACGGGGGCGTGCACGCCCGGCCGGCGCCAGAGGAAGGGGCCCGCCGGCGGCCACGCGCAGCAGGAAGCTTGCGCGAGGCGGAGCGGCGCTCGGGACGCGCAGTAGGAAGCTTGCGCGAGGCGGGATCCAAGGCGGCGACTGCTGCCAGATGCAGCGGCGGCGGGATCTGCGGCCTCCGCACGGAAGCGGCTGCTCCGGCGGTGGTGCCCCTAGACCTGGGGGCGGGCGCGGCGGATCTGGGCCTCCCCAAGCGGCGCGGCGGGGGCGGAGAGGACGGCGGCGGCGATGGGGAGGGGAGGTGGCCACGCTCGCCGGAGTGGCGCTCCCCTGGCTCACGCGGAGCAGCACGCCGGCAGGGGGCGCTCGAGCCCTGGCTCACGCGGAGCAGCACGCCGACGAGCCATCTTGGTCGGAGCAGCGGCGGCCCGCGGCGGATCTGGAGTCGCGGTCGCTCTGCGCAGGCGGCGTCCATGGCGGCCGGCGGCGCGAGCGGGCTTCCTCCCTTCTGGTGGTCGACGTCGGGTCCGGTGGCGGTCCTGGCGCGTTCCCCCTCCTCGGCCCCTCTTCTCCCACCTCCGTTGGGCGGCGGCGCACCCCGCAAGCACGGGTCGTGCGTGGCCTTGCGCGGTGGCGGCCGCTCGGGTGGTGAAGGGCAAGCGGCGACCAAGCAGGGGCGCGAGGACGGCGGTTCTTGGCGGCGCGGCGGCCAAAGGAGGAGTGGGCCAGAGCGCGGCAGCAGGAGCGGCGGCCGGCACGAGCGGCTCGGAGAGCGGCAGCAGGAGCGGCGACGAGGCGAAACTCCGGGCCCGAGTGCCGGCAGTAGGAGCTCGAGGCCGAGCGCCGGCAACAGGATGCCTGCTTATTTTTTTTTGCCAAAAATGTTTTGGTACCGGTTGGTCTTTCCAACCGGTACACATGGATGCCTAAGGCACCGGTTGAGAAATCCGATGTCTTAGACTGAGGCCATTGGTCGCGGTTGCGGGGCACCGGTTGCGAAACCGGTTCTTTTGGCCCTTCTCAGCCGGTGCCGAACTCCTGTTTTCTAGTAGTGCAGTTCAACATCACGCAACCAACCCGTCGATCGGATTGCCGCCGGTGCGGCGTATGGCCGGCCGGCCGGCCGTGCACTCTCGCAGAGCCAGTCTCCACGTGCGGGCACGCCGCGTGCACATCTTCATGTTTTCACAGCCTCCGCGTGTTATTTGTTGCCGGCTAGTACGATTCAACTAATGAGCAGAGTGTACAGTTTACAGCAGGCCAACAGTACTATACTATGCCACTGTACGTTTGTATTGATTAATTTGCTCCCTTTGTTTCTTGCTGCTCTAACTGCCATAAAAACTTCTATGGATGGAAAAGGGCAAAGAATGACACTGAAAATGTAAATTAAAATTTCTACAGCACTGAGAATTCCCAAAATGTCTACAGCACTGAGGAGGTTTCTAATTAGCGCGCGCTAGAATCGATCGGACAGCCTCCTCCCACTCCCACTCCCACTGTCCGACTGCCACTTTTTTCCCGGTCTTTATTTCTCCTTCACCCCTCCGCACACTGCTCCACGTGCTGCAGCGCAAAAAGGAGTTCTCCCCCCGCAGTCCACTGACACCACTATGGACACCGCCGTCCTTATTCTCTTTCATCATAATATATAAATATAAACTATATATACAAACTTATATAAAAATAAACTATATATACAAAATATATGTGAATTAAAATATTATAAAAATTTATAGAAAAAAGCTATATACTAACTGATATACAATATATTTGTATAACAACATAATTTATATTCATAAGTTGTGTAAAAAGGCAAAACTTATGTGCATAAAATATGTGACAAAAAAGTTATATTTATAATTTGTATGATGAAAATTTAGATTCGTAAATTATGCATAAATATTTGGACAAAAATATTACAATAAAATGTTACAAGTAAAAATTTTAAGATAGAAAGTTTTAAATAAAAAGATAAAAATATGCTGCCGGTCAGGGAATACGTCGCCACCCACGTCCAAGATGTCGTGGTTGCGACGCGAGGTCGCAGCTGCAGCACGGCACACAGCATCGCAGCTGTCACGTGGATTTGTGGATAAAGGAAAAGAAAAAAAAATACTAAAAGTCATCGACGGACGACGGGATCGCAAGCGGAGCAACAGGATCGGAGTGCGAGTCACCCGGTCGGAAAATCGAGCGTTCGTACGCTTCCTCACGCTCGCGTGTGGAATTAGAATTCCGACAGGGCACCCTTCCATTCAGCTCTAATTTCGCCCCTGAAAGTATGCGTATATCACTGGCATGGTTCCTTTGCTGGAAAGTTATCCAACTTTTCCACACTTCCACAAATAATGTAAAGTGAAGCAAGGATGTCATCTTGATTTCAAAAGAAATATACGAAATAGTATAAGTTTTATTTATGAAGAGAAAGTTTGGCCCTCTACATCATACTATACCATGTTAATTAGCTGTCGGCTAGCTACTTCCAAAAAAAGCTAATCACTTCATATTTGAAAAGTTCAAATCTAGTACTAGTGTATCACTTCTTTTTTTCTTTGTCGAAAAAGTAGTAGTGTATCACTTCATTAAAGAAAACTAGCAATGAAAGCAACTATTGAGGTCGTCGTACAATAATGTTTGCCACTAATCTAGATAAACAATCAATCGTACTAAATATGGACATGTGCTGTGCTCTCCCCGGATTTGTGTCGCGCCACTTTTAGGTAGACCTCATGCAGCCAATACCCTAATTAGACGCTTTAGAAAGGACAATTAGCTGTAACTAATACCCCTAATATCGTATTAAAAATAAGCATGCAGTACTTAGAAAAGATGTATGCCCACTGTAGCAGTAACATGGTTTGCCATCCAATTACTTCGCAGTAACATGCCACATCCATGTGGTACGTACGGGTAGCAACTAACAGCCGGGGAAAAGGCCGGCCAACACATCACTTCAACGGCAACCTTTAATTTTTTTGTGATATAGATAGAGGAAGCTTATATACGAGATCGAAATAAGATTAGCAACAAGCACGGTAGGCAAATTAACTGGTCGATGTCGAGCCCATGCACGTGGCATTCGGGTAGCCCGAAAATTTCTGGTCGGGTTTTTTGAAATTTCGGGTTTTGAGATTTGATACCCGAAATTTGCTAAAAAAAAATGAAAACTCGACATTTCGGGAACCCGAAAATTCGGGTTCGGATTCGGCCCGAAAATTCGGGTTCGGATTCGGGTAACCCTAAACTACTCGAAATTTGGTAGCAGTCGACGGGCAAGAAGGCGTCGGCGGCGCCGGTTGCACCACCGGCCGGGGTAAGGGCGGGGCGCCGCGTCGGTCGGCACAGAGGTGCCGCGCAGATCAACAGGAGCGGGGGCGGGCGGCAGTGCCGGCGGCACCGGTGGCTGGCGGGGCCGTGAGCGCCAGGGGCGAGGACCTTGGAGGCCGCAGATGCCGGCGAGGGCGGGGCAGAGCGGGAGCGTCGAGCCATCGGGGGCGAGGTGAGGAGGACGTCGAGCCATCGGGGGCGAGATGAGGAGGGCGTCAAGCGGCGGCCGGGGTGGGCCTGGGCGCAGTGGCAGCTGGAGGCTGGTGGCGTGGGGGCTGGGGGAGTGGGGGGCAGGCCGCATGGTGCTAGCTAGGGTTAGGGTTAGGAAGGGATTTGTTGGGCTGGGCTGAAATGAGTAATATTTTTGGGCTAGCCTGCTGTTTGGGTTTTTCGGGTAGTTCGGGTGCCGTGGCCTGATACTCGAATTACCCGTAATAATTTCGGGTACCATGGGTTGGAACCCGAATTAGGGTTCGGGTTTTTCGGGCTCGGGTTTTTCGGGTACAAGTTTTGGGTTTCGGGTATTTTGCCCACCCGCTGCATGACGTCGTAATGCACGTCCGCGTGCTACAGTGACGGGCAGGTACCTCGCCAGAGATGGATGGAGCGGCCCACCCCGACCGCCATTTTCACTTCACCCGGCCCGGCCGGCAAGGAATTATTTTACACGCTGTAAATCAGTAAAATAATTCAACCTTTTGTGGATGCTAGCTTTTCCTGAGTTAAATAGTCCTTTTGATAGCTAGGAATTATTTTACTGATTTTCTCTATTTTCTGATAGATACCCATCATTTAAACCCTTGTGATTTTTGCGCTGTTTTTACAGGTCACCTGCAATAATATTAGTCACCTTCCAACTAGGTTGGCATCAGTGAAAGGAAATGAGTACCTGACCGTTGACATGTCATTATTGGTAAAACAAAAAAAAAAGGTAAAAGGGGGTATGGTATGGGCCAGGCATGGCTGTGGTCACAAGGAATCGAGTGGCGGCCTTGTCGCGTAATTTCGGAGCACATGCACGCTACTCCTGCACCTCAACTGAGAATGGGATCGGCATTGACAGGCGGTGTACGCCGTCGAGTGGGACGTACGTACAGCATACGCCATGCAAGGACCGATCCATCGCATTCGTTCTGATCATTCGTGGCGGTCGAGATCCTGTACGTACGTACTGTAAACGCAACTTGCCTTTCGGCCCACATCATTGGTCGAAGGGCCCACGGGACGATCTAACGAAAAAGCAGCACTACTAAAAAATGTTGATTTGTCCCGGTTGGAAAACCGCTGTTGTCCCGGTTTCCCAACCGGGAACACCAGTCCGGGACAAAAAGAGGGTGCCCTTTTGTCTCGGGTGTGGCAACCGGGACAAAAGAGGACCTTTTGTCCCAGTTGGTAACACCAACCGGGACAAAAGGGTGCGCCCACGGCGCCGCCATGAAGAAGACCCCCTGTACCAAGTGGCTACCTACCTAGCCTTCTTGGATCAGCTCTTTGATGAGCAAGCCAGCATCCTGAGGGAGCAGACCCATCGAGCCGAGCAAGCAGAGCTCATGGTAAGACTGCAACAGATCCAGGCAGCCCAAGCTGAGGCGAGAGCCGCAGCCGCGGTCAGCAGCGAAGCGGTTGTCCAGGAGAGCCTCAGGCAGGCCCGGGACCGGCGTATGCAAGAATGGACCAGAAGTGGAATGCCAGTCCCTGCAATTAGGGAAGACCATGTCCTACTTGGGACGCCCGTTGTAGGATGGGGACCACTCTTGAGAACCCCACAAGCCCCACCCGAGAATCTTGAAGGGTCTACTGCCGCTGTTGAAGGAGAAGCTGCTGGACAACCCCTGGAAAACGGGAACCTAGAGAACGGCGAGCAAGGACTACTCGTTCCCCTGCAAGCACACTCTGCCCCAGAAGAAGGCTCGCCCCGCGAGTAGCTTGACCCGAAGCCACCCTAGAAGAAGCCCCCCAGTCCCTTTGGCTTAAGTTGTACCCTTAATTGTGAACTTTGTACCCGGATGGGTAGTACGCGTTTGGCCTTATCCCAGTGTGTACCCCCCCTTGCAGTAATAAAGTTGTTCATGCTTGTTGTTTGCTAGTCTGTGTGCTTGTTGTTAGTCTGTGTGCTTTCGGCAGGAGAAAGATTCTGCCTTTTCAAAAATACAAATTAAATAACTTAAACATCACTTAATCCTAATCCCAATCTCACAAAGACCCTACTCAATCTACAGATGGCTTCCCGAAGCGGTACGTGGGCCTCCCACAATCAGACCCCTGCAGCCGCTGGCGCGGGAGGACAGCCTAACGGACAGGACCCTCTTCAGAACGAACAGGAAGTGAGCCAGAATGGAGAAGGAAACCAAGAAGAAGTGCCACTGCCACCACCTCCACCTTTCGGGGACCTGGCACAGGCAATATGCAATCAGACCCTCATACTGGAAGCCCTGGCCAATGCACTCATCAATAAGCGGCAATGAGAGCAGACCATGAATAACAAGCTGACAGCTTTCTTGAGGACCAAGCCACCCACCTTTGCGGTATCCAGCAACCCCTTGGAGGCAGATGACTGGCTGCGTGTGACCTAAAGGAAGCTCGAGCCATTCGAATGCCAAGACCGAGACAAGGTTCTTCTGTCTCACTAACTCACCGGAACTGCCTTAGCTTGGTGGGAGAATTATTGTGCCACCACCATCACTTGGGACGAATTTGTGAAAGAGTTCCACCACTACCATATCCCCGCAGCCACCATAAAGCGCAAGGCGGATGAGTTCCGCGCACTACAGCAAGGGAGCATGTCTGTGGAACAGTACACCTACCAGTTCATGGAGCTTGCCCGCTATGCACCAGAGGAAGTGGATAAGGATGAAAAGAAGCAGGACATGTTCAAGAAGGGGTTGAGCCCAGAACTCCGGACTTTGCTTACCCCTCAGATATATCCAGACTTCAACAATCTGATGAAGATGGCCATCCTCACAGAAAGGGCCAAGGCTGAAGAAAGGAAGGAAAACAAGCGCAAGTTCCTGGAAAGCAAAGCCCGCTAGCAGGACCGCTTCCAGAAACCAAGGAGCTCCAGCTATACTGCACCAAGATCTCAGGCCCCAATGCATTATAGGATGCAGTCACAAGTGACAGGATCTCAGGCCCCTAACGCACAGTTTAGGAGCCAGAACACCATGAAAGCCCCGCAGAGCAACGCCAGCCAAGTCACCACCAACAACAATAATGCTAGGGCATGTTTCAAATGCCGTAAGATAGGGCATTACATTGCCAACTGCCCATATGCCAAGAACAAGCCTGCGGCATTAGCCTTCTCCAACTCGGTGAATGGGTCTAGGCCACCTGTATCCGAAGCCAACCGTGTCCCCGTCGGTAGCAACAACAAGGGCAACAACAACAGCCAGCAGCCTTATGGACGAGCCCGCGTCAACCACATCAATGCACAGGAGGCTCAGGGTGCACAAGGAGTGGTACTTGGTGAGTTCCTAGTCAGCTCAACTCTGGCAATAGTGTTATTTGATTCTGGAGCATTACACTCATTCATATCGTCAAGTTTTGTGGATAAGCATAAAATACCTACTGTACTACTAAAAACACCCCTATTAACCCGAATGCCTGGAGGTGACATCAAGTGCCAACTAGGTTGTTTACGGGTAAGGATCAATTTAAGTGGGGTAGAATTCCTAGTAGACCTAGTAGTACTTAAGTCTAAGGGAATAGACGTGATCCTTGGAATGGACTGGTTAAGCCTACACAATGGTCTCATAGGTTGCACTGGCAAGGTGGTACACCTAACGAAACCAGAAGGAGTACGAGTGACCTGCCATACCCGGGGAAGTGGACCAGACCCAATGGTGTTTAGCATGGAAGCTAAGTCCTTGGAAGAAGTTCCAGTTGTAAACGAATACCCAGATGTTTTCCCCTAAGAACTTCTAGGAATGCCACCAGATAGGGATATAGAGTTTGCCAACGACCTTGTCCCTGGAACCACTCCTATAGCTAAGAGACCCTATAGGATGGCAGCCTCCGAATTGGCAGAATTGAAAAAGCAATTAGAAGATTTACAATGAAGTGGCTTCATTAGACCAAGCTCATCGCCTTGGGGAGCTCTAGTTCTATTCGTCGAGAAGAAGGATGGGAGTATGAGGTTGTGTGTAGATTACCGTGCTGAACGAGGTTACCATCAAGAATAAGCACCCTCTCCCCAGGATTGAAGATCTTTTTGATCAGCTAAAAGGAGCCAAGTACTTCTCAAAGATATATCTGTAGTCAGGATATTACCAGCTCAAGATTAGGGAAAGCGACATCCCAAAGACAGCCTTTGTCACCCGTAACGGACAGTTTGAGTTCACCGTGATGTCTTTTGGACTCACCAATACATCTGCTTATTTCATGAATCTCATGAACAAGGTGTTTATGAACGAGTCAGATAAGTTTGTCATAGTCTTTATTGACGACATACTCATCTACTTCAAAAGTGCTCAGGAGCATGAACAACACCTAAGAGTGGTTCTAGAAAAGTTGAGAGCGAATAAACTCTATGCCAAATTCAGCAATTGTGAATTCTGGCTTGAGAAAGTAGCTTTCCTTGGTCATATTCTGACCGCAGAAGGAGTAGCAGTGGACCCCGAGAAGGTCGAAGCAGTTTCCAACAGGCAGCAACCGACCAATGTTAGTGAAATCAGAAGCTTTCTTGAATTAGCTGGGTATTATCGGAGATTTATTGAGGGATTCTCCAAGATAGCCCGACCCATGACAGAGTTACTTAAGAAGGAAAAGAAGTTTGTCTGGACAGAATCCTGCGAAAGGAGTTTTCAGGAATTAAAGAGAAGATTGACAACCGCTCCAGTACTAACCCTACCAGATATCCACCGGGACTTTGTCATCTATTGTGACGCATCCCGCCAAGGGTTAGGATGTGTCCTCATGCAAGACGGAAAGATAGTAGCTTATGCTTCCCGACAGCTCAGGCCTCATGAGCAGAATTATCCAACATATGATCTGGAGTTTGCAGCCGTAGTGCATGCCCTCAAGATTTGGAGACATTATCTAATTGGAAATAAGTGTGAGATCTGACCACAAGAGTTTGAAGTATATTTTCACCCAGCCAGATTTGAACTTAAGGCAAAGAAGGTGGTTAGAACTGGTTAAGTATTATAATATGAAAATTCATTACCAACCTAGCAAAGGTAACGTGTTAGCCGATGCCTTAAGCAGGAAATCTTATGGACCCAAGGATGCCCATCTGCAGGAAGAAATGACATGATTGAATGTGCACATTGTCCCTCGAGGTTCCATTCGCAAGATGAGCATTCAACCCACTTTGGAGGATAAAATCAGAAAGGCCCAAAGTGCGGACAAGGACTTCATGAAAATCCAAATGCATATTGGAGAAAATAAGGCACCGGACTTTAGAGTGGATAATGAGGGAACTTTATGGTATAAAAATAGGATTTGTGTGCCCAAGGAAGGGGACTTCTGGCAGATAATTATGGATGAAGCCCATAACTCGGCCTACTCCATCCACCCAAGATCCACCAAGATGTATATGGATTTAAAACAAAAATATTGGTGGAACGGAATGAAGGCGGATATTGCACGGTTTGTCGCCCATTGTGATATTTGTCAAAGGATCAAGGCCGAACATCAGAAGCCAGCAGGATTGTTGCAACCCCTACCCATCCCGGTTTGGAAATGGAATGAGATAGGAATGAACTTTGTTGTGGGTTTGTCCAGAACACAGAAAGGACATGACTCCATATGGGTAATAGTGGACCGACTCACTAAAGCGATTCATTTCATACCCGTGCGGACCAATTACGGTGGAGAAAAGCTAGCTAAGCTTTATGTGGAAAACATAGTAAAGTTGCATGGTGTGCCTAGCAGAATTGTTTCAGATAGAGGGACCCAATTCACCTCTAAGTTTTGGAAAAGTTTGCATAAAGCCATGGGCACCAAATTGGATTTCAGTTCCGTCTATCACCCACAAATGGATGGCCAAACAGAAAGGGTAAATCAGATTATGGAGAATATGTTGAGAGCATGTGTCCTTACCTATGGCAAGGATTGGGAGCAGAGTTTGCCCTATGCGGAATTTTCATACAACAACGGTTATCAAGGAAACTTGGGCATGTCACCATTCGAAGCTCTTTATGGGAGAAAATGTAGAACTCTTCTGATATGGTCAGAAGTTGGAGAACGTGCCCTAGTTGGACCCGCACTCATAAAGGAAGCGGAAGAAAGAGTGACCGAGATTAGAGAAAAGTTGAAGGTCGTCCAGTCTCGACAGAAGAGCTACGCAGACAAGAAGAGACGAGAAATAAGCTTCAACCAGGGAGAGCTCATCTACCTTAAAGTTTCACCTATTCGGGGAACTCGAAGATTCCAAGTACACGGAAAGTTAGCCCCTCGGTATATTGGACCATACCAGGTGCTAAAGAAAGTCGGAAAAGTAGCCTACCGACTCCAACTACCAGAGGAAATGTCAGATATACACCCGATGTTCCATGTATCCCAGCTAAGGAGATGTTTGAGGGTGCCTGAGAAAGAGCATGTGCCAGAAGAAGAAATAGATCTACAAATAGACCTTCGATACCAGGAAGTACCTGTCAAGATTTTGGACACTATCACTAGGAGGACAAGAAACTCCGAAGTACGGATTTGCAGAGTTCAGTGGAGCAGACACGGAGTAGAAGAAGCTACATGGGAGCGTGAAGATGCTCTGAAGAAAGAGTAGAATAGGTTGAAGATATAATGTTTTGCTAGGATTGTTTTAACCTACCAAGCTCCACATAAGCCTTCCACTTTTATATATGAGTAGAATAGGTTGAAGACAATCTAACGTAGGCTTGAGCGACTTGATGAGATGAGTATTTCCATGATCTTTTGCAAGATAACCTCACTTATGTTTGATATGCATTCTTTTGAAAACTCTTCACGATGAAACAAGGTAAAGGTTTGAAGTTCGCTTAAGTTTGAGAGCATTGCATTTATTTATTATTGTGGCTTGTTCTTTAATTGCTAGTCTATCTTCCATAATGAAAAAGTAGCTGGTCACAACATGAACTTAAATGCTAAATACTTGAGAGAGCAATATGTCTTGTTATGTATGACTAAGTGCGGAGAGGACATTGAGGGGCAACGCTGATTTCTTTATAAGCAAAGCTCCTGGACTTACTCGAGGAGGAGCAAGGTTTAAGCTTGGGGGGAATGTTGGCGCTCCTTAAGTACCCACTTTATCCCTTGTTTATCCTTGATAATGGCATGCATTTAATATCAAAATCACTAACCGTCCTAATCCCGGCCTAATTATTGGTCATTTTCACACTTGCACATATATTTTGGAGGAACTTCATTTTTGCAGGTTTTTGGCCTATTTTGGAGCATGAAATGACGAGGCCCGTGATCGAGCGCTAACACGGAGAAAGACGAAGGCCAAAGCCCAAAGGAAGGACCAAATCCCATGTTGATTCGAAGCCCATTCAAGCACATCCATCCTCCAAGAGAGCCCAATGGACCAATCCCACGAAGATGAGATCAAGATACTTCGGGATTAAGCAAAGCAAATGAAAATTTAAGGAAAGATTCCCTATCATATCCGTTCCTCGAAGATATCTCCAAGATAACGACGTCCAAAGGGGTGCAATCGTGAAGGACATAAGCTCTAGAAGATGTGAGGAGTCTGCACGCGAAAGATGAGACCGAGGCGAGCCCGAAAGGGGGTAGGCCGGCCGGCCTAGCCCGTTTACGAGGCGGTTCGGCCTCCCCTTCGACCGGTGGCTTCCTCGGCTTATAAATAGCTCGCACCTTATTCAACTCGTAGCATCCATCCACCCAGAACTCGATGAAAACCTAGGGCCAAGACCGGAGGGAGACGACGGCCGCCGCAAGTCTTCGAAGTTGTCTAGGAGATGGCTTAGGCCGCCCCTAGCCGCCATGGCCTCCCTGCGAGGTTGTGCCATGGTGGAGTTCATGAGCTAGTTGGAGTCGTCAATGGTATGTACTCGGTGGTGACGATCCAAACGAATCTATTATGTGAGTAATGATAATCATGTCTTCCGAATCTATTAGCGATCATGTTCTCTCTTTCGATTTCGTTCTTTTCTTTGGGTTTGCTTCATCTTAGATCTATTATCGAGATAGATCTCTTAGCATGATCTTGTAGTCATGGTGGCTAGAGGTTCATGGCGGAACTACCAAAGGGGGTTCGACTTGCTTCAGGGTATTTCGTCCAAAGGGGGGGCATCGTGACAGGACATTCCCACTGAGTAAGCGGAGTATCGAGGGATCGGATTGGAGATTTTGAGTTTAAAGATGCTTTTGATTGAGATGCATGATTTATTTGCTCGTTAGCTTGAACTACAACTAGATGACGATAGGCCTAGTCATGTCTTTGGTTTAGCTATGGTTACACCTATATTCATGGATGAGATCAACCTTTACACATCACTCATATCTGTCAAAGGTTTACCCTTTATATGCTATCAATGCTTCATGTTAGGATAGATCCGTTAGATTAGATGGAAAACCTTAGGTAGTTCTTTGTCGATCCACAGATTGATAAACCTTGGGGGAATACTCTAAGGGAAAAGCTACACGAACCGTGCGCTTGCGGTATACAAATTGGGGCGCTAAGGAGCGTCAACAAGCTTTTCTGGCGCCGTTGCCGGGGATCGGCAACACGAACCCTAGGGCGATCTATCTAGTTTTTGGACTAACCCTAATTTTATTATTGCATATATCCTGTGTTTCTTGTTTGTGTCCATGAATGCAGGTAAAACCCTAGACACAAAGCGATTGAGAAGTTCTCAACGTCCGTACTTTGACAAGTCCAATCTCACTCAAGCAAGTTGATGGCTACGTGAAGACCCGCTCTTTAGTGGTAGGTGCTAACTTTTGTTAGTGGCCCAGCATCCGCTATCGAGTCCCCACTCCCCAAAGAAAAAGATGATAAATAAGGTACGCCGCCTTGTCAATTGATTTTAAAGACTAATGTTTTTGGGAAAACTTGTTTGTTCAAGCAATAGGTATGAAGCATGCCCGCGAAGAAAATCGTGCGATCGGATCATCATCATCTCCAAAATGTTACTGTTGTAATGAGTTTTTCATCCAAGATCAGAAGTACCATGACCAAATAATAGATTATTTTGAAGGTCCATCAAGTCTACTTTCCAACGCATCAAGAATCATGAATTTTGGAGATCGGTGTGAAGAGTTATGGTAAAATCTTTCAACGCTGTGCGTTCTGAAATGTCTCGGGACAGAGCGTAGTGCCGGAGTAAAACGACCATAACTTCTTCATCCGGAGTCCGTTTGGGATCAATGACCACTCGTTGAAAAGGTAATTTCATAAGGCTTTCCATGGAGTAGAATTTTGGTATATGTTCTGCGCAGGATGATCAAGGAATTCAACAAAGAAGAGGCAGCAACAAACAATGGAGAAAGTGATGACGATGTCGCAAGATGTTTGGAGAACCTTGTGTACAAAAGTTGATGATTTGAAGTTGACCAACACTAGAGGCAACAAGATTAGAGGAACCATGATGCCACCCATCTTCTCCATGGGATGCTCAAGAAGCTTCTAGTAAATGTTGTCATGCTTAAACCCCGTGAATACCAATGACTTGTCTTCTTCAAAGGTTACTACAACACCATTCTTGTCAAAGGTACACGTTAGTCCAAGATCACATAATTGAGCAATTGAAATAAGATTAAAACTAAGTGATTCTACAAACAAGACATTAGAAATAGATAAATCTTTAGAAATTGCTATTCTACCCAAACCTAAAGCTTTTCCCCTTGAGTTATCCCCATAGGTGACATGTTCATGATCGCCGGGGTCTTCAAGAGAGGTGAACATGCTATCATTGCCGGTCATGTATTGAGAGCAACCGCTATTAAGTACCCAATATTTTCTACCGGCTTTGTAGTCCACCTACACACATGAGAATCAATTTTGAGTTTTTGGAACCCAAGCGAACTTTGGTCCTTGCACATGTGTGACAAGAGCTTTGGGAACCCAAAGTTGCTTCGGGAGCTTCTTCTTTGCTTCATTTGTGATCTTGCAAATGAATTTGGCCTTCACCTTGCCCTTTACCTTACTCAAAAGAAATTGGTTATTTTGATGCATAGATGAGTAATTTTTAGGTAAAGTAGGGAAAAGACGTGATGGCAAAGGACACTCCCTAGTGTGGTGCCCAGTGACTTGGCAATGTTGATAATATGATCCAACTTCTTTTATGAAGCTAGTCTTGATCTCCGGAGAAGGAGCAGTGCCTTGATTTGGCTCCGGAAATGAACCAAGACCTCTCTTGCCATAATCACGAGCATTGTTGAAGAGAATTTCTTTGTGGACGTATTCTTCTCGTGAGAGCTTCTCCACACTACTCTTGAGGCTTGCCACTTGATCCATCAATTCTTTTTCCCTAGAAGGAGCAAGCTCGGGCACAATATTAGTAGCATGTGCATCATTGAGTAGGTCATCACATGAAGTAGAAGCATTGACCTTTTCAATATTTTCATTAATAGAGTTCTCAAGACTCGGGTCAATTGCTTCATAGGTAAACTCAAGCTCTTGATATTTGTGAGCTAACTCCCTATGCTCTTACTTGAGCTTTTTGTGACTCTCTTCAACTTGCTTAGCAAGTGCAAGTGACTCATGGTGCTTTTTGAGCAAGTCATTGTACTTGCCAAGCAAATCGGAGTGATCTAGCTCTAGCTTGGCATGAGTGCTCTCAAGAAGCTTGACCTTGCCCTTTTCCCTCTTGATGACGGATGTATACTCATTGATTAGGTTAGCAAATTCATTAGGATCAAGCTCATCATCACTATCACTATCACTATCCTCCGCACATACCTTTGTGTTACCTTTTGCCATGAGGCACATGGGAGGTGGAGGTAGCGATGGTTCTTCATTGATGAGAGCAATGGAGATGAAGTCTTCTTCATCACTTGATTCCTCACTTGATGAGACATCGGTCACCCATTCTTGTTTTTCACCAAGAAGCTTCTCTTGGTGTGGCCTTTCTTCTTTGGGAAGAGTTTGGTCTTCTTGTCATGGCTCTTCTTCTTCCCAAGTTTTTTGTTCTTGTTCTTCTTTTCATCTTCATCATCATCGCTTGAATCATGGCAATGCTTGCTCTTGTTGTCCTTCTTTCTCTTGTCCGGCTTGGGGCAATCGGGAGAGATGTGACCTTTTTCTCCACAATTGTAGCATGTTTTGTTCTTGACATACTCCCTTGGCCGGAACATTCTTCTCTTAGGGTCAAAGTTGTAACCCTTCTTGTTGATCTTGTCACTCAAGCGTGTGAACTTTCTCATCATGAGAGCAAATTCTCCATCATCTTCATCATCGGATGAGCTTTCATGATGATCATCTTCTTCATTGCTTGAGCTTGATTTTTTCTTGATCATCTTGAGCTTGCGGGGCTTGTTGGCCTTGGTTTTGAGAGCGATTGACTTGCTTGAAGTTGGCTCTTCAGACATATCAAGAATACTCATTTCATGAGCGTGAATTTCGCCCACAAGCTCTCCCACTTCCATCGTATCAAGATTCTCCTTTTGAAGCATAGCATTGATGATATTGTACTTGGGCTTCGGAAGGAGCATGAGTATCTTGCGGTTGATGGAGCCACTGTCAATTTTAGATATTTCAAGTGCATTAATGTCCTTGACAATGATGAGCTAGCAATTTTCATGAGCTAGCATTTTAAAAGAATCATACTTAGCTCTAAACAAATGATATTTTTCTCACGAACTTTAGTGGAGCCTTCATGAATTTCAATGAGCTCCTTCCAAATATCACTTGCCAGGTCCATGACATTTACTCTAGCAAAGACTTCCTCACTAATGGCTTCGAAAATTGCATTTCTAGCCTTAGCATTCCACTTTAGTTGTTCGGGGGTGGGATTTCTGGTGAATCCGGTCTTAGTCGCTAACCACACTTCGGGGGCAATCCCATCAAGATATACGGCCATGTGAACTTTCCAATAAGCAAAGTTCTTGCCCTCGAAGTGAGGAGGGGATCCACCCATCTTGACCATAGCTCTAGGCGGTGAAGCCTAATGATCCAAATGAGCAACGAGGCTCTGATACCAATTGTAAGGATCGATTGACCAAGAGGGGGGTGAATTGGGCCTTTATCAAATTTCTAAAACAAAGTAAAGCAACCTTAACCTATGCAATACTAGTAAGGCTCAATTCACCAACCGGGTAACTAAGCAAACTACACAAGCTATAAAGAATACAACAAGATATAAAACTAAGTAAGGTAGAGCTAAGTTATGATCTCTAGGGTCAAGCACATGAATAATTGTATGAAAGTAAGTGCTTGAATGTAAAGAGTGGGCAAGAGACGACTGGATTTTTTTCCCGTGGTGTCGATGTGTTGGCACACACCCCTAATTCACGTTGTGACACTCACTAAGAGTCTTGTCACCTCCCAAGTCACCGAGACGAGGGTGCTCACTAAGAGTCTCCGTTCACCAACCCGGCGTGGTGGAGCTCAAGCCACGTACAAAATTCTTCGGGCTCCCACAATCAACTTGGCAAGCTCCGGAAGAAACACCTCAATCACCAAGATCGTCTAGGTGCTGCCAATCACCAAGAGTAACAAGCTAGAGTCTTCACTTGAGCAAGAGCCGATCACCAAGAATGGATGCACACAAGCTTCTATCTACTCAAGTCCTTAATCTTGCTTCTTGAATGATTGAATGATCAGATGTGTAGAATATGAAGCTCAAGGTGGCTCTCAACAATAGTATGAGTGTATGAATGTTGCTTGGTGTCAAGAGACTTCAAAATGACCCATTGGAGGGGTATATATAAGCAGCTCACGCGGATAGAGCTGTTGGAGAAAAGCTGCCAGAAAAGTACGCAATGCCGGTTAATCCGACGGTCCTCCAAAAGTCATCGTCGGTTTAACCGATGAATGTAAACTGCCCACTTGGAAAACTAGCCGTTATAACTCGGGCAATTTAACCGACGTATCATCGGTTTAACCGGTGAGTGTAGTTGTCCACTGATCAACTGAAAAACCAACTCTCTAGACAACTGCACCGACGCTAACTCAAATCCATCGTCGGTTTAACCGGTGAGTATAACCTTAGAAATCCCTGGAAAAACCAACGTTCTGGACAACTGCACCGACGTTAATTTCAAATATCGTCGGTTTAACCGGTGAGTATAAGCTTGAAAAACCCTGGAAAACCAACGTTCTGGACAACTGCACCGACGTTAATTTCAAATATCGTCGGTTGATCCGGTGTATGTACTTGTCCAGACTCTAATAACTGCGTTTAACCGACGTATAGAAAATTGGAGTCGTCGGTTAAACCGGTGTATAGACTTTTTCTGATTTTTCCTTTTCTGATTTGAATCTTGAATGAAATCCAAATATTCTTGAGATATAAGTTGAAACCCACTTATTTGAACTTCTAAGAACCTGAGTGACCATAGTGTGCATCCATTTTGATTGACCATGTCCATGCTCAAGTTACTTGACCTTAACCCCTCTTAATAGTGCGACCTCTACAAAACTATAAAATCTATACTAAACTAAGTGTCCTTCTCAACCTTACGATACTTAGGACTAGAAAGATCCTTAGTCTTGTTACATACTTGAGTTGAATACCGAGATCGCCTTTTTGAATAATGAAATTGAGGGGCCTCTTTAACATATGATCCAATGAGCGATAATATTTCATTAAGCTGCACAAACTCATTAGTCACAATAAATGTTGTCATTAATCACCGAAACAAACCTTAAGGGCCTAGATGTTTACAGCAGTCCATCTATTCTATCATCAGTCCATGTCCATCGATGGATCTTCTCTTTTTTTCTTTTTAATTTCACCATTCATGCACGCGGGGAATCGCTAGCTGGTGGGGTGTGGGTAGGATGGATTCGGATGGCTGAACATCCAAATTATCCGTATTTATATCCGCTTAAAATGTAAATATATATATTTGTATTCGTATTCGATTTTAATATGGATGCATCCGAATCCGACTTTGAGAATTTTTCTGTATCCGATTCCATATTCGTATTCGAGGAATATCCGATCTCATCCGTATCCGTCCGTATCCGCAAAGAAAAAATGACTAGTGAGACAATCTTAAACTTATCTTTATGCCTAATTACTTAATGGTGTATACTATTTAAATTATTTAGAAACTTAGATAACTAATAATATATTTATTAAAATTAGCAATGATATAAAAATTAACTTTAACTATTTAATATATTTATTTCATGATTAAAATTAATTTATACGAGTCAAATTAATTATTTATTTAATGATAAAATCTTTTTATATATCTTAATTATTAAGTATTTAAATATTTATTTATTTTACCTTTAAAATTAGTATTATATATTTAATATAAAAGCTATACATAGATAATTATATTTTTTTATTAGCTATCTTCTAATCCTTTACTCCCTACTTGTATAATGATTTTGATCTACTATAAAATTGTTGACAAAATAAACTGATACTCGTAATAGCTCTATGTTTCAAATCGAGAAGGTATTCGGATTCGAATCCGGATTCGAACTATCCGTTTTGTATTCGAATCCGAATTCGAACTATCCGTTTTGTATTCGTATCTGATGAGATTCCCATTCGCATTCGTATCCAGATCGATTTCATCCATATCCGATCCGAATCTATCCTTAGTGTGGACTCTGGAGGTTGACCGAGGTTGACCACATAGATCATGGCAGTCAGGACCGCTAGCTGGCACTATTGGAAAAAAAAATAGGTGCAGGGACGGGTGAGATGATGACTCGCCCTACGGATCTATTTCTAGAAAATAAAAAATAAAATAAAAATAATAAAATAAAAATATCCCCGCTAACAAGCTACCAGCACAAGCCTTTTACTATACCAAAGTTCGAACAGCTTACCTCAAAACCTCGCATGCCAACCACCGGAGGTCCAAGAAAAAGGGGGCCAACAGCCCAAATATAAAACATGCCTTCTAGAACTCTAATGCATCTTTTACTTCGACAAAGTTGATCGAGGCATCGGAAAAATGGTAGCGATGTGTCTTCTATCTTTGGAGACGGGGCGTCGTAAACTCGTAGGTATTATCATCGTCAATAAAATCCGAACAGCTAAAACTAAATCGGCAAATTAGAGAAAGGTCACCAACCGTCGGTCACTGAACATTTGTTACGTGCAGTGTCTGTGAATATATTCTACTGCCCTAGCACTCAACCTGATTTACTTATGGTACTTGGAATAGATTCGTATCCATCCCACCTTCATCTTAAATTCAGTGAGTTATTTCATTAATAATTTATTTAGCACGTTGAATCTTCAATTTATAAATTTTAACTATTATAAATAAAAAAATATTTATCCTAAAGGGCCTATAATTTTTGGTTTGCTTGGGGGCCCTCAAACTCGTAGAGCCGGCCCTATGCGTACCTCCATCTCGACCACACTAAAATCGATTTGCAGGGACGGTGACCTCATCACCCACCCTTAAAAACATTTTTATTTTATTTCAAAAATTTATTGAAATCTTTAAATATAATAGAATAGATTAAAAAATAAAACTTTTACAATATGATTATGTGAACTATGGATACAGAAAAAATATGCCAAAAATATCTCAATGTATATAATGGTTAAGATTGTAGAAACTTGAAAATATAACTTGAGGTGTACTAATAAATGAACTTGTGATCTTAAATGGCCATAAATAAATAAGTATAAACTATAAGTTTAGTTCTTATGACGTTCAAACTTTTAAATTTTAAAATGAGAGAACTTATAATATTTTTTTAGACCACTAAATGACCACTGCACATGCATAGCGGGGACGGAGCGTTAATTAGTGAAAGCGCATCGATCGGTACGTAATGGGTATTGGATCTTTTGGATACGATGACAGGGAACGTTCGTTCCTAATTCTAGCAGCTTGGCGGAGGAAGAAGAAGCTCTTTCTTTTTCGGAATTCCTGAACAACACAAAGATAAGGGGCTTCTATACATCTTGTGAGGTAGATAAACTATTCATCTTTAAAACTCATTTAATTCAATTAGCTACTGCAAATATGTTCAATATTTCCCATAAACATGTTCAACATTTTTGTTAAACATGTTCAATATTTGTGGTTCAAATGTTAAAACTATATTGATAAAATGTTGTGCGTGCTCTGTTGCGCGTGGCGGACCACCGGCCAGTCCTGCCGGGCGGCCGATTCATTCCCGGGCAACGCACTACCCAGCACGTACCGCCGGCCGTGTTTGGTTTGCCCTGTGAAATTTTTAAAAAAAACAAATGCACCTATGAAATATTAAACGAAATTTATTTGCGAAATTTTTCACGGATGAGAGTAATTTTTCGAGACGAATCTAATGAGTTAAGTTCCACCATAATTGGCTACAGTAATACTACAGTAACCGCACATATTTATCCTCTAATCATACGGTCAAAAGCCTCATTAACTACAGTACATGCTACAGTCCCATAATTATGAAGGTAGTTTTTCAATTAGGCCCCATTTAATATCTTTAATTAGTGGTGAAAAAGTTTTCATGAAAAAATTTTCACCGCCAACCAAACACGGCCCTAGCTACTGCTCTGGCCTCTGGTCGGCCGCCGGCAGTCAGACCGATGGAGCGAAATTCCGTCCACTGCCAATGTCGCCATAGCCCCTGCCAGCGTGGTGGTGTTCTGGTAGGTAGCAAGGTAGCAACCCTGTAGTTGGCCCGCCTCCCTCGGATTCGACTACCTACGTTCCGGCAAAGCATAGCGCACTCCGAGGTGGGGAAGCAGCCAAAAGCCGCGGCGTGCGCAGGCGATCGACGAGACGACGACAAGCAAGCAGCTCACGGGCAAACGTCACGGGAAGCACTGCACAAGTTTCAGTCTCAGAGTCTCAGTCACTAGCACAAGTGCCATGTTGCGAGCGCTCATGACACCACGATTACCATATGTAATTAGTTCACGCACGACACGTACAAATGAAGCTACTAATACTGATTAATACAGGCGCGGCCTCTGATCGGCTCATCATGACACTGCTGCTCGATCTACGTCTACCAGTAGTACTACATCACACTAGCTTTTGGCGTGCATGCCAGCCCTCGGGGGCACCATCCGTCGTCGCCCAGCACCTCAGCTCACTCCCAGCTTGTCACTACTATAGTACGTACATACCAGTAGATATCACATTCACATTCACACACGCGCGCGTCATACGGGCAACGTACACGAATACGCAAAACGGAACCTCCAAATTAAAACTCTAAATTAAGTTTAATGGCCGTCATTTGAACACATCGGGCGCATTAGCTTAATGGTTTAATTTGACGGTCCTTTCTCAACCCACGGCCCGATCGAAACAACACCGGTAGTCCCACACGTAAGCGGGCGCAGATGGTACAAGCACGACAAAGCCTTGAAAATATATCAAGGTGACAAACTAGGATACAAGAGTTTTCACAAACCCAGTTTAAATACACAATAGCTTACATAATGTACATAAATTACATGATTTACAAATTTTACAGTGGAAATAACCAAGTTCCAAAGGAAAAAAGACCTACAACTACATGAGTGTGCTGCCTCTGCCCAACCGGTCAGACCGATTCCTCCAACCGGTCAGACCGGTCTGCATGGAAACCCTGCGCGAACACCGGTCAGACCGGTACACAGACCGGTCAGACCAGTCCGGCAAAAACAGAGGATTGCACACTTAGCCCTCAAGTGTGCAATCCCGCCGACTCCCTAATCTAAGGGTCTCGCTCCACGACCTGCCACCCCTCTGCATCCCGGCGGATGAACTTGACACAACAAGGACAGAAGTCGACGTCCTGGGGTCCTGAAATAATTTGAGTAGCAACAAACCCTGAGCATCTAATACTCAGCAAGACTTACCCGACCAGTGGGTATAAATTAGCCCACATACCTAGACATGTAAGGCTTTTGGCTTGTAGTTATTTTGCAGAAAAGCGACTAAAGTAGTTCTTTACTTTTATTTTTTTAGCCCCAGATTCTATGTCAATTATCTCTAATCTAATATTTGCATGAACCAACTATAGCAAATATGCTGGTGCAATCAATAATAATTTAATGTGTTCAACATCATATATGTATAATTATCATTCTATCATGGACTACGATGTGACTCGGTAATCAAGGTGCTCATATCCGAGAGTGACTGACGGCGAATCGATTCGATTTAATCTTGCAAAGTGGACCTAACCAACACGGCACGCAAAAACCCCATCAGACCCCACGCACCAACATTTACCCTCCCTGTCTCGAACTACAGAACCGCCCCACCAGCATATAGTCAGTCGAGGCCTACGAGAGACCACCAAAAGTAAACATATGCATCCCAATTCTCCGCGGCCACTCGACTCGCCCTAAGGGGTGGGTAGAAGTTTTGTACTTTCGAAACAAGGCAGTACTCGGCTTACAAGTTTCGACTACCTCCTACTCCCGGCATGAGGTTAGTACAATTCAAACATGATCAGCAGGGCCAACAACGGTACGGTCCTCAATCGACTCGGACGGAGCTAAGACACCCAGGAACCCTGTGCTACTGCCATACCTATATATCATCATCATTCCCCGCCCGATCTCATATTTCCATGTCAATTTCAACAACTCAGGTACTGTATATAAGTATATAACCTATATCTCGCGAGTAACCGGAAATTACTCGACTTCTAAGTATCCTATATCTCGCGAGTGCAAGAAGTTACTCGACTTCTATCGAGAAGTATTAAGCATAGCATTTCTATCATTCTATACATGCTAGTATAATTCAGGGAAACCTAGGGATCATGCAACTAGGGTTCCAATCAACTCCTAAAACGTAATGCACAAGTAATAAATACATATATATGTGTCATAATTTCAAATAATAAGATGTGCACCGGGGCTTGCCTTGAGTCTGCGGCTCAGTGCTAGAGTGAGATGGGCCTTGGGCCGACTCCCCACGATCCTCCTGCTGCAGGGCTTACCCCTGTGGCTCCTGTGGCTCCGCAACCACCTCGTACACAACCTCCTCCTCCGCCGCGGCTGCTACACATGTGCATATGCATATGATATGAGAGAATGCATGCATGACTTGCAAAAATTACAAGTAATCAACAACCCAATTAATTTCTAACCAATTGTGCCAACTAACCCAAGTTGAACCCTCTCAGCCCTGCTAGCACCGGTCAGACCGGTATACCAAACCGGTCAGACCGGTCTGGCCTGTGTGCGACTCGAGACAAAAAATCCGGAGTATCCGGACTCCCAAGTCCGGAGAATCCGGACCTAAACCCGGAATGTCCAGACTACCACAAACCTGGAGTATCCGAACACATGGCCGGACTGTCCGAACCCCTACCGGTCAGACCAGTCCCTCCGACCGGTCAGACCGGTCCTACCTAGACCAAAACCTAGGATTCCTTGGCGCGGCGAAAATCGCCCACCAACTCCAAACCCTTTCTAGGAACTAGTTCAGGAGTACATGTGAATGCTTTTGTCCAGAGGAAATCACCTAGAACCCCCTAGGAAAAGAGATCGGCCGACACAAGTGTATATACCTTGAGTGAGCTCCTTTGTGCACAAGAACTTGAATCCCGGCCACCCCAGGGAGGAAATCGTGGAGAGAGTGACCCACCATGCCGATTTGATCCTTTCTTGGACTTGGAATCAAGTGGAAAGGGTGGATTGGCGGATTTGGGGCTTGGAGGGAGGGAGAGCTCGGAAGGGGCGAGCTGAGCACGGGGTGGTGAGGATGAGTGAGTTGTTGGGAGAGAGAGTGAGTGATTTAAATGATGTGGGGCCCAAAAACGGTTGAAACCCAGTTCAACCGGTCAGACCGGTTGTCTCGACCGGTCAGACCGGTCCAGCTGAGCTGAGACCCAAACTTTGATTTTGTGAAGTTTTGTCGTATGGTTTTGTAACTAATGACTGTGCTTAGTCTTAATTACAAATAATTAACACCTGAGGTGTTACAACCCTTCCCCCTAAAAGAAATCTCGTCCCGAGATTTAAGGAAGGTCCTAAATTGAAAGGAAAATGGAAGATGGTGTACCTTGGTGAGTTTGCAGCAACTCGGGACAGTTGGACTGAATAAATTCCTCCGTTTCCCAAGTGGCTTCTCGCTCGGAGTGATTGCTCCATTGCACCTTATAGAAATTACTAGTTTGATTTCGAGTGACCCGAGTCTTGTGGTCCACAATTTTGATAGGATGCTCTAGATAGACAAGATCGGGTTCCAATTGCACATTCTTCATTTCAATAATCTTGGTTGGAACACGGAGGCATTTTCTGAGCTGAGAGACATGGAATATGTTATGCACCGAGGATAATTGGGCAGGAAGTTCCAGGCGATATGCGACTGGCCCACACCGCTCAATGATAGGAAAAGGCCCAACATAGCGAGGTGCGAGCTTTCCTTTTACCCCGAACTGTTGGACCCCTTTCATTGGTGATACCCGCAAATAGACGTGCTCCCCCACTTGGAATGAGATAGCTTGTCATTTCTTGTCCGCATAACTCTTTTGGCGGGACTGTGCAGCTTTCAAATTTTTCTGTATGAGCTGGACTTGTTCTTCAGCTTCCTTAACCACGTCAGGCCCAAATAAATTTGTTTCCCCGGCTTCTGACCAATTCAAAGGAGTTCTACATCTCTGCCCATATAAAACCTCAAAAGGAGTCATTTTGATACTCTCTTGGTAGCTATTGTTATAGGCGAATTCAGCCAAAGGTAAACACTCATCCCATTTCTGGTTGTAGGTGAGTGCACAGGCCCTGAGCATATCTTTAAGAATCTGATTTATTCTCTCAGTCTGTCCATCGGTTTGAGGATGATAAGCCGAGCTGCGAATGAGTTGAGTACCAAGAGCTGCATGCAACTGTTCCTAAAAACGTGCAACAAATTGTGAGCCCCTGTCAGATATAATGGTCTTAGGAATACCATGAAGACTCACAATCTGGGCAATGTACAGCTCGGCGTACTGGTGGGATTTATACCCTGTCTTGAATGGAAAAAAATGAGTGGATTTAGCGAGGCGATCCACTACAACCCAAATGGAGTCATATCCCTTTGCAGTCTTGGGAAGTCCGATAATAAAATCTATACTAATATCTTTCCATTTTCCTGACGGAATAGTCAGTGGCTGTAGAAGACCAGCCGGCCTCAAGTGGCTCGCTTTAACCCTTTTACAAATGTCACACTCAGATACATATTGGGCGATTTCCCGCTTCATTCTCGTCCACCACAACTGCTGTCTGAGGTCCTGATACATTTTGTTACTGTCAGGATGGATGGAATACCTAGAGAGATGAGCCTCATCAAGAATCCGCTTCCGAAGCTCCAAATCTTTAGGTACCACTAACCCATTCTTGAACAATAGAACCCCCTCACTATCTTGATGAAAGCATTGAACCTGAGGATCATTCTCACCGAGCCGTTGTTTGATCTTATCCATGCCCACATCATTTTTTTGAGCAGCAACAATTTGATCCTGAAGTGTTAGAGTGAGGGTAATATTAGCAAGCGTGTCTTTAGATACAATAGACAAATTTAACTTCTCCATTTCCTGGCATAAGCTTGCATGCACCGCTATAGCTGAGATGCAACTGCAACTGGCTTTGCGACTCAATGCATCGGCCACAACATTTGCCTTGCCCGGGTGATAATGAATCTCCAAGTCATAATTCTCAATTAACTCTAACCACCGTCTCTGGCACAAATTCAGCTCGCTCTGGGTAAAAATATATTTGAGACTCTTGTGGTCTGAATATATATGAATAGGATTACCCAGAAGATAATGCCGCCAGATTTTTAATGCATGGACCACTACTGCTAGCTCCAAGTCATGAGTAGCATAATTCTCCTCATGCCGCCTGAGAGCTCGTGAAGCATAAGCAATCACTCGCTGATCTTGCATAAGGACGCAGCCAAGTCCTGTGCCTGTTGCATCACATTAAATGTCAAAGGCCGAGTAATATCGGCTAAACCAAAATAGGGATGAGGGCGCAGCCAAAACTCGTACCTGATGCATCACAATAAACATCAAAAGGCCGAGTAATGTCCGGCTGAGTCAAAATAGGGGCCGACGTCAATAACTTTCTCAAAGTCTGGAAAGCTTGTTCACATTTATCGTCCCAAACAAACTTTACCCTTTTCTTAAACAATTCCGTCATGGGCCTATCAATTTTAGAGAATTTTGGTACAAACCGGCGATAATAGCATGCTAGCCCAAGGAAACTCCGAATCTCTGAAACAGACTCTGGAGTCTTCCAATTCAATACATCTTGAATTTTATTGGGGTCCACAGAGATACCCGCCTCAAAGATAATATGGCCCAAAAACTGAACCTCCTTAAGCCATAAATCACATTTACTGAATTTAGCATATAACTTATACTCTCTGAGACGCTGGAGAACAATGCGAAGACGCTCAACATGTTCTTCTTCATTCTTAGAATATATAAGAATGTCGTCAATGAAAACCACGACAAACTTATCCAGTTCAGGCATGAATACCAAATTCATGGGTTACATGAAGTGAACAGGGGCATTCGTCAGCCCAAATGACATAACCAGATACTCATAGAGCACGTATCTGGTGGAGAAGGCCGTCTTGGGAATATCCTCAGCTCTAATCTTTATCTGATGATAACCAGAGCGGAGGTCGATTTTTGAAAATACCTTGGCCCCGAATAGCTGATCAAACAGAATATCAATTCTGGGAAGGGGATATTTATTCTTGATTGTGACGGCATTCAGAAGTCTATAGTCCACACACAATCTGAGGCTTTGATATTTCTTCTTAACAAAGAGTGCAGGACAACCCCAGAGGGAAGTGCTAGGGCGGATATACCCTTTGTCAAGCAGTTCTTGCAATTGCTTCTTTAGCTCTGCTAGCTCATTGGGTGGCATCCGATAAGGTCTCCTAGAGATGGGCGCCTTGCCTGGTTCCAACTCAATAGCAAACTCCACATTGCGGTCAGGTGGCATCCCAGACAAATCATCTGGAAAGACATCCGGATATTCACATACCACAGGTATGTCTGCTAGCTTCTTACCCTCGGTGTGGTTCACCGTATGGATCAACGGGGTGGAGCTCATAAGACACAAAGTCATCGAACCATGGATAGGAGAATTGATGTGCACAGATTGAGAAATAGTGTCAAGAACGACTCCATGAACTCACATCCAATTCATGCCAAGAATAATATCCATTTTCTGGGATGGCAACACTATAAGTTGTGTGACAAAAACTTTCCCCTGTAACTGTAACTGTAAGGGCACTTGTCTAACAAGTTGGTTAGTAATTAAGTGCCCCCCAGGTGAATGAATATTATACGGCCTGAATATGCTCTCTATTTCCAACCCCAGCCTATTCACACATTCTTTGCTAATAAATGTGTGAGATGCCCCAAAATCAAATAACACAGTAACAGAGTGCCCATTAATGGAGAACGTACCCGTCATCACTTGTGCTCCCTCAGGGATGGCCTCAAAGGTGGTGTAGTGCACCTGTCCTGCCTTGAAATGAGCCACTTTCTGCTTATGGCTCTGCTGACTTAATTGATGGTCTTGTTTTGGTGGCATTGGGCAGTTCCGTGCAAAGTGTCCCAGCTGTCCACAATTATAGCATGGAAATAAATTAGATCGCACTCCCGGCTGCTGCACCCATACCTTCTACTCACCCTGCTGAGGAATAGGGGGCCTGACTGTCCCCGATGGTTGTGTATAGTGAGGTGTCCGATAGCCCCACTGCTGATGTGCCTGGTGCTGGAAAGGTGCTCGCTGTGCGTCCGACTGCACCAGGCGGAACCTCTGAGGAGCACTGCTAGAAAACCCCACTGCCGGTGACTTTCTCTTCTTCTCCGCCTTGTGAGCTAGATGGACATCCTCCTGAATGATAGCCCCATTGACTAGCTCCCTGAAAGTGTCAAACTTGATCATGGCCAGGCAATCTTAGAGCTTGCTGCTAAGCCCCTGCCAGAAACACGCATGTTTCTTTTCATCAGTATCCACGTGATAACTGGTGTACTGAGACAGTGTGTTGAAGGTCTGGGCATACTGCATCACACGGTTATTACCCTGCTTCAGGACTAAGAACTCCGTGAGTTTCCTTCTGATCACCCCTGCAGGGATGTGATGCGCCTTGAATGCTTCTTTAAATTGTATCCACGTGAACCGGATACCTTCAGGGAACATGGCCACGTGATTGTCCCACCAGGTACGTGCGGAATCCCTGAGCTGCTGGGCTGCAAATCCTGCCTTGTCCCCATTATTGTACGTATGCAGAGTGAACTTGGACTCAATGGTCCGGAGCCAGCTATCCGCTTCCAGTGGCTCATCTGCTTTGTGGAACAGTGGCGATTGAGTGCTCAGAAACTGCTCATATCCGAGAACAGCGGGTAGGTGGTGATGTTCATGCCGCTGCGCTCTGCCCTGCTCCACAATCTCCCGAAGGAGTGCCGTCTGCTCATCGCGTCCGGTGAGCATGGCCGCAATGGCCTGAGCCAAATCGGGAGGGTTCGGGGACTCTGCCATTCTGCATTCAACCATACATTCAACCATGATTGGATTAATCACATTTTTCTAATTACATGGAAATAATCCTGATAGCAACTAATATCCGAATCATGAAAAAAATCGCAGAGAATAAATTATTTGAACATGACTTAGAGACCTCTGTCTGCGCTCAACCGGTTAGATCGGTGCAATGACCGGTCAGACCGGTCTGCATGGCTCTGCACGGTTCTGTAACCGGCCCAACGTAGAGCAACTGGTCAGACCGGTGTCAAGGACCGGTCAAATCGGTCGCCACCCAGAAACTAAACTTCACTTCTAAACTTGAGTGACAACCCTTAAACTAATTTCATACATACAAACAAAAATAATAGATGCCATGATGCATGCCATGATGCATAATTTGCAACAGAAGTTTTCAAATGTAAAAGAAAAATATACAATAACATGATGCATAAGCGTCTTACGTTAATCTCTCACCAACACTGAACACTTACTCACAACTCTAGCAAAAACTATATAGAGCTATTACAAGTAATCCCACTCACAACTCCTGTGGCTCCGCAACCACCTCGTACACAACCTCCTCCGCCGCGGCTGCTACACGTGTGCATATGCATATGATATGAGAGATTGCATTCATGACTTGCAAAAATTACAAGTAATCAACAATCAAATTAATTTCTAACCAATTGTGCCAACTAACCCTAATTGAACCCTCTCATCCCTGCTAGCACCGGTCAGACCGGTATACCAAACCGTTCAGACCGGTCTGGCCTGTGTGCGACTCGAGACCAAAAATTCGGAGTATCCGGACTCCCAAGTCCGGAGAATCCGGACCTAAACCCGGAATGTCCAGACTACCACAAACACGGAGTATCCGAACACATGGCCGGACTGTCCGGACCCCTACCGGTCAGACCGGTCCCTCCAACCGGTCAGACCGGTCCTACCCAGACCAAAACTTAGGATTCCTTGGCGCGGCGAAAATCGCCCACCAACTCCAAACCCTTTCTAGGAACTAGTTCAGGGGTATATGTGAATGCTTTTGACCAGAGAAAATCACCTAGAACCCCATAGGAAAAGAGATCGGCCGACACAAGTGTATATACCTTGAGTGAGCTCCTTTGTGCACAAGAACATTAATCTCGACCACCCCAGGGAGAAAATCGTGGAGAGAGTGATCCACCACGCCGATTTGATCCTTCATTGGACTTAGAATCAAGTGGAAATGGTGGATTGGCGGATTTAGGGCTTGGAGGGAGGGAGAGCTCGGAAAGGGCGAGCTGAGCACGGGGTGGTGAGGATGAGTGAGTTGTTGGAAGAGTGAGTGATTTAAATGATGTGGGGTCCAAAAACTGTTGAAACCCAATTCAATCGTTCAGACCGGTTGTCTCACCCGGTCAAACCGGTCCGGCTGAGCTGAGACCAAACTTTAGTTTTGTGAAGTTTTGGCGTATGATTTTGTAACTAATGATTATACTTAGCTTTAATTACAAATAATTAAAGCCTGAGGTGTTACACATACCGTCATACAGTACGTAGTAGTAGTGATACGATGGCAGGTCCGTCCGTCTCGCCAGTCGCCTCGTTGTCATCTCCGCAGCCGCCGCTAGTCGGGTTCAGTTCAGGGGCACTTGGGCCTCTTCCTGGGCCCGGCGGTGAGCATGTTGCGGTAGCAGGGGCACTCGTTCACGCCGCCGCTGCCGCCGCGCCCTCCCGTGGGCACGCAGTTGCACTCCTCGCAGCACAGCCCGCAGGTCCGCATGCACGCGCCCCGCCGCGCGCCGGCGCCCGCCCGCGCGCACCGCACGCCGCACTTGCTCGAGCAGAACCCTGCATGCGGGGATAGGATGCCACCACGACGCACGCGCGCGGTCAGGGGAGGACACGCCCGGACGCCGACGGCGGCCGGTCGAGCATCACACCGGCCGGCCAGCGGCAGCTAGTAGCAGAAAACCAAGCCGACTCGTCGATCGTCACAAGCTAAGGTCGACGGCGGCGCGCGTACCTGAGGCGGCGTATGCGGTCTGGAGCCACGACGCGGCGGCGACGAGCAGCAGCAGGAGGAGGGCCGCGGCGGTGCCCCGGGGCTTGGCCATCTTCTCCCCAAGCGGACGATGTCCTTGCGGCTGTGAGCGAGCTTTGTGTGAGTGTAGTCTGGGTGAGTGAACGGCGAGCGAGGGAGGGATGAGAACGAGAGGTGCTGCTCCCGCCCGGGTCCGGGCTCCTTTGTACTGGCACTGGCAGGCACCGGCAGAGAGCTGGGGCCAAGGAAGGCTCTGGAGACCGGGTTACGTGTCGTGCGGCCACGTACGTGCGCCGTACCCCGCCGTGACTCTCCCGGACGACGACGCCGCTGCGAACATCAGTGCCTGCCGGGAAGGGACAGGACACGGCCGGTGTGCGGTGTGCGTGGGCCGGGGCGCTGCAGCAGCGAGCGGCGGCGTTCGGTGCTGCATTTGGGCCATGTTTGGATACCTGTCAAATTAGGTTTGCATAAAAAGACGAACATCCGTATGGAGTACTAAATGAAATCTATTTGTAAAATCTTTTTAAAGATGAATGTAATTTTTCGAGACGAATCTAATGACTCAAGTTTCATCATGTTTGGCTACAGTGTGCTACAGTAAACACGCTCAATTATTCACTAATCGTACATTCGTACGTCAAATGCCTCATTAGTTAGAGCAACTACTACAGTACCATAGTTGTGGAGTTAATTTTGTAATTAGACTTTATTTAATACTCTACCAAAAAATTTTCCTCAAAACTTTTTCACACCTCATACAAACATGGCCTTGCCGCTGCACCTGCACGCTACCCGGGGACCCGGCCGGGGCAGGGATGGGATCGTCATCGTGAGACAGCGAGTCCGCGACCCGTGATGCCTGACGCCTTCGCTCTTCCCTGGCGGCCGCGCGCGCGCCGGCCTAGCGGGAGGTGCAGCACGGGCGGGAATTGGCGCGCGAGGGCAGTGGTGCCTGATTTATCCTCAACACCCGCGCGCAGCACGGCGCGCGTCTTCCGGGCATGGCCCACGCCAAGGTAGATTTGTGCCGGCGGCCGGCCCGGGCGCAGCACCCGTGAACGTGAATACGTCCGGGCGTCGGGCGATGCCAAGGTAGGATGTTTAGTTGGTGTAAAAGTTTGAATTTTGTTATTGTAGTATATTTTATTATTATTTGATAATTAATATCTAACTAGGCGTATAGTCCGCGTATTTGTATGAGTAGTATTAAAAATTTAAAAAATTGCATATCATTGTATTCTTACTTTTATTTTTTACCATACATTTAGTGCTATGTAATTAGTTAAACTGTGTAATTAGTTATTTTTTCAACTGCATTTAATGCTTCATGTATGTGTCCGAAGATTCGATGTAACGAGTACTGTAGAAAAAATTTTGACAACTAAACACCCCCTTAGACTCACGCCCGGAAGACTGGCAGTGGATACGTCGCGAATCATGTCGAGGGAAAAAAATACTCTGTCCATTCCGAATTATTAGTCATTTTAATTTTTACTAGCATAGTGTCCATACGTTGCAGAACGTGTTGAGATCATGCGAGGTATTGATCGTCCATGATCCGATTATGATTCCAATTAATTTGTCTAGGTTTCAATTAGGATTTTGATTGACAAAAGGCTAGTCGAACTTGTATACGGGATGGGCTAAGGCCCCTGTCAAAAGCACAAGATGGACCAAACCAAAATTTGAAGTGGAAGGCTTACTCGCTTTAGAAATAGGTATAGAGGTATAGATATAGATATATGCATAATTTTACTATGTATCTACATATATATTATGTTAGTACATAACAACAAAATCGATGTATGTAAAAAAAATAAAACGACTAAAAATTTAGGATGAATTCGACTCCTAATTTTATCTCAACTAGAGGTGTTAATTGGTGACACTTAGGTGCCTCTTCAATTCTTTTTAGTTCAAAAATTTATACTACTTTTTCAAAATAAGATTTCAATTTAAAAAAATAGTACAAAATTTTGAACTAAAAGGATTGGAAAGAATTATCAATTTGCACCTAAAATCTCAACATACACTATACAGTCTACATTAGCGTGATGGTAGGCGCTGAGGACAAGTAGTTGGTGAAAAAGTTGGGGTTTTGGTACTGTAGCACATTTCGTTGTTACTTGATAAATAATATCTAATTATAGACTAATTAGGTTTAAAAGATTCACCTCGTGCTAATCAGTTAAATTATGTAATTAGTTATTTTTTCAACTACATTTAATATTTTACATGTATCCGAAGATTCAATGTGACGGGTACTGTGCAAGATTTTTTGGGAACTAAACAGGGCCTAGTATTACTGTAGCAATTTAGTGTCTAATCACGTTATAATTAGACTCATTAGATTCGTCTCGCGATTTTTTGTGTAATGCAATTTATTCTTTGACTACATTTAGTACACCATACAAGTGATTTATAAAAATTTTGTATTTTGTATTTTGGGATCTAAACAAGGCCTAAGACTTAAGACTGGGAACAAAATGCAAGATGGTGTTGCTATAATTACCCTAAATAAAAGTAGGGAATGCTAGCATCAATGGGTTACGACCTCCTAATGCAAATAAATCGAAAATTTGGCCACTAGGATGTGACACGCACAACTTGTAGGATTGAGCCCATGTCTTTCTTTTGGGGCCTACCTTATTTATCACTACCTTCAATTTTTAGGCCTGGGCCCTAGGCGGTTTGGTGCCCCGGCGCCGCGAGTGTTCCAGGCATAGACAATTTGAAATTCCATGTTTTTTTTTTTGAAAAAAACGTAGAATGGAAGTGATATATCAAAGTAGTAGTTGGGCTGGGGCCGAGGAACATCCATTTTTTTTTTATCCGGAACTCGCTAAGCCCAAAAGCCCAGTAGCCTTTCCCCAACCAATTCCCCCAATCGTCCTGCAAAGCCCTCCTCGTCCCCGCTCCCCACCCCCGCCCACGACCGCCGCCGCCGCCGCCGCCGCCTCTCTCCCGCCCACGGCAACGGCTCCCTCGGTGCCCTCGCCCGTCATCGACGAGCCCGAAAAAGCGGAGCGATCGATAGAGGGATTGAAGGCAAGCGAAAGAAAATCTCCGCGAGCTACTAAACCCCTAAAACCCTCGACGTCGGAGGCGGCGGCGAGATGAAGAACCTGCGCCTTGTGACGAGGCTCCCGCAGCAGCTACAGCTCCATCTGGACGGGGAAACCCTCGTCGCCTCCGCGATCGACGCCGAGCGCCGCCGCGCCTTCTTCGCCTCCTCCGCCAACTTCATCTATACCGTCCAGCTCCCCGCCTCCTCCACGCAGGGACAGGTCTTCAATTCCATCCCGTCCCGTTCCATTTGGTTGCAGTAGCTGCCGCATCTCAAGGACTCGAGGCGAATTTTTTGTTTCTTTCACCGCAAACAGGCTATACCGCTAGCATTCCTGCTTTTAGCTACGCTCGAAAGCAAGCAAACAACAGTTACTGATCGCCGATTTACTGCTTCCTCAAATGTTCTGTATAGCCAATGGTTTTCTTTGCAGTCTAAGGAAAAGGTTGCTATGGCGATGACTTCATCTTTGCAGTTTTCCATGTCATGCTGACTGTCCTGCTTTCGTCTAACTTCTGCAGCAACCACTACCGTGGAGTAAAATTACTGCTCAAAACTCTGACGCGGTCGTGGAGGAGGTTGTTCTTGAGCCTGGAGATTGCATAGTTGCCATGGATTATCTCATGGAGAAGGAGTCTCTACTCCTTGGTTCATCGGCTGGTTGCCTGCTCTTGTATAATGTGGAGGAAAAAACAACCGAAGTTGTTGGAAGACTGGAAGGTGGTGTCAACACCATTGCCTCTAGCCCTGATGGTGCTCTTCTTTCTGTAACCACTGGACTTGGGCAACTGCTTGTCATCACACAGGATTGGGAAGTGCTGTTTGAGGCTTCTCTTGATCCTCATGTATGTTTTCTATATTAAAGTCTTACCAAAGATACACGTTATTTATGTTCCTTGTGCTAAACATGCTTCTTCTTAGGATGCTACCATAGGCGACATAGACAGTACCGGTTGTCAGATACGAAGCTCAATTTCTTGGCGGGGGGATGGGAAATATTTTGCTACACTTGGGGCCCTTGATGGCGCTTATGGCCCCACAAAGCTTACTATATGGGAACGTGAATCAGGAAAGGTTCATTCATCTTCAGATGCCAAACCTTTTATGGGAGCATTGTTAGATTGGATGCCTAGTGGAGCCAAGGTTGCCACAGCCCATGATCGGAGGACAGAGGGAAAATGCCCTCTCATTGTCTTCTATGAAAAGAATGGCTTAGAGAGGAGCTACTTTTCTATTGATGAGCCAGGAGAGGTTGCCATTCGTGCTTTAAAATGGAACTGCAATTCCGAGATCCTTGCTGCTCTAGTTTCTTCTGAACAGCATGATGTTATTAAAATATGGTCCTGCAGGAACAATCACTGGTACTTGAAACATGAACTGCGGTACACAAAGGAAGAGAGGGTAAAGTTCTTTTGGGATCCAACGAAACCAATGCATCTGATTTGCTGGACACAGGGTGGCCAAGTCATTATTCACAGGTTTGCTTGGACTACCGCAGTCAGTGAGACTTCAGTTGCACTTGTTATCGATGGTTCCCATGTTCTTGTTACTCCTCTTAATTTGGGCCTCATGCCATCTCCCATGTCTCTGTTCCACCTTGCATTTCCTTGTGCAGTGAATGAGGTTTCTTTTGTGTCCAGTAACTCAAAGGCCCACTTGGCTGCTTATCTCTCAAATGGCAGCTTGTGTGTAGTGGAGCTTCCAGCACCAGATACTTGGGAAGAATTTGAAGGCAACAGGATAAATGTTGACCCTTGCTGTTCTGACTTCACTTTGGATAACTGTATGCACCTTGCTTGGATAGATACACACACCTTGATTGGCATCTGTTGCTATAGCGAACACTGCTGTTCAACACCGATTGGGTCCAGTGAAACTAGTAACCTGGTACACAAAAATGATTCACTGTTTTCCATCAATGAGATTGAACTTGTATGTCCAGAGGATTCTGTGCCAGGTTCAGTGATTTCATCTGGTTGGCAAGCTAGAGTATCTAAGAAAGTGCCATTGCAGAATGCGGTGATTGGAGTCTGTCCAAATCCAGCAAAAGAAGGTTCCGCCTTCATTCAAATTAGTGGAGGAAAGATTGCTGAGTACTGTTCAAGTTTAAATCTGTTGAAAATGTCAGCACAATTCAGTGAGGTTGATTCTGACAATGGTTTTCCAGCAGCATGTCCTTGGATGACTGCAGTTCTGTGCCATGAAAATGGTATGGCTCAACCCTTTCTCTTTGGACTTGATGATAACAGCAACCTTTATATGGGCAAAAGGTTATTGAGCAACAACTGCAGCAGCTTCACATTCTACTCCAGTGCTTATGGAACCACCGAGCGGGTTATGAGCCACTTACTAGTGGCTACTAAGAAAGATCTTCTATTCATTGTGGATGTCAATGAGATCTTTCTTAAAGACAATGAGGTGACAGTTGACAGCCATGTCAGTAGCCATCCTCGAGGAAAGCAAAGCAAAGAGCACATCACTGTGTGGGAAAAGGGAGCAAAGTTGGTTGGTGTTCTCCATGGTGATGAAGCAGCTGTTATAATGCAAACTACACGTGGTAACTTAGAGTGTACTTACCCTAGAAAGCTGGTCCTTGTTTCAATTGTTCAGGCATTGGCTCAGAGGCGTTTCAAAAATGCAATGGACATGGTGAGGCGGCATCGGATAGACTTCAATATCATTGTTGATTATTGTGGTTGTAATGTTTTTATCAAGTTAGCAGCAGATTTTGTCAAACAAGTTAATAACCTTAGCCACATCACTGAATTTGTTTGCTCAATGAAGAACAGCAATGCCAGCAGCAAATTGTATGAAGCCTATATATCTTTTCCTGATCACTGTGCGGACTCGATGGTTGATACTGAGTGCAACAAAGTCACTTCTGTACTGATGGCAGTTGGAAAAGCCCTTGAGGAACAAATGGAAGAGAGCTCATCAAGAGAACTTTGTGTACTGACCACTTTAGCCCGTAGTGAACCTCCATTATTGGAGGAAGCACTAAACAGAATAAAAGCAATTCGAGAATTGGAACTTCGTGGTGTCGATGATGCCAGGAGAAAGCTTTACCCTTCTGCTGAAGAGTCTTTGAAGCACTTGCTTTGGTTAACGGACACTGAAGCTGTTTTCGGTGCTGCTTTGGGGTTGTACGATCTGAATCTTGCTGCTATCGTTGCTTTGAATTCCCAAAAAGATCCAAAAGAGTTCCTCCCTTTTCTCAAGAGTCTTGAATGTCTTCCCCCTGCTGTCATGAGATACACGATTGATTTAAGGCTTGGAAGATACGAGAGTGCCCTCAGAAACATTGTTTCTGCTGGTAACGAGTACCACGAGGATTGCATGAAGCTCCTTAATGCTAATCCTCAGCTGTTCCCACTGGGCCTCCATTTATTTAATGAATCAGATAAAAGGAATGAAATTCTTGAGGCATGGGGCGACCATCTTTCTGAAGAGAAATGCTTTGGAGATGCCGCATTGACTTACCAGTGCTGTTCGTCATATCAGAAATCATTGAAAGCATACCGTGCTTGTGGGGACTGGAAAGGTGTGTTTACTGTTGCAGGTCTTTTGGAGTTAGAAAAGGAAGAAATTACTCAGCTTGCACATGAGTTATGTGATGAGTTCCAAGCTCTCGGCAAGCGAGGAGATGCTGCTAGAGTAGCACTGGAGTATTGTTCAGATGCCGAGAGAGGTGTAAGTTATTATATCACGGCAAGAGAATGGGAAGAGGCTCTTAGAGTTGCTTATATGCTTAGCAGGCATGATCTGGTTGGAACTGTTAGAGATGCAGCTTTGGATTGTGCTGCATCACTGATATCTGAGTACCAGGAAGGACTCTTGAAGGTTGGTAAATATGTATCACGTTATGTGGCTGTGCGGCAGAGGAGATTGTCCCTTGCTGCCAAACTCCAGTCAGAAGATCGGTTTATGGATGTTGAAGATGACAGCGTTTCAGAAGTGAGCACTAGCTTCAGTGAAATGAGCGCATATACTACAAGGTAAGATTGCACCATTTTGATGTTGCACAACACATGTTGTCTCTGTTTGTTATCCTTTCTTGCTACATAGTTTCTGTTTTGTTTTAGAAAGAATTCTGAGATTGAATTCTATCTTTCTCGAGTTACCCATCAGTGTGGAGCGCTGAATTCTGTATGGACAGGTCAACCAAGGAGTCAAGTGCCTCAGTCATATCCAGCAGAGCCAGCAAGTCACGAGGAGCAAGGCGACAAAAAAAAGGTGGCAAGATACGAGCTGGAAGGTTGGCAACCTGCACTTTTGGTGTTGGTTTGGGTTTGTCGGTTGTGCAGACTGACAATGTCTTTCTTTATGCAGTCCTGGGGAGGAGATGGCCCTTGTGGAGCATCTCAAGGGGATGGCACTGACAGGCAGTGCCGAAAGTGAGCTGAAGAGCCTTCTCGTGGTTCTAATACAACTGGGGAAAGAAGAAACTGCCCGTCAGGTGCAGCAGGCTGCAGATAACTTTGAAGTGTCTCAAAGGGCTGCAGTGAAGTTGGCTGAGGATACAGTAAGTAATGACAAGGTAGATGAGAACGCTCACACCCTTGAGCATTATATAAGAATGCTGAGGGCTCATGGGTCAGGTCATAGCGAGACTGGTTCATGGCGAATCAAGGCATTGTCTCCCCCTTGAGGGTTTGTTTGTTTGGTCCCCTCCCCTTTGAGTGGGATTATTAGTTGCAGGGGATTTCAATCTAATTGTAAAAGAGGAGCACAGTTCTGCTATCACTGAACATTGTGAGCAGATCAAACACCAGTCTTCTGTTATACATGTTTTAATGTCTTGTGTACCCAGCCATTATTGCCATTTGCTATTCGCATACACCGAATGGTTGGAGCTATTATGTCAATCTCTATTGATGAAATCAAGGATATAGAAGGCGGACAAATTTCATTTGCATTATCTTTTTTTGACTTCCATTATCAGTTAACTGAATTGATTTGTGAGTACATGTATACTTCTGAAATTGATTCTCTTAAAGCCATGGTTTGCTGCAAAGATTGGCTGTACAAATATCCAACCAATGAAAGTACTTTTGATTTGAATTGGAGGTTCTTGAATTGACTTCTGAACTGGTGTTTTTTTTTATGTTAGGCAATCAGCGTATCTCGTTACCAGCTTGAGAGTTGCAGTTGTATCATCTGCTGTCTCTAGGTGAAGGAATACCTGGTTTCCAGAATTCCAGCGTCTCCATGTGTAGTATGTAGTTATTAGTCTTGTTCTCCAGTTTGCTGCAAACTCCCTGTTCATTTGGTTTTACTTCACTGGACTTGACTGCTTCTGATTCTGGAAGTGGTACCTGATGCCTTGCAAATCTGGAGTAAAATTAATTGGATGGCCTTATTTTCTGCTTAGAGTCTCGCACGGTTGCACAATCTTTTCTGTGTTCAGAAGCTGTAGTTCTCGTCACTGCCATTTTATCAGCAGAACCTTTGAAGTATTATGAATTCAAGTTACACCAGTATTAGAAATGTGTCCTCAAGGTCTAGATTAGCTGTAGTGGTGATGGGCAAAATTGAGCATTCTTAGTGTATAGCGTGGATCATTATTTGAACAGTGACTGTCATCTTCCTCCTGAGTCTGCTTGTTCTTCGGTAGTTGAGAAACATGCGGCTACTTCATGTTTAGAGCAGCAGTTATTTAGCATATCGTTGCGGCTGTAACAAGTTTGCTACTGGAACAGAGTTGTATCGTTAGATGCAGGTGGCGCTCATGATAGTATGATACCCGGACAAACGACAGCTCTCATCATTTACTTGCATGCAAGATAATTCTCTCCACCACCAATAGCACCTGCAATTAAGTGTATTTCCTCGAGTTTTGGAGTACGCACAACGTTCACGATTCATGTCGTCCCATATGTTCAATCAAATGGCACTTCGACTTTCCTTACATTGCTAGCTCGCCAACACCGTGTGCAATCACATCCAAATCAAAATACAAGTGTACATGGCTCTCTCAACACCAACGTGCTACACGTCAAAAAGGCTACATACAAGCTACAACAATCAAATGGGAACGAATGCAAACTGCACACTATAGATACAAAATCAGAAAAGGTGAGGGAGAAAGGAAGAGTCCCCAGTTTAGCCAAAGGGCGAGGGCACAGGTCCAGGTCCACCAGCGAGGGCATCAGATCTCTTGATGCTCCCCATGCCACAGATGACGCATCCAGGTGCGGAGAGCGCTGAGAACTTGGCGCCACAAAGGTCGCACACGTCGTGGCCGATGGTCGAGAGCCGGCTGAGGGTCACAGAGCAGAACTGCGAGGGGTCCTCGAACGGGTCGATGGACTTGTTTGTCAGTCCTCTCTGGACACACATGTCGATTAGGCTCTTGAGCTCGTCCTGCTTCGTTGGGGGCGCTTTGGAGTAGAGAAGGTCCAGCATTTGCTTGGCATAGGCATAGTTTTGAACCTCCATGTTCCGCTTGATGGCAGTCCTGATGCAGTTGATCCTGTGCTTGGCTTGGATGGGCAGGGAAGCAAGGTGCCGAGATAGCCTGGCCATTTCCTCCTTAGCACTGAGAGCACCCGCGCCTTGAACCCTTTGCAGGCGAGCAATTTCCTGCAGAGAAATCAAAACTTAGCTAGAGCAACTGCAACCTTATACTGAGCACACATTAGAGGCACGTCCTATTAAGTCTCCACGCCAGATCAAAAACTAAATTACCTGTAGCAAAGCAACTGCAATCTTATACTGAGCACAAATAGTGGCCTGGGCTTTGATATCAGCTTCACGTGATTGGTCCTTTGCAAGGGCCAAAAATGCTTCATCCAAACAAGATAGTGCATCAGTAAGCTGATTCTGCTCAAGGTGAGCAAGAGCCATCTTGTAGCATTCTGCGGCAGGAGCACCCCGTGGTACCTGTAGCCATGGATGAGGGTGTCAGGGAAATAATCGCAAGCCATTAGATTTCTTTTCAGGAAAAACATAGTACCTGGCCAGGGCGCACGGCAGTAGGTGCTGGAGGACGAGCAGCTTGCTTTGCCGCTCCAGGCCCCTCCACCAGAGCGCTGAGATCAATTGGCTGTGAAGGAGCAGGAATGCCAGGTTGAATGTCTTGTGGCTGTGAAGGAAGTGTCTGGGGTTGTGAAGGAAGTGGCTGGCTCTGTGGAGGAACACCACCATCGGGCAGGCCAATATTGTCCATAGGAATGCCTGGTTGCTGAGGAAACTGGGACTGTTGCGGTGGTGCTTGTGGCGGCACCCCGCCATCTGGAAGGCCAACGTTAGCCATCATGTTTTGATTAGGTACTGGTCCTTGATTCATTCCAGGAGCAGGTTGAGCCATTCGTGACAGGACTATTCCAGGAGGGGGTAGTTGAGCCGCAAGTTGATGTGATGGAATAGTATTCTGGAAGAAGTCTTCAGGGATAGGTCCAGCCGTCACTCCCATGCCTGCAATAACAGGGCCAGTGGCACCAGAGGGTGCTTGTGGTTGAACTAAAGTATTTGTTCCAAACAAATCAATTGCAGCATTTGGCATTGCTGGAGAAACAGCTGCTGCTGGACCTCCTGGCTGCATAGGAGCCTGATTGAATTCTTGCGGTGTCCCTGATAATGATCTTGTCCTACTCAGTGGAGGACCCAAGCCTAGCTGCTTAGTGGCTTCTTTCAATTTGTTAACATCAACAGTAGATGCAGCCGGCTTATCACGTATCCTTATATGTATCTTTTTAGTCTTCGAGGTTGACTCATCTTCATCACTGCTCCCATCATCAACAACACCATATAAAGTCTTCTTAAACTCCTCAGCAGCTTTTGCCTGTTCATCGGCAGATGCAATTTGGACACCAAGCTGCCTGGCCAGAGTATCACCAACCGAATCACTGCCAGCAATTGCCTTATTTCTCTCTGCTGATTCGGAAGACACCGACTGTGTTCTCTCACTACTAGCTGCTGCTATAGCTTTAACCAAACTCTTTTCACTTACTTCCACTACATTACCACGGCCCTTCATCACACCCAGGTACACACCAATATGATCTGCAACAACAGACGGTATACCCGCGTCAGTTGTCCTCATGTAAGGCATGACTTCTCCTGCAAGCTCCCACTGAGGTATAGTCTTGACGTTAGTAGGTGTTTTGATCTCCCAGTTTCCACCTGCCCATTCCGGACCTTTAGGTACCATACTTTCAGCAGCAAAATTGGCAAAGACACCCTGTGTCCATCCAGTTGAACGAACTCTTAATATTCTCTCAAGGTATCGCCTCAGCTCTGAATCTGTAGCAGATTCTTCCAACTTTTGCGCAAGGCGTCGCAACGCGCTCGGATTCAGATGACATATAAATAAATCCAGCATGCTCTCATGATCTGCAATAACCTCAAACGTTTCTTTTGCACTGTCAAACTGACCATACCTGAAAATATGTATTGAATGTTATGCTATGATTCTTATGAGAGCATATCTCTTTTCAAAATCAGCATAGAAGAAAATTTAAGCAACAAAAATAAGACAGGCAACTCATACCAAGTGTAAAGAATTTAATGATATCAAAGAAAAGGAAAGGGAAACCAATGGTCCACAAAACAACAACATAGCCTTTTAGGCCCAAACAGGTTCGTCTAGGCCAGACATGGCCAACAAGAGTGTCACGACTGCATCTTCAGTCAGGAAAGACGAATCTAGTAAAAGCGTATTTCTCAGAATGGTGTAATTTTGTAATAGCTATGACATGTGGGCCCAGGTGGGAAGTGGGGTGAGTGTGGCCAGCATATAGGCTGTGCCGTATCGAGGGAGAGGACTATTCCGAATCTGAAAAATATAGACTCAGCTCTTGGGTGTCAGGGTTCATCGCCCTCCCCAGACCCTATCAAATTTGCGCTGCTCTTGTCGATTTCTCACGCTGCGATCTCGATCAGTAGCTACGGGTATCACAAAGAGCTAACAAAGAGGAAAAAAATATATGACAAGTGTAAAAAAGGCATTAATGTAGGAGAGAATAATGCCCTGTAATCCTCCAACCCTAGAAGGGTGGGTATATATAATACCTATACATGGGCCTCCAGATGGGCCTTTATACACATGGGCTCAATATACTCCAACAATTAATGTAAATTGTAATACCCCGGTCCCAAATATGGCTCAGTCCTACTTGCACATTAACTAAAACACATACTCGCACTAACCCCACTTACGCTTCCGTCCTCACTTCACATAAAAGGGTTAACCCGAGGGTTGGAATGCATTTAGCACTTGGGTTTATATGTTAGCGAATTTCACCCTTAACTATCAAGGTGGGATTATTCTCCAACACATGCCATATGCCACTCACATGGGACAATTGTGGGCTCAAATTCATCCTTGGCCTAACATGTCACAATTAGTAGTAGCAAGAAATATTATATTCAATAGACATCAATATACCAAACATATTGCTTTGTATTGAATAAACAAAAACTCTATACGACTTTGCTAATCCTTCTGACAACCAGATAGTTTGCTAGATGAGCACCTAGCACATCACAGAACATTTTACAAAATCAACTACTATGGATTATGGATCCTGTCTGGTGCAGGGCAACATGGGAATATCACAGAGTACAATTAGGAAAAAGTTCTGATTTCTGAAAGTTCTGTGTGCATTTTTAGTGCCTCTAATTCATTAAAAGTTTTGTTGGCACTCATTGTGAAAGTTCAAACTTTAGGGCATGTCTCAAGTCTAAAGTATTAAGATAGGTTTTCATAAGATGTAACCAAAAACAAAGATTAACTACCTTTAAATGCTTCAGATTGGATTGATTAAAAAATGATATACTGGACAAAAGTTGTGAACATTTGCAGTTTAGCCACACAATTGGAGACAGTATCTTAATTAAGATAAGGTAGAGATGCCAGCAAAACATACTTTATACATGCATATCCCAACTCTCGGAAGCGCTGGAACAGATGGGAAGTGGGAGGGCATTGAGGATAATCTCTGGAACGCAGGAACTCATCTTTCAAAATTGACAGAGCAGTAGAGAACCGAAGAGCTTTGATTGCATAATTGCAGCGCATAATCTAAAACAGTGAGGGAAGAAATATTAGCACAAGTGAAAGAGAAAATGCTGTCAATACAAGCATAGATTAAGCTCACTTGGGTAAACTGAGGTCCTGCTTGAGATAACGATACAGCAAGGTCTCCACAAACAGGAGGTCCTTTAGCTAATATGTCCAATGACCTTGGAGTAATGCGTAAACTATCGAACCTGCAAGAATGCGAACCAACAAATACAATGTAATCAGAATATGGAGATCCAACCAACAAAAAGTATGAGAAAGATTATGCTCACTAGAACAGTAACACAAATCATTAACAAACGCAACATACCTCTGCTAAAATTCAATAGGAGTAATTAACAACCATACTAAAAAGTGAACAATGGAATCCAGCAAATAAATAAATAAATACCTTGAGGTTATTTGGTACAGAACTTCTGAAAGATCAAGTTTTTGCTCAAAATGTTGCTGCATGGTAGCAAATCCAATAAGAAGAGGTTCAAGAAGCCCAACTAAACAGCTCCTTATTTCCACTCCCTTTTTCTGTCTTGGATTTATATCCGTTGGATTTACAAGCAGCAAACGGTCGTTCAATGCCCCAAGTAATACTGCAAATATAAAGGGCATATTGTTCTGTTCAGCAAACTGAGGAAGAAGAAAAAAAAAACAACAGATCGATAGCATGCTAACAGAAATGGAGGAATCACAAAGAATTTAGGTTGATCATATAAAAAAACTGTATGGTATGGATCTTACCTGAATGAGGAAAGCTAGTGGAGAGGATTGATCGGACTTTGTTGTCCCACCCAAGCATACTTATAGCAGTTGCACTTGAGAAGATAAGTGCTGGCCCAACCCACAACATTGATCGATAGTACAAAGTGGTTAAGCACTCAACAAAGTAATGTGGCAATTTACAACAGATAATAAATATGTTAGCACAGTTCTGTATAACAAGATAAGAAAAAAGAGAAGGGGGAGGTAGATGCAAGACTCATAAAAAAAGGATATTGATGGGAGACCCCGATCAAATTTAGTTGAGCTGCTTGACAATATGTCAAGATCTGCAGAAGCAATTAGTACCCTCTGAGTTGTCAATATTCCTACTACAGGACCTCTTAGAGTTGTTTGCCAATGGACCTGCATAGTGGACAAAATTAATTACAGTCAGTTGCAGATAAGTAACTAGCGGTACATGTGGTTTTGATGGTGAAACTAGAGTTGCAGCTACTCGCTTTACATGGATTCTAAAAGCCCAGATACTTTCTACAGCACATTTTTTAAGAAAAAAAAATGCCAGCACCTTTTAAATTTAAGATCTTTTACTTCATTAAAATAGTGCATAGAATGTGCGTCTAATTCAATGACAACTGCCCGCATGCAGTAAGGTTTAATGTAGTATCTACGGCCCACGGCTAGACTTTGTAAACGAATGGTTAAGTGCATGCCTCACGCAGTGTCCTGAATAAAGAAATTACCTCATCTAATAAACTGTAGTGCCTCATGCTAATAGCGTGTTTTAAGTGTAAGAATGTGTCCTTTTTATGTATACTTAGTTATTTGTAGCTCAACCCAAAGAAAGCATCTACAGCACACAAATGCGAGTGTGAAATAAAATACAAATTTAAGATCTGAAACATTCGTGTTGGTGTATATATGAGCCCATGTATAGAGGCTCATCTAGAGGCCCATGTATAGAAACTATATCCCACCCTTCTAGGGTTTGGAGAAATACAAGCCATTATTCTCATACATGGTATCAGCTAACTTCTCCTTCCTCTAGCCGCCGCCGCCATGGCTGGCCGGCCACCGGCGCCTCCTTCCCTTCCTCCCTTTGCTGCTGCTGTTCCTTATCCCGCCGCCGCCGCTGGCCCCATGGCCGGCCGGCCCCTCCCCTCCTCTTTCCCGAAAGGGTGCCGCGGGTGCCGCCACCGCGGGCGCCGCGGCCCACCTCGTGGCCGCCTCTCCTCCCCTGGCGCCAGCCGCTGCTCTGCTCCCCGCCCTGGCGCCGCCCGCCGCTCCTCTGGCGCTCTGGCAGCCCCTTGCTCCAGCAGCCGCCACCACCGTCTCTGGCGCCCCTGGCGCCGCCGGATCCGCCGCCCCCGGCGCTCCTCCGGCCGTGGACGCGGGGGGCGCGGGCGCGGCCTGCGCGTGGCCGCCCCAGGGCGCCACTGCCGCCCCTGCCGCCGGATCCGCGGCCCCCGGCACAGGCCCTACTGCCGCGGCCGCCGTCGGGCCGCCGCCGGTCCCTGCTCTGCCCGCCCTGGCCCCGATGGTTGTGGCCGCGGGCACCGGGGGAGCGGGCGCGGCCGTGGGCACGCCGCCTGGGCAGCCTGCGCCACTGCAGCCCACGCCCGGGCACGGCGCGGCCTCCCCTGCTCTCGGCGCCGCGCGGTCGTGGCCCGCGGGCACCGCCGGATCTGCTCCGGCCGCCGGCCCCTGCTCTGCTCTGGGCGCCTGGACGGGGGCTCGGTCGCCGCTGCCTGCCTCCACCGCTGCCGCCTTCGCTGCCGCAGCGGGGGGCGCCGGGGCCCCTCCTCCACCTCTTTTGCCGGCTGCCGTCGCAGCCCTGGGCGCGAGCGCGGCCCAAGACGCCGTTGCTGCAGCCCAGGGCGCGGGCGCCCCTGCCTCTGCGCCCGGCACTGCTGCCGCCTACGGATGGCCTGCGCACGGGATGCCCGCGCCCGCGGCGGCCCCGCCTGCGCCGCGCCCTGCGCTCCTGCACGCGCTCGCGGCGTCGCCCCTGCCCGCGCCCGCATGGCCTCCGTTCGGTATGCCCGTTCGCCGCCGCCACCTTCCGCGGGCAGCAGATCGCCGCCGACGCTGCTACGGCCGAAGCTGCTCTCGCCGCGGCCCTCCTGGCCGCCAAATCCGAGGCTTCGGCGGCTCAGGAGCGCATTCGTGCGACTGCCCTCGCTTGGGAGCGTATTCAGCCCGTCGTTCCCTTGACCGAGCACGGAGCTCTGTCCTCCCACCAGGCTCCGCCCTCTGGATCTGGACCCCGGACCGACCCCCTCCTTGGTGCTCCTCTCACCGGCCAGACCGGGGGTGGGGGAGGCCGCGAGCGTCGGCGGCGGGGGGGGGGGGGGGGTCGTGGTAGTGGTGCTGACAGCACTGTTGGCCCAAACATGGATCTTTTGGTGGAAAGCCCGGAGGTCAGCTTGACCAACGGGCCGCTTGATTGAATCAAGAAAACAAACTCAGTTGATTACAAGGGAGAGGGCTGCTGCTTATATAGGCAGAGCCTTCACCTACTCTCAACAACTTTAACACTTTAGCCAAAAGCACCTCGTGATCAACTTGAGGGCCAAGGCAACACACACTACAGAAATAAAAATGCAGGAAAATAAGATACAAGTGCTAGCTTGATGTGTCCAGGTTGGCGAACAGCTCACGACGGCCAGTCATGTGGTGAGTTGCGCCGGAGTCCAGGTACCACCCATCAAGCTTCTCGCCGTCACCGGTCTCGCTGTGCAGGAAAGCGTTCGCCTTGGGCTCGTTGATGGCGAGGGTGGTCGACTTGGCGAAGAAGGTCGAAGCTTGCCCCTTGCCGCCGTCCGCATCGAGCTCCGGGAGCCCACACGCGAGGAACAACGCGTGGTCTTCATCAACCTCCACCATGTTCGCCGCACCACCACGATCGCGACGAGGTTGGGGGCAATCGCGTGCCCAGTGGTTGGCACGATTGCAATTGAGGCAGAGATCGTAGCGATTCCGTCGCCGATCGCCTCCAGCTCCAGCCTTTTCCCCACCTCGATCCGCACCGCCGCCTTGATCGCCGCCCTTGGCCTTGTTCTTCTTGCCACCACGAGGGCAACGCCGGCGATCACCATCCCTCGACGACCCAGCGCCATCCTCCTTCTCGAAGGCCCGCCACTGCTCGGCGGTGTAGAGGAGCTTGCCGGCGGCAACCTCCGACTCCGGCACGCGCTCGCGGTCCTGGGCCGCCTTGAGTCGGCCGGTCACGTCCTCGATGGTGAGCTGCCCGAAGTCGAGCAGCGTCTCGATGGAGAGAACAAGCTGCTCGTACTTCTTGGGGACACACCGGAGAAATTTCTCCACAGCGCGCTCTTCGTCGAGGTCGGTGTCGCCGTTGATGGCCATCTGCTCCATCAGGTTTGTCAGGCGAAGAGCAAAGTCCTCAATTTGCTCACCGGGCTGAAAGGCGAGGCTTTCCCACTCGCCGCTGCAGCGTGGCGCAACGGACGCGCTCACCACCGAGACGCCTGGTGGCGATCGCCTCCCAGGCGAGCTTGGCCGTCGGCTTGTTGGCGAGGGCGGCGCCGAGATCTGCCGGCACCGCAGCGCACAAGGCCTCCAAGGCCCGGCGATCATCCTCGTAGACGACGACGCCGTAGGCGACGGCCTCCCAGAGTCCGCGCGCCTGGAGCTTCACCTTCATGAGAAGGCTCCACTCGTGGTAGTTGGCGCGGGTGAGGATGGGCCACCCGCCGCCGATGTCGCGGTAGACCTGCACCACCGGCGACCGACCACGTCGCCTGTGGCGCCGCTCTGGGGACGGGGATTGGTGTCGACGACGCTCCGGAGTGTGGAAGCGCTCCGACCCTTCGCCCGCCGGCTTGCCATCCTCGATCTCCTGGCGCAAGGCGGCGGCCGCGGCTACGGCAGCTTGAGCCGCCTCTGCCGCCTGGGCTGCTGCATGTGCTGCCTGCGCGGCCGCTGCTTCTGCGGCGGCAAGACGGGCCTCTCGTGCCTGGTCTTCACCGTGGCCGGATCCGGAGACGTCCTTGCCCTTCGCTGCTGCGGCTCATGATCAACTTGAGGGCCAAGGCAACACACACTGCAGAAATAAAAATGCAGGAAAATAAGATACAAGTGCTAGCTTAATCCTATCAAGCACTACTCCGGCTCCGGGTTGTGTTGGTGGAGGCCGTCGGGGCACTCCGGACCCGACGCCGGCTCCCACTCCTGCTCCTGCCCCTAGAGGTTCGCTCTGGCCATCCTTCAGCGCCCCATGGTCAGGGCGCATCCCACTGTAGCCGTTTCAGGGTCAGGGGGGCCCTCGTCCTCAGCCCCAGCCAGCGGCCATGTACACCGGTGCTGCTCCCCTGTTCGCGCTGTTCTGGACCCCGCCCGCTCAGCCCAGCCAGCAGCCGACCTGGCCTGGGGGTGGGACCAGGCCACACTGGCGCAGTCCTTCAGCGCCATGGGGCGGACACCGCCGGTCAGCACCGAGTGGATCGCCGACTCGGGTGCCTCTTTCCACACCACCCCTGATGCCGGTATCCTCTCTTCTGTCCGACCCCCACACCCCTCTTGTCCTTCTTCCATCATGGTTGGTGATGGGTCTTGCCTTCCTGTCACCGCCGTTGGTTCTGCTCCTGGTTCTTTTCGTCTTCCCAATGTCCTTATTTCTCCTCAGATGGTTCATAACCTTTTTTCCATTCGTCAGTTTACAGCTGACAACTCTTGTTCCATCGAGTTTGACTCTTCTGGCCTCACTGTAAAGGATTCGGCCTCCCGGCGTCCGCTCCTCCGGTGTGAGCACGGGGCCCCTTTACACCCTTCGCCTTCCGTATTCCGCTACACCACTCTCGCCTTCTTCGTCTGCCGCTTTTGCCGCGACGCCGTCTTCCACCACCTAGCACCGCCGTCTTGGTCACCCTGACCGCGACGTTCTAGCTCAGCTCAGTCGTAGTACCGATGTTCCTGGTACTAGGGCTTCTGCTGAGCACCTCTGCCATGCGTGCCAGCTTGGTCGTCATGTTCGGCTTCCTTTTTTCTCTTCTTTTTTGCATGCGACGCATGCCTTCGATCTTGTTCACTGTGACCTGTGGACCTCTCCTGTTCTCAGCCTCTGGCTACGGATACTATCTGGTGGTGGTCGATCATTTCTCACACTACTCTTGGACTTTCCCTTTGCGCGCCAAGTCTGAGACCTTCCCCACCCTCCTCCACTTCTTTGCCTGGGTGTCCACTCAGTTCGGCCTCACCATTAAGGCCGTCCAGTGTAACAATGGGCGTGAGTTCGACCATAGTTACAGGATTCGGGGTCGATGCCTCATTCCACGACTCGGGAACGCCGTTCCGATTCGAGGGTCGGTGTCCCATTCAAGGTTAGATCGCGTCCCGGTTTGAGAGGGGTCGTGCCCCATTACTAACAGATTTAATTGGGATAAGGAAGTTAAGGATAGTGGATCAGTGTGGTTTTTATTAAACAATGAGCTGAGTACGTGTAGCATGGTCTAAATGTACTTTTTTATACGTTTCTTATATGCTTGTGCATATTAGTTTCTTCATTAGTAGCACGTATATATAGTTTTTGTCTTTATAAAGACGTGTTGACCCGAAGATATCGACCCGGATGAATTAGGGCCGTGTTCCATATAATAATTTATCGTTCCATAGAGGTATACCCCCTTCGTACCACAATTTTATAAAGTGACGACCCTCGACCCCGTTCCTCGACCCGGTCGACCCAGGAACTTTGTGACTATGAGTTCGACAACTCCACCTCCCGTTCTTTCTTCCTCCCTCGGGGTGTTCAGCTGTGTATGTCTTATCCGTATACCTCTCCCCAGAATGGCAAGGCTGAGCGGATGATTCGCACGACGAACGACGTCGTGCGCACCCTTCTGATCCAGACCTCTCTGCCCCCGCGCTTCTGGGCCGAGGGTCTCCACACCGCCACCTACTATTTCCGACTGACCCGGTGGTTCAGCCACCTTTACCTGTCTGCCCTTTCCCTTCAGGTTTTCCCGGCACACCGGCACCGCTTCCGGTGATCCCTGTTGCGCCGCGCGCAGCACTGGTGCCCGCTGTCGCGCCACGCGCGGCCCCAGGACCTCCTGTCGTGCCGTGCGCGGCCCCGGGGTCTCCTGTTGTGCCACGCGCGGCCCCGGTGCCTCCTGCACCTGCGCGGTACGCTCAGCCGGTGCAGGTGTACCGGCGTCGGTCGGCGCCGCCTCCGCCGGTGCCGCCGCCGCCTCCGCCGACTCGCTCTCGAGTTGAGCCGGAGGTGTACCACCCGCCAGTCGTCCATCGGGATCCTCGGCATATCCATCCCATAGTGACTCGGCGGATGGCGTCTCAGGCCGCGACTCTCTCCGCCACCGAGGGGGAGCCGCGGGTCTCTCCGGTACCCTCCTCTGTCCGCGACGCCTTGGCGGATCCTCACTGGCGTCGCGCGATGGAAGAGGAGTACACGGCTCTTCTCACCAACCAGACGTGGGACCTCGTGCCGCGTCCGTCTGGTTGCAATGTGGTCACAGGCAAGTGGATCTGGACGCACAAGCGTCGGGCTGACGGCACACTGGAGCGCTGCAAGGCTCGCTGGGTTCTCCGGAGTTTCACCCAGCGGCCTAGTGTGGACTATGATGAGACCTTCAGTCCAGTGGCGAAGTCCGCTACGGTGCGCACGGTCCTCTCGCTTACGCTCTCGCTCTTGGCCTGTGCACCAGCTGGATGTGAAGAATGCGTTTCTTCACGGCACTCTGTCAGAGACTGTCTACTGCTCTGTACCAGCGGGATTTGTGGACTCGAGTCGTCCGGATATGGTCTGCCGGCTCAACAAGTCCCTCTATGGTCTGAAGCAGGCTCCTCGGGCTTGGTACTCTCGGTTCGCCACGTTCTTGCTGACTTTGGGGTTCACCGAAGCCAAGGGTGACACTTCTCTGTTCATCTACCGTCGTGGGGATGAGACTGACTACCTGCTGCTCTATGTTGATGATATTGTGCTCACCGCCTCCAGTCAGTAGTTGCTCGAGCGCGTCATCTCCTCTCTGCAGCAGGAGTTTGCTATGAAGGATCTTGGTCAGCTCCACCACTTCTTGGGCGTTACTGTTGAGACTCGCCCATCTGGCATGTTCCTTCACCAGCGGCAGTATGCCCTCGACATTCTGGAGCGGGCTGGGATGACTGATTGCAAGCCATGCTCCACTCCTGCCGATACTCGGGCGAAGCTGTCTGCTGATCTGGGTGATCTCGTGGCTGATCCTACTGCCTACCGGAGCCTCGCCGGTGCCTTGCAGTACCTCACCTTCACCCGGCCGGATCTCACCTATGCCGTTCAGCAGGTCTGTCTTCACATGCATGATCCCCGGGAGTCTCACCTTGCTGCACTGAAGCGTCTCCTCCGCTACGTCTGTGGCACTGCTGGCTTCGGTTTCGTACTTCACCGCTCTCCCACCTCTGAGCTGGTGGTCTACACCGACGCTGATTGGGCTGGCTGCCCGGACACTCGCCGCTCCACTTCCGGCTACGCCGTCTTCCTGGGCAGCAACCTTGTCTCCTGGTCGTCCAAGCGGCAGCCGGTTGTCTCCCGCTCCAGTGCTGAGGCGGAGTACCGGGCTGTCGCTAACGGCGTGCGGATGCGTCCTGGCTCCGACAGCTCTTGGCGGAGCTCCACAGCCCGCTCGCCAAGAGCACGCCCGTCTACTGCAACAACGCCAGCGCCGTGTACCTCTCCAACCCTGTTCAGCATCAGAGGACGAAGCACGTGGAGATCGACTTGCACTTCGTGCGCGACACAGTCGCCGTCGGCAATGTTCGGGTACTCCATGTCCCGACCACCTCCCAGTTTGCCGACATCTTCACCAAGGGACTACCCTCCTCGACCTTCTCGGAGTTTCGCTCCAGCCTCAACGTAGCAGGTGGCTAGTTGTGGTTGCGGGGGGTATTTTCCCTGTGTACTTTCTTCTTGTCCAGTCTTGAACACCGCTGCGCCGGTAGTTCAGACTGCGGGGGGGGGGGGTTGGTGTATATGTGAGCCCATGTATAGAGGCTCATCTAGAGGCCCATGTATAGGAACTATATCCCATCCTTCTAGGGTTTGGAGGAATACAAGCCATTATTCTCTCCTACAATTCGGAAATTGGTTGCCTCAGAAAATCAAGTTAGTTCATATTCACATAATAACAATAAAGCTAAATACTAAGGACTAACCACCTTTTGGTAAATGAATACAAAATTTGAGCCTGATCAAGCATTGTCATCAACTAATATTTAAAGCTCAGAAAGTACCTCAGGAGAGAATTAGCAAGGATAAAATACCTGAAGAACGGTCTCATTTGGTTTCAACTTGATAAACTTCTTCCCATCAGTTTTTGTTGTGATGGATAGCCCATTGTCTGTAGACAGCCTGTATCCCTGCAGGAGCTTCGCGAGTCCAATATGCTTTCCCGAAATCACATACAACAATGTTGATTCTACAGGACAAAACAAGTTGGTCACCTACTCTCCAGAGTTCCGTATAGATAAAATGTTCAAACAAGGCAACCCTACAATCCTTTAATTTTTTTTCTATAATGAAAAAGAGAGTTGGATATGATGAGAGGAAAGCAGTCCACTCAACGTACCTAGAGGAGAAGAAAATATGCGATCAACCTCTGATTCAAAAGTAAACTGCAGAGGACCTTGGCGTTCCGTTGAGTTAGCAGCATTATCAGCAAAAGTGTTTTCTTCAAGCACAGCAGCATTATTTTCAAGAGCTTCCTTTGTGGCCACTGCCTTGAGACTAAAGAGATTCAGGCTTGTTCTATCTTCCTCCAGAATAGCATACTGATTGTCATCCGGGCCCAAAAAGGCAGCATCACGACCTAAAAAAAAAGCAAAATAATGCAGTTGTGAGCAAGCCAGGTAGAAATATCTAAAGCATAGATAAGTAAGATGCATGTCAGAAAGACAGATACCTCTTATTGAACTTCCTTTGCTGTTTACTGTCTGAAGATCAGTCTGCTCCCAGTAAAGAACAACTTCATGCACAACTCCATTTGCACCACTTAATTCAAATACAACAAGAAATAGGTGCTGCTTTGGACTGTATGTCATATTCTTGGGATGGCATTCCATATTTGAGGGAATCTGAGAATGGGTTGCATTAGAGAAAAAATAAAAGGAAAACAAACAAGAAAATATTGTGCTAATGGACTGTCAATACCGTTGAGTAAAGCTTCTTATAGAGATTGTCAGCTCCAGTTGATAAGTTATGGGCCATTAGGTTAAATCCATCCAAATAGAAAGCCCTAACTGGATACTGAACAACACGGTTTTCCTTGTTGAAGAAATTCAGCTCCAGATGATATGGCTGGAGTTGCAAAAAATCATCTTGTTTAGAGAGTGTAAAGGGAGTATGTAAGTGAAAAGATAAGTTACTATGATAAGTACCTGACAAACAGGAACATCTCGCAAAAGGTTGCTAGAATCTGAAATTGTAACGAGAGGTAGGCGAGAGATTGGACCACTTTTAGCATGCCCTTCCATGAAATGCTGCACAGATCATGTATAAGAAACTAGAAATGGTCTACAAACACCATTATTGACTGTGCTGGTAGAATCAACGAATGGATAAGGACTGGACATGTAGGGCATAATATATTAGGAAAAATTGAAGGTTGAAATGGGACACAGATACTCAAAGTTTGTACTAGAATGTGGCATCATATGATCAAAGTATGAACAAGATTCTTTGGGAGGCCCCACTGCCAAACACTCCTAATTCATTTGTTTTCTGTAGCACTGAGACTGTGCAAAAAAAAATTTAGTCTTATTTTTTTATCTTGAACAACGCAGGAGATCTGTGTCTCATTTCATTAAGATAGAGAAGTACAAAAAGATGGGTTCAATAAATGTGTGGATGCTGTAACAGTTCAGGTTGAGCCACAAAAAGAAAAGTGGAAAATATACTTTTCAATCACTATTAACAGAACAGAAATTCCACGTACACTGTGAAGGAATGCCTTCCTCGCAACATCTGAAATAGTTAGCTGGCTCTGGCTGACAATAAGAAAACAAGTGAAATCAAGCCAGCAATCAATATGACAATCAATAAAGAATATATCTAAATAGTGAATCACCTAAAAATCAAGTTCATACAAATGGAAGGTTTCAATGATTTATGTAGGAAATACTTAATTTTTACCCCTTCAAGTGCTGCTCTTGAAGCTGTGCCTGAAGTTGATGCTCTGCTAATATTCCTGATGATCCCAGTGCTAAAAGTTTCTCTTTCAAAACAGCAGCTGTAGCACCAGAGCAAACCATAGTGTACTTAGGGGCTAGGGCATGTATGAACTACTCAAAATATCTAATTATTAGACATATAAAACCATTATGCTGCAGCAAGTCAGCCAAGGAATAAAATAAAATCAGATTAGTGTTGCATAAGAGTCTGATATTTTGTCCTGTATGAACCAAGGTTCCCATTTCCACGAGGGCCTCATTAAAGAAAACATGAGAATAACTGCAGGAAAAGGAAGGTACCAGTCGAGCCCCTAGCTCCCTGAAGAAGAGCAAACAGCTGCCTCCTCCCTTCCCTTGTATACGCAGCCTTGTTCTTTGCAGCTTCTGTCCCAGACATATCCTGCAAATCAAAGATGACAAGTGTTCCTAAAAATTTTGGCATTAAATACCAGAATTATTTGGGTTCATAGTTGATGTGGCCTAACCGCAAAAATTACAGCTGCCAAATTGAACTTGGGATGTACTGCCAAATTTTTTATCCGGGGTAATGGGTAAACTGCTTCTCCTCCTTGAAGAGTTAGTATCTTTGTGATATCCATTGTTTCAATAGCTGCACCATTAACAAAGAAAATGGTTGCAGAAAATCATTCTCAAGCAAAATACATATATGTAACTAAACCGTGTAAATGTAAAGGACAAAACGCAGCTTGAGAGGGAAAGAAGAAATAGCAAAGAAATTTATCAATTTCCTCAAAAGATGGGAAGAACAAAAACTAACCTGCACGCTCAAAGAAATGAGTTTCCATGGGTTGCCTGTTAGGGTTTATTATAACTCGTGTCTTCCAAACTTGAAGTGCTCCATCCTTTGTAATCGTCACAAGCAACCGCAGTGTAGGAAGCCAGGATACAGATGTGATAGGCTGGGAACCAGCCTGTGTACTAGGTAAATGTGAAAGATGAAAATCAGTTGGAAAATAGACAGATCTGTGGGTATGTCGGAACAAAGAGGAATCAGAGGATTTAAATCATAAAAAATAGAGACATGAACAACAGAAAGGTGCATGCAGATGATTGACTGGGACAAAAAAAGCATCATTAAAATATTTTTATATCCATTTTATGCCAAGGAACTGCAAGCACTATATCAGAACTTTTAAATTAAAATTCATGTGTGAAGATGCTTTAAATCAGATGTAGATGCAAATTTTATAATATGGGAGCAAAGGATCTCAGATAGTTTAAACAAGTCCTAGTGTGATCTAAGGAGTCGTAGGAAAATTGTTCTAGTTTCACTGGTGCTTTAAGCAACTCAATGTTTGACTTCACATATAATGAAAATTTCGTTATCACTGAGATCAAAGTAGCAACTTGTATTGGAAAGGGGAGGAACAATGGACCAATACAACTCTGTTTTTCCACTCTCAACAATATACTACAAGGATACTTACATGCCAATCATACTTGGCCTCTCAGTTGATACATCCCATGCCAGGAGAGTACCACCTCTATCACCAACAAATATCCACTCCAGGGTCGGATGAAACCCAAAAGCACCAGCTCCCATTAGCTTAATAGTACTGTCGACAGCAACTGAAAATTTGTGCAAATTAAGAAGCCAATACATGGATAATCATATTAAAATACATGAATATAGAGTACAGCATCCCATCTTACGTTGTAAGGTGTAGTGTACAGCATATGTCTGGATGTTGTAGGCACGTATCAAGCCTTCAGCGTAAGCTACATACTAAAATTGTAAGCTTGTATGTCAAATATGGGAAAAAGCAATACATGATAACATAGAATATTGCTGTGTCCAATTAACAACAAGAGGCAGGTAAAGATATGGTTATCTACCAATACAGGGAGGCGGGGATGGCAAGCCAGGTTAACAATAGGTTTTTTAAGATCGGTCTTTATTTTCGTAGGCGGTCTTCCTCCTTCAACAGTCCCTACAACTAGAAGAAACTAAAAGGTTGACACATGAAAGTGAAACACTAAAAAATATAAACAGATGGATGACCACTATAAGCCTCCTAAGCAAATAAACAAAAAAAGAACTGCAAAGCTAAGAGAATAACCTGTTACACTCATTCTTTTGTGGAAACCGAAGAAGACAATAGGCTCAAGCGGTGTCAATGCAAGATGTACTTCCGTATCTATTGAAACATGATCTGACTTTTTCTCAGGCGAGTGCAGCACAAGTGTCTGCTCCGTGGCGAAATCACAGGATCTGATTGTAGCATCCTGCAGAGCAACAGATACAGGAGAGGATTAATGGTAGCACAGGTTATTAATAAAAGGTGCAAAACTAACTGCCGATAGGCCATATTAGTGGATGAAGCCAAAACTTGCTAAAGAGTTATTATTCACTCTGCCATGGTAGATGACTAGATAAAAAGGGCTCAAGAATATCCCTATTAGCCTACTAACAGCAATGAAGCCTCATCACTTTTCTGACATTCTGTTCACAGTATCATAAGCATTTGCCTTGTTTTTGGAGTTAGTGACAGAAGGCAATTCACAGTTGTAGAGATAAATGAAATTTAATTTTTCAGAGAAAATAAAGGAAAAAAAAAGTGAAGTGTTGAGGCAGACCTCAAGAATAGCAATAACAACATGACTAGTGGTAGGGCTATATGCCATACGAACAACACGAGCACCAAGGTCAATCGAAGCTATCTTGCTTCCCGTCAGAGCATCGAATTCTGCAAAAAAACAGGAAAATTAAGACAACTCAGAAGATATGTGTGCATCATACAGAAACCAAACAGCAACTAAAGCACTCCATTGAATTCTTCAACAAACTTCAGCAGTAAATATGTGTTAACAGTATTTAACACTGCCATTTTTGGTAAGAATAGACAGTCTGGTTATCAAAAAGCAGGAACCAAATAATTTCCCCAACAAGAGAGTATAAAGATGAAATGAACCAATGCACTAATGGTTGTAGCATCCAAATTTTCACGGTTGACAAGACCAACTTATTCTGATAATATCATGATTTTAAGCATCCTAAGCAAAGAATTTGCCAGTTATCCACAGATAATTGTCACTTGCCACATGTTAGAGCAACTGAATTATAAAGCCAAGGGAGATGTGAGTCTAGACCCTCATGCTGTTAAATGGTACTTCATACCAACCCCATGTGTTCTAACTTCCGAAATCATCACCGAGAGCACACATCAAGCTATGAAACTGCTCTATAAACTAACCAAACTACTATTGCAGGTCCTGGTACCCCATTAGACGGGAACATTACTCAGAGCGAAGCAATTGTCTTAAAATGGGATCCTACAGAGGTGATCATAAGCTCCGTCCAAACCTATAGTTGAATCACTGGAGATCCGACTCCCTGATACCAACTCCCTCTACTTCCATCAGCCGAGCGAACCCGATTGATGTGTCCCCTCACCTCAGATCACAACCTGTACAACCCACGCGCGGCACGAGGACCCCCTTGGAGCGCCCACCCAAGTACCTACGACGAGGCTACATCGACCGAGCAGTCCGAGCGGCGTAAGAGGGAACTCACCGACGACGTGGGTGCCGATGGCGACGGCGACGATGGCCTGGGAGGCGCGGAAGGCGGCGGCGTGCGGCTGCATCGGGCGGGCCGAAGCGCCGCGGCGGCCGCCGGAGTGGCGCAGGTCCAGGTGCTGCACCGTCGTCCACTCCATCGGAGCGCCGGATCTGGTCTGCTCCGGCATCAGGGGCTTGCGTGGCTACCACCCTGAGCCGAATTTGCCTGGCCGGAGCCCCCCACCCCTGCGTCCGGCCGGCCGCGTCCGGCTGTCAGCAGCTCGATCCTGCTGCGGAGCAAGCTGCTCCGCTAGCGATCTGTGTTCTGGAGGAGCAGAAGGATTTGGGGAGTCGATGGGATCTGGGGGTGGAAGAGAGACAGTACCGACCGGAAATGGTCTGGAAATATACAAATTTCTGTTTGAGCCGTCGGATCAGGTATCAGTGGCCTGGATGGCTGGATCATTTCCTACCAGCACGTTTCGCAAAACCTCCTTGGAAACAGAATGTTTCTATCGTGTGCAAAAACACTTCAATGGCTGTGTGTTTAGATCCTTGTGTTATTTAGGCCATGTTTAGATCCAAAATCCCAAAATTTAAAAAAAATTGTAAATCGTTTGCATTGTGTATTAAATATAGTCAAAAAATAAATCGCATTTCACAAATAGACTGTAAATCGCGAGACGAATCTAATGAGCCTAATTAGGTCGTCATTGAACAGTAAATTGCTACAGTAAATTTACAGTAACCATATGCTAATGATAGATTAATTAGGCTCATTAGATTCGTCTCGTAGTTTACAGACGAGATCTATAATTAGTTTTGTGATTAGCCTACATTTAATACTTCAAATGTTGAAAGATTTCCTTCCAAAAATCCAAAATAAAGGAACTAAATAGACCCTTAGTAACACACCCCAAATATCTCCAAATAACACTTGAGAGCTAAACATGTGTTTTATTTGGCACTAACGCACCCTAAAACTCTAACCCCTCCAAGAGATGATTATTGTGTTACTTCTAGTGGCCCCATTGAAAAAAGATAGAGTATTGGTTCCTTAAATGCTAAATAACACTATGATCCAAACTAGTAAGTTTCCTTAAATGCTAAATAGTGAGTGTTATTTCTTTGGAGGCTTATTTAGAGGGGTTAAAAACTAACACTAACACTAGGATCCAAACACGGCCTATATGGTATATCCTTCTAGCCCAGCCGCTTTATTAAAATGTAAGGCGATTTGGTTTTCTCCTAATTCAAGCTTTTCTTTTTGACCAAAACTATTGAAGATATACATAACATCTAGAACATCTATAGTTTCATTTACATCCATCATGAACTATGCATTTGTAATACATTCATTAGATATTATAATGTTAACGTATTTTCTATAAATTTTGTCAGAATCAAAAAAAGTTTAACTAAGGCTATTGCCGGTGCAAGATTTTATTGTTCGATTTCATAGAGTGCCATGCCATCTAAGTACATTTGAGTTCGCGAATGAAACAAGATCCCCAATACAAAGTTTCATTTCATGATTTTGTAGAGTAGCCATAGCATTTGAGTGTGAGACATGTAATTGGCCGCAATTGCATGAATGAAATTCTATAGCCCCTAATGCAAGTTTAAGTAAGTTTCATAGTTTAGAAACAGTGTATACACAGTTTATCCTAATGAAACTCAGTTCCTCTCTTTCTTCATAATTACATTGTCATATCATCACCAACTGCTGACGTGGCACTGTATTTAATATGCATAAAACCTCTATGAAATTTACATTGGGATTAGCCTAATAACAAAAGATTTGGGGCCTCCTCATGAGTCGTGGCCCCACGCGGGGCCCGAGCACTGTTCATGCGGGTCCCACATACTATTCACGTGGGACCCATGTACTATTCAGGCGGGACCCACGTACTATTCAGGCGGGACCCACGTGGGCCCACGTACTATTCAGGCGGGCCCCACATGGGGCCACGTACTATTCAGGCGGGGCCCACGTGGGGCCATGATTCTATTAAGTTAGTCTTTTTATCTTAAAAAAATATTTTTCTTATACTAAAGGGCCAAGATTTGGGGCCTCCTCATGAGTTGTGGCCCACGTGGGACCCGAGCACTGTTCATGCAGGTCCCACATACTATTCACATGGGGCCCACGTACTATTCAGGCGGGACCCACGTGGACCCATGTACTCTTCAGGCGGGACCCACATGGGGCCCATGATTCTATTAAGTTAGTCTCTTTATCTTAAAAAAATATTTTTCTTCCGTTATTTGACAATACAAAATATATTTAACTACTTCCTACATACAAAAATAATAACTAAATTTTGTATACTACATTTACATGTGGTAGTTATACTACTTCTTGGGTTTTGATTTCCCTCCGTAAATCCACAAAATATAATTAAAATGTTCATTCATTTCTAATCTTGCTTTTTTTTCCTACTAAAGTAATTAAACTATACCTACTGACACACAAAAAATTCCTAAGAAAAAATTACCTGTACCTATATACTACAATGCTTGAGATTAGCGCGCTCTCAGACACAAAACTACTATGCCGCTTTACTGTAATTTTTAGATCTAACTCAATACATCGATACGACGTTGCTTCGAATATAGTAACGGATAATATCTTTCTATTAATATTTTAGGTCCGTGTTTTTGGTATAGGCGCGCGTAGCGCGCCAACCTGACTAGTTTATCCTAATGAAACTCAGTTCCTCTCTTTCTTCATAATTACATTGTCATATCATCACCAACTGCTGACGTGGCACTGTATTTAATATGCATAAAACCTCTATGAAATTTACATTGGGATTAGCCTAATAACAAAACTAAAATAACTTACATTTTAAAATCAAAGGAGTATGTCATTGATACACAGGATGCTCGGGTGGCACCTATTGCTACGAGTCTACGTCATCACCTAAGTTTGTTGTTAATATCTGTACATGCTTAAAGTCAATCGGTTCCTTGTTTTCTATGAAGACAAGTGTGTAAAGACCACTAGAATGAATTAATCCTTTGTCATTTGGAGTCTGCAAAAGTTTATCAGAGCTTTGGTACAACCTGATGAGAGCTGCTACTACTCTAATTACATGACAACATTGACCTCATACGCCCGAATATATTACACGATACATCACCCTACTTTTCTGATATCTAGTGCCTTGTTTAACTCCAATTTCTCTGTGTCTCTCACCCTATCTGCCATCCACATGCCATGAAACGAGAAATTGCTGGACATACAGTTCTCTCTATTGTCTGCTTCCAGTTGCAGCCAGAGTTCAATGCATAGAAGAGACAACAAACGCTCTGTCGTTTGGCTTGTCAGCCAACCAGTCAGCAGTACTGTTCTCTCATACTAAATCAGCATCAGCCACCAGCTACCAGCCAGTCAGCAGTACAGTTCTCTCATAACAAATCAGCACCAGCCACAGCCAAGCGAACACAACGAAAGTCACTGGCACAGCTCTAGTCAACGATTGAACCTTCTCCTTCCTACCCTCTGTACAATGTGCACTCCAATATCTGAGTTTCCTAAATGTTAGTAAGCTGTCATCATAGAGCAAAATGGTTTATCCTTTTCTTTGTCATATGAAGTTGTTCTTGTGTATCCCTATCACAAAACGGTTAGAAAACTACGTGCCTCGGAAAATGAGATATATTATGAACATAGCATAAGCAATCACGGCCGCGCAAAGAGCTGAACTGGACAACAGGCCTTCCGTTTCTGAAGAGAAGAAATCGAACAACATGTAGCTATTTATTACGATTGGTACGGATGCAGCTGTCCAGGAAGCAATCTACATCAATATGCTAAGGTTAGTTTACAATGCTGTATAAATATAATGATTTGGCAAAGCTAAAATAACTAAGAGACAAAAGTATTCATGATTCATGGATAAGTTTCTAAAAGCAGGCTTCCTAAAAAGAGAGCTGCTCCCTTTGTTCCAAAATGCAAGGTTCAAATTCAATGGCAACACCTCAATCTTTAGTTTAGCACACATTTTGCCAAGAAAATATCCAAAACATTCATATAGAAAGCTCTTGAATCAGGATCCCGCTAAGAAATAAAAATGAAGCTTTAGTTAAGCTTGGTGAGCTAAGCTCCAGCAGTTCAAATAGCTTAGTTCAGTTCAGCAAAACTTTGATTACCAAGTTTAAATTCACATCCTTGAATGAGTTGAGCTTATGTTACATCTCTAAAACTCGTTGAAAAACGAAGAAAAGCATGTGATACACAACGGGAATATCATTGGTTGTTACTTACTTTTGTTCTTGGACCGATCTTGAAAGGTCCCATGACTTCCTCCTTAGAAACCAATGTTACCAGTGGGATCAGTGAGAATGGGATTTGGATTGATTGGAGCACATTGAGCCATTCATTGAGAACATCCAGTGCAGAATCAGATGTGTTGAAGTATAGAGCAACAATTATAGTTGGCACGATCGCAAAGCTTCTAGTGATCAATGCCCGGATCCATTTTTTCACCCGCCAATTCAGAAGCCCACCCATTATAAACTGTCCAGCATAAGTTCCAGTTATGGTACTACTTGTTCCAGCAGCTAATAGCCCGACACCCCAAATATAGAGGACAGGGAAAAAATCACCCCCAAACTTCTCATGTAAATATTTCCCAGCATTCTCAAGACCAATATTATCTGCTTCTTTGGTACCATAAAACCCTTTTGCAAAAACTGTTGTGACAAATAAATTTATCATGAAGGGCACTACCAATGCCATGGTGGATTCAATGGAATAGTACCTCAACGCTTCACGGACTTCATATTCATTTTCCGGGTCAATTTTTCTTGATTGCACAAGAGCAGAATGAAGGAACACATTATGGGGTGTGATAACACTTCCAACAAGACCAACAGCTTGTTTTATTGTTCTTGAGTTCAGCTTTGGGACCAGAATGCCTGTAGCACATAAATTACACTGTGATTGGCTGGAGAACATAATATCAGACAGGTGAAACACATGATCGAAGGTTAAGCAGACAACAGAACAGCATTGGTCATATGGTAGAGGCACTTGACACACAGATACCCACGAGGGTTCAGATCATATTGGGCAATGTAACATCTTTTTAAATTTTTTTTTGAAAGGAGAAAACTCTGCTTTTCTTGAAAGCAAGTAACATCTTTTTTATTGGGATCTCCTTCGCCATATTTCGAGAAAGAAGACAAGCAGCAATAGATACTCACCAATGATTAGGTCTTTCCCTCTGGGCTTGGTTTCTATAAACATCCATGCAAAGGAGCACGCCATTGTTGTAACTAAAACTGCAAACAAAGCTTCCAACTTTCTCACCCCATAGTTCTCGAGGGAAAGAAAAATAAAGCTGATGGAAAATAAATTTCGGTTAGTGGGATACAACCTTCCTACTATTCAAACAATAAGGACAACAAAATCAATGCTTACATGCCATGATATTGAAGAGCAATTTTACAAGTTCAAATAAAATCAAATCAAATCAAACTTGCACTCAATATTATTCATATGCTACTGTATGGCTCACAAGTACACTCTAGTAGTAGGTTGGGACTCTGTTCAGATGGTGGAACATAAAGGAAGAAATTCTAGATTCGATTCAGTATGATAGACAGATAATATCATGTAGTTGTGCTGCACCTGAAGTTTTTTCCCCCATTATGCCACATAGCAATACTGCTCCAGCATTTACCGAAAGCTTTGTTGGAGTGTGAGCAACAAATCTTAAACGTTCGACCAGCTGACAGGCAGCAAAGTGACGAAGGTATTCACCACATTTGACGTATTCAACAAGACATACTACTGGGCTAATCACCTGCATTGTTTAACGAAGACGCATATGCTTCAACTCTAGTATGAATTGGAGAATTATCTGCTAACCTCCCTAAGAAACTTTAATGCACGACAAACCAATTTAAAATTTCGTCCACTTTTCACACCAGACGGGGCGATATCTTATTGCAAATTAGCAACGGGTCAATCCGTCAATTACTAGGCACGATACTCTGATTTATGGAAACAAGTTGAGATCTAGCACCAAAATCACAATACATATCATTGTTTTTGCGAAATGCCTACGTAGATTTGTAACATTTCCACAACCCGAGAAGAGGCTAGCAAAGAAGCTTACCAATCCAATGCGGTGATGACAACGCCGGCCCAAATCGGCAACAAGCCGTGGCTGAGGATCTTGATGGCAATGGCGCTCCCGATGACCTCCTGGATGTCGGCGCTGATGAGGGCGACCTCGGCCATGAGCCAGAGCGCGCGGCGCGCCCAGTCCGGGTACTCGTCGCGGCAGAGCTCGGCGAGGTGCCTCCCCGTGGCCACCCCGAGGCGCGCGGCGAGCAGCTGCACGAGCAGCCCCATGGCCGTGGACCAGAGGAGCAGCCAGAGCAGGGAGCCGCCGGCCGTGGCGCCGGCCTGGAGGTCGCCCTCGATGTTCCCGGGGTCCACGAAGGCGATGCTCATCAGGTACCCGGGGCCCGTGAAGAGCCAGAGCTTGCGCCAGGAGAAGGGCGGCGCGCGGCCCCCCGAGGCGTAGAAGAGGCGCTCCTCGTCGGGGTCGCCGGAGACGGAGACGACGACCTTCTCGGCCGGCTCGAACGCGCGCTCCTCGAAGCCCTCGTCATCGTCGGAGATGGCGGAGACGAACGACGAGGGGCGGAGGAGGGCGCGAACCTCGGCGCCGGAGGCGGGGGGCGAGCCCTCGGCGGGCTCTCCGTCGGCTGCGTTGTCGGCGGCCATCGGGTCGGAGTTCGCCGGATGCGCGACTGACGGCGGGCCCGCGTGGCTCGTGGCCGTGGCGCGAACCATCAAGTGCCGAGCCGACCCCCCCGTTTGCCGCGTGGTTTTGGGGTCGTATCCTATGTTTAGAGCCTGGTTGAGTGTTCTGCTACCCGCTCTTAAGACTACGTGAAGAATGCTAAAAATGAGAGGACGCCAGCTTAGAAACGCTGTGGACTTGCATAGATGTAGGAAAAGTTCTTGTATTGGCAGAAGAAAAAAAAAAGCAGTCTCCTTCCCTTCTATGCTAGAATTCTCTAAGCTATGGGCATGATTGTTTTATGTTAGGCCCTTAAAAAAACTTAAAAGTTGATTTTGGATTTGGAAAAAAATGCATGATTACTTGAATTGAATGCCTAGTGCAGAGGCCATTATTGATGTGAACTATGGACAAATGAGCTGCCCTCATTTTCAATAGGGATGGTAATTTTTTAGGAATTTTTTTTTAGGAAATGATCATGAAAGCAAACACAAACGGGCTGCTTCGAATGCACATGCTGGGCCGTGCCGCATGCACTGCACTTGTTGGGCCGGAACATACAGTAGGCCCGTAGAGCACCTCCCCAGCGGCAGCCCAGAAGACCGACCGGCGGGCGGACACAGCGGAGCCGCTCACGTGGACGCAATCCCACCGCCCTCCACGTCCACCCACCGGGGGCCAGCCGCGGCCGTCCACGAGTTCCCCCGCCTGCCCCACCCGCCAGTGACCCACCTCGCCCCGCAAGTATCCGCGGCTCCGGCCTCGCCTACCACGCACGCACGGAAGCGGACGCGAGCAGCGAGACGGAGCCGGCCAGCGGGGCAGCTGAAAAAGCCTATCTCCTTCGCCCCCGGGGGCCCCGAGGGGAGGGAGGAATCGCCGCCCACGCCCGCGGAGGCAAGGGTCGGGGGGAGGAAGGGGGAATAAGCAAGCGGGGGAGAGCGACCGGCGGCGGCATGCCGATCGCCTACAGCCTCCGCGCGCCGCCCTTCGCCGCGCAGCAGCGCCTCAGGCTGCCCCCTCCGCCGCCGCCGTTCGCGGCGGCGCCGCTGGATGCGGGGGCCGCTCGGCGGAGGAGGGCTGTCGGGGTGGCGGCCGCGTCCGCGTCGCCCTTCGACGAGCTCCACGCGCGGGGGAGGCCCGTGCACGGACCCTTCAAGGTGAGCCAACCCACCGTCCCTCCCTACCTCGCCTGCCTCGGGCGCATCGCCCCAGCGGCCAACCACCCTCTCCCTTATTTTCCCCAAATTGAATAGTATGTCTGGTGGGTAGTATTGGCTACTGCTAGATGATTAGTCTCCGATGGTCTCTGTGGCGGGTGATTTGAGGTTTGGGTACTGGAAAGGTGCCGTCGGTAATCATTTCTTGTTTGGAATTTGATGCGAGAGCGATGAATAGGATCTGGCCTCCAGGAAAGTTGATCTTATGATGGAGAGCTCCTGCGGTAGCCTCAGCTTCGGCTGTAAACTAATTATTTCCCTGTGAACGCGATCGGATCATAGCTGCTATAACATTTCGTGTATTGATAAGAGGTGCTTTGAAGCAGTTGTTAGCTGCGCTCATCGAAGCATCGAGGGAAGATATGCAATTCTAGTTATTAGTTGTGTTTAGTTTCTGTACGACAGTTGTGATTTTTAGTTATGGAGTTTTAGTTGCATGTGCATAACTTTAGGCGCAGTAATTCATCAGTGACCATGGTCGTTTGAACATGTTGGATGATACCTACCTGGATCGTGAGGCTGATGGGATTTTCTTATAAGTTTCATTTCACCCCCCTTGTTTTTGATCTTAGGTTGTGAACTTGTGATTTATGAAGAATTATTTTCTACTCTTAACTCAACAACCTGCTTTTATAGGGGGTCATTTAGCATTGCAAACATAAACAAACTCTGTTTGTGACTCCTGAATGACATGAGGAACCCTAGCGCTTAGGGTTTGAGTGTTCTACTATTATGTACTTTTAGCTCAAAACATTATATATTTCTGCCTATCATCATGGAGTCTTGAGTTATAATTTGCTTAGATTCTTTGTGTGTCATTGGTACTACTTTTGGGATGCTGACTATTGCTGAGCTAAGTTAGCAATTCTGTTCTTGCAGTATGTATTGACTGAGTTAATGTTTGGATTGAAAAGCTATGACCTTATATTTTGGTATCAAACTTGTGTTAGATAACTCGGAATGAATTCTTGAAAGCATTGCAAATATTCAGCTGGGTCCTTCTCAACATTGTGACTTATTATCTTGCTGTAGGATGTTCGATTCTGTTTATGTAATCCCTCCGCTTGAAATTACAAGACGTGTTTTGTTTCACTAGGACAAGGCTTTGACCAACAATTACCCCATTGATACATAATGATTTTGTATCATGTAAATGGCATATTAATGGAGTAATTGTTGGCCAAAGCTCTAACGAGATGATATATGCCTTGTATTTTTAAATGGAAGGAGTACTTCACACTGTTTGTCTGAATCATCTATGCTTCTTAATTGCAGCAGCAATAGTTATGGCCACTAATGTTGCATAGTAATTTGAAAATATTGCCTGTCCATGAGCCATGGTTTTCACTTTCTGATTGAAGCAGTGGGATTCTACGCCAAGGAGCTTTTTACTAGTTAGCTGCCAATTGTCTTTATGCATTAATTGCACGTAATACATGTGACTCCATGATTTTGAGCATTGGCTTATGAGCACTTGCTAGGGATGAGACTAATACAGATGCTTAAGTATTATATTTTATAGAGTGCCTATGAACTTACTTGATTTAAACGGGTGCCTGGCTGTAGTGGTTAGGTGGCCTCAGTAGCACTCCTCAGGTCCTGGGTTCGACTCCCCGAGGGAGCGAATTTCAGGCTGAGGTTAAAAAAATCCCCTCGCCTGCCCCCACACCAAAGCACATGGAGGCAGCAGCCTGAAGGATGGCCCATTCTCACTCGGGCAACAGCCCGGGTGTCAAGCGGCCTGTGTAAGGGTGGGGGCAGGGGTTTGGGGATTTTCTCGGCTTGCGTGAGAAGGCCTCTTCTTACATGCAATGCCCGGGGGGCGGCTTGCCCCTCGCAAGTTGAGTTTTTTTTATTTAACTACTATATAGATATTCATGATGTTCCCATTTTTATCTATTAAAAGCCACTTACACATTGTTTTGGTCATGCTTTAAATTTGTCTTATGATGTGTTTGGTTATCTTGTAGAAATCCATGCTCTGGAACTTGATCCAGGATATAGAGCCCTTGGACCTAAGTGTCATTCAGAAAGATATTGCTCCTGAAACAGTAGATGCAATGAAGAGGACCATATCTGGCATGTTGGGTCTGCTTCCATCTGATCAGTTCCGTGTTGTTGTAGAAGCCCTTTGGAATCCCTTCTTCAAGTTATTGGTATCTTCAATTATGACTGGGTATGCTTTCTACTTGAAAGATTATTTTATCATGGTTGTTATGAAAAGTACTTTCCGATGCTTGGTTGCATTATTAGGCATGTGATTTGCTTTGTTGTTGTTGAATTTATAATTCAGAGTCAACGTCTTTGACCTTCCAACGTGTATTGGTCTTAATTGACATGTGAAACTGATGCAACTCCTGCAATCTTGTATTTATTAGTTCAGTAGAATAGCATGTGGACCTATAAATGATGACCAACTTCGTTGTATACCTCTCTGATGTGTTATGTCCGAGAAAGAGGCCTATCGTTATCAGGACAGACCCAGTGCTGGAAGCTCCCACGCAAGGTGGGTTCTGGGGAAGGATTATATGAGGCAAGCCTTACCCCTGCAATAATTTGCAGAGAGGCTACGTCGAACCCAGGACCTCTTGGCACATGTGGGGTGACTTTACCACTGCACCAGGCCTATCGTTATCAGATTATTAAAAAATGATAACCTTCTAGTGAGGTTTAATAGTTTCCTTAGTAGTCACATTTCTTCTACCTGTACCACTTCACGGTGGTTTCTGGTTCCTTCCTGGCTTCTTTTGGTCAAGAAGAGAGTCAACCATGTTCTGCGCATTCTGCATGTGTGGCTTAGGCTTACATTTCCCATACGAGCTTGTTGTAGTATGGTCGGAATATATTTAATTTGGCTAGTTTCCCAGGTTAATAGACATCTCTCAAAGCCAATCAGGTTCCATAGCTCCTTCCGAATTACTCCCTCTGTCCCAAAATATAAAGCATTTCTAGTTTTGTCCTAAGTCAAACTATATCAGGTTTGACCAAGTTTATATCAAAGAATATCAGCATCTACCACATCAAAGTAGTACTCTATGAACTTGAATTTCATAATGGATCCGATATACAAATTTGATATCGTAAATGTTGTTATTCTTTTCTATAAGCTTAGTCAAACTGAAGATGGTTTGACTTAGGACAAAACTATAAATGCTTTTATTTTAGGATGGATGGAGTAACTGTTAGCTTTTCATTTTTCACAGATGCAAAACTTAAAAAAATGAAAAGTTTGCTTGCTCACTCTTTCTCTCCCTCCTCCCTCCCTCATGTACGAGGCAGGGAATGAGATGCTGTTGTGTTTCTTTTAAATATTTGCTCTTATAAACTTTGTTTGTGGTCCTGACCTACTCCCTCCGTATTGGTAAAGGAAGTTGTTTTGGACAAGATTTGGGTCAAATATTGGGAATATAAATTATCAAGAACTTTTAAGTTGTTGAGTTTACAAATGTGAAAATTATATGAATAGATTTGTCTTGAAAAATACTTTCATAAAAGTTTACGTATATCACTTTTCTATAAATATTTTTTTAAAAAATAAGAGGTCAAAGTTGTGTTTTGGAGACCGTGTCGTTGTCCTAAACGACTTCCTTTACCAATACGGAGGGAGTACTTAGTTATTAGTATGAGCCTATCTCCCATGTGATAAAGTCATAATATATTGTTTTCTGTAATAGCTATGGCTATATAATCTGCCAATAACTGAGATAATGAGAAGTATTGCCTTGTTTCATGGAAATACAGTTCACATGTATGCCAGAGTAAAACTCTGATCTTTACTTTGTTTCTGCCTCCAGGTATACTCTACGTAATGCTGAGTACAGGCTTTCGTTTGAAAGAAACCTAGAACTGTCTGAAGAAGATGGAGAATGTCCAAAAAGTGATATCACTGAAGACAATCACCATAACATCAATTTGGGTAGACCTGTCACTATTTTTAGATTATCAGAAGAGGACATTATGCCCCAGGATCCTGGAAAAAGTGATGAAGAATCATCACATGAACATATGGGAGAAGAGCTTGGTAACTTAACACCTCAAGCAGAAGAGTACATTATTCAGATGCAATCCCGTTTGGATGCCATGAAAAAGGTAATGTAGTCTGTTGCTTGATTAAGTTCCAAGTCATTTCATCTTCTAGTCTGATTCATTATACGGCATTTATATCTATTGCCATCATGCATTCCATATAAGTATGCAATTCATCAGTTTAGTTCATAAATATGAATGTTGCATATACTATAGGAGGAAGATCACAAATAACTTGGGAGTATACGCACTATGCACAGGCTAGAGTTGGTACTTGTGTAATTAACTTGAGTGTACCCACTATGTGTATGTAGTTTTCACCGCTACATGAATTTGTGAATGTTAACTTGATGCATACCAGATTTATTGAACATATTGATAAGTTTGTGAATATCTTGCATGCCATATATTTACTTTGAGTTTCTGTGCCATTAATTGTTTGTCACTGATTCATTTTGCAAATATATTGAGTTTATTGACTGTATCTAATTAATTTATAGCCTGGTCCCAGCAAAATAAGCAATAGATTATTCCTTCTATCAATTATGAGATGATAGTAGAACTTTTTTTTTGTTACTGATCCACATGTAAGAGAAGCCAAGCTTGAAGAGGTGTAGGCTCAGCTCGAGCTCAACACAAGGTTTGGTGCAAGCATAAGCTCGAGCTGAGCTTAAGCAAGCCTAAGTTAGTGTTCAAGCTTGGTGGGCTCAAGGTCGGCTCTGTCAAAGCTTGAGCTCAACACAGTATGCTCTGTGGCAAGAGTAGCGCATGCGTCTTGTACTCTCATGTACAATTGGACAACATATGACAATAAAGGCCCAAGCTGCGCTCAAGCTTGGCTTGCAAATTGGACAAATACGAGACACACCTGTTTCTATCCACTCTGAGCTGGATAATTCAGTGGATCAGAAAAAAAGAAACCAATTGTATCCCTAGTGACCATTTTGTGTGACTGGTGCTGTCAAATATGATTTGATCATTTTGCATATGATAGTGCTGTGTTGCATCTTATATCAAACTTGAATGCTTATTGATTTTATTGACATTGCAGGAGTTACATGACCTTAGGAGAAAGAATTCTGCCCTACAGATGCAACAGTTTGTTGGAGAGGAAAAAAATGACTTGCTGGACTATTTGAGATCACTAACACCAGAGAAGGTATGTTCCAAATTGAATCTCATGGTTAATGCAAACGGTCAATTTTTCATTACGTCTCATCTTCGTAATGAGTCATTTATGATAAAATGTTCTTAACACAAATCCCAAGTGTAAAACAAAATTACTAAGCTCTCCTGCTCATTTGCCTAACCTAGCTGCTTTGAACAGGTTGCTGAACTATCAGAGTCTACGTGTCCTGGTGTGCAAGAAGCAATTCATTCTGTGGTTCATGGTCTGCTTGCTACTCTTTCCCCCAAGATACACTCAAAAGCCCCTCCGCCACTAGACAACACTTCTGGTGGTGCCCTAAACCTAGGGGGTGAGGATGATGACTGTGCGGAGCTTGTCGAGAATGCTTCCCTCCCGTTTCAGCCTCTAATATCCGTTCCCCGTGATTATCTTGCACGTTTGCTCTTCTGGTACTGCAAAGCAGACTTAATGGTGGTATTTGTTCTTATACCATATATATAGCTTCTGACCACCTGTTCTCTGAACTGTATAGGTGCATGCTGCTGGGTCACTACATCCGGGGTCTGGAGTACCGGTTAGAACTGGCGCAGCTTCTGCGAATGTCCAGCGATGTGGGTTCCTTCACTAATGGTGATGATCATGTTGTTTGAGAATGCCACCTTCACTGGCATTCCCCACCGCCACTGGAGAGAATTGCAATCCCTGGCTGAGAAATGGTGGAGCTGGCGGTTACAATGCGTTCCCTGTACGGAGCACGCCCAAATACAAGGAACACTACTGAGCTATATAGTTCTTGTTGTAGTTCTTGTAAATTCAGAAGACTGCCACTCGAGTGTAAAGCTAGTGTTATATATGGACGTGAACTACTCTCTTTTTCTTCTTTTGATGTTGTACCGTATAAAAAAAGAATTTGGCTGTTCATCGCAGTTAATCTTGTGGTAGCATGATAGTCATCCTTGTATTTTAGTTGTATGTATTTGTTGGCTGTGATTGTTGTCCATTTAGTGCTCTTGTGTCTCTTATTTCGAATAAAGAGAACTTTTCATATTGAGAGGTCACATGTTCAAACTTTTGTTGGGAATTATATCTGGAGTACTATGGTATCTTTGTCGCCGTGAAATAGGATCGATTCCTTAACTGGAGAGGGGAATAGATATCAAGAAGTCGGTCTGGTACTGTAGACGAGCATGATAAATTTGCTGTCAGGATCAATAGGTACACGCAGCTAGTATTCAGTTTTTCAATAGATGCAACCTTTGAATTTTTTTCCCTTGCGCTTATGTTGTGATTTGTTTGTGATTTATTTGACTTGTTTGTTTAGGCCTCATTTGGCAGCTTATGCCAAAGCAGCTTCGCTAGCGAAGCTAAAGCCGGTGAAGCTAAAAAACTGTTGTTTTCAGACTTCTAGTTCATTTTATCATTTTAGCATGGGCTTATAAAATACTTTCACGCTATAGTTTCTCGATTTGCATGAAAAAGTGAAGCTGAAGCTAAAATAAGCTATGCCAAACGGGATCTTAATTTGTGATGAATGTTTTATTTGAGAAATCATATCATTCTAGATGAGACGGTCTATCATTAATTCATCTATGAATTTTGATTGGATATTCTATTTCTCATTACTAATCATGTATATGTGTAGAATATGTTAGTTATGGATCAACCTACTTATTTCTCAAGCTTTTTAAAAAAATAGGCGGGGGAGATGCTTCTCATATTAGTGATAAAGAAGTACTCCCTCCGTTCTAAACTATTAGTCATTTTAGTTTTTCTTGATGCAAGATTTTGCTATGCACCTAGATATATATTATATCAGATACATTGCAAAATCTATGTATCTAGAAAAGTCAAACGACTAGTAGCTTGGGACGGAGAAAATAGTTACCAAAACTTAGTAGTACAAATCAACAGCAACAGCTCGGGCACCACGACTATTAACAAGACATTGACAAACTAAATTACCAGCAGCAGAAACAACCCAAAATCATCAACATGAAACAACTTAGGTACACATACAACAGCCACAACAAGGGCAATGACAATTAAAAAAAATGTCCAACGAAGAGCCCGCCATAAGGTTCTCAAACCAAATATAAATACGAGGAGCTCTACCTGCTAGTGTGCATAGCAACATATGGCAATTGCCAAGAATTCTAATTGGGCAGATAACAAGTGGACAACCACCACCTAGCCAAGAGAACAATGCAAAATGCAGAGTCACCTTCCAAAATAGTGGCACACTAGGTCAATACCTGATATAGCAATACAGTGGCATCAAATGGAAACAATATGAGCTATCTATTGAGGTGGGAAAGGGAGATCTTGGCTAGGTGGAAACTCAGCAAAATGAGATCAAGTGAATACAAGTGAAGAAGCAGGCCCAGTGTCGGCTTGGCTAAGGAGACTATACTACTATGCACTACTATTTTGCCTATGTATGGAGTGAATTTCATTGACTTCCTAAAGTCCTACTTATTTGAAAGTACAGACAGAGAGCACTGCCCCTATTTCATTGAAATAGGACGAGTTTTACAGCATCTCAGTTCAAGTGAAAGCACCACACCAGACTAAGCGGATAACTACAGCTGAACTCCCACCCGGTGCTGCAAAATAGTTCAAAGCTTACTTCCACCCTTACAAATCCACTGGACAAACCGCACCACTGTAGCAAAACAAAGCAGAAAGCCAATCGCAGGGAAAGAAGTTCAAGCAAAAGTTGCACCAAACAGTAAACTAAGGATATGGCATTGTTTCTTAATTTAAAACAAACTCAGGCAACCAAGTACAAGCAAATCATGTCCAGTTTAAGGATACAGAATTAAACTGTTGACTCGAAACAAACCCCAGCCAACAAAGTACAAGCAAATTAAACACTGATGAGCAAGATACAGTTCATTGATGAAAACTATTCGTTTGATCTGATGATAAACTGATGTAATGAAAGCCATTCTCAGAAGCATCCACCGGCGGGGGGTGAGTTCAGGGAAGGCCCTTCATCAGCTATGGCAAGCATAGCGAGCCGCTTTGCGACAATGTCAGCTGATCCGGCCGGTGTGGTTGCCGCCGCCGCCGCCGCCATTGCCTCACGGTAGTAGCGACCTGCAAACACTTGGTTAGTGTCTTCAGCTACACGGTAGTTGCTGAAAGCCTGCTCCTGCTGCACAGAGGTTGGGAGCTGATGGAACTGGAGCTGGTTGTAGTATCCACCGGCCTGGCGATCTTCAGCAAAGGGGTTCCCCGGCGCCAGCTCGTACGGGGACGACAGATAGCCACTCTCCTGGTCCTGGGGATAAGCAAAGGGCTGGTGCTTGCCAGTGAAGACGGGATCGTCGTACATGGCTTCCAGAGCGAAGTGGTCGCCGACGTTGATGTTGAGGCCTAGGAACGGCGCTGACAGAGATGGCGGCGGCAGTGGTTTGTCACCCGACTCCAGTACTTGAGGTGAGGCTGCAAAATTGGAGCCTGGAAATGGCATCGTGACCTTTTTGACCTTATTCTTTCCTTTTCCCTTCAGGCTGCGCATGTAGTCCTCGATGATGCCGGGGCGGGCATCCCCCTTTCTATTCTTGCGCTTTGCCTTCAAGCTGCGTTCAGCTGCATACCATTGGTTCTTGATGGAGTTCTCAGACCGGCCAGGGATTCTCCTGGCCATCTTAGACCACTTTTTGCCGAGCTTCTTGTGGCATTCCACCAGCAGCAGCAACTCAGTTTCTGTCCAGGCCGTCGTCTGCAAGACACAAGGGCATATTTCAGCACAGCACTACGAAGTGAAACCAATGCGTTATGCCTACATTTGAAATGGCACCAACATTTTCGACATGCATGACGGTACAATGAAACAGAAACATACAGGTGGCAGAATAAAGCCTAGAAAAATTGGAATAAGACAAAAACATCTCAAAATAAATGAATAGCACATATTTATTGTTTAGTTGCATCTAATTGCTAACTGATTTCAGGATAGATTGTTAACTGATTTAACAAAAGAAATGGTAGAAAACGGCACATAAATGTTTTCTACAATCGAACTGCGCCACTGCACAATGTACCAATGTGAAATAAAGTATTGCTAGCAAGGTCAAAAACGGTACAAAAAAACAATTTTGTCCCTCCACTATGAAGAAATTGTTTTAGACAAAGACTGAGAAACTATGTTTAGTCATGAAAGGCAGTTGTTTGCAAATTCATAATCAAGGATAAACAATCATTACGTGTATATGCATGTATACATTGAAAACCTATGTGTAAGAGTAATCGATAGAAAAATATGTAGATATATAAAGTAAATCAATCCTGGAGGATCAAGAAAGAAGACAAAATGTACCTTAATTTTCGGGTCTAGATTATTGATCCATCTCTCTCGGCACTGCTTGCCAGTTCTGCCAGGAAATTCCCTTGCAATAATCGACCAAGCTTTATTACCATGGCGCTCCATAAGTTCTCGTAGCTTTCTGCAAATGGACTATATCACTACACTTATAGCAATATGCAACTCATACACATGGATAGTTAAACATGAATAAATGAAAAGGTGCATTGACATGTGTACAACATAACTTGAACAACCATAATAATGGCATGGAAATAAATAGTGACTAACTATAACAAACATGAAACTATGTTTTCTTACTTATCATCTTCATAAGTCCACTTCCTTCCTGTAGCATTGTTTACCACAAAGCTAGCTTCAGCATATGCCTTGCCCGCTTCATTCTGTAAGGCCATGGAACCTATCATCTGGCCATGATATTCACCGATAGGAGCTTCCTGGATGGGATCACCCCCACGTCCTATAAAGCCTGAAGCACCTTGCCAATGAGTGCCATAATCGCTCACCCCAAAGTTGGTAGCTTGACCAACGGCCTCATGAGCAAGAACACCATGCATGGTGCCAACATCTTGCTGGCCAAGGGCATATTTATACCGCTGCAAAAAGCACCAAAAGGGTAATTCTTGAGTTGCGATATTCACCCTTATTCCAAATCGATAAAGTTTTGCTCACCTTCTCAAACATCTTGTGGAACATGGATCTCTTCTCACCCAAGTGAACTGCCATGGTTGCACAGAAGACCAAAGCAGAGGATTTGTAGAGCTCAAGAAAGAATTATGGGTAAGGAATTCATGGTTGGATGTTGCGGGTGCTAAATAGGCCGACTCGAGCAATCCAATTCACGTGTTGAAGCATATCAGTAACGCTAATGTATCCGTAAAGATTTTCCAGATATAAGAAATTTAATTGTTAACCTAGTCATGGCACTAGAGTAAAGCCAAACATTAATTGTTACAGAAAATATGATTCCTAATTAAAGTACTAATTATTTGTGATCACAAAATATGCCACTAGCTAAAAGCTATACTATCCTACTAGATAGCTGCTTACCTTGTGCAAAATAGCTATGGCCTTTAGTTGGCAATATTTAAAATCCTCTCTAGAAAGGCCAGGTTATCTCTAGCTAAGCAAACCCCTATTTTGCCCATGAGCACTTTGTTGGCATCATTTATTACCCCTCTATATATATTATCTACCAGACTCCAGACATTTAAGTGGTGTTGTGAACATGCTGGACATGTTGCAATGCCATCTCTAACCTAAGGACTTGCCTGTTCAATATTCATGCATATATTGCTAGCCATTGAGGTTGTTGCCACTCTTAGACTAAAATCCTCTACCCTGGACCCCCATGAAATGAACCAAAATCCTATATGCAATTCCAACATTTTGTATCATACCTCGTGATAGGTGAATCCATGATACTCCACCTATCAAGTGCAGAGGGTATATCACATCCATCCACCGGGCATATCACATCCATCCACCAAAATAACAATTTAATAGTGTTACATTACATTCAAAATATTGTAGAGTACATCATGAAACAAGCCAATACAAGTCCATATGACTGAATAACATGATGAAAACTTCTATGCAGTGGAGGCATCATGAAATCACCATCTCCAGCGTTGTTTCAATCTCCAAAGGCATAGCATAGCATAACATAGCCTCATAACTCCTCAGTGGTACCAACCGTTGTGGTTGAAGTCGTAGTCCAGCTCTAAGCCTAAAAACTCAAGATCTACCCCATGGAATGGATATGCCATGTCACCACCCTAGTGTGGAAAGTCAAGGAGTTCGATGTTCTAGTATGCAAGTATTTCAAGGAGTCATGACTTCCTATGCAACAATATTCTTGTATGCAAGTATTTCAAGGAATCATGACTTCCTATGCAACAATATTCTTGTATCCAAGTATTTCAAGGAATCATGATTTCTTGATGCAAATAGTAGCAATAGTCATTGGAAGAATCTTCATCCCAAAACCAAGCTCTCACAGCTTAGTATGGCTTTTGAAGAATCGAAGTTCTGCACCAAGTGTATCCACCTTAGCTCTCTCTCTCTCTCTCTCTCTCTCTCTCTCTCTCTCTCTCTCTCTCTCTCTCTCTCTTGCTCGCGCGCGCACACACACACACACAAGCTTTCTTCTCCAAGAAAGCAAGAACTAGGAGGAGATTCATATGGACCTAAATTCAACCAAAATTAATGATGACCAAGCTTGCAAGATCATCAAGGGCTTGATTCTAGAAAAATAGTGAATCTTGTTTCATATTTTCCTGAGTTAACTCGATTAAGCCAAGATTTTCAAAGACAAAATCCTATTTAAATCATTTATTTTTATTCTTTTTTTTGTGTTGTGCTACTCTATGCTGTTATTTAGTTGTCTTTGACTACGTCAGTGAGGATGGCTTATAACCTTGTTTGAACTCTTTGTTCCTAGACAGACAAAGTGTGTCATTTGTGCTTTGTCGGTGCGATTTGTGCTTCATCGACATTATTTTGTGCTTCATTCATGCGATTTTGGTGCCATATTGCGATTTTTCTTAATGTGTTACTCAATATTTTGGTTTATTCGGTCATGATCGAGACTGAACTGACATAATTGATACCGAGTTCGATCATTCCTAAGAATTTGCAAGAATAGATTAGTTCCTATTTTCTGAGAATCAAATTTTACAAATACCTAAAGAACCGATCGGTTTTCGGTTATGTTAGACCAGGTTCCCACCTCGACTACCACATAAAGAATCTCAAAATAAATCTAAAGAAATGTGAGCACCCGTGTCATTTCAATGACTCGAACTCGGTGGAACATGGCAACCTTAAAGTGTTGCAGTAGTTTTATTGTAGTCGCCACGAGCACACTAGTGCATGAAGAACCACAGATCCTCTGTAAGACTTGAAGGGATATGACTATCGAAGTTAAATTGGGGCATAGACTTATATTGTTAGGGGTGGTAATAGATTATGACCTTAGTGCTCCTATTATCAATCCAATTCAACCCTTAGTCGTTTTAACTTAAAAATATATAAAATATGAGCCTTTTTAGCTTGGTCTTTCAAATTTGTAGGCTAAATTTTTAGCCTCTTTACAACTCGTAATTGTAATTACGCAAAATCACTTATGTAAACAAAGATATTCACATTGTCTTCAAAATGTTGGAAGTCGCCGCACAACACAACTCAAGTTGGGTGTATAGACCAACAAACCCTCCAAATCCTGAGCATTCGCGCTAAACATTAGCTTGGCTTTCGTGTCAGTTTTCTTATAGGACGCGCGCACGGCTCCTCCGGTGCGGTCAGGGAGGGTGGGAGGTGGGTGGAGCGGCCGCCGGCGAGGTCGCCGGCGGCCGGGGTGATGGTGGGAGGCAGCGGCCTTTAGGTTTCCGGGTTGCCGGGGGTGGGTGCAGCTCCATGGTCATCCGGACATAGAAGGAAGGTCGGGGCGGGCGGCGGCCAGGCGGTGGCGGCGGTTCGTCCGGCGGAGGGCGCAGCAAGACAGCGGTGGGCTTGTGCCGGCGGCGGGGGCGGCGGGATCCGGCAGCCGTGGGCGGTGGGGAGGTCGGCAGGGGTGGGTGGCGGGCGGAGCGGTGTAGCGGTGAGTCGCCGCCGGCCGCGGGTGGAGGTGGGGGGCCTGGGGTGCCTGTTGTGTGAAGAAGAATAAAGAGGAAGCTAAAGGAAGAAGAAGAACAATAAAGGGTACCTCTTCATTCGCCGGTACATGTAGGAGCGCGTGTGTTGGGATCTCAGTACCCGAAGGTTACCAGGATTCCGAACAGACGATGGAAATTAACAAGCAGAGCACTCAAAGACCTTCGGATGACTCAAGGCGAGCTTTTCCAACAATCAAAAAGTTGTTACAATGTAGAAAACAGGGGTAATTTATACCCCAACCTCCGCGGTACATCTACATTTTTCCCATACATCCGGACCCTATATCAGCACTTTCGAGGCCCTATTCTAGTCCTTTTATGCTTCGCAGTTGAAAGAGGGTCGTAATCCACACGCTTCTCCTGGTGCTCCGGAGGTTCGCGAAGTCTACGGGAACAATCCACCTTCCGAACCGTGACTCGGCAACCCGGGTCCGGGGGTCTTTGGCGATCCTGACCCATCCTTGCAGGTATTGCGGCACCTTCGGGCGAACCCTTGCGGGGAAATGGCGTTCCTGGGAGGGGTCTTTTTACCTGCGCATTATCGGAAAGAGCAGCGGACCACCCGAATGTTATGAAAGAGGGTTAGTAGCCGTTGTCGTTGCATTTCTAACCTTCGAATACGTGTCCTCCGGTGGCGCGATCCTCAACTGCGTGAGTGCTAGCTAGTGGCCCCCCTTTCGTGTGCTCGGTTTGAGAAACAGAGGGTCTGTTTAGATCGCTTTGGATGTTGGATTTTGGGATTTTTGGAAGGGAATCTTCAACATTTGAAGTATTAAATGTAGACTAATCACAAAACTAATTATAGATCTCATTTGTAAACTACAAGACGAATCTAATGAGCATAATTAATCCATCATTAGCACATGTTTACTGTAGATTTATTGTAGCAATTTAATGTCTAATCACGCTCTAGTTAGGCTCATCAGTTTCGTCTCGCGATTTAAAGTCCATTTGTGTAATGCGATTTATTTTTCAACTATATTTAATACACAATGCAGACGATTTACAAAAATTTTATATTTTGGATTTTTTTATCTAAACAGGGCCAGAATTGAAACAGGCAAACAGCAACACGTTCCGAATTCCAAATCGTCCTACAAATCTACAAATCTACAACTCATTTACCAGCACTGCATGCCCCAGTACAAAAACAGAGGGAAATAGTGGGGGAATAAAAAAACCACCGGGTGCCAGGTCAGCCACGAGGCCCCAGCCCCAGCGGCGTGACGCTCACGCCGGCGTCCCCGAATCCCAAAACTGAAATGGAGCCTAGCGCCTGCGCCACGCACTCAGGCCTAAAAGTTTTCAAGATTTCCTATCATATTAAATTTTTGGATATATACATAAAATATTAAATGTAGTTTAAAAAATAATTAATTATGCAGTTTAGCTGTAAATAATGAGATGAATATTTTAAATCTAATTAATCTAAAATTAAACACTAATTATCAAATAAAATAAAAATATTACAATAGCCAAACTCAAAAAATTTCACTAAACACGCCCTCAACCAAATCAAACCGACGAGCTCCTCCCGCTCCCGCGTCACCCCTCTGACAGGCCAGGCCCACCAAAACTCCCGCGCTCTCGGACCCTGGCCGTCCCGCGCCGCCGCGCCCGCGGGGGGCCTCGCCCCAATTTTTTCAAAAAATAATTCCGAAATCTTCCCTCCCCCTCCCTCCGCTCGAAACTCGAACGAATTTCCAAACCTGAAAGTCTGCGGCTGCGCGGAGAGGGCTTCCCTCCAACCGGAGCGCTCGCGAATCCTTCGAATCCAAAGTAATGGCGGCCTCGTCTCCCTCCCATAATCCCCATTCGCCGCGCCCCGCCCGGCTACTTAACCGCCTCCTCCCATGCTTCGCTCAACCCCTGCTCTGCCTCCGCCACCGCCTCCTCCGCTCCGGCTAGGCGCCTAGCTACCGCTCCTACCGCCGCCGCCGCGCTCGGAGCCGGAGGAGCGCCCGCCGCCGGTTCCCATGGCCGACAAGGAGAACGCCGCCGCCGCCCCGCCGCGCCTCACCCGCGCCCAGGCCAAGCGCGCCGCCGCCGTCACGGCCGTCGCCGTCGCCGTCGCCGCCAAGCGCAAGCGCGTCGCGCTCACCGAGCTGCCTGCGCTCCCCAACGCCGCGCACGACGACGACGACTACCGCGCCAAGCCCGCCAGGAAGCAGCGCCTCCTCGAGCCCGAGCCCAAGCCCAAGCCCAAGCCCAGGGCCGCGCCCGCGCCCAAGGCGGCGCTTCCTCCCGCCGCCGCCGACGCCGACGGCGAGGAGGGGGACCCGCAGCTCTGCGCGCCCTACGCCTCCGACATCTACTCTTACCTCCGCTCCATGGAGGCGCAGGCAAAGCGCCGCCCCGCGACCGACTACATTGCCGCCGTGCAGTTCGACGTCTCGCCCAACATGCGCTCCATCCTCGTCGACTGGCTCGTCGAGGTTGCCGAGGAGTACAAGCTCGTCTCCGACACGCTCTACCTCACCATCTCCTACGTCGACCGCTTCCTCTCCGTCAGGGCGCTCAACAGACAGAGGCTGCAGCTCCTCGGCGTCTCCGCCATGCTCATCGCCTCGTAAGCACCCATTCCATCCATTTCTTCCCCACATTTCTGCGTCGATCTGCGTTCTGCGACTAGTTCTGGAACCGAAGCTTCACTTCTGATGCGTTGGATCGGATCGATTGCAGCAAGTATGAGGAGATCAGCCCGCCCAATGTGGAGGACTTCTGCTATATCACTGACAACACCTACACCAAGCAGGAGGTGTGTGTTTACATCCTTGAATGCCTTGAATGGGACTTTGTGTCTGGATCTTGCCAGCAGTTGATTCTGAATTGGTAATTGACATGCGCTACTTCTTGGTGCTTGGGGATCTGTAGGTTGTTAAGATGGAGAGTGATATACTGAACGTCCTCAAGTTTGAGATGGGCAATCCTACCACCAAGACGTTCCTGAGGTAGATCACAAACCAGATCAGTCTGAAGAAATGTTATCCGCATCCTTGTTTTTCAGGATTGATCCGTTGCTAAATCTCTTGTCCTCTCTGTTTCCTTGTTTTTTGACAGGTTGTTCATCAGATCTGCCCAGGAAGACAATAAGAAGGTAATACCACAGTAACACCCCTCAGATCTGTTATGTTTCAACCTTGAATTATGCTTCCATTCAAAATGCCTGCTACCTGTGTACAACATTGACTGATCCACTATGTATTGATGCGTATTGCAGTATCATAGCCTCTCGCTGGAGTTCCTGGGAAGCTACCTTGCTGAGCTGAGCTTGTTGGACTACGGCTTGCTTCGCTTCTTGCCATCACTTGTTGCGGCCTCGGTGGTGTTTGTTGCTAGGCTGACCCTTGATCCACACACCAATCCCTGGGTATGATGTAGATCTGCTTGATTCCAATTGTTCCTCTGGTTCATTTGCTATGAGATGCCAACTCAATTTGTTGTGTATGGATGCAGAGCAAGAAGATGCAAACACTGACAGGCTACAAGCCATCTGAGTTGAAGGACTGTGTTACTGCCATACATGAGTTGCAGCTCAACCGGAAATGTTCATCTATGATGGCGACCCAGGACAAATACAAGCAGCCCAGGGTAAGCATGAGACTTTGTCAGCCACACATGGTTTTCCTATAAGACCATTTGCACAATTCTAGTGTCCTAACTGTGCAATAAATCTTTTGAACAGTTCAAGGGTGTATCAACATTGCTACCTCCTGTTGAGATCCCAGCATCATACTTCAGGAAAGTCAAGGAATAGGTGTTCTTGCATAACCTAGCAATGTCAGACACATTTTGAGCGTTCCTCAAGGAAGACGCATAATGATGATGTTGAGAAGTGACCTGTTGGTCCAGTTGGGGTATGGAGAGGTTCTTGATGCTGCGTCTAGGCTTGAGTAGGAGCATTTGGAGTTAATTTATTTGAAGTTGAAGCTCTGTTGTAGGCTAGGCATGCCAAATCTTGCAGGAATGTATCATAATTATACATTACAATCAGATGCCTTCATTTGTTGGGGGCACAATTCCAAAATTTTCATTATTGGTCCTTACACCATTTTATCCTTGATCATTTTTTTCCTTATACAGTTCTACTAGTCCAGAACACAAAAGTATCTAGTGTGCAGCTTTACACCAGGGGGTTGAGGGTAGCTTATGGATGTACTTAGAATTATAGAAGTTGGTAACACAATATGCAGAAAGTGATACTCTTTGCACAGGAATTGAGTCTTCGGTAGATTTGGAAGTTGGAACAGTTGTGAATGATCATTACTAACACAATGTGCACCTTTGCTGTTGATTGGAAAATTAGCCACATGTGAATGATCATTACTTCTAGCACTGTTCTTTCTTGGAAAACTGGAAATTCTGAATATCTGAATTTTGTTGTCTTGAAATGCAGTCATTCATGACAATATTTGCAGTTTATTCAAGGGTTAATTGGATTCATGCTATTATAATTTTCTGAGTTCACTGATTTACCATTACAATTCATTTATTTCGAACCGTGCCATTACAATTTCCTATCTCTTTCAAACATACCACTACATACCCCTTTGACCTGTTTTTTAAAATTTGTGGACCAAAATACCCTTGACCTTCTTCTTCCTCTCATCCCTTCTCTCTTTCCTCTCTCTCCATGGTAGGATGTGCCGGCACTGCCCTTGCCCCCAGGCTCATGCCCCTCGCCGACCGGCTGATGCTGCTGTGCGGCGGCTGCTGCTGGACCGGGCGGCGGGCGCGCAGAGCAGCTCGGCGTGGGACAGATGACGTGGGAAGGCCGCGCAGCAGCGACGCACTATTATTCTTGGCTGGCGTCGAGGACGGGCACGGCCGGGCGTCGTGCGGAGCGAGGCTGCGATGCTGCTGCGGCAACGGAATCAGGCGGATCGGCTTCCTGTCCGGCGGAATCGACGAAATTACCTGAGCATCTCATAAATGGATTGGTGACCGCGCCAAGCTCAATTTGATGTCCAAATCGACAATAATGCCTGCCAGCTTTATCGATTTGAGGTTGCTATGGTGCAGGGCTTCACGAGCACATGGGCCCGTAGGCGTAGGCAAGGAATCCCAGCTCGCCGCGAGCCCCCTGTGCCGACCGGCTGCTGCTGCTGCTGTGCGGCGGCTGCTGCTGGACCGGGTAGCGGGCGCGCAGAGCAGCTCGGCGTCGCCGGCGACGGCGCGGACCTTGCCTACCTCCACGCCCGCGGCATCATCCAGCGTAGGATGGAAGGGCGGCGGCAGCGATGCATGAGCACGGTCAGGGCGGCGGCGGTGGCCATCGGAAGAAGTGGATTGGGGAAGAAAGGGAAGAAGAAGCTGGTGGCCGGCCGGACTGCCTCCTCGGGCCCCGCCCCAGGGCCCTAGCAGCCGTCGCCGCCGCACAGCAGTAGCAGTCGGTCGGCGAGGGGCATAGGCCCAGGGCGCGGAGCAGCGGATGCTGGTGGCGGCCCCCACATCGCCTGCCGGGGGGGGGGGGATCTGCCTGGGCCATGGAGAAGGAGGCAGGAAGGAGAAGAGAGAGGAGTGAGAGGAGGAAGAAGACGAGGGTATTTTGGTCCACAAATTCTCAAAAACACGTCGAAGGGGTACGTAGTGGTATGTTTGGAAGAAATGTGAAATTGTAATGGCACGGTTCGAAATAGGTGAATTGTAATGACAGATCAGTGAATTTGGAAAATTGTAATGTCATGGATCCAATTAATCCTTTCTTCAAAATGTTAGGACTTACTAGTTACTAGTATACTTTGCTAAACTGATGGATGGAGTAGAGTACTCAGCGCAGCACTGAATCTGAAAACTCTTGAATTGTGCATATGTTGTCCTGGAGAAAGAGCAGGTCAGCCGATTAGCTATACTAGCGCACTGTAATGATATAATAAGCTTGTGTTCTCTTTAGCCTGATTGTGGCAGCCTTCACCTTGTTGCTTCCAAGTGGATACTAACATATTATTGACCTTGGTTGAAACAGATTGCATGGTTAGAAGTGAGTAATGAAATTCTATGACACGATTGACATTTGGTGAATTCCAATGGTTTCATGTCATTTAATTCCACTTTTTTCTGTATTGGCACTATATATCAAATAAAAACACAGCAAATCCAATAAACTGAACAGTGCAGTTCATAGTTTAATTAATTGTATAGTTTCCGCCTGATTGTATACTCATCTCTGAATTCTACTACTCTAATCAAGGGCAGCTGGTGTAAATATTGTTTCTTCAAAAATGCAAAGTGACATTTCTTACTAAATGAACGAACTTTCTAAATGTTAATGATTTCACTTTGGAGCTGTGTTGAAATTCTTCATGTTGGTTGATATTCCTTATATTGTGAAAAGTTTAAACCATGGCAGTTTTTCCGAGCCAGCAGGCACTACAACTTACCGCTTGACCTAAAAGGCTACAAAGTTACAGTAAGGCAAAATCTCCAGAATTGTAACTGGATTCGCTCTGCAAAAAAATATTACAACTTTCATCAAGCGGCTTGAAGTTGTTCATCTTTGGACAAAATCCAAGGGATTGTGATACAGCCTGAGAACCCGGACAGCATCGTCGGATGGTACATATTGTGCTACTTTGCCTGTTTAATCCAATTTCAGGGCTCCTTTTGCGGTTTCAGACCCAATCAAATTTGGACGCCAAAACAGAAAATAAATGCAAGGTTTTTACTTGGCTATTGCACAACACAAACTGAATACTTCAGATTATGTTGCTGCAAAAAACTGGCCACATAACAGCCAATGTTCCCTGTGTGATCAAGCACAAGGGTCAGTTCATCTCTGCCTACAATGTGTTTTTCCAAGACGTATGGGAGCATGTACCAAATTGATCACATAGACCTGAATTCAGAAATATGCTCCAGCGAGACCATGCTTCAGTTGTGTCCTGGTGGGAGACAGTGGTGTTCATTGCAAACCCTGACCTGAAGGTTGCCACCTCTATCTTTATCATGTATGCTAGAATATTTGGAAGGAAAGAAACTGAAAGATTTTCTAAAGTAAAAAAATAGCAGACAGCTTTTGAAGATATCCTATCTGGCCAAGGATGATGTTGAAATCAAGCTAGTTGGTTATGTATAGTTTCTCAGTTGCTCTGTTCTTGATGTTCATTCTTTTCTTCTGAAACCGTTTTTTGACTGATCAGAGCTCATGCATTTGTTCATCACCGTCAAGTGCTACTCTTTGGTTTTGAACTGATGTAATATCGTATCAAAGTGAATGGCAGAGTTCACTTCCCTCTAATCCTAAGTGACGTTTAGGTCATAATAATGTTTTCAGCTTCCACTTCGTCTCATTTCTCTAGTACAATATGCCCTGGGCATTTCAGATATCCTCTTAAATTCTATTAAAAAGTTATCCAATTTATCAAGCCCCCTTAGCCACAAAGGCCAAGCCATGACCATAATCCATAAGTCACTTCTACTATCAACATTCGATCATGCTTTGGATTTGACTTCATAGTTCACATATTAAAATATCTATAATATGTGAACAGAAGTTCTGTTCGGCTACAGATATGTGAACAGAAGTTCTATTCGGCTACAAAAACAGAAGGGAAATGTTGGCAGCCAAAATTGGCACTGCCGAAGGCCGACCGGTCCAGTCTGGTCTTGTGTAATCCGAACCAGGTTAGATCTGAGTTGTAGAGTCCGTTTGTAATCCGATTTGGAAGGGGTACGTCTTCCCCGGCCTATAAATATAAAGGCCACGGCCGATTGAGGTCCTTCTACCCAATCAAATCAATAAACTTACAATTTTCCTATTTTTCTCCAAACCCTAACTTTTCCAACCTCGTGCTGTTCTTTGATCGTCTCGACGGCGTTCAAGGACGTCTTGAGTGGCCTGCCGACCTCAAGACAACCCTAGATCTTCGAGCTCTGACGGGGTCCCTCCCGAGCTTGAGGTTCTAGGTTTTCACGAAGTTCTCTGCGCCCGACCGGTCTGACCGGTTGGCGCGACCGGTATGACCGGTCGCCGAAGTGTTTCGTTCGGTTGCGATCGTTGCGATCCTGCACGTTCTAGCGCTTGTGTGTTGGCCAATTCTGCATCAACATACTTTTTGGGGGCTCCGCTTGGGACAGATCTGAGTTCATCGGGCGCAATGGCCGGTGAGAAGGTTGACCCCAAGGTAGATGCAATTCCCGTTGACATCAAGTACGAAGACATATCTGAGGAGACGCGCAAGCAATTCGAGGCTGCGTTCCAGAAGGAACAGGAGGAGACCAAGAAGAGACTGCTTGCATGCTTTGGGAAGATTTGGCAAGGCATGTTCGAGAAGGAGAAGTTTGCCATGGCCACATTCGCATCGCCATCGCCGAACCCATCTACTACGGCTATAGCTGCTGCTTCATCTGTGTCCACTCCAAGCGATGTAAGTTTTACCTTCGATTCCATTAAGCAGTTTGCCGATGTCTTTTTGAGTAGATTCGAACAATCCCAAAAGCTCACACAAGATATACTTTTGGACTTGAGTATGCAAAACAAGGGTAAGAAACCTGTCAATGAATATTCTAATTTTACCCCTAATCCTAGTCTTTCGGCCGCACCGTCAGAAAATTATCAGTATGGTATGCCGCCGAATTATTTCGCGGGACAGACACCCCCGCCGGGCTCAGTTCGGTCGTCCAGGGCCGAACCGGTCAGATTGGTCGCACCGACCGGTCAGACCGGTGCCCCGGCGGGCGGACCGGTCAGACCGGTCACTCAGACCGGTCAGATCGGTGCTATGGTGCTCGGTTCTGCGTCACAGCCACAAGTTGCGCCTCTTCCTACTTCGGCTGATTATAGCCTGGAGCATGAATTGGCGGATTTTGTGCCGCCGTATACGACTAAGTCATACGGTGAACCCCCTTTTCCTCCACCGTTGCCCAAGGATGTTTGGGATGATTGGCTTAGGGCCAATCCGCAATATGCTGCACAAACTATGTCCACTACAGATCCTGCGACACATCGTTTCGGCCAAACATCTACCGATAACTATGAGGCCGATCTTGCTAGGATGAGGGAAGATTTGGCCGACATGTTTAAAGAAAAACTTGGTTTTGTTGCGGGTAGGAGTCGGCTATATCGTAGGTCGTATGTCGATGCTTTCGATTTAATTCCTTACCCCACTGGTTGGCGTGTTCTCGATTTTGTCAAGTTTAGCGGTGATGATAACCAATCCACTTGGGAGCATATTAGCCAATATATTGCTCAACTTGGAGAAGTCGATTCTAGCAAGTCTTTGCGCGTTCGCATGTTTTCTTTGTCTTTGACTAGAACGGCTTTCTCTTGGTTTTCTTCGTTAGCTCCCAACTCGATTCATTCTTGGGACGAATTAGAGCAAAAGTTTCATGATCACTTTTATAGCGGGGATAACGAAGCTAAGTTGATGGATTTGACATCGGTTAGACACGGTAGAGACGAATCTATCCATGAGTACTTTAAAAAGTTTAAAGATATTAAGAACCGATGCTTTAATTTGTCGCTTTCTGAAAAAGATTTGGTTGACTTGGCTCTTGCGGGTTTACATTCTAGTTATAGAGAGAAACTTGATGGTTCGAGTTTTTATTCTATAAATCAGCTTCAGGCTAATGATTTGAGTCAAGAAACAAAGTTTAAAAAAAGAAAAAGATGCCTACAAGTCCCATCGTTCAAACACTCATATTGTTGAGTATGATTCTGATTCATCGGACGATGAGGATAAAGAGGTATATGCAGCTGAGTTTGTTTGGCCCGCCTCGGCCAAGCCATCTACTTGTACATCTCTTAAGCCGACTCAAAAGAATCGGCAAGAGGAGATGAAGTTTACTTTCGATGTGTCCAAGTGCGATCGCATTTTTGATGAATTATTACGACTTGGGCATTTAAAGATTACTCATGTTATACCGCTGCTTGAGGAGCTAAAGCGGCGTGGTTATTGCAAATTTCATAATTCTTCATCTCATGCAACTAATGATTGTAATGTATTTCGTCGACAGGTACAATCGGCCATAAATAAAGGATGATTGGCCTTTCCAGAGATAAAGATAGATAAAGCTCCGTTCCCAGTTCATACTATTGAGCTCAACAATACAAAGATGCTGATTCGGCCGGATCAAGCCGAAGGAGCGAAGGGCAAGAATGTGATCATTGGTGATGACAGGCCGTTGACTGTTGATAACAAGATTTTGGCCAGGGAGGTGATCCAGGAGAAGACTCCTGATGGGAAAAAGAATCTGAGAATCATACTTAAGCCTCACACGCTCGGGGGCAAGGGGATTTTTCTTCAGGCGACCGGTCTGCTGCTCAGCCGAGACCGGTCCGACCGGTTTCTCCGACTGGTCAGACTGGTCAGACCGCCCTGGTGGTCAGCCCCGGACATTCAAGCCGAAGCATCCGGAAGTGGGTACATGGAAGACTAATCAGCCAAAGGTACAGGGCAAGATCGCAAATCAGAAGCCTACCTTTGGACAATTGTTGAACATGTACTCAAAGGCCGTTCGAAATGATCGGCCCATAAAAAAGAGATCGAGGTCACCTCCACGTCAAGGCACACCTTCATCTCCTAGGGGAGAATCAAGCAAGCGCAGGGGTGATGTGGTTACCTTGTTCCCTCCTCAGCAGATGCAGCCGATGTATGCTACAATGCCATGGGCTCCACCGGCATCGGATTCTCAGTTTCCCGTGTGGGAGAACGGGGGATTTTGGATGCAATGCTATCCAATGCCGTATCCACCACACTTCCAGGGGAGGAAAGTTCTAAAGGACCTGTATTTGACAGGTTGAAGCAGCTGGTTCACGACCGATTGGGTCAGCACCAATCTGGTCAGGGGCAGAATCCCGGACCGATCAGACCGGTCTACCCCGACCGGTCAGACCGGTCTCAGCAGAGACCAGCCCAGTTTTGTCCTATGCGCCAAGAATACCGCGCCAAAGAGAAGAAGGACGAGCCAGTGCCAATGCAAGTTGATTCTGAGAAGGCTCCGGTCAAGATTGTACAAGTTGAAGACGGGAAAGGTAAAGCTCAAGATGCACAAGAAAGACCGGTGATCGTTGAGAAACCGGTCAATGTTTCTCAAAAGCTTGTGTTGGCCAATGATCATAAGGCCAGTAGCAGCAACCTCAAGGACCAAGACAAGGAGAAGTACTTTCAGCCTAGGTGGTGCCCACCGGGGTTGACACACACTCAGAAGAGAAGGTTGCAGTGTCTTCACCGCCAAGAACAGGAGGAAAAAGAGGCGGAGAAGTTGAGGGATGAATAGTTCGACAAATATAGGCCGAGGATCCCTCAAGGCAAGGTGTGGCAGGTCAAGGCAGCTGACCAGCCCGGTCGGACCGCTCAAGCCGACCGGTCTGACCGGTGTCCCGGACCGGTCTGATCGCTCAGAGCAACCGGTCAGACCGGTTGACCCTGAGTCTGAACAGACAGCCGAAGAGATTGTACCCGCTTCGGCTCTTGGTGCATCAGAGGTTCCAGCAGCTCCTTCAACAGCAGAGGACGAGGAGTTGGTGGATTACGAGGCTTCTCCGGAACGCACAAACATTGAGATCAATATTGTGCGCTTTTCTGACGACTATTGGGCGATTTCGGAGGAGGAGACGGCACATCTAGACTTTGGGCCCCGCGAGGCTATATTTCAGAAGCCCAAGGATTTAGACAACCACTTGAAGGCTCTCTATGTGAGGGGGCACATCAATGGGAAGCCAGTTTCTTGCATACTCGTGGACAGTGGGGCGATTGTGAACTTGATGCCCTATTCGCTCTACAAGAAGCTCGGCGGGACGGACGAAGAGCTCATCAAGACGAACATGACAGTTAGCGGCGTTGGAGGAGGTGATCCCATTGGTGCCAAGGGGGTTGCTTCGATGGAGTTGACCGTTGGGAGCAAGACGGTTGCTACGACATTCTTCGTCTCCGAGGTGCAAGGTAACTTCAACCTCATACTTGGACGTGATTAGATTCATGCCAATCAATGTGTACTATCTTCCTTGCACCAGTTTCTTATTCAGTGGATCGGCGATGAGGTTGAGGTTGGGCATGGTGATGCCTCTTCCTTCATTGGTACCGCCGATTCCGAGTTCGTTGGTGCACATGATAACATCAAGTGTTTATCGGGCCTGGACTTGACCGATTACGACTTGATCAGTTGCACCAAGGGAGGGTTTTGTCTCTGCAGTCCTAAAGCCGATGGAAAATCGGCTACACTTACTTCTATGATGCAGCAGGGCAACAAAGAGCCGACCAGTCAGACCGCTATCTCTGACCGGTCAGACCGGTCCAGCGCAGACTGGCTGCAGCAGCGCATCGAGCACTATCGGGACAAGGCGAATGATATGTGCGAGGCTATTGAGGACTTGGATGACTTAGAGAAGTTAGACCAAATTTTTATGTCGGCTGATCCTTTAGAAAAGGTAGATATTGGAGATGGTTCTATTCCTAGGTCGACTTTTGTAAATGCAAACTTATCGGATGATTGTAAAGCCGATTTAATAAAGTTATTAAAAGAATATGTCGATTGTTTTGCATGGGAATATTCTGAAATGTCTGGTTTGAGTCGTGATTTGGTTGAGCATCGGCTGCCGATTAAGGCCGGTTTTAGACCTTATAAACAACCTTCTAGGCGTTTTAATCCTGTTATGTATGACCAAATAAAAGAAGAAATTAATCGCTTATTAGATACTGGATTTATTCGGTATTGTCGTTATGCGGAGTGGATCTCTAATATTGTGCCCGTCGAAAAGAAGATTCGGGCAAGATTAGAGTTTGCATTGATTTTAGAGATCTTAATAAAGCTACTTCTAAAGATGAATATCCTATGCCTATAGCCGATATGTTGATAAATGAGGCTTATGGACATCGTGTTATCAGTTTTCTTGATGGTAATACGGGTTACAATCAAATATTCATGGCCGAAGAGGATACGTCTAAAACAACCTTTAGATGTCCTGGTTTCGTTGGTTTATTTGAGTAGGTTGTCATAACTTTTGGTTTGAAGAATGCTGGTGCTACTTATCAAAGGGCTATGAATTTGATCTTTCATGACTTGATTGGTATTATATTGGAAGTGTATATTGATGATATTGTGATTAAATCGGCCGGCTTGAGTCATCATTTGGCTGATTTAAGACTAGCTCTTGAGAGGATGCGTCAATATGGATTGAAGATGAACCCGCTCAAGTGTGCTCTTGGTGTATCGGCTGGGAAGTTCTTGGGATTCATTATTCGTGAGAAGGGCATAGAGATTGATTCAAAAAGAGTTGAAGCCATGAAGAAAGTGGAGGCTCCTGCTTGCAAGAAGGACTTGCAAAAGTTTGTGGGCAAGGTGAATTACTTGAGGAGATTTATATCTAATTTATCCGAAAAGATAGATGCTTTTACTCCTATTCTTCGGTTGAAGAACGAGGCTGAATTTACTTGGGGGGGGGGGGCAGAACAGCAAGAGGCTTTCGAGAAGATTAAGAAGTATTTGTCTTCACCACCGGTTCTCAAGGCGCCTAAGAGAGGTATTCCTTTTAGGCTTTATGTGGCTGCGGAGGACAAGGTTATTGGTGCTGTTTTGACTCAAAAAACCGTAGGAAAGGAGTATGTTATCACATATGTTGGCCGACGACTTATTGATGCGGAAATAAGGTATTGTGCTTATCATTATATTATGCTTGTACTAAGTTGAGGCATTATCTTTTATCGAGTACTTGCATAGTTACTTGTCAAACCGATGTATTAAGCATATGCTACAAAAGCCGATTTTGAGTGGAAGAATCGGAAAGTGGGCTTATGCACTTGTTGAGTATGATTTGGCCTATGAATCTTTGAAAGCTGTTAGAGGCCAAATTGTAGCGGATTTCATTGTTGAACATCGGATTAATGATGAGCATGATTTGGATGTCGGCTATGTTACTTGCACACCATGGAAGTTGTTCTTTGATGGATCGGCTTGTGATGATGGACAAGGGATTGGTGCCGTTCTAATTTCTCCGAATGATACTATTTTTGAGTTCTCAAATCGATTAGAAGAAGAGCGCACGAATAACCAAGTTGAATATGAAACACTTCTATTTGGCTTGGAGTTCTTGGAATCAATGGGTGTTAAACACGTGGAAGCTTATGGTGATTCGCTTCTGGTGGTGCAGCAAGTATCCAAGGTATGTTAATGCTATAACGGTTCTTTAAATGCATATCTTGATAGATGCCTTGATATTATCTCTTGCTTTGATGAATTTGTAATTCGACATATTCCAAGAGATAGTAATAAGAAGGCAAATGCTCTAGCTCAACAAGCATCTGGCTATGACGTTACTAAAAAAATATTTTAACATGAGAAAGCCGATGCGAGCAACAGCCGGGTTACTGGTTCTGGACGAACCGGTCAGACCGGATGCCCCGACCGGTCTGACCGCCCAGATCGGTCTGACCGGTCCAGAGACCGGTCAGACTGCTGAAAACAGCGAGTCGGTCGCCACTTCTAATTTCAAAGGGAAGGCCGAGGTTGCTGATTGGAGGGTGCCTATTGTGACATATTTAAAGGACCCTGGTCATGGTGAGGAGAGGAATATTCGGCGTTTGGCATTTAAATATGTTTTGATCGATGATGAGCTTTATCGTCGAACCACCGAAGATGTACTTCTCAAGTGTTTAGATTCTTATCAGGCCCATGTTGCTATGGGGGAAGTTCATGAAGGCATCTGTGGTACACATCAATCGACTCCTAAAATGAAGTGGTTACTTAGGAGAGCCGGTTTCTATTGGCCAACTATGATGGCGGATTGTTTCAGATATTATAAAGGGTGTGAAGAATGTCAGCGATTTGGTAATATTCAGTTAGTGTCTGCTGCGTTATTACATTCTATTATAAAGCCATGGCCGTTCAGAGGATGGGGATTGGATTTCATTGGTCAGATTAACCCCCCTTCTTCAAAGGACATCACTTCGTGTTGGTTGCTACGAATTATTTTACTAAGTGGACCGACGCGGTTCCTTTGAAGAATATGACACATCGGGAGGTAATTGAGTTTATTACAGAGCATATTATTCATAGATTCGGTATTCCTCAAATTTTGACAACGGATCAAGGTTCATCTTTTATATCAGAGGAGGTACGTGATTTTGCCGAATCATACAAGATTAAGATACTCAATTCATCTCTATATTATGCTCAGGCCAATGGTCAGGCCGAGTCTAGTAATAAGATCTTGATAAAGCTCATCAAGAAGAAGATAGAAGAAAATCCCAGGAGGTGGCATGAGGTTCTATCTGAGGCATTGTGGGCTCATCGTATATCTAGACATGGTGCTACTAAAGTTACTCCTTTTGAGCTTGTATATGGTCAAGAGGCTGTTTTGCCCGTTGAGGTGAATCTGGACGCTTATAGATTGGCTAAACAAAATGACCTTTCTGCTGTTGATTATTATGACTTAATGATGAATAATATTGATGAAGTAAGCGACAAGCGGTTGCAAGCTTTGAAGAAAATTGAGAAAGACAAGCTTCGGGTGGCTAGAGCTTACAACAAGAAGGTAAGAGCAAAATCTTTTCAGGTTGGTGAGCTGGTTTGTAAGACAATTTTGCCTCTTGGGACAAAGAATAACAAGTTCGGCAAGTGGTCGCCAAGTTGGGAAGGGCCGTACAAGATCATCAAGGTTATCTTCAGGAATTCTTATATGGTGGAGACGATGCAAGGAGAGCATCTTCCAAGGGATCTTAATGGAAGATACTTGAAGAAATACTACCCCAGCGTGTAGCAAGACGCATGAAGACGAAGACGGCCGGTATGGAGTATCGTGCTTAGCGGTATTTTTAGCCTTGTATTTTCTGTGAAAATTAATGTAACTAGGCTAGCTTCTGGTACTTGCTTTTTAGTTTGCAAAGCTCCCTAAAAAGCAGGGGGACATATGTTGGCAGCCAAAATTGGCACTGCCGAAGGCCGACCGGTCTGACATGTCGGGCCGACCGATCAGACCGGTCTGGTCTTGTGTAATCCGAATCAGGTTAGATTTGAGTTGTAGAGTCTGTTTGTAACCCGATTTGGAAGGGGTACGTCTTCCCCGACCTATAAATATAAAGGCCACGGCCGATTGAGATCCTTCTACCCAATCGAATCAATAAACTTACAATTTTCCTATTTTTCTCCAAACCCTAACTTTTCTAACCTCGTGCTGTTCTTTGCTCGTCTCGACGGCGTTCAAGGACGTCTTGAGTGGCCTGCCGACCTCAAGACAACCCTAGATCTTCGAGCTCCGACGGGGTCCCTCCTGAGCTTGAGGTTCTAGGTATTCACGAAGCTCTCTGCGCCCGACCGGTCTGACCGGTGGGCGCGACCAGTCTGACCGGTCGCCGGAGTGTTTCGTTCGGTTGCGATCGTTGCGATCCTGCGCGTTCTAGCGCTTGTGTGTTGGTCAATTCTGCGTCAACAGGAAGATTCTTGAAATAGATAATTGACATTCTCTCATGTTGAAAATGACGCATCGGGTTCTTCTTCATTAATAAAGAAAATTCTGAACATTGCAAGTCTTGTGCAAGGTTCAGAGGTGCTAAATTCTTTTGGTATAGTATTAGCTAATAAAAGTGAACAAGGTTGCTTTTCTGTTGATCTTTCTGTATCCTATCTTTGTGCTGAGTAGAATGGCACATTGGCATCTGCAACCACAACTTGCTGAATAGTAGGAGGGAAACATATGACTAACGCATTATATTTTCCCATGCCAGACTTTGCTGGACAAATTCAGATTTCAAAGGCAATGTTTTTTAAGCAAACTTTATTCCTGCCAACAAGTTGTTGATACCAGTCGACTTGCAACTTGCAAGATGGCTTTTCTTGTTTGGTTCCCCTTTTTCATATCTTTTTTTTTCTTTCACTGAACATTGTGGGTTTTGATCTTGTGGGAACTACTCATTCACACTAAACTGTTAGACTCGAAAAAAATAAAATAAGAATCCTCCAAATTTGTTTTCTTCCTAGTAATACAATAATATTTTGCTCTTGTGCCTTTTTGCCGAAAGCTCTTCGTCTTGTACTGCAAAAGAGCATGATGATGCATATACAGTTATACACACCAGTAGGCAGTTCGAAATGCACTCTTCATCCTGTGATCCTATCTTGTGACAGTCTTGCGCATGAGTCATGAGTCGTGGCCGTCCTAGATTTTAACTCATAAGAAATGTACTAGCAATTAGCATGCGCTGAGAATGGATTTCACATCTGATAAAATGAACAGCCAAATCTTCAGAAAATTACTGCCTGCATGCCTCAGCGATGATATCTGAAGATGCAGACTGAACTGATCAATTCTTGAAAGGTTCGTTATTCAGAAACTAGAACATGTTGAGGAATTAAACACTTCGTAAAGTCGTAATTAATTATATACTGGTCAAATTAATTAAAAATCAAAGTACAGGTCGCTAGCTCTTCTACATCCACTAGGATCTTTCACAGCCTGAGGTCCAAGTCTATCTTCTTACTCTGCTCCGGTGGCTGCTGCTCCGAGCTCGGCGGCTCAGGCTGCGTTCTCATCCGGAAGCTCCCCGGCCACGTCGAGCTGACCGGCTCCTCGAACAGGAGCTGCGCCCACGGGGTGGCGGCCGTGGCGGCGTTGTCGCCGTCGTGGAACCTGGGCGCCGTGCCCGTGGCGGCGGCAGCCGCCCGCGCCGCGGCGAGTTCCTGGCTGGCCTTGTGGATGGCCGAGCTCGACGGGCTGACGCGCAGGGCGGCGTGCACGAACGCGGCGTGCGCCTCGAGCGGCAGGCCGGCCATGATCATCCTCTGCGCGTGGAGGTGGTGGTAAGCCGACACCGAGGACGTGGAGCGCTTGGCCGCGCTGCGCTCCCGCTTGTGCGCGTTCTGGTGCCCGCCCAGCGCCTGCGAGCTGAAAAACTTGCGCATGCAGAAGTTGCACGAGAACACCTTGTGTGGCGCGGCGCCGGCGCCGGCGGCAGCGGCAGCCGGAGAAGGAGAAGCAGGCTTGGCCGGCTCGCCGTCCGAGGACGAGGAGTCCCCGTCCGTCGTCACTGCCGCCGGAGCCGCAAACTCATCACGCGAGGCTTTCACGGCCAGCGTGAGGTCCAGCCACGCCATGGTGGCACCGTCGCCCCTCTTTGCCTGCTCGCCGCCAGCGGCCATGGGCTGTTGCTCCGTGGTCTGCTCGTTCACCGACGCCTCGTCCATTTGCTCCATGCTCCAATCTTGCATGGAACCTGAAACTAGCTGCTGGTGTTTCCTGGCTCTCGATCGCTGCTTGCAGTTGCAGGTGATCAAAGACCAGCTAGCTACTACCACGCCTGGTTTCAGGTTTGCAGTTTGCTTTATAGAGAGTGAGAGGACCCGAGGCCAGGGACACGCTAACGTAGGAATTCTAGAGATGGAGAGAATAATTCTTTTGGGTAATGGAGGCTTGTGGAGGGTCTCTGCGAGGAATCAGGAGGTAGAGAGAGAAAGAGGGAGAGAACCTTTGGTTTGTCTCTCTCTCCGCACTCCACTTATTAGTGGATATCTTCTCCGAATCACTCTCTCTTTCTCTGTCTAGCTTCCTTTACCCGCTTATCTCTTCTTCCTGGATCTTCTCTGCTTTCCCATCTGGATCTGGCCCATGTCCCTGGAGCTACGCTTTCTCACGTCACCGTCTCCGATAGTCTGATCCTATGCCATTGCATGCCCATCCTCATCCGGTTCCGTAGCCAGGTTCATTCCATTCCTCAGCTGTAGCAGCCTAGTAGGTAAAAGCTACCTACATGTGACAGTAACTACTCTTTTCTGAAGAGATCTTTTACGGTGCACAATACTACCACTTTCTGAAAGATCATAGTACTTGGTAGAACAAACAATTGGCTTTCCACGACAACGTCAATGGTTGCTCTCCAGTTGCGAAGACCGTGCAGTGGATTGCGTGTCGTTTTACCAGTGGCGCAGGTTGCGGTGAAAGTGATCTTCCTTGACAAAAACATGCGTCAGCACAACATACAACTGGTTCTTCTGGAATTTTGCTGTCCAAACTCCAGTTAAACTCTCATGGTTGGGTTCATGTCACGGTCAGAAGCCATGCACGAACTAGCCCTGTCCTGCACATTGGCGCAGCAATCACGCCATTGATGGCACCCTGCTCAAGTTACATGCTTACACATCTTGCAAACCTCTGTCTGAAGATTAGCATTGACGCCGGAACATGGTATCCGGGACTCACCGCGTGACGTTGACTGCACCCTGATTTCTCTGATAAGTTCCATTAGCACCGATGGTTTTCTTTTCTTTTTATATATGTGTTCGGTAGTACACACACACACTAGTAGTGCGCGCTGAAAAGATTTCCTGCATCAGGTCCAATCGTTTTCTGTACCAGCACTAGAGCTGACTGATATGAACACTAACAGTTCAGAGTTTGGACTAAATCACTATGACTTGTTGATGAACCTTGTCCCATGCATGCATTTTGTATTTTGTTTATCCTCCTCAAGTGTGGCAAGTGGCAGCAAGGGGATTGTACAATGATGCCCCCAGGATTTTCCTTTTGGTAGTGGGAGACTGTTGCTGTCACAACTCACAAGTGCACTGGTATATAGAGGAGGACCAGCTGTACTTTTTTCCGGTGGCCTTCTGTTTGCAGCTGGGAGCCGAGCTGCATCCTAAGCTAGCTTCCATTCCACTCCTTGCGAGAGCTAGTGTGTGATGATGCTAGCATTGGGGACATCCTTGGTCAACTTGATCAGGCAGGCTTCAGGATAGAAAAGGAGAGGCACCTGCCTTCCTTCCACATACTTAGCCATTATCTGCAGGAGGCAGCTCCAACATGCGTCGCTTTCGGCAAGATATGCAGATCTACATGCATTTCTAGAGCACAATCGGCCAGGGACCCAGTCCAGTGGCATCTAGTTCTTCAGTTCCACAATCACCCTTGTATGTTTCAATGTTTTTTTTTTAAAAAAAAATTTGCTAAGGAAACCGCTTTTCCAGCTTGAATAGGAAGGAACGCATGGATCGGTTTCGCCGCCTGTTGCAAGTGCTGCCTGCCATCATGTTATTTAGGTATGGAGTAGTTCTCAAATCATGAGCTCTACTCAATCTGTGGTCCAGCTCATCAGCTGTTTCTTTTTGACCTGCGCTCTCAAACTTTTTTTTTGTGGGGGTCCAATAATCTCAACATGATCATAGTGGGAGATCCTGCTTGTGCAGCTATTCCTTTCGTATTGGAGACGGCAATACATCGGCAAATTTTCAACGTGATTAGACGGCTATATATGAGCCATGCAACAATGTTAGAAATGGCCAATCAGGAACACGCACAGTCTGGCCGGCCTGTTGCTGCAACTAACAAGTCATCAACTGATGTCACTTCACTATGGATGAGGTTGCCTTCGGCCCTGTACTTGCAGCAACCTGAGGTCCTGAGCTCAAGTACAGTTATTGTTTTGGCCTTATCCCTCCCGCTTCAAGCTGAATGCGACAGTAAAAAGTCCTATTCGCACTGTAATTCCTTTCTTGAGACTTTGATCAGAGCGACGGCAACTTCCCCAAGAATTCTCTAACCTGCTGCTTTACATGAGAATCAGACGACGTCTGCCATGTCCCATGTGATACATGAACAGGACTCTTCCTAATTCTCACCACAAGTGTGTGAGATTAGTTCAACTTGTCCAAAAGGTGACCATACTTTTGTATTGTGATGAGTTCCTGGTGATGGCGACCCTTGTCTGCCACTTTGCATGCTTCTAGTACCAGAGCAATGGCCCATGGAAACCACGAGAGGGCAAACTACTTTTCAAGCAAGAGCAAACCTGGCCGCTGCAGGAACTGATGTTATGTTCACTCAGGGAAAGGGTGGTAAAGCCTCTGAAAATCTTTTTTATATATCAAGTATTCAAGTGCATGTAGACATGTTTACATGTTGATTCCTTGGACCATGTTTGGCCACAATGGCAACCATGGGGGCTGTATGCTGTCTAGAAGCCAAAAGACAAGGGGGGCGACCGTGACATGCAATCTGCAACGAGCAGAATTAGGGGAGTTTCGGATGGACGGTCTCATGAAGTGCAAGAATATTGGGAACTTGATGACACTTTACTGAAAATCAAACTTGTGTGCCCAGATCGGGCACGTCTCTCTTGTTTGCCCTCTCATCTCATGAACTAGCAAGGTGGCCCGCGCTAATAGCGCGGTTAGTTTGATTTCAGCTATCATAGTAATATGTACATAAAATTCATTTTTTTCTCTAGGTAGTTTCTTTTTTTTTCTCATAGTGATGAGGTATATGTGTACATTTTTTTAAGCATTCCAGAAGTAGGGCCATTTATTTCTACTTCGATGGAACCAACTGTTCATACTATTATTACTAAGTTTTATAATTTTATTCTAAATTTAGCTTTTTACTAATCAAAGTATCACAATAATATTTTGTGTTATTTATAATTCTAAAATTAGATGTAAACTAAGATTAGCTCATATGGTAGAACTTGTCCACTTGTGCAAGACTAAAAGTTGTCGACTCAGCATGAGTCCTCACATTCAGTGGTAGTAGATATGCCAGTCGACAGCGAGATGCTTGTAGTGACTTTGGGATCTACTTGCTCAATCCCCTGGAGGTGCTCGAGAGTGGTAGAGTTGCGTGCACGTATTCATAGAGGTGAGTATGTGTGCATGTTTGTGAGCATGTGTGCTTGTAATTTATTTCTTAAAATAAAATTCTAAAAATATCTATTTAGTAATTGTATTTGTCATAGACTTCTATTGTAGCTATTTTGCATCCCAATTGGTATGCAAATTGATTGCTAATTTTCTTTATCCTTTAATTCCATATTTAATTTTTTATTAGTCTGATTTGACATGGAGCCATTGTGTAAACTGCTAATTTCTTTACGATAATTTCCTAATTTTTAAAATTTTAAATATATATAGTATTCTTATTTGATATGGATTTTTTGAGTTAGTCTAGATAGTTAGATCTTCGTAATGCTTCAGCTCGACATACAGACATACAGTTTGGTGATGGAAGCCACACTCCACAGCATGAAAGAACACACCCGCACGATGCCCAAATTGAAACAATCTGATATGGATACATGTATCACAAATATTTGAACTACAATTCCATAGCCCAATACGGGCATATGCAAGTCATTCCCGTCGTTTTGTTGGAGTGCTTGTTAGCCTGATCAGTTTCTCTAGGCATGCAGCAAAACAATTTTTAGTAGCTATTTACTTTTCGTATTCGGTAAGGATTTTTAATCGAAAGCAAGTTTTATTAATTTATCAATTCTGAAATTATATATACTACCCGTATTTGATGTGGACTCGCCCGTTAGCCTAATCAGTTTCTCTAGACGTACAGCAAAATAATTTTTAGTAGCTATTTACTTATCGTATTCGGTAAGGATTTTTAATCGAAGGCAAGTTTTATTAATTTATAAATTCCGAAATTATATATACTAATCGTATTTGATGTGGACTCTTTGTTACTAATCGTATTTGATGTGGACTCTTTGGGTTAATCTTGACCGTTAGATCTTCATAAAATCCAACAGTGCAAATCCTTCTCTTTTTTAGATTAACGTGGGAATTTCTAGACCCTCTCGGCGAACGTGGTGGCTTCTTTTAACACTCCTTTAATAATATAATAGATGCTCGCCAATCGGATTGCGACAGATAAAGACGGGTCCTCAAGAGCTGCATCAGCCGACGAGCATTGAACAATGCAAGAACTTTCAGTAGTAGTAGTGGTAGTTACCTTGTTACTTTGTTAAAGCATCTGACAAGTGACAAGACTTGACCCTGACTGAACGCACATGGTGAAAATCAGGTGCTTGTTTTGTGGATTGGAGTTATAGATGGTGTAGGAGATTCGTCTTGTTGATTATTACAAATAACTTGATAAGCCCTGCAAATGAGTTTGCTGGGAGTCCTTGGCATCTTCCTAACTTTTTATCCTGTTTTGCTTTAACAAACACGTTATCTTTCCTTTATGTCAGGTGTCTTTGACAACCATTGCGGTATCATATAAAGATTTACTACACTTGGCAAATGGAAGAATTAGTGAAGAAGTTTACGTTGATCCATGGAGCATTGCTGGTTTTGCAGAGAGTTTTTGTTTGTTGTAACATTTTTTTAGCAAGCTTTGTTTTAACATTTACCTCTGAAAGTTAAATTTATATCAGGAATAGAATAAATCTCAGTTAAATTGCTCTAGATTAATTGCATTCAGCAACTTCGGTAGCATAAAGAATGTTCTCTTGTCCATCAAGCGTGAATTTTGAAAAGAGTTCCAGAGCCCACGAAAGTGTGTCATGCACTCATGCAAGTGAAACTGAATCATTCTGATACGCTGCACTGTCAGGAGACATTGAAAAAAAGGGAGACAGTCCTAGAGGAAAAAAAAAGCAGAAATGCAAAAGCTTGTCAATCTAGATACTTTTTATCAGTATTAATAAATTTATAAAAGGCGACAAAATATCAAGGGCATGTTCTAGTCTGCTAGAGAAAGAGAAAGTAGCATAACTTTGTTGCATTTCCGTAACTGAAGGCATACACAACTTTGTTCTGAAATTGTGCAATATCTACGTCTATCTCATAGGTACCTCATGAATCAACGAGAAAGGCTCTGCACTAAGCATCTGCTTCAGAGGGGAGGAGGGCAGTAACAAAGTGAAACGTGTTTTGGACTGCATTACTGAGGCGTCGCCTCCCCTAGAAAAAGAAATCCGATGCATTCTCTAAGGACTGCAACCAACAGAACACACAACACGCTTGATCTTGACTAATTTGCCACCGTGCACTGCACAGTTTTGGTGCTTTCATATGTTCACTGCAAAAAAATGACGCATCAAAATATCACAAACTTCACTGATGGACGCATCAGAATACCATTGATCCAGTATGACGTCCTTACAAAGCCACAGAACCAAAATAAGCTACAAGCAAATTAAGCAGAAAACACAGCTGCACATTCCTTAGCATAGCCTGAACTTGTTTTGTTAGCTGACAACAGTACGATATTGGTACCTTGTACATAACTTTTATTTACCATTTCACATTGCATGAGGAAACAGTGCAACAGATTATGTATTTCTCTCAGTGTTACCCATTGTAGCAAAAATCAACACACAATAGATTATCCTAATATTTGTCAAAAGATAACCTAACATGTCTATTTTTACTATAAAAGAGGAAAAGTAATGATTTACAGAACCAGTGGGCTACCACATGATCAGAGAGTCATCTATCTGAAACTAAGTAACTAACCATGTACAAGGCATTGCTGGTACAGAAATGCAACCAATCAAATGAAATCTCCTTCCACAAAAAAAGAAAAACGCACAGCCTGTAACCATTTATGCCAACTGATCAGTCAGTACCAAAGTCTGTGCATATCGTCAGTTCTCCTTTCACATGCTGACTATCACATATTCACATGAACAAGAACAAAGTCATCCATCCCAAGTATACAACAAGTTGTAAACTTCCTGTACCAAAATGCTTGCTAAATGTCCTTTAGTCTACTGTCAAACAAATGAATAACGACTCAGAAACTCATAGATATCAGTCATAAATTGCGATGTACTGATATTATTCTAAACATCCTGTCAAATCTCCTTTAGTTTCACATGCTGAATCAGTAGTAGATTTCAGAGTCGAACTTCAGTCTCTTCGCTTCCTTGTCTAGTTATCAATGCTTCCATTTTTTGAGTCTAAGTTTCTTCCCTATCCACGAAAGCTGCAACCCCTGTCCTGTAGTAGTCTCAGCAGAACCAGTCTTCTGTGTAGTCTCAGCACATATGTGTTCTTTGGAGTCCATCCCTTGTACCTTTGCATGCTTCATTGGTTGAGTCCTATGTATTTTAGCAGTCTCACCAGGATTGCTGTTCTGTGCAGCCTTCCATTTCTGCATAAGCTTCTTCCTATGCATTGCGGTAGTCTCAGCGGAACCAGTGTGTTGTCCAATTTCAGCAGACCAAATGTTCTGTTCTTTGGAGACTATCCCTTGTGCCTTTGCATGCTTCATTGGCTGTACTGTGGCCGTCTCAGCAGAACACTGCACTTTGTCAGTCTCAACACAATCAATCCTCTTCTCTTTGTCATCCTTCACAGAATTGCACTTTGAACTGCTGGTAATTTTCTTTCTTAGCTCGTCTAAATCATTGGTCATTAGCTCCAGAGTATCAAAAACGTGGTGCTCGTCATCGCTACCAATCTCAGACTACAGACACAAATCGAAGAAAACATGTTATGGAGTTGCCAATAGATAATGCAGGGATCATTATGCAAACTAACTACTTTAGCTTACATTTGCTTCGAACTCGATGTACTGAAGACCTTTATGCACGATCCTAATCAGGGCACCTTGTGGAATCATTCCCTGGATATTGCCTCTTCCAATGTCTGCCTCGTAAAAGAAATTGAATGCAGTATGCACGAATCCTGCAATTTCATATGGAACAAGTACAGCATTAGGTTACATCTTACAAATAATTTACATTCTTTAAGATATAAAAACCTAAACAACATGGCAAAAAGAAATCTATAGTACCAGAACCGAGACAGCTAAAGATAAGATTACCGCAACTTTGTCTACAATGGCAAACAATGCAATTGGCTTTTATGTTTCATATTGAGCAAGCTAACACTAAACAATTAGATTGGTTCTAGACTCCCAGTGATATTTTTAGAGGTGCTGAATTAGTTTGGAGGAGAAAACCTGAAAACCCTATAAAGTCCACGAAACAATTAAGTATTGGAGAAATATTTCCACAACCAACTCAATGAAGCCAAGTAGTACAAATGATGCCATGTTTTGTTGCTACATTAGATACTGTTCTTTCCTTGATTCTAACTCGGCAGGAGTCCCGAGTTCCTCTTAGCTAGGCTATTTGCAACGTTTCTAATTGCGCATCAGATTGACCAAATTATAGTTCAAGAAAAAAATAATGCCGGGGGGGGGGGGGGGGACTTGAAGAGTCCAGTATTAATTATTATTGTGTAAGCAAACACATTGGCATGAAAGAAGGAATGCTCCAACCAAGAAAGAAATGTCGCCATTTAATGCTATTATCCTGAAAAGTTCGTATATACAGTTCAAATTTGTTTCTCTTCAAATGAAACAGATCAGCATAGCCAACATCACTTTATTTTTCAATCCCAACTTATAAAGAACTCAATATGTGGTCAGTTAAGTGTATAAACAAACATGAATCAGCTACATAAATAACCCAAATAACTTGTTAAATTAGTTCAAAGTCACCAAAGCAGTACACATTCCTATAGTCACTTAGAACAAAATTTATTGGTCATTTCTGTTGTCTAAACAAACCGTGAACAATGTTGTTCCATACTACCAAGCCAATAATGGGCAAAGTACAATACTTGCTTTTTAACTTTGTGGAAAAACAACATGCTACTCCCTACACCCTTAAAGAAAGAACGAGCTGTACAAGGATGTAATACTGTTGCCTTAGAACCAAAGAACAAGAAATGTTTCACAAAGGAGGCGCCACCATAGTTTTAATTGGTCTTTCAAAAAAAACCCCATAGTTTTAATTAAACTTGAAGCATTCAGATTTACAAAGAAACCAACATGCTCTAAGCTATTTGACGAAGCTGAACAAGACAATGAAATGACATGAGTCGACTGATGAACATACAAGAGGATTACATAAATCTGTTCCCCCTGTCTCCCTTAACCTATTTATTTATTTTGTTCTCTAGACATAAAATCCTCCAAAATCATCAAATTAAGCAAGCCAATACTAATTTTAGCCAATATGTAGATCCCTAACAACACAATGACCAGTATTTACCCAAGAAAGAACTAACAAACAAGTAAAGACAATATCCGACCAAGATGTGAGAGCAGTGGACTCTAGTTGTCAAACCTGATTCCTGAAGGTATCTGTACACTGCAGCATTCAGCTCAGTTCCTGTGAGGGCGTCAGGCCCTTTTCTCTGCATTGGAGACCACCCTGAAGAAGCCATCCCTTTCTTGGAGTCTAGCAAGATAGTTAGATAGACAAAGTCAGTCACCAAAGATTTGACAGCTATAATGCTAATTTGGAAGGCATCTAACCAAAACATTAAGTCAACAAAACACGTTCTTGCCAATTCTGATAAAAATGTACAAAACTTTAAACAACGATTGGCTCTATCTGAGGATCTATGCTGGAAATTCAATGAAACCAGAAGTTTCCAAAATTCGCAATAACCAGTCTTAACCGAAGTTTAGCATTGTCAAAATTTGTTAATGGGTAACATTTGACAGAATTTGACCAAGAATTGGCCAGGCATTTCTTTCAAAAAAAGAATTGGCCAGGCAAATTAAGCCGAACACTGATAGGAACAGAACTTTCCCCCAAAAAAATAAAGTGGGAAGGTAAACCTAACGAACAATATGAATGTACCCAATAATCGAGCAATGTTGCAAAATAAGAATCAACATCGAGGAGAGTTTGATCCAATCAATTACTTAGACATGTCATAACTTCCATCTAGACTGAGCAAGCCAAAACTGGAAGCAGTATTGGTGTTTCGGAGTTCAGTGTTTAGACGAATTCTAAAACTCTGAATCCTAACCAAAGTGAAAGGATTTGAACAAAAAAGAGAAAAAGAATCAGGGGACAATTCACCAACTCGATCAAGTAAAGACATGATCGACCCGATTCAGAAATCGATTTTGCTCATGTACTAGCAAACCACGAGACCTCCGAACTGACTTGCTAAGGCCCTAACCAAGAAAAGAACGCCAAAAGAACCAACAATGCCAGAACCCTAGGCAAGATTCCACCCGGCGCGCCCGCATTCGTGCCACGAAAGCTGATCAAGAACATATGGCTCGACATGACGAATCCCAGCGCAAGCACAAGGGCTCGCCGATCCAAGAAACATCCAAATGACGCGCAATGCCGGCACGGGAGGAGCGGGGCCTGAGGCCAAACCTGAGACGCACGCCCTGGAGGCTGGGGTGCACGGCGGCGGGCAGAGCCCGCCGCAGAGGTCGTTGGACGCGACGCGCGCGAGCGCCCGCGCGGCGGCTCCGGCCGGCTGCGCGGAGATCGTTCGGAGGGCGTCACCGCCCTCGCGCTGCCCCGGAGGAGCGGCGGGGGCACGAAGCCGCCCTGCCCGGCTGCCCCTCCTCTTGGAGCGAGAGGGAGCGGGAGCGGTGCGGTGGGTTGGGTTCTTGTCTTGCCGACGAGAAATCTTGGTGTTGCGGCGGTCTGGTAGGAGAACCCAGCGAAGGTTTTATTTATAGCCACTGGGTGGTGGGCCCGCAAAGATTGGGTGTGGGCCAGGGAACGCAGGGGACTGTCAAGTGTCTGGGACTGCCATGCCATGAGAAAAATTTAAAAAAAAAGAGGGGGGGGGGGGGGGGGATTTGCATCTTTTAAATTATTATTATAAACCCAATTCTATCTGTGGGATGCGAAATCGTTATCTAGATCTTTTATATACTTACACTATAATTAGTCTAGTTGTGATATCATGCCTAGAATGAGGCTGATTCATATCTCAAAAATATATATATATATATATATATATATATATATATATATATATATATATATATATATATATATATATATATATATATCGAAAGCGGGAGATTTTTTTTGATGGTCTCAAGCGACACGAAATGTCCTTTATTTGTTGCTGATAAAATTAGCATTCCCCGGACATTAGATACTTCTTCCGATAGAAATTATAAGAGTTATTTCAAAATTAATAGACAGTTTTATGACACAACGCTGATGCCATTAATCCATGTTAAAGCAAAATACGCCCTGTAAGAAATCACAGGAGTATCAATGCATATTGTTGGGGTGTTACTGTTGGAAATTCTGTCATTTCTGGCGATCCAAATGCCCCGGCCAGCATGTAAAATGAAGCAGGAAGCCTTTGACTTAGAGTGCTAGTGTGCTACTGCTACGCCGTGAACATACGAGTAAACTGGTCTTTAACCAAGAGAAGTCGAGAACGCGGTGCCCAGAGCAGCAGGGACCGGATATATATGCGTTGGGGCATCAGCAATGTATATATGGAAACCAGTAATAAGTAAGGTGGGATCCATAGAAAGAAGGTATTTGTTGTTCAAAAGTTCACTATGTATCTTCACTGACAAGTAAACAAGATGAGTCCCTCAGCTGCCTTGGAGTGGAGAGAGAATAGAGGAGAGGAAGCACTTGAGCATGTGCTGCTGTAAACGTGTATAGGGAGAGAAATTAGTATATATTTTACTTCTTGCTACCGGAAAATAGGCTTAATACATTATTACAGAACAGATCTTTGTTTCAAATCATTTGTCTCGACTGCCTTTGGGAGCTTTTGTCCCGGGTCCAACGGCTAGCCGGGCCAGCGGGGTGGGGGAGGGGGGGGGGACAGAGGTCTTTTGTCCCGGTTGGAGGCACCAACCGGGACTAAAGGGTGACCCTTTGTCCCGGTTGGTGTTACCAATCCGGACAAAAGGCCCCTTCACGTGATAGTTTAAAAAAAAGTTATTCTTTACTAAGTCACATGTACTACTTAGGTGAGTTGGCAAGGAAGCCATGCGCCAGGCAATAGATTTTGGGTTCGAATCTAGCAGGGCGCAAAAAATTTTTAGCGTGAGGGACATTTTGTCCCGGTTCTACCACCCGAGCTTTTGTCCCGACAACCGAATCCCGGTTCCAAAACCGAGACAAATGGCCCTTTGAAACCGGAACAAATGGCCCGATCTGTAGTACTATACCGATTGAAGGAATCTTTTAACTACTACCTGCTTGCACAATGTTAAATTAAGTAATAGCAGAACCACGTATGCCTTCTTTACCGCTTTTTTACAACACTGCTGGTGCCCTTAGACAAGGCATCAACCATCTAGCGCCTTGCCGCCGGTAGCGGCGCTGGTGCGCGAGGCGCGCTTCCTCGAGGAGGCGTGAGTCGGCAACCCGTTCGTCACCAGCTTCATTCGCGTTCTGGGCACCTAGGATCTTCGCAGGTGACAAAAAAAAACCTTAAACTATAACTTATATTATTTAAAAGCCGGCTTCTAAAAAAATCGAACTCTAATTTTATAGATTTTAAGTTTAAAAATATATAAGTCTATTAAATTGTGAAAATATCATTAGGATCATGATTTATTAGCACCCTCCGCCTCATCATGAAGTGCACGGAGCCGAGCCTCCACGGCCTCCTCCGCCGCCACCGGCATACCCCGCCAAATCTATTTATCGCGCAAGTGATATTTGGCAGCCACATCGCAAAAGCATCGCGCCCTCCCCTGTTCATCTTCTTCCTCCAGACAGGGGAGGGGGCGCTGCCCCAACGAGCAAGGGGAGGGGGAGGGGGCGGGAATGGGTGGTAGGTGGGCGGAGCGGCCGCCGGCGACGGCCGAGGTGGTGGCGGGAAGCGGCGGAGCTTTAGGGTTTTTGGTTGCTGGGGGCTAGGGCGGGCTCCATGTCTGCCGGACTTAGAGGAGAGGGTCGGGGGGCGGCAGAGGGCAAGGCGGCGCGGGAGCGCCGCCGGCCGAGCAGGGTAGGACCTCCGGTGGGCGGAGGCCGGCGGCGGGGGCGAGAGAAGGCTGCAGCGGTGGTGGATCGACGGCGCGGCGGCGAGATTGGTTAGCGTGGTGGTGGTGGAGGGCGGCGGCGGAGGCGGCGGAGGCCGCCGGAGCCGGAGAGGTAGTCGACGGCGGGGGCGGCCGGGGGTGCTCGCCTCTGCGATGGGTCGGTCTAATCTCGCATAGTGTGAGGAATAGACACCCCTGGCACACTCCGCAGATGCCCGCCGCAGCCCGGCCGTGGCCACGGCGCACACCGCCATGTGGCACCTGCTCACTGTCGCCCGGAGGATGCCCGCCGCCGGTGTGGTCCACCGCGACATCAAGCCCGAGCATTCTTGGCGGCGGCGGCCACCGTGTCATCAGGATCTGCCACGTTGGCCATGTCCGCGTCCGAGCGTCCGCTGGTAGCAGTTCGGATCTGCCGGGTTAATGTCACATTTAAGTAGCACGATAGGACCAAACCAGCTGGTCAGTTCAGTTTACTTAAATATGAGGGTAGTTCGGATCAGATTCACGATAAGCGAGGAAGGTAATAGGTTTAAGTCCGACGAGGTCGCCTTGCAAGTTCAGTTCTCCGGCGAGCCGGCATTACCATTTCCTGCTCCGCACGAAAGAAGATGATGCCTTCAGGTAGTTCGATTCCTCACTGCAGCCGCCTTGCTAACGGACCCATTTGTTGGCCGGAGTTGGAGTGGGTTGGGCCTCCTGACGCGGGTAGACTTGCGCACAGCCCGTTCCACTCCTTGGGCCATCAGGTGCAGAAGAGTACGTGACATTAAAATATTGCAACGGCATGTCCATCATATCCGATGCTTGGAGGTGGTGGTTACCGTCAGGGGCGAAGCTGAGCGAAACCGAGGGGGGCGCGCCACTTTACCACAAAATTTGAAGATCTCTATATTTTAACAAAGTCAGTTGTCGCGGCGACTGGTAAATGGTCATATATATATTATGGATTTTTTTGTTGCCGGGAATTTTGTCTTAGAGTTTCAAATTTCAGTCAATACTTTAGCCCAATTTTAGAACAATCGATCAAAAGTTTTCTTGATTTATTTGTAATTTCACTAGAATTCCGCTAATGGAAACCATAAGCATTGTGTGGGGTTGTATGGCATTCTAGGTGTTCTTTACCATTTTTTAATTTAATGATGTAGAAAAATATAGTAATCTTAAAATCTAGAATGAAAAAACATTAAACATGTACTCCTTACAAATTTGAATGGTTTGTTTGAAACAAATCATACTCCTTCCGTTTCCTTTTGGTAGTCATATTTAAAAATATATAATTTATAATTGGTAGTTGAGTGTATTTCGTATGGGGCTATGTTTGGCAGGCTATGTAAATTCCCCAGCACCGTGTTTCATCTATCGAAAAATAGGGAGTAACTAGCATTAAATATTATGATAAAGAAGTTGATGCTTTTTTGTCTAGCGTGGTTCACCAAAACAGGCACGTATTTCCTACGTCTTGAAATGTAAGGCTTTGAAGGATTTAAAATTTATACTTAAATATAAGGCATTCTAGGTTTTTTTTGGATAAAAAGGTATGATAACCTCTTTGAGTTTGGTACTAATTTTGTAAGAAATCAATTGCGGTGGGCAGGAGAGTAAAAAAAGGCATGCTAATCTCCTTAGTTTTGGTGCAGAAATTGAATAGCCGGTCCAAAATTAAGCAATTGATTAACTGAATAGTGTATTAATCAGGGTACATGTGTCTTTTCTCTATCTCTATAATATATCTATAAAGATTTAGGATGCCTTATATTTTAGGACGGAGGAAGTAAGTTGCGGAGGGTGCCAGGTGACGTTCAGCTATGTAGATGCTAGAGATGAATGGCCGGATGCCTAACCTCGTTGTGTCATGTGTTCAAATTAATACGCGCTAATAATGAAACACTAGCTGATTTAATGTGCGCCAATGACAAACTAGCTATTGTGATGCTTTAATTGGATTTGCCTTGGAAGTCGTCATGATGTCTTGGTGGCACGTGTGGGTGCAGAGTATTGGCCAAGGGGGTGGTGCATACATGGTAATTTTTTGATTGTTAGCACTGGTTTTCGGTTTTGTCGTGGGTGCATCGGCACCCACTGCTGCCTTCGTAGCTTTGCAGGGAGATGATACTTTTCTTGCCATGGCCATGATACTTTTCTTGCCATGCTGTAGAAAGAATGAGCATGCAGGGAGATCACCAGAGAAGCTTTGCCCACATTACAAGAAACACAATTCCTCATAGATGACATGTATTTGTGAACAATCCTTACACAGGAGAAGCAGCACATCATTCACTTGTGATACTATTTAATAGTTATAAACATGGGGATAAATTGGAAACAAACAAGATCAACTGTAATGTAATAAAATCAAACAACCATTAATATTATTACTGTTAAAAATGAAAGGAGAAAAAAAAACAAGCTGCAGATCAGAGTCCGAGGCCAAGCAGCAGCCTCCCCGCGAGGCGTAGGCCGCCGTCGAGCAGCTCCCGGCCTTGGAAGAGCATCCGGCCGGCAGGGTCGTCGGCGCCCGACTCTGGCGCGGGCGCCTGCGCCGGGGCCATGTCCATGTCGGCGGCCACGCTGGGAGGCATCGCCGCGACGAGCAGGCGGCGCGCGTCGGCGGCTGCTGCCAGGCAGCCGACGAGAAGAACGGCGAGGGCGCAGGCCGCGGCGAAGCTCCTCGACGACGCGGCAGCGGCGGCCATGGCTTCGTTCGCCTGCGTCGTCGGTAGCCTTGCTTGCCTAGCTAGATCGTAGCTTTGCTGATGGCTGGTGCTTGTGCAAATGCTGTGTTGCCGAATGCCAAGGTCTGCAACCCCTACTCGTATATATAGTCGGCCACGGTCGAGCCCGAGCCCGTTAGGTGGAGATGTGTCGGTGCGGACGCGCGTCGCGGTCACCAGCTGCGAATGCGTGTGTTTTCCGTGCGACGCGGTCACGCGGGCCAACGCTCGTTGGCTGGTTGACCGATCGATACGTGCACGCCGCACCGCCAACTAGGTTCGGTCGCGAAAGGGCGTGTAGCTTCTGAAATTTAACAACATTGTGCATTCAGTGGTAGGTGATGTTTTCATCGACAGCGAGACATCATTGGTGACTTCGTCAATCTCGAGGATTTACCGGCTCGGTCTTCAAAAAATACTCATAAAAGTAGGATTTGCGTACGTGTGTTCATAGAGGTATAAATGTTCGTGCATTTTGAGTGTTTGAGTCGTACCGTGTAAACTCAAAAAACAAAAACAAAAAAAACAACTAGGTTCGGTCGTCGTCACGTTACTAGTTGTATATGTAGAGGTTACACGGCGTGTGGGTGGTTTTCTTTTTTTTTTTGATAACAACGTGTGGGTGGTTTGGTTCCGTTCCTGCCGGCCGGTCATGATGTAGCATTATTTTAATATTACATAAAAGCCGTGACAGTATGTTTCAGCAAACAATTTGTTTTCCCCGATTTGCAATCACAAAGCCCTGACAGGACACTCATGTTTTGATGCGAGTTTTATTTGTTGTTCAGTTCGTGTCCCGTTGAAAAACGACCAACAACCTTGGAAGGACCGTGTTGACTGGTCAAAATACTGTGTGTGTGTGTGTGTGTTTTCAAATTTCAGCTGGTGCAGTGCGGCACAATGAGCTGCATTATATGTACATGCATACGGGGTTTTATAGTCACAACATACAAGTTGAATACTCTTGGGTCTTGGCATGGGGCCGATTGGGTGATGTCCACGTTTAAGAGTTCCTCCAAAAGTTCAGTTGTAAACGGTGTCAAGACGAACTCTATATATTTCCCATTCTTCTTAAACATGTTTTCTCAATAAAAATCTACCTACGAGGAAGGAAACTACTGAACTCACTTGATGAAAGTCAGTACCACTAAAAATCTACCTATTTTGGTGCTGATTTGTACTTTTTTCTAGGTACCTCTTGTTAAAAGCTTCTAGGATCAACTAGTGCACGGATCGAGTGGGTATTTCTTTCTCTTTCCTTTTCGTCAGTACAAAAGGGGTCCTAGATCTAGAAGATAGAGTACATAGAGGGAGAGAGGGAAAGAGAGAAGTAGAGGACCTTCAACACCAGCGCTTGAACTCGATCCGGTGGCCATCTCAGGTTCGTTGATGCAGATCCGCTCAAGGGAGGCGACGAGCGGTGCAGAGGCGTCGTGGGCGTAGCGTCGGAGTCGAGGACGGTGGCAGCGACGCCGATGGATCAGCGTCGATGGCGGTGAGTCTTCCCGCTGCTCCAGCGCCCCCTCTAGATCGGCTAGGGTTTCGGAAATGTGGCTGAGAGTACTGGCGGCGCGGTGAACCTCGTACCTAGTGCCCCGGCCCCTCACCCCTTTTTATTTTGGCGCTGTACAGCGGGGGGCCACCAACCATTAAGGGTTGGACGCCCCTGATCAGGGCGCGGATTAAGGGCCTAATAGGCCATTGGGCCTATTAGGAAGAAGATCAATCCAACATTCTCCCCCTTGATCTCACTTTTTACTTTAACTTTATACTTTAACTTGAAACTTTTTCCTTTAGTTGTTCCATCACAGATTAATGAATAGAGCATGCTTTATCGTCACGGTTCAAGACCGATAGACTCAACAGCTACCACACATATCACTATTTTGAAACAAACTCTTTATCTTTTGGGCCCTTTTATTCTCCAGAAATCACAGGCTTTCCCTTAAACCCATGTCGTCTATGTGTTCCATGAACACATTGGGTGGTAAGCCTTTAGTGAGCAGATCCGCAAGCATTTTTTTTGTGCTTATATGCTCGAGTGTAATAGAGTGATTCTGGATTTTCTCCTTCACAACATAAAACTTTATGTCAATGTGTTTGGCAGCACCACTTGACTTATTGTTGTGAGCATAAAACACTGCTGGTTCATTGTCGCAGTACATTATGAGTGGTTTTTGAATGCTGTCTACCACTCTTAAACCGGGCATAAATTTCTTTAAACATTCAACTTGCCCTGTGGCCTCATAACATGCCACAAATTCAGCGTACATCGTCGATGATGCAGTGACACTTTGTTTGGAGATTTTCCACGATATAGCTCCCCCTGCGAGTGTGAACACATAACCGGACGTGGACTTTTGGTCGTCGATGTCCCCCGCAAAATCCGCATCTGAGTACCCTTCTATCTCTAGGGAATCGGATTTTCTGTATGTTAGCATGAGGCCTTTTGTGCCTTGCACATAACGTAAAGCTTTCTTTACTATGATCCAGTGTGCCTGTCCTGGATTACTTTGATATCTGCCAAGTATCCCGGTAATAAATGCTAAGTCAGGGCGTGTGCAAACTTGAGCATACTGTAGGCTTCTGACAGCTGAAGCATATGGAACCGCCTTCATTTGATCGATCTCATACTGGTTCCTGGGACATTGAAATTTCCCAAATCTATCGCCCTTGACTATTGGAGCAGGTGAAGGCTTGCACTTATGCATACTGTACTTCTTTAGAACATTTTCTAAGTATGCCTTTTGTGATAGTCCTAATACCCCTTTGTTCTATCTCGGTGAATTTCAATTCCCAAAATAAATGAAGCTTCACCGAGATCTTTCATATCAAAGTTTGAGGACAAGAATTTTTTTGTCTCCATTAGCAGACCAACATCGCTACTAGCAAGTAGAATGTCATCCACATACAGGATTAGGAAAATAAATTTTCCACTTTTGAATTTTGCATAAATGCAATTGTCCTCCTCATTTTCTTTAAACCCAAATTTCCTTATGGTTTCATCAAACTTTAAATACCATTGCCTAGAGGCTTGCTTTAATCCATAAATGGATTTCTTTAAGCGACACCCCATATGTTCATTTAGTTTGCCTACTGTTTAACTAAATTTTATTGAATATACTTCAAATACCTTGCAAAATTTACTCAACAATTAATGTTTAGTAATTATACACAACAAACCTATTATTTTATGCAGTGATAGCTCAAGATCAATAGATATGACATGATATTGTTTAATTGCAAAAAAAAATATAATTATACCACTGATCTCAAAATTAACCGAACTTTGGCATCAAAGAACCTATG